>NC_136420.1:226765740-229165740 GCF_052625555.1 Lactuca saligna | reverse complement strand
TGGATCTACCATGATCTCTTGGTTCCTTGGCTAAGGCAACCGCACTATTGCTGTCACAGAAAATCTCCATCGGCTGTTTTATAGATGGTATAACTCCAAGGTCTCCGATGAAGTTCTTTAGCCATATAGCCTCCTTTGCTGCCTCACTTGCTGCTATATACTCTGAATCACAAGTGGAATCAGCCACTGTCTCCTGCTTGGAACTCTTCCAAGTGATTGCTCCTCCATTTAAGGTAAAGACCCTGCCCGACTGAGAGCGGAAATTATCTCTATCAGTCTGGAAGCTAGCATCACTATACCCTACAACTCTCAAGTCATCACTCCCACCGAAGGTAAGGACCCAGTCCTTAGTCCTTCGCAGGTACTTGAGGATATTCTTTACCGCAGTCCAGTGTTCCTTGCCAGGGTTCCCCTGATACCTGCTAACCATGCTCAAAGCAAAGGCTACATCAGGTCGAGTACACGTGATAGCATACATGATCGATCCTACAACAGAAGCATAAGGTAGTCGACTCATTTCTGCTATCTCAGCCTCAGTACTAGGGCTTTGTGTCTTACTCAATCTGGCGTTACTCCGAATAGGTAACTCACCTTTCTTGGAGTTATGCATGTTGAATCTTTTCAACACTTTGTCCACATAGGTGCTTTGACTAAGTCCAATTAGTCTTTTACTCTGGTCTCTCAAGATCCTTATCCCTAGGATATAGGCAGCTTCACCAAGGTCCTTCATAGCGAAACACTTCCCAAGCCAGGACTTTACTTCCTGCAAAGTTGGGATGTCATTTCCTATGAGTAGTATGTCATCTACATACAATACCAAGAAGCTGACTATACTCCCACTAGCCTTGACATAAACACAAGATTCATCTTCACTCCTAGAAAAGCCAAATTCCCTGACCTTTTCATCAAAGCAAAGATTCCATCTGCGAGGTGCTTGCTTCAATCCATAAATGGATTTCTCAAGCTTACACACTCTATTAGGGTACTCGTTGCTGACAAAACCTTCTGGCTGACTCATGTAAACATCTTCAGCCAACTTTCCATTAAGGAAAGCAGTTTTGACATCCATTTGCCATATTTCATAGTCATGAAATGCAGCTATGGCTAACAGAACCCGAATAGACTTAATCTTGGCTACTAGAGAAAAGGTCTCATTATAGTCCACTCCAGGAATTTGAGAGAAGCCCTTTGCAACCAGTCTAGCCTTATAAGTGTTTACTTTACCATCCATGTCGGTCTTCTTCTTGAAGACCCATTTGCACCCTACAGTCTTACGACCTGGTACATTATCAACCAAGTTCCAAACTTGATTGTCATACATGGATTGTATCTCGCTATCCATAGCCTCTTTCCATTTCGCAGACTCGGGGCCTGCCATGGCTTCCACGTAACTGTTAGGTTCATCCATACCTACTAGTGTCTCATCACTAATAAGTGTCTCACCTTCCGCAGTAATATGAAAACCATAGTAGTGCTCAGGTGCATTCCTAACTCTCGTGGAACGTCTCAGAGGTACAGAATCGTCAATTGGCTCAACAGGAGTTTCCTCCTCAAGTTGAGGGTTAGGGTTTGAAGTTCCTTC
Source organism: Lactuca saligna (assembly GCF_052625555.1). NCBI lineage: Eukaryota > Viridiplantae > Streptophyta > Magnoliopsida > Asterales > Asteraceae > Lactuca > Lactuca saligna. The sequence goes on along the minus strand of NC_136420.1, from coordinate 229,164,158 downwards.
ACCACTTGACTCTTGAAGTTCTTCAAGGTCAATTTTCCTCCCACTGTCTCCTTGGCTTATAAATTCTCTCTCACGAAAGACTCCTCTTCTTGCTACAAAGACCACATTATCGTTGGGTCTGTAAAAGAGGTAACCAAAGGATCTTTGTGCGTAACCGATGAAAATACACCTCTCGCTTCGGGGTTCTAGCTTATCATGAGACTCGCGCCTCACAAAAGCTTCGCAACCCCAAATCTTGATGTGGTCTAGTTTGGGTACTTTACCAGTCCACATCTCGTGAGGAGTTTTGGCAACTTTCTTTGTAGGTACTAGATTAAGGATATGGGCGATAGTCTCTAAGGCATACCCCCAGAATGAGATTGGTAACGCAGCTCGACTCATCATGGAACGAACCATGTCTAACAAGGTTCGATTACGCCTCTCAGCCATACCATTCAACAGCGGTGTCCTGGGAGGTGTCAATTGTGAGACAATCCCACATTCCCTTAAATAGTCGAGGAACTCTGAACTAAGATACTCACCACCACGATCGGATCAAAGCATCTTAATGTTCCTGCCCAATTGATTCTCGACTTCCTGTTTAAATTCCTTAAACCTCTCGAAAGTCTCTTACTTATGCTTGATTAAGTAGACATATCCGTATCTACTGTAATCATCAGTAAAAGTCAAATAATAATGGTTAACATCCCTTGTGGCATGTTTGAATGGTCCACACACATCCGTGTGTACAAGGTCCAACAAACCTTTACCTCTCACAAGAACCTGTGAAGGGTGACTTTGTCATTTTTCCAAGTAAGCATGATTCGCAACTATCATCTGACTTTAGGTCAAACGACTCCAAGACTCCATCTCTTTAGAGTTGGCCTATGCGCTTCTTGCTTATATGTCCAAGTCGACAATGCCATAATGATGCTTTATCCAAGTTATTATTATTAATAGAATCAATACACATCACATTATTTCCTAAGTTATCAACCACAAATACTGCTTCATACACGCCATCACAAGGTAACGCTTTAAAATAAAGAACATTATTAAAAAAAGCATCAATAGAACCAACTTCATTATTAAATGAAAAGGTAAAACCTTGTTTATACAATGCATGAAAGGAAATAATATTTCTTGCCATTTCTGGCGAATAACAACATTTATTCAAATCTAAACTAAACCCACTACTTAGCAACAAAGTATAAACTCCAATCTTGGTAACAGGTGTAACTTTCCTATTCCCCATGACTAAGTTTATTCTTCCTTGCTCCACATTCTCACTTCTTCTTAGTCCCTGCAAGTCACAACAAATGTGAATACCACAACCGGTATCAAGGACCCAAGATTTAGAATGGGGTGAGTTATTAGAAATGATAGTGTAAATACCTGCATGGTTGGGTTTAACTTTCCCATCCTTTACATCTTGCTGGTACTTTGGGCAGTTTCACTTCCAATGTGCCTTTTCATGGCAATAGAAGCATTCAGCCTCTTTTGGGTCAGAAGAAGGAGTGATGAAACCTTTCTTGGTTCCACTTGAAGAAGAGCCATCAAGGGTCCTAACCTTGGTACCCTTCGAAGAACTCTTTCTCTTCTTCCCTCGTCCTTTCCCGATTGCCAAGACAAGGGCGGAGTTTGTAGAAGTAGGAGTAGTAACAACCGTCTTACCCTTAAGACCACTTTCCGTGGTCTTTAAGAGTCCTTGAAGTTTGCTGAGTGTGACCTCTTCCTTGTTCATGTGGTATGTCATGCGGAGTTGATCATAACACGAAGGTAAGGAGTGCAAAATGATATCTATTGCAAGCTCCTCAGGGAAGTTCACATTTAGCTTCAGCAAACGGTCCACAAATCTTTGCATTTTCTGCATGTGGTCCGTGATGGGTTCACCATCCTTCATGCGAGTTGTTCTCATGGAGGAGATGATTTCGTACCTCTCTTGAGGAGCACTTTGATGGTATCTTTCCATCAAGTCTTGGTGCATCTCATAGGGGTAGAAATCTTCATAGGATTTTTGGAGATCCGCGGTCATAGTGGCCATCATGATGCATGCCACTTTGGTGGCATCCCTTTCATGTGCCCTAAACTCAGCGATCTCTTGAGGAGTTGCAACTGTCTCATCAATCTCCTTAAGCTCCTTATCGAGGACATATTCCTTGTCCTCGTAGCGAGTAATCATTCTGATGTTTCTGATCCATTCATTAAAGTTGGATCCATCAAAAGTGACTTTCCCACATAAGTTCATAAGAGTAAAGGAGCCATCGGGATTAGAGCCAGAAGCAGTAGTGTTTGCAGACATCTGAAACTTAAGAAGGTTTTAGTTTAGATATAGAGATAGTCCTTAATAAAACACCCAAATGTAGTATTAACGCTAGGATCCAATCACAATATATTATAACTTAGAAGAGGTATGCCGTAGTCTAAGTAATAACATATTTGAAAGGTAGGTGAATGACAATTCACCAATTTCCACCAAACAACGAAATAGTAAATATTAAGTTTTTTTTTTTATTTGGTACTTAGAAATTCCTAGATTCTTTTGACATTCAATGAACTTTTCAAAGGCATGTTTCAATCTCGAGTGTGCCCTCCAAGTTTTGTGACTGGGATGCCAAGGATCACAAAACGAGGTGTGAAGTAACCATGCAAACTACTTGGTACCCTTAATAAATTACCCCTCAATTGATGTGTCGGTTAACCACACACGCTCCATCGATACTATGATAAATATTAAGTCACCCTTTACCTACCTTGTTAAGTCCAAGTTAGTGTGCCGGTTAACCACACACGCACCACTAACGACTTAGACAAAGTGTAAACTGTAATTTCATGGATTACCACCTTATTCACATTTTTCCTAAAGTAACTAAGATTGGGAATTTAATAAAACATTTACTTACTTTATAGTATTCATCATACTTTTAATGAGAATTTATAAGTCCTTGTCTTACTCGTTCGGCTAACAACCCTCCACCGGTCAAACAAGCGGTGGGTGAGAGTGGACACCCATTAAGTTGCCATTTTATAGGCAACAACCTTATACCCACCTTATAGACCGACTTCGTGAATGAGGCGTACTAGCGGTAAAACGACTTTGTTCTTATACATACATAGATATATATATATATATATATATATATATATATATATATATATATATATATATATATATATATATTCATGATAATATAAGTATAAGGGTTGAATTTTAACTTTAAAAATTCTAAGGGTTCGAACTAAAGTTTTTAATATGACTTTACTTGTTCCAAAACTGGAGGGAAAATTTTGTAAACTTTCAAAACTTTTCATTTCTTGTAACTTATGAGTTTAATAGAGTAATAAAATGAAGACTCTTCATTTTTCTAACTCTTGTGTTCTTTTAATGGTTTTTAATCCAAGTGACTTTCGGTTTTCCATAACTTGAGGACAAGTTATGGACTCCATTAAAACACATTATGATCAAAATTAATCTACCACATAGGTTACAAATAATTCCTATGATCATCTAAACATCATAAGAACAAGAACATGAATATGAACACTTTCATGAATCAAAATTACACTTAAAACTTTGTAATTTTGATAACTAGTTGTTGTAAATGAATTAGCAATGACATTACACCATCTAAAACAAGTTTTCAAGTACCAAAACAGTTTAGGGTAATGTTTCTAATCCATTTCCAGCAACTAAAGTCGAAAATCTGCACTCAGTCGACCCTACTCGCTGAGTGCATGAACCTACTCGACGAGTAGGTTGAAGATACAAGTGAACTTGACGAGTCCCCCCATGGACTCGACGAGTCCAGCAGTCAGACAGCAAGTTTTTCGACTTTTTCAACTATATTGCATCAAGTATCAAACAAATAAGCCTTGGCTCTGATACCACTGTTGGGTTTTGAGCATTCTAACACTTCCTAAGTGTACATGCAACCCTAATAAATCTTGGATCTATGTTTGTCTAAGATACATGCATATAATTAATTTTTCCAAGGTTTATATCCTAGCTAGCATGGCATGGGGAACATGAATCAAATAAAGCTAGGAGAAATACTTACCTTGAAGTTGTGGTTGATTGCTTGGAGTTTTTGAGCCTAGCACCAATAATGTGGATGCCTCAAGTGGAAATCACAAATCACCACAAACTTGGAACTTTGAGAGAATAGTCACTACTATCTTGAAATTTGCCCTCACCTCAACAAGTGTCAACTAGTCACATTTCAAGAACCAAAGCCTCCTTTATATAGTTTGAAGGATTAGGGTTACCTTCCTAAAACCCATGTCTCTTCATTTCCATTAGATCCATGGGTTAAAGCTCCATGGAGTATCCATGGACTTTTCCATGCAAGCCTAGCCCATTCCAAATAAGCTTTAGCCCACACTATATAAATATAGAAGCCCATATTTAATTAGTAATATTTTTGATCTCTAAATTAATCCTAGATTAATTATAGATCACTACTAATTAAATAATATGATCTTATATTAATATATTAGAACTTATAATATATTAATAAATCATAACTTGTACTATTCTCAAATATTATCCATAAACTGTTCGGGAGAAGTGCAACCCAAATGGACCACGCCGGGTCGGGTCAAGTACATACCAAATATAGTTATGAACTTAGACACTATATCCAATAGTAGTGTCCATCCCGAGGATGATCCTTAGCCTAGGTCCCTTATGATAGGTGTTTAAGGACGTAAAGTGAGAATAACGGGAATGGGTAATCGGGTTATTGTTGTTTGATGAAATTAATTAAACTTATTTATTGTGGGTTGAAAACCCTATGTGCTCACCAGGCTTCCAAGCCTGACCCACTCAGTTTCTTGTATTACAGGTAGTGGCGCATGAGCATAGATGTTTGGATGAAAGATAAGGGATTATAGGCCTATAAATACGAAATAGTGTAGTAAGGCTTATGTTGTACTGTTTATGCTTTTGATCTGTATCGAACACGACATCCCGAGTCTTTTAATGAAATACATTTCTTTGGAAATGCTTTTGATAAATCTTTATCATATTTTGCTTTGGGACAAATTCTCCAACACTTTTATTTAAAATGTTACTCTGATTTTCAAACAAAGCATAAACAAAATCGGTCTTTTCTGGCCGTGCAAATGGTGATGTCACACGCCGATCCTATTTGTGAAGAAGAAAGATGGGTCACACAGGATGTTCATTGACTATTGGGAGTTGAATAAGCTAACGGTGAAGAACAATTACCTACTCCTAAGGATTAATGATTAGTTTGATCAGCTTCAGGGTGCATCTTGGTTTTTGAAGATTTATTTGCGGTCAGGATACCACCAGATGAGATTCGTGGATGAGGATGTGCAGAAGACAACCTTTAAAACTCGGTATGGTCATTACGAGTTTGTGGTGATGTGTTTGGGGCTAACTAATTCACTAGCAACATTCATGGATCTCATGAACTGGGTCTGTTTCAGATTACCCACTCCTAAGGATTAACGATTAGTTTGATCAGCTTCAGGGTGCATCTTGGTTTTTGAAGATTTATTTGCGGTCAAGATACTACCAGATGAGATTCGTGGATGAGGATGTGCAGAAGACAACCTTTAAAACTCGGTATGGTCATTACGAGTTTGTGGTGATCTGTTTGGGGCTAACTAATTCACTAGGAACATTCATGGATCTCATGAACTGGGTCTGTAGGCCGATGATGGATCAGTTTCAGATTGTTTTCATTGATGATATTCTGGCCTACTCTAAGACCAAGGAACAGCACGATCAGCATTTATGAGAGGTGTGGCAGACCCTGAGGAGTGAGAGGCTTTATGCCAAATTCTACAAATATGAGTTTTGGTAGCTCGGGGTGTAGTTTTTGGGCACATCGTTAAGCAGAAATGAATTTTAGTCGATGAAGCTTAAGTGGAAGGTTTGAAAAAGGAGAATTGGAAGGTCGAGCAGATCAGGGGAAAATTCCACTGTTTGTTCGGGACAGTCGTGGATTATTTAATCAGTGTGGTAGGGTTTGGGTTCCGGCATCAGGTGGGGTGAGAGAGATAGTACTGGAGGAAGCACATAAGTTAAAGTTTTATATCCATTCGGGGGCCAAGAAGATGTACATGGATTTGAGGTTGAGTTATTGGTGGCCTTGTATGAAAAATAGAGATATCTTGGTTTGTTGAGCGATGTCTAACTTGCAGGAAAGTCAAGGTCGAGCATTAGAAACCCCACGCCAAGGTGTTGCCTTACCCATTCCCTTGTGGAAGTGGGAGGATATCACTATGGATTTCATCACGACATTGCCAAGGACGGCACGTGGTGTTGATTATATCTTAATCATTGTGGATAGACTTACCAAGAGTGCACATTTCATACCGATTGGAAAGAGCATACCCGTGAAGAAGCTAGCTAATATTTATATCCGGGAGGTGGTAGTTCGGCATGGAGTGCAAGTATCGATAGTCTCTGACTGAGATGTTCGTTTCACCTCCAAGTTTTGTAGGAAGTTTGATATGGATCTGGGCACTCAATTGCATTTTAGTACAGCATACCACCCTCAGGCTGATGAACAGAACGAGAGGACGATCCAGACACTTGAGGATATGCTTTGTGTATGTGTGTTGGATTTTGGAGGGAGCTCCTACAACAACAATTACCATGTCAACATTGATCGACCGTCGTTTGAGATGTTGTACTGGAGAAGGTGCGGGACCTCAATTTGTTGGGTCAAGATTGGTCATCGGGTCATGGTAAACACTGAAGTCGTGTTTAAGACCACAGAGTTGATTCAATAGGTGCACGATAGGTTGTGGGTCATGCAGATTCGACATAAGAGTTATTTTGATCGACGATGTTCGGACCTCAAATTTTAGCTAAGGGACTTGGTGCCGCTGACGGTGTCACCTTAGAAAGGTGTCATCCAATTTCAGAAACGGGGCAAGTTGGGACCCTATTTATTGGTCCTTTTAGAATTAGGGCCCGGGTGGGCAGGGTTGCTTACCGCCTGGATTTGCCTGATGAGTTAAGTCAGATCCATGAAACTTTACATGTGTCCCAGTTGCGGAAGTGTGTAGATGATGATTCAGCAGTGATTTCGTTGGATGATATTCAGATGGATGAGCACCTGAATTACATGGAGAGGTCGATTGTAATTCTAAGAAAAACTAAGACAAAGTGTAATAAGGTGGTGAATCTGGTAAGGGTGTAATGGCAGCACCTGAAAGGCTTTGAGTGGACGTGGGAGTTGGAGGATGATATGAGGGAGCATTATCCAGAATTATTTAGGGAGGCAGACTTAGAGGACGAAGTATGATTCTAGTTGGGGAGATTTTTAACACTCTTATCATGGAGGTATTTAATTTCTTGAATTTTTAGCTTTGATAAAGGTCACGCGCGAAAAGTAAAGGTCACATAGCGAATGCCCATTGCCTAGCTGACCCGTAGTTTTGATTATCACGACGTGAGACTTTTAATCCTCATGATGTGAGATTGGCTTTATGACCAAACCTTAGTATTTTAGGTATTTAAAGGAAAGAGAGGGCTAGGGTTACCTATCCTTAGTCTCCTCACGTATGCTAGATCTAAGTTCTAAGCTTCTTTTTGCATGTTTATATTTGATTGCATGCTTGGGATCCATAAAGTTGGCAAATTTATGGATCATTGAGTTATTCTTTATAAAATAGTCTTTGGATATAAGTTTTGGTATAGTTTGAGACTCCAAGTATGAGTATATATCTGATTTTTTCCCACTCTTGGCCTAGTAATAGTTTGAGTCATGCATTGGACATGCATGACCAAAAAGTTATGATTTTTTTCATCCTTTGGGTAAGATAAGACCCTCTAGAAAGTCCCAAGATATGGCTGCAAGGAATAAGATCTTAATGCTCAAATATGGTCAGTACATATCTCACAACATGAGGAGTAAGCCTATCACATCGTGAGAATACTCGCCATCCCGACTAATTTGTGTGGATTAGGTCACGACTTTACCCAAGGAGTGGTCATGACATGACAAGGATTGGAATCGTATTGATGGGCAGAGTAGACCTGCTGAGTCGAGACTGAGTCGATTTGGTGCTTACGATGTGACCATGAGCTACTCAAGACGTAAGGACCCGCTGTTAGAGTTTGGACAATTGACTTTTTGTCCTTAGTTAGGTTTTGGGCCTTGGATTGTTTGTTGCCTGAGTTAGGCCTTTTTGGGCCTTCGAGTCCACTTTTGTGTTGGTGGGCCAAGTTTGTTTAGGCCCATTGTGAAAAGGATAAAATGAGTTTTTATTTTACACCTTGGGGTCCACTATTGTGTTGTTAGTCCAAGTTTGGATAGGCTCGTTGTGGGAAAGGTAAAATTCGATTTTATCAATGATTGATTACAGCATGATATAAAAATAGTTGTTCAATGTCGTAGCATTCCATCCTTAAAATATTATGGTTCCCATATATTGTCTGACCAGTGCTTGAGTGACCGACGTTGTGGTTGAGGTCGAGGCATGTGTTGTGACTGCAGTTGTAATTATAGGGGCAACCACGGATTGTTGTCTTTTAGCCCATTTTTGAGATAGGTTGCGCTTCTTTTTGTCCCAAAATTCCTGTTTCTTGTTCTTAGGTTGTAATTACAGGGGCAACCACGGATCGTTGGTGGACACCCGCTGGTTTTCAAGCTGCCGTGACCGCAGCTTGAAAAGTAGCATAATCTATCTACACGATTGTTGCCTTGCTTGTTGGCTGGTTATCTTCTTGTGAAGGCATAACCTTGTTGCATGGGTAGAAACGATGTCGTGAGTGGTGATGATTATCCCTAGTTATATCCTTACCATTTATATACACATATATAAATTTCGCAATTTACTGAACTATTCTCGATGTTTCTGCCAATGTTCCTAAGACGGAGTTATGGTAGTGGCTAGAAGTAGGTTTTTCACGGGTCCTAAGTTTTACCCATCCTAGGATTATGTTTCTCCAAATACGCTTAGTTGAGGAAATCTGATGGAATGTGGTGCATTAGTGCTGGTACGATCGCACCCTATATGGCTACGAAAATGGTACCTTTCAACCATGAGGTTTGAAAAGGTGAGATGATAATGAGCTTTGAACAAGGGTTTATATGTCGAGATTTATCTAACTAAGTTTATCCTAGTTCTGAGTATATCGAGTTCCAACTTTTATGGTGTTATGAAAACAATTCATATTGAGTGTCTATATATAATAAACTTATGAATTCTTAGTAGTATTGCTCCAAATGATATAATATGCTTGCCCATTTCATGAGTATGATTCTAGCATATTTAGCCTTTAGTGAAAGATTTTGAGTCTGATGCAGGTATGAAACACATCATTTCAAGGAAAAGTTTGGACCGCAACTAAATCTCTTGACTAGTGTAATCACTAATTCGCAGGGTCGGGCCTACACATGGAGGGGAGTAGCACCAACGCATACTCATAGACTTAATCTACAAGGTCTTATGAGTAAAATGAACTATACTCACGTCAATATGCCCCCAGTGGTGCTTGAAACGAAGCTGATGCATCTTGTAGTTCTGCTAACCTATGCTTGGCTGCGACCACTCTCTCTTCGAGAGTCGAGTGTCTATCCCGGCGCTCTCTTTCCTTTGCCCGAGTGGCGACAAGGTCCTTAACGATTTGGTCTCTAAAATACCAGTCTCTTTCCGAGTCTCGAGTTTATGAGATAATAGAGTCTGTAGCAGCGCGCAAATCCCTAACTCGAGAGTCGTGATCTGCTGGGTCATCACTGGGAGGGCTTTGTCAACCGGTCCCCCATGGTTGAGGTCATTGCAACTTCGTTGGTCTCCAAATGGAGATTGTTGTTGCTGATTGCGACTCCACCCCCCCCCCCTCGATCAGTGCTGCCTAATGGGGCACAGGTTTGATGTAGTTGAAACGGTTCGCGATAGTCCTGGCTACGTAAGGAGAGTTGTCAGCCTCTTACTCCACTTCCGATTGTTTTCCCAATTGTCCATAAACTCTACGGGTTCGGAAAGTAGGGGTCTCCTGGTAAGTAAAATCTTGCCATGATGTCCGTGCGAGAATAGGGGTGAGTTAAGAGGCATATAATAATCATATTCCTAGAATACTTATAGGGGTTTGATGCTCCTTAGTTACTTCTATAATGACATGGTCCATACCAGTTACATATAACAAAAGATATGATAGACCTTCGAATAAGTGATCATGCTCCAAAACCACAACCAAACAAGGAACATGAAGTAAAGCAATGATCACAGATTCTAAGTCTATGATATCCAAGTTATATATAACTTTAGCGTATCCACTTAGTGATTGTAGATCTACTATCAAGAATTTGTTTACTTTTTACGTAAGTTATAATACCACAAAATACACCTATAGTATTTTAAATGTTATGCTTGGTTCTTAACGGTTTTCTAGTTTGGAAGTTTTTAGGTTTGTTGCTCACTACAACTATTCCCCGGCATACATCAATCACACCTCGGATAAATATAATTGATCAGGTTATATCCGTCCCAAGTCTGATCACATATCCCAGGGCCTACCCGTAGTGTCCAACTGCTCATTTTACTTTCGTATTGTCCTAGATATGATACTATAATAGTATGTGCGCATGTATTTTTACTTTTTTACCAGAAACTATTTCATTTTTAAAAGTATAGTTATTTGAAAATGTTAAATCGAAGACTTTAGTACCAATGCATTTATAGTTTGTATATGATATGTGGTTCGATATACCTAGTTCACTATAAACAATGCTCTGATACCAATCTGTCACACCCCCAAACCAAGGATGGCGGAGATGTTTGGGGGTGGTGGAGTTCATGTATAGTATCACCACAATGAGTATAATAGTGCTCAAAATAAATACAACCAATCATAAATATAATCGGAAAATAATTACATGGTTTCAAGTGTTACATATTTCAATGATTGATTAGAACATGATATAAAAATAGTTGTTCAACGTCCTAGCATTCCATCCTCAAAAGCTTGTGATTACCTGGTTTCATTAATTTCCTAGGAATACAAGTAGTTTTGAAAAAGTGTCAACAATTAAGTTGGTGAGTTCATAAGATTTTTAGATGAAGAGTTTGGAAACCGATCTTTGTAATGAGTTGTGTGTTACCAAGAAAAATCCAATATTTTCCTTACAAGAGTGATGTGTAGTCTTAAATACCAAGACTAAAAGTGTACAGTAATATCCATTAATATAAAAAGTGATTTCAAATTGACATAAAACCCTTTTTGATTTGTGAAAATCCCCGTAAACTTTGTGTGTTGTTAACTACCTATGTGAGTCAGTATAACCATACTATGATTGAATGAACATGCCATGGCATTTCTCAGGCGTCGAAAAAGTTAATGACACTTGTCACCCCAGGCCTGTCATTCTAGTTGTTGCATGCAGCTAAGGTGTGGTTTGTCAAACCCAATATAGATCTATACACTGTTATCACGTTCTCCCTACAAGAGACTCTGGTTATAACTACCAAGAATTTTAACCCGTACTCTAGGAGTACTAAGAAGAATGTCTCACAATTTACGTTAACAAGTTTACGTGTATTGTGCGTGAGTGTAAAACCTTTTTCTGTGGGAATAATACATTTCGTAATGTGTTTGTTGAGTTAGTGGAAACATAAACTATGCCTATTGTAGCTTATCAAAACGTTTCGTAATGGTAGAAATCCTCTTTGTATATGATGTAAACCTTTACAATGAGGTAAAAGACATGTAATATAACCAACATATATTTATATATGATAATACACACTTTGCTCGTGTAAATGAGTTATTAACAATTTGCTAGTTTTCTCACTTCCATTCCTGTTCTTAGAATAATAATAGAAAAATCATACAGAGTTAAAAACTAAATTCGTAAACTCTAAGAGTTTAGAAAATGTGTCTAGTTTGTCCAAAAAATTTATTATGATTTTTAGAAGTCTCTAACTGGTGTGAAAACGTTCATATTCACAGACTGGTCTGAATTCGTAGCTACAGTGATAGGCAGTTTTGTAAAAATCACCACAAATTGTAGAAAAATCGTGTAAATATGTGCAACTATTCATTTTAAAGGTATAAACCTAAACTATTTTCATCTAATACAGTTTTGAAAACTAACAAGTTTCAAAATAGTCCGTGAATGAATATGAACTTTTCTGTTGAAAGCTGATGTTTGAGTTTAATTTTGTTCTTGGTGATTTAACTTGTATCCCCCCCCCCCCCCCCCTAAAACTTAAGAAAAACATGAAAAGATAGGGGTATGAACTCATCTTGAGTGATTTCAGTAGATGGCTGATGAAGAAAAGTAGTGTTCAACTCAAGAACACTTGAGAGATGCTTGAAGATTCGAAGATATAACAACAAATACAGCGATATTTGTGTAAGGAACCCTTGATTTGAGTGTGGGGATGTAAGGAAATCAAGTGAAGGATTAAATTTCCTTACCAAAGGAAGATGAAATTCTCAAAACCTCTGGAGAATCTAAAAATCTTGGAGAGAAATGGAGAGAGAAAAGTGTATTTGCCTTTGGTGGAGTGTTAGTGATCTAGGGAGAATGAGTAGTAAAGTTTCTTTGTGTGTGGGGGCCAAGGAAACTTGTGGGGGAAGGATAAAAGGTACAAAGAGTAGGTAATGGCTGATGTGAATAGTGACATAAAGCATGAATAGGGACGTGGAGTGGGTATGGGAGGTTGCTTGTGTCATAGATTTATGGAAAAGTCAACACTCTATCACCAAATCTTACCCACTAGATATTATTCTTAGATATAGATTTCCCTTAAAATGTGCTCAAGTTATTAAAATATAGGGTTTTATATGTCAAAATATGAGTGTGGATGAAAATCCCACGTCAAAATCACGAAAAACGGGCTTAAAACGCAAAAGTGGTCGAAAACCAGGAAAAAGAACAAAATCTACGAAGTTCGGAATTGGAGCCGAGGGTTCGGGCCCTGGGAAGGCCAGGACCGAAAAGTTTCGGTTGTAGGTGAGAGCCGAGAGGAGATTTAGTTCCAGGAAATCTTGCAGGTGAGAAGGGAAGGGGCGAAATAGGGCGAAGGCGAAGAGGCGAAGCTCGGTCCTCCGGGTTTCGGGTTCGGTCCTATGCGAGGTTCGGTCCTAAACAGGTTTCGGTTCCTTGTCTCGGTTTCAGTCCTCATGTTGTTTCAATTCCTTCTCCCAGTTTCGGCTTCAGTGCTTCGTTTCCTAGGGGTTTCGCTTCTTAGGGTTTCAGCCCTAAGAAGGTCCGGCCCTATTAGGCTATTTTTCGCGTAAACTCTCCGTTTTGCGCAATTTTTGGCCAAGTTGAGGGAGGTTATGAGAGATATTTGAGAGAGATTTTGGAGAGATTTGGGAGAGAGAGAGATTGATAAAGAGAGATTGAAAGAGACTTCGTTCATGACCTTTTTGGGTGTGTTAGCTTCGCAATGCAAAGTTGGTACACTCAGTTAAGCCTCGTTGTGATGCTTATATGCCCCCGAGGGGTATGGAATAATGTTTTATCGAATAGTTTCATCACTTACCCCGATTAGGATTTAAAATTTCTGAACGAATGAGCTTTCCAAGTGATAACTTCTTATTAAAATAGTGAGTTGTACAATAGTAACATAATGTAAACCCTAATATACAAGGGTTAGATGAGTTAACCGGTTTGACCTGTTGACTTTATTTGACTTTGACTTCATCGAAAATAGACGGTTGTCACACATAGCACTAACTTATTTATGTTTGGTATGAGGTACTTTGGGGAAACTCTCCAAGATTTTGCTTACATTTTAAATTTATGATTTCAGGCACTTCCGGTACTAAGGGGAATGACCCGACCTGATGGCATAGCATTTTATCCTCACTATTTTCCGTACTTTTTGATATTGTACTCTAATGATTTGAAATTGTTATTATATGATGCGTTTTAAACAATATGACGATTGTAACACATTTTTTAAAATGAATAAAAATATATTGGTTTTTGGGTCGTTACACGATCGTTTATTTTTTTGAATGACTTCATTTTCGATGCAAGAATTGCTCTTTCTTGAGGAAACACTAAATGATTGGCATTTTAGAGAATAGAAATATAGGCAAATTTAATTAATGAACTAGTTATATCAAATCAATCAGTAATAAGATCATCCAAAATATCAATAATTGTCCTGTCATCATTTAAACCACCAACATTTCTTCTTTATGGAAAAGGCAGTTTGCAAATATCGATGTTTCTTCAATGTCATCAGTTGTAACACTTAACATCATGTTTTTCCTTATTCTTAAGATTTTGCATTTTGACCAAGTCTTAGAAGAACTTAATGAAGCATTCACGATGACTTTTCTGGTTCTATTTATTATATGGATTGATTAAAAAAATCTAAACATTAAACATTAAAATTTCGAAGTATATATGATCGAAATGATCAATAAATAAATATTTCAATCTATACACAAGTTGATTAAAAAACTATTAAACAAAAAATAGCAAACATTAAGGATGTATAAAACAATATGCTTCCAAAATTTGTTTGTTGGCCATCTTACCTTCAAAATAAATAACATTCTCTAGAAATTGACAAAAAAAAAAAATTAGTAACAATTACAAAATATTCAATAAGTTCTTTTGCAAATATGTCATATTTTTAAAAAATATTCAACCATCACATATTGCATGTTATTTGCTGATTTCGCAACCATAAATCATTTACCGTTATATATTACTTTTGTAGATCGTTTGATATTTTTTACGTGATTTATTTTATTTAACTTTTGGTATATAGTGTTGGTGCATATTTAAATATTTCATTAAAAAATATTCTATAAAATATTTACGTTGTGACAATAATACAATTTATCATTTATATTTAATTATTTATAAATATGAAATTAAGATGATGTTTACAATTATATGGTGTTTAAGAAGAAGTTGATTTTTATAAGATAACCATTCATATTATAACACAAATATGAAAATTCTTAAAGATTGCTATTTAGAATAAGGGATAATAACTTAAAAGGGTAATATAATTTTCGATTTGTATATATATATTTGGTCACTGAGTTTTTTTCGTTCACATTCACCCCTTCAACTTTTTAAATTATAACATTCAGTCCTCATGACCGATTACTCTAGGTTAGCCGGGAAAAATAACTTAATAGGGTAATATATTTTTTATTTTGTACACATTTAATCTTTAATATTTTTCTATACATTTTGTCCTTAATATTTTTTGTTTCAAGATAAGTCTTTTAGTTTTTGTACTCATTCAGCACTTATAAATAATTTTTTTAGGTTTTTTTCACGACATCTTACTTTGGACAATCATTAACGAGGTTTTTGGGATTATTGAAGCTTATTTCAATCATGATCCCGACTGCTTGGTTGTGTAGGTCTTATGGTTTGGCTTAAGTCTTGTGTTGTAGACGTCGTAACATCTTCATATGATATCAGATTTTAACGATCTTTATATCTACATGTTCGTTTTTTGAGTCTACTACAACTTTCGTTAAGATTGTTCCTGTTAAACCGTAATATATTTTTATTTACAATTTTATAAAAAAATAAAAAAAAAACATTCATACATGCATTAATAAAAAAAGTATGGATATAACGATCATAAGTACAAATATATTACTTTTTAACGGGAGTAATCTAAACGAAAGTTATAGTAGAGTAAACTATGAATACATGGATATAAAGATCTTATTTTGCAATAAAATAAATATATTAAGAACTACATGTCTACAAAGTGAGAAATATATTACCTTGTTAAGTGGTAAACGTGGACGAAAAAAAACTTAATAACTAAATATATACAAATCAAAAAAATTATATATCTCTTTTAAGTTATTATACTTTAGAATAAGAAATAAGGAAATGCAATTATTGCAATTTACTATTACATTAATCATTGCAATTTACAAGAAAGAAATATAATCATTCCAATTCATTATAAACATTATTATATTTTAGAAATTACATATATAAATAAATCTATTACCTAGCTTTTTATTTTAAAAGTTGAATATATATATATATATATATATATATATATATATATATATATATATATATATATATATATATATATATATATATATATATAATTAGCATATATGTTACAACTAGCATTTTAGGGTTAGAAAATTCTATCCATGTACAAATAGTTTCTTCGTGAAACTAAGTGACACTACATGTAGTATAAATTAACTTCAATGTTATCTAAGTTTATTCATCCCAAAATGTTGATTCAAGTAGAAACTTCCTCTTGTAAGCCCAAAATCCAACCCAATAAGCTATGTTCACTCAACTTTGGGATTTAACCCAAACCTTCTCCGTCCAAACCTCTTAATGGACCAAGACCCTCCTATTGGGCCTTATTGGGCCAATAACCATTGAACATAATCCTTATGGGCCAAAAACTTGTATCTAACGTTGTTTAGGGTTGTAAGACTCTGATTGGGCCTTATTGGGCAATGAATATCTTCCTTAGACCATAGTGGACCAAATACCTCTATTAGGTATTATTTTGGGCTCATCAAACCGAAAACCAATGTTGGGCCTCCTAGTGGGCCGAAAACTTTTCCATTTAACCTCATTGGGCCGAAAACCCATATATGGGCCTTAATGGGTGAAAAATTCTTATTTGGGTCCAATGTATTCCCGAATTGCCTTTAAGCCCAAAAATCTTGTAACACCCCAAAATACGAGCCAAAAATTTCATTTTTGAAAACATATTTTTAACAAAACATTCCAATAAACATAATAATGTCATAGTACAAATCCCCAGGAAGTTCTCATGATGCGGAATATGAAGCATGTGTGTGATGGGCCGTTACCTCGCCAGCTCCTTCCCCTTCAAAGAAGAGGTACCTGAAAGTAAAACTGAAAACTGTAAGCACGAAGCTTAGTGAGTTCCCCCAACATACCGCATACCATACAATCACATAACATGCATATATCGTCAGGCATATCTGGGTGCCCGACCTACCCCTTCGGTCCTCTTAACCGGATACTGTCTAGCATAACTGGGAGCTTGTCTCCCCTTTGGTCCTCTCGACCGGATACTAACTAGCATATCTGGGTGCTGGTCTCCCCCTTCGGTCCTCTCAACCGGATACTGGGGACTATTTCACCCCCTACTACTACCACATAACACATATATCTCGTAATCTATCTAGCATGGTTGGGCATGACCGTTCCTTTGGCCCTATCGATGGGTAATCTGGGGACTATCTCCCCTACTGTCACTAGCACATAGCAGCATATCATACTAGCACATAAACATATCACAGGTAGTAACAACCTTAGATGAATATCACAGAGACAATCATCCATCATACAACTCCTTCTGGTGGGTCGGCATTGTGGTTGTAGACCCACCGCTACTGGAAGGTAACTCACCTCGTAGTAGCTGCTGATCTGTGTGGGAATAGTCTGTCTGTTGCTGCTCCAGAAATCCTCCGGTTGTAATTCCCACCAAACACTTAGTCAAATACTGCTAACCGCCCTCAGGGTAAATTGCCCATTTACCCTTAACACATCATGAGTTAAGTCATAGTCAACTGCCAGTTGACTAGACTCGTCGAGTTGGCTTGCTAACTCGCCGAGTCCCTTTCTCTATACCCAAGTCTTAATAGTCCTGCATCCTACTCGCCGAGTTGTATGAACAACTTGCCGAGTTCGCCTTCATTCGAAGAACACTCTAAGCTGTGACTCGCCGAGTTGTATGAACAACTCGTCGAGTTGTTCTTGAGGCAAGAAGATTTCCATGAACTCGCCGAGTCATGGCATTGACTCGCCGAGTTACTTCATGAGTGAGTCTGGCTTCCAACTCACTGAGTCATACCCTATGACTCACTACTCCAACTTGCAGACACAAAAGGGAACAACCCTGGGACTCGCAACCCGACTCGCCAAGTCAGATGAACGACTCGCCGAGTCGGCCACATGCAAAAACCATACACGCGATTTTGCTTGGATCCAGCTCATTCCATTCATAGATCTGGGTTCCTAGGGCCTGGTTTACACGTAAAGTTTCCAACTTTACGTGTAGATATGCATATAATGGGGATTAGGGGCGAAATAATGGCTAAGAAGGTAGATCTAGGACATTCCAGCAATTTACTCCCATAAAGGTTATAGATATGAGCTTCTGGAGCTCAAACAAGACTAGTTCTAATGGATACTCAACCTATTACGAATTCTACTTCATGCACAAGCTTGGAAAATGTTCAAGAAGAGCTCAAAAGGTGCTCTAATGGGGTTTTAAGCATGCAAACAGAATAGAGTAGAGATATACCTCAGAGAACTCTAAAATAGCACCAAGATATCTGGTCTCCTTCTCCTCTTCTTGCTCCACTCTCCTTCTTCTCCCAAAAACTTCAAGGAATCACTCTAATCCCTTCGATCTCACAAGAAACGAGTTAGGGTTTGATGTAGGGCGCTCTGAGGGTGAAAGGGCGCGAGCTTGGGTCGTAGAATCTAGCTTAAATAGGGGGCAAACCCTTGGAATTAGGGTTTCATCAAACAACGATGACTCGCCGAGTCCCGAATATGGACTCGCCGAGTCGCCAACTTAAGCGTGCCCCCGGACCGCGACCCTACTCGGCGATTCGGACCTACAACTCACCGAGTCCAAGGATAAAATGACAATTACTTAGATAATTTTTTACGTACCAGGAACCAGGTGCTACAAATCTTTTCTTTCTCCCCTCTCCTTGGGCCGATCTATTAAAAAAACAACACAAAATAAATGGGGTTGACTTATGTTGACACCTCAACATTACGTGCCACGTAACCAAGCAATTGTTTAGCGTACTTCTATGAAGAAACTAATTGTCCAATATACTTCCACACACCTCTCTTCTTTTCCCTCCCCTCTCATTGGCTGACCCCCTTAACCCCCCTCCACTCTCAATTCAAACCCACACAGTTCTCTCATTTCTCTCTCAAAAACTTAAAGAACTCTCTTCATTCCTTCTACAAAAATCGTGAGTTGTGAGTGTGTGTTCAAGAGTTCCTCTTCAAAGACATTAACTTGGTATGTTTATATTGCACTCAATTTGTTTTATTCCATCTTATTCTAAGATTATCCCTCAAACTACTCTATTTTCATGTATATGCTTCTCTAGAGCCCCTCAACTTCGAAAATCATCTCAAGGAAGCAATCTAGGCCAAAAACCTCCTTCACTTTCCTCCTCAAACCGAAAAAGTCCCCAAGGTGAGCTTTATACCCCTTGTTTTCGAGTTTTTTCTTTCTTTTGGGGGGGGGGGGGGGGAGGGGGGGGGGAGAATACAAGTCAAAGTTTTGTGAAAATCTTTGTATAATATTTTGCATGTGTATGTTTTACATGTTATATGTGTGAAATGTTGTGATATTGTGCTAAAAACTCGAGATTTATTCAAGTCTCAAGTTGTTGGAAACAAGTTACCTTATGTAACTTCTCATGTTAGGTTGATATATTAACAATGTCCTAGAATTCACCATGAGATTAAAGAAAATGTAAAGATGGGCTATATTTGACAATAAAGTGAAAATGGGTTATCGTTGGCCATTTTTGGTAAACATAGATTATTTTTGGCAATAAAAGTAAAAATTGATATCTTCTTGATTTTATGGTAAAAATGGGCCATTTTTTAACACTTTAGTAAAAATGAGCCGAAAATAAGCTTTTTAGTAAACATGGGCCATTTTTAAACACTTTAGTAAAAATGTGCCGAAAATGGGCTAAGTAAACATGGACCATTTATGAACACGTTAGTAAAAAAGGGCCGAAACTCGGCTTTTTAGTGGGGCATTTTTGAATGTTTTGGTTAAATGAGCTAATTTTTGACAACTTTAAATAAAGCCCATTTTTTGACAAAGATATTAAAAATGGGTTATTCTTGACACATATGATAAAAAATGGGATATTTGGCAACTGTAGTAAATGTTGGACCACTTTTTACAATTAAGGTAATAATAAACTATTATTGACAACAGTAGAAAATCGTAAAATTTACGACATGAATTATTACATGTCATAAACTGCAGTCATAAATTCGCACAAGTAACATTATTTATGACGTTAAATAATGGGATTCAACAAATACGTAAAATCTATTAGGGCTCTTGTGAGACATTCCATCATCGTACATAATTAGTGTACATCGTAAGTTCTGTAGTTATAACCAGAGTCTCGTGGAGGGAGAGCGGGAGTTTGTGTATAGATCTATACGGGGTTGATACCCCACACTTGAGCTGCTCGGTATAGCTAGACATGTCAGTCTAAGGTGATAAATATCTTATTAGAACTGACGCCTGAAGAACATCAAGATAGGCACTTTGTCATATTAGTATGGTTAAAATGACTCACATAGAGAATAACAATATTATTATAAGATTTACGCTAAATATACACTCCACTCATGTCTACAAAGTACAAACATTGTGTAGACTATTTTGTAATTAATCACATCACTCCGGTCTTAGGATTTAAGGCTACAATTTTTCATAAAATAAAAAATACAGGATTTTCTAGGAACACTCTTTATACAACTTCAAACAATGAAAAACAAAGAACACACTCGCAACAATACATGATTTAAAACAAGACTCACAAACTATTTTTACAGAAAATATTGGATTTTATGGGGTCTTAACTATTACAAAGTTTTCATATAAAAATGCTTATGACCTCACCAACATTCGATGTTGAAACTTTTCAAAATAACTTGTATTCTCAGGAACACACTGAGCTGGTTCTTTACAGCTATGGATTTTAATGAATGTTGTATTTTGATTTCATCATACATTTGTTATTTTTGGATGAAATTTTCTTGAACAAACACAATGTTGTAAACCATGTATGTTGTTATCTTGAATGTACGATGATGGTGGTGGCTATGTTTCATTTATATACACTTGTTATGATATTACAAAATGAAGTCACCCACCCCCTAACGTTTCTGCCGTCCCGGTTCGGGGGTGTGATAGATTGGTATCAGAGCATTGTTTATAGTGAACTAGCATATCTACTCATACAAGATATGCAACTATAAATACAATGGGACTAAAATACTCTGAACAAAAAATAAAATAAAATCCATACATCTATGTATTAGGAGTAATGTTATAACAAGAAACACTTAAGAATCTTTAGAGGATAAATATAGCATGATCAACTCAGGCAGTTATTTCATTGTATTGGGGATAAATATAGCATGATCAACTATATTTATTCAAAATACAACCAACATGTGCTTGGGAGTGATCATGGTGAGCGACGAATCTAAGACTTACCATTTTTGTATCCAAAATTTTTAAGGAACCAAACCTAAACAATTAAAATACTATAGGTGTATTTTCAGCATACTATCTATTTTCTTATACTTATACACTCTCATACAGACACCATGGCTTGCTTTCACCCAGGCCCATACAATCCCAATCAGAGAAATGCTGGTTGGCTAGAGGCAGAACCAGAGGAAGACCCAGAGGAATTGGAAGTGGAACCCGAGGCACATGAGCTCGACTTTGAGGAGGAAGAGCTTGATCTTAGTGACAAGGAAAACGAGGAGGATGACTCAGACGCGTAGTCTGAAGTCATCATTCCACCTTACATGGCTCGGGTGCCAGCACATAGGATGGGCCCCAACGACCTTATGCCTTTGTAGGCTCATGACATGTGGTTATGGATTAGATATTAGGTGATGGGTCCACCGTTTGACATGGACCGAGGATTTTTTTATATTAGCCTTGGAGGGCCCGGGGACCGTATCTTCCCTGTTATGGTCAGGCGGATTCGGGTCGTCGACAATCAGGCCCAGGCAACCGCCACTCAGATGGATGAGCTGAGGGCCACCGTGGAGCGGGCCCAGAGGGAGACTCAGGAGGTAGTGAGAGACTACCAGGAGCAACAGGTGACATTAGAAGCTAGGATGCGTGTCACCAAGCGCTAGTTGGTCAGGATTCGGGTGCATCTACTTCGTCATCAGCACCACCAGAGACCTCCCGTCATGAGTAGGACCCATCTTACCCACCACTTGCTCCTGATGTGATCTCCTTTTCCTTTTACTTTGTCTATGTAGGGCTAACCCTTCGATTAAGTGATTACACTACTCGATAGGGTTGTTATGCTGTTTGAATTTTATCATAATGTGTTGTAGGCCTTATAAAGGCTAAATTTTCATTTGGTATGTACTAAACTTTTATCAGTAATGAAACAAGTGTGTTTTTTATTTGTGATGGTGTTATCTATTATGTTTTTCTATTCTCATTATTTCTTAACATTGTATGGTTTCACTTATAAGCAAAAATCGAATCACCGCAACCGCTAGACAATAATGGAATCCAAAAAAAAAAAATTATGTACTCATCATCCTTCTATTCCATGACAAAAGATGCCTCGAAGGTACTTTCGCAAAAACAACAACACGACAGCACCGCCACCACCACTGCCTCCACCGGAGATAAACTCTGCTCCATTCTAGGAAGCAGTCTTAGGTGTAGTTAGTGCAGCATTGGCTCACATCAACAATGGTAACAATGGGGGTGGCAATGGTCAGGGAACGGGAAGTTCCAATCATGGAGTTAATCAAGGACCTACAAGAACATGCACCTATAAAGATTTTACGAATGAAAAACCTAGAACTTTCAACAGAACTGGTGGAGTGATAGCTTTAACATGCTGGTTTGAAAAGACTGAATCCATCTTTGAAATTTGTGATTGTCCGGAAGAAAGCAAAGTGAGGTTTGCAGCATGTACGTTTGTTGATCGGGCTTTATCATGGTGGAATGGCCTTGTCAAGGCCTTAACTCTTCCATTTACAAATGTATGTCTTGGTAGGATCTCAAGACAATGATGTTGGCTGAATATTGTCCTCGTGGGGAAGTACAAAAGCTTGAACAAGAACTCTGGAACCTTACTATGCAAAACTCTAATGTTGAAACCTATATCGCTAGGTTCAGTGAGCTGGCACTCTTGTGCCCAGGAATGATAACCTCTGATGGCAAGAAAATCGAATGCTTTATTTGGGGGGTTAATTCCTCCAATTCAGGGAAATGTGATTGCTGCCTACCCTGAAACGTTCGATAGTGTAAAGGGCCTGACGCAAAAGCTGTATGATCATAGGAACAAGAAGGGCACCAAGACTTCAGATGCAGACACCATGAAGGAAGACAGAAACAAAAGGAATAAGGTAAGTAAAATAAAATGTGGACATGCTTCAAAATCTTCTTAGAAACAACAAACAGTAGCATTCCACGCTGCTACTATTCAGACCATACCAACCCCAGTTGCAACCACAACAACCACACCAACACCTACAAGGCCTTGTGTAGGCTCCCACCCAAAGTATGAAAAGTGTATTTTTCATCATATCAGAGCATGCAAAGACTTCCAATGTACAAACTACAATAGAAAATGGCACATTTCCCGGTATTGCAAAGCGTCTCCACAACAAAACAATCCTCAACCCAATAACCTCGGGGTCAGTCGCACGTGTTACGAATGCGGGGAGGCGGACAATTTTAATCAAAATTGCCCAAAAGTCAACAACCAAGGTGCAGGGGGGATCAGGCAGGGTCCTAATGATAGGAAAAGGGAAGGTTGTGCAAGATTCGGCCGTAGTCACTGGTATGTTTCCCCTCATCAATATCCCCCTCAACAATATCTATACATGCATCTTATTCGATAGTGGAGCGGAACAAAGTTTCGTGAGGCGCAAGTTTAAGTACTTACTAAATCAAAGACCCCAAAAGTTAAACGAAGCCTTCATGGTGGAGATGGCTAATGGAAGGACTGAAACAACAAACGACATTTTCATAGGGTGCACGTTAACATTAAATAATCACTCCTTTCCAAACAACCTGATGCCGGTTAATATTAAAAGTTTTGATGTGATCATCATGGATTGCTTAAGCTCCCACCATGATGATATTATGTGCCATGAGAAGGTCGTTTGCCTTCACCTACCCACCAACAAAACACTAATTATCTATGGAGATAAACCTGGTACAAATCTCTATCTTATCTCATGCATCAAGGCACAAAACTGCATGCATAAAAAGAACTACGCCTTTCTAGCCCACGCAGTGGACAAACAGAAAGAGGAGAAGAAACTCAAGGATATACCGGAGTTGTGTAACTTTCCAGACTTATTTCTTGAACACCTCCTGGGAATACCCCCAGAGCGACAGGTCGAGTTTAAAATCGAGTTAGTCCCCAATTCCACGCCTATAGCCAAATCACCATACATATTATCCCCTACAGAAATGCAAGAGCTATCTAGTCAATTGAGTGAGCTGCTAGACAAAGGATTCATAAGGCCGAGTTTCTCTCCTTGGGGAGCTTTGGTTCTATTTGTCAAAAAGAAAGATGGTCCCTTCCACATGTGTATCGACTATAGGAAACTCAAAAAACTCACGGTCAAAAATCGATACCCTCTTCCCCGGATTGACGACATGTTTAACCAGTTGCAAGGTGAAAACTATTTCTCCAAGATAGATTTGAGATCCGGATATCACCAGCTACGTGTCCGAGAAGAAGACATCCCCAAGACTGCCTTCCGAACTCGTTATGGTCACTACGAGTTCGTTGTAATGCCATTTGGATTGACAAATGCACCGGTGGCATTCATGGATTTGATGAACAGAGTTTGTAGACCTTTCCTCAACAACTTCGTAATAGTCTTTATCGACGAAATACTGGTATATTCCCAAAGTAGAGAGGAGCATGGCCAACATTTGAGACAGGTCTTAGAGACACTCAGAGTAGAAAAATTGTACGCAAAACTTTTCCATGTGCAAGTTTTGGATTCGCCAAGTAAATTTTATGGGACACATGGTCAGTAAGGAGGGAATTCATGTGGATCCATTTAAGGTTAAGGAAGTTGAGGGCTGGACAAGTCCGAAAACACCCACTGAGATCAGACAATTTTTGGGCCTTGTTGGATATTACAAAATGTTCATCCAAAACTTCTAAAAATCACCAAACCTCTCACCACTCTAACTCAAAATAGGATGCCTTTCACTTGGGAAAAGAAGAAAGAGACAGCCTTTCAAACCTTAAAACAAGCCCTCTGCAGTGCTCCGGTCTTGTCACTTCCAGAGGGAACGGAGGATTTTGTAGTATATTGTGATGCTTCCAACCAAGGTTTGGGTTGTGTGCTAATGCAACAAGGAAAGGTGATTTCCTATGCATCAAGACAACTGAAAAACCAAGAGGTCAATTATACTACCCATGATCTCGAGCTAGGAGCAGTCGTGTTTGTTTTGAAAATTTGGAGGCACTATCTCTATGGGACAAAGTGCACAATTTACACAGACTACAAAAGCCTCCAACACATTCTAAATCTAAAACAACTAAACATGAGGCAGTGAAGATGAGTCGAGCTACTCAACGACTACGAATGTGAGATCAGGTACCATCTAAGCAAAGCTAACGTGGTAGCCGATGCCTTAAGCTGGAAGGAGTACTCGGGTCGCCGAGTACGAACACTATCGATGACCCTCCGTTCCCACTTGTCTTCACAAATTAAGGAGGCTCAGAAAGAAGCCTTAAAGATTAAAAACATCGCAAATGAAGCGTTACGTGGGATGGAAAAGAACTTAACCATCAAAGAGGATAGGGCCTATTATCTTATGGACCGGATCTAGAAGCCGAGTTCGGTGGATTACAGAACGTAGTGATGAATGAGGCGCACAAAACAAGACAGTACATCCATGCCAGCTTTGATAAGATGTACCTGGATCTAAAACAACACTATTGGTGGCCTTTAAGGAAACCAGAGATTGCAACTTACATGGGCAAGTGCCTCACTTGTGCCAAACTTAAGGTGGAATATCAAAAACCCTCGGGTCAACTGCAACAACTAGTCATACCCAAGTGGAAATAAGAGAGGATTACAATGGATTTTATAACCAAATTACCTAAGACGATAGACGGACTGGATGCCATCTGCGTGATTGTTGATCGGTCAACCAAATCCGCCCATTTCCTACCAATAAAGGAGACGTATGAGATGGAAAGACTGACGCGGATCTACATAAAGGAGGTGGTGAGACTACATTGTAATGCCCGTGTTTCTGGGCTTGCCATTTTTAGCAATGTAATAGTCTAGGTTAACCTTTGTAACCCAAATTTGAAATAATAAGAATGTATTATTTGTGAATTATGTGAATTATGTGTTTATTTTCTTAATTATTATAATTTGAGGAATTAAGAATAAAATGAGCATCAAAATTTAAGTGTAAAATAAACTCGATATCTTTGGATAATATTGTAGTAGTTGAAAAGAGGTTTCCGAATATATATAGAACGCCCAAATCTGAATTCGTATGAGGAAGTTATGATTTTCTGAAGTTTCAACTTGGCAATATGCAGCCCGAATACTCGATTTGAGATCGAGCGGTTTTTAACCGAAAAAATCTAAACGAGAATCGAAGATCTCGTTGTTAGTAGTGAAACGATGAAAAGTTAGGCGAGAACGGACGTCAGACGAAGAAGTTATGAATTTATAACGAAGTTTTTCTGTCCCGGCCTACTAAAAATAAATAATTAAAATAAACCAAAATTAGCCGACGGAGTCTAAACGAAAGTTGTAGAGCGTAGTCTCACCTACGCGTGGATATAAAGAACATTGAAAACAGAGTTCGTATGACGGAGATACGAATTTTTAAAGTTTATTAATTAATTAAAATATAAATTTAAATTCAAACTTCTGATATTATCCGAAGGGGAGTCACCGGACTTATCCGAGTTACGCCCAGCGTACAGCGAAGCATGACAACCTTCGCACTCGAGTACCTGCGATGACGTAAGCGCTGACGATCCAAGGCGTACGCCCCGTGTAGCCTCGTACGCCCATCATACGTGCAAGGTTCAGCCCCTATAAAAGGGCATGCGAGGGCAGCCAATTTCCTTTACAAACTTCTTCCTTTTCTCTCTAGTTTTTGCCTCGATTTGCGTGACATTTGTACCCCGAAGCCCCGGATTACAATGCATTACAATGGATTTCAATGGATTACCATGGATTTCATAACCAAATTGCCTAAGACGACAGACGGACTGGATGCCATCTGGGTGATTGTTGACCGGTCAACCAAATCCGCCCATTTCCTGCCAATAACGGGGACGTATAAGATGGAAAGACTGACGCGGATCTACATAAAGTAGGTGGTGAGACTACATTGTAACGCCCGTGTTTCTGGGCATGCTATTTTTAGCAATATAATAGTCTAGGTTAACCGTTGTAACCCAAATTTGAAATAATAAGAATGTATTATTTGTGAATTATGTGTTTATTTTCTTAATTATTATAATTTGAGGAATTAAGAATAAAATGAGCATCAAAATTTAAGTGTAAAATACACTCGATATCTTTGGATAATATTGTAGTAGTTGAAACGAGGTTTCCGAATATATATAGAACGCTCAAATCTGACTTCGTATGAGGAAGTTATGATTTTCTGAAGTTTCGACTTGGCAGCATGCAGCCCGAATACTCGATTTGAGATCGAGCGGTTTTTAGTCGAAACAATCTAAACGAGAATCGAAGATCTAGTTGTTAGTAGTGAAACGATGAAAAGTTAGGTGAGAACGGACGTCGGACGAAGAAGATATGAATTTATAACGAAGTTTTTCTGTCCCGGACTACTAAAAATAAATAATTAAAATAAAGCCAAAATTAGCCGACAGAGTCTAAACGAAAGTTGTAGAGCGTAGTCTCACCTACGCGTGGATATAAAAAACGTTGAATACAGAGTTTGTATAAGGGAGATATGAATTTTTGAAGTTTATTAATTAATTAAAATATAAATTTAAATTCAAACTTATGATATTATCCGAAGGGGAGTCACCGGACTTATCTGGGTTACGCCCAGCGTACAGCGAAGCGTGACGACCTTCACACTTGAGTACCTCCGATGAAGTAAGTGCTGACGATTCAAGGCGTACTCCCCGCGTAGCCTCGTACGCCCAGCGTACGTGCGAGGTTCATCCCCTATAAAAGGGCATGCGAGGGCAGCCAATTTCCTTTACAAACTTCTTCCTTTTCTCTCTAGTTTTTGCATCAATTTGTGTGACATTTGTACCCCGAAGCCCCAGTAGTATTCCCGAGCCCCGAAGAAAGATCTGAAGCCCCAAGGATCCCGAAGAGCGTTATTCCCGAGCTGAAGCTTTGCCTGCGAGGAGCCCGGTTTTTGTTAAAATCTTCCAGATCTTCGAAGGAACACTACTTCTACAAGCCGTAGTGCTACCCGATCATCTTCTGATCTAGTGACTGTGTAGTCATTTTCTTTAACACATTATTATGAAGTATTTTATACGAAATACGTGTTACGTGTATACTTTGTTGATTATATGTGTGAATGTATATTCACTTTCTTCTATCTCTTAGATCTGATTTATTCTCTATGAAATACGTGTTATGTGTGTGTGCCTCATCTGTTATGTGGAAAAATGTATTGATCGAACATGCTATACAGGTTTTAAACTATGTATAAATATGTATATTTTTATCTACTAATATGTTGGGTAGAACATTGGTAGATAGTTGGTGTGTAATAAACAGATGAGAGGCCTCGATGTTGTTGGTGTTATTCTAGTCATTCAGCAGAGTATAGATGACGACCACAGACTATTCTAGACAATCCTGTGAAACACTAGCATGCTCTTAACCAGTATAGGTTGTAAACGATGTGTTCACCGGTGTACTTTATCCCGCACATGGTTGCCTTTAGGACACTTATTGTTGAGGAAGCCCCTCTGCAGTAATGTCTGTCCCGATGAAAATCCTGAATTAGGTTCCTTATAATAGATGTTATTTTTAGGGACGTAAAGTGAGGATAACGGGAATGGGTAATCGGGTTTATTATTGATTGTTGAAATTAAATATAATTATTTATTGTGGGTTGAAAACCCTATATGCTCACCAAGTTCCCAAGCCTGACCCACTCAGTTTAATTGTATTACAAGAAGTGGCGCAAGGGCATAAGATGGAAGAATCATCAAATTGTTTTGTTTACAAGTCTATATATATGTATATATTTGTTGAATGACTTTTAATGTTATCGTTTATGCTTTATGGTCTGTATCAGAACATGTCATCCCGATTTTTGATTATGAAATGAAATTATATTTCTTTATGAAATGTTTTGATAAAAATCTATTTTATCATGTTTTGTTTTTTGGAACAAATTACGCATCTCTTTTAAAATCAAAAGGATATACTCTGAAAATTTTTAAAAAGCATAAATGAAACTGGTCTTTTCTGGCCAAGATTTTGGGGATGTCATAGTTGGTATCAGAGCATTAGTTTAAGCGAACTAGGAATTTGTAGGGTTTTTAGACTTAAACTTAGAACGCTAAGTGAAGGTTGTTAGATGTATGTTTGTTATATTTTAGACACGAGCACTAGTTTATTTTAGGAAAGTTGCTTAAAATGATTTTATGTGCTAAATGTTATATGTTGCCATATATGATATTAATTGTTCGGATCTATGGTCTGTTGCCGACCGGATCTGGAAACCTTATGTGTGTAGGATTCTAAGCGTATGTCTACGTTATTAGAGCTAACATGTAATCGTTTCGGAGTAGTAAGGATGATTTGAATATCTATCGTGAATAAGGATCTGATTTCACCATATTCGGTGTATAGAAAAAAAATGGTGAGAACAAGAAGCAGTGTTGGAAACGCAAATGAGAACAGGAATCAACCACCTGTAATTCAACAAGTAGTTGTTGAAGCTGCTGCACCAGAACAAATCACCATGGCTGGAGTGCAAGCCATGATTCGAGCTATGTTAGCCGAACAAAGGGAAGAAATGCGACATATGTTGCATGGAAATAGGGACGAACCTATCATACCTAACGTGGGACCCGAACTGATTCCCGAACGGTCGAAGGAAGGGAACAATAGTCGCATTGTGAGTCAAATTGGGACTCAAGAAGAACGAAGGAATGATCCGGAAAGGAGAAACAACAACGATGGGTGAATGTACAAGAATTTCTTGGGTGCCAAACCGCCAAGTATTTCTGGGAGCCCAAAGCCTGTTGAAATTATGGATTGGATCTCCAAAATGGAGATGGTATTTGAAAGTTGTGACTGTAGCAACAAACAGAAGACTGTCTTTGCAGTTAGGCAACTGAAGACTGGAGTCTTGAGCTGGTGGAAGTTATTGGTAGATACTATGCCACGAGGAGAAGCTCTGAAAATGTCATGGGAGGAGTTCTTGGAATAACTAAGGGCGCAATATTGTTCAGAGATAGATCCGATTGATCTGAACAATGAGTTCCAAAACTTAAAGAAAGGGAAGATGAGTGTAGACGACTATGCTAAGGCATTCACTGAGAGAATGAAGTTATTTTCGTACCTAGTGCCAACATAACTCTCCAAAATTGAGAGATTCGCTAATGGACTGCCTGCTGACTTTGGTCCGACAGTCAAGAAGGCAACTACTCTGAAAATAGTTGTTCGAGCAGCTAAGAACGTGGAGGCCCAACAAAAGGAAAAAGGTTTGGAAAGGATAGATGTTGGTGAAAAGAGGAAGTTCGAGGGATCTTCAGGGTCCAGCAAGAAAAGTAAATTCTGGAAATCTGGTTCGAGAGGAAGTGGAGCAAAGGTAGAGGTGAAATGGTGCAACAAGTGCAAGAAGAAGAATCATGGGAAATGTGATGGGGAAGTAGTCACATGCTTCAAATGTGGAAAGCCAGGACATTATGCCAACGAATGAACCATCACCAAGAAACTTTGCTATGGTTGCAGTGAGGAGGGGCACATCTCAAAGGATTGTCCGAAAAATAAGGAAGCAGCAAAACCCAACATCCCGCCAAAGCCAAAGGCGAGAGCATTCCAGATGACACTGGAAGCTGCTAAAGATGAAGCTGATGTCGCTTCAGGTACCTTTCTCGTTAACAATCTGACTGCCCAAATTTTATTTGATTCTGGAGCCAACTACTCCTTTATATCGCATGAATTTGGTAGAAAACTAGCTTTGCCTGTTGATAGACTAGATAATGCTTTATTAGTCGAAGTTGTTAGTGGCAAGTTTGTACCTGTTAGCCATCGTATGAAAAACATCTTAATTGACTTGAATGGGAATAAATTCAACGAGGAATTATTGCATATCGAACTTAACGGTTTCGACATCGTTTTGGGAATGGATTGGCTTAGCGCCAATGATGCCGAGATATTGTGCAGAAAGAAGATAGTCAAAGTAAACCCACCAGGGAAAGAGTCATTTATGGTGTATGGAGATAAACGCAGAGTAAATTCTGGAATCATTTCTCTAATGAAAGCTAGAAAATGTTTGACCAAGGGGTGTACATCATACTTAGCATTCGTGATCGATTCTAAGAAGGAAAAGAAGGTGATGCAGAATATTCTCGTTGTGTGTGATTATCCGGAGGTATTTCCCGAAGATCTTCCTGGATTACCGCCTGATCGACAAGTGGAATTTCGTATTGACTTGTTGCCCGGAACAACGCTGATTGCAAAAGCACCTTATCGACTAGCACCAATAGAGATGAATGAGTTGATGATGCAACTTCAGGAGTTATTGGACAAAGGTTTCATTAGACCTAGTTCATCACCCTAGGGAGCGCCGTTGTTATTCGTGAAGAAGAAAGATGGAAGGATGAGGATGTGCATTGATTACCGAGAGCTAAATAAGGCAATAATAGAGAATAGAGATTCGTTGCCGAGGATTGATTACCTGTTCGATCAACTTCAAGGTTCGAGCTATTTTTCAAAGATCGATCTTAGGTCAGGATATCATCAGCTAAAGGTGAGAGAGCAGGATATCGAGATGACTACATTCAGAACGCGATATGGACACTACGAGTTCTTGGTTATGTCGTTTGGACTAACCAATGCTCCAGCAGCATTCATTGATTTAATGAACAAAGTTTGTAACCCGTTCCTTGATAAATCTGTGATAGCGTTCATAGATGACATTCTGATTTATTCAAAAGCCAAGAGGAGCATGGAAGACACTTGCGAGAAGTATTGGAAGTCTTGAAGAAAGAGAAGTTGTATGCGAAGTTCTCTAAATGTGATTTTTGGATTCGTGAAGTCCAATTCTTAGGTCACGTGCTCAACCAAGAAGGGATAATGGTTGATCCAGCGAAGATCGAAGCTGTGATGAAGTGGGAGCAACCGAAGAATCCCACGGAGATCTGAAGCTTTTTATTATTAGCCGGATATTACCGTAGGTTTATCCAAGGCTTTTCTTCGATCGCTAGTCCATTGACAACTTTGACCCACAAATGAGCTACTTATGCTTGGAGTGATAAGCATAAAGAAGCATTTGAGAAGCTAAAGAAGAAACTATGCGAGGCACCAATACTTTCTATACCCGATGGATTTGAAGACTTCGTTGTTTATAGCAATGCGTCTGGTGTTGGATTGGGTTGTGTTTTGACCCAAAGAGATAAGGTGATCGCGTATGCATCTCGACAGCTGAAAGAGCATGAAAAGAACTACCCGACTCATGATTTGGAATTGGCAGCGGTAGTTTTCGCTCTGAAAATATGGAGGCATTACCTCTATGGCACGAAGTGCAAACTTTTCACTGATCATAAGAGTTTCCAATATCTATTTGGTCAGAAGGAATTAAATATGAGGCAACGACGCTGGCTAGAATTACTTAAGGACTACGACTGTGAGATACTTTACCACCCCAGTAAAGCTAATGTTGTTGCTGATGCTCTCAGTCAGAAAGTCAATCTTGAAAAGAGAAGGCCAAGAGTGTTGAGAATTGAAGTTGTCTCAACTATTTTGGAAAGTATAAATAAAGCTCAAAGCGAAGCTTCTGAAAAGAATGACCAAAAGGAAGAACATTTGGGCAAAACCTTGGTGTTCGGTGTAAACAGTCATGGACTGAAGGTGTTCCAAGATAGGATTTTGGTACCTAAGATAGGAGGAGTCAGAGATCTTATGATGGAAGAAGCTCACAAAACCATGTACTCGATTCATCCCGGTAGCACTAAAATGTATAGGGACCTGAAACCCTACTACTGGTGGCCGACGATGAAGCTTGATGTTGTAAAGTATGTGACTGAGTGTGTGACTTGTGCGAGAGTCAAGGAACAACATCAGAAACCATACGAGAGTTTAGAACCATTGTCTATGCCTATGGGTATGTGGGAAGAAATTACTATGGATTTTGTCACTAAAATGCCCAGGACAAAGAATGGTCACGACATGATTTAGGTGGTCATTGATCGATTCACTAAGAGTGCGCATTTCATAGCAGCCAACGAGAAATGGTCTATGGAGAAGCTTGCGAATTCTTACGTGAAGGAAATTGTGAGGCTTCACGGTGTTTCGCTAACGATAGTGTCGGATCGTGATAGCCGTTTCACCTCAAGGTTTTGGAAAAGTCTACAAGAGGAAATGGGTACCAAGTTGTGTTTAAGTACAGCTTACCATCCACGGACTGATGGTCAGAGCGAACGAACAATACAAACACTTGAAGATATGCTAAGAGCATGTACTTTAGAATTCCAAGGTAACTACGATGAACATTTACCATTGGTATAATTTTCCTACAATAATAGTTTCCACTCGAGCATTAAGATGGCACCTTATCAAGCTCTGTACGGGCAGAAGTGTCGTACGCCGTCTTGTTGGCTTGAGGCTGGGGAAAAGCAGTTTATGGGAACAGAGATAGTCCATCAAACTGCTGAAAAGTTGAAAATAATTAGGGAGAGAATGTTAGCAGCTCAGGATCGTCAAAAGAGTTATGCTGACAAAAAGCGAAGACCGATGACTTTCGAAGTTGGAGATTCGGTTTTGCTTAAAGTCTCGCCGTGGAAGGGATTCATAAGATTTAGTAAAAGGGGAAAATTAAGTCCAAGGTTTATTGGACCGTTTAAAATTCTTCAGAGAATTGGGAACCAAGCTTATAAGCTCGAACTACCAGAAGAACTGAATGGAATTCATAACACTTTCCATGTGTGTTATTTGAGGAAGTTCACGGGAGAAGTTCCCGACATGATTCCACTTTTGGAGTTGAGAATCGATGAAAACAAGAGATTGATTGAAGAACCAGAGGCAATCATTGACCGAAAGACTAAGAAATTGCAACGTAAGATGGTTGAGTTAGTGCTTGTCCAATGGAAACACACGAATGGGCCAAATCTCACCGGGGAGACGGAGAGTGACATGATGAGTCGCTATCCGCATTTGTTTGTTGATGTGTGATTCCGGGGACAGAATCATTCTAAGGTGGATACAATTCTAACGCCCGCGTTTCCGGGCTTGCCATTTTTAGCAATGTAATAGTCTAGGTTAACCTTTGTAAACCAAATTTGAAATAATAAGAATGTATTATTTGTGAATTATGTGAATTATGTGTTTATTTTCTTAATTATTATAATTTGAGGAATTAAGAATAAAATGAGCGTCAAAATTTAAGTGTAAAATAAACTCGATATATTTGGATAATATTGTAGTAGTTGAAACGATGTTTCCGAATATATATAGAACGCCCAAATCTGACTTCGTACGAGGAAGTTACGATTTTCTGAAGTTTCGACTTGGCAGTATGCAGTCCAAATACTCGATTTGAGATCGAGCGGTTTTTAGCCGAAACAATCTAAACGAGAATCGAAGATCTCGTTGTTAGTAGCGAAACGATGAACAGTTAGGCGAGAACGGACATCGGACGAAGAAGTTATGAATTTATAACGAAGTTTTTCTATCCAGGCCTACTAAAAATAAATAATTAAAATAAAGCCAAAATTAGCCGACGAAGTCTAAACGAAAGTTGTAGAGCGTAGTCCCACCTACGTGTGAATATAAAGAAAGTCGAAAACGGAGTTCGTATGAGGGATATATGAATTTTTGAAGTTTATTAATTAATTAAAATATAAATTTAAATTCAAACTTCCGATATTATCCGAACGGGAGTCACCGGACTTATCCGGGTTACGCCCAGCGTACAGCGAAGCGTTACGACCTTCGCACTCGAGTACCTCTGATGACGTAAGCGCTGATGATCCGAGGCGTACGCCCCGCGTAGCCTCGTACGCCCAGCGTACGTGCGAGGTTCAGCCCCTATAAAAGGGCATGCGAGGGCAGCCAATTTCCTTTACAAACTTCTTCCTTTTCGCTCTAGTTTTTGCCTTGATTTGCGTGCCATTTGTAGCCCGAAGCCCCGGTAATATTCCCGAGCCCTGAAGCAAGATCCAAAGCCCCGAGGATCCCGAAAAGCGTTATTCCCAAGCCGAAGCTCTACCCGCGAGGAGCCCAGTTTTTGTGAAGATCTTCCAGATCTACGAAGGAACACTACTTCTACAAGTCGTAGTGCTACCCGATCATCTTCTAATCAAGTGAGTGTGTAGTCATTTTCTTCTAACACATTATTATGAAGTATTTTTTACGAAATACGTGTTACGTGTATACTTTGTTGATTATATGTGTGAATGTATATTCACTTTCTTCTATCTCTTAGATCAGATTTATTCTCTATGAAATACGTGTTATGTGTGTGTGCCTCATCTGTTATGTGGAAAAATGTATTGATCGAACATGCTATACAGGTTTTAAACTATGTATAAATATGTATATTTTTATCTACTAATATGTTGGGTAGAACATTGGTAGATAGTTGGTGTGTAATAAACAGATGAGAGGCCTCGATGTTGTTGGTGTTATTCTAGTCATTCAGCAGAGTATGGATGACGACCACAGACTATTCTAGACAATCCTGTGGAACACTAGCATGCTCTTAACCAGTATAGGTTGTAAACGATGTGTTCACCGGTGTACTTTATCCCCCACATGGTTGCCTTTAGGACACTTATTGTTGAGGAAGCCCCTCTGCAGTAATGTCTGTCCCGATGAAAATCCTGAATTAGGTTCCTTATAATAGATGTTATTTTTAGGGACGTAAAGTGAGGATAACGGGAATGGGTAATCGGGTTTATTATTGATTGTTGAAATTAAATATAATTATTTATTGTGGGTTGAAAACCCTATATGCTCACCAAGTTCCCAAGCCTGACCCACTCAGTTTAATTGTATTACAAGAAGTGGCGCAAGGGCATAAGATGGAAGAATCATCAAATTGTTTTGTTTACAAGTCTATATATATGTATATATTTGTTGAATGACTTTTAATGTTATCGTTTATGCTTTATGGTCTGTATCGGAACATGACATCCCGATTTTTTATTATGAAATGAAATTATATTTCTTTATGAAATGTTTTGATAAAAATCTATTTATCATGTTTTGTTGTTGGGAACAAATTCCGCATCTCTTTTAAAATCAAAAGGATTTACTCTGAAAATGTTTAAAAAGCATAAATGAAACCGGTCTTTTCTGGTCGAGATTTTGGGGATGTTACATACATGGAGTACTAATATCTATTATCTCTAACTGGGATAGTAGGTTCACCTCTTGATTTTTGCAGCCGCTCCAGAAAGCATTGGGAACCCAGTAGGATATGAGCACTGCCTACCACCCCCAGACTGACGCCCAATGTTTGTGAACCATACAAATGCTAGAAGATATGCTCTGAGCTTGTGTGATAGATTTTGGCAAGGCATGGGATACCCACTTGACACTAATCGAATTCTCGTACAATAACAGCTACCACACAAGAATTAAGGTCATTCCCTTCGAAGCCTTAGACGGATGGAAATGCAAATCACCTCTTTGCTAGGCGAAGATAGGAGACAAACAATTGGAGAGAGGGTGGTACCAAATAGCACTCTCACAGGACCTAAAACCATACGATAATACTTAGAAAATCGTCCAGATCAGGGCACGGTTTTAGGCATCTCGAGACCGAGAAAATAGCTACACAAACAAAAGGCGAAAGCCTCTAGAGTTCCAAGTAGGATACTGTGAGCTACTAAAAGTCACCCCTTGGAAAGGGATGGTACAATACAGAAAAAGTTCGAAAGCTAAACCAACAATACGTCGGTCCATTCAAGATTCTTGCCAGGATTGGTTAGGTGACCTATAACCTGCAACTACCATCGGAGCCTAGCAACATCCACCCTGTCTTCCACGTATCAAACCGGAAGAAATGCTTATCGGGTGAAACCCTCGTTGTCCCACTCGATGAGATTGAGGTGAATAATAATCTATTGTTCGTCGAGGAACCGGTTGAAATCATGGATTGAGAAGTGAAACATACGAAACGAAGTCAAATTCCTATTATAAAGATTCGATGGAGTGCAAAATGCAGACCCAAGTTCACATGGGAACATAAGGATCAAATGATGCAAAAGTACCCTCATTTCTTTTGTAGTCCTTAAGGACTACTTTTGAAAGAATTTTGGGACGCAATTCCTTCTAACGGGGGGATAATGTCACAACTAGCATTTTAAGGCTACGAAATTCTATCCATGTACAATTAGTTGCTTTGTGTAACTAAGTGACACTACGTGTAGTATAAATTAACTTCAATGCTATCTAAGTTTATTCATCCCAAAATGTCAATTCAAGTCGAAACTTCCTCTTGTAAGCCCCGAATCCAACCCAATAAGCTATGTTCACTCAACTTTGGGCTTTAACCAAATCCTTCTCCATCCAAACCTCTTAATGGACCAAGACCCTCTTATTAGGACTTATTGGGCCAATAACCACTCAACATGATCCTTATGGGCCAAAAACTTGTATCTAACATTGTTTTGGGTTGTAAGACTCTTAGAGGTAGTGGCAGTGGTTTGCTCTTGAGCCAAAAACTAAACCAAACGAATTGAAGCTTCTTCAAGATCTACCCCTGGGGAGAGAACCCTGGTGGTACAGAGGAGCCACCAGTTTCAAATACGGTACTAGGACCTTCACTGAATGGTTCTGTGGTTATGATAGCCGGAGTGATAGTTGGAGGAGTAAGCACACCTTGAGAAAGGCCAGAGTCCAAAATCCCAACCATAGGATCTCTTCTTCTTCTCTTTGCAGGGGGTTGCATAGCCAGGTCTATTTGTTGATCATCTTCAAGTGGTTCAGATGTAGGCAATGTTGTTGGGTTTTGAGCAATCTAACACTTCCTAAGTGTGCATGCAACCCTAATAAACCTTGGATCTATGTTTGTCTAAATACATGCAAAATAATAATTTTTCCAAGGTTCATAACCTATCTAACATGGCATGGGGTACTTTTAAACATAAAAGAATTAGATGAGATTACATACCTTTTGATGATGAGTTTGATTCCTAAGGATTTTATGGCCAAGCACAAATAGTGTGAATGCCTCAAATGGAATCACAAATCACCACAAACTCTTGGAAAACTTTGAGAGAGTGTATACACACTTATAAAATCGGTCACACACAAACAAACATACTAGTTACACTAGTGGCTATTTCATGCAACATAAGCATGCTTATATAGTGTACATGATTAGGCTGAAACCCTAATAAGCCATGACCTTTCCTTTTCCAAGGATCCATGGGTTAAAAGCTCCATGGATCATCCATGGACTTCTATACAAGCCTAGCCCATTAACAAATGAGTGTTAGCCCACACCATATAAAACCAATAGCCCACAATCTAATTAGTCTTCCTTTTAATCTCTAAATTAATTCATAATTAATTTAAGACTAAGACTAATTAAATAACATGACTTCATATTAATATATTATAACTTATAATCTATTAATAATCATATGTGTATAACTCTCATAAAATTATCCATAAATAGTTTGGATGAAATGCAACCCAAATGGACCATGCCGGGTCGGGTCAAGTATATACCAAATAAGTTATGGACTTAGACACCTTATCCAACAGACTCCCACTTGGATAAGTCTAATAACTATATTTGCGTATGTTACTTCAGGAACCAACCAGCAATCGTGGCTCTCGAAAACTCTGTTGAACTATGAAGTGCCATTTTAGATAAGTGATCATATAATCCTCTGTTCTCATGATATTAGCCGGACAAATACATGGAACTATGTCCTGCTTATTGTCTGGCAGTTGTTTCTCGATTTTCGATTTGTTTGACAAAGAACTTAATCGAACACATCAATTTAGTTCTGACCGGCCGGTACATAGGTCACAACAAAATCATTGAGGGGCCCATATATCGCTTCTATTTCTAGAAGGAACAGATAAAATTCGACTCATATGCTTGTTCTGCTACTTGTTGAATTGTACACAAAGGCACGTTTTATAACATCAAGTTACTGATGTGTTTACGTGCAATCAATGCACAACCAACTCATAGGTAACAACTCATATCTCTAGGTTTGAAGATTTATATGATATTACCGTCTCACGATCACTCGAGATAAATTCCATGAAGTGATACAAGTGAGCGTGGGTTCATTCCAATACTCATAACTTATGAGCACTCATGAATGTTGTAGCAACCATTGCTATGACTAAACCCATTTAGCCATCTACAAACTCGATTCATGACAGTCTTGATTCATACCTACTTCCAGCATATGAACGATTGTGGAGTGTTTAAATAACTTAGTCATTCATAAAGAATAACCTAGCTATTTTGGAAGTCAAAACATGCAAAGTGAAACACAATAATAATCGAATCCAATATGGTCTCAGAACGCTTTTGAATATAAATAGAACCACCTTTTATTTATCACCATATTGATTACACATTATTCATTGTATAATGTTTCAAACAATCAACTTAATACTTGAATTAAACAATAGTTATCCCATGCTCCTAGCATGTACACTTTGTTTTCTAAACAATAGTTATGCCATACTTCAAGTATGCACACTATGTTTGTCTGTGATCTTTACTTTGTGAAGTAGATTAATTGAACATGATTCCAATATTGCTCATTTCACAATCCCAAATCCTTATTGTAAATGTGAGAATCCCCTATTCCTATCATTTACCAAAAAATATGTTAGATTTTAAACTTTTATGCAATGTTCCTCTTGTAATGATTATTCACAAAGTCACCAAAACCTTGTCACCAGTCATTACAGAGTATTCCAAAGAAGGTCAACTTCTATGGAACGAAAGTCTCATATTCAAAGTACATTGCTTTGAACATCCTTCTTGTATTAAGGATTTCTAATCTTACATAGATTGAATAACTTCCACCTATGGAGACATTTCCATAGTCCCATTTTGACTATCACTTCCGAACAAGAGTTACTACTTCTCAGAACATGTCAATACGGTCCTTTCCGACAACTTACATCATACTTCCAACTTTCCCTGAGCAACCAATCTTTGGCGAACCTCAGATTGTCCTTGACAATTGCTTAATCACTTTAGTCATATCCAGTTCTAGACTTTTCCCTTCTCAATGCCTTAAGCATTTGGAAAATTTAGAAAAGATGAATATTATAGCACATGCAATCAATCCTATATCCGAAGCATATGCGACACAATTCATGATGTTTGACATAAAGACATGATACTAGACCAGTCTTTTGCTACAATATTTTTTATTTGCCATGTTTTCAAGATTTAACTATGAAGTGGGATGCTGTAGTCATAATTGAATTTTGAGAACGCAATATATATAGAATTTCCTTAAGTCGAACCATTCAGACATAAAATTCATATATATGTCCTTGACTAAAGATGATTAAAATCTCAATCTAAGCTTCTAGAATTGAAATGAAGTATAATTTCCACTCCCTTAATTATAGCAAAACAACTTTTCAACACCTGCAACTTCACGAATTGAAACTTTGTTTTCTATAATTAACATTGCTAACTTGCAACACTAAATTTAATAATCATGCTCCCACTAACATGATGATTATCAGCATAACACTTATGCTCCCACTAGCTCTGACATATTTCCAGAAATCTGCTGGACTTCTAAAATTTAGATTCATACACCCTTTCTTAGATAGCTCACATGTGTGTCTAAATAACTTTCAGAACTATGAAAAGGGATGTCGTAATCATAGTCTCAATTGCTTAGGCATTTTCCATTTCTCACAAGTTCATGTTGGTGTGCCGGTTAACCACACGCGCTCCACTAACGACTTTTGAAAATGCAAATAACACAATTGATATCTACGTAAAATCTACTTAGTGAAAGCGTATCCTCACCATCATTTTCATGAATCGGAGAGAAACCTTATGACACTTAGATTTTATAGTGTATGAGTTCATATCCATGTGAATTTGTCAAAACCATGATCACATGATATGGTTAGTGACAAATTCAGCCTTACATGGATTATACTTGTTCAATCTTAGTTTCTTGACACCTTGGTAGCACAAGGCACGCCAATGCTTCCTAGTTGAACTCTGATAACTCTCATGCAAATTCAACTTATTTGAAGTAGGTACATAAATAAGAATTATGTCAACACGATAGGTTGCAAACCTTAAGTTGTGTGCTAGTGATAAATTACAAGTTTTACTCTTGATTAAATCTTGAAACTCTTTCAGGATCTTTAAGGCTCCCACTGTCCCCTTGACATATAAGTTTCCCCAGTCAAGAACCATTCCTTGACAAGACAAATATTCAAGGGATAGTTCGGATTCTTATCAAGACTAACACTTCACACAATTGGTCATAGTTGGTCTTTGTCTCATCCAAGACATCACAACTTACCAATCTCAAATGTACAAGGGTAGAAACATTTTACACTACATTTGATAAGTGTTTTAAACCTTACTTTATGTCACTCAATGCTACAATCTTGGAGTGTGACTCTAAGAATTGTTTTGGAACGAAGTATGACTCATCTTCTTGATTTTAACCAATGCAACAATTCATGACCTCTCTTCTTAGCCATAACAATGCACTACGACGTCCTTAGAGTATAAATTTGTGATATGCTTTCATAATCATTAAGATGATCATGAAATATGATACTAAAGTACTCTCCCATCCTTTCAGATTTGAGAAACTTTTATCTTTCTGCCTAAGTTGATTCTTCTCATTTGTTTTGTCATACATTGTATCCTTTCCAATGTTACAGAATTATACTTAACCTTATAATAATAATCATATTTACTAATCTTTAGTAAATCATGACAAATCAATCTTTGTGGTGGACCTTGACCAGCGCACACCCAGTGTACCTAATTCCTTAGTCCTTAAATTGACTCACATATACACGTGATCAAAGAATTAGTCTTAATTTTCAAAGATGAAAATTCTCATTCATCATACAATACAACTTGTATGATTCCAAGTTTCTGTCCAATTGAAACTTGGGTGATGAAAAACTTTCTTCATATGGTAAATTCAGAGACTACCACAAATGAAAGAATCAAATCCACTTTCCAATATTGCTATTACTGGAAACATATAAGCAACAATTTTCCACAGATGCCATTGTAAGGATATTTTTAAAATAAATAAAATTAAAACCCTTTTTTTCTTTTATTTTAAAACTTTGCGAAAAAACTTATCCTTACAATCCACATGAAAACCTTGTTGTTATCTATTCATAAGCAATATATTATAACTCTTAAGCAACAACTCAAAATTCTGATCACCGAACCATGCGATCGAAACCCACCTTCACAATCAGAATCAACATATACTTACTTTAAGCTTCCTATCTTTTCTTTGATTCTTAAAACATCAGCATGTGACCCATTCACATTATGTAATAAGAATCCCCAAATAGGAACTTAATAGAGTTAGACAGTGGACTTTACCTGAAGTAGAGTCAAACCTCTTGACTTGATCAACCTTATGACCTTTCAGGTGAATAGGGCAGCTTCGCAACCAATTCCCCTTCCTTTGGCAACAAAACACATCGACCCTTTGGTAATGGCACATGAGAGTATCTCAGACTTAGCCTTTCTCTTTACCATTTGGTCAACCAAGTTGAATATGGCCGATCCCTTTCCATTGGGAAGAGAAATGCTTTTCTAGACAATGTTTATCGCCTCGGCCCAAAAGAAAACTGGTAGTTTTGAATCACACAACATCGTCCTTGCGATGTCTTTTAACGTTCTGTTTCTCCTTTCAGCAACACAATTTTGTTGGGGTGTGTGAGCAGAGCTGTATTGACGCATGATACCCTTTTCTGTGCAAAAATCATCGAGTACAGAATTCTTGAACTCTGTTCCATTGTCGGTACGAAGCGCCTTCACCCGAGTGTTAGGTTGGTTCTCAATTAATACAATGAATTTCTTAATCAAATCAGCAACTCCATCTTTGTTGGATAGAAAGAAAACCCATGTAAACCGAGAGAAATCATCAATCACAACCATACAATAAGAATTTTTGTTGATGCTGAGAATGTTTACTGGACCAAACAAATCCATATGTAGCAATTGAAGCACCTGGCTAACTGAGTTGACCTATTTTGGCAGGTGTGGTTTTCTATGATGCTTACCTTGGGCACATGACACACACTTTTCGAACGTGATGAAGTCTGTGACAAGCAAACCACGTACCATCTCATTTTTCGCAAGACGATTCAAGTTCTTGGCGTTAGCATGACCAAGTCTTCTGTGCCACAGCATTGTACTTTGTTCGGAGATCTTGGAGAAAAGGCACGTAACTTGTTCTGGAAGATTACTATTCATATCAATGATATAGGCGTTCCCATCCCTTTTAGATTTTACAAGCATCCACTCTTCTGGAATGACAAAGTCTAGCTTGAGAATCATGCATTCCTTATCAGTGTAATGTGTAGAGTAACCTCGATCACATATCTGAGATACACTCAATAAACTATGCTTCAACTCGGGAGCAAAGTTGACATTTTCAAAACTCAACACCCCATTTTTAACAGTTCCTTTTTGCGTGATCTTGCCTCCGTCTCCACCCGCAAAGGAGATATATCCCCCATTAAATGATTGAATGTTGTGCAGTTGGGCAATATCTCCTGTCATATGCTGGGAGCAGCCGCTGTCGACGAACCAACGTCTGACGACATTCCCCCGCAACTGTCCCTGCAAAATGTGCAGGTTTAATTAGATTTGGGAACCCATGTTATAATTTTCCTGTGTGGTCCTGATGCCTTCTCAGATTTATTATCATTTAAAGATTTTTTAGAGGAAACGGATGATAATTTGGAAGCTAGTTT
The DNA here is from genome assembly GCF_052625555.1 of Lactuca saligna. Lineage (NCBI taxonomy): Eukaryota > Viridiplantae > Streptophyta > Magnoliopsida > Asterales > Asteraceae > Lactuca > Lactuca saligna. The sequence continues at coordinate 229,120,287 of NC_136420.1, read as the reverse complement.
GGGCAACCATTGATAATTAGGTTTTCTAATAGTCCCGGGTGATTTAGAAATTGAATGATTATCAGCTTGCTTGAAGCATGTGGGTTTTCTACCAGAGTTGTTTGAAGACCCACTGCTGCTTCTTTACGAAACCAACCTTGGCTTGGCCATGCTCGGTTTTCGCAAACTGCCTGGGACTTTATGATGAAAAACCTTTTTATGCTTTTGAAAAACGGCCCGTTTTCTACTCCGATCATCTTTCCAATCATCAATCCGTGAACGATTTCTAAAGGACTTTCTAGTTAAAGACCTTCCTCTTAATTCTTTCTTTCCTCTTGAGGACTCAAAGCGTACAAACATACGATTTTGACAATTTCTAGCTATATGACCACCAGTACCACAATTGAAACAAATCTGTTTGTTATTGTTATAACTTGTACTACATTGATCAGATTTGTTTTCCATACTAACACCCTTGCTTCTCTCACAAGAACAAGAATTATTATTACGTTGTGAGACAAGTGAGGGTATATTAGATAGAGAAGCTTGTGAGACTGGTGGTGTTTCAATATTTTCATCACAAACATCAAAATTTCCAACCACATTATTTAAAACAGTATCAGAAACTTGAAAAGCATTCAAAATAGTATCAGAAGAAACAGAAACACCACAAAAAAAACCATTGTCACTTAAAACATAAGAAAAATTATTGTCTTTATTAAAAACTAAAACTTCATGTTCGGACTCAAATTTATTTTCAGAAACAGATCCTTCAACTTCGTGCTTTGACTGATTCAAGGATTGATCTACAGGAGAAGTAGAAATGGTAGTATTTTCAACATTAATGAATCCTCCCGAAACAAAACCAGATGGCTTGCCATAAACCATAAATGATTCATTGGCAATCTCTTCTTTGGACAAAGGTTGAAATTGATATGTATGAATGAATGGAGGTGGCACTTGGTTATACCCTAGATCCTTTGACTGATTTCGTTTAAATTGCATGCAGTGGTCTATCATATTTGCAACTACCTCACTCGATACATCAAATTTTCTAAAATCAAAATCAGCGGTTTCAAATTTTCCCTTTAAAGATTCAATTTCAGCCACTAGTTCAGCGTTCTGTTTCATTATATAATCATAATTCTCACATTTATTACTGTAGTCCTCCTGAAGTCTCCTAAAGTCTTTTATTTTAGATCCTAATTGGGCTTTAAGAGGTTTTTGACCCTTTCTGAGTTGGTAACCTTCATATCTAAGATCCTTTACTTCCCTTTTTAGTAAGTCATTATGTTCACGAAGAGTTTCAAGGTTTTCTACATCTCTACCTAACGTCTCAATTTTCTCATGCAACATTCTAACATAATCAATACAAGCTTGAGAGCATGAGGGTATACTTACCTCATTTTTATTAGGTTCATGAGAAGAAGATACCATCAGTGCAAACTGCAGCTTCATCATTTGATCTTCTACTGCCACAACCTCTGCTGGAGCATCATCACCAACTTGTGCCAAGTGGGCATTTTTGGGTCCAGATATGTTCAATGCCTGCATCTGATCCTCCCACTCAAAAGATTGTGCAGCCATGGCCTTCTCGTTGTTGACCTGAGCACCAGTTCTATTGTTTCCAACCGCAACCATAGTTCTGTCATTACTTAATCTTGTATCTGGCTGTGGACAGTCACGAGCAAAATGCCCCGGCATGTGGCAGTTGAAACATCGCAGCTTCCCCTTGCTGAACCCAACCTTCTTATCAGCACTCATTCCCCAGTTGTTCTTTCCGGTCTTCTTGGCAAATTGTTTTGCCCTGAAGACTACCATGGTGATTTGCCATGTGATATCCATCTCTTCGACGTCTTCAGGGTGAATCTAATCGAGATTGGAAAATGATAGTTGGGGTGGAAGATCTCTGGCCACAAGTGCATTGTAGCAGTTGACAAGTCCTGTAGCAAGAGCAAGGTTTTCATCACCCTCCTTTCCTTTTGAAAAAGAAGTTATATTGGAGGAGGCGGAAGCAACTTGACCACCCATGAACGATTGATTCTGGGAGAAAGGCACGGCTGATGTAGTAGGAAGAGAAGATGCTGATGGAGTGGAGAAGGACTAAACCTAAGCTTGTTGAGGAGCAAATCATTGACCTGCAGAAGAAAAAGTGAGAGATGAAAGAGCATTGTTAGAGGAGATCCCAAGGTTTGCAGCTGAGTATGAGTTCACATGATTTATCTCTCATTGTTTGTCATCAATATCACAGGCCTTGATGATAGCCATCACTTCAGTAAGAGAAAGCCGACTAAGATTCTTAGTGTTCTTTATGACAGCTACATTCATGTCCCAAGAATTTGGGACAGCATTTAACAGCTTCTTATTTATTTCAGACTTTGTGTAGAAAATTCCGGCTACAGTCATTTTGGTGTTAAGAGAAGTGAACCGTTGCAGCTGAGCTTCAAGAGTCGCTCCAGGAATGTAGTTAAACATGTTGAAACGTTGTCGCAGCATATCTTGGCGACTCTCCTTCATAACTTCATTCCCTTCATAGACTTCAATTAGGGATTCCCACAAAGCCTTAGCAGAAGTGTACTCCCTGAAACCTTGAGCAATGTCTGGAGATAGGGCCATGGTCAAGGTGGCCAAAGCCTTTTCTTGCTGTTCAACCTTCTCGAATTCTTCATCTGTATAATTTTCAACTTTCTTGTCAACCAATTGACCTCCGAAAGTAGTGGTTAATCTGACAGGATCTTTTATTAAGCTTCTCCATATTTTAAAGCCTTCAGCAGACAGAATTTAAGGAATTCGGGTGGTTGTACCCATTACCGAATCCAGCTCGTGGTGGTGTGTTTGACTTTGAGAATCTATTATTATTATTAAATTAATGTGAAACAGAAATTAAATTATTTAAAATTAAATTAAGTTTCCGGTCAAACACAGTCAAATCACAGTTTGCGGTTGTAAACAAGGTTTATAGTCAAGTCTAAGTTTGTGGCCGTAAACTCTGAGTTTGCCACCGTAAACTCTGAGTTTACGGTTGTAAATTGTTTACGGTTTTGAGGTTTACGGTCCTAGAATAGGTAGTTTCCGGTTAATGAATACTCCTTATTTACGGCTCGAGAACACACTTTACGGTACACGAACTGCGAGGAGCTTGCGGCCGTAAACTGAGATTGCGGTCGTAAGCTATGGCCGTAAGCTTCGAAAACTTGCAGATTTGACGAAATGAAAAACCTTTACCAGCAATTTCCAACCCCAGTCGCAAATAGATGAGAAACCGGTCCAAAATCGATTGTAGAGTGCCTTTGATGCTGGTCTTGCTCTGATACTAATTGTAAAGTCCTAAAACGGATCTACCAGTGATCAAATAGCAAACACAATCAGTAAAACAATCAAGAATGAGTAGAATAAAGATAAAACAAGTTTGCACACACTTTTCTATTAGAATCACGTCTGGTACAACTTGCGGTTACAAGAGCTGAGAATACCATGGCATCAACAACTACAAAAGACCTAGCAAACCCCTATTTATATAAGACTGGGTCGGCCCTGGGTTTACGGTTGTAAACTCCTTTACAACTATAAACTCCAAGAACAACATTAATAAATCTATCAAATAACCAAAAGGACCTATTACATAGAAAGCCTAGACTAAACCACTAATTATACCCTTCAAAGACTTGCGGAGAAAGCAATGGCCAAGATTGTGTCACGTCACCTATTTTCGTACAATACACTTCTGACTTCTAAAATCCATAAGTTTCACATATTATCTCCATTTTTGACGTTATTTATATACACGCATAGGTAAAAATAAGATCTACAACTTTCATTTTGACTCCGTCGGCTAGTTCTCGACTAATTTTAAATTTAACAGTATGAGGACATTATAATGTTAAATGCCCACGTAAAATTCATTACTTCTACATACGGACTCTGTTTTCTTCTGTCTTTTTACCATTGAGTTCCTAGTATAGGTAAAAATAATATCTACAACTTTTATTTTGACTCCGTCGGCTAGTTCTCGACCGATTTTAAATTTAACAGTATGAGGAGATTATAATGTTAAATGTCCGCATAAAATTCATAACTTCTACATACGGACTCTGTTTTCTTCTATCTTTTTACCGTTGAGTTCCTAGTAATGAGTTCTTCGGCTCTCATTTAGGTTGCATAGGCCAAAAACCGCTCAAACTAAAATTCGAGTTTCGGGTCGTGCACTATTATGCCAAATCTTAAAAATTTCATAACTTCCTCATACGAAGTCAGATTTGGGCATTCTTTTTATGGACGCTCTTAGTTTAACATATTCTACGACTTTTTTTTAGATTACTAAGGCTAAAAAGTCCTCTATCGTAAATTCATTATTTACGTCTCCCGGTGTCGTGCCGGTTTTGCTAAAAAACTTCGACGGGTCATAACTTCTTCATTATAACTCGGATTTCGGCGTTCTTTATATGTACGGAACCCTTGTAACATATACTAAAACTTGGTTAAGATTAATCCTTCTAAATAATCTTCCATCAAAAAATCATTTTTTATGTTTATTGTCTCTAAATTGACTAGCCCGAATCTGCGAGCGTTACAATTATCCCCCCCTTAGGATGATTACGTCCCGGAATCATCAACAAAACAGGACATGAAAATGACTCCATACGTTATCTCTTCATTCTAGGTAATAATCGTAACTTTTATGTTCCTTCGAATGAATATATATCTCTTGGACTTCTTACTACATACAGGGCTCGATCCTGCACCCGCTCTTCATACTATGTTGTGACCTTCGAGTTACAAATTAAATACTTATTGGAGAATCCTTCTTATTCTTAATGAACTTACGAAAAGTTCTCTAATTACTACAATGGACTGATGTGTCATATTCTAACAACCTAACATCGTGTGATGCAACGTTTAGACTCAGGTCTCTTAGAGTCAAATTTTAGAATGGAATATACCTTCCTTCATGACCTAATCTCATCTTAAAAGGTAGTATTTCTAGCTACAAGCAACTTTTCACGATACCTTTACTGATCGTTTTGATTATCTTTTATTTCAATCTTCCATCTTAAGTCAGATGCTACATCGAACTTGGTTCTCTGAACCACATAACATACTCAACATAGTCGGACTCAATTTGATATGACCACTAGGGTAGGAATAACAATCATCTTCTTAGTCATTACTGAAATGATGGTAACGACATACTTGAATAAAACAGAATCAATTACTAGCTTCTTGGTAACCTTTTGACTTTCCCTAATCCAAGCGTGAGTCTTGTGCTTCTGGTAATATAGGCCTCTACTACCTTTCACACCTACTCATACTCGTCCCAAGTATTGTCTTGCAGTTCTCCAAGTCATTATCACAAAAACAATTTTAACACATACAAATGTGTCCAAACAATCATATAATTTTCCTAGACTCTACTAGGATTTCTTCCATACATATCTTCAATCATCAATTCTGCTTCAGTTTGGTTGGTGATGGAAGTGTCAGACGATGGAATAACTTCATGGATTATACCAAAGATATTTCTTTCTGCTAATCGAAAGTGTAAGTTTCTTGTACTAGACGTATTATTTATTAGACGCATTCTAAAGGCAAGATATCACTCTTATGATAGGTACTATTCAATACCGTAAGCCTTCTCATTTCCTCCATTTACTCAGTTCACTTCGAGTCTTCACTATGATATTTTGCACACCAAAGCAGTCGTTTGGTGTATCGGGACAAGAATAAAGATAGAGTAAGGTTTAGACACGTATTCCTCCTTATTACCTCAAAAAAATTATATGTCAGTTCTAATATCGTAATTAAACGTTTAGAAATCTGAACACATAAAGTTTTCCAGATCCGGTCGGCAATAGAAGATAGATCCAATCATATAATGCATATCATAAATCATTTAGCACATAAAATCATGTTAGGCATTTTCCCTAAATAAGCTAGTGTTTGTATCTATTCAAGTGTATTACATAAATTTATTAGACACACTCCTCACAATCATCGCTTAGCATTCTAAGTTTAAGTCTTGAAATAAATCCTTATTCCTAGTTCGCTTAAACTAATGCTCTGATACCAACTGTGACATCCCTATTTTCACGGCCAGAAAAGACCGATTTTGTTTATGCTTTATAAAAATCAGAGTACCTCTTTTAATAAAAATGTTACAGAATTTGTTCCCAGTAAAACATGAAAAATATGTTATCAAAGCATTTCCGAAGAACAGTATTTTTATTCATTTTAAAACATTTGGGATGTCATTGTCAATATAGAAACATAAGCATAAACAGGACTTACATTCATTATCACTAGTGATTTATATCTCCTTAATCTCTTAGTGTAATCTGACTTCATTTCAACACATGTGATAAAAATAAACTAAGTGGGTCAGGTTAGGAAACCTGGTGAGTACATAGGGTTTTCAACCCACAATAATATAATTATTATGTTTAAACATCAAACAATCAACACAATTACTCATCCCCATTATCTTCTGTACTCTTAAGGGTCTACCCTAAGAGTCATCTATCCTGCATTCGTTCATTTCGAAGTCCCTTGCTTCCAGGGTTTATAAGACAAGCACTAATTCCATAGCTGCCAATGCACTAAATCCATAGCTGCTAAAGTTAATTTATCAGGTACTAAATCCATAGTTACCAGTATAGGTACTAAGTCCATAGCTACCAATGTTTATCTAACAGGCACTAAGTCCATAGCTACCAGGTACTAAGCCCATAGCTACCAACACCTAACAGGTACTAATTCCGTAGCCACCCCTGTTTACCTAATAGGTACTAAGTCCATAGCTACCAGTGTTTGTCCAATAGGCACTAACTCCATAGTTACCAATGTTATTTCTTAGGCACTAAGTCTATAGTTGCCAATGTTTACTCACATCATCTTTTATCGCTCATTATTCATCTACCTATGTCATACCCAACATATTTGTAGATATAAAATACATATACAGTTTAAATCATTTAAAACATGTATAAAATCGTTCATCCATCATAGAGAGCAAGTATACAAATAATATGCACATGTACCACGTAGTTTATAGAAAATAATTCATATCTATGTGTAAGATGAAAGTAACTATGCACTCACTTGAAAAGGTGGTAATTCTGAAGTCAAACAGCGCTTCGCTTCTTAAAAATAATTTCCTTCGACGAAACCTAGTATTATTACCACTAGAGTTTACTCTATTATTCACCGAGAATAATTAATAGTCTAGCTATTATTACTATTATATAAGCGTTAAACAATAGTTAACCCATAATAGTAGCCCAAGTACTTATTATAAGTTCCTAATAACGTTACTATAATTAAATAAAAGCTATATTAAAAATAGTGTAGGTGTGGCTCACTTACAGCAGGTTTTATAGAAAACCAGGCTTTGCTTGGAGCAGCGTTCCCGAGCCGAAAAGCTCTACTTCTCGGAGCCATCGAGCACTTCCGGGCTTCCGCCTCGTGATAGGGAGATTCCCTAGGCTTTTCGGGGGGTTTCGGAGCTAGAGAGAGAGTAAAGAGAAGAACGAATGATAAAGGTTTGAAGAAAGTGAGGGTGGGAAAGGTTCTATTTATAGGATGAAATATGGCTTAACTTGGTGCCACATGTCACCATCTGGTGGCAAGACTTGGGGAGAAAGCAATGGCCAAGATTGTGTCACGTCACCCATTTTCGTACAACACACTTCCGACTTCTAAAATCCGTAACTTTCACATACAAGTTCCATTTATAACGTTACTTATATCGACGCGTAGGTAAATATAAGATCTACAACTTTTATCTTGTCTCCGTTGGCTAGTTCTCGACCGATCTTAAATTTAACAGTATGAGGAGATTATAATGTTAAATGTCCGCGTAAAATTCATAATTTCTACATACGAACTCTGTTTTCGTATGTATTTTTACCATTGAGTTCCTAGTAATGAGGTCTTCAACTCTCATTTTGGTCGCGTAGGCCAAAAACCGCTCAAACTAAAATTCGAGTTTCGGGTTGTGCACTGCTATATCAAATCTTAGAAAATTCGTAACTTCCTCATACGAAGTCAGATTTGGGCGTTCTTTTTATGGACGCTCTTAGTTTAACATATTCTACGACTTGTTTTTAGATTACTAAGGCTAAAATGTCATTTATCGTAAATTCACTATTTACGTCTCTCAGTGTCGTGCCGGTTTTGCTGAAAAACTTCGAAGGGTCATAACTTCTTCATTATAACTCGGATTTCGGCGTTCTTTATATGTAAGGAACCATTGTAACATATACTAAAACTTGGTTAAGATTAATCCTTCTAAATAATCTTCCATCAAAAACTCATTTTTGATGCTTATTGTCTCTAAATTGACTAGCCCGAATCTGCGGGCGTTGCAAATATAACAGAATAACCATGTAAATAATGCAACTCTATGATGTCCTCCAGTAGAACGTAGAATTGTGTACCGTCTACTCCTAATGTAAGAATGCCACTATTTTGAGTAGTACGCTGGAGGTCACCGTTAAGCACAATAAATCGAACACCGTTTACTATCCATGCAGTGTAAGAAGTTGCATCTAACGGATCACGTTCTAACGCCTTTAATTTGTTAGTACAGTCCGAAGGAAATTCTCTTTAAATGCGATAAATCTATAAGGAAATATAATATTGTACATTTAAGTAAAAATATAAATTAGTTTTATATTATAAATTAGAATATAAGGTATTTACCTTTCTTTTGAACCATGGACGAAATTCTGTTTTTAAATCACTTTCAGGCGATTCTGGTTTGAATTCACTAGATGTGAGACAAAAAAATTAGAATAGTTTGAAGATATGATAGCATTATCGAAAAAGTAGTTAATAGATTACAAAACTTACGATATGTAGCCTTTCAGCTCATCTTCATCGCAATTGTTTAGTACAAACCAATGCAATGATTTTTTGGCATCTTTACAAAGTTCGGCGAGCTTCTTAGTGGACATCGGTCGACATTGTGATGAGAATACAATAAATTGCCTTTTTGGAAGGCAAGGATCCTCATTTCTATCAACACGATTGAACTTGGTTTGCATACCCTCAAGATACATAGAGCAGAATGTCAAAGCTTCATCTGTAACATAACCCTTTGCCATTGAGCCTTCTGGCTTGGTTTTGTTTCTGACATAATTTTTAAGTTTTTTCATATATCTTTCAAAAGGATACACCCATCTCATGTGTATAGGCCCTCCAAGAATCGCTTCTTCAGGTAAATGAAGAATAAGATGAATCATGATGTCAAAAAATGTTGGAGGATATATCAACTCAACATTCCATAAAATCTTCACCACTTCTTTTCTGGCATTTCTCATGTCATTAACATCTAATGACCGTGCACAAATTCTTTTGAAGAATGTACACAATTCAATGATTGTTGTTGAAACATTTTCTGGGAGAAATGATTGAGCCCCTATAGGCAGCAATCGTTGCATGAGGATGTGATGATCGTGAGACTTTAGACCAACCAAATTTGATGTAGTATCATTCACTTACTTATTAAATTTCGATCCAAAACCATCAGGTAGCATCACTCATTTAACGAATTCATAGAATCGTTGTCGATCAATTGGTTTAAAAGAGTAATCAGCATGTGGTAGTATTATTTTCTTCTTGTTGTTTTCCTTCTTATTATTTACTTTCTTCCTTTTGTTGACTTTCTATTTTGGCCATTGATCTGGCTAAATACACATATTTTTCAAGTCTTCTCTTGCTTCTTTTTTGTCTTTGGTTTTTTCATTCATCAATGCAGTATTTACAAAACTCTCATCCACATTTATCTCTACATGCATAAAATCTATATTGTGTTTTAGGTCAAGGGAAGACCAATACTCAAGCTCAAAAAAGATACTACGTTTCATCCAATTCAACTCTTTTTTTCTTGTTTCACCATTGCACTTTCTTGTTGCTCCCCCGTGCTCAGGATGTTTCTATAACGCCCGTAGATCCGGGCCAGTCAATTAAGAGATAATAGGGGTCGAAAACGATTTTTTAACGAAATATTATTTAGAATAAATAATACTAACCAAGTTATAGAATATGTCTCAAGGGTTCCGTACATATAAAGAGCGCCGAAATCCAAGTTATAACGAAGAAGTTATGACTCGTCGAAGTTTAGCGACAGAACAGGCACGACACCGCGAAGACGTAAATAGTGAATTTATGATAGAGCTACTTTTAGCCTTAGTAATCTAAATGAAAGTTGTATAATATGTTAACCCGAGAACATCCATAAAAAGAATGCCCAAATCTGACTTCGTATGAGGAAGTTATGATTTTTCGAAGTTTCGGCTTAGCGGTGTACAGTTCGAAGTTCGAGTATTAGATCCAACGGTTTTTAGCCGTCACAACCTAAACGAGAATCGAATATCTCGTTATTAGTAGGGTAACGATAAAAAGACAGACAAAAATGGACATCGGATGCAAAAGTTAATAAATTTTAACAGACTAATCCTGTGTCGGCGTGTTAAAAATATAACTTTAAAAATAAAGTCAAAATTAGCCGACGGAGTGTAAACGAAAGTTGTAGAGTACATCTCCACCTACGCGTGGATATAAATAATGTCAATAATGCATTTCGTATAAACGAGTTACAAATTATAATAGCATATTTACGTATTAAAATAAAGTATAAATCATATATACGTACACATATATATACATATGTATAAATCATTAGAAAGGCATCGACGATATGGTTACTATAAGACTTGTGTTGAGTACTTTCGATATTAGTTTAGTACAAATATCGTTAAATCTATTTAAAATAGTATTATAAATGGGTGTTTAGTCGTTTATATAACTATAAGGTTATTAAGTAATTGTGAAGGGTAATTTTTGTAAATTCAATTACTATAAATAAGAGGATTGGGCTCTCATATTTCTTGCACCATTATCTTGATTCAAGAGTCTTGCTTTCCTTATCCCCCGAGCATTTCGGTCCCTCGTGATTCGACTTCTCTTTCTATAGTTTTTAGTATAGTAAGGTGAGCGCTGAAGCGCTGCACGGATCTTTCTTAGAAAGATTCAGCGATGAATTTATGCCTCTGCAGAGCCCGACTCCTAGCTAAAATCCCATTGTAAGTAACATATGCTTACCCTATTTTAATATAGCTTATATTTAAAATTAATATTGTTATTATGAACTTATAATAAATATTTGAGCTATTATTATGACTTATATAAGTGTCGTTATAATATCTTTTTAACTACTCGCGGTACGGGGAATCTGGTTTAAAGGGCCGCATAGGGTTGTTGGATTTCAGAAGTGCTATACGCCAACATGGTCCTACCCTCCGGTGTTTTATGGCTGACCCTTGTCTGTACATAGTGGTTGGAAAGTATTGTTTAAACGCTTATATAATAATAATAATAATAATAATAATAATAATAATTAGTCACGCTAAATATTAAACTAAAATCTAGTGGTAATAATACTAGATTTTGTCGAAGGAAATTATTTTAAAGTAAACGAAGCGTTGTCCGAGTACCGACTCACCACCTTCTCAGGTGAGTGCGTAGCTACTTTCATCTTACACATAGATATGAAGTATTTTATATAAATTACGTGCTATGTGTGCATATTATCTGAATACTTGTTGTCTATGCTGGATGGACAATTTTATACATGTTTTAAATGATTTAAATTGTATATGTATTTTATATCTACGATAATGTTGGGGTAATACATGTGTAAACCTTGGCGATCATGCAGGCTTGATGCCTAACCCCTAGCGACTATGCAGACTTAGTGCCTGTTGTGTAAACCGTGACAATGATGGACTTCGTGCCGATTCGTTAGGATGATCCTTAGGAATAAATGAACAAAAAATAGTTGATTCTTAGGGTAGATCCTTAAGAATAAAGAAGATAATGGGGATGGATAATTGGGTTGATTGCTTAATTGTTTAAACATAATAATTATATTATTGTGGGTTGAAAACCCTATGTACTCACCAGGTTTCCCAACCTGACCCACTCAATTTATTTATATGACTGGTGTTGTTATGAAGTCACATTACACTGATAGATGAAGGAGATATAAATCACTAGTGATAATGAATGTAAGTTCTGTTTATGCTTATGTTTCTATATTGATGATGACATCCCAAATGTTTTAAAATGAATAAAAATACTTTTCTTCGGAAATGCTTTGATAACGTATTTATCATGTTTTACTGGGAGCAAATTCCTCGACATTTTAATTAAAAGAGGTATTCTGATTTTCATAAAGCATAAACAAAATCGATCTTTTCTAGCCGTGAAAATAGGGATGTCACCGTTTCCCTGGAATACGATCAGGGAGACAAGCCAATTGCTTTAATATAGTTGTATTGCTGAATCGTCTTGGATGTGGCCTTCTCTCTGGTTGATCATTAAACAATAAACTTTGCCTCCAGTTATGGTTCATATGCAAGAATCGTCTATGACCAATATAAGATATCTTGTTGGTGACATGAATGGAAGATGTGTCCGTGTTACAAGTAGGGCATGTTAAATAACCTTGACCGCTCCATCCAGACAAACTTCCACGCACTGGAAAATCATTGATAGTCCATAACAACATCGGACGCATGTTGAATACGGTTTTGGTTGATGCATCTTTCATTTGGACTCATTCGGACCGCAACATTTTCAACTCATCCACTAAAGGCCTCAAGAAAACATCAATGTCCTTTGAGGGTGATTTAGGGCCAGGAATCAGCAAAGTTAGCATGAAAGAAGACTCTTTCATACATATCCATGGTGGTGTATTGTAGGTAGTTAATATAATTGGCCAAGTACTATAAGTACTATTAAAATTGTTGAATCGATTGAAGCCATCAGCAGCTAAACCTAGACGAACATTTCTAGGTTCTTTAACAAACTCTGGATATCTTTGATCAAAATCTTGGCATGACTTCCCATCAACCGGATGATACATCATACCATCTATTGAGCGTCCAGTATTATGCCAACTCATATCTTTAGTAGTGAATCTGGAGCTATACATTCGTCGAAGTCTTCGAGTCAAAGGAAAGTACCGCAACACTTTTTGTGGTACTTTCTTCCCCTTTGTAGTTGTGTTCACCTATCTACTCTCCTTACAAATCGGTCAATTATGCATGGAACCGTTCTCCTTCCAAAACAAAGCACAATCATTTTTGCAAGCATGGATCGATGGATATCCTAACCATATATTTCTCAACATCTTTTTAGCTTCATAGTGTGAGGCTGGAATCTTGCTCTTTGGGAAATCAGCTCTTAGTAACTCTACAAGTTGGTCAAACGAACTATTTATCCATCTATTGATCACTTTAATATGCAACAACTTTGCCAAAAAGTTTAAGGAAGACATATTGCTACATTCAGGGTATAAATTGGTATTGAGCTCCTCAAACATATCATCAAATTATACCTCGCCCCTCCTCATCTATATTTTCTTCATTTATATTTTGTTCCGCCATAACATCCTCAATTACATCAAACATATCATTACTTGTGGGTGTGTTTGTAACGACCCAATTTTCACATCCAAAAATTTCATTTTTAAAACATTACTTTAGAAAATGTTAATAGATAAAAACATTGTTTGACCATACTACATCACAACATAAACCATGTTCATAAGTCAAGTCATACAACTAATCAAAACATCAGAGTATAAATCCCAAGGAAATCTAGTAAATGCAGAAACCAATGTGTGTGCATGATGTGCCGCTACCGAGCCAGCTCCTTCCCCTTCGATGAAGAGGTACCTGAAACCAAAACTGTAAACTGTAAGCACAAAGCTTAGTGAGTTCCCCCATCATACCACATACCATAAAACACATAACATACATACTGCCAGGCTATTCTGGGGTGCCTGACTACCTGGTACGGCCATTCTGGGGTGCCGTCCTACCAGTGTCAAGCCATTCTGGGGTGCTGACTACCCTTCGGTCCTAACAACTGACCTCGGGGACTAGTCCCCTCCTACTACCTCTATCGCATATAACATAACAAGCCAGCATGCAAACATATCATCACATACTGTCAGACGTATCTGGGGTGTCTGACTACCCTTCGGTTCTAACAACCGAACTCTACTACTATCACATACAACATATCATGCTAGCATATAACATATCAGGTAGTAGCAAACCTAGATGATATCACAAAGACAATCATCTATCATGTATCTCCTACTGGTGGGCCGGCATTATGGCCTTAGACCCACTGCTACTGGAAGGTAACTCACCTCGAAGTAGCTGCTAATCTTTGTGGGAATAATCTGACTGCTGCTGCTGTTCCGGAAATCCTCCGGCTGTATTCCCACCAAACCCTTAGTCAAAATCCTCTGGCTGTATTACCCCTGATCATGCCCTAAGCCAAAGTCAGAGTCAACTTCGACTTGACCCGACTCGCCGAGTTGGCTCTCTAACTCGCCGAGCCCATGACCAAACGACTGTCCTGATTTCTGTTTCTACTCGTCGAGTTAGGCGTTGACTCGACGAGTTCTCCTTCCAAACTGATGTTCAAGTCCTTCATCCTACTCGTCGAGTAGTATGAACAACTCGCTGAGTTCATCTTCATCCGATGAACAAGTTATACTGTGACTCGTCGAGTTGTATGAACAACTCGCCGAGTCCGATCTTGATCTAAGGAGATTGCCTTGAACTCGCCGAGTCTGGGCATTGACTCGCCGAGTTCCACTATGGGTGAGTTCTGGCTTCCAACTCACCGAGTCCCTCCTAGACTCACCACCCGACTCGTCGTAACAAAAAGGGGACAAACCCGGAGACTCGCGACTGGACTCGCCGAGTCAGATGAGCGACTCGCCGAGTCCGCTCCATGCAAGAGCTAAAAATGCGATTTTGCTCGAATCCAATCCATGCCATTCATAGATCTGGGCTCCTAGAGGATGAATAACACGTAAAGTTTCCAACTTTATGTGTAAATATCCATATATGGGGTTTTTAGGGTTCAAAATGCACCAAAAGAGTAGATCTAAGGTTTATATGCAATATAGGCTCATAAAGGTAGTGGATCTGAGCTCCTGGAGCTCAACTATGCTTGGATCTAAAGACTAATCAACTTATTTCGAAATATTATGCACATACAAGCTTGGGGAATGGCTCAAGAATGTCTTAAATGAAGCCTTAAGCATAGAAACAGGGGGGAAATGGGATATACCTCAATGGAACTGCTGAGAGAACACAATGGTGCTTGGATGGCTTCCCTTCTTCTGGATCTACTTCCCTTTTTCTTCAAAACCTTCAAGAATACACAACAATTGCTTCAACTCTTCAAAGAACAAGCTTAAACGAGGGTTGGGAGCTCTGGGAGGTGAATGGGGACTGGCCTGGGGCGGATGCGTTGTTTAAATAGGGTGCAAACCCCTGAAACTTTGGGTTTCATCCAACAGCGGTGACTCGCCGAGTCCAGGATATGGACTCGCCGAGTCGCCAACTTAAACGTGTCCTGGGTCCCGACCCTAATCGGCGAGTCGGACCTATGACTCGCCGAGTCCAAGGATTAAAAAGGAAAAATACTCAATTAAGATTTACGTACCAGGAACCGGGTGCTACAAATCTCCCCCACTTATTTTAGACTTCGTCCTCGAAGTCTGCTGCTCAATCCTGGAACAGCTCGGGGTAATGCTCCATCATCTCATCCACCGGCTCCCAAGTCCATTCTAAGCCCTTGCTGTGCTGCCATTGCACCTTCACTAGCTCCACCCTCTTGTTCCTCAAATCCTTTGACTTCCTGTCGAGGATTGCGACTGGGCACTCAATGTAATTCATCCTTTCATCAACCTGAATATCCTCCAAAGGCACTACTGTTGAATCATCCACCGGGCACTTCCGCAGCTGAGAAACATGGAAAGTGTTGTGGATTTGGTTGAGCTCGACCGGCAGATCCAATCTATACGCCACCTTGCCCACCCGGGCTACAACCCTGAACGGTCCGATAAATCTCGGGCCCAATTTTCCCCGCTTCCTGAATCGAATGACGCCTTTCCAAGGCGACACCTTCAGGAGAATCATATCCCCGACTCGGAAATCCAAGTCGGATCGACGCTTGTTGGCGTAACTTTTCCACCGACTCTGAGCAGTCTGAAGCCTACTCCGAACCTGCTGGATCTTCTCGGTCGTCTCGAGTACCACCTCGGTGCTCCCCATGACCCTCTAACCAACTTCACCCCAGCATATTGGGGTTCTGCACCTTCGCCCGTACAACATCTCGAATGGGGGACGGTCAATACTCACGTGGTAGCTGTTGTTGTATGATAACTCAGCCAAGGGAAGATAGGTATCCCAGCTACCACCGAAATCTAACACACATGCCCGCAACATATCCTCCAAAGTTTGGATGGTCCGCTCGCTCTGACCATCCGTCTGCGGGTGAAAGGCGGTGCTAAAATGAAAACGAGTTCCCAACTCGTCATGAATCTTCTTCCAAAATCTGGAAGTGAATCTCACATCTCGGTCTAATATCACTGACACCGACACCCCGTGCCGCGCTACTATCTCCCTGATGTAGATATCGGCCAACTTCTCAACCGAGATGCTCTCCTGGATCGGAATAAATTGGGTGCTCTTAGTCAATCGATCCACGATGACCCAAATCGAATCTACTCCGCGCACAGTTCTGGGAAGCTTTGTGATAAAATCCATCGTGATGTCTTCCCATTTCCACAACGGGATGTCCAACGTCTGCATCTTCCCATGCGGTCTCTGATGTTCGGCTTTGACCTTCCTGCAGGTCAAGCACCGTTCGACGTACCATGCCACATCCCCCTTCATGCAAGGCCACCAATAATCTAGACGAAGATCCCTATACATCTTCGTCGCCCCGGGATGAATAGAGAATCGGGACTTGTGCACCTCCTCCATCAAGATCTGGTGCACGCCTCCGTGATATGGCACCCACACCCTGCGGTGGAGTGTCAATAGTCCTCGACTATCATAATCGAAGGAGGAAACTTGACCCACCACACGTTCGCTCTTTCGATGTTCCTCCTTGATAGCCTCCTGTTGAGCCTCCCGAATCTGCTCCAACAAGGGAGTCACCACGGTCATCCTGATGCAAATATCCCTGATCGGCGCCGCCTTGTGGCTAAGCGCATCGGACACCACGTTGGCCTTTCCCGGGTGGTAAAGGATCTCACAATCATAATCCTTCACCACGTCCAACTACCGACGCTGCCTCATGTTCAGATTCGGCTGATCCATGAGGTACCTCAAACTCTTGTGGTCCGTGTAAATGGTACACCGAACCCCGTAGAGGTAATGCCGCCAAATCTTGAGGGTGAAAACCACCACCCCCAACTCCAAATCATGCGTCGGGTAGTTCGCCTCGTGAGGCTTGAGCTGCCTCGAAGTGTAGGCAATGACATGCCCCCTCTGCATCAATACCGCGCCCAACCCTGAAATAGACGCATCACAATAAACCACAAAATCCTCTACACCCTCAGGCAGGGCTAAGATTGGCGCCTCGCACAATCTCTGTCTCAGTGTCTCAAATGTTGCCTGCTGCTCGGGTCCCCACCGAAAGACCACGGCTTTCTTCGTCAACCGTGTCAGGGGTACAGCTATCTTGGAGAAATCCTGAATGAACCTCCGATAATAGCCTGCCAATCCTAGGAAACTCCGAATCTCAAATGGAGACTTCGGAACCTCCCATCTCATCACGGCCTCGACCTTGGTCGGATCGACCAGAATCCCGTTCTGGTTGACAAGGTGTCCGAGAAATTGCACCTCGCGCAACCAAAACTCACACTTGGAGAACTTGGCATACAAGCTCTCCCTCCTCAGGGTCTCCAAAACCTCTCTCAAATGCTCCTCATGCTCCTCCTGCGTCTTGGAATAAACCAAGATGTCATCGATAAAGACTATCACAGACCGATCCAACATCGGTCTGCATACGCGGTTCATGAGGTCCATGAACGCGGCAGGAGCATTGGTGAGCTCAAAAGGCATCACCACGAACTCATAGTGGCTATAGCGCGTCCGAAACACGGTCTTCTGCGTATCCTCCTCCCTGACCCTCATCTAATGATAACCAGAATGCAAATCAATCTTGGAGAACCAAGATGCTCCCTGAAGCTGATCAAAGAGATCCTCAATCCTCGGGAGTGGGTAACGGTTCTTCACCGTTACCTTATTCAACTCCCGATAATCTATACACATCCGGTGCGACCCATCCTTCTTCTTCACAAACAGAATCGGGGCTCCCCAGGGTGAACTACTCGGTCTAATGAATCCCTTGTCTAGTAGCTCCTGCAGCTGCGTAGACAACTCCTGCATCTCGGGAGGAGCCAGCCGATATGGTGCCTTTGCTATCGATGCCGCACCAGGAACGAGGTCAATCTTGAACTCCACCTGTCGCTCCGGAGGTATCCCAGGAAGCTCCTCTGGGAAAACATCTGCGAAATCTCGCACCACTGGAACCTCGCTCACGGTCGCATTACCCGCCTCTCGGGTATCCATCACGTACGCAACATATTATGCGCATCCCTGCTGAAGGTAACGTCTAGCCCTCGCTGCTGAACATATAGTGGGTCTGCGCTGTGGCCTCTCGCCGTGGATCACTAACTCTCCCCCACCTAGGGTCCTGACTCGCACTAGTTGCTGCGCGCAATCTATCACCGCCCCATTAGGGCTCAACCAGTCCATACCTATAATCACCTTGTTCCCACGCAACGGAATGGGAACCAAATCCACCAGGTAGCGCTCCTCGAACAAACGCAACACGCAATCCCGAAATACCATCGATGCTCGCACCGATCGATCATCAACAATCTCTACTTCCAAAGGGCAATCCAACATGCCCGAAGACTCGGGAAACTTCTTGCTAAGCGCAAGGGACACAAAAGATCGGGATGCACCCGAGTCGAACAGCACCTGAACTGGGATACCGTTCACATGGAACGATCCTAACACATATACGTATACCGGGCACATATCAATATCATAACATCATAAAAATAAAATAGAGGGAAAGAATCATACCCGTCACCACATCGGGTGCAGCGCGTGCCTCCTCGGTAGTCAGCTGAAATGCTCGGCTCCTCACCACCGGAGCCTCCGCCTTGTTCTGCCGGCCATCCGTGATCCGCAGGGTTGCTGGAGCTGGCGCCTTCACCGGCGCTGAAACTGTCAACTGGGGGCAATTGGCCTTCTTGTGGCCCCTCTGGTTGCAGTGGAAACACAACAACTCAGATGTCTAAATAACTGCTACCGGAGCAGTGGAATCCCTGCTAAAGTGCCCAGACTTGCTGCACTTGTAGCAACCTGATGATCCCAACCTGCACGCCCCCTCGTGCGGCCTGCCGCATTTCCTGCAGCGGCTCAATCCTGTCTGGCCTTTCGGCCTCCTGTCTGATCCCTTGGGCTTCTTTGCCGAAGCCCCTCCTATCTGACCCTCATCTGACTTCTGTTTCTGGATGTGCTCCAAAACTATCTCCCTCTCCCTCGCCCTGGAAATCATGGAGTCCAGGGTGGGGCAAGCTAAAAAACTGATGTGCTCCCGGATATCAGCCTGTAGCATGTCATGGTAGCGGGTCCTCCTCATATCCTCATCTCCTGCGTACTGGGGCACCAGCAATGCCCTCTTCCGGAACTTGGCGGTAATCTCCGCCACAGTCTCTGTCGTCTGCCTCATATCCAAAAACTCCCTGGCCAGCTGCTGAAGCTCGACAGCTGGTGCAAACTCTTCCCTGAACCTGGTTACAAAGTTTGACCAGGTCATAGCCTCAATAGCTGAGGTTCCCAAGGAATCACCCACTGACTCACACCAATCTCGAGCTCGGTCTCGTAAACACCCTACTGCATACCTCACCTTCGACCCCTCAGGGTAGAACCTAGTCAACTGCGCAGACTCGATGTCTGCAATCCACCGCCTGGCGACAATGGGGTCCTTCACCCCATGGAAATCCGGCGCACCGCTGCCCCTGAAGTCCTTAAAGGACAGCGTGCGAGATCCTGACTGGCCAGATGCCATATCGCTCCTGAACGCCCTGAGGCGATCCTCCATCATCTCGATGATCCCTTCCTTGATCGACCCGAAGATAATGGGGGTCGACTCAAGGATACCTCTGGTGATCTCTGACGCGAACTCGCGTAGCCTATCATGTACTGGCTCGGAACCTGATCCTGAACCCGGTCCCTCTCCAGAACTGCCAACTGCTGGTCTCGAGCATAGTACCACCATTCTAAAATACAAAGAAATAACAACTGTTAGCGATACTGATACCCGTGGAGGGATCCCACCCACTACTAGTTCCCTAGTCTTATCTTAGCCTTCCTCGGTTTGGGTACGGATCCTCTGCTTTCAGTAGTACGGGCCCATACTACCTTCCACATCTATCCGTACCTTCCCCAAAGACTGCCTCGACTCGACCAAGTCCCTTCCCTTACTGTTGACCACCGCTACTCATTATCCTAGGCTTACCCTAGGAAACCTCTAACTCTACCCATCCCAGCCCTTAGCTGCTGAAGGCCTCTTGGTGATGCCAATTAACTATTACCTTAATACAATCACATGCGTTGAGGCTCGGATAATCCTTCGAATAAGGGATTCATCTCTACAACGACTAAGACTCAAACAAGAGCTACGCAATAGAGTCAAATCCCACACTCTGAGATTATTCAACCCTGATCACATGTGACTCAAACGTATTCACCTAACAGTTAACTCCCATCACTTCAAGGCCCACATAGCACAAAGCAAACAACATTTGGACGTCAGAAAAACAATCTCAAGCAACTCTATCCTCGAAGAGAGAACTGAACTAGCATACAATGCTAAACTCGTACTATCAGGAATAACCTAAACAGGCTACCCTACTGCTGTCTACTCAGCTCTAGCATGCAACTTTCTCATATACTGAAGCACATAAATCAGGCACATAAGGCATCACTCCTAGATCCTTAGTCCTATTCTAGCATGTTGTTCTACAGAAACTGATAAACACAAATAAACTTGTATGGGTAGATTGGGGAATACTTACTTGAGCTTGGACGGTTGTGCACATCACACACGCATTATTCTTTCTTAAAACCCTTTACTTAACCCTTTTAGAAAACATTTTCTCTTTCCAAAATCTTTTAATCCCTCGATTTGAATTCGAGCACCCCCGAAGGTGTGTCCGAATCCCTCAAACCAGGGATCTGATACCAACTTGTAACGACCCAATTTTCACGTCCAAAAATTTCGTTTTTAAAACATTACTTTAGAAAATGTTAATAGATAAAAACATTGTTTGACCATACTACATCACAACATAAACCATGTTCATAAGTCAAGTCATACAACCAATCAAAACATCAGAGTATAAATCCCAAGGAAATCTAGTAAATGCGAAAACCAATGTGTGTGCATGATGTGCCGCTACCGAGCCAGCTCCTTCCCCTTAGATGAAGAGGTACCTAAAACCAAAACTGTAAACTGTAAGCACAAAGCTTAGTGAGTTCCCCCATCATACCACATACCATAAAACACATCACATACATACTGCCAGGCTATTCTGGGGTGCCTGACTACCAGGTACGGCCATTCTGGGGTGCCGACTACCCGTGCGACCATTCTGGGGTGCCGTCCTACCCGTGTCAAGCCATTCTGGGGTGCTGACTACCCTTCGGTCCTAACAACCGAACTCGGGGACTAGTCCCCTCCTACTACCTCTATCGCATATAATATAACAAGCCAGCATGCAAACATATCATCACATATTGTCAGACGTATCTGGGGTGTCTGACTACCCTTCGGTCCTAACAACCGAACATATCATGCTAGCATATAACATATCAGGTACTAGCAAACCTAGATGATATCACAAAGACAATCATCTATCATGTATCTCCTACTGGTGGGCCGGCATTGTGGCCTTAGGCCCACTGCTACTAGAAGGTAACTCACCTCGGAGTAGCTGCTGATCTTCGTAGGGAATAATCTGACTGCTGCTGCTGTTCCGGAAATCCTCCGGCTGTATTCCCACCAAACCCTTAGTCAAAAACTGCTAACTGACCTTTGGTTAAAATGATCATTTTACCCCTGATCATGCCCTAAGCCAAAGTTAGAGTCAACTTCCAGTTGACCCGACTCGCCGAGTTGGCTCTCTAACTCGCCGAGTCCATGACCAAACGACTGTCCTGATTTCTGTTTCTACTCGTCGAGTTAGGCGTTGACTCAACGAGTTCTCCTTCCAAACTGATGTTCAAGTCCTTCATCCTACTCGCCGAGTTGTATGAACAACTCGCCGAGTTCATCTTCATCCGATGAACAAGTTATACTGTGACTCGTCGAGTTGTATGAACAACTCGCCGAGTCCGATCTTGATCTAAGGAGATTGCCTTGAACTCGCCGAGTCTAGGCATTGACTCGCCGAGTTCCACTATAGGTGAGTTCTGGCTTCCAACTCACCGAGTCCCTCCTGGACTCACCACCCGACTCGTCGTAACAAAAAGGGGAAAAACCCGGAGACTCGCGACTGGACTCGCCAAGGCAGATGAGCGACTCGCCGAGTCCGCTCCATGCAAGAGCTAAAAATGCAATTTTGCTGGAATCCAATCCATGTCATTCGTAGATCTAGGCTCCTAGAACATGAATAACACGTAAAGTTTCCAACTTTACATGTAAATATCCATATATGGGGTTTTTAGGGTTCAAAATGCACCAAAAGAGTATATCTAAGGTTTATATGCAATATAGGCTCATAAAGGTAGTGGATCTGAGCTCCTAGAGCTTAACTATGCTTGGATCTAGAGACTAATCAACTTATTTCGAAATATTATGCACATACAAGATTGGGGAATGGCTCAAGAATGTCTTAAATGAAGCCTTAAGCATAGAAATAGGGGAAAATGGGATATACCTCAATGGAACTGCTGAGAGAACACAATGGTGCTTGGATGGCTTCCCTTCTTCTGGATCTACTTCCCTTTTTCTTCAAAACCTTCAAGAACACACAACAATTGCTTCAACTCTTCAAATAACAAGCTTAAACGAGGGTTGGGAGCTCTAAGGGGTGAATGGGGGCTGGCCTTGGGCGGATGTGTTGTTTAAATAGGGTGCAAACCCCTGAAACTTAGGGTTTCATCCAACAGCGGTGACTTGCCGAGTCCAGGATATGGACTCGCCGAGTCGCCAACTTAAACGTGTCCCGGGTCCTGACCCTACTCGGCGAGTCGGACCTATGACTCGCCGAGTCCAAGGCTTAAAAAGGAAAAAAAAAACTCAATTAAGATTTACGTACCAGGAACCGGGTGCTACAGTGTTTGTTCTTGGAGTCGAATTGTAACTTAAATCCGAAGAACTGATATGTTTCTCACCGTGATAAATCCACGTCGTATATGTTTCTAGAAACCCAATGTCATGTAAGTGGGCATAAACCGTACGCAAAACATGCTAATACGAAATCACACACGTTTTGCACGGGCAACACACTTTGCCTTTAGAGTTGAAATGTTTCTCATCAATCTTCATAAAGTTTTTAAGACCTTCCAAGTATTTTGAAGACATTCGGTTCTCTCTAATCCAACTCTTATCGATTGTCATTATTGTTTCACTATTAAAAATTATATTATATATATAGTTCTCGAGAGTTAGATTGTATTTGGGTTATATAAATAAATATATACCAGAGAATGGATAGAGTATTCACAAGTAAATAAAATATATATACTCGAGAAGTAAAAATAAGAAAGATTGGATAGAGTATTCATAATGGTTATGAAGAAGAAACTTAAACTAAAAATCAAAGATTCAACATGTTTTAATATTAAGGGTTTAGGTCATTTTTGGTCACTTAACTTTTGGTTTTGTGTTTATTTGGTCACTTAACTCTTTTTAAGTTTTAAAAGGTCATCGAACTTTTGACATTGTGCTCATTTAGTCACTTAATTTTTGTTTTGTCACATTTAGTCACCTAACTTTTAAAATTCTATTCATTTAGTCACTAAACTTCTAATTTTTTTTTAAAATTTTAGTGACTAAATGAACACAATTTTAAAAGTTAGGTGACTAAATGAGTACAAATCTAAAAGTTAGGTGAGTAAATGTGACGAAACCAAACGTTAAGTGACTAAATGATCACAAAATCAAAAGTTTGATGACCTTTTAAAACTTAAAAATAGTTAACTGAGCAAATGAGTACAAAACCAAAAGTTAAGTGACCAAAAATGACCTAAACCCTAATATTAAAATCATATTAATTCTATTTTATAATTAATTTTATTTTATAATTAATTTTATTTTATTTTAATATTAATATTAATTTGATTTTAAAACTAATTTAATTTGATTTTATAATTAATTGGATTTTGTTTTAAAATTAATATTAATTTGATTTTAAAACTAATTTAATTTGATTTTACAATTAATTTAATATTTTATTTTTATTGATTTTTTAAATTAATTCAACTTTACTTTATAATTAATTTAAAATTACTAATAGTACGTTGCTATTAATAACCTAATTAAGCTAAAGTCGTAATGACCAACATTAAGTCACTATCAAAATTAAGCACTTTGAAACCATATTAAGCACTTTACAATACAAACAACAACATCTAAATACAAAAACCATAACTTCGCAATTAACAAAAGTACCATAATTTTGTTAATTATAACATCATACTTTTGTTTATTTTCTATTATAGCATCGTACTTTTAATATTATATTTCATAATATTTTAGTTTAAAAAATTTACCGTTTAATTTGATTTTATAATTAATTTTATTTTATTTTAATATTAATATTAATTTGAATTTAAAACTAATTTTATTTGATTTTATAATTAATTTGATTTTTTTTAATTTTAATATTAATTTGATTTTAAAGCTAATTTAATTTGATTTTACAATTAACTTAATATTTTATTTTTATTAATTTATCTTAATTAATTCAACTTTCCTTTATAATTAATTTAAAATAAAAGTACGTTGCTATTAATAAACTAATTAAGTTATAGTCGTAATGACCAACATTAAGTCGCTAATAAAATTAAGCACTTTGAAACCATATTAAGCACTTTACAATACAAACAATAGCTTCTAAATGCAAAAACTATAACTTATCAATTAACAAAAGTATCATATAATCATGTATGTATACAATAAATACAATTCTAATTTTCATTTCATTTTAGGCACACAATATAAAATGTATACATCTTAATACAAAATCAAGCATCATAAAAAATCAAAATCAAACATACAATTTTAATTTCATCCAATTTCATACAATCAAACATACAATTCCAATTTTCAACCAATTCCAATTTCCATCCAATTTCAAAATCAAACATAGAATACAAATTTTCATCCAATTTCAAACATACATTCAATTTCATACAATCATACCACAATGAGCATAAACAAACCATGCCTATATAACTTCATTTTCATGCCAAAATACACTTTCATTCTTATAAATGCATATATATATATATATATATATATATATATATATATATATATATATATATATATATATATATATATATATATATATAAACACTACCTTCATGCATTCCCGTTTCCTTAAGTAGGGAAAAAAAATCAAAAAACCAACCTTAAAATCGGTGGTGAAGAGAGGTATATCACCGGAAATTGTTTTCTATGGCGGTGTTCACCGTTGTCCGGCCGGCAGCAATGTTTTAGGGCTCCAAAACCGGGAAAAAAATTCCCCCAAAATTGGAATAAAAACTCAAGCTATTACTTATTAAGAAGAAATCAAGGACAAAAACCTTACCTTTTAGCCGGATAATGAAGTGGAATGCTAGAAAAGACTTAGGATTGTCGAAGTAATTGAGAGCAAAATGAAGGGCAGTCGAATGGAAAATGAAGACTGAGAGGGTTTTTGTTACAGCGAAACCCTATAGAGACGACATGATAGGTAGACAAAAACGGCGTCGTTCCACTTCGTTTCATTCAAAAATAAAAAAAATAATAAAAATGTTTTCATGCAGATCAGTCCCATCTTTTCCAGACAACATGTCGTCTGTATAGCTTGACCAAAACGACACCATATTCCATTTCTGCAAGCTAGATAAAAAATAAATCAAAATTATTTTTTAAATACCCTATAGAGACGACATGTCGTCTGCATAGGCTGACCAAAACGGCATCATATTTCTTTTCTGCGACAAAGAATTAAAATAAATCGAAAATATGTTTTTATTTCCTCCTTCCGATGACATGTCGTCGGTATAGAAATTTGATATACCGCCAATATTTTGCCCCTTCCCGCCTAGCCTATGCACACAACTTGTCGTCTGTATAGCTTTTCTGGTCAACACTATATGGTCAATGTTTGAAAACTAGCTTTTCTGGTCAACACTATATGGTCAATGTTTGAAAACTCTTTCTTGTCGTCGTCTCTATAGATCGACTTTTGCGGACGATATGTGTGGTCTAGATAGGTGTGTTCTGCAAATGGTTAGATCCTTGTAGTGTTGCTACGCTCGCTAACAGGAAGATAACATTCCCCCTAGCACTTGCTAGGGGGCTCACCACCGGAGACTCATCGATGTGTTGGCGAGAAGAGAGAGAATGTGAGAAACTAATATGATTGGTCCATCAAACGAGCTCATAATTTTCACTCCGATCCGCATATGCTTTTCTTCCTGATAGCATTCTCGTATCTTGTAGAATTATAGACGCAATTGCAAAAATCGACATTCCGCCTTTTGCAATTTATAAATCCAGATTGCTTCAAGTTCTTATCTACACTAGATTGTTGATTTTCTAGATTAGAAGTTGTTGAAACTTGGTTAATTGGTTTAGTTTTTTCTTGAAGAAATCAGGGTTAAAATGGCGCAAGCGGTAGATGATTGTTACAAAAAGATGCCTATTATCACTCGTTCATATCTCACATCTGCAATTGTTACCACAACCGATTGTTCTCTTGAGGTTTTTTTTTTTTTTTTTTTTGCTTAAATTATTTCGATTAAATCATGAGCTACCTGATCAAAATTTAATTGGAGAATGGTCCAAAACACAAGAATCATTTAGTCAATTTGTATTCAAAGTATCAGGTTTTCTGGAGTGCATGCAAGTTGCTCGACGAAAGTCCTAAACAATATTTAGTTGCTTGGTCTACTTTGCTTTAATATAAGGGTATATTAGCTTAATACAAGTATATAAATTTTCATTCCTTTATTCATTTCTTATTCCATGATATCTTCTTAAGATTTCACTGGACAAGTGTACCACTTCAACGATGATCCAACTCATTTATTATATTGATTATTATCTAATTTATATGGTTATTGATTTGTTACCAACCTATTAACATGGTTTTGCATGGTGTTGTTGGCTTCAATTTGTCTAGAAACTTGCAAAACGGTATCATCAATTACTGATTTGTTGTTAACCATGACCCAAATGTTGAGAAAGCATGGTGTTGTTGGCAAATTTATTGAGTTCTTTGGTAATGTCTCTGTTATTTAATAAGATATTTCAAATCATTTTGAGGTCATGTTTTTAAACATTGTGTTTTTAAATATTCAAAAGGAAAGTTTTCAACTCCAACTAATTCTCTCTTGACTTGGTTTAGGTGCCTATGATTGAAGCATATTTGCGAGCAAACAAAAGGTTTTGTAGATTAAAAGGTTTTGCTGATTATAACGAGGTTATGATAATATGTTATTCAATTTCTTATCTCTCTGACATTCGTGTTTTTTATTGTTTACTTAAATTTGACATTGTTATTAATGTAATTAATGTAATTAGTGAGAGCATTTATATATTCTAACCCTTACTTGTTGGTCAAAGTTGTTCAAAACGTATTTGTCATGTTAAACATCATATAATTTTTTTTGACTTTATCATTGAAGCACATGTTTGTGTATTAAAATAAAGTAATTTAATGTTTAATATTTGTGTAAAAAATGTTTTTGTATTAAAATAAAATAATTTAATTAAATTAGAAAATAAAATAAAATTAAAAGAAAATTGAAATGTTAGAAGATCACACCTATAAAATTATAAAATGCTAAAATTAAATGTTAAAATGCAAAAAATAAAATGGCAATAAAAAAGCTAACATGAAAATATATTAAAAGTGGTAGGGCTCCCTTTTAGGCTTATAGCAAACATAATGGTGAATGTTTTATACGTTATTGTTTAATAACTAAAATTCTATGACTTTTCACACACGTCCACTACTTCGTCATTACTCTTCACCACGTGGACTTCATTCAGCGACTATGCTTGTGAAACAGATCCTGAACACATTTAAGTCTGCGGAGAGCCTCAATTATGGTGACCCGTCGCTCCGGAGAATGGTTGGTGCAAGAAACCGCAACCTCGATGACCGTTTTGAGGCAGTCAAGTTGTATCTTCAGGCTCCTGTTTCGACCATCCGAGGATGACTCATCCTTTTGGTTAAGCATTTCAGGATCCAACACTTGATCCAAATCAGCCGGAAAAGCAGACTGCACCCAAGTTTTCAAACTCAAACCACCGACAAAGCTCTCATCTGTTGGGCTCTTTCCGGTGAAAATCTCCATCAGCATTATACCGTAACTGTACACATCTCCTTTGGTCGATGGTTTTGCTCCCATTCCATACTCTGCAATCAAAATACAAACATTCATTCATGTCCAACTGTAGAAGATGAGATTAGTACCGAAAAGTGAATTAACTCACCTGGAGGTATGTAACCCATGGATCCTTTAAGAACATGGGAAGAGCTAAAAGATTTATCTTTATCAACCAACATGCTAGCAAGCCCGAAATCTCCGATTTTTGCAGTCAAATCTTCATCGAGGAGAACATTGCTTGGCTTTAGATCACAGTGCACCACCGGAGCCACCACACATTCATGGTGAAGATAACTCAATCCACTCGCTACATCAATTGCCACCTTTAATCTCTCTAGAAAACCCATTTTGTTCCGGATCCAGTACTCTAAACTCCGATTCTTCACGAATTCATAGACCAACGCAAGAAAATCCATATTCTTGTGATCCAAACTGGAGCAGGAAGTAATCAGCTTGAGAAGATTCCGGTGCCGGAGATGTCGCAGCGCTGCACATTCAGCTAAGAAGCTAGGCAATGATCCTGTGGTTTCCATGTCAAGAACCTTCACAGCGATTTCCATTGATCTTCCTTCGAGGTTGAGATACCCTTTGTAGACAGACCCGAAACTCCCACGTCCAATCAGGTTGTCCTCATTGAAGTTCGCTGTTGCGGAACGTAGCTGTTCATATGTCACCATTTTATGTTGTCCCTTGAAGGAATCAGAACTGTCCATGATCATCACATTGTTTCTACGGAAGTAGAAAAACAAAGCGATTGATAGAATCAATATCGCTATTAGTGAAGAGATCACGACAACTGAGATCACAACTGCTTTGTGGGTGTCACTATCACCTTTTGTGCATTTGGAATCATAGCATAGCTTTTGATTGCCTTCGAGATGAACGCTTGTGAGATTTGAGAAAACTCCATTACTAGGAACTTTCCCTTCCAAGTTGTTGAAAGAAAGGTTTAGAAACCGGAGGGCCATCAAGTTTTGAAGCTCGACAGGGATAGAACCGGAGAGTTGATTGGAAGAGAGGTCGAGTGTTTCCAAACCTTTTATTTCACCTAAACTATTTGGAATATTTCCTGAGAGGGAATTCTTTGAGAGGATCAGCTGCTCCAAGCTCTTACAATTTTGGATCGACTCTGGAATGTTACCTGATAAATTATTGTTGGAGAGATCAATTGTCACCACTCTTTCTAGACTCTGGATTTGTCGAGGCAAAGAGCCTGTTAATGAGTTGCTAGAAAGATTGAGGATGGTGGTTAAACTTGGGAGATCAAGAACTTCACCTGGAATACTCCCATTAAACTTATTCATCGACAAATCCATGGAAAGTAACTTTTCGAAATTCCTAAAACTGATAGGTAACCTTCCTTCCAACTCATTACTTGAAAAATCAATTTCACTCAAATTCCGAAGATTACCCAATGAATTTGGGATATTCGAAGACAATCTATTTTTTCCTAGAACAAGCACTTGCAAGTTCTCCAATTGGCCTATCTCCGACGGGATTTCATCAGATATCGAGTTGTAGCTTATGTTTATCAAACCCAAGCCTTTTAGTTGCCCAATCGAAGGTGGGATTCTACCTGATATCCTGTTCGAACCCATGTACAAGATTCTAAGTGTTTTGGAAAGATTCCCTATGGACTCCGGAATAACACCATCAAAATGGTTTCCATCAATAGCTAGGAAATCAAGCTTTGTACTGTTTACAAAAGAATTCAAGAAACCAAGACCCTGACCTTGTTCACTAACGATATTATTGTACCCGATATTATACATTTCTAGCTCAGGGAGGTTCCCTAATCCCGGTGGCACAGTCCCATGCAACTTGTTATGCGCCATTCGGATGATTCTTATGTTCGTGAGGTTGTGCAACGAACCCGGAATAGTGCCTGTGAATCTGTTGATGCAAAAGTTGAAAACCAAAAGCTTTGGAAGTGTTTCCCCGACGTTGTAAGGTATATCACCCCACAAATCGTTAGAAGCCAAAGCTATAGACTCAAGCGAAGACATGTTGTAAATGGATGGAGGAACTGTGCCTGTGAGATTATTGATGGTGAGATCAAGATTCTTTAGATTCGGAATACGAGACAAGTCGCTAGGAATTGGGCCACTAAGTGTATTGGTTCCCAAGTTTAAAGTGGAGAGTGAAGAAAGGTTAGCGATGGAGGGTGGAATAGAACCAGAAAGATGGTTTTTTGCCAAGTTGAGAGTTTGAAGATTAACGAGGCGTGTGAGGTCTTCAGGGATCGAACCAGAAAGTTGGTTTTGCATGAAGTCGATAACCCTGAGCTGGATGCATTGGCTTATGTTTGCTGGGATGTTTCCTTCGATGTTGTTGGTGCTGATGTTGAGGATTCGAAGGCGAAAAAGGTTGGTGAAGGTTTCGGGAATTTTTCCAACAAATCGGTTGTTTTGGAGTTGAAGTGATGTGAGGTTGGATAGGTTTCCGATGTGGGGGCTAAGTGGACCAGGTATCTGAAGACCGGAGAGGTCAAGAGCAACCACTCTTCGGCCACCTTCACCACATGACACTCGTGTCCAGTTGCATGGGGAGGAGTTTGGATCCCACGTAGCTAAAGCGTCTGGGGGTTGGGTGCTTGTTTGAGATTTGATGGAGATCAAGGCTTGTTTATCTGTGTCGATACTTAAATTTACAGAAGCTACATATGGATTTGGTATGACATAAGAAGAGAAAACAAAGAAGATGATAATATGGATCAAGGAAAGGCGGCTCATTGAATTCATGAGTGGGAGTAACGATAAGGTTGATGGTTGGGTATTGGTGTCGACTTTATGGGTATTTATAGAGATTTGATGGATACATCTCTACTTATGTCATTTTCAAATGTTCGTCGACTCATTTGTAGTTGTTGGCAACTATAACTTGTAACCTACGCCGAGGCTAAGCTTGGTCAAACATTATATAATTTGTATACGAGTTCATTTTTTCAATGTATCTTTATCAATATCGTTTACATATTAGTTTTCATTTTTTCTATTTGACTAGTACAGATGGAAATCGTTTGTTTTTTTTGTAGCTGTTTTTTTTTTTTTTTTTTTTTTTTTTTTTTTGTGTGTGTAAATTGTGTTCGCATCTTCGTCGTGCAGACCATATATAGACAATAAGCTTCTTAGACTGTTTTTTTTAAGACTGAAGGCGTAAAAAAATATGTACATCCTCTTCTTGGCATAGATATAGACCAAAGTATTCAAAACTTTTCACACATCTTTTAGCCTATATATATATATATATATATATATATATATATATATATATATATATATATATATATATATATATATATATATATATATATATATATATATACATATATATATATATATATATATATATATATATATATATATATATATATATGTTTTTTAACTTACATTT
The DNA here is from genome assembly GCF_052625555.1 of Lactuca saligna. Classification (NCBI taxonomy): domain Eukaryota; kingdom Viridiplantae; phylum Streptophyta; class Magnoliopsida; order Asterales; family Asteraceae; genus Lactuca; species Lactuca saligna. The sequence continues at coordinate 229,088,401 of NC_136420.1, read as the reverse complement.
ATTCCAATTTTATCTATAATAAACAATTTTAAAAAAAATGTTACAATATTTAAAGAAAAAATGTTCAACAATACAATTATGACATGTGTAACAAATTTATAAATAAAGATTTAATTATAATAATGGTTTTTGGAGTTGTTTATATAAATATAAAAAATTTAAAAAAAAGAAAACTTAATATTCTCATATATTTTTTGTGCTAAAATTTTAATACATTATTAAATGTAGTATAACTCATTTCTCAGTATACTTTGTACTGATAAGATGTATCTGTATGTGTAGTATGTTGGTATGTTCTAGTGATATGTTAGATTGGTAGATCTGTTATGATGTCACACCGTTGGCTGGCAGCGGAATCATCGAGTTGTGCGAAGTTAGGACATTGGATCATAGATATTTAACATACATTGAATAGTAGAAAATAATATAAAATATAAATATCACTTCTATTATGGATAAAAATAGTACATCATAACATACTTCTAAAATACTAGAAATTCTAATACAAAAGGTGTCATGACAGGCAGGGATAACTATAACGATAATAACTATTCGGTAGCTTCGTCCATCAAACATTGCTTCCGGAAGTGCAATCTTTCATCTCTTGTTTCCCAGGAATACATGTGCTTTTGAAAATGTCAACGTAACGCTGGTGATTTCCCAAGTTTTTAAACTTTGATACGTAACTTTGTTAAATTGTAAAAGTACTTTGATAATAGTATCCTATTATTCATAGGTACTCAAGCTTTCGTAATTTTCGATTATCCTACATACTTATTAATGTATCCTTGTTTTAGGAGTATACTTTAGGGAAAGGGGTGTTCTTAAGAGCAGACGAACCGAGAGTGGACTCAATGTCGATTAGTTGGATATAGTCTACTCTTTTCTTATATAGTTATATTCATATGACGTAATTAGTGTTTCACTATTTCCTTATATATATATATATATATATATATATATATATATATATATATATATATATATATATATATATATATATATATATATGTCCATCTGGCACATATCACAATATTGTCCGCTTTATCTCACGACACGAAAACTTCCCAGGGGGTCAGCCATCCCTGAATTGCTCTCTCCCGAGCACGCTTAACTACAGAGTTCTTATGGGATCTACTGCCCTTATAGTTTTAGAACGTGTTGTGACATGGAAGTTATCCACATCCGTTTTAAGGAAATATTTCGTTCTCTTTCCAAGCCGATGTAGGATCAGGTGCAACCCACATTCATCCCCCATTAATTATAGGGTTCGATGTCCCTGTCGAACACATCGACCCGTATCACAATATTATCCGCTTTGGGCTCCCGGCACGAAAACTTCGTAGGGGTCACCATCTATGAATTGTTCTCGCTCGGACACGCTTAACTGTAGAGTTCTTATGAAATCAGTTGCCCTCATAGTTCTAAAACGCGTTGTGACAAGGAAGGTATCCACACCCCTTTTTAAAGAAATGTTTTGTTCTCCTTCCAAGCCGATGTAGGATTAGGTGCAACCCACCTTAATTGTAACGCCCGTAGATTCATCCGAGTCAATTAAGATATAATAAGCGTTAAAAATGATTATTTTATATAGAAAATTATCTAGGATAAATAATCTTAACCAAAGTAATAGTTAAGGTCAACAATTGTAACATATTTGACATAATAAAGAAGAATTTTATGAATATTATATGTTTCATGATTATTATAATATAATAAAATAGGAAAAATCTACCGAATCGTAAACATAAGTGCGCCATTATATATATATATATATATATATATATATATATCCACAAAGTACACATCTTTCCGATCCCGAAAATATAAATTTCATAGAAATCCGACTCCGTATGAATTATATATATGATTTTTATAAAACATAAAAGTCAGTCGCACATAATAAATGTATCACGTAAAAAACAACGAAGAGAATATTTGACTTTTAGCTAAAGCCACCTAAAAGAAAATCGTACTACTCTTTAAAATAAAAAATTTGATAAAAAATATCAAAAACGGAGTCCATACGAGAGAGTTATGATTTTAACAAAAACATTTAATTTTATAAAAATATGGACAAAAAATAAAGTCAAAAGCGAAAGTTATAGATATCGTTGATAGCTACACGTAGATATAAAGAACGTCAAAAACGAAATTCATATGAACGAATTATAATTTATAATAGCATATTTACGTTTTAAAATAAATTATAAATCATATATATATATATATATATATATATATATATATATATATATATATATATATATATATATATATATATATATATGTATATCATTATATACTTTTCCTTTAATCACATTTATTTGAAACTCTCATGTATTTTTTCTTTCACCACATTCATTTGAAACTCCCATGAGTTTTCAATTTCTTTCTAATAATAATTATAATTTGGTTAATTAGGTTAAATAAATATCAAACCTAAAGTATAATCATATATAAAATAATTTTCAATATTAAAATAATATCTTTACTTCTACTTATGAAGTTATGTTTTCTAACTTTTAACATATTATACTTAATTTATTTGTTTTAATCTAATGTTTGATGTAAACCATTATCATTTTAAAGATACGATTTTTGAACAATTTGTATAAAATACCTAAATTATTAATTTAAAAATAACATTACAGGGTCAACTTAAATATAAATTTTTGTTTAACTTAAACAACCCAAAGAATGTTTTTTAAATAGTTAAAGTGATAAATTGTACTGTCTTTCTAATAACGATTATAAGTTGGTTAATAAAGATAAATAAATATCAAACCTAAAGTGTAATCATAAATAAACTTAATTTCAATTTTAAAATAATATATTTACTTCTACTTATAATGTTATGTCTTTAACTTTTAATATATTATACTTAATTTATTAGATTTAATATGTTGTTATATGTAAATCATTATCAGTTTAAAGCTACAACTTTTGAACAGTTTTGACAAAATACTTAAATTCTTTAACTTAAATATAAGATTACAATCTCAACTCAAATATAAATTTTAGTTCCACCTAAAAAACCCAAAGAATATTTTGTAAATAATCAAAAGTGATAAATTACAGTGATAAATGCAAAAAACTAAATTGTAATTTCAATTTAACTAAAATATTTTCAAAAGATATTTTTATAATCATTAAAAGTTTTCAAATAAGTAGCTTAAAATAACTTACAATAACAATAGTTAAAAATAACTTTATATAAATGATTATATTGTTACCTTTAAAATAAAAAAATAAAAAAAATGTTTGATGTTTTAAATAATTACAATGATATAATTTAAAACATTAAACAAATAAAATTTAAAAAAATAATTAATAATAACAACAACTATAAATAACATTAAATCATATAATATATTTAATTTTATTGATGAGTAACTCACAGGTAGAATTCATTCAAACAACTGAGATTATGAATTTATAATAAATATATATATTATCATATAATGCAAAATAATCAATATATTATACCAATTTAGTATACGAATCATTATATCAAATTTAACAATAATGTTATTTTTGTATTAAAAAAACATATATTTGTAAAGACTTCAACTATATTAGTGTTTCTTCACATTACAATGTCAACTTAAATATAAATTTCAGTGTGTGTGTGTGCGCGCGCGTGTGTGTGTGTTTGTGTGTGTGTGTGTGTGTGTGTGTGTGTATATATATATATATATATATATATATATATATATATATATATATATATCATTAGAATTGTATTGATGATGCGGTCATTATAAGACTAGTATTGAGTACTTTCGACATTAGTTTACTACAAATATCGTTAAATATATTTAAAATAGTATTATAAAGGGGTGTTTAGTTGTTTAAATAACTATAAGGTCATTTAAGCAACTATAGAGGGGGTTTTTTGTAAATTCAATTGCTATAATTAAGAGCCTCTAGGCTCTCATATTTCTTGCACCATTTTCTTGATTCAAGGGTCTTTCTCTTCTTATCCCCGAGCATTTCGGTCCCTCGTGATTCGACTTCTCTTTCTGTAGTTTTAATATAGTAAGGTGAGCGTTAAAGCGCTACAAGAATCTTTTTTGAAAAAAAAATCAGCCACGAAGTTCTAACCACGGAGTTCTAAGGTTTCGCTAGAAACCGTGTAAGTGGAGCTACACCTATTACACTTTAAATGTAACTTATGTTTAAATTATTATCGTTATTATTAACCTATAAACAAGATTTATCAATGGTTCCAAGTCATTATACTGATTGATATGATACGCGGATGATGTCTAGGCTGTGATTTACTGCGGTGTTTAAAGTGGAATTTCCTAACAGTATACTTCGTATACCAAACGGATCGTACCTCCGATATGATCCAACCTAGTTATTCCTTACTTGATAGATCTTTAAATAGACTTTGAATTAATGATGAACCTAGACTAATATTTAGTCGCGATAAATATTAGACTAAAACTTCATGATAATGATACTAGGTTACGTCAAAGGAAAAGACAGTTGCTAGAAGCGAAGCGTTGTCCGAATTTCGAGTCATCACTTTAATAAGTTAGTGCATAGTTAGATTCATCTTACACATAAATATGAAGTCTTTAATATTAACAAATGTTATATGTGCTTATTATCTGTATTCCTGATATATATATATATATATATATATATATATATATATATATATATATATATATATATATATATATATATATATGCTAGATGAACGATTTATACATGTTTTATGTGATTTAAATTGTATATGTATTTTTATACGTATAAACATATTAAGTAAACATAGGAAGATGAATGATGAGAGATGAAAGATGATATAAATGATGAGGGGAGAAAGATGATGAGAAGCCTTGACTTTAAAGTTAATCCAGTCATCTAGCAGAGTATAGATGATGACCACGGACTATTCTACACAATCCAGTGGAGCGCTAGCATGCTCACAACCTGTATGTGTTTTTGAACTACGTGCTTACCAGATATACACTAAAAACCCTGGAAGTTATGGACTTTGTGCCTTATAAATGAACATTGGCAACTATGGACTTAGTGTCTAACATATAAGATTGGCAGATGTGCCTAATAGATTACACCGACAACGATGGACTTAGTGCTTGTTAGATAAACCATGGCAGCAATGGACTTCGTGCCTATTCCTTAGGACACTCCTTAGGAATAAATAGATGGGGAATAGATGATTCTTAGGTAGATCCTAAGAATAAAGAAGATAATAAGGATGAGAAATTGGGTTAACTTTTTGATGATTAAACGTAATAATTATATTATCGTGAGTTGAAAACCCTATGTACTCACCAGGTTTCCCAACCTGACCCACTCAGTTTATTGTATCACAGGTGGCTATATGAAAGATACATTGTATTGAGAGATTTAAGGAGTATTAGGGCACTAGTTTAATTAGTGTAAGACTTGTAATATTTCGTTGTGCTTATGTTTATGTATTGATGATGACATCCCAATGTGTAAATATAAATAAAAATACATTTCTTCTGAAATGCTTTGATAATATTATTATCATGTTTTTCTGGGAACAAATTCCGCAATACTACTTTTCAAAAAAGATATTGTGATTTTTAAATAAGCATAAACAAATCGGTCTTTTATGGCCGTAAAATTAGGGATATCACATTATACACTGATCAGGTCATATACTGAACACTCATACATTGATGGTACTATCTGTTGAAGTTGAAGTTGATCAGTGTTTCACCATAACACCGATGTTGAAGTTGAAGCCGATCTCCCTAATGCTGATGTTGATGCCCTGATCAGCGTGACTCCCTAAAGTTGATGCTTTGATCAGCATCTGATGTGTTCGTACTTATATCTGAATCTGGAGAAGATCTTATATGATCCATTCCTTTTATACCGTATTAGTTTATATGTATATTAGATACAACCCCTTGATTAAAGGGATTCACTATAATATATTAGTATATATTCATGTATTAGGGTAAAACCCTAATAATGTCTTTGTGATGGCTTAGTGTCATTTGCTTTGTGCACCTCGTTCTCTTGGTGAGAACACCCATTTCTTGGTGAAATATATCTTGTGATACTTCTATGTTCTTCATTGTTCTTTATCTTTGTATCCAATCTATGAATCTACAAAAGATTTGGTACCACTAAGTGGTATCAGAGCAGACTAGAAAATTCGTTCTAGGATCTGTTGTTGTTTCAGAAGTTCATTCGCTCTTTAGAAACTCAAAAATCATAAGATGAAGAATAAGAAATCTTATATCATACAAATATGAAGAATATTTCAAAATCAGAAAAGAGAGAGTGTGGTATTTTTCCTTATCTATGGTACGTTCTGATTAATACATGTATGTTTGGTACTTTTAATGTTTCTTAGATAAGAGAACATTTTTTAAGTGGAAGGATCAACAAAAATACAAGTGTTCTTGATTAAGAAGAAAAGCATTATAGTTCGAAAAATAAAAGAGCAATTGATGCAAGCCATTTATCTTGTTTTCCTGAACTGATGTATGATCCAAACACACCTATATCTGTGTTATTCATTGTTGAACTGGATCTGAAAGACAAATTCATCAATTAGAAAGAGAGAAGGAGATATTAGATCTGAAGGAAAGGATTAAAGAAAATTATGTTTAGAAGAATAGTTTTCATTTATTATTGTTCAAAATGAAGGAATACCTAATGAAAACTCGTTTTCAAGTAACCCTATCTTCCACACCGGTGAACATCACAACAGCTCTTGCACCAACACCCCTCATGTTGATAAGATTCATGCTAATAAAACACGAGTTGCTCATACTCAAAAATCTTCATCAAAATCGATTACCATTCTCAAACGACCCTCTTCCTCAGTTTCATCTCACACTGGGACGACTTCAGTTCACACTGATGAGCCTCACGCTTACAAGCTTCAAGTTGAGAAAGTTCGCACCGCCAAGAAGTATCACACTTTCGTGATTTCACAAGCTGTCAAATCAGTTCACATTGATATGTTTGTTCAAGCTCACAAGACTTTTGGCACTGTCAATCCATATCAATATGTGAAGACTTCATGTCACCCTGTCAAGACTCAAACTCCAACATCAACTCCAAACATTAGAAGAACTCAAGTTGGTAATTTGTTTAATGTATGTTCTTGGTTTACCAACTAAAACTAACAATTTAACCAAAAGTCAACCTGGTATGAAGTGTCGGACCCCTTTCGAGTTGCTCTATGGGAGGAAGTTTTGGATCTCGATTTGTTATGGTGAGTTTGGATATTGGTGATGGGGAGCACTGAGGAAGTGATCAAGACTACTGAGTTGACCCAATAGGTGCTTGATAGACTACGGACCTCTTAGAGTAAACATAAGAGTTATGTTGACCAAAATTGTTCCGATCTTGAGTTCTAGGTTAGGAATTTTGTCCTTCTGAAGGTTTCACCTTAGAAGGGTTTCATTCGATTCCGGAAGCACGGCAAGTTGGGTCCCATATATATAGGTACATTCAGAGTTGTTACTCGGGTGCTGATTAGATTTATCAGTGATGCTTAGTCAAATCCACAACACCTTACATGTTTCCCAGTTGCAAAATTTCTTGCCAGATGATTCCATAATGGTTCCATTGGATGATATCTAGATCAATGAGCATCTCAATTATGTGGAGTGACTCATTATTCTCAATAAGACGATGAAGACCTTACGTAACAAGGTGGTGGGTTTGGTTAAGGTGCAGTGGCAACACAGTAAGGTTTCTAAATGGACTTGGGAACTAGGAACCCAAGGAGGAGACATGGGAGCATTACCTGGAGTTGTTTGCTGCAACTAATTTCAAGGGAAAAAAATTAATTCTGGTGGGGGAGAACTATAAAACCTGGTTTTTTAGGTACAAGTTTTTGTGCTTTGCAATATTACAGTTTTGGAATTTTCCCATTGCCACAACGTGGTGGTCATTTAATTACCACAGCGTGGTAAGAACTTCGCCACAATGTGGTGGTGGCTAGGGCTCAAAACTATAGAAGTTAGGTCTTGGACCCTATTTAAAGGATGTGATTGTTAGGGTTTCATCCACCCTCAGCCTCCATCACACCCAAGTGTAAAGAATCAAACAATAGCCTCCTTTACATCATTGTGAGCTTATTTTGGTTCTTTTGTGTCCTTTGAATGAAGAGTGAGGTTTTCTAGTGTGAGAATTCAATAAGAAAGCTTATACACCTTCTTATGTATATTCTAGAATTTTGTAAGTCCTCAAGTTCTTATCTTTTGGTTCATGTAACGACCGAAAAATCCAAGGTAAAAATTTCATTTTTAATACAATTAAAAACACTATTGTAACATTGGTCAGAACTTTGAAAAGCATTTAAAATAAAACATTTATCAGAGTCCAATCCCAAAGACCACGTATTGCGGAAAACATGGGTGTATACGTTGCGACCATTCCGAGCTCTTTCATTTGAAAACTAGAGTACCTGAAACAAAACTAAAAATCCTAAGCACAAAGCTTAGTAAGTTCCGTAGATGCCTCATACCAAACACATAATCAGATATAGTGGGCCCCGCCCGACATCGGACATAGTCTGGCATCGGGCCCCACCCAGCATCGAGCCCCGCTCAGCATTGAGGCGAACTTGGTATACACATATCATATATCAAATAAACACACATACACATACAATAACCACATAGATACGAAGCATACAAATAGTCACCGAGCACCGCCTGGCATTGGACCTTAGTTCGGAAGCATACGACTACAGACGCATGCAAGAGTCATGAAGACAAAAGCATACAACTATTGCTCGGGGCCTGCCCGGTATCGGACCGTAATCCAGAAAGCATATAAATATTCATCGGGAACCACCCGACGTCGGACCGTAATCCTGTAAGCATACAATCATAAACACGGGCCGACATTGGTGCTTTCGATTCCCGTTCAGTTTAGGAGGAAACTCACCTCAAATGTTGAAGTTCACTGCAAGAAATCCCTAGCTACAGGCCGATCGAATCCCCGAGCTATCAATACAAAAATATCACCCAATTAGTAATTGAATTCCAAACCAAGATCCATAATCCAAGCTTGGGGTAAAATGACCATTTTACCCCTGACACATCAAAACTCACAACCAAGGCCCAAGCCCAAAACCAGCAAGGCCTAAAACTAAGAGATCCATAAAAGCCCATTAATGGCCCAATTTTCCAAATTGGTCCCAACCCACATAGGCCTTAACCCAAAAGTGTAACATCCCAAAAATACGACCCAAATTTTTTTTGTTTAAATAGTAATAAAAATCATATACTGTTTGTTATATCATAAAGACCATATGTCAAATATCTCAACTCATAATAAAATGTTGTGAAGCAACTGTATCAAATCAAACTACAAATCAAAACAAACTCCCAGGATAAAGACTGAAGTTGTGGTGTGTACAATGCCATCATCGCGAGCACTTCCCCTTAGTTGCGGAAGTACCTAAAACCAAAACTAAAACTGTAAGCACGAAGCTTAGTGAGCTCCCCCAAACTACCACATACCATACAATAACATATAAACACGTACTGGGCCTTGCCCACTGCATCGGGCTGAAGCCTGGAAACTGCATCGGACCGTAGTCCGGAACTGACTGGGACCTTGTCCCCTGCATCGGACCGATGTCCGGAACTAGCTGCATCGGATCAAAGTCTGGAACTGAATGCATCGGACCGAAGTCCGAAACTAAATGATCATAGCATAGCATAAACACATATCAACTAGCATAACATACATGATCATAAACTCATATACTGCATACTACGTCAGGCCGTAGCCCATAACACATAACACATAAATCCTGTCTGAGCCACGAAGGCATCAAACACACTAACAACTGCATCGGACCGAAGTCCGGAAACTACTATTAACTAAACGGGTCGGCATTCAGGCCTTAGACTCGTTCCTACTGGAAGGAAACTCACCTCGTAGCCTAGCTGCTGAAAGGACTGCTCCGAAATCTGTCTGCCGCGTCTCGGGTTTCAGCCCGGCTACAATATCCATGAGCACCATCAATCAAATACTGATAATAATAATATTGAGGGTAAAATGACTATCCTACCCCTCGTCCAAGTCAACCTAACTATCAAAGTCAACATTCATTTGACCTGACTCGTCGAGTCCTTACTCTTACTTCCTTGATTCCACTCGCTACTACTCGTCGAGTTTTGGCAAAAACTTGGTGAGTTCCTCTTCGCTACTAACATTCTGACAATCTGCATCCGACTCGTCGAGTTGTATGAACAACTCGTCGAGTTCTCCTGAGTTGTATGAACAACTTGTCGAGTCTGTTCTTGAAGTATGAAGATGGCCTTGGTCTCGCCGAGTCAGGGCATTGACTTGCCGAGTTCTTCCACGAATGAGTCTAACCCTCTAGCTCACCGAGTCCACTTCTCACTCACTGGTTCCACTCGGCATAACTCGAAAAAGAAACACAGGGGACTCGCAACTCGACTCGCTGAGTCAGAAGAATGACTCGCCGAGTCGTATGCATGCAAATACTATACACTCGATTCTACTTGAAACTAATCCATGCCATTAATAGATCTGGGTTCGTGGGACTTGATTTACACGTAAAGTTCCCAACTTTACGTGTAAATAACATCAAATGAAGGTTTTAAGTTTAAAAGCACACTATAATAGTAGATTTAGAGCTTTCATGCAAAATGGATCCATAAAGGTGCTAGATCTAAGCTCCTGGAAATCAAATCTAGCTAGATCTGAAGGTTAATCAACTCCATGAGTCCTCTATGCTACTACTAAGCTAAGAAATGGTTCAAGAATGGCTTCACAAAGGAGATTTAAGCATAGAAACAGAAAAGGGCCAACATATACCTTACTTTCTTCTGAAATTCCTCAAGGATCTAGGATCTCCTTCTTCTCCTCTTGATCTACCTTCCTTTACCTCTCAAAATCTTCAAAGAACACACCAAAATCACACAAAATGCAAAAAGGACTCTAGCGTTTCGAGAATGAAGCTCTGAGGGGTGATGGGGGCTGACTTGAGGCCCCTAAAAGTTGTTTATATAGGGTGCAAACCCTTGAAATTAGGGTTTTATCTAGACTGGCGGACTCGCCAAGTCCGGGATATGGACTCGCCGAGTCGCCAACTTAAACGTGCTCGAAATCGCGACCTAACTCGACGAGTCCCGCTACTGACTCGCCGAGTTCCCCTTAACAGTTGAAGAAATATAACAATAAATAACAATATAAATATCATACCAGAATTGGGGTGTTACAACCCTCCCCAACTTGTCTCAGACTTCGTCCTCGAAGTCTGCTGCTGCTGGATCTAAGAACAACTCGGGGTAAAGCCCTCGCATCTCCTCCTCGGACTCCCACGTCCACTCAGAACCCTTCCGGTGCTGCCACTGTACCTTTACCAACTGAATCACCTTGTTCCTCAAGGTCTTCACCTTCCGATCCAAGATCGTAACTGGCTTATCGACATAATTCAGGCTGCTGTCAACCTGAATATCCTCAATGGACACTACTGCTGACTCGTCCACCAAACACTTCCTCAGCTGAGAAACATGGAAAGTGTTGTGGATCTGGCTAAGCCTTGACGGAAGATCCAACCGATAAGCAACCCAACCCACTCGGGCCAAAACCCTAAAAGGACCAATGAACCTGGGGCCCAGCTTGCCCCTCTTCCGAAACCTGATAACTCCCTTCCAGGACGATACCTTCAGGAGGACCATATCGCCCACCTGAATCTCCAAATATGAACGCCTCCTATCAACGTAACTCTTCTGCCGACTTTGAGCAGTCTGCAGTCTGCCACAAACCTGCTAGATCAATTCTATCGTCTTGAGCACCACCTCGATGCTCCCAATGACTTGCTGACCGACCTCGCCCCAACAAATCGGGGTCCTGCACTTCCTCCCATAGAGCATTTCGAAAGGAGATCGATCGATACTTGCGTAGTAACTGTTGTTATATGAAAATTCCGCTAACGGAAGGTACGTATCCCAACTGCCACCGAAGTCTAGAACACATGCCCGCAGCATGTCCTTAAGGGTCTGAATCGTTCTCTTGCTCTGTCTGTCCGTCTGAGGATGGAAAGCGGTGCTAAAATGGAGATGAGTACCCATCTTGTTGTGAAACCACTTCCAGAATCTGGAAGTGAAACGGACATCTCGGTCTGACACCACTGAAACAGGCACTCCATGACGTGCCACCACCTCCCTCACATAAATATCAGCTAATGTTTCTACTGATATGCTCTTATGGATCGGTATAAAATGTGCACTCTTCGTAAACTGATCCACAATAACCCATATAGAATCCACTCCACGCGTAGTCCTGAGAAGCTTTGTGATGAAATCCATGGTAATGTCTTCCCATTTCCACACCGGAATGTCTAACGGCTACATCTTGCCATGAGGTCTCTGGTGTTCTGTCTTAACCTTCCTGCAGGTTAGGCACCTCTCCACATACCAGGCGACATACTGCTTCATGCAGGGCCACCAATAATAGGGTCGAAGATCTCTATACATCTTCGTAGCCCCTGGATGAATGGAAAATCGAGACTTATGGGCCTCATCCATCAACACTTGTCGTACTCCGCCCCAGTACGTCACCCAAACTCTCTCGTGAAGGGTCAACAATCCTCTACTATCATAGTCAAAAGAAGCTACTCGGCCCACGATTCTCTCACACTTCTGTCTCTCCTCCTTGAGGCCTTCTACCTATGCCTCCTTAATTTGCTCCAATAATGGAGAAATCACCATCATCCTCAAACAAATGTCTCTGATCGGGGCCGCTACTGCCTTGTGGCTCAAGGCGTCGGCCACTACGTTGGCTTTCCCCGGGTGATAAAGGATCTCACAATCGTAATCCTTCAACACATCCAACCATCGCCTCTGCCTCATGTTCAGATTAGGCTGATCCATGAGGTACCTCAAGCTGTTGTGATCCATGTAAATGGTACAACGGACCCCATAAAGGTAATGTCTCCAAATCTTGAGGGAAAACACCACTGCCCCCAACTCTAAATCATGCGTAGGATAATTAGCTTCGTGAGGCTTCAACTGTCTCGAGGCATAAGCTATCACACGGCCTCGCTGCATCAACACTTCTCCCATACCTATGATCAAGGCATCACAGTAGACTACGAAATCCTCTACTCCCTCTGATAGGGTAAGAATCAGTGTCTCGCACAATTTCTGCCTCAGGGTCTCAAACGCTACCTGCTGCTCAGGCCCCCAACAAAACGCTACCGACTTCTTGGTCAGTCGGGTGAGCGGTACTGCTATCTTGGAGAAAGCGTGGATGAATCTCCTATAATACCCTGCCAATCCTAGGAAACTCTGAATCTCGGATGGAGACCTCGGAACCTACCACTGCATCATAGCCTCAATCTTGGCCGGATCTACCAAAATACCCTTGTGGTTGACGAGGTGACCAAGGAACTGCACCTCGCGCAACCAAAACTCACACTTGGAGAACTTCGCGAAAAGTTTCTCCCTCCTCAAAACTTCTAGCACCTCTCTCAGGTGTTCCTCATGTTGCTCCTGAGTCTTGGAGTACACCAAGATATCGTCTATGAATACTATCAGAGACCGATCCAGCATCAGCCTGCACACGCGGTTCATGAGGTCCATGAACACGGCTGGAGCGTTGGTGAGCCCAAATGGCATCACCACAAACTCATAATGACTATACCTGGTCCTAAAGGAAGTCTTCTACACATCCTCCTCTCTGACCCGCATCTGGTGATATCCGAAGCGTAAATCAATCTTGGAGAACCAAGATGCTCCCTGAAGTTGATCAAACAAATCATCTATCCTCGGAAGTGGGTAACGGTTCTTCACCGTTACCTTATTCAGCTCCCGGTAGTCTATACACATACGGTGCAACCCGTCCTTTTTCTTCAGGAATAAAATCGGTGCACTCCAGGGCGAACTGCTCGTCCTGATAAATCTCTTGTCCAGCAACTCTTGCAGCTGTGTAGACAACTCCTGCATCTCTGGGGGAGCCAAACGATATGGTGCCCTGGCTGTCAGAGCCGCACCAGGGACTAGATCAATCCCGAACTCAACCTGTCTCTCAGGAGGTACCCCCAGCAATTCCTCCGGAAATACATCCGAGTAATCTCGCACCACCGGAACATCATCAACTGTCATCTTGCCCTTCTCCCGGACATCTAAAACATAGGCAATATAGACGACACAACCCTGCTGAAAGTAGCGTCTTGCCCTCGCTGTTGAACACAGAACTGGCCCGCGATGTGGCTTCTCTCCCTGAATCACTAACTCTCCCCTACTGGGAGTGCGTACTCTCACTAACTGTAGCTCGCAATCTATCACCGCCCCATTGGGGCTCAGTCAATCCATGCCTATTATGACTTTATTCCCTCGCATGGGAATAGGGACCAAGTCCACCGGAAACTGCTAACTGAACAACTACAGAGAACAGCCTCTATGCACTCTTACCACCCTAACGGTCCTATTAGTTGCAATCTCAACCTCAAGTGGACAATCTAGCTCCCCTGGAGCTCTGCTAAACCTCTTGCTAAGTGCAAGAGAGATGAATGATTAGGTAGCTCCCGAATCAAACAATATTGTAGCTGAGATGCCGTTCACCGAGAACGACCCTATACAAAACATATAACCATAAGAAACAATGAAGAAATAAATACTGAGATAAGGGAAAAATACATACCCGCCACCACATCAGGAGTCGCTCGCGCCTCCTCTGGTGTCAGCTGAAAAGCCCTACTCTTCACCACCGGCGTCTCGCCTCGACCCTGACGGCCATCTGAAATCCTCAAAGTAGCAGGAGTTGGTGCTGACACCTTCCCTGCAGCAGCTAAACTCGGACACTGGGACTTTTTATGTCCCCTCTGATTGCAATGGAAGCAAATCAGATCTGATGTTGAAATGGTGGTGGTAGTGGCTGTACAATCTCTGCTCATATGCCCAGTCCGGCTGCACTTGTAGCAATCGGCACTCCCTGCCTTGCACACCCCGTCGTGCAATCTCCCACACTTGCCACACCGAGCGTGGCTCTGCTGACTCCTAGCTCTATGATCTGAACCCTTGGGCTTTTTTCCCGTATTCCATGTACCTGGAGCCGCCTCTGGCTTCCTCTTCCTCTCCATCTCAAGGTCAATCTCTCTCTCTATCTCTCTCTCTCTCTCTCTCTCTCTCTCGAGCCCTAACAATCATGTCATCCAGCGTTTTGCAGCTGGACCGGCTCACGAACTGGCGGATATCACTCCGCAGCATCTCATGATAACGAGCCTTCTTCATTTCCTCATCAGCCGCGTACTGAGGAACGAGAAGTGTCCTTTCCCTGAACTTGGCGGTAATTTCCGCCACCGTCTCAGTAGTCTAGGTAAGATCCTGAAACTCGCGGGTTAACTGTTGCACCTCAATAACCGGTGCGAACTCGGCTCTAAATCTGGTAGTAAAGTCTACCCAAGTCATGGCATCCAAGGTTGCATCATCCCCGATGGCATGACCAATCTCCTCCCACAAATCCTGTGCCATGTCCTTCAGAAGACAGGACGCTAATCTGACCTTGTCCCCTCGGGACATCTGCTAGTGCGGAAGGCATTGGCCACATCTTCCAACCATCTGGTGCTCGATATGGGATCTCACGCCCCGTCGTAATCTGGAGCTCCACATGCACGGAACTCCATGAAGGTAAGCGTGCACGACCCCATCATGGCCACTACCTCAGCACGGAAACTACTCAGTCTCTCATCCATCAACTCCAGGATACCCTCCTTGATCGAACCAAAGATCATAGGAGTCTGCTCAAGTATGGTGCGAGTAATCTTTGAAGAGAGAAACTCCCTAGTTGGCTCATCTAACTGCCCGGACTCCGGGCCTGATCCTGATCCCCCTCCGGCACCTGAATTGTCGACTGCTGGTCTAGGGCGTAATACCACCATTCTGAAACACAACATAATAAATGTCAGGAACACTGATATATCTCGAGGAATCACTACTACCACAAGTTTCCCGGTCTCATCTCAGCTTTCCTTGATTCGAGTACGGATCCTCTGCTTCCAATAGTACGGGCCCATACTACCTTCCACATCTATCTGTACTTTCCTCAAGTACTGCCTTGACTCCACCAAGTCACTATTACTGCTAATAATCTCTGCTACTCTCATCCTAGGCTTGCCCTAGGGAATTCTCTGACTATACCCGATCCAGTCCTCAGCTGTTGATAGCCTCCCTGTGATGCCAATTAGCCATCACCTGAATACCACCACATTCGGCGAGGCTCAGATAATCCTTCAAGTAAAAGACTCATCCCTACAGCGGTTATACTCAGAAAAGAGCTGTGCAATAGGGCTAAATCTAGCACTCTGAGATTATTCAACCCTGTTCACATGTGACGTGACGCATTCACGTGATGGCTAACCCCCATCATTTAGAGTCCCACAAAGCACAAAGCAAGCAGCATTCAGACATAGGAGACCACTCAATCAATTCTATCCTCATAAGAGGGAAACTATACTAGCATACAATGCTAAGTTCACATTATCAGACATAACCTAAACAGGCTACCCTACTGCTGACTACTCTATGCTAGCATGCAATTCTTATAAGGCTAAAACACATAAAGCAGACATATAAGGCATCCTCCTAGATCCTTAATTCTATATACTAGTATGTTGTTCTGCTGATACTAAAACTGAAGCTGATATTCATAACATAACTTGTATGGGTAATTTGGGAGTACTTCGTTGAGCTCGGCTAATCGCATGCACCACACCCCTTTTCTCTTTTCAAGGTTTTTATCTTTCTTAAAAATTCTTTTTACTTTTCTAAAACTCTTTTTTTTTTCGAAAAATATTTTACTATTTACTTAGTTTGAGTTCTGATACACCCGGAAGTATGCCTGAATCCCTCAAACCAAGGCTCTGATACCAACTTGTAACATCCCAAAAATACGACCCAAATTTTTTTTGTTTAAATAGTAATAAAAATCATATACTGTTTGTTATATCATAAAGACCATATGTCAAATATCTCAACTCATAATAAAATGTTGTGAAACAACTTTATCAAATCAAACTACAAATCAAAACAAACTCCCAGGATAGAGACTGAAGTTGTGGTGTGTACGATGCCATCATCCCGACCTCTTCCCCTTACTTGCGGAACTACCTGAAACCAAAACTAAAACTGTAAGCACGAAGCTTAGTGAGATCCCCCAAACTACCAGATACCATACAATAACATATAGACATGTACTGGGCCTTGCCCACTGCATCCGGCCGAAGCCCGGAAACTGCATCTGACCGTAGTCCGGAACTGACTGGGACCTTGTCCCCTGCATCAGACCGATGTCCGGAACTAGCTGCATCGGATCAAAGTCTGGAACTGAATGCATCGGACCGAAGTCCGAAACTAAATGATCATAGCATAGCATAAACACATATCAACTAGCATAACATACATGATCATAAACTCATATACTGCATACTACGTCACGCCGTAGCCCATAACACATAACACATAAATCCTGTCTGAGCCACGAAGGCATCAAACACACTAACAACTGCATCGGACCGAAGTCTGGAAACTACTATTAACTAAACGGGTCAGCATTCTGGCCTTAGACTCGTTCCTACTGGAAGGAAACTCACCTCGAAGCCTAGCTGCTGAAAGGACTGCTCCGAAATCTGTCTGTCGCGTCTCCGGTTTCACCCCGGCTACAATATCCATGAGCACCATCAATCAAATACTGATAATAATAATACTGAGGGTAAAATGACTCTCCTACCCCTGGTCCAAGTCAACCTAACTATTAAAGTCAACATTCATTTGACCTGACTCGTCGAGTTGGGCAGCCAACTCGTCGAGTCTTTACTCTTACTTCCTTGATTCCACTCGCTACTACCCGTCGAGTTTTGGCACAAACTCGGCGAGTTCCTCTTCACTACTAACACTCTAACAATCTACATCCGACTCGCCGAGTTGTATGAACAACTCGTCGAGTTCTCCTTCCTCAGATGATCATTCTAGCTGTGACTCGCCTGTAACAGCCCGGAATTTCAGGTATTGCTTTAAAACTATTTTTGGGGCATTTTTGGAAGGGACTCGGCAAGTTGGAGCCAGACTCGCCGAGTAGGACCACAGACTTGGTCGCGGGTTCGCGACTGGACTCGACGAGTCCAGATAGGACTCGGCGAGTCGACGCTGTTCAGCAGAAACCCTAGCCATTTGGTTTTGGATCGTATATAACGCCTTTTAGGCCGTCATTGTCCGTCTTTTGGCCGATTGAGAAGAACCTAAGCGTCTGTGGACATCTAGAGCAGGAGTGAAGGCTATTGGAACCTTGAAGAATTTGTTAGGCAAGAAGAGGAAGGGTTTTGGCCAAAGGAAGATCAAGGGGATCGAGTTTTGAGGTTTGGGGACACAGAGAGTACGTTTTCCAGGTAATACTTCGGATCATTCCTGTTATTTTGATGTGTACACGGATTTAGGGTTTATGAAACCCATTTGGTGATTAGATGGATTATTATGTTGTTACCCAAACGTTTATACCCCAGTAATAGGATGTTTAGAGGTCCAGAAAGTCCCATGATTGTGTATTTCGGGACCATACGTATTTCAGGAAGCAGTTGATCGACTGCATGGCATGGACTCGCCGAGTCCAATGAACAGACTCGGCGAGTAGCTTGAAGATTTACTGGGACTCGCCGAGTTGTTCTTCAGACTCAACGAGTGGAGTCGGGGTGGCCCCGCGATTCTTCCACGTGGATCTCGTCGGGTCAAGGGGGATACCCGACGAGTAGAAAGGGAACTCACTAAGCATTTATGCTTACAAGTTGTTATGTATGTGTTTCAGGTACTAGCGAGGACCGCGGGAAGGCGCCGGCATGATGCATACACACTGCTGCTATTTGAGATGTTGGGGATTTTATATATGTATTTGATATGAAACATGGAATAAATACTATTGGTTGAATGAAATCACTTTATTTTAAATGAAAATTTTATTTGAAAATTTGCGTTGTTACAATTGGTATCAGAGCCTTGGTTTGAGGGATTCGGGTGTACCTTCGGGTGTAACTGAACTCAAACCGAGGATTTGAGGAAAAATCTTTTAAAAATAATAAAGACATAAATTTTTATAAATGGTAAAGTGGTAAACAAGAACGGAGCAGTGTGTACGATCAGCCAGCGCCCGAACGGTAAAGATCCCCAGAATACCTTAAAATATTATGTTATGCACTGAATTATGAATTGTTATGCATGCTAGAAGACTAGGTATTCATGATAGGACTAGAATGGCCTGTTTTGTGAAGCCTTAGTCTAGGGAGTTTGCTTATATGAGATATTCGATAGCGTGCAGGTAGATAGTGCATACTAGAGGTAGAGTACTCACTATTCGGGGTTTGGGGAGGAAGATTTGGGACGAATACTGACACGGTGTGGTCGGTAGTATTGGGCCCGTACTACCAAAGACACCGGGTCGGTGGAAGACCCAAGTAAGAATCCCTGGATATCGGAGACTGAGTAGGGTTGCGTTATCGAGTACAATTGTACTTGATGGAGTCTCTGATAATTTTATGTTGTATTTCAGAGACATCATGGTTACCACACGTCATGGGGCGAGTTCGAGCAGTGTGAGCGACGAGGATATTCGTCAGATGATTCAGGAGGAGGTAGCTGCAGCGATCCGGGCTGAGATCCCGGAGATGTTTGGGTCTATTAAGACCACACTGATGGAGACGTTTGAGGAGCAGTACGCCGCACTGACTGAGGCTGCAGCCGCTGCCGCTACCGCAGCTGTGGCCACTGCCAGGCCGCAAGGGGGTGATTCGTTGTTGTTCCGGGAATTCAGCAACACGAAACCCCCTGAGTTCGATGGGACTTAGGATCCGATTGCTGCGATGAGGTGGATCGCCGACATTGAGGGGTGCTTCTACACTTGCTCATGCCCGGAGCACCTGAGGGTACGGTTCGCCTTGAACCAGCTCCGTCTGGGAGCGAAGGATTGGTGGAAGTTCGTGACGGCGAACTTCACTCTGGCGGAGATTACAGCGGTGACATGGGAGGGATTTACTGAGATGTTCAGGGACGAGTACGTTCCCCCAGTGGAGAGGGAACGATTGATTCAGGAGTTCTTGACCCTTAAGCAGGGTACTGATTCCGTTGCGGTGGTCACACGGAAGTTTCACGAGAGGGCGATGTTCTGCCCAGAGCTGGTGTCTACAGAGCAGTCACGGATGAGCCGGTATTTAGGCGTCTTGAGGAGGGATATCCGAGAGTTTGTGTCAAACTCCACCTATCGTACTTTCACTGAGCTTCAGGTGAACGCCAGGAAGCGCGAGATCGAGTTGGAGACTCAGGCCAGGGAGGAGGCCGAGTCTCGGCAGGTGGACCGACGACCGGCTCAGTCTCAGCCGGCAGCCAAGCGGATCAAGTCCGCTGATTCGAGGATGGGAGGTCCGAAGGGCCGCACTTGTGGAAAGTGCGGCAAGGGTCATGAGGGGGCGTGTCGAGCTGGTGGTTGCTACAAGTGTGGCAAGGAAGGACACATTGCCAGGGATTGTCCTAAGGGGTTCATGGTTTGCTTTCACTGCAAGCAGACAGGCCATCGGAAGGCCGAGTGCCCGCAGATTTGTCAGGGATCTACACCTACTACCAGGACTACTGAAACCCGACCGGCGAAGGTCGAGGCCCCGAGGGCTCGCGGGAGAGCCTTTCAGCCGACTGCGGAGGAGGTCCGCGCTGTGCCCGATGTTGTGGCAGGTATGCTGTAATTCACGTATTTACGTTAAAGTCGAAATGTTATGCTTATGTTAATGTATGTGTAGGTACTTTTCTTGTGAACTCTATGCCTGCTCTAGTGTTATTTGATTCGGGTGCGAGTAGATCCTTTGTATCTTTAGCTTTTAGTCAGCATATCAGCATTAGTCGTGAGCCGTTAAGTCGGCCTCTGAGCGTTTCTATAGCGGCCGAGAGGGTGGTTTGTGCCACGGAGGTTCTTCGGGGATGCGTACTAGAGATTTGCGGGGTTGCGTTTCCGATTGACCTAATTCCTATTGCGATGGGGGATGTCTGTGTCATCGTGGGCATGGACTGGTTGAGCCGATTCAGCGCTGTCATCGACTGTGAGCGCCAGCTGGTGACTATACGAGACCCTAGTGGGGGAGTTCTTACGGTATACGGCGAGGGTACCCGTTCGGGATCAGCTTTTTGTTCGGCCGCTAGGGCGAGGCAATGCCTACAGCAGGGATGTAGAGGTTTTGTGGCGTATGTGATGGATACGCGGGAGGCTTCCGAGAGACCGAGGACAGTGGAGGAGATTCCAGTGGTGCGCGAGTTTCCAGATGTTTTTCCTGAGGAGTTGCCGGGAGTACCTCCTGCGAGGCAAGTAGAGTTTGGTATCAATCTGATTCCGGGGGCTGCGCCTATTGCGAAGGTGCCTTATCGTCTTGCACCTCCAGAGATGCAAGAGTTGTCCTCGCAACTCCAGGAGTTGCTAGGGAAGGGATTTATTCGGCCGAGTAGCTCGCCGTTGGGAGCACCGATTCTGTTCGTCAAGAAGAAGGATGGTTCACACCGGATGTGCATTGATTACCGGGAGTTGAACAAGGTGACGGTCAAGAACCGCTATCCGTTACCTAGGATCGATGATCTATTCGATCAGTTGCAAGGGGCATCTTGGTTTTCCAAGATCAATTTGAGATCAGGGTACCATCAGGTAAGAGTGCGGGATGAGGACGTCCAGAAGACAGCATTCAGGACGCGGTATGGGCATTACGAGTTCGTGGTGATGCCTTTCGGGCTCACCAATGCCCCGGCAGTGTTCATGGACCTCATGAACAGGGTATGCAGGCCGATGCTGGATCGGTCTGTGATTGTATTTATCGACGACATCCTAGTGTATTCGCGAACTAGAGAGCAGCATGAGGGACATTTGAGTGAGGTCCTTGAGGTATTGAGGTCGGAGAAGCTATATGCAAAATTCTCCAAATGTGACTTCTGGTTGCGGGAGGTCCAATTTCTTGGACATGTTGTTAATCAGGCAGGGATATTGGTCGATCCGGCCAAGGTGGAAGCAGTGATGAGTTGGGAGGCACCGAAGTCACCTTCCGAGATCAGGAGTTTCCTTGGGTTGGCGGGGTACTATCGGAGGTTTATTAGGGACTTCTCCAAGATCGCGGTACCGCTCACTAGATTGACTCAGAAGGGTGTTACATTCTCATGGGGACCCGAGCAACAGACTTCCTTCGAGACACTACGTCAGAGACTGTGTGAAGCCCCGGTATTAGCCCTTCCGGAGGGGATGGAGGATTTTGTCGTATATTGCGACGCATCGATTTCGGGACTGGGTGCAGTGTTGATGCAGAGAGGCCATGTGATAGCTTATGCATCGAGGCAATTAAAGCCTCACGAGGCGAGATATCCCACGCATGACTTAGAGTTGGGGGCAGTAGTGTTCGCTCTCAAGATTTGGCGTCACTACCTGTACGGGGTTCGTTGTATTATATACACGGACCATAAGAGTTTGAAGTATTTGATGGATCAAACCAACCTGAATATGCGTCAGAGGAGATGGTTGGACATGGTTAAGGATTATGACTGTGAGATCCTATACCACCCAGGCAAGGCTAACGTGGTAGCCGATGCATTGAGTCGTAGGGCAGAGAGCACTTCATTGCGAGACGTATGTCTGAGACTGACGGTGATGTCTCCAGTATTAGATGCTATTCGTGGGACACAGGCCGAGGTTGTGAGATCCGAGATGCAGAAGAAAGAGCGGGTCGTTGGGTTAATTTCAGAGTTCGTTAAGGAGGGACGAGGACTTCTGACGTTTCAGGGTCGGATTTGGGTACCATTCGTGGGCAGTACGCGTGCCACTTTGATGGAGGAGGCTCATAGATCGAAATTCTCGATCCATCCCGGTGCTACGAAGATGTATTTGGACTTGAGGAAGGAATATTGGTGGCCTTGTATGAAGAGAGACGTCGCATGGTTCGTTGAGAGGTGTTTGACCTGCCGTAGGGTTAAGGCCGAGCACTAGAGACCGCATGGTAAGTTGCAGCCCTTGGAGATTCCTGAGTGGAAGTGGGAACAGATTACTATGGATTTCATCACCAAATTGCCGAGAACTGCCAGGGGAGTCGATGCAATTTGGGTGATTGTGGATAGATTGACGAAGAGTGCACACTTCCTTGCCATTAGCGAGAGTTCATCAGCGGAGAAGTTGGCGGAGATATACGTGAGAGAGGTAGTATCTCGGCATGGAGTGCCGATCTCGATTGTTTCAGACCGTGATGTACGCTTCACTTCCAGGTTCTGGAAGAAATTCCATGAGGAGCTGGGTACTAAACTGCATTTTAGTACCGCATACCATCCCCAGACAGACGGTCAGAGTGAGCGGACGATTCAGACATTCGAAGACATGCTTAGAGCGTGTGTGTTAGACTTCGGGGGTAGCTGGGATGCGCATTTGCCTTTGGCTGAGTTTTCCTACAACAGCAGCCATCATTCGAGCATTGGTATGCCACCTTTTGAGTTGTTGTATGGTAGGAGGTGTCGGACTCCCATTTGCTGGGGAAAGGTGGGACAGAGAGTGATGGGCAGTACAGAGATCATACTCCAGACGACAGAGCAGATTCAGCAGGTTAGGCAGAGGTTATTGACCACCCAGAGCCGACAGAAGAGTTATGTGGACAGACGCCGGTCCGAGCTGGAATTCCAGGTTGGCGACTTCGTTCTCCTGAAGGTTTCTCCTTGGAAGGGAGTGATCCGGTTCAGAAAGAGGGGCAAGTTGGGGCCCCGGTTCATAGGTCCATTTCGTGTAATTGCAAGGGTAGGTCGGGTAGCTTATCGATTGGAGTTGCCAGCAGAGTTGGGACAGATTCACAATACCTTTCACGTATCACAGTTGAGGAAGTGTATAGCCGATGAATCGGCAGTGGTTCCGTTAGAGGATATTCAGGTGGATGCGAGCCTGAATTACGCCGAGAGACCGGTAGCTATCAGGGATCGGAAGATCAAGGTTCTGCGGAACAAGGAAGTACCTCTGGTGTTGGTTCAGTGGCAACATCGGAAAGGATCGGAGATGACTTGGGAGTCGGAGCGTGAGATGCGGGAGCAACATCCGGAGTTATTCGCAGAGTGAGACTTCGAGGGCGAAGTCTAGTTCTAGTGGGGGAGAGTTGTAACAGCCCGGAATTTCAGGTATTGCTTTAAAACTATTTTTGGGGCATTTTTGGAAGGGACTCGGCGAGTTGGAGCCAGACTCGCCGAGTAGGACCACAGACTTGGTCGCGGGTTCGCGACTGGACTCGACGAGTCCAGATAGGAATCGGCGAGTCAACGTTGTTCAGCAGAAACCCTAGCCGTTTGGTTTTGGATCGTATATAACGCCTTTTAGGCCGTCATTGTCCGTCTTTTGGCCGATTGAGAAGAACCTAAGCGTCTGTGGACATCTAGAGCAGGAGTGAAGGCTATTGGAACCTTGAAGAATTTGTTAGGCAAGAAGAGGAAGGTTTTTGGCCAAAGGAAGATCAAGGGGATTGAGTTCTGAGGTTTGGGGACACAGAGAGTACGTTTTCCAGGTAATACTTCGGATCATTCCTGTTATTTTGATGTGTACACGGATTTAGGGTTTATGAAACCCATTTGGTGATTAGATGGATTATTATGTTGTTACCCAAACGTTTATACCCCAGTAATAGGATGTTTAGAGGTCCAGAAAGTCCCATGATTGTGTATTTCGGGACCATACGTATTTCAGGAAGCAGTTGATCGACTGCATGGCATGGACTCGCCGAGTCCAATGAACAAACTCGGCGAGTAGCTTGAAGATTTACTGGGACTCGCCGAGTTGTTCTTCAGACTCTGCGAGTGGAGTCGGGGTGGCCCCGCGATTATTCCACGTGGATCTCATCGGGTCAAGGGGGATACTCGACGAGTAGAAAGGGAACTCACTAAGCATTTATGCTTACAAGTTGTTATGTATGTGTTTCAGGTACTAGCGAGGACCGCGGGAAGGCGCCGACATGATGCATACACACTGCTGCTATTTGAGATCTTGGGGATTTTATATATGTATTTGATATGAAACATGGAATAAATACTATTGGTTGAATGAAATCACTTTATTTTAAATGAAAATTTTATTTGAAAATTTGCGTTGTTACATCGCCGAGTTGTATGAACAACTCGTCGAGTATGTTCTTGAAGTATGAAGATGGCCTTGGACTCGCCGAGTCAGGGAATTGACTTGCTGAGTTCTTCCACGAATGAGTCTAACCCTCTAGGTCACCGAGTCCATTTCTCACTCACTGGTTCCACTCGGCATAACTCGAAAAAGGAAACACAGGGGACTCGCGACTCGACTCGCTGAGTCAGAAGAACAATTCGTCGAGTCGTATGCATGCAAATACTATACACTCGATTCTGCTTGAAACTAATCCATGCCATTAATAGATCTGGGTCCATGGGACTTGATTTACACGTAAAGTTCCCAACTTTACGTGTAAATAACATCAAATGAAGGTTTTAAGGTTAAAAGCACACTATACTAGTAGATCTAGAGCTTTCATGCAAAATGGATCCATAAAGGTGTTAGATCTAATCTCCTGGAAATCAAATCTAGCTAGATCTGAAGGTTAATCAACTCCTTGAGTCCTATATGCTACTACTAAGCTAAGAAATGGTTCAAGAATGGCTTCAAAAAGGAGATTTAAGCATAGAAACAGAAAAGGGCCAACATATACCTTACTGTCTTCTGAAATTCCTCAAGCATCTAGGATCTCCTTCTTCTCCTCTTGATCTACCTTCCTTTGCCTCTAAAAATCTTCAAAGAACACACCAAAATCACACAAAATGCAAAAAGGACTCTAGCGTTTCGAGAATGAAGCTCTGAGGGGTGATGGGGGCTGACTTGAGGCCCCGAAAAGTTGTTTATGTAGGGTGCAAACCCTTGAAATTAGGGTTTCATCCAGACTGGCGGACTCGCCGAGTTGCCAACTTAAACGTGCTCGAAATCGCGACCCAACTCGACGAGTCCGGCTACTGACTAGTCGAGTTCCCCTTAACACTTGAAGATATATAACAATAAACAACAATATAAATATCATACCAGAATTGGGGTGTTACAAAAGCCCAACAATTCCTAGTCCAAGAAGAAGCCCAATTCCAATAACAATTCCTCCAATCAGAAGTCCAAATCTCAAGGTCCAAGATTACCACCAATCCCAAAATGATATTGGGCCATTACGTTGGGCGTACACACTGGTACGCAGGGCGTACCACGAAGACTTCAGTACACGGGGTGTACTCGCTTTTACACGGGGCATACCCACAAACTCTCCATTGCTTAATTCATGACTTAATCCATTAAGTTCTTCCAAAATAACCTCAAGATACCTTCGAACTAAGCTCCCAATGCATAAAGTTGGCACCTTTATGCATTTACATGACTTAAAGAGACCCAATAACAATTTTAATCTGTTAAAACCCAACAAGAACATGCATGGACCATATCTAAGCATCAAGCAAGCATTTTTATGAACTTATAAACTTAAATCTGCCAAGAGTGGGAACTCAAAGCTTATACACTAGATCTTGCTCATGAGGTCAAAATGAGACCAAAAGCATAAACACGTAAATCTCAGCTTCTAAAGTTCATTCCAAGAATTTTTTTACCTTCAATGAGCTGAAAATGAAGCAAAAAGTCCAGATCCACAAGCCTATCCATGCACCACCACCGTGCACCAAGCCACCACTTCTTGAAATACACTTAAATCCACCAAAAATGCACATACAAAGCTCACAACACTCTTGGATGAAGCTATAGATCTAGATTTAGGGTTTAAGACACCACTCGGTCAACTAGCTGCTCCATACAAGAATACATTATCGCTACCCCTGTCTGAATATCCTGCTATCTCATATCCGCTTTCCCGATGAGCCGAGACCACCCTGGTCCTAACTAATCTGCCATTTCTGGTTTACCAGGCTCCCACCGGTTACCAAACCCAAGCTCAAACTCTCTGTCGCTCTCAGTGACTTTCTAGAAGCTTCGGCTATCTAAATCTGCTCAATCTATCTTGCCACTCTGGCTCTATAAATCTCGGGATCCTCGATCCCCTATCTTGACCCTACGGTCTCTACCAGGCTCCACCTGCCTTGCTACTAATTCACGGGCTTTACCTATCTAGGGCTATGAATACATGAACTCAATGTCGGGATGTTTCTCAAACTCTTGACTTCCTCGCTGCTCTATCCAACGGCTACCTAGGCTGATTTCCTTTTCAGTAAGGATGCGAACACATCCAGGTTGCGCTCCTACCTCAGCTCCTGACTACTAGGATCGTACTCCCCCACTTCGATTTAACTAGATCCCTACAGCTCTCAGCTTGGAAAGGATTCACAATCCTTCTTTCCATCTAATGGTCGGTCTACCGACAATCAATGCTTACCACTACTAGTACTCCAAAACTAACCAATACCGAACATGAACCAATCCTGAAGACCAACAGAACACCTCCCGAGCCCCCACTCACAATTGCTACCATGACTGCATCCTGAGAACCTGCTCCAAAGGGAACATCTTTGAACTGCTACTCTAACATTCATGGTATGAAGATGAAATATTACTTAATCATGAGTAGGTAATAAAATACTCCAAAATACACTTACTAACATTGATGCAGTACCAAAGCAAATAGATCATAAATAAAAGCTAATTGCAAAGTGAAAGCGACGCACCTGCCACATCAGGGGCTGCTCGCTTCTCCGCTGAAATCAACTGGAACGCCCTGCTCCTTGTCAAAGGTGCCTTTCCCTGGCCCTGACGTCCTTCGTTGAACCTCAAAGTCACAGGGGCAGGTGCTATCACCTGTCTTGCAGCAACCAAACTCGGACACTGCACCTTTTTGTGGCCTCGCTGACTGCAATGAAAACATATCAAATATGATCCATAGGTAGTGGTATCAGTACAATCCCTGCTATAATGACCAATCTGGCCGCACCTGAAACAACTAGAATCATCACCATTGTCGCCCCTACCCACATCGTCGTGCGTCCTGCCTCGCTTGCCATCGCGACTGCGGATCTGAAAGTCTCTCGATCTCGAATCTGATGTAACACCTCATTTCTGGTATGTGATTTAAAAAATGTATTTTCATTTCTTAAGGGGTACTCGACGAGTCTGTAGCACGAATCGTCGAGTAGAGATGAGATGATCATGAAAATTGAGTTGGCTACTCGACGAGGCCATACGCTGGGACTCGGCGAGTCTACCTATCTAGATGAAGCCCTCATTTTAAGGGTTTTCACCCTATTTAAATGCATTAATGCGCCCCAACCTCACCTCCATCACCCTCGGAGAATCCTTTACCGAACCCTAGTCCCCTTAAAGATTGTGTGAGTGATTGTTACTTTGTGAAGGAACTTTGGAGCAAGTAGAGGAAGGAGAAGAATGAAGAGTTCAAGGAAGAGGAAGTAGATCCAGAACACACTCATTTGTGGTCATCTTTTCTGGTAATAAAGTCTCCATCTTGCTAATTGATCTAGTAGATCTTGTTTGTCCCTAAATTGTTGCTTTTAATCCCAAAAAACCCCAAATCCTTTGTGATAAAGCCTTATGATCGGTTTATACTTCATATCTGGACCCTCATTACATTCTAGAAGTGTAAAGTTTCAGTTGTGGTTGTGATTGACATCCCTCTTTAGCTTGGAACCCCATTAAGAGACTAGATTTGGTATTTGAAGCCTTTAAAGCCATGCATGCAAGTAAAGTTTGCAACTTTACGTGATAAGCATGCCCTAGAAGCTTGGATGTGTGATTTGGAGTCGCTGCATGGCTCAAATCAAGTATGTATGGAAAAAGGACTGAATGGACTCGGCGAGTCGCAAGGTTGACTCGGCGAGTCATATGAAGATAGCCGTGGACTCGAAGAGTTAGATGAGAAACTCGATGAGTCCGATGAAGATTGCCTTAGACTCGACAAGTTGTTCATACAACTCGGCGATTCGGATGAGTTTTCCCAATTAAAGTAGAGTTTGAGTGAAATAGCTTCATTCCTTCTTAGTTACACGTAAAGTTAGCAACTTTACAAGTTCAGATGGTCCCAGGATCTTAGATCTACAAGTTAGATGCTCTGGAATGGATTAGAATCGATTGTATGAAATCTTCACGTTAGGACTCAGCGAGTTGTTCTTCGAACTCGACGAGTTGAGTCGTGAGTCTCGCATCTTTCTTTGATTTGTGAGTTCAAGGTGAATCAGTAAGTGGGGAAGGGATTCGATGAGTTAAAGTCAGAGTTAGTAATGGAGGGACTCGGCGAGTCTGCGCCATGACTCGGTGAGTCCGGTCAACTGGAAGTTGACTTTGACCAGGGGTAAAACAGTCATTTTACCTTGAGGGCATTTATAGGTACCTGATCTAGTGTTTTTGGGATTTGTAGCCAGACAGCTCCGGAGCAGTAGTCAGCCACTTTTAGAGTTAGCATCTCAGCAGCCAGCATTACGATGTGAGTTTTCCTTCCAGTAGGAACGGGTCTATGACCACAATGTCGGCCTGTTTAGTTAGCAGTAGTTCCGGACCTCGGACTGATGCAGTAGTTAGAGTGCTTGATGTCTTTGTGATTCAAGCATGTTTTGTGTTATGTGTTCCGGACTCTGGTCCAATGCAGTATGCAGTATATCTATTCATGTCAGTTGATATGTTTATGCTATGTTATGTTCAGTCAGTTCCGAACTTCGGTCCGATGTAGGGGAGAAGGTCCTAGTCAGTTCCGAACTTCGATCCGATGCAGTCAGTTCCGGACTTTGGTCCGATGTAGAGGGCAAGGCCCTGGTTAGTTTCCGGACATCGGTCTTGTAACACCCCAAACCTAGTAGGTATATTTCGAAACCCGCCTTCTTTTGATTATTGTCTTTTATAGCCCTCGAAGTAGTTATGTTGAGTCCCGGGGAGTTTAGGGGCCTAAAGTTGAAACTTTGGGCCAAAGGGGGTACGCTAAGGGTACATAAGAGTACGTTGGGTGTACTAGGCGTTCCCTAGTACGCTAGGAGTAAGGCTATGTACGCTGGGCGTACTCACGTCAGCTAAGAACCCTAATGTTTGGGGTAGGGACTATATAAACACCCTTATGGCTCATTCTTTTCCCTCACCTCAACTTCCATACCTCAGAGAACGCCCCAAAACCCTTGTTGTGTATGAAGAGTGAGTTAGTGTGCATCTTAAGCTTTGGAGAATGGAGTTATTGCACCAAGAAGCTAGAGGAGGAAAGCAAGGCCTTGGATTTGAAGTTGGGTTACACCATTAGAGCTCCAGATGGTAAAAAGATTGAACCTTTATGCTTATTTACCTTAGATCTAGACTTTTTAGCTTTATGAAGGCCTTTTGGTCCCTATATTTCCCAAGTTGATGCATGTGAAGTTATAGACGAAATAAGTTGTCCTTTCAGATGTTTTGAGAAGCCTTAAGTGATAAAAAATCGGTTCTTTTTAGCTAAACTTGATCCATGCATGTGATAAGAAGGTCTTAATCAATTAAGACTATGAGCTAAGGACTTTTTGGACGTCCAAAGTGTTAAAGTCCGAAACTTTATGATTCTATGGCATATTTGGTCGATGGATCTGGAATATGGGTTCAAGAGCTCAACCCATTAAGCACTTATTAAGACCTTGGTAAATCCTTGTGTACGCCCCGCGTAATATCTATACGCCTAGCGTACGTGGTAAGCGGTCCCGATGTTGTTCAACGAAGAACTATGCTATGCCCAGCGTAACTGGGAGGTACGCTCCGCGTACGCTCCCTGTTGGACTTTTGGCTTGTAGGCTTTCTGCTTTGGGCCGGTTATGGATCAATTGGGTTAATCCCTTAATGGGCTATGGATATAATGTTCATTAAGCACTTATTAAGACCTTGGTAAATCCTCGTGTACACCCCGCGTAATATCAATACGCCTAGCGTATGTGGTCAGCGGTCCCAATGTTCATCAACGAAGAACTATGCTACACCCAGCGTAACTGGGAAGTACGCCCCGCATACGCTCCCTGTTGGACTTTTGGCTTGTGGGCTTTATGCTTTGGGCCGGTTATGGATCAATTGGGTTAATCCCTTAATGGGCTATGGGTATAATGTTGTTTGGGCCAGGTTGGACTCGTAGGTTTCGTGTAGGCCCAATAGAGTGATGGGCCCAATTTTAATAAGTTGGGCCAATAATAG
Source organism: Lactuca saligna (assembly GCF_052625555.1). NCBI lineage: Eukaryota > Viridiplantae > Streptophyta > Magnoliopsida > Asterales > Asteraceae > Lactuca > Lactuca saligna. Next base: position 229,057,222 of record NC_136420.1, on the reverse strand, counting down.
ATTTGGACAATTTGGGTTTAGTTGATTAATTCGTATCCTTTATCTCTCGGTCGAGGGTGTCGGGCGTAGCAGTTTAAGACTCTCAGTTCAGTTCCGCACTATTGCTAGGTGAGTTCTCTTCACTATACCAATAGGGTCAACGACACTAGGTCGGTCCCTTGGGATTTTATCCCTGAGTTAGTATGTGTTCCATATTCATGATCAGTTGGATTGATATCTTAATGGATAGAATGGCACTATGTTTAGCAGTTAGTATGATCTGTGCTTATTGTATGATTATGTGTTATTTATATGTCGACATATATGGATGTGTTGGGTTGAGGCGGTGTCCTGCTTTGTGCGGTTGAGTCCAACGTACCTGGAGCGGTCCGGATATGCAGTAGGCCCGTAGGAGGCGGTCTAGTTATATCGAAGGCTCGGGAGCAGTCCAGATAGGCTATAGGCATGTAGGAGGCGGAACAGTCATGTTGAAGGCTCATTATGCATGTTGTTAGTTATTATTATTTTTTATTGGATGCTAGAGGTTGGTATTTGGGGGGTAACTCACTAAGCCTTCGAGCTTACATTCTATCGTTTATTGTTTCAGGTACATCAGTTGACCATGGCAAGGCGAAGGTGTGATGTACACATCCCCGTTTTTATGATTCTGGATTTATGGGAACTCTTATATGAAAACATTTTGAAAGCAAATAGAAATTGTTGATCTTTGAACAACTTTTAATTGTGTAAAAATGGTTTTTAGAAAGTTTGAATTTCTTTTGAAATTTTTGGGTTGTTACAGGTCAGATGCAGTTTCCGGACTCGATCTGATGCAGTTTTCGAATCTTGGTCTGATGCAGTGGGCAAGGCCCAGTATGTGCTTTATAGGTTATTGTATGGTATGTGGTAGTTTGGGGGAGCTCACTAAGCTTCGTGCTTACAGTTTTCAGTTTTGGTTTTAGGTACTTCCGTTAGCAAATGGAAGAGCCCGGGTTGATGGCATCGCATACACCACAGCTTCAGTTTTTTTTTTTTTTATCCTGGGAGTTTGTTTCAGATACTATGATATGTTGATACAGTTCTCTTGTCATGACACATCTATTATAACTTTTGGGGATTTGTGACGTACGGTTTCATTATATATTATGGTTGATTTTTAGCTTTTAGTACTATTTAAACAAAAAAATTGGGTCGTATTTTGGGTCGTTACAAATTGGTATCAGATCCTTGGTTTGAGGGATTCGGGCACACTTTCGGGTGTGTCTGAACTCAAAATAAGGAAGTGGTATAAATTTTCAAGAGAAAAACCATGTTTACAAAAGAATTTTGAGAAAAGAAAACAATTTTAGAAAAAGTATATACAAAAGAGTTTTAGAAAAAGCGAAAAGAAATTTTAACAAGAGAAAAGGGTGTGGTGCATGCAATCATTCGAGCTCAAGTAAGTACTCAAAAATTACCCATACAAGTTTATATTATGATTATCAGTTTCGGTTTCAGTAGAACAGCATGCTAGAATAGGACTAAGGATATAGGAAGATACCTTATGTGCCTACTATATGTGTTTCAGCTTTGTGAGAGTTGCATGCTAGTATTGAGTAGACAGCAGTTGGATAGCCTGTTTAGGTTATGCCTGATAGTATGAGCTTGGCATTGTATGCTAGTACAATTTCTCGTTATGAGGATAGAATTGCTTGAGTAGTTTCCTATGTCTGAATGCTGCTTTCTTTGTGCTTTGTGGGACTCCGAGTAATCGGAGTTATCCATTAGGTGAATACGTCACATCGCATGTGATCATGGTTGAATAATCTCAGAGTGTTGGATTTGGCCCTACTGCGCAACTCTTGTTTGAGTCTAACTGTTGTAGGGACGAGTCTCTTACTCGAAGGATTATCCAAGCCTCGTCACATGTGATGGTATTCAGGTGATGACTAATTGGAATTCCAAGGAGGCCTTCAGCGGTTGAGGACTAGTTTTGGTTGAATCATAGATTTCCCTAGGGCAAGCCTAGGATGAGAGTAGCAGAGATCAGTAGCAGTAGTGGTGACTTGGTGGAGTCGAGGTAGTTCTTGAGGAAAGTGCAGATAGATGTGGAAGGTAGTAGGAGCCCATACTACTGGAAGCGGAGGATTTGTACTTGAATCAAGGAAAGCCGATGCGAGACCAGTAAACCTGTAATAATATCAATCCCTTGAGAAATATCAGTGTTTCTAACGTGTAATGTGATGTGTTTTCAGAATGGTGGTTTTACACCCTAGACCAGCAGGCAGCAATTCAGGTGCCAGGGAGGGCTCAGGATTAGGCTCGGGGGCCGAAGAGTTGGATGAGCAAACTAGGGAGTTTTTCACTTCAGAGGTTACCCGTATCATACTTGAGCAAACTCCTGTGATCTTCCGCCAGTTTGTGAGCCGATCCACTTGTAAGACATTGGATGATATGATTGCGAGGGCGAGGGGGAGAGAGAGAAAGAGAGAGAGAGAGAGAGAGAGAGAGAGAGAGATTGATCTTGAGATGGAGAATAAGAGGAAGTCGGAGGTGGCTTCGGGTACAGGGAGTTCGGGCAAGAAGCCCAAGGTTTCAGATCATAGGTCCAGAGGTCAGCAGAGCCACAGTTGGTGTGGAAAATGTGGGAGATTGCACGATGGGGCGTGCAAGGCAGGGGGTTCCGGCTGCTACAAGTGCGGTCGGACAGGGCATATGAGCAGAGATTGTACAGCTTCTACCACTGCCACCGCAACATCAGATCTGATTTGCTTCCATTGCAATCAAAGGGGACATAAAAATTCCCAGTGCCTGAGCTTAGCCGCAGCGAGGAAGGTATCGGCACCTGCCCCTGCTACATTAAGGATTACTGACGGTCGTCAGGGCCGGGCCGAGGTGCCAGTGGCGAAGAGTAGAGCTTTTCAGATGACAGCAGAGGTGGCGCGAGCGACTCACCACATGGTGATGGGTATGTATTTTCCTTTTATCTCTGCATTTATTATTGATTGTTTCTAATGTTGTATGTTTACGTAGAGGGTCGTTCTTAGTGAACGGCATTTCAGCTACAGTGTTATTTGACTTGGGGACTACCCGATCATTTCTCTCTCTTGCGCTTAGCAAGAGGTTTAGCAGAGCTCCAGGGGAGCTGGATTGTCCACTCGAGGTGGAGATAGCCGATGATAGGATCGTCATGGTCGCGAGGGTGCATAAGGCATGCTCGCTGCAGTTATTCGATGAGCAGTTTTCGGTAGACCTGGTCCCTATTCCTTTGCGAGGGAACAAGGTCATAGTAGGCATGGATTACCTGATCCCCAATGGGGCGGTGAATGATTGCGAGTTGCAGCTAGTGAGGGTTCGCACTCCTAGTGGGGGAGAGTTAGTGATTCAAGTCAATAGGCCACAGCGCGGACCGATTCTTTGTTCAGCAGCGAGAGCAAGGCGCTACTTCCAGCAGGGTTGCGTAGGTTATCTCGCACATGTGATGGACACCCGAGATAAGGGTAAGACGATAGTAGATGATGTAGCAGTGATGCAAGAGTACCCAGACGTATTCCCATAGGAATTTCCTTCCGGAGAGAAAGGTTGAGTTCAGGATTGATTTGGTTCCTGGTGCGGCTCTGATAGCCAAGGCACCGTATCGGTTGGCTCCTCCAGAGATGCAGGAGTTGTCTACGCAACTGCAGGAGCTGCTAGACAAAGGTTTCATCAGACCGAGTAGTTCACCATGGGGAGCCCCGATCCTGTTTGTGAAGAAGAAGAATAGGTCGCATCGTATGTGCATAGACTATTGGGAGTTGAACAAGGTAACGATGAAGAACCGTTACCCACTCCCGAGGATAGATGACTTGTTCGATCAGCTTCAGGGAGCATCTTGGTTTTCCAAGATTGATCTGCGCTCCCGTTATCATTAGATACGGTTCTGGGGTGAGGACGTTCAGAGGACAGCTTTTAGGACCCGTTATGGTCATTATGATTTTGTGGTGATGTCGTTTGGACTCACCAATGCTCCAGTCGCGTTCATGGATCTCATGAACCTCATATGCAGGGCGATATTGGATCGGTCTGTGATAGTATTCATCGATGATATCTTGGTTTACTCCAAGACCCAGGAGCAGCACGAGGAGCACCTGAGAGAGGTGCTAGAGACTCTGAGGAGGGAGATACTTTTTGTGATGTTCTCTAAGTGCAAGTTCTGGTTACACGAGGTGCAGTTCCTGGGTCACCTCGTCAACCAAAAGGGTATTCTAGTGGATCCAACCAAGATCGAGGTCATGATGCAGTGGGAGGTCTTGAGGTCTCCATCTGAGATTCGGAGCTTCCTAGGATTGGCAGAGTAGTATAGGAGATTCATCCAGGATTTCTCCAAGATAGCAGTTCCACTCACCCGACTAACCAAGAAGTTGGTGGTGTTTCGTTGGGGGGCTGAGAAGCAGGCGGCATTCGAGACTCTCATATAGAGATTGTGAAAGGCACCAATTCTGACTCTGCTAGAAGGAGTGGATGATTTTGTATTCTACTGTGATACCTCAGTCACAGGTATGGGAGCAGTGTTGATGCAGCGGGGGCATATGATAGTTTATGCCTCTAGACAGTTGAAGCCTCATGAGGCTAACTATCCAACGCACTATTTGGAGTTGTGGGCAGTGGTGTTCGCCCTCAAGATTTGGAGACACTGCCTCTATGCGGTCCGTTATACCATCTACACGGATCACAAGATTCTGAGATACCTCATGGACCAGCCGAATCTTAACATGAGGCAGTATCGGTGGTTAGATGTGGTGAAGGATTACGATTGTGAAATCCTTTATCACCCGGGGAAGGCCAACGTAGTTGCCAAAGCCCTGCGCCGCAAGGCGGAAGCGGCCTCGATTAGGGATATATGTATGACGATGACAATGATTAATCCATTGCTGGAGAAGATCATGGAGGCTCGGGTCGAGGGCCTCAAGGAGGAGAGGTAGAAGTGAGAGAGGATCTTGTGCCGAGTAGCTTCCTTTGATTATGATAGTCGGGGATTGTTGACCCTTCATGGGAGGGTTTTGGTTCCGTACTGGGGCGGAGTATGGCAGGTATTGATGGACGAGGCCCATAATTCTCAATTTTCCATTCACCCAGGGGTGATGAAGATGTACAGAGATCTTCGACCCGACTATTGGTGTCCCTGCATGAAGCGAACTGTCGCCTGGTATGTGGAGAGATGCCTGACCTGTAGGAAGGTCAAGGCAGAGCACCAAAGACCCCACGACAAGATGTAGCCATTAGACATTCCCGTATGGAAATGGGAGGACATTACCATGGATTTTATCACTAAGCTTCGCAGGAAAGCACGGGGAGTGGATTCGATTTGGGTCATAGTGGATCGGCTGACAAAGAACGTGCATTTTATACCAATCCAGGAGAGTGTATCAGCCGAGAAGCTTGTCGACATCTATGTGCGCGAGGTAGTGGCACGACACAGAGTGTCTGTTTTGGTGGTGTCCATACGAGACCTTTGTTTTACTTCCAGATTTTAGAAGCGGTTCCATGACAAGATGGGGACTCGTCATCATATTAGCACCGGTTTCCACCCCCAGATGGATGGGCAGAGCTAGAGGACGATTCAGACTCTTGAGGACATGCTCCAGGCATGTGTTCTAGACTTCGGTGGTAGTTGGGATACATATCTTCCACTAGCAGAATTTTGGTATAACAACAGTTACCACGCTAGCATTGACCATCCTCCTTTCAAGATGCTCTACGGAAGTAATTGCAGGACACCGATTTGTTGGGTTGAGGTTAGTCAGCGAGTCATCGAGAGCACCGAGGTGGTGCTCAAGACCATAGAGTTGATCCAGCATGTTCATAGCAGACTGCATACTGCACATAGTAGGCAGAAGAGTTATGCCGACAGGAGCCGTTCGAACTTGGAGTTTCAGGTGGGTGATATGGTCCTCCTGAAGGTAGCACCGTGGAAGGGTGTTATCAAGTTGCGGAAGAGGGGCAAGATGGGCCCTAGGTTCATCGGTCCTTTTAGGGTTTTGGCTCGGGTGGTTCGGGTTGCTTATCGGTTGGATCTTCCGGCAGAGCTTAGCCAGATCGACAACACGTGCCATGTTTCTCAGTTGAGAAAGTGTTTGGTGGACGAGTCAGTAGTTGTACCCTTGGAGGATATTCAGGTTGATAGCAGGCTGAATTATATCGAGTGACCAGTGGCGATCTTAGATCAAAAGACAAAGACCTTGAGGAACAAGGTGGTTCAGTTAGTGAAGGTATAGTGGCTGCACCGAAAGGGTTTAGAGTGGACATGGGAGTCCGAGGGGGGATGAGGGAGCATTATCTAGAATTATTTTCAGATATGGCAGCACCAGCAGACTTCGAGGACGAAGTCTTAGATAAGTGGGGGAGAGTTGTAACACCTCATTCTGGTATGTGATTTAAATAATGTATTTTCATTTCTTAAGGGGTACTCGATGAGTCTGTAGCCTGACTCGTCGAGTAGAGATAAGATGATCACGCAAATTGAGTTGGTTACTCGACGACTCCATACGCAGGGACTCGGCGAGTCCACCTATCTGGATGAAGCCCTAATTTTAAGGGTTTTCACCCTATTTAAACGCATCAGTGCGCCCCAACCTCGCCTCCATCACCCTCAGAGCATCCTTTACCGAACCCTAGCCGCCTTAAAGAGTCTGTGAGTGATTGTTACTTTGTGAAGGAACTTTGGAGCAAGTAGAGGAAGGAGAAGGATGAAGAGTTCAAAGAAGAGGAAGTAGATCCAGAAGAAACTCATTTGTGGTCATCTTTTCTGGTAATAAAGTCTCCATCTTGCTTATTGATCTAGTAGATTTTGTTTGTCCCCAAATTGTTGCTTTTAAGCCCAACCCCCCCCCCCCCCCCCAAATCCTTTGTGATAAATCCTTATGATCGGGTTATACTTCAGATCTGGACCCTCATTACATTCTAGAAGTGTAAAGTTTCAGTTGTGGTCGTGATTCAGCTCCCTATTGAGATTGGAACTCCATTAAGAGCCTAGATTTGGCATTTGAAGCCTTTAAAGCCATGCATGCACATAATGTTTGCAACTTTACGTGATAAGCATTCCCTAGAATCTTGGATATGGATCAAATCAAGTCTGTATGGAAAAAGGGACTGAATGGACTCGGCGAGTCGCAAGGTTGACTCGGCGAGTCCGATGAAGATTGACTTAGACTCGACGAGTTGTTCATACAACTCGGCGAGTCGGATGAGTTTTCCTGATTAAAGTAGAGTTTGAGTGAAATAGCTGTTGGGTTTTGAGCAATCTAACACTTCCTAAGTGTGCATGCAACCCTAATAAACCTTGGATCTATGTTTGTCTAAATACATGCAAAATAATACTTTTCCAAGGTTTATAACCTATCTAACATGGCATGGGGAACATTTCAAGATAAAAGAGTTACAAGAGATTACATACCTTTTGGTGAGTTTGGTTCTAAGGAGTTTGAGGGCCAAGCACCAATAGTGTGAATGCCTCAAATGGATTCACAAAACACCACAAACTCTTGGAAAACTTTGAGAGAGTATACACACTTGTATAAAATCGGCCACACACAAGCACACACACACACTAGTTCACTAGTTTCCTCTTAGGTTCCATTTCATGCTCCATAAGCATGCTTATATAGTGTGCATGGTTAGGGTGAAACCCTAATAACCCATGTCTCTTCCTTTCCAAGGATCCATGGGTTAAAAGCTCCATGGATCATCCATGGACTTCCACATAAGCCTAGCCCATTAACAAATGAGTATTAGCCCACACTATATAAAACAAATAGCCCATAATCTAATTAGTCTTCCTTTTAATCTCTAAATTAATTCATAATTAATTTAAGACTAAAACTAATTAAATAATGTAACTTCATATTAATATATTATAACTCATAATATATTAATAAACATATGTGTATAACTCTCATAAAATTATTCATAATAGTTTGGATGAGATGCAACCCAAATGGACCATGTCGGTCGGGTCAAGTTTATACCAAATAAGTTATGGACTTAGACACCTTATCCAACAGACTCCCACTTGGATAAGTCTAATAACTATATTTGCCTATAACTTTAGGAACCAACCAGCAATCGTAGCTCTTGAAAACTCCCTCGAACTATGAAGACTCTGTTGAACTATGAAGCGCCATTTTAGATAAGTGATCACATAATCCTCTATTCTCATGATATCAGTCGGACAAACACATGGAACTATGTCTTGCTTATTGTCTAGCAGTTGTTTCTAGATTTTCCGATTTGTTTGACGAAGAACTTCACTGAACACATTGGTTTAGTTCTGACCAGGCCTGGTACATGGGTCAACACAAAATCATCGAGGGGCCCAGATATCGCTTCTATTTCTAGAAGGAACAGATAAACTTCGACTGATATGCTTGTTCTACTACTTATTGAATTGTACACAAAGGCACGTTTTATAACATCAAGTTACTGATGCGTTTACATACAATCAATGCACAACCAACTCATAGGTAACAACTCATATCTCTAGGTTTGAAGATTTATATGATGTTATCGTCTCACGATCACTCGAGATAAATTCCATGAAGTGATACAAGTGAGCGTGGGTTTATACCAATACTCATAACTTATGAGTACTCATGAATGTTGCAGCAACCATTACCATGTCTAAACACCTTTAAGGCATCTACAAACCCAATTCATGACAATCTTGATTCATACCTACTTCCGACGTATGATCGATTGTGGAGGTTTGAATAAATTAATTATTCTAGAAGTCAAAACATGCAAAACTGAAACAATAGTAAATAATTGACAATGATAGTAACACTTTACTCATAAATAAATCACAAATTTTAATCATCATCAAACGTCGATTACATTTTACAAGTTTCAGGAAAACTATCTAATCTGCAAAAATAATATCGTCCCTCAGCACGATGCGTCTCGCATGCTGAAAATGCTTAACCCTTGTCAGTCCCTTCGTAAGGGGATCTGCAGGATTCTCATCCGACGATATCCTCCTTGTCACAAGGAGTCCTTCTTCAATCTTGTGTCTTATGAAGTGATATTTTCTGTCAATGTGTCGGGATCTGCCATGATCTCTTGGTTCCTTGGCTAAGGTAACCGCACTATTGTTGTCACAGAAAATCTCTATAGGTTCCTTAATAGCTGGTACAACTCCAAGGTCTCCGATGAAGTTCTTTAGCCATATCGCCTCCTTCACTGCTTCACTCGCTGCTATATACTCTGATTAACAAGTCGAATCAGCCACCGTCTCCTGTTTGGAACTCTTCCAAGAAATTGCCCCTCCATTTAAGGTAAAGATCCAGCCCGACTGAGAGCGGAAATTATCCCTATCAGTCTGAAAACTAGCATCACTATACCCTAATACTCTCAAGTCATCACTGCCACCAAGGGTAAGGATCCAATCCTTAGTCCTCCGCAGGTACTTGAGAATGTTCTTTACCGCGGTCCAATGAGCCTTGTCAGGGTTCCCCTGATACCTGCTGACCATGCTCAAAGCAAATGCCACATCAGGACGGGTACAAGTCATAGCATACATGATCGAGCCAAATGCGGAAGCATACAGTAATTAGCTCATCTCAGCTATCTCTGCCTCTGTACTCGGACTCTGTGTCTTACTCAGTTTGGTATTGCTTTGGATCGGTAAATCTCCTTTCTTTGAATTCTCCATGTTGAACCTTTTCAACACCTTAGCCAAGTAGATACTCTGACTAAGTCCAATTACTCTTCTACTCCTTTCTCTTAATATCCTTATCCCTAGGATATAGGTAGCCTCCCCTAGGTCCTTCATAGCAAAGCACTTCCCAAGCCAGGACTTAACCTCCTGCAAGGTTGGGATGTCATTTCCTATGAGTAGTATGTCATCCACATACAGTACCAAGAAGCTAACTATACTCCCACTAGCTCTGACATACACGCAAGACTCATCTTCGCTTCTCGAGAAGCCAAACTCTTTTACCTTCTCATCAAAACAAAGATTCTAGCTACGAGATGCTTGTTTTAATCCATAAATGTATTTCTCAAGCTTGCATACTCTATTAGGGTACTTTGCACTTACAAAACTCTCTGGTTGATTCATGTACACATCCTCAGCCAACTTTTCGTTAAGGAAAGCGGTTTTGACATCCATTTGCCATATTTCATAATCATGGAATGCTGCAATGGCTAGCATAAACCTAATAGACTTAATCTTTGCTACCGGCGAGAAGGTTTCATCATAATCAATACCTTGAGTTTGAGTAAAACCCTTCGCAACCAGTCAAGCCTTATAAGTATGCACTTTTCCTTCCATGTTTGTCTTCTTCTTGAAGATCCATTTGCACCCGATTGTTTTACGGCCTAGTACATTGTCAACCAAGTTCCAAACTTGATTGTCATACACCGACTGTATCTCGCTGTCCATAGCCTCCTTCCATTTAGCAGACTCCGGGCCTGCCATGGCTTCCTTAACACTGCTGGGTTCATCCAAATTTACTAGTGTACTATCACTAATAAACGTATCACCTTCCGTAGTAATATGAAATCCATAATAAAATGAAGGTGTGTTCCTAACCCGTGTGGAACGCCTCGGAGGTACAGACTCGTCAGCTGGATCAACAGGAGTTTCCTCCTCAGGTTGATTGCTAGTGTATGAGGTTCCCTCTCCAATTGATTTTTGAATTTCTTCAAGATCAATTTGCCTCCCACTGTCTCCTTGGCTTATAAATTCTTTCTCGCGAAAGATCCCTCTTCGTGCTACAAAGACCACATTCTCACTGGGTCTGTAGAAGAGGTAACCGAAGGATTTCTATGGGTAGCCGATGAAAATACACCTTTCACTTCGGGTTTCAAGCTTATCATGAGTTTCACGTCTCACGAAAGCCTCGCAACCCCAAATTTTGATGTGGTCCAAATTGGGAACCTTCCCAGTCCACATCTCATGAGGTGTTTTGGTAACCTTCTTTGTAGGGACTAGATTAAGGATATGGGCGGCAGTCTCTAAGGCATACCCCCAAAAAGAGATTGGTAACAAAACTCGACTCATCATAGAGCGAACCATGTCCAGCAAAGTTCGATTACGCCTCTCAGCTACACCATTCAGCTGTGGTGTCCTGGGAGGAGTCAATTGTGAGACAATCCCACACTCCTTAAGATAGTCTAGGAACTCGGTACTAAGATACCACCTCGATCGGATCGAAGCATCTTAATGTTCCTGCCCAATTGATTTTCTACTTCCTTTTTGAATTCCTTAAACCTTTCAAAGCTTTCTGACTTATGTTTGATTAAGTAGACCTACCCATATCTACTAAAATCATCAATAAAAGTCACATAATACCGATTAGCATCTCTTGTGGCGGTTTTGAATGGCCCACATACATCAGTATGTATTAGATCCAACAAACCCTCACCCCTCTCACAAGTTCCAGTGAAGGGTGATTTTGTCATCTTTCCAAGTAGACAAGATTCACAATTATCATCCGATTTAAGGTCAAATGATTCCAAGACTCCACTCTTTTGGAGTTGGCCTATGCGTTTCTTGTTTACATGTCCAAGACGACAACGCCACAATGATGCTTTATCTAGGCTATTAGAAGAATCAATATACAACACATGATTTCCTAAGTTGTCTACAATCGACACAGTTTCATAGACACCATCACAAGGTAACGCTTTAAAATAAAACACATTTTTAAAGAAAGCATTAATACCACCACATTCATTATCAAACGAAAAGGTAAAACCTTGTTTGTACAATGCATGAAACGAAATAATATTCCTCGCCATTTCAGACGCGTACACACATTTATTCAAATCTAATTTTAACCCATTATTAAGCAACAAAGTATAAACTCCAATCTTGGAAACAGGTGAAGCCTTCCTATTCCCCATGATTAAGTTTATCTTCCCGTGCTCCACATCCTCACTTCTTCTTAGGCCCTGCAAATCAGAACATATGTGAATACCACATCCTGTATCAAGCACCCAAGAGTTAGAATATGTTGAGTAATTAGACAATATAGTGTAAATACCTGCATGGGTGGGTTTTAATTTCCCATCCTTAAGATCCTGCAAGTACTTAGGGCAGTTTCACTTCCAGTGTGCCTTTTCATGGCAATAAAAGCATTCTGTATCCTTGGGAATGGCAGAAGGAGTGACAGAACCGTTCTTAGTCTTTGATGAGGAGCCTTCAAGAGACTTTCCCTTGGTACCCTTCGAAGGGTGCTTCCTCTTTTTCCCTTTGCCTTGCCCGATAGCTAAAACAGGGGTAGATGTTGGACTACGAGTAGTAGAGGTAACAACCGCCTTACCCTTAAGACCGGATTCCACGGTTTTCAAGAGTCCTTGAAGCTTGCTGAGGGTAACTTCCTCCTTGTTCATATGATATGTCATTCGAAAATGATCATAACAACAAGGCAAGGAGTGCAAAATGATGTCAATTGCCAACTCCTTAGGGATGTTAACATTCAGCTTCAGCAAACGGTCCACATACCTTTGCAACTTTTGCATGTGGCCCGTGATGGATTCACCGTCCTTCATGCGGGTTGTTATTATGGAGGATATTATTTCATACCGGTCCTGACGAGCACTCTGATGGTACCTTTCCATCAGGTCTTGGTGCATTTTAAAAGGGTAGAAATCTTCATACGACTTTTGGAGCTCGGCTGTCATCGTGGCCATCATGATACATGCCACCTTAGTAGCATCTCTCTCATGAGTCCTGAATTCAGGGATCTCCTCAGGAGTAGCAGTAGACTCATCAAGTTCTTTTAACTCCTTATCGAGGACATATTCTTTGTCCTCGTAACGAGTAACCATCCAGATGTTGCTAATCCAATCCATGAAGTTGGAACCATCAAAGATGACCCTCCCACAAAGATTCATGAGAGAGAAAGAACCAGTTGGGTTAGAGCCTGAAGCATTAGTGTGGGAAGACATCTAAAAGAAGAGAGTAAGTTTAGATTAGATATATAGGATCCTTAATAAGACACCCAAATGTAATATTAAGGCTAGGACCCAATCACAATATATTATACTTAGAAGAGGGATGTCGTAATCTAAGTAATAATATATTTGAAAGGTAGGTGAATGACGATTCACCAATTTCCACCATGAAAACGAAATGATTTATTAGGTTTAATTGGATTTGAAATTCCTAGATTCTTTTGAGATTCATTGAACTTTTCAATGGCATGTTTCAATCTCAAAACAAGGTGTGAATAACCATGCTAATTCACTTGCTACCCTTAATATTATCACCTAATCAATGTGCCGGTTAACCACACACGCTCCATTGATCTATGACAAACATTAAGTCACCCTTCGTGATCCTTACTAGTCCTAGTTAGTGTGTCGGTTAACCACACACGCTCCACCAACGACTTGTAAGGTACAAAGTATGAATTCCATGGACTAGCACCATGTTCACATTTTTCCTAAGGTAACTAAGATTGGGAATTAAAAGAGTTTAGTTACTTTATAATATTCATTATACTTTTAATGAGGATTTAAAGTCATTGTTCTACCCATTCGGCTAACGACCCTCCACCGATCAAGCAAGCGGTGGGTGAGAATGGACACCCATTAAGTCGCCATTTTATAGGCAACAACCTTATACCCACCTTATAGACCGGCTTCGTGAATGAGGCCTCCTAACGGTAAAACGACTTATTCTTATACATATATATAATAATTAACCATTAATGTTATAAATAGTATAAGGGTTGAATTTTAACTATTAAAGCTCTAAGGGTTGGAATTAAAGTTTATTAAAGTGTGTGAAACTTTACAAATTCCAAAACTTGAGGGCAAGTTTTGTAACTTTGCAAAACTCTTCATTTCATAACTTATGAATTAAAGGTTCATAAAAATGAAGACTCTTCATTTTCATGTAACTTATGTGTTTTAAGTGTGTGTTAAATAAGAGTGACCTTTGGAAATCCATAACTTGAGGACAAATTATGGACTCCATTAAAACACATAAATGATCAAGAATTAATCCTAAACAATTCAGCAAATAATTCCTATCATTTTCTAAATTCATAAGAACATGAACATGATCATCAAAAATTCAAGAATTATATGAACACATAAAATCATGGAATTTTGATATATGCTATTGTAAATGGATTAGAACAGCCATTACACCATCTAAAATAAGTTTTATAACATCAAAACAGTTTAGGGTAATGTTTCTAGTCCATTTCCAGCAGCAAAAGTCAAAAAACTACATTATTTCGATCCTACTCGTCGAGTGCATGAATTTACTCGACGAGTAGGTTGAAGTTTGCCTTGGACTCGTCGAGTCCTCCCCATGGACTCGGCGAGTCCATCATGCAGACAGCAACGATTTCGACTTTTATCACTATTTTGCATCAAGTATCAAACAAGCAAGCCTAGGCTCTGATACCACTGTTGCGTTTGGAGCAATCTAACACTTCCTAAGTGTGCATGCAACCCTAATAAACCTTGGATCTATGTTTGTCTAAATACATACAAAATAATACTTTTCCAAGGTTTATAACCTATCTAACATGGCATGGGGAACATTTCAACATAAAAGAGTTAGAAGAGATTACATACCTTTTTGGTGAGTTTGGTTCTAAGGAGTTTAAGGGCCAAGCACCAATAGTGTGAATGCCTCAAATGAAATCACAAAACACCACAAACTCTTGGAAAACTTTGAGAGAGTATACACACTTGTATAAAATCGGCCACACACAAGCACACACACACTAGTTCACTAGTTTCCTCTTAGGCTCCATTTCATGCTCCATAAGCATGCTTATATAGTGTGCATGGTTAGGGTGAAACCCTAATAACCCATGTCTCTTCCTTTCCAAGGATCCATGGGCTAAAAGCTCCATGGATCATCCATGGACTTCCACATAAGCCTAGCCTATTAACAAATGAGTATTAGCCCACACTATATAAAACAAATAGCCCATAATCTAATTAGTCTTCCTTTTAATCTCTAAATTAATTCATAATTAATTTAAGACTAAAACAAATTAAATAACGTAACTTCATATTAATATATTATAACTCATAATATACTAATACACATATGTGTATAACTCTCATAAAATTATCCATAATAGTTTGGATGAGATGCAACCCAAATGGACCATGCCGGTCGGGTCAAGTATATACCAAATAAGTTATGGACTTAGACACCTTATCCAAAAATAACTTCATTCCTTCTTAGTTACACGTAAAGTTAGCAACTTTACGTGTTCAGATGGTCCCTTAGATCTACGAGTTAGATGCTCTGGAATGGATTAGAATCGATTGTATGAAATCTACACGTTAGGACTCGGCGACTTGTTCTTCGAACTCGACGAGTCAAGTTGTGAGTCCCCCGTCTTTCTTCGATTTGTGAGTTCAGGGTGAATCAGTATGTGGGGAAGGGACTCGGTGAGTTAAATTCGGAGTTAGTAATGGAGAGACTCGGCGAGTCTGCGCACTGAATCGACGAGTCCGGTCAACTGGAAGTTGACTTTGACCAGGGAGTTGACTTTGACCTGGGGTAAAACAGTCATTTTACCTTAAGGGCATTTATAGGTACCTGATCTAGTGTTTTTGGGATTTGTAGCCAGACAGTTCCGAAGCAGCAGTCAGCCACTTTTAGAGTTAGCATCTCAGCAGCCATCATTACGAGGTGAGTTTTGTTGGGTTTTGAGCATTCTAACACTCATATGGTTTACATGTAACCCTATAAACCTTGGATCTATGTTTTCTCTAATATACATGCAAATAAGAACTTTCCAAGGCTTTAATCCTTACTAGCATAATATGAGGCAACTTGTGACAACCCGATATTTCAACTCTTTGTAATGGCCTAATAGGTCAAGTATTGTAAACATTTTTGAGTTAATACAATTAACTTTGATAATAAAATGTCCAAAAAGTTTCTATTTAAATTCTTCTATGTTTAAATCTCATTAAACCATGATCGTACGTAAAAGAACACCCAAATCCGACTTCGTATATTGAAGTTATGATTTTTCCAAGTTCAGCTTAGCAACAGACAGCTAAAAACTCGAAACGGAGATCGAGCGACATTTGGCCAGAATGACCTAAACGAGAATCGAAGGTCTCGACAATGATATTTCAACGGTAAAAAGTCTGGCAAAAACCGACGTCAGATAAAGAAGTTATGAATTTTTAAAGAGATTCCTTAATCACGTCATTTTAATAAATAAATAATAAAAATAATTTCGGAATTTGCCAACGGAATCTAAACGAAAGTTGTAGATCGTAGTCTAACCTTCGCGGGGATATAAAGAACGTCGAAAACAGAGTTCGTATGAAGGAGATATGAATTTTTGAAGTTTGATAAATAATTTATATATAATTTTTATTAAAAATTCGGTATTATCCGAAGAGGAGTCAGCCTAGGGCCGAGGTACGCGCCGCGTACCCTCGTACGCCCCGCGTACTCGAGGGCACGGCCTCGGATCATCCACGTCGCCCTATGCGAAGCTACCCGACCCGCCGTCCCATCCGACCCGCTCCATCCAAAATACGTAAGCGATGACGTACGGGTACGCGCTGCGTACGCCCGTACACCCCGCGTTCGGAGGCGGTTCAGCACCCCTATAAAAGGGATGCGAGCCTTTCTGAAAAATTTGTTCATTTTCTCTCTTTCTCTCACGATCTTGCCTCGATTTCCGTGCCCGTTCAAACCCGAAGCTCTGGTCTTTTTGCTCAAGTCCCGAGGGTCAATTTTACTCTCGAGATTTCCGAGAATCCCGAGAAAAATCTCGCTATCTTCAAACTTCCAAGTGAGTTCATACCCCTTTATTCAACCTTTGAAATGCTTTTAAATGTTTAAATACTTTATGGGGGGGGAATACACGTTAAACACTTATAGTTATTGCTTCGATCACATGTGATTGCATTAATCACATGTGATTAATAACTAGGAAACCAATGATTTTATCACTGTTCAAACTGTTTTACTTCAAAATGTCTTACAAACTCTTTTAAAGGGCTTAGGAAAGCCACCTGTCCTATTTCCTTTTCCTCGATTTGGATGTGGTCTGGTGGAATTTCGAGTGACCATCCGAGGGTGGTTTCAATATTAGTTATATATCATATATACATGTATTGACATAAAAGTACTTCCATATTCATACTTATCAGCACCTCGTTAGTAACTTACCATCACGGTAACACGGGATCATACTACTACAATTTCTAGATCAACGAGTCAGTTCATTTAGGAGTCAATACTTATTACTAAGTGAACATATACAACGATACTAGAACATGTAACATTATATTGCATAAACACGAATACGTTAACAATTGTGATCCACTGTATGGGAGCATCTCTTAATTGACATGACCCGAGTTGTAGCCAGAGTCTCTTGGAGGGAGAGCGTGAGTTTGCGTATAGATCTATACTGGATTGACTATCCTACACCTCGCTGCTAGCTACAGTGGGACCGACAGGTCTGCGGGTGCCAAACGTCATACCTTATTTTTCGACTATACGTTGTCGATGTTACCAGTCGATAGTATGGTGCAATTTATCACACGATACCTTAATATAAACCTGGTTTAAGGTAGTTAGTACAGCAGTAGTTCATATAAAACAAAACTACCGTACTACAATAATTTACCCATTACATTTTGGTGATAACCTCACTTAAACTTTAATGTACAAACTATATTTTGTTAAATGATAGTTACACTTGGGAAATTACACACTTTTACATCAAACGAGCATACAAAACAGTTAAGCCTTGGTAGAGGGCTACTTTAACAGAAAATATAGGTTTTTCTGAGAGATTCAAACTTTTACAAACACTTACATACATTTACAACTCATACTTGCAACAGGTTCAAACGTTTTGATAACAAACCTCGACACTAAAATACTTATGAATTCACCAGCTTAATGCTGATAAACTCTTTCAAAATAACTTGTATTCTCAGGTCATCAGTAGACAAGTACCGATGCTAGCTTTTGAGAAGATGGAGCGCATTCAAGACTCATCATACTATTTTTATTTAAATTATATTTTTGGTGTCTAAAACTGTACGGAACACGCTTGTATTAAAATTTTATATTTAATGCAATGGATGATGTTGTTTGCTTATTTACATTTACTGTGTTGTGATACTTTACATGACGTCCTCCACCCCAGAACGTTTCCGCCATTCTTGGTTTTGGGGTGTGATAGATTGGTATCAGAGCATTGTTTATAGTGAAGCAAGAATATCAACCCATAAAAGATATACTAAACTATAAACCCATTTAGGATTAAAACACTTTAACCAAGAGTCTATACTTTAATACTAAAATAGTTAATTAAGTATACTAGTCTGCATTCATACTAAAACCAGTGTCACAACGACAAGAACAAGAGTATTACGATTGTTAAATATCACAGGTAAGCTAGGGGATGTATGGTCAGTCCTGGGAATGGCATAGCCTGATCAACTATGCTGGTCCGAGGAGTGATTAGCATATGCCCTAGAATAGTTGTGATGTGTTAACAAGTCAAAAAAAAAAACTTACCAACAATGCCACAAAAAGATCAGTGGAACTTAAACTTAAAATACTATAGGTGTATTTTGTGCTATTAACTACATACATATCTTTATACCTCTCTTCTCGCGTAGATTTAAATGGCTGGATTCCATCACGATGACCCGTACTTTCCAAATGAAGGCAACATAGGAATGCTCGAAGCAGAGTCTGACAATGAACACCAAACTCCGTTGGATGATCATCAAGCTGAAGGCTTCTCAGATGGATCGGACTCTGAGCCTGAAGTCAACAACCTACCACTCGTAGGTCAACCCCCGAACAACAACCCTCGACTATCTTTTCCAGGTCCTACTCCCTTATGGGCAAACAACTTGAATCGTTGGAGTGATGAACAAGGTCAACCCTTACCATACTTTGGGGACCGAAGCTTTTACAACGTCAGCAATGGTGGCTCTGCTGACCGAGCCCTGCCTGTCATTATCCGCAGAATAGCTCGTAATGTCGAGCAAGGTAGAGCAGCCATCGACCGGGTCATGGAGATTGATGCCAACTCAGGTGTCAACACAGTCCACATCCGCCGTCTTGAAGAAGACATGGAACGGACCCGGAGAACCAATGAAACCCTACAGCAACATCTGGTTGCCTCTCAAGCTGAAGTCATGGAACTCCGAGATCGTCAAAGTGCTCATGAGCAACACCTTCAAGAGGTGGTCCGTCAAATGAGAGACCTTAGGGTTCTCCCGAGGAATATTCATCGCCGTTAAATGATGTCTAGTACATCATTATCTTTAGGGTTAAGGATTAGCCTTTAACATCTGTGCTCTAAGTAGCACTTGTCTGTAAAATATTCCTAACTTTCAGTACTCTAAATAGGAATCTAAGAACTATCAAACTTTTCTATATGGTATGATGTAAGACCTACTGTTAGGTCGATTTTCCTTGAACTTATTACATCAGTAATACCAGTATTATTGAAATCTATCTAAATTGTGGGAAAAATCTATACACTTGTGTTTTCCTACTAATATTTCTTGTTGTGATTTCAAACACTCATTCAACTGTTGGGCTATGGTTAGTTAGTCCATATATCACTCTCACATTGCTTACAAAATGATTCTTACCATTTTTCTTACCTTTATAAACTTATAGCTGAAAGATGCCTCCTCGCAAATCTCCCAGGAATAATCCTGCACCACCACCTCCTCCTCCTCCGGTCATCGATACTGCAGCCCTAAATGCTGCCGTAGCTGCAGCAGTGGCAACTGCCATGGCTCAGTATCACTCTTCTGATGCCAGCAGAGGTGGAACCCCTGTGGAATCAATCCCGGTTGAAACCCCTGTGCGCTCGAGAGAGTGCTCTGACAAGGATTTCACCAACTGCAAGCCGAAGTCCTTTCATGGGACCGGCGGAGTCATTGCTCTCTCGTAATGGTTCGAGAAGACTGAAGCAGTCTTCGAAATTTGTTCATGCCCTGCTGCGAGCAAAGTGAAATACGCTGCATGCACCTTTGAAGGAAAGGCCCTGACGTGGTGGAACGGCCACGTTAAATCTCTAACTCTCGTCATAGCCAACGACATAGGCTGGGAAACGATGAAAGACCTCATGATTGAGGAATACTGCCCGAGGGGCGAGATCCAGAAACTAGAGTAGGAGCTTTGGAGCCTGACCATGAAGGGCACCAACATTGTCGCTTACACCGCCAGATTCAGCGAACTGGTGGCCCTCTGCCCTAATATGGTTCCCACTGAAGGGAAAAAGATCGAAAGGTACATATGGGGGCTTGTGCCTCCGTATCAGGGAAATGTTCTAGCATCAAACCCCGCTACCTTCGACAGTGCCAAACGGTTGGCACAACGACTCATTGACCATGGAGTCAAAACCCCTGCAACCACAACCACCCTAGCCATCCCGGAACTCTCCAAACCCGCTGATACTAAGCGGAAATTCTGGGATGAAAAGAAGAAGCAACAGGCTGCCAAAAAGCAGCAAATTGTGGCAATACATGCCGCAATAACCCCTGCTGCTGCTACTACTACTCCGGTGGGTGGGTATGCTAGAAGTTCGCCCAAGTGCAACAAATGCAACTACCACCACAATGGCCCCTGCCATGAAATGCAGTGCTCTAACTGCCACAGGAGAGGACACACAGTCCGTTTCTGTAAATCTCCGGCGAGACCGATCGCCCAAGTCCCCGGCTCTGGCGCGAGCCCGACCTGCTATGGATGTGGCGAAGCAGGCCACTATAAGAGGGACTGCCCCAAGGCGAAAAATGTTGGCGGAGCAGGGAGGGTACTAGCGATAGGCCACGGGTAGGCAGTTGCTGACCCGACAGTGGTGACTGGTACGTTCCTCCTCGATGACTCCTATGCATGCATTCTATTCGATAGTGGAGCGGAGCGAAGCTTCGTAAACCATAAATTTACTCGCATGCTTAATCAACCACCGCACGCACTCAAAGAACTATTCACAGTAGAAATGGCTAATGGAAAAACTGAAAGTACGAGTAGCATATACTTAGGTTGTACCCTAACTCAAGATAACCATTCATTCCCAATCGACCTCATGCCAGTCTCAATAAAAAGTTTCGACGTTATCATTGGCATGGATTGGTTAAGCCTTCACCGCGCTGACATCATGTGCTACGAGAAAGCAGTCCGTCTAAACCTTCCGTCTAACGAAACTCTTTTAGTCTATGGCGACAAACCCGGTGCAAGTCTTCGCATCATATCAAGTATTCAAGCACAGAAGTATCTCCGTAAGGAATACCATGCATTCCTTGCTCACGTCGTCGACACGAGCCTCGAAACGAAAGGACTAAAGAACATCCCTGTAGTGAGCGACTTCCCCGACATCTTCCCAGAAGAACTACCCGGGTTACCTCCGCAATGACAGGTCGAGTTCAGAATCAACTTAGTCCCAGGAGCTACCCCAGTAGCCAAGTCGCCCTACCGCTTAGCACCAGCTGAGATGCAGGAACTCTCTGGTCAACTTAACGAACTGCTCAGCAAGGGCTTTATAAGACCAAGTTTCGCACCTTGGGGAGCACCGGTCTTGTTCGTTAAGAAGAAAGACGGATCATTCCGTATGTGTATTGACTACAGAGAACTCAACAAACTGACGGTCAAGAATCGTTACCCTCTGCCTCGCATAGATGATCTATTCGACCAACTGCAAGGGGCGAACTATTTTTCTAAGATTGATCTGAGATCCGGATATCACCAGTTACGAGTGCTAGAGGAAGATGTGTCGAAGACAGCCTTCCGAACTCGTTACGGTCATTACGAGTTCGTGGTTATGCCATTCGGATTGACCAATGCGCCCGCAGTCTTCATGGATCTGATGAATAGAGTATGCCGACCTTATTTGGATCAGTTCGTCATCGTTTTCATTGACGACATCCTGATCTACTCCTGAAGTAAGAAAGAGCATGGCGATCACCTGCGACAAGTTCTAGAGACATTACGAAAAGAGAAGCTTTATGCGAAGTTCAAGAAATGTGAATTTTGGATACGGAGAGTCGAATTCTTAGGACACGTGGTAAGCGAAGAGGGAATCCACGTGGACCCATCCAAAATTAAAGCCATTGAGAACTGGTCAGCTCCTAAGACGCCGATAGAAATTCGTCAATTTCTAGGTCTTGCTGGCTACTACCGCAGATTCATTCAGAACTTCTCCCGAATAGCGAAACCTCTTACGACCCTAACCCAGAAAGGTGTGGCCTTTGACTGGGAAGAGAAACAAGAAAGAGCGTTCCAAACGCTCAAACGAGCCTTGTGCACCGTACCAATACTATCCCTTCCCGAAGGAATAGAAGACTTCGTAGTCTATTGCGATGCATCGAATCAAGGGCTCGGGTGTGTTCTGATGCAGCGAGGTAAGGTCATCGCCTACGCCTCGAGACAGTTGAAGACACACGAGGTTAACTACACAACCCACGATCTTGAACTAGGAGCAGTGGTGTTTGCTCTGAAGATCTGGAGACATTACTTGTATGGAACGAAAAGCACTATCTTTACCGACCACAAGAGTTTACAACACATTTTCGATCAAAAGGAGCTCAACATGAGACAATGACGGTGGGTCGAGCTACTCAGTGATTACGAATGCGATATTTGTTATCATCCGGGTAAAGCCAACGTAGTAGCAGACGCCCTAAGTCGGAAGGAATATTCTGGTCGAAAAATCAAGTCATTGTCAATAACCATCCATTCACACTTGTCTAATCAAATTCAGACGGCCCAACTTGAAGCCATGAAACCTGAAAATGTGACGAGTGAATCCCTCAGAGGAATGGACAAGAATTTAGAAGCCAAGGGTGACGGAGCCTTATATTTCATGGATCGGATCTGGACACCGAAACACGGTGGTTTCCGAGACTTGGTCATGACCGAGGCGCACAACACTCGGTATTCCATTCACCTAGGTTCATATAAGATGTATCTGGATCTTAAAAAGCTATACTGGTGGCCTAATATGAAAGCAGTGATTGCTACCTTCGTGAGTAAATGCCTTACTTGCGCAAAGGTTAAGGTCGAGTACCAGAAGCCCTCTGGTTTATTGCAACAACCAGAGATCCCAGAATGGAAGTGGGAGCGGATCACTATGGATTTCATAACCAAGTTGCCCAAGACAACGGGTGGACTTGATACCATATGGGTCATCGTCGATAGATTGACCAAGTCTGCACACTTCCTACCTATCAAAGAAACCGACAAGATAGAGAAACTTACGAGAACATACATTAGGGAAATCGTACGGCTACATGGTGTACCTATGTCCATTATCTCCGATAGAGATAGTAGGTTTACCTCAAGACTTTGGCAATCACTACAACATTCCCTAGGAACAAGGCTAGACATGAGCACAGCCTACCATCCTCAGACTGACGGACAGAGTGAGAGGACCATCCAAACACTGGAAGATATGTTGCGAGCCTGCGTGATTGACTTTGGGAAGGCATGGGATACTCATTTACCCCTTGTCGAGTTTTCCTATAATAACAGTTATCACACGAGCATCAAGGCTGCTCCATTTGAAGCCCTCTACGGCCGAAAGTGCAGATCCCCTCTGTGCTGGGCTGAGGTGGGTGATACCCAACTAGCAAGGGGGAAAGCTTCCGACATTACTCTTACCGGTCCGGAAATCATCCGGGAAACGACAGAGAAGATCGTTCAAATCCGTGAACGATTGAAAGCCTCTAGAGACCGACAGAAGAGCTATGCAGATAAATGAAGGAAACCTTTGGAATTTCAGGTGGGAGACCGAGTCCTTCTCAAAGTCTCACCCTGGAAGGGCTTGATACGCTTCGGCAAGCGTGGGAAGCTTATTCCGAGGTACATAGGGCCTTTCGAAATTCTTGCAAGAGTCGGCCCCGTAGCTTACAAACTCGATCTACCAGGCGCACTTCGTAACGTACATTCTACATTCCACGTATCTAACTTGAAAAAGTGTCTATCCGACGAGACTCTCGTAATCCCACTCGACGAGATCGAGATCAACGAGAGCCTCAATTTTGTAGAAGAACCAGTAGAAATCATGGACCGAGAGGTCATGCAAACAAAACAAAGTCGCATACCCATCGTGAAGGTTCGCTGGAACGCTAAGTGGCAACCTGAATTCACATGGGAACGTGAAGATCAGATGCAACGCAAGTACCCACATCTTTTTCCCTAATCCACGAGTGTTCTCTTACTTTGAATTTCGGGACGAAATTCCCTCTAACGGGGGGATGATGTGACAACCCGATATTTCAACTCTTTGTAATGGCCTAATAGGTTAAGTATTGTAAGCATTTTTGAGTTAATAAAATTAACTTTGATAATAAAATGTCCAAAAAGTTTCTATTTAAATTCTTCTATGTTTAAATCTCATTAAACCATGATCGTACGTAAAAGAACGCCCAAATCCGACTTCGTATATTGAAGTTATGATTTTTCCAAGTTCAGCTTAGCAACAGACAGCTAAAAACTCGAAACGGAGATCGAGCGACATTTGGCCGGAATGACCTAAACGAGAATCGAAGGTCTCGACAATGATATTTCAACGGTAAAAAGTCTGGCAAAAACCAACGTCAGATAAAGAAGTTATGAATTTTTAAAGAGATTCCTTAATCACGTCATTTTAATAAATAAATAATAAAAATAATTTCGGAATTTGCCAACGGAATCTAAACGAAAGTTGTAGATCGTAGTCTCACCTTCGCGGGGATATAAAGAACGTCGAAAATGGAGTTCGTATGAAGGAGATATGAATTTTTGAAGTTTGATAAATAATTTATATATAATTTTTATTAAAAATTCGGTATTATCCGAAGAGGAGTCAGCCTAGGGCCGAGGTACGCGCCGCATACCCTCGTACGCCCCGCGTACTCGAGGGCACGGCCTCGGATCGTCCACGTCGCCCTATGCGAAGCTACCCGACCCGCCGTCCCATCCGACCCGCTCCATCCGAAATACGTAAGCGATGACGTACGGGTACGCGCTGCGTACGCCCGTACGCCCCGCGTTCGGAGGCGGTTCAGCACCCCTATAAAAGGGATGCGAGCCTTTCCGAAAAATTTGTTCATTTTCTCTCTTTCTCTCACGATCTTGCCTCGATTTCCGTGCCCGTTCAAACCCGAAGCTCTGGTCTTTTTGCTCAAGTCCCGAGGGTCGATTTTACTTTCGAGATTCCCGAGAATCCTGAGAAAAATCCGTTTCCCGAGGTGAAACTCTACCCGGTTTTCTTTCTCGCTATATTCAAACTTCCAAGTGAGTTCATACCCCTTTATTCAACCTTTGAAATGCTTTTAAATGTTTAAATACTTTATGGGGGGAATACACGTTAAACACTTATAGTTATTGCTTCGATCACATGTGATTGCATTAATCACATGTGATTAATAACTAGGAAACCAATGATTTTATCACTGTTCAAACTGTTTTACCTCAAAATGTTTTACAAACTCTTTTACTTATCAAATGCTTTATTGTAAACTTTGTTTTACTACCTATAAATTTGCATGCCCATATATGTATAGCTGTATAAATAATGTTTAAAGGGCTTAGGAAAGCCACCTGTCCTATTTCCTTTTCCTCAATTTGGATGTGGTCTAGTGGAATTTTGGGTGACCATCCGAGGGTCGTTTCAATATTAGTTATATATCATATATACATGTATTGACATAAAAGTACTTCCATATTCATACTTATCAGCACCTCGTTAGTAAGTTACCATCGGGGTCACACGGGATCATACTACTACAATTTCTAGATCAACGAGTCAGTTCATTTAGGAGTCAATACTTATTACTAAGTGAACATATACAACGATACTAGAAAAAGTAACATTATATTGCATAAACACGAATACGTTAACAATTGTGATCCACTGTATGGGAGCATGTCTTAATTGACATGACCTGAGTTGTAGCCAGAGTCTCTTGGAGGGAGAGCGTGAGTTTGCGTATAGATCTATACTGGATTGACTATCCTACACCTCGCTGCTAGCTACAGTGGGACCGACAGGTCTGCGGGTACCAAACGTCATACCTTATTTTTCGACTATACGTTGTCGATGTTACCAGTCGATAGTATGGTGCAATTTATCACACGATACCTTAATATAAACCCGGTTTAAGGTAGTTAGTATAGCAGTAGTTCATATAAAACAAAACTACCGTACTACAATAATTTACCCATTACATTTTGGTGATAACCTCACTTAAACTTTAATGTACAAACTATATTTTGTTAAATGATAGTTACACTTGGGAAATTACACACTTTTACATCAAACGAGCATACAAAATAGTTAAGCCTTGGTAGAGGGCTACATTAACAGAAAATATAGGTTTTTCTGAGAGATTCAAACTTTTACAAACACTTACATACATTTACAACTCATACTTGCAACAGGTTCAAACGTTTTGATAACAAACCTCGACACTAAAATACTTATGAATTCACCAGCTTAATGCTGATAAACTCTTTCAAAATAACTTGTATTCTCAGGTCATCAGTAGACAAGTACCGATGCTAGCTTTTGAGAAGATGGAGCGCATTCAAGACTCATCATACTATTTTGATTTAAATTATATTTTTGGTGTCTAAAACTGTACGGAACAGGCTTGTATTAAAATTTTATATTTAATGCAATGGATGATGTTGTTTGCTTATTTACATTTACTGTGTTGTGATACTTTACATGACGTCCTCCGCCCCCAGAACGTTTCCGCCATTCTTGGTTTTGGGGTGTGACACAACTATACTACAATGACTAGTTAGATGACATACCTTTTGGTGTAGCTTGATATCTTCAAGCTTTAAGAGCTTAGCCCAAATAGTGTGGAAGCCTCAAGTGTAATAACAAATCACCAAAACACCTTGAAAGACTTTGAGAATAAGAATACTTCGGTTCTCTCTAGTGAAATCGGCTAGCCCTCTTAGTGTACCCATACTAGTGCCAATTTCCCCAACCAATGACATCTTTATATAGTATGGAGACTAGGGTTAAACCTATAACCTTTCATTTCATATGATCCATGGGTTATACACTCCATGGACTACCCATGAAAGCTTAGCCCAACCTAAATAAACTTGGCCCATTCCATATATATAAGAGTCCATATTTAATTAGTTCGATTTGATCATTTAGTTAATTCTAAATTAATTCTTGACCAATACTAATTTAATAATATGATTCCATATTAATATATTAGAAGTTATAATATATTACTATAATCATAAATATACTATTCTCAAAAGATTATCCATATAAATTGTGCCGATGAAGTGCAACCCAAATGGACCATGTCAGGTTGGGTCAAGTACATACCAAATATAGTTATGGAATTAGACATTAATCCAACAGTCTCCCACTTGGATAAGTCTAAAACTATTATTGAGTATGACTTCAAAACCTAACTGGAAATCGTAGCTTTTAAATCCATTGTTGAACTCTGATCTTTGTCAACGAACTTTTCCATTATATAAGGGATCATATATTCCTCCATTCTAGATATCATATGGACTGAGACATGGATTATAATCATTCTCTCTATCCATTTGTTGTTTCCCGATTTCTAATTCATGACGACTGACTGATTAAACAAATCAAATCAATTGTGGCTTGGCCAAGCACTCACATGTGTCATCATTAAATCATCGAGGGGCCCACAAATATCGCTTTTATCCCGAAGGTAAAAGGAATGGATAAACTTCGACTCATATGGCTTGTTCTACTACTTGTTGAATCATACACCAAGGCACGTTTTATAGCATCGAGTTACCGAATGTGGTTTCGTGCATTCAATGTACAGCCAACTCATAGTAACAACTCATAGTTCTAGGTTTGAAGAATATAAGATATTATCGTCTCATGATCACTTGTGATAAAACCCATGAAGTGATTCTAATGAGCGTGGGTTGAATCCAATACTAAAAACTTATGAGTAGTCATGAGTGTTGTAGCACAACTTTGTCCACCAACTTGGACCTCTACAAGCCAATCCATGACAGTATTGATTCACATCTACTTCCAACATATGACCGACTGTGGATGATTTGAATAACTTAGTCATTCCGGAAGAATAACCTAGTTATTATGGAAGTCAAAACATGCAAAGTGAAACAGAAGAATAAATGAATCCAATATTGTAGCACCTGGTTTCTGGTACGTAAAATTTATCTTAGTGTTTTTCATTTTTAGCCTTGGACTCAGCGAGTTGTAGGTCCGACTCGCCGAGTAGAGACGGGATCCGGAACACGTTTAAGTTGGCGACTCGGCGAGTCCCCGCTGTCTGATGAAACCCTAAATTTCAAGGATTTGCACCCTATTTAAACCCTCTTATCCGCCCCTAAGCTCGCCCCCTTCACCCCCCCCCCCCCAGAGCCTTATACTTCGTTCAAGCCTGTTTCTTGTGAGATTGAAGCATTTTTGTGTCTTTTCTTGATGATTTGGAGAGGGAAGGAGAGTGGATCAAGAAGAGAAGAAGGAGGCCAGGCATATTGATGTTATCTCAGTGATTTCCTTGAGGTATAACTCAGTTTCCCTCTATTTTCATGCTTATTGTCCCTTGTAGCTACATGAAAGTCCTTCTTGAGCCTTTTTCCCAAGCTTTTTTGTGTCTTAGGGTTCATAATAAGTTGTTTAGCCTCTAGATCTAGGCATGATTGAGCTCCAGGAGCTTGGATCTACTGCCTTTATGGAGCCATAGTGCATGAAAGCCCTAGATCTACTCTTTTTGTGCATTTTGAGCCCTAAAACCCTCATGGGTGTTTATTTACACGTAAAGTTGGAAAATTTACATGTAAACCAGGCCCTAGAAACTGAAATCTATGAATGGCATGGGTTAGATTCAAGCAGAATCGCGTGTATAGTATTTGCATGCGGCAGACTCGACGAGTCGTTCATCTGACTCAGTGAGTCGAGTCGCGAGTCCCCGAGTTTTCCCCCTTTTCATGCTTGCGGGTTGGAGTAGTGAGTCATAGGGTGTGACTCAGTGGGTTGGAAGCCAGACTCACTCATGTAGTAACTCGGCGAGTCAATGCCATGACTCGGCGAGTTCAAGGCAATCTTCTTGCCTCAAAAACGGAATCGGTGAGTTGTTCATACAACTCGGCGAGTCTCAGCATAGAGTGTTCTGTATATGAAGACGAACTCGACGATTTGTTCATACAACTCGGCGAGTAAAATGAAGAACGTTTGGTCATCAGGTTAGAAGGAAAACTCGTCGAGTCAATGCCAAACTCGACGAGTAGAGACGGGATAGTGGTCAGACAAAGGGATAGGGACTCGACGAGTTGACAAGCCAACTCGGCGAGTCAGGTCAACTAGAAGTTGACTTTGAATTTGACTCATGGTTTAGTTAAGGGTAAATGCTCAGTTTACCCTAAGGTCGGTTAGCAGTATTCGACTAAGTGTTTGGTGGGAATTGCAGCTGGAGGATTTACGAAGTAGCGGCAGCAGACAGACCGTTCCCACACAGATCAGCACCTACGAGGTGAGTTACCTTCCAGTAGCGGTGGGTCTACGGCCACAATGTCAACCCACCAGTAGGAGTTGTATGATAGATGATGGTCTCCGTGATATTCATCTAGGGTTGCTACTACCTGTTTTATGTTTATGTGCTAGTATGATATGATGCTATGTGATATGTGTTATGTGGTAGCAGTATGGGGTGAAATAGTCCCCAGTATTCGGTTGTAAGGACCGAAAGGGTAGGTCGGGCACCCAGATATGCCCGGCAGTATCCGGTCGCAAGGACCGAAGGGGTAGGTCGGGCACCCAGATATGCCCGGCAGTATTTGTATGTTATGTGATTTTATGGTATGTGGTACAGTGGGGGAACTCACTAAGCTTCGTGCTTACAATTTTCATTTTTGGTTTCAGGTACCTCTTCTTTGAAGGGGAAGGAGCCGGTGCGGTAGCGGTACATCACACACATGCTTTGTATTCCGCATTATGAGATCTTCCTGGGGATCTGTACTCTGACACTATTACGTTTTATAAAAATGTTTTCTGGACGTGCAATATCTTTGTGAAATGATATGACCGTTGAACATTTTATTTCTAATGTTTTGCTAAATACATGTTCTAAAAATGAAATTTTTGGCTCGTATTTTGGGATGTTACAAGTTGGTATCAGAGCCCTGGTTTGAGGGATTCGGACACACCTTCGGGGGTGTTTGAACTCAAATCGAGGGATTAAGAGATTTTAGAAAGAGAAAATGTTTTCTAAAAGGCTAAGTAAGGGGTTTTAAGAAAGAACAAGGTGTGTGATGTGCGCGACCGGCCGAGCTCAAGTAAGTATTCCCCAAAGTACCCATACAAGCTTATGTTATGTTTATCAGTTTCAGTAGAACAGCATGCTAGAATAGGACTAAGGATCTAGGAGTGATGCCTTATGTGCCTGCCTTATGTGCTTTAGTGTATGAAAATTGCATGCTACAATTGAGTAGATAGTAGTAGGATAGCCTGTAAGGTTATGCCAGATAGTATGAGTTTAGCATTGCTAGTTCGGTTTCTCTCTAAAAGAACAGATTTGCGTGAGATTGTTCCCTTTTTGTCTGAATGTTGCTTGCTTTGTGCTTTGTGGGATTATGAGTGATGGGAGTTATCCATTAGGTGAATACGTCCCGTCACATGTGATCAGGATTGAATAATCTTAGAGTGTTGGATTTGGCCCTATTGCGCAGCTCTCGTTTGAGTCTAACCGTTATAGGGACGAATCTGTTACTCGAAGGATTATCTGAGCCTCATCACATGTGATGGTATTCAGGTAATGGCTAACTGGCATTACAAGGAGGCCTTCAGAAGCTGAGGACCGGGTCGAGTGGAGTTAGAGATTTTCTTGGGGAAAACCTAGTATGAGTATAGCGGTGATCAGTGGCAGTGATAGGGACCTGGTGGTATCAAGGCCGTCTTAGAGAAGGTACGGATAGATGTGGAAGGTAGTATGGGCCCGTACTATTGAAAGCAGAGGATCCGTACCCGAACAGAGGAAGGCCAAGATAAGACCATGAAACTTGTAGTAGGTGCAATTCCTCCAGAGGTATCAGTATCACTAACAATTACTATTTATGTATTTCAGAATGGTGGTGCTACGCTCGAGGCCAGCAGTTGGTAGTAAAGGAGAGGCATAGAGTTCGGGATTAGGTTCCGAGCCAGTAGATGAGGGGCTACGTGAGTTCATCGCGTCAGAGATCACCAAAGGCATCCTTGAGTCGACCCCCATTATCTTCGGGTTGATCAAGGAAGGGATATTGGAGTTGATGGAGGATCGCCTCTGGGCATTCAGGAGCGACATGGTATCTAGCCAGTCGGGATCCCGCACACTGTCCTTCAAGGACTTCCAGGGCAGTGGTGCGCTGGATTTTCACGGGGCGAAGCACCCCTTAGCCTCCAGACGATGGATTGTAGACATCAAGTCTACACATATGATTAGCTTCTACCCTGAGGGGTCGAAGGTGAGGTTCGCAGTGGGGTGTCTACGAGATCGAGCTAGGGATTAGTGGGAGTCCGTGAGTGACTCATTAGGAGCCTCGGTTGTTGAGGCTATGACTTGGTCGGACTTCGTGACCAGGTTCAGTGCAGAGTTCGCGTCGGCTGTCGAGCTTCAGCAGCTAGCCAGGGAGTTCTTGGATATGAGACAGACGACGGAGACTGTGGCGGAGATCACCGCCAAGTTCCGAGAAAGTGTATTACTAGTGCCCCAGTACGCGGGTGATGAGGATATGAGGAGAACCCGCTATCATGACATGCTACGAGCTGATATTCGGGAGCATGTCAGTTTTTCAGCTTGCCCTACCCTGGACTCTATGATTTCCAGGGCAAAGGAGAAGGAGATAGATCTGGAGCACATCCGAAAGAGGAACGCAGAAGAGAGGCATGTTATGGGGGCTTCGGGAAAGAAGCCCAAGGGATTGGGTACGGGGTCGAAAGGCCAATAGGGACAAGACCGCTGTAACAAATATGGTAGGGCGCATGAAGGAGCGTGCAAGATAGGATCACCATGCTGCTAGAAGTGCGGCAAGTCAGGGCACTTCAGCCGGGATTGTACCGCCCCTGCACCTGTGATGCAGATGTTTGAGTTTCTGTGTTTCCATTGCAACAAGAAAGGCCACAAGAAGGCCAATTTCCCCCAGTTGACAGCATCAGCACCAGTTAAGGTGCCAGCTCCAGCTACCCTGCGGATTACAGATGGCCGGTAGGGCAAGGCAGAGGCTCCAGTGGTGAGGAGCTGGGCGTTTCAGCTGACTGCAGAGGAGGCACGCGTCGCACCTGATGTGGTGACGGGTACGATTCTTTCCCTCTATCTTTATTTATATGATGTTTTGTTAATCATATGTGCCCTGTGTTCATGCGTTAGGATCGTTCCATGTGAACGGTATCCCAGTTCAGGTGTTGTTTGACTCGGGTGCCACCCGGTCATTTGTTTCCCTTGCGCTTAGTATGAGATTTACTGAGTCTTCGGGCATGTTGGATTGCTCTTTAGAGGTAGAGATTGCCGATGATCGATCGGTATGAGCAACAGCAGTGTTCAGGGATTGTGTTCTGAGGTTATTTGAGGAGCGATATTTGGTGGATTTGGTTCCCATCCCGTTGCGGGGGAACAAGGTGATTATAGGCATGGATTGGTTGAGCCCTAACGGGGCGGTGATAGATTGCGCACAACAGCTTGTGCGGATCAGGACCCCGAGTGGGGGAGAGTTAGCGATCCACGACGAGAGGCTGCAGCGTGGACCTGCAGTATGTTCAGCAGCGAGGGCTAGGTGCTACCTTCAGTAGGTTTGCGCGGGATATGTCGCGTATGTTCTGGATACCCGGGAGACGGGTAAAGCGACGGTGAGCGAGGTTCTAGCGGTGCGAGACTACGCTAATGTTTTTCCGGAGGAGCTTCTTGGAATACCTCCGGAGCATCAGGTAGAGTTCAGGATCAACCTAGTTCCTGGTGCAGCTCCGATAGCCAAGGCACCCTATCGGTTGGCTCCTCCCGAGATGCAGGAGTTGTTTACACAGCTGCAGGAGCTGCTAGACAAGGGATTTATTCGACCGAGCAGTTCACCCTGGGGAGCCCCGATCCTGTTTGTGAAGAAGAAGGACGGGTCGCATCGGATGTGTATAGATTACCGGGAACTGAATAAGGTAACGACAAAGAACCGTGACCAACTCTCGAGGATTGATGACCTCTTTGACCAGTTACAGGGAGCATCTTGGTTCTCCAAGATCGATTTGCATTCAGGTTATCATCAGATGAGGGTCAGAGAGGAGGATGTATAGAAGACCACGTTTCGGACATGCTATGGCCATTATGAGTTCGTGGTGATGTCGTTTGGGCTCACCAATGCTCCTGCTACGTTCATGGAGCTCATGAACTGCGTGTGTAGACCGATGCTGGATCGGTCAGTGATAGTTTTCATTGATGATATCTTGGTTTATTCCAAGACGCAAGAGGAGCACGAGGAGCATCTGAGAGAGGTTTTGGAGACCTTGAGGAGGGAGAGCTTGTATGCCAAGTTCTCCAAATGTGAGTTTTGGTTGCGCGAGATGCAGTTTCTTGGGCACCTCGCCAAGGTGGAGGCCGTGATGAGATGGGAGATTCCGAAGTCTCCATCCGAGATTCGGAGTTTCCTTGGATTAGCAGGATATTATCGGAGATTCATTCGATTTCTCCAAGATAGTCATACCCCTAACACGGTTGACTAGGAAAACCGTGGTCTTTCGATGGGGGCCTGAGCAGCAGGCACCGTTCGAGATTCTGAGGTAGAGATTGTGTGAGGAGCCAATCTTAGCCCTACCCGAGGGCGTAGAGGATTTTGTGGTGTACAGTGATGCGTCTATCTGGGGCTTAGGCGCAATATTGATGCAGAGGGGGCATGTCATTGCTTATGCCTCGAGGCAGCTGAAGCCTCACGAGGCGAACTACCCGACACATGATTTAGAATTAGGGGCGGTGGTCTTCGCCCTCAAGATATGGCGGCATTACCTCTACGGGGTTCGATGTACCA
The DNA here is from genome assembly GCF_052625555.1 of Lactuca saligna. Lineage (NCBI taxonomy): Eukaryota > Viridiplantae > Streptophyta > Magnoliopsida > Asterales > Asteraceae > Lactuca > Lactuca saligna. The sequence continues at coordinate 229,023,279 of NC_136420.1, read as the reverse complement.
TTTTCACGGACCACAAGAGTTTGAGGTAGCTCATGGATCATCCGAATCTGAACATGAGGCAGCGCCTGTGGCTGGACATGGTGAAGGATTATGATTGCGAGATCCTTTATCACCCGGGGAAGGCTAATGCGCTTAGCCGCAAGGCGGCGCCGATTAGGGATATTTGCATGAGGATGACTGTAGTGAATCCCCTGTTAGAACATATTCGGGAAGCTCAGCAGGAGGCTATGAAGGAGGAACATCGGAAGAGTGAGCGAATAGTGGGTTAAGTCACCTCTTTCAATTATGATAGCGGAGCGTTATTGACACTACACTGTAGGGTGTGGGTGTCGTATCACGGAGGCGTGCGCCAGATCTTGATGGTGGAGGCGCATAAATCCCGATTCTCTATTCATCAAGGGGCGACGAAGATGTATCGGGATCTTCGCCTAGACTATTGGTGGCCCTGCATGAAGCGGGATATGGCGTGGTACGTCGAGCGGTGTTTGACCTACAGGAAGGTGAAGGCCGAGCATCATAGACCGCACGGCAAGATGCAGCCGTTGGATATCCCGTTGTGGAAATGGGATATTATGATGGATTTTGTCGCAAAGCCTCCACGAACGGCGCGAGGAGAAGATTCGATTTGGGTCATCGTGGATCGGTTGACCAAGAGCGCCCATTTTATTCCGATTCAGGAGAGTATCTTGGCCGAAAAGTTGGCCGCTATCTATATCAGGGAGATAGTGGCGTGGCACGGGGTGCCAATGTCAGTGATATCAGATCGAGATGTGTGGTTCACTTCCAGGTTTTGGAAGAGGTTTCATGATGACTTGGGCACTCGTCTGCATTTTAGCACCGCCTTTCACCCGCAGACGGATGGTCAGAGCGAGCGGACCATCCAGACTTTGGAGGATATGTTGAAGGCATGCGTGTTAGACTTTGGTGGTAGCTGGGATACCTATCCTCCCTTGGTAGAGTTCTCATACAACAACAGCTACCACGCGAGTATTGACCATCCCCCATTCGAGATGTTGTACGGACGGCGGTGTAGGACCCCGATATGTTGGGGTGAAGTTGGTCAGAGGGTCATAGGGAGCACCGAGGTGGTGCTCAAGACGACCAAGAGGATCCAGCAGGTTCGAAGATGGCTTCAGACTGCACAAAGTCAGTAGAAAAGTTACGCCGACAAGCGTCGATCTGACCTAGAGTTCCAGGTCGGGGATATGGTTCTTCTGAAGGTGTCGCCTTGGAAAGGCGTCATTCGATTCAGGAAGCGGGGCAAGTTGGGCCCGAGTTACATTGGTCTGTTCAGGGTTGTAGCATGGGTGGGCAAGGTAGCATATAGGCTAGATCTGCCAGCCGAGCTCAGTCAGATCCACAGCACCTTCCATGTCTCCCAGCTGCGGAAATGCCTTGTGGATGATTCAGCGCTGGTGCCGTTAGAGGATCTACAGGTTGATGACAGCATGAATTACATTGAGCACCCAGGCGCAATCCACGACCGAAAGTCGAAGAATCTAAGGAACAAGAGGGCGGAACTAGTGAAAGTGCAATGGCAGCACCGCAAGGGTTCGGAATGGACTTGGGAGCAGGTGGAAGAAACGATGGAGCATTACCCCGAGCTGTTTCAGGATCGAGCGTTAGACTTTGAGGACGAAGTCTAAAATAAGTGGGGGAGATTTGTAGCACCTGGTTCCTCGTACGTAAAATTTATCTTAGTGTTTTTCATTTTTAGCCTTGGACTCGGCGAGTTGCAGGTCCGACTCGCCGAGTAGAGACAGGATCAGGAACACATTTAAGTTGGTGACTCGGCGAGTCCATATTCTGGACTCGACGAGTCCCTGCTGTCTGATGAAACCCTAAATTTCAAGGGTTTGCACCCTATTTAAACCCTCTTATCCGCCCCTAAGCTCACCCCCCAGAGCCTTATACTTCGTTCAAGCCTGTTCCTTGTGAGATTGAAGCATTTTGGTGTGTTTTCTTGAAGATTCTGAGAGGGAAGGAGAGTAGATCAAGAACAGAAGAAGGATGCCAGGCATATTGGTGTTATCTCAGTGATTTCCTTGAGGTATAACTCAGTTTCCCTCTATTTTCATGCTTATTGTCTCTTGTAGCTACATGAAAGTCCTTCTTGAGCCTTTTTCCCAAGCTTGTTTGTGTCTTAGGGTTCGTAATAAGTTGTTTAGCCTCTAGATCTAGGCATGATTGAGCTCCAAGAGCTTGGATCTACTTCCCTTATGGAGCCATAGTGCATGAAAGCCCTAGATCTACTCTTTTGGTGCATTTTGAGCCCTAAAACCCTCATGGGTGTTTATTTACACGTAAAGTTGGAAATTTTACATGTAAACCAGGCCCTAGAAACCAATATCTATGAATGGCATGGGTTAGATTCAAGCAGAATCGCGTGTATAGTATTTGCATGCGGCAGACTCGGAGAGTCGTTCATCTGACTCGGCGAGTCGAGTCGCGAGTCCCTGAGTTTTCCCCCTTTTCGTGCTTGCGGGTTGGAGTAGTGAGTCATAGGGTGTGACTCAGTAGGTTGGAAGCCAGACTCACTCATGTAGTAACTCGGCAAGTCAATGCCATGACTCGGCGAGTTCAAGGCAATCTTCTTGCCTCAAGAACGGAATCGGCGAGTTGTTCATACAACTCAGCGAGTCTCAGCATAGAGTGTTTTGTATATGAAGACGAACTCGACGATTTGTTCATACAACTCGGCGAGTAAAATGAAGAACGTTTGGTCATCAGGTTAGAAGGAAAACTCGTCGAGTCAATGCCAAACTCGACGAGTAAAGACGGGATAGTGGTCAGACAAAGGGATAGGGACTCGACGAGTTGACAAGCCAACTCGGCGAGTCAGGTCAACTAGAAGTTGACTTTGACTTTGACTCATTGTTTGGTTAAGGGTAAATTGTCAGTTTACCCTGAGGTCGGTTAGTAGTATTCGACTAAGTGTTTGGTGGGAATTGCAGCCGGAGGATTTCCGGAGTAGCGGCAGCAGACAGACCGTTCCCACACAAATCAGCAGCTACGAGGTGAGTTACCTTCCAGTAGCGGTGGGTCTATCGCCACAATGCCGACCCACCAGTAGGAGTTGTATGATAGATGATGGTCTCCATGATATTCATCTAGGGTTGCTACTACCTTTGTTATGTTTATGGGCTAGTATGATATGATGCTATGTGATATGTGTTATGTGGTAGCAGTATGGGGTGAAATAGTCCCCAGTATTCGGTCGTAAGGACCGAAAGGGTAGGTCGGGCACTCAGATATGCCCGGCAGTATCCGGTCGCAAGGACCGAAGGGGTAGGTCGGGCACCCAGATATGCCTGGCAGTATATGTATGTTATGTGATTTTATGGTATGTGGTACAGTGGGGGAACTCACTAAGCTTCGTGCTTACAGTTTTCATTTTTGGTTTCAGGTACCTCTTCTTCGAAGGGGGAGGAGCCGGCGCGGTAGTGGTACATCACACACATGCTTTGTATTCCGTATTATGAGATCTTCCTAGGGATCTGTACTCTAACACTATTACGTTTTATAAAAATGTTTTTCGGATGTGCAATGTCTTTGTGAAATGATATGAGCGTTGAACGTTTTATTTCTAATGTTTTGCTAAATACATGTTCTAAAAATGAAATTTTTGGCTCGAATTGTGGGATGTTATAAATATGGTATAAAAACCTATGAATATAAATAAAACACTTTCTATTTGTCACCATATTGATTACTCATTATTCATTGTTTCAGTTTTATCTACTTTATACTTGAATTAAAACACTAGTTATCCCATATCCAAGCATGTACACTATGTTTTTCTAGACAATAGTTTTGCCATACACCAAGTATGCACTCTATGTTTGTCTATGATCCTTACTTTTGTGAGATAAACCAATTGACCAAACTTTCAATGATTCTAATTTCACACTCCCAAATCGAAATATGTTAGATTTCTAAACTTAAATGCACTACCTCTTGCAATGAATGTGTACAAAGTCACAAAGACTTGTCAACAACCATTACATGGTATTCCAATGAAGACCTACTCCATGGATACAAAGCCTTATGTTCAAAGTACGCATTGCTTTGAACATGCTTCTTGACTAAAGGTGATTAAGTTGAACCAATCCAACATGAAATTCATATATATATATATATATATATATATATATATATATATATATATATATATATATATATTCTTGACTAAAGGTGATTAAAACCTCAATATAAGCTCTTTAGAATGATTATAAACTCAATCTAAGCTTTTCATAATTGAAATGAAGTATAATTTCCTCTCCCTTAATTATAGCAAAACAAATTTTCCAACCCCTGCAACCTCACGAATTGAAACTTTTGTTTTCTATAACTAACATTTCTAACTTGCAATACTTACCATAATTATCAGGCTCCCACTAACATGATGATTATTAGCATAACACTTATGCTCCCACTAGCTTTGACATGTACCTACAAATCAACCGGACTTCTAGAAATCAATACTTTACTGAATTTCTTACCAAAGTTCAGATTTCCGATACTAGATTGCCTTGATAAGACTTTATCAAAATCATACACCTCTCTTAGATAGCTCACAGGTGTGTCTAAACAATTATGAAGAGGGATGTCGTAATCATAATGTTTAGACCTTTTGTCATTCCCACAATTGCTATCTACTCGAAATCTACTTAATGAAAGAGTTTCCTTACCATTATTTTCATGAATTGAAGAGAAACCTTATGACACTTAGATTTTATGGTGTAAGTGTTCCTATCTATGTGAATTTGTCAAAACCATAATCACAAGACTAGGTTAGTGACAAATCCTAACTCATATGGATTGAACTTGTGCAATCTTAACTTCTTGCCACCTGGCAGCTTAAGGGCCTGACATTGCTTCCAAGTAGCTATGCAAACAGTTGAGAACATGTAGAACTCAAATGTATAGCCAACTTAACTGGAATGAGCATAGAAATGTCAACATGATAGGTTATAAACCTCAAGTTGTGTGCTAGTGATGAAATACATGTTTTTATTCTTGATTACTTCTAGAAACCCTTTCAGGATCTTCTAGACTCCCACTGTCTCCTTGACCAAATATTCAAGAGATAGTGTGGATTCTAATCAAGATAGACACTTAACACAATTAGCCTTGGTTGGTCTTTGTTTTATCCAAAACATCACAACTTACCAATTTCAAATGTACAAGAGTAGGAAACTTTTACACTTACAAGTGTTTTAAACCTTCTTTAAGACATGCCACTCAAGTCACAATCTTAGAGTATAACTCTATGAATTGTTTTTGGAACGAAGTATGAATCATCTTCTTGATTTAACCATTTCAATAATTCATAACTCCTCTTCTTAACTATCATAATTCAGTTAGAGGACGAATTGTGATAAGGTCTCAAAATCATTAAGATGATCTTAAAACATGATACTAAAGTACTCTACCATCTTTTCAAATTTGAGAAACTTTTATCCTTCTGCCTAATTTGATTCTTCTTATTCGTTCTGTCATACATTGATAAATTTTCAATGTTTCAGAATTATACTTAAGCTTGTAAGTATAATCATAGTTACTAAACCTTAGTAAATCATTACGAATGGTCTTATCCATCTTTTGTGGTGGACTTTGACAAGTGCACAAGAAAGTGTACTTGATCCCTTAGTCCTTCTCTTGATTCACATATACATGTGAACCCGGAACTAGTCTTAATTTTCCAAAGTTGAAAATTCTCATGCATTAAACACCTTGTATGATTCCAAGTTTTGGTCCAAATGAAACTTGGGTGATGAGAATCTTTCCTTGTTTGGTAAATTTAGACAGTACCACAAATGAAAGAATCAAATTCATATTTCCAACATTGCTATAAACATACAAACATCAAGTTTTTCATGAATGTCATTGTAAGGAGATAAAACTAAAGTAAAACAAACTTTTATTTATTTTAAAATGTGGAAAAACTTTTCCTTACAATGTAACTAGAAAATGAAAGCTATTACATGTTTCCTAGCAATCTATCATAACTCCTAAGAAGTAGATCAAGAATTCAATCTTCAATTAAGCGAAAGAAATCCATCTTCGCGATCAAATTCAGCATACTCTTTTTTTAAGTTTCCTTTCTTTTGCTTAATCTTGTTAAATATCAAAATGAAACTGAGTCACATTTTTTATTAAGAATCATCAACTGGGAACTAAAAAGAGTTAGATAGTGGACTTACCTAAAGTAGAGTCACACTTTTGACTTTAACATCCTTAGGTAAATTTGGAAGCTTCGCAAGCAGTGCCCCTTGTTGGATAAGGTGTCTAAGAATATAACTATTTCTGGTATGTACTTGACCCGACCCGGCATGGTCCATTTGGGTTGCATGGCACCATGCAATTGGATAGACTAAATGAGAGAAATAACACTTGGAAATTATTATTATATTATAAGTTCTAATATATTAATAATATTATTTGATTAGTTTGATCAAGAATTAATTTAGAATTAATTAAGTGATCAAAAGAGAACTAATTAAATATATGGGTTGATTATGTAAATCATTCATATCTTGTATAGTGGGCTAAGAGGCTCCATGGATTATCAAGTTGAGTTCCACCCATAGGATGCTCCATGGATGCTCCATGGGAGTTACAAACCCATGGGTCATGGAAATGAAGAGTCATGACACATTAGGGTTTACATGGTGTAACCCTAGATGTGTCAACACTATATAAGAATCATATTCTCCACCAAAATCAGCTACACTAAGGAAACAAGAGGGCTAGGCCGATTTCAAGAAGTGTGTATTCTCTCAAAAGTCTTTCCAAGAGCATTTGGTGTTGTGTGAAGCATTTGAGGCATCACACTTGGGGTGCTAGGCTCATAAGGTTTCAAGGAACATAAGCAACAACAAGGTAAGTTACTCTATCTATCATTCAAGTTAAAATTGTTCTCCATGTATGCTAGATAGGAATATAGCCTTGGAATTCAACTTTGCATGATAATTAGACAAACATAGATCCAAGGTTATTAGGGTTGCATGTACACTTAGGAAGTGTTAGAATGCTCAAAACCTAGCAGTGGTATCAGAGCCTAGGCTTGTTTGTTTGTTATTTGTGCAAAAAAGTTGAAGAAAGTCGAAAAACTTGTTGTCAGAGTGCTGGACTCGTCGACTCCATGGGGGGACTCGTCGAGTTCACTTGTATCTTCAACCTACTCGTCGAGTAGGTTAATGCACTCGGCGAGTAGGGTCGACAGAGTGCAGATTTTCGACTTTAGTTGCTGGAAAGGGATTAGAAACATTACCCTAAACTGTTTTGGTACTTGAAAACTTGTTTTAGATGGTGTAATGTCTTTGCTAATTCATTTACAACAACTAGTTATCAAAATTACAAAGGTTTAAGTGTAATTTTGATTTATGAATGTGTTCATATTCATGTTCCTGTTCATATGATGTTTTAGATGATCATAGGAATTATTTGTAACCTATGTGGTAGATTAATTCTTGATCATAATGTGTTTTAATGGAGTCCATAACTTGTCCTCAAGTTATGGAAAACCAAGAGTCACACTTGAATTAAAACCATTAAAAGAACACAAGAGTTAGAAAAATGAAGAGTCTTCGTTTTATTACTCTATTAAACTCATAAGTTACAAGAAATGAAAAGTTTTGAAAGTTACAAAACTTGCCCTCAAGTTTTGGAACAAGTAAAGTTCCAACCCTTAGAATTTTAAAAGTTAAAATTCAACCCTTATACTTATATTATTATAATTTAATAATTATATATATATATGTATAAGAACAAGTCGTCTTACCGCTAGTACGCCTCATTCACGAAGCCGGTCTATAAGGTGGGTATAAGGTTGTTGCCTATAAAATGGCAACTTAATGGGTGTCCATTCCCACCCACCACTCGCTTGACTGGTGGAGGGTCGTTAGCCGAACGGGTAGGACAAGGACTTATAAATTCTCATTAAAAGTATGATGAATATTGTAAAGTAACTAAATGTTTTATCAAATTCCCAATCTTAGTTACTTTAGGAAAATGTGAATAAGGTGCTAATCCATGAAATTACACTTTACCCTTTGTCTAAGTCGTTGGTGGAGCGTGTGTGGTTAACCGGCACACTAACTTGGATTTAACAAGGTAGGTAAAGGGTGACTTAAGGTTTATTATAGTATCGGTGGAGCGTGTGTGGTTTACCGGCACATCGATTGAGTGATAAACTTTAAGGGTACCAAGTGATTTGTATGGTTACTTCACACCTCGTTTTGTGATCCTCGGTATCCCAGTCACAAAACTTGGAGGGCACACTCGAGATTGAAACATGCCTTTGAAAAGTTCATTGAATCTCAAAGAATCTAGGAATTTCTAAGAACCAATCATAAAACCTAATATCTAATAATTTCAAATATGTTATTGTAACAACCCGAAATTTCCGCTTCATTTTAATGTAACTTTCTCATAAATCAACTCGCGCAACCGATTGTCATTCCGATTTCCAATTTCTGATTTCTCCATTTAATTAAGTCATTAATTAGGACACATTTAAAATGACTTAATGGGTGTCTTAATACATTTAGAAATCAATTTAACACCCAACTTTAGTGATCGTAATATTTCTAGAAATTACCGTATCGGGTTACGGTAACTCAATCGGGTACGACCAAAAACCCCGTCTAACGCCGGTATCGGGTAAAATTCCACCGTGTCCAAAACTTAAACACTATATAAACGTGTTTAGGACTTCATTTGAAGCCTTTGGTCAAATTATCACTAAACATTACCCACCTCTCTCCTAATCCAAGTTTAAGGGATAAAAACTCAAAATTAAGGCTTCTAATCTCTAAGGTACCTTCCTAGCCTTAATCTCTAACATATTTGGCATCCAAATTCGAGTTCAAATCATGAAATAGGCCAACATTCATGAGTTTACAGCCAAGGAACATTCTTGGGCCGTAAACTCATATTTCAAGGGTTTTTAAGCCCTAAAACCCTTCCTTTGCATAGTTGAACACTAGATATGACTTAAGGGCTTAAAGGGAAGAACTTATAACATGTAGAACATGGATTTAGAGGGACAAAAGTGAGTTTACGGCCAAGGAACATTCTTGGGCCGTAAACTCATATACAAGGGTATTTAAGCCAATTAACCCTTCCAAAACCTAGTTGGGACTTAGACATGAACCTTGGACTTGCTAATCTAGACTTGGAACACTTTAATCTTGATTTTTGTGTAACAAAGAAGAGTTTACAGCCAAGACACTCTCTTAGGCCGTAAACTCCTCTAAAAGGGTGATTTAAGGCCTTTAAACATGTTCAAATGCTTCCAAACTCAATCTATGGCTTTGTGGTAAAATCTAGATGCATCTAAAAATGGTTTAAAGGATTGAAACACAACAAAAGTATGATTTATGAGAGTTTACGGCCTAGGAACATACTCTTTGGCCGTAAACTCATAAAACAATGTTATAGATGCATCAAACACACCCAAATGGTTTGTATAAAATTCTAGAATCACATGTGATTGTTTTAAGCAACAAAAACTATCTTTTTCAAAGGTAAAAGAGATTTTACAGCCTTAGAACATTCCTCTAGGCCGTAAACTCCAACAAAGCTCTTAATTGATGTTCTAAAATCATATCAATGCCTAGAAAATTAGTTTGAATCACATGTGATTACCCTAAGTAGCAAAAATCAATTTTTCAAAGCCATTGTGAGTTTACGGTCGTAAACTCAAAGAGTGTGGCCGTAAACTCATGTTTTAATTGTTTTAAATCCATTTCAAGTGTTCCAAGGTGTTTAGATAATCATTCCTAGTAATCCCTAAGTCCATTTGAGCCCTTAAAACACCAAAACCTCACCCACATGAGTTTACGGCCGTAAACTCATGTATGTGGGTGTTCCATTGTTGTAAACTCTTTAAAATGTTTACTTATGGGGAGTAAACTCAAGTCCCAAGTCCCTTGTGTCATTACAAATCCAAAGATGTCACCCGGGTCACTCCAAACGCTCGTTTTGAGGTGTTTAACCTCATTGGAGTGTAATGTTCCATATGATTAGTGAATGTATCTCTAATTGTATATATATGGACATTATATCATTTTACATAGGGTCATCGCGAGTAATCAAACCCCGAACCGACGTTTAGCATTCAAAACCGACACGTTTCCGAGTCCGGTGAGTTCATACCCCTACCCTTTTTCACTGTTTTCACTGTTTTCAGGGGGGAACACAAGCAAAGTACAAGGGAATTCTTGTACTCATAACATGTTTTCAAATGTGTGTTTCATATTCTTATGCTTTTATAACTGATAACTACAACTGATAATAGATCGAACATACAGATCACGTAACATATATTTGTGAAATAAGTCTTTAAACTAGTATGTTCTACATGTATTTCACAAATGGTTTTCCACATTTATCAGTTAAAAGCACGACATTAAAACATTTGAATATAATACCTGTACACTGTTTTTTCCTCGGTAACACTCCACGCACATACGCGAGTGGAGGACTTTCATATTATTACTAGTAAATTTGTTATTCCGGTACGATTGGAGACACGTCCTCGGAGAACACTCCACCTGGATTACGCGAGTGGAGGACTACACCCATAACTAGAATCTCTGATATTTAGAGAGCGTGACTTGAGTGTATAGATCTATACGGGGCTGACTACCCCACACCTGGCTGCTAGCTACAGCCGAACCGAAATGGTTCAAGGGTGACGAAAGTCATAAGTATGTGGACGACTTATTGCCACATGTGGACTACTTATTGCCACGGGTTTCAGTCTATTGTATGGTTATGGAACTCGCAATTAGGATAACAGAGATTTACTTACAGTAATAATGGATTACTTTATACATCGTTTACATCGTTTACATCTTTTACATCTTTTACTTACTGTAACTAACATGCAGGAAGGTACGGGACCTTCCTGGGGAAAACATGGAATCTAATCACGATTACATCTTTTACATCTTTCACATCGTTTACATAAGATACATACATGCAGGAAAGCATGGGGCTTTCCTGGGTAACACTTACATAACTAGAAAGAGTCACAGAATGGATAACATTACATCTTTTACAATTTGTAACATACAATAAGGAAAGTATGGGACTTTCCCGGTAACACATGATAAGTAAACAAAACAGTTTAACCAGTCAGATAACCAACTACACATTTTCACACGAGTAAACATGTTTTCAGTGTACAAACTTACTATACTTTACATTTGTGAAACAATAACCAACTTTTAAGAAAATACGGGATTTTCTTGGTGTACATAACATTTCAGAAACAGAAAGGAAACCGATACATTTTCGTAAAACAAAACCGCTTATGAACTCACCAGCTTTATGCTGATTTTCAAACCGCTTGTGTTCTCAGGTCAGCGTTAGAACAGGTACCCGAAGATCCTTTTGCAAGAAGACGGTGTACATGAAGACCCGTTACATTTTGTCTATATATACTATGTATCACAACTGTACAAACTTTACTTTTGAAAAAACTGTAAAACTGTTATTATGTAATGTAATGCTTGTTTTACTTTACTTACTATGTACATTGGATTTGATACTCAACACGGTAGTCAACCCCGGAAATGTATTCCGCCTTTGGTTTTCGGGGTGTGACAGATTGGTATCAGAGCCCTTGTTTATAGTGAATAAAGTATACCAAACCTTACATGGTATAAAACTATAAACACTAAAGGGCCTAAGTGCTCTGAATTAAAAGTATCTTCAAACTACAAGTATTTTCAAAAGTATACAAGTATACCAAACCGTCGCCATCCGTAACCACAAGTAGAACAGAACATAAGTAAATGGGTGTTGTGTACTACGGTTAAACCTGGGCAGTTATGTTATCATGTCTAGGGTCAATATAGCCTGGCCAACTATATTCATTCGAGACACGGCCAACATGTGCTTGGGAGTGACTGTGGTATATGACATGCCTAAAACTTACCCTAATATCCGAAACATCGAATCATTGTCGTAAACAACTCATGAAATACTATGGGAGTATTTCTCGACCTCGATCCTCTGTAATAATCCTCATTCGAGTAGTTCTCTGTGATCATACTTAGCAATAAATTATCTGTTCGATAACTTTTTCCTGCTTTATCGCTTACTCGAATCATATAACTGTCATGTCTATCGATTCAATGTAGAGGACTTACCATCCTCTCTTTCTTGATCTTATTAGATCAAGATGCCTCCCCGAAAGAGACCTAGCTCAAAGAACAACAACAATCCTTCTTCGCCGCCACCTCCTCCCTAGTTTGACCTAGCATCAGTTCAGACAATGATGACAGCTGCAATGGTAGCAGCTATGTCACAAATGAACCCTAGTGGTTCGGGTGGTGGTACTCAATCTCAAAACCCTGAAGGTAGCCAGGGACACCAAAGAGGGGGTTCCTATAAGGATTTCATGAATGCGAAACCAACATCCTTTAATGGCGTTGGAGGTCTCATTTCTTTATCTCGATGGTTCGAGAAAATCGAGTCCATCTTTGAAATCTGTGCTTGTGAGGAATCCGATAAAGTCAAATTTGCAGCCTGTACCTTCGCGGATAAAGCTTTGACTTGGTGGAATGGCCGAGTCAAATCTCTGACCTTACCCATAGCCAATGCCATGGGCTGGGAAGCCATGAAGGAACTTCTCATTGCTGAGTATTGCCCCCGTGGTGAAATGCAGAAATTAGAGCATGAGCTCTGGAACCTGAAGATGAAAGGTTCCGACATTGCTGCATATACTTCCCGATTTGATGATCTCGCACTTCTCTGCCCAGGGTTAGTCACTCCTGAAAACAAAAAGATCGAAAGGTTCGTTTGGGGATTATCTCAACCAATAAAGAGTCATGTTTTGGCTGCTCGTCCGGATACCTATGATAGTGCCAAGACCTTAGCACAAATTCTGATTGATCACAACGACGATGTCAAGGAAATCACTACCACTTCTGAGCCGACTCAAAGGAGTGGTGAAAAGAGGAAATTCTGGAAAAAGAAGAAAGGTCAATCTTCTCAAGGATCATCCAAGAAACAACAGACGGTAGCAATCCATGCTGCTACTACTACTCCTGTTGTTGCTATTTCTGCCATGGGATCCACTGCCTCAACTCCTACCAGTAAATATGTTGGTAACCTCCCTCTGTGTGACAAGTGTAAATACCACCATCATCCTGGTCCCTGTCGAGAATTGCCTTGCACCAACTGTGGTAAGAAAGGGCACACAGTTCGGTACTGCAGAACCCCTACTCAATCAGCTAACCAATCATCGGGAGCAGGTGTTAGTCAAGCCTGCTACAACTGTGGCGAAGTTGGGCACTTTAAAAGGGATTGTCCCAAGAAGCCAACTGCTGGTAACACTGGAAGGGTCCTAACCATGGGACGGGAGGAAGCAGTTGCTGATCCCACTGTTGTTTCGGGTACGTTCTTTCTCGACAACTCATATGCTAGTATTCTTTTCGATTCGGGTGCTGAAAGGAGTTTTGTGAGTCATGCATTCAAACATAATCTAAAACCAAATCCTCAACCACTAACTGAAACGTTTACCGTCGAGACGGCTAATGGTGAGAAAGAAAGCGCTAACGACATATTCATAGGTTGTACGCTTACCCTAAATGATCACTCATTTCCTATAGACCTCATGCCCATTTCCATTAAGAGCTTTGATGTTATCATTGGCATGGATTGGTTGAGTCCCAATCATGCTGACATTCTTTGTTATGAAAAAGCTATCCGTCTCAATCTTCCTTCGAATCAAACTCTCATAATCTATGGCGATAAACCCAGTTCCAACCTTCATATCATTTCTTGCATCAAAGATCGAAAGCTCCTTCGAAAGGAGTGTGTTGCATTCTTAGCACATGTGATCAACGAGAAACAAGAAGTTAGAGACCTCGCGAACATTCCCGAAGTCTGTAACTTTCCCGATGTGTTTCCCGAAGAACTTCCAGGGATTCCTCCCGAACGTCAGGTCGAATTTCATATTGACCTAATTCCTAGAGCTACTCCCGTAGCAAAATCCCCGTATCGCTTAGCTACCGCAGAAATGCAGGAGTTATCCAGTCAACTCAATGAGTTGCTCAGTAAAGGATTCATTAGGCCGAGTTCCTCACCCTGGGGAGCTCCGATTCTGTTTGTCAAAAAGAAAGATAGATCCTTTCGGATGTGTATCGACTATCGTGAGCTGAACAAGTTAACCGTTAAGAACCGATATCCTCTTCCTAGAATAGACGACCTCTTCGATCAACTCCAGGGAGCCAGTTACTTCTCTAAGATAGACCTTCGGTCGGGGTACCATCAGTTACGAGTCCAGGAGAATGATGTTCCCAAGACAGCATTTAGGACTCGGTATGGACACTACGAGTTTGTAGTGATGCCCTTCGGTCTAACCAATGCACCGGCTGTGTTCATGGACCTGATGAACCGGGTGTGCCGTCCCTTCCTAGACAAATTCGTTATCGTGTTCATTGATGACATCCTCGTCTACTCCCGAAGTGAAGAAGACCATAAACAGCACTTGAGGCTAGTGTTGGAAACTCTTAGATCCGAAAAGCTTTACGCAAAATTTTCCAAATGTGAATTCTGGTTACGGAAGGTAACTTTCCTCGGTCACGTAGTAAGCGAGGAGGGTATTCATGTAGATCCTTCCAAGATTAAAGCGATAGAGAGTTGGTTGGCACCGAAAACGCCCACGGAAATTTGTCAATTCTTGGGTCTAGCCGGCTACTATCGACGATTCATTCAGAACTTTTCCAAAATCGCCAAACCATTAACCACTCTAACACAGAAAGGTGTACCCTTTTGTTGGAGTGATAAGCAAGAAACTGCATTCCAAACGTTGAAGAGAGCCTTATGCAGCGCGCCTGTTCTGCTCTGCCTGAAGGGACAGAGGACTTCGTTGTCTATTGCGACGCGTCTAATCAAGGTTTAGGCTATGTGCTTATGCAAAGAGGAAAGGTGATTGCCTATGCCTCTAGACAGCTGAAAGCACACGAAGTCAACTATACCACACACGACTTGGAGCTAGGAGCAGTAGTCTTCGCATTGAAGATTTGGAGACATTATCTCTACGGAACCAAGTGCACAATCTTCACTGATCACAAGAGTCTGCAGCACATCTTTAATCAAAAAGACTTAAACATGAGGCAACGGCGATGGGTAGAATTACTCAGTGACTATGAGTGTGAAATCCGTTACCACCCCGGCAAGGCCAATGTGGTAGCAGATGCCCTTAGCCGAAAGGATAGTAAAAGCCACAAAGTGAAGAACCAGACGATGACCATCCATTCCAACTTACCTATGCAAATCCGAGAAGCTCAGTATGCAGCCCTCAAACCTGAAAACGTGTCAGATGAAACCTTGAGAGGAATGGAAAAGAAACTTGAGATCAGAGGTGACGGAGTTCACTGTTTCATGAATCGAATCTGGATTCCCAAATCCGGTGGATTCAGGGAAATAGTCATGGAGGAAGCACATAGAACCAAATACTCTGTTCACCCAGGTTCGGACAAGATGTATCTGGATCCCAAGAAACAATACTGGTGGCCGAACATGAAAGCTGAGATAGCTACATTTGTGGGCAAATGTCTGACTTGCGCCAAGGTCAAAGTCGAACATCAGAAACCTTCAGGTCTGCTCCAACAACCCGAGATCCCCGAGTGGAAATGGGAAATGATTACCATGGTCTTCATCACCAAACTACCCAAGTGTTCTAGTGGGTACGACACCATTTGGGTAATTGTCGATCGTTTGACAAAATCCGCTCACTTCATCCCAATCAAAGAATCATACAAGATGGAGAGACTTACGCGAATCTACATTCAGGAGGTAGTACGTCTACACGATGTACCTGTATCCATTATCTCTGATCGAGATAGTAGGTTTACCTCCAAATTCTGGCAATCTCTTCAGAAAGCCCTTGGAACCAAACTAGATATGAGCACGGCGTATCATCCTCAGACCGATGGACAGAGTGAGAGAACAATCCAAACCCTGGAGGACATGCTTCGGGCATGTGTCATTGACTTTGGAAAGTCGTGGGATACACACCTATCCTTGATCGAGTTCTCATACAACAACAGTTACCACACCAGCATTAGGGTTGCTCCGTTCGAAGCCCTATACGGTCGTAAGTGCAGATCCCCTCTGTGTTGGGTCGAGGTGGGGATACACAGTTAGCCAGGAGTCGAGTCCCCGACAGTGCTCTCACTGGTCCTGAAATCATCCGCGAAACCACCGAAAAGATCATTCAAATCCGTAACCGACTGAAAGCCTCACGTGATCGTCAAAAGAGTTACGCTGATAATCATCGGAAACCATTAGAATTCCAGGTTGGAGACCGTGTCCTGTTAAAAGTCTCTCCCTGGAAAGGCACTGTACGCTTTGGCAAGCGTGGGAAACTTAATCCGAGGTATATTGGACCCTTTGAGATCCTCTCTAGGATTGGTCCAGTTGCCTATAAACTTCATTTACCTCACGAACTCAGTAACATTCATCCTGTCTTTCATGTTTCAAATCTTAAAAAGTGCTTATCCGATGAAACCCTAACAATTCCCTTAGACGAGATCGAGATCAATGAAAACCTCAACTTTGCGGAGGAACCGATCGAAATCATGGATCGAGAAGTCAAACGTACAAAACAAAGTCGCATCCTGTTAGTGAAGGTTCGCTGGAATGCCAAGCGGGGACCGGAATTCACTTGGGAACGGGAAGACTCAATGAAACAGAAGTATCCACAACTCTTTTCTTATCCATGATTTGTATCTTGTCTTATGTTCTAAACTTGAATTTCGGGACAAAATTCCCTTTAACGGGGGGGATAATGTAACAACCCGAAATTTCCGCTTCATTTTAATGTAACTTTTTCATAAATCAACTCGCGCAACCGATCGTCATTCCGATTTCCAATTTCTGATTTCTCCGTTTAATTAAGTCATTAATTAGGACACATTTAAAATGACTTAATGGGTGTCTTAATACATTTAGAAATCAATTTAACACCCAACTTTAGTGATCGTAATATTTCTAGAAATTACCGTATCGGGTTACGGTAACTCAATCGGGTACGACCAAAAACCCCGTCTAACGCCGGTATCGGGTAAAATTCCACCGTGTCCAAAACTTAAACACTATATAAACGTGTTTAGGACTTCATTTGAAGCCTTTGGTCAAATTATCACTAAACATTACCCACCTCTCTCCTAATCCAAGTTTAAGGGATAAAAACTCAAAATTAAGGCTTCTAATCTCTAAGGTACCTTCCTAGCCTTAATCTCTAACATATTTGGCATCCAAATTCGAGTTCAAATCATGAAATAGGCCAACATTCATGAGTTTACAGCCAAGGAACATTCTTGGGCCGTAAACTCATATTTCAAGGGTTTTTAAGCCCTAAAACCCTTCCTTTGCATAGTTGAACACTAGATATGACTTAAGGGCTTAAAGGGAAGAACTTATAACATGTAGAACATGGATTTAGAGGGACAAAAGTGAGTTTACGGCCAAGGAACATTCTTGGGCCGTAAACTCATATACAAGGGTATTTAAGCCAATTAACCCTTCCAAAACCTAGTTGGGACTTAGACATGAACCTTGGACTTGCTAATCTAGACTTGGAACACTTTAATCTTGATTTTTGTGTAACAAAGAAGAGTTTACAGCCAAGACACTCTCTTAGGCCGTAAACTCCTCTAAAAGGGTGATTTAAGGCCTTTAAACATGTTCAAATGCTTCCAAACTCAATCTATGGCTTTGTGGTAAAATCTAGATGCATCTAAAAATGGTTTAAAGGATTGAAACACAACAAAAGTATGATTTATGAGAGTTTACGGCCTAGGAACATACTCTTTGGCCGTAAACTCATAAAACAATGTTATAGATGCATCAAACACACCCAAATGGTTTGTATAAAATTCTAGAATCACATGTGATTGTTTTAAGCAACAAAAACTATCTTTTTCAAAGGTAAAAGAGAGTTTATGGCCTTAGAACATTCCTCTAGGCTGTAAACTCCAACAAAGGTCTTAATTGATGTTCTAAAATCATATCAATGCCTAGAAAATTAGTTTGAATCACATGTGATTACCCTAAGTAGCTTAAATCAATTTTTCAAAGCCATTGTGAGTTTACGGCCGTAACCTCAAAGAGTGTGGCCGTAAACTCATGTTTTAATTGTTTTAAATCCATTTCAAGTGTTCCAAGGTGTTTAGATAATCATTCCTAGTAATCCCTAAGTCCATTTGAGCCCTTAAAACACCAAAACCTCACCCACATGAGTTTACGGCCGTAAACTCATGTATGTGGGTGTTCCATTGTTGTAAACTCTTTAAAATGTTTACTTATGGGGAGTAAACTCAAGTCCCAAGTCCCTTGTGTCATTACAAATCCAAAGATGTCACCCGGGTCACTCCAAACGCTCGTTTTGAGGTGTTTAACCTCATTGGAGTGTAATGTTCCATATGATTAGTGAATGTATCTCTAATTGTATATATATGGACATTATATCATTTTACATAGGGTCATCGCGAGTAATCAAACCCCGAACCGACGTCTAGCATTCAAAACCGACACGTTTCCGAGTCCGGTGAGTTCATACCCCTACCCTTTTTCACTGTTTTCACTGTTTTCAGGGGGGAACACAAGCAAAGTACAAGGGAATTCTTGTACTCATAACATGTTTTCAAATGTGTGTTTCATATTCTTATGCTTTTATAACTGATAACTACAACTGATAATAGATCGAACATACAGATCACGTAACATATATTTGTGAAATAAGTCTTTAAACTAGTATGTTCTACATGTATTTCACAAATGGTTTTCCACATTTATCAGTTAAAAGAACGACATTAAAACATTTGAATATAATACCTGTACACTGTTTTGTCCTCGGTAACACTCCACGCACATACGCGAGTGGAGGACTTTCATATTATTACTAGTAAATTTGTTATTCCGGTACGATTGGAGACACGTCCTCGGAGAACACTCCACCTGGATTACGCGAGTGGAGGACTACACCCATAACTAGAATCTCTGATATTTAGAGAGCATGACTTGAGTGTATAGATCTATACGGGGCTGACTACCCCACACCTGGCTGCTAGCTACAGCCGAACCGAAATGGTTCAAGGGTGACGAAAGTCATAAGTGTGTGGACGACTTATTGCCACATGTGGACTACTTATTGCCATGGGTTTCAGTCTATTGTATGGTTATGGAACTCGCAATTAGGATAACAGAGATTTACTTACAGTAATAATGGATTACTTTATACATCGTTTACATCTTTTACATCTTTTACTTACTGTAACTAACATGCAGGAAGGTACGGGACCTTCCTGGGGAAAACATGGAATCTAATCACGATTACATCTTTTACATCTTTCACATCGTTTACATAAGATACATACATGCAGAAAAGCATGGGGCTTTCCTGGGTAACACTTACATAACTAGAAAGAGTCACAGAATGGATAACATTACATCTTTTACAATTTGTAACATACAATAAGGAAAGTATGGGACTTTCCCGGTAACACATGATAAGTAAACAGAACAGTTTAACCAGTCAGATAACCAACTACACATTTTCACACGAGTAAACATGTTTTTAGTGTACAAACTTACTATACTTTACATTTGTGAAACAATAACCAACTTTTAAGAAAATACGGGATTTTCTTGGTGTACATAACATTTCAGAAACAGAAAGGAAACCGTTACATTTTCGTAAAACAAAACCGCTTATGAACTCACCAGCTTTATGCTGGTTTTCAAACCGCTTGTGTTCTCAGGTCAGCGTTAGAACAGGTACCCGAAGATCCTTTTGCAAGAAGACGGTGTACATGAAGACCTATTACATTTTGTCTATATATACTATGTATCACAACTGTACAAACTTTACTTTTGAAACAACTGTAAAACTGTTATTATGTAATGTAATGCTTGTTTTACTTTACTTACTATGTACATTGGATTTGATACTCAACACGGTAGTCAACCCCGGAAATGTATTCCGCCTTTGGTTTTCGGGGTGTGACAGTTATAGCTTGGATTACGGCATACCTCTTCTAAGTTATAATATATTGTGATTGGATCCTAGCCTTAATATTACATTTGGGTGTTTTATTAAGGACTCTCTTAATATCTAAACTAATCTTGTCCTCTTCCTTCAGATGTCTTCAAACAATGTTGCTTCTGGCTCTAATCCTAATGGCTCCTTTACCCTTATGAACTTGTGTGGGAAAGTCATTTTTGATGGATCCAACTTCAATGAGTGGATCAGAAACATCAGGATGATTACCCGCAACGAGGACAAAGAATATGTCCTTGACAAGGAGCTTAAGGAGATTGATGAGACCACTGCAACTCCTCAGGAGATCGCTGACTTTCAGGAACATGAAAGGGATGATACAAAAGTAGCATGCATCATGATAGCCACGATGACAGCGGAACTCCAAAAGTCCTATGAGGATTTCTACCCTTATGAAATGCACCAAGATTTGATGGAAAGATACCATCAAAGTGCACGACAAGAGAGGTATGAAATCATCTGCTCCATGATAACAACCATGATGAAGGATGGGGATTCGGTCATGAGCCACATGCAGAAAATGCAAAGGTATGTGGATCGATTGCTGAAGCTTAATGTGAACTTCCCTGAGGAGCTTGCAATAGATATAATTTTGCGCTCCTTACCATCGTGATATGATCAATTCCGCATGACATATCACATGAATAAGGAAGAGGTCACACTCAGCAAACTTCAGGGACTTCTCAAGACTGCAGAATCAGGTCTTAAGGGGAAGTCGGTTGTTAACTCTCCTACTCCAAACTCCACTCCGGTTTTGGCAATCGGGAAAAGTCGAGGAAAGAAGAGAAAGAGTTCTTCGAAGGGTACCAAGGTTAGGACCCTTGATGGCTCTTCTTCAAGTGGAACCAAGAAAGGTTTCGTCACTCCTTCTTCTGACCCAATAGAGGCTGAATGCTTCTATTGCCATGAAAAATCACATTGGAAGCGGAACTGCCCAAAATACCAGCAAAATGTGAAGGATGGGAAAGTTAAACCCAACCATGCAGGTATTTACACTATCATTTCTAATTACTCACCCCATTCGAAATCTTGGGTCCTTGATACCGGTTGTGGTATTCACATTTGTTGTGACTTGCAGGGACTAAGAAGAAGTGAGAATGTGGAGCAAGGAAGAATAAACTTAATCATGGGGAATAGGAAAGTTACACCTGTTACCAAGATTGGAGTTTATACTTTATCGCTAAGTAGTGGGTTAAACTTAGATTTGAATAAATGTTGTTATTCGCCAGAAATGGCAAGAAATATTATTTCCTTTCATGCATTGTATAAACAAGGTTTCACCTTTTCATTTGATAATGAAGTTGGTTCGATTAATGCTTTCTTTAATAGTGTTCTTTATTTTAAAGCATTACCTTGTGATGGTGGGTATGAAGTTGTATCTGTTGTAGATAACTTAGGAAATAATGTTTTGTGTATTGATTCTCCTGATAATAATAACTTGGATAAAGCATCATTATTGCATTGTCGTCTTGGACATATAAGCAAGAAACGCACAGGCCAACTCCAAAAGGATGGAGTCTTGGAGTCATTTGACCTAAAGTCTGATGATAGTTGCGAATCATGCTTACTTGGAAAAATAACAAAGTCACCCTTCACAGGTTCTTGTGAAAGGGGTGAAGGTTTGTTGGACCTTATACACACGGATGTGTGTGGACCATTCAAACATGCCACAAGGGATGCTAATCGTTATTATTTGACTTTTACTGATGATTATAGTAGATATGGATATGTCTACTTAATCAAGCATAAGTCAGAGACTTTCGAAAGGTTTAAGGAATTTAAACAGGAAGTCGAGAATAAATTGGGCAAGAGCATTAAGATGCTTCGATCCGATCGAGGTGGTGAGTATCTTAGTTCAGAGTTCCTCGACTATCGTAGGGAATGTGGGATTGTCTCACAATTGACACCTCCCAGGACACCGCAGTTGAGTGGTGTGGCTGAGAGGCATAATCGAACCTTGTTGGATATGGTTTGTTCCATGATGATTCGAGCTTCGATACCAATCTCATTCTTGGGGTATGCCTTAGAGACTGCCTCCCATATCCTTAATCTAGTCCCTACAAAGAAAGTTGCCAAAACTCCTCACGAGATGTGGACTGGTAAAGTACCCAAACTAGACCACATCAAGATTTGGGGTTGCAAGGCTTTCTTGAGACGCGAGACTCTTGATAAGCTCGAACCTCGAAGCGAGAGGTGTATTTTCATCGGCTACCCACAGCAATCCTTTGGTTACCTCTTCTACAGACCTAGTGATAATGTGGTCTTTGTAGCAAGAAGAGGAGTCTTTCGAGAAAGAGAGTTTATAAGCCAAGGAGATAGTGGGAGGCAAATTGATCTTGAAGGAATTCAAGAGTCAAGTGGTGAAGGAACTTCAAACTCTAGCCCTCAACTTGAGGAGGAAACTCCTGTTGAGCCAATTGACGAATCTGTACCTCTGAGGCGTTCCACGAGAGTTAGGAGTGCACCTTAGCATTACTATGGATTCCATATTACTACAGAAGGTGAGACACTTATTAGTGATGGGACACTAGTAAGTCAAGATGACCCTAACAGCTACGAGGAAGCCATGGCAGGCCCCGAGTCTGCTAAATGGAAAGAGGCTATGGATAGTGAGATACAATCCATGTATGACAATCAAGTTTGGAACTTGGTTGAGAATGTACCAGGTCGTAAGACAGTAGGGTGCAAATGGATCTTCAAGAAGAACACCGACATGGATGGTAATGTACACACTGATAAGGCTCGACTGGTCGCAAAGGGCTTCTCTCAAATTCCTGGAGTGGATTATGATGAGACCTTTTCTCCAGTAGCGAAGATTAAGTCTATCAGGGTTATGTTAGCCATAGCCGCATTTCATGACTATGAAATTTGGCAAATGGATGTCAAAACTGCTTTCCTTAATGGAAAGTTGGCTGAAGATGTTTACATGAGTTAGCCAGAAGCTTTTGTCAGCAGCGAGTACCCTAATAGAGTGTGTAAGCTTGAGAAATCCATCTATGGATTAAAGCAAGCACCTCGCAGATGGAATCTTTGCTTTGATGAAAAGGTCAAGGAATTTGGCTTTTCTAGGAGTGAAGATGAATCTTGTGTGTATGTCAAGGCTAGTGGGAGTATAGTTAGCTTTTTGGTATTATATGTGGATGACATACTACTCATAGGAAACGCCATTCCAACCCTGCAGGAAGTAAAGTCCTGGCTTGGGAAGTGTTTCGCTATGAAGGACCTTGGTGAAGCTGCCTATATTTTAGGGATAAGGATCTTGAGAGATCGGAGTAAAAGACTAATTGGACTTAGTCAGAGTACCTACTTGGATAAGGTGCTGAAGAGATTCAGCATGCAGGACTCCAAGAAAGGAGAGTTACCCATCCAGAGTAACGCCAAATTGAGTAAGACACAAAGCCCTAGCACTGAGGCTGAGATAGCAGAAATGAGTCGAATACCTTATGTTTCGGCTGTAGGATCGATCATGTATACTATGACGTGTACTCGACCTGATGTAGCCTTTCCCCTGAGCATGGTTAGCAGGTTTCAGGGGAACCCTGGCAAGGCACACTGGACTGCGGTAAAGAATATTCTCAAGTACCTAGGAAGGACTATGGACTGGGTCCTTACCCTCGGTGGGAGTGATGACTTGAGAGTTGTAGGGTATAGTGATGCTAGCTTCTAGACTGATAGGGATAATTTCCACTCTCAGTCGGGCTGGGTCTTTACCCTAAACGTAGGAGCAATTTCTTGGAAGAGTTCCAAGCAAGAGACAGTGGCTGATTCAACTTGTGAATCAGAGTATATTGCAGCGAGCAAGGCGGCAAAGGAGGCTATATGGCTAAAGAACTTCATCGGAGACCTTGGAGTTGTACTAGCTATTAAAAAGCTAATGGAAATTTTCTGTGATAGTGAAAGCGTTGTTGCCTTAGCCAAGGATCCAAGGGATCACGAGAGATCCAGACACATCGACAGAAAATACCATTTTATTAGACATCGAATAGAAGAAGGACTCCTCGTGGCAAAGAGGGTATCATCGGATGAGAACCCAGCAGATCCCCTCATGAAGGGACTGACTCGGGTTAAGCATCTCCAGCATGCTCGGAGCATAGGGCTGAAGGATGATATTAGATTTAGTAGTTAGATAACCTCAAAATTTCTAAAGTGTAATTGACATTAGATGATGAATAAAAGGTGTTTTATTTATGAGTAAAGTGTTGCTATCTCTTGTCAATCGTTTACTATATTTCTTTTGCATGTTTTGACTTCCAGAATAATTTTGTTTGGTATAACATATTATTCAAACCTCCACAGTCGGTCATATGTCGGAAGTAGGTATGAATCAAGACTGTCATGATTGGTTGTAGAGGTCTAAGGTGTTAGACAAGGCTACAACAATCATGAGTTCTCATAAGCTCTGAGCATTGGACTCAACCCATTCTCACTGGAATCACTTCATGGAATTCTATCTCGAGTGATCGTGAGACGGTAATACCATATAAGTCTTCAAACCTAGAGATATGATTTGTTACTTACAAGTTGGTTATGCATTGATTGTATGAAAACACATTGGTAACTCGATGTTATAAATCGTGCTCTTGTGTGTAATTCAATGAGTGGTAGAACAAACATATGAGTCGAAGTATATCTGTTCCTTCTTGGATTAGAAGCTGATATCTGGGCCCCTCGATGATTTTGTTTTGACCTATGTATCGGGCCCAGTCAGAACTAAGTTGATGTGTTCAATTAAGTTCCTAGTTAAAGAAATCGGAAATCGGGAAACAAACTGTTGGACAATAAGTAAGACATTGTTCCATGTATTTGTCCGACTGATATCTAGAACAGAGGATTATATGATCACTTATCTTAAATGGCGTACCATCATCTTCTCATTTCCAAGAAACCTTGAAAAGAGCTACGATTGCCGATCGGTTCCTGAAGTCATACTTGCAGTAATAGTTATTAGACTTAGCCAAGTGGGAGACTGTTGGATAAGGTGTCTAAGTCCATAACTATTTCTGGTATGTACTTGACCCGACCCGGCATGGTCCATTTGGGTTGCATGGCACCATGCAATTGGATAGACTAAATGAGAGAAATAACACTTGGAGATTATTAATATATTATAAGTTCCAATATATTAATAATATTATTTGATTAGTTTGATCAAGAATTAATTTAGAATTAATTAAGTGATCAAAAGAGAACTAATTAAATATATGGGTTGATTATGTAAATCATCCATATCTTGTATAGTGGGCTAAGAGGCTCCATGGATTATCAAGTTGGGTTCCACCCATAGGATGCTCCATGGGAGTTACAAACCCATGGGTCATGGAAATGAAGAGTCATGACACATTAGGGTTTACATGGTGTAACCCTAGATGTGTCAACACTATATAAGAATCATATTCTCCACCAAAATCGACTACACTAAGGAAACAAGAGGGCTAGGCCGATTTCAAGAAGTGTGTATTCTCTCAAAAGTCTTTCCAAGAGCATTTGGTGTTGTGTGAAGCATTTGAGGCATCACACTTGGGGTGCTAGGCTCATAAGGTTTCAAGGAACATAAGCTAAAACAAGGTAAGTTATTCTATCTATCATTCAAGTTAAAATTGTTCCCCATGTATGCTAGATAGGAATATAGCCTTGGAATTCAACTTTGCATGATAATTAGACAAACATAGATCCAAGGTTATTAGGGTTGCATGTACACTTAGGAAGTGTTAGAATGCTCAAAACCCAACACCCCTTCCTTTGGCAATTTTAACAAATGGACCTTTTGGTAATGGTACATGGGACTATCAGAGAAGTAGTTTTTCTCTTTACCATTTGGTCAACCGAGTTGACTATGGCCGATCCCTTTCCATTGGGAAGAGAATGATTTTTCTGGATTTCCAGTGTCATCATTGTCAATGTCCATAAAGTTTTTGGGAAGTCGATCTTCTAATCAAATTTTCTTTACTAGCCTTCCAAATCATTGCTGATTCAGTAGTACCAAGCAAATAGATAAGATCATTAAGGATTTTGTCATAGTCTGTTTCATAGGAGTCCCAAAGGGACTCACTATGTGACTTAGAAAGTGACTGAACCACCAACTTTCTCAAGACTTTGACACACAACTCTCCCGGCTTGTCAATATGTGACTTCATCTCCAAGATGCGACCACACATAGACCTTGCTTGCCAATAGGGCTAGAGTAACCTTGAACTTCTGGGATAGGAAGAATAATTGGTGGAGGTGGAGGAAGTGAAGTTCCAAGAGATTTGGGAAGATCATAGATGTCTGAACTAGGCATCTTTTGGGGAGATATTCAAGATAGTTGATTTAAAGACCTTAATATAACACCCAATATGAAATATTAAGGGTAGGACCCAACACAATATTTTATAACTTGGAAGAGGGATGCCGTAATCCAAGCTATAGAATATTTGAGGGTAGGTGAATGACGATTCATCAATTTCCACCATGAAAAACGGAATAAATTATTAGGTTTTTTAATTGGATTTGAAACTCCTAGATCTTTTGAGATTCATTGAACTATTCAATGGCATGTTTCAATCTCGAGTGTGCCCTTCAGGTTTTGTGACTGGGATGCCGAGGATCACAAAACAAGGTGTGAAGTAACCATGAAAATTACTTGGTACCCTTAAGTTTTTACCCCTCAATCGATGTGTCAGTTAACCACACACGCTCCATCGATACTATGAAAAACATTAAGTTACCCTTTCCCTACCTTGTTAAATACGAGTTAGTGTGTCGGTTAACCACACATGCTCCACTAACCGACTTAAACAAAGTGCAAAGTGTAATTTCATGGATTAGCACCTTATTCACATTTTCCTAAGTAACTAAGATCGGGTATTTATAAAAGGTTTAGTTACTTAGTATTTATCATTAATACTTTTAATGAAGGGAGAATTTATAGTGTTTGTCCTACCCGTTCGGCTAACGACCCTCCACCAGTCAAGGAAGCGGTGGGTGAGAGTGGACACCCATTAAACTTCCATTTTATAGGTAGTGACCTTATACCCCCCTTATAGACCGGCTTCGTGAATGAGACCTACTAACGGTAAGACTGACTTGCTCTTATACATATATTATTATTAACTTATAATATTATAAAGTATAAGGGTTGAATTTTTAACTTTTAAAATTCTAAGGGCTAACTTGGAATTAAAGTATTCATAAGAGAAAACTTTTCAAGTTTTAAAACTTGAGGGAATGTTTTGAAACTATTCAAAACTAATTAATTCCATAACTTATGTGTTTAAAGTAGTTTTAATTAAAAAACTCTTCAAGTTCCATAACTTGAGGACAAGTTATGGAAGACTTTAAACTAATAAAAGAATGTAACTTTTTCTTTATTTTGTAACTTATGGATTTAATTAAGGTTACACATTTTATTACTTAATGAAATGACTCTTGAACCTCCATAACTTGAGGACAAGTTATGGAGTCATAAAACCATTTAATGAGAACAAGACTCTTCATTTTGTAACCTTTGCCATCTTTTATAAGTTTTAAGAATCTTTAATGTAACTTTTCATGTAACTTGAGGGTAAGTTACACAAACACATTTTAGAATCAATTCTTAGATTAAAATGGATCAAAGACACATAATCAATCAACCTTTCTATTAATCTAAGCAACTCATATGAACAAAGGTAATACACATCAAAATTTTCCATGTAATTAGCATAACTTTTAAACTAATACAAAACATGAATCTATTGACAATTATATTTGAAATTTTATTAGCATGAACATTACCACATCAAAAACAAGTTTATAAGTCCAAAAACATCTTAGGGTAACGTTCCTAGTCCAATTCCAGCCAAAAAAGTCGAATATATGTTGTCTGGGGTTCCAACTCGTCGAGTGCACGAACAAACTCGGCGAGTTGGATGCTTTTTACCTTGGACTCGGCGAGTCCATTAGTGGACTCAGCGAGTCTGCTATGCAGACAGCATCAAAATTCGATTTTTAAGCAGTTTAAGCAAGTATAACAAGAAAACAAGCCTAGGCTCTGATACCACTGTTGGGTTTTGAGCATTCTAACACTCATATGGTGCACATGCAACCCTATAAACCTTGGATCTATGTTTTCTCTGTTATACATGCAAATAAGAACTTTCCAAGGCTTTAATCCTAACTAATATAATATGAGGCAACTATACTACTAAGACTAGTTAGATTACATACCTTTTGGTGTAGTTTGATATCTTCAAGCTTTAAGAGCTTAGCCCCAATAGTGTGGAAGCCTCAAGTGGAATGACAAATCACCAAAACACCTTGGAAGACTTTGAGGATAAGAATACTTTGGTTCTCTCTAGTGAAATCGACTAGCCCTCTTAGTGTACCTACACTAGTGCCAATTTCACCAACCAATGACATCTTTATATAGTATGGAGACTAGGGTTAAAACCATGACCTTTCATTTCATATGATCCATGGGTTAAACACTCCATGGACTATCCATGAAAGCTTAGCCCAACCTAAATAAACTTGGCCCATTCCATATATATATGAGTCCATATTTAATTAGTTCATTTTGATCACTTAATTAATTCTAAATTAATTATTGATCAATATTAATTAAATAATATGATTCCATATTAATATATTAGAACTTATAATGTATTACTATAATCATAAATATACTATTCTCAAGAGATTATCCATATAAATTGTGCCAGTGAAGTGCAACCCAAATGGACCATGCTGGGTCGGGTCAAGTACATACCAAATATAGTTATGGACTTAGACATTAATCCAACAAGTTTTCCTTCCACTACGAACGGGTCTACATCCATAATGTCGGCCCGTTTAGTTAGTAGTAGTTCCGGACCTCGGTTCGATGTAGTAGTTAGAGTGCTTGATTTCTTTGTGATTCAAGCATGTTTTGTGTTATGTGTTCCGGACTCCGGTCCTATGCAGTATATGTGTTCATGCTAGTTGATATGTTTATGCTATGTTATGTTCAGTCAGTTTCGGACTTCGGTCTGATGCAGGGGACAAGGTCCCAGTCAGTTCCATACTTCAGTCCGATGCAGTTAGTTCCGGACTTCGGTCCGATGCAGAGGGCAAAGCCCTGGTTAGTTTCCGGACTTTGGTCTGATGCAGTTTCCGAACTCGATCCGATGCAGTTTCCGGATGTCGGTCTGATGCAATGGGCAAGGCCCAATATGTGCTTTATATGTTATTATATGGTATGTGGTAGTTTGGGGAAGCTCACTAAGCTTCATGCTTACAGTTTTTAGTTTTGGTTTCAGCTACTTCCATTAGCAAAGGGAAGAGCTCAGGTTGATGGCATCGCACACACCACAGCTTCAGTTTTTTTTATCCTGGGAGTTTGTTTCAGATACTATGATATGTTGATATAGTTCTCTTGTCATGAAACATCTATTATAACTTTTTGGGATTTGTGACGTACGGTTTCATTATATATTATGGATGATTGTTAGCTTTTAGTACTATTTAAACAAAAAAAATTGGGTCGTATTTTGGGTCGTTACATCCGACCCCTTGGGTCCCTTACCCGAACCAGTGGACAACTGAACCTCATCCAATTTCCTCTTCCTCTCCGACTCCAAGTCAATCTCTTGCTCCTGAGTTATCTCGACTACCCCATCAACCATCTGAACAGTCATTATCTGATCCTAAACCCTAGCGGTTAATCTATCTGTAAGACGCTCAATAATGTCGGGTAACTCCTAGCATACGGCTCGTGTAACCTCCACAACGATCCAATCATGTAGTGGGTTCTCCTGGAACCAAGGTGCATAACCCACATCTGATCCCAAATGACAAGAGCTAACAACGGGATCCTCCCTATCGAGGGATCCCAGAGATCCATAAGCATTGGGCCCCAGAGGTGACCCTAACTTCCCTGCAGCAATCTCGGCCTGGAAGGCTTTGAGGCGGCTATCCAAAAGCTCCAAAATCCCCTCCTTGACTGTACCAAAGATCACAGAAGTCTGATCCAATATACTGCCTAAAATCTCCGCTGATATAAACTCTCTCATCTTCTCCCCGAGCTGCTCGGCTCCTGAATCCAAGCCTGATCCCTCCTTGGCACCTGAAGTGGCCACTGGTCTACCTCGTAGTGTCACCATACTGCATGAGTCATAACATAACTATCATCAAAATACTCATCACTATCAAGGGATCGCACACACACTACAAGTTCCTCGGTCTTATCTCAACCCTCCTTTACTCGAGTACATATCCTCTGCTTTCAGTAGTACGGGCCCCTACTACCTTCTATATCTATTATTACTTTCCTCAAGGATTGCCTCGACTCCACCAAGTCACTTACTACTCCTACTGCTCTCCGCACTACCCTCATCCTAGGCTCGCCCTAGGGTAACATCCAATCTAAACCCAGTGCTCAACTACTAAAGGTATCTTCATAATGAGAATTAGCCACTACCTGACTACCATCACATGTGGCAAGCCTCAGATAATCCTTCGAGTAAAGGACTCATCCCTACAACGGTTAGACTCAGACAAGAGTTGTGCAATAGGGCCAAATCCAGCACTCCGAGATTATTCAACCCTGGTCAAATGTGACTTGACGTATTCATCTAATGGCTAACTCCCATCACTCAAAGTCCCACAAATCATAAATCAAGTAACATTCAGACAAAAGAGAAAATCTAACCACATAATCTAATCATATTGTCCTATCCCCTACTCAGGAATCTATACTAGCATGCAACTTATAAGGCTCATACACATAACAGACACATAAGGCATCCTACTAGATCCTTAGTACTAATCTAGCACGCAGTTCTCATAAGCATAAATATATAAGCAAACATGTATGGGTAATTTAGGATAACTTACGTAAGCTCGGCTGATTGCATGCACCACACCCTTTTCTTCTTTTTCAAAGTTCCTTTCTCTTTTCAAAAATCTTTTCTTTTTCTCAAAGCTCGTCTTTATAAAAATGATTTTCTTTTGAAAATTTTCATACCAATCCCTTAGTTTGAGTTCAGACACACCCGAGAGTGTGCCCGGATCCCTCAAAACCAAGGCTCTGATACCAACTTGAAATATCCCAAAAATATGACCCAAAAATTTCATTTTAATCATTAATAAAACCCATAATTATCAATCATTTCTTTCATAAACCAAAATCATCATATCAAATCAGAGTGTCATCTTAAAACATGTTCTTTTATCAGAGTAAACATTCCAGGCTAAAACTTCTTGGTGTGTGTATGCCATGCAGTCATCCCGAGCTCCTCCCTCCACTACTAGAAGTACCTGAAACCAAAACTGAAAACTGTAAGCATGAAGCTTAGTGAGTTCCCCAATCTACCGCATACCATACATATAGTCATGCAACTAAGAGATACCGGCCCCGCCCACACTCAGCTAACTAGAAGATACGGGCCCTACCCACACTCAGCTACTTCGAGATACGGGCCCTACCCACACTCAGCTACTTCGAGATACGGGCCCCACCCACACTCTACTACTATGAGATACGGGCCCTGCCCACACTCAGCTGTTGCGAGATACGGGCCCCGCCCACACTCCGCTACTAAACAAACATACAAGTATCACATAGACAAAAAGTATAACTAAATCTATCAGTCAGGCATATATCCATGAACAATCTAAACTGTGAGATATGGGCCCCGCCCACAACCTGCTACTATAAGATACGGGCCTTGCCCACACTCAACTACTAACATATCATACTAGCAGATAAAGAAAACATACTCTACTATACTACTGTACTAAGGCCTCGCCTAACCTGGGCCCCGCCCCTGGTCTGCTGCTGATCAGCTATGGAACCCCGTCCATACTCTTGTTGTTAGTGAGATACGGGCCCTGCCCACACTCACTTCTCTCCTATTACGGGCCTCGCCCCTACTCTACTAATATTGAGATATGGAACCCTATCGATACTCAGCTAGCGATGAGATACATGACCCTACCCACACTCACCTCCCTACCAGGCACATACAAGTATAATCTAACATGCACATACAAAACTCCCTCGGGCCTTACCCGACATCAGATTGTAATCTGGGACATACAGTATATAGTGCATAGAGCTTACCCCATCAGGTCTTCCTACTATCCAAACATAATGGGCCGGCGTTGATGCCTTAGACCCATTCACATAGTGAGGAGACTCACCTTGCATTGTTGGAGTCCTGCTGAAACCCCTCTAGCTGCTATCTGGAAATTCCCCGAACTGCTAATCCTTCGGCTCCCCGAGCTACCAATACCAAAATAACACTTAGACCAAAATACCGTCAATAGTCTAACTAGGTCAACCTTGGCCAAAGTCAAAGTCACCGGTCAAAGTCAATGCCCCAAGTTGACCAAACTCGCCGATTTGATCCTTCAACTCGTCGAGTCTAATAAGTCAAAATCCTGAAATCGCAATCCAACTCATCGAGTCAACCCCTAACTCGCCGAGTTCACTGGCTACTCAAGGTCACGATTTATCGAGTCAACTCATTGAGTCAGCCCTCAGACTCACCGATTTCTAACATAACAAAAATAAGACAATTCACTTAGACTCGTCGAGTTCCTCCCTGGACTCACCGAGTCCCTCAGTCTAATTGGCCATCTTAACAGATTAAGCCCTTACACTTCAAATCCAAACCCCAAACTTCGTCTACATGTTGAAGATGACCTCATGAGGGTAAAGTTTCTAACTTTACCCACTCCTAATCCTTCTTAATGGGTTAACCTAACACCCTATCTCCTTAAGACATAACTCTATGTCCAAAAACTCATATTACTCCAATCCAAGGCATAACAACATAGATCCAGGCCTTATACACCAGAAGGACACATAAAGTCTCTGCCTTTCCTTCCAAGCATGGCCTTTTGAGGCTTAAAAGGCCATAAAACTCCTTAAAGCTTGCATGAGGGTCCCAATGGCATAAAGCTTGCACCTTTATGCCTTAACTATTCTTAGGACTCCATATCTAAAAGGATCTTTTCTTGGGACATCGTTTTCCCATAGATCAAGCTCCATGGACCAAAACTCTCATAAAATGGACATAAAGAAATCTAAGAAGCTATAAGTCAAGATGAAGACTTCATTACCAGAAAATGATAGGAATAAGATGGTGTTGTCGGATCTACAAGTTTCTCTTTGAACCTTCACTATCCTTCTTCTTCTGGCCTCAAAGAACACCAAAACCCTCAAGAATGGCTTACACACTCACAAAATGATCTAGGGTTTCGTGGGTTAAGTTCTGGACAATGGGGGCTGGAAATGGAAACAATACGAGGAGAATAAGATGCTTAAATAGGGTTCCAAGTCCCAAATTTAGGGTTTCCCAATACATGGCCAACTCGCCGATTCGGTACCCCGACTCATTGAGTACGTCACTTAACCCACGACCTGAAATACACCCCTACTCGTCGAGTCACCCCACCCACTCGACGAGTTGCCTTCTGATTTTGAGGTTTTCCTTTCCTTTCTAGGTCTTCTAAATTAGGATTTTCACATAAAATCGCGAATAGGGTTAATTAGAAACACTTAACCCATTAAGGACTTAATCCATTAAGTCCATCATTCTACTAGGTAACTCATACGGTGTGGTCGGGTGTAATTCATTATTCAATTCCAACAGCCCAAAAGGTGGGTCCCGAAAATTCTAAACTAACATATTCACAATTAGGCTTTTCTAAACCCTAATTAGGGCTTGCAACCAAATTACGTGCAACAAAAGTTCCAAATTAGGTTTTTAGGTTAATTAGGGTTTCATTAGGTCAGGCACCACCCACTACCACCTCGGGTAGTGTTGGTCAACAGCAGCTCGTGGTGGTGGTGGCTATGACTCTCGGCCAAAATACTAACAAAAGTAACTCAAGCACCAAACCAATCACTCACATAAATGCACAGCCACTAGAGATGGTGGCTAGTGGTGGAAAAATGATGGCAGCCACCACCTCATGGTGGTGGTAGTTGCTTTTCTAGCCAAAACATTCCTCATACAACATAGTACCACCAATACACACCTAAAATACTCAATAAACACACACATCCACCCTCATGGTGGCAGGCGGTGATAGACGGTGACAGCCAGCACCTCACGGCGGTGGTGGTCGATTATCTTGATTCCCAGCCGAGCAAACACACACACACATTCGTAAACGCGAGTTGAACACTAAAACATTCCCAAATTAGCCACTTTGGGTGGCAGACGACGACCGAAAACCCAGAAACGGTGACCAAAGGCCACTGTCGACCCCATTCGACGTACACAACGTCAAACCACAGAAAGAACGAAGAAGAAGGGATAGGTGGGTGGCGATGGTCCTTACCGAGAGCTCCCTTTTCGCTCACAAATCTCACAACAACAAACACAGCTTGCTTCCCCGATCTCGACGGTTCTCCGGTCGCACACGATGTCTCTGGTAGCAAGGTTGTTGTGGTGGCGTTCGATGGCGAGGTTGGTGGTGGTAGGGTGGAGATCGGTTACGACAAGGGGTGGTGGCGTTGGGCACTTCAAGGTGGCGACTGCAATAGTAATATTAGGTTTAGGGTTACATGTATCCAAAAAATGGGAGGGAAGGAGTAACGGGTTAAAGTTTTACATTCCTTCCAAACTTTAGTCCTTTTTTCAAATTTTGCCCTTCCTTTCAAGATCTTTTTCAATTTAAATCAAGTATTTACCCTTTAGCCCCTTGCCTCTAAAAATCCTTTCGTAATAAGTCCCATATTTTACCAAACACCCCTTGACTTATGAACATCTTTTCAAAATAAATCCTGAAATTACACTTTAACCCCTGAAAAACTAAATTATATCATTTGGCTCTCCAAAACCAACACCCCGCTAAATTTTATTGATTTTAGGGCTACCCTTCATTTATTAATTTTTATCTATTTAATTATTTAATAAACAGGGTGTTACAATTCTCACCCACTTAAATTAAATTTCATCCTCGGAATCACTCATTGCCATTCCTATCACGCCAAACCACTAAAGTGACATGGCCACAATCCTGAGCACACCCTAACCTACCCAGGGCAACTGAAACCAACCTTCATATGGTGAGACTCAAACGAGAGCTGCACAACAGGTTCAAACCACTTACTCTGAGATTATTTAATCCAAACTGCAAGTGACTTAGCTCTTTCGATCTCAAGCTACTCCACACACGAATCCTCACATCACTACTTTTGCTCGAACTGTTGGATTGGGTGTCTAAGCCCATAACTATAACCGATATGTACTTGACCCAATAGTAGCATGGTCCTTTTGGGTTGCCTTCACCAAAGCAATTTGATAGAATGAACTTTTGAGAAAAACGTTATTTGTGATTTATTAATATATTATAAGTATAATATATTAATTGATAAATCATATTATTTATTTGGAATTAATTCAGTGATCAAAAGAGACTAATTAAATATACGGGGACTGATTAAGTAAATCAATGATTCTTATAGTGCAGACCAATGATCCATGGTTAATCAGGATGGGCTAAACCAATATGATAGTCCATGGAGGTTTAATCCATGGAGCCTAAGAAATATGAAGGGTCATGTTACATTAGGGTTTGCATAGATGAAACGCTAGCCTTTATCACACTATAAAAGCAACCCCCTAGCCCTAAAATCAGTTGCCCATTCATTCTAAGAGAGTGATAACTTATTTTGAGCTAACTAGCCTACTCTCTCAAGCCTCCTTTTGCATTTGGTGTTTGTGACACATTAGAGGCATCACACTTGAGGTGCTAAAGCTTTCTAAGGCCAAGAACTACAAACTACATCAAGATGTATTCATCTAACTTCAGTTTTATGTTGTATATCCTCTATTGTATGCTAGTTAGGATGAATGCTTTGGAAAATTGAATTGCATGTATAATTAGAGAAAACTTAGATCTAAAGCATCTAGGGTTGTATGTGCACCATAGGAGTGTTATAATGCTTAAAACCCATCTAGGGTTGCATGTACACCTAGGACACCAAAACTTAATAGTGTGGCTGAGAGGCACAATCGAACCTTGTTGGACATGGTTCATTCCATGATGAATTGAGCTTCGTTACCTATCTCATTTTGGGGGTATGCCTTAGAGATTTCCACCCATATCCTTAATCTAGTCCCTACTAAGAAGGTTTCCAAAACACCTCACAAGATGTGGATATGGAAAGTTCCTCGTTGGATCACATCAAAGTTTGGGGTTGCAAGGCTTTCTTAAGACGAGAGACTCATGAAAAGCTCAAACCTCATAGTGCGCGATGTATTTTCATCAGCTACCTACAAAAATCCTTTGGATATCTTTTCTATAGACCGAGTGACAATGTTGTCTTAGTTGCGAGGAAAGGGGTTTTCAAAAAGAGAGAACTCATATGCCGAGAGGACAGTGGGAGGCAAATTCACCTTGAAGAGCTTCAAGAGTTAAGTGATGAACGAAGCTTAAACACCGGCGCTCAACACGAGGAGGAAACTCCTGTTGAACCGATTGATGAATCCGTACCTCTAAGACGTTCTAGTAGAGTTAGCATTCCACCTATGTTTTATGGTTTTCATATAACGACTAAAGGTGAAACATTTAACAGTGATAGTACATTGATAAATTTAGATGAATCTAACAACTACAAGGAAGCCATGTGGGCCCTAAATCTACGAAACGGAAAGAGGCTATGGACAACGAGATTCAGTCCATGTATGACAATCAAGTTTGGAACTTGGTTGACAATGTGCCAGGTTGCAACATAGTCAATTGCAAATGGATCTTCAAGAAAAAGACTGACATGGATGGGAAAGTATACAAATATAATTATGACTGGTTGCGAAGGGATTGACTCAAACTCAGGGAGTTGACTATAATGAGACCTTCTCACCAGTGGCGAAGATTAAATCTATAAGGGTTATGTTAGTCATAGCTGCATTTCATGACTATGAAATATGGAAAATGGATGTCAAAACCGCTTTCCTTAATGGAAATTTGGTTGAAGATGTTTACATGTTTCATCTACAGGGTTTTGTCAATGCAAAGTACCCTAATAGAGTGTGTAAACTTGATAAATCCATCTATGGATTGAAACAAGCATCTCGCAGATGGAATCTTTGTTTTGATGAGAAATTCAAAGAGTTTGGATTTTCAAAAAGCAAGGATGAGTCATGTGTATATTTCAAATCTTGTGCGAGTATAGTTAACTTTCTGGTATTGTATGTAGATGACATACTTCTCATAGGAAACTAAATTTCAACCTTGCAGGAAATTATGTCCTAGCTTGGGAAGTGTTTTGTTATGAAGGACCTTAGAGAAGCTGCCTATATTCTAGGGATAAGGATATGAGAACAGGTGTAAAAGACTAATAGGACTTAGTCAAAGTACCTACTTGGACAAGGTGTTGAAGCGTTTCAACATGGAGAACTCCAAGAAAGGTGACTTGCCTATCCATAGCAATACCAAATTGAGTAAGACTCAGAGTCTGAGTACAGGGACTAAGATAGTAGAGATGATTCGAATACCATATGATTCCACAGCTAGCTCAATCATGTATGCTATGATTTGTACTCACCCTGATGTGGCCTTTGCTTTCAGCAATGTCAGCAGATATCAAGGGAATCCTAGTAAAGCTCACTAGACTGCAGTAAAGAACATTCTTAAGTACCTGCAGAGGACTAAGCACTGGTTCCTTACCCTCGGTGGAAGTGATGACTTGAGGGTGACATGGTATCATGACGCCAGTTTTCAAACCGACAGAGATAATTTACGCTCTCAGTCGGGTAGGGTGTTTTCCCTAAATGGAGGAGCAATAACATGGAAGAGTTCCAAGTAGGAGACTGTAGCTGATTCAACGTGTGAATCAGAGTACGTAGCAGCGAGTGAAGCATCGAAAGAGGTGATATGGTTAAAAAACTTCATCGGAGACCTTGGAGTTGTACCATCCATAACGAAGCCGATGGAGATTTTCTGCGATAATGAAGGGGCGATTACCTTTACCAAGCAACCGAGATATCATGGTAGATCCAGGCATATCGACAGAAAGTACCACTTTATAAGACATCAAGTAGAAGAAGGACACCTTATTACGAAGAGGATATCGTCAAAGGAAAACCCAGCAGATCCCCTTACGAAGGGACTGAGTAGGGTTAAGCACTTGTAGCATGCAAGGGGCATTGGGCTAATGGACGATATTAGTTTTAGTGATTAGATAAATATTTAGAAACTTGTAATAGCTAAACTATAATTGACATTTGATGATTGAATAAAATGAGTTTTATTTATAAGTAAAGTTACTATATTGTGTCAATTATTTACTATTGTTTCACTTTTGCATGTTTTGACTTCTAGAATAATAAGATTATTCAAACTATCCACAGTCGATCATACGTTGGAAGTAGGTTATGAGGTTAGACTGTCATGAATTGGCATGTAGATTGTCTAAGGTGTTAGACATAGCAAAAGTATGCTACAACGTTCATGAGTGCTCTAGAAATAATATTTGAGTATTGGATTAAACCCACGCTTACATGAATCACTTCATAAAATTTATCATGAGTGATTGTGAGACGATAATATCATATAGTCTTCAAACCAAGATATATGAGTTTTTACTATTAGTTGGTTGTGCATTGATGATATGAAAATGCTTTAGTAACTAGATGTTATAAAACGTATTGTTGTGCATGATTTAATGAGTAGTTAGTACAAGCATATAAGCCGAAGTTTATATGTTCCTTTTATCCTAAGAGGATTAAAAGCAATATCTTGGGCCCCTCGATGATTTTTTTTGACTTATGTGCCGGTCCCAGTCAGGACTAAATTGATGTGTTCAGTTATGTTCTATGTCAAACGAACCGAAAACCAGGAAACAAATTGCAGGACAATAAGTATCACTATGTTCCATGTATTTGTCCGCATGATATCTTGAAGAACAGAGGAATATATGATCCCTTATCTAAAGGACGCATCACTGACTAGATCAGAGTTCGACATCGGCTTTTGAAAGCTACTATTGCTAATTAGATTTTTAAGTTACATTGGTAGTTATATTTATTAGACTTATCCAAGTGGGAGACTGCTAGATTAGGTGTCTAAGACCATAACTATAAATGGTATGTACTTGACCCGATAATAGCATGGTCCTTTTGGATTACCTTCACCAAAGCAATTTGATACGTTGGACGTTTGAGAAAAAGGTTATTTGTAATTTATTATTATATTATAAGTATAATATATTAATTGATAAATCATATTATTTAACTAGTATTGATCAAGAATTAATTTGGAATTAATTCAGTGATCAAAATAGACTAATTAAATATATGGGGACTGATTAAGTAAATCAATGATTCTTATAGTGCAGGCCAATGATCCATGGTTAATCAGGATGGGCTAAACCAATATGATAGTCCATGGAGGTTTAATCCATGGAGCCTAAGATATATGAAGGATCATGTTACATTAGGGTTTGCATGGATGAAACGCTAGCCTTTATCACACTATAAAAGCAACCCCCTAGCCCTAAAATCAGTTGCCCATTCATTCTAAGAGAGTGATAACTAATTTTGAGCTAACTAGCCTACTCTCTCAAGCCTCCTTTTGCATTTGGTGTTTGTGACACATTAGAGGCATCACACTTGAGGTGCTTCTAAGGCCAAGAACTACAAACTACATCAAGAGGTATTCATCTAACTTGGTTTTTATGTTGTATATCATCTATTGTATACTAGTTAGGATGAATGCTTTGGAAAACTGAAATTGGATTTATAATTAGAGAAAACTTAGATCTAAAGCATCTAGGGTTGAATGTGCACCATACGAGTGTTATAGTGCTTAAAACCCAACACAAACATCATGTTGCCTCTTATCCACTTTCCGAATGAACCGAGACCTCCTTGGTCCCCAACTTATCTGGAATATTGAATTCCTGCTCAGTTTTTGAGTCAAGAGCAACTTCATAGTTGCCCCACGTGACTTCCGAAGAGAACTTCGGCTATCAAAATATGCCCTAACCATATTGTCACTCATGGCTCCAGTATTCTTTCTGATCTTCCCGATCATGATAGTCCGACTACCAGTCGCCATCGAATCTAATACGAAAAGTGAATGCTACCAGAATCACTATAGTCTTAGATCACACCTGATCTCCAACGACCTAACGTTCCCAAATTCAATCATATTGTGGCCTACTCACGTTCATACGGTTGACCCTCCATGTCCTAAATCATCTGAAAGAATTTGTGAGTGAATCACAAATCAATCACCTTCTCACTTTCGGATACGGACCAATGAATGCTACAGGCCAACACGCCATCTTACAACACTCCTATACTAACTGACCAGTAGTGAATGCTACTGGCCACCCCCACAGTCTTACTATACCACTTATACTAATGGCTAACTAATGAATGCTACAGGCCACCCCCATAGTCTTACAACGTTTCTACTCTATCTGCCAACTAGTGAATGCTACGAGCCACCCTGCAGTCTTACAACACTTTTATACTACCTGCTAATAAGTGAATGCTACATTCCACCACGAAGTCTTACAACACTTATATGTTGTCTATTGACTAATGCTACAAGCCACTCTGCAGTCTTATCACATTTCCCCATGTTATCTGGTTGCTGGTGAATGTTACGGCTATCCTACAGCCTTACAACACCTTCCCTATTATCTCGTTGATGGTGAAAGCTATGACTATCCCGCAGTCTTACATCACTTCCCCTGCTAACTCCACTATTGACCATGATCTCTTCCGCTAATTACCATTCTGAACACATCCAAGGTCGAGCACAAACACGGTCTAACATCCCTCAATGAACTCGTGTCCTTACTGGGATCCTCAACCTGGTTCCCTATATTCTGCTACACATCAATCAAATGTGGTCCCAAAGTCGGAAAGTTTCCCTAACTTCCAATTCACACTATCCTCCATTCAGGTAGCCACTTGGGCCACCTTTCCTTTCCTAATGGGGATACAAGCTCATCCCAATTTCACACTTGCTTCTGTCCTGGGTACCTGAGCGGTTCTCCACCACTTCGATCCAACTAAGTCTCCATGCCATACAAGAAATGGAAGGATTCCCGATCCTTCCTAACTTCCAATGATTATCCGCTGAAAACTAACTCTTACCAATGCTAGCGACCCATTACTAAGCTAACTTAAAAGACCATACAACCCCTAAAGACTAGATGAACACTTTCTGAATTGCATCAATATTGATAACTCCAGAAGCCTTGAAATGGTACAGTACTCAGTGTTGGGTTTTTGTATACTACAACATCCTAAGGTGCACATACACCCCTAAATACCTTGTATCTATGTTTTCACTAATTATATATGCAAAGGCGTTTCCAAGGCATTAACCTATAACTAGTATGCAATTTGACATAAACAATACAAGATACTAGTTAGAGTAACATACCTTTTATGTAGCTTGAAGTCTTGATGTATTTGGTGTTGCTAGAAAGACATTGGTCTTTAAGAACTTAGTGCACCAAGTGTTGAACCTAAAATGGAATCACAACTCACCTAGAACAAAGGTGACTCTTGAGAGAGAAACTCCATGCACCAAAAACCACCATGAACTCCAAGAACATGTCAAGTGTATATGGGTGGAATTTTTAAGTCGTGATGCATGTATTTATATGTGTGGATTCCAAGGGTCATGGGTATAACCCAAATCCACACCCAAGGGTTTTATGATCCATGGTTCATGTGGCCCAACTCTTTAGGTATCCATACATAAACTTGGTCCAACATGGATCATAAGCCCAACACAATAAATATAACGAATTACCATAATTAGTCCTCATAGATTTAATTAGTCTCTTTTGATCATTAAATTATGTCTTGATCAATACTAATTAAAACATATGATTCCATATTAATATATTATAACTTATAATATATTAACAAATCATATATAACCTTCTCTCAAGAGTCCATCCTAACAAATTGTCCTAGTGTTATGCAACCCAAATGGACCATGCTACTCTCGGGTCGAGTACATACCAATAATAGTTATGGGCTTATACATCTAATCCAACAGTCTCCCACTTGAATAAGTCAAGCTATTATTGCAAATATGACTCCAAGATCACGACTAGCAATCGTAGCTCTTAAAAGCTGCTGTTGAACTCTGACCTAGTCAATGACGTGTCCAAAAGATAACGGATCATATATTCCTAAATTCTAGATACCATATGGATTGAGACATGGATTATAATCATTCTCTCTGTCCATTTGTTGTTTCCCGATTTCCAATTTATGACCACCGACTAATTAAACCAATCAAATCAGTCTAGGCCCGGCCGAGCACTTACGTTTATCATCACTAAATCATCAAGGGGCCCACAGATAGCGCTTTTATCCCTCCAAGGGTAAAAGGAAAGAATAAACTTTGACCCAATGCTCACTTGTACTTACTCATCAAATCACACACAACAATATGTTTTATAACAACCAAGTTACTGGTTGCATTTACGTATGTCATTGTGCAACCGATGCACAACTACAACTCACACGTCTATTTTTGAATAATATAAGACATTATCGTCTCATGATCACTCCTGATAAAATCCATGAAGTGATTCAAATAAGCGTGAGTTTAAGACAATACTCGAATCTCATTCCAGGAGCCCTCATGAATGTTGCAGCAACTTCTGATATGTCTAAACACTTTAGACATCTACAAGCCCAATTCATGACAGTCTTGATTCCTACCTACTTCCAAAGTATTATTGACTGTGGAGAGTTTGAATAACCTAGTTATTCGGGAAGTCAAAACATGCAAAGTGAAAAACAAGAATAACACTAATCCTATATGGCCCCAAGCAGCTTTGAGAGCAAATAAAACACCTTTTATTTAAACACCATATTGATAACTTATTATTCATTGTATAATGTTTCAAATAATCAACTTAATACTTGAACTGAAATAATAGTCATGCCATGCTCCAAGCATGCACACTATGTTAGTCTAAACAATAGCTATGTCGTACTCCAATAATGCATATTATGTGTGTCTATGATCCTTACTTTGTGGAATAGATCAATTGAACATAATTCCAATGATTCTCATTTCACAATCCAAATCCTTATCGTAAATGTAAGAATTCCAAATTCCTGCCATTTATCGAAATCTGTTAGATTCTAAACTTATATGCATTGATCCTCTTATAATGACTATGCACAAAGTCACAAAGACTTGTCAACAGACATTACAGAGTATTCCAATAGGGATCAATTCCGTGGAAACAAAGTCTCAAATTGAAAGTACATTCCTTTAAACATCCTTCTTGCATTAAGTTTTTCTAATCTTACACAGATTGAATGAATATCTTCCTCCTATGGAAACATTTCCACATTCCCATTTTGACTATCACTTCTGAACAAGATTTGCCTCTTTTCAGACTATGTCAATATGGTCCTTTCAAAATTAACAATATACTTCCAATTGTCCATGAGCAACCAATCATTGGTAAACCTCAGATTGTCCTCGACAATTGCTTAATCATTTTAGTCATATCCACTTCTAGTCCTTTTTCCCTCTTAATGCCATAGGCATTTAGAAAATTTAGAACGGATGAATATTATAGCACATGTGACCAATCCTATACCCGAAACATATGAGACATGATGCATGATGTCACATAAATAAATGATCCTAGACCAGCCTTTTTTATTTGTCATGTTTTCATAATTCGACTATGAAAAGGGATGTCGTAATCACAATCGAATTTTGAAAACACAATATATATATATATATATATATATATATATATATAGAATTTCTTATGTTGAACCATTCCAACATAAAACTCATATATATATATATATATATATATATATATATATATATATATCCTTGACTAAAGATGATTAAAATCTCAATCTAAGCTTTTAGAATTGAAATAAATTATAATTTTCTCTCCCTTAATTATAGCAA
This sequence comes from Lactuca saligna, assembly GCF_052625555.1. Lineage (NCBI taxonomy): Eukaryota > Viridiplantae > Streptophyta > Magnoliopsida > Asterales > Asteraceae > Lactuca > Lactuca saligna. The sequence goes on along the minus strand of NC_136420.1, from coordinate 228,979,304 downwards.
AACAAGTTTTCCCAATTGAAACTCTTGTTTTCTGTAATTCACATTGCTAACTTGCAACACTTATCATAATTAATTATGCTCCTACTAGAATAATACTTACTATCGTACCAGCATAACACTTATGCTCCCTCTGACATGTACTCAGAAATCAGTTGGACTTTTAGAAATCAATACTTTATTGACTTTCTTACCAAAGTTCAGATTTCTGATACGAGATGCTTTGATATAACTTTATCAAAATCATACACATGTCCTTAGATGGCTCACATGTGTGTCTATATAGTTTTTAGAACTATGAAAAAGGATGTCGTAATCATAGTCTCAATTGTTTAGACCTTTGCCATTTCTCACAAGTCCATGTTAGTGTGCCGGTTAACCACAAATGCTCCACTAACGACTTTGAGAATGCAAATATCACAATTGTTATATACTTAAAGCTACTTAGCAAAAGCGTTTCCTCACCATCATTTTCATGAATCGAAGAGAAACTTTATGACACTTCGATTTCTATGATGTATGTTTTCCTATCCATTTTAATTTGTCATAACCACAAGAGGAGGTTAGTGACAAATCCAAACTCATATGGACTGAACTTGTTCAATCTTAACTTTTTTCCACCTGGTAGCACAAGGGCCTACCATTGCTTCCAGGTTTTCATGCGAACAATTGAGAACTCATAGAACTTACATGCATAGTCAACTTTTAACTCGAATGGGCAGAGAAACAAGAATATGTCAACACGATAGGTTAGAAACCTCAAGTCATGTGCTAGTGATAAACAACAGGTTTTATTCTTGATTAATTATTGAAACTTTTTAAGATCTTTAAGACTCCCACTGACTTCTTGACATATAAGATTCTATTGTCAAGAACCATTCCTTGACAAAGAAAATATTCAAGAGTTAGCACAAATTCTTATCAAGACAAACACTTCACACAATTGGCCTTAGTTGGTCTTTGTTTTATCCAAAACATCACAACTTACCAATTTCTAATGTACAAGAGTAAGAAAACATTTACTCTACATTTGACAAGTGTTATAAACCTTCTTAATACTATGTCACTCAAGTTACAATCTTGGAGTATCACTTTAAGACTCAACTTTGGAATGAAGTATGATTTATCTTTTTTATTTAACCAATTCAACAATTCACGATTCTTCTTCTTAGTCAAACAAACACACTAAGATGTCCTTAGAGAATCAATTGTGATATGGTTTCATAATCACTAAGATAATCATATAACAAGATACTCAAGTACTCTCCCATTTTTTCAGATTTGAGAAACTTTTATCTTTCTGCCTAATTTGATTATTCTCATTCGTTCTGCCATACATTGAAACTTTTCCAATGTTTCAGAATTATACTTAAACTTGTAAGTATAACCATATTTACTAAACTTTAGTAAATCATGATGAAAAGTCTTATCGTTCTCTGTTATGGACCTGACCAGCACACACTCAAGTGTACCTGATCCTATAGTCCTTCACTTGACTCATGCGAACATGTGAACAACGAATTAGTCTTAATTTTCCAAAGATGAAAATTTCTCATTTATCATACAATACAAGATGCACGATTCCAAGTTTCTATCCAAATGAAACTTGGGTGATGAGAATCTTTCCTTATTTGGTAAATTATGACACTACCACAAACGAAAGAATCAAATCCATTTTCCAATATTGATATCAATGGAAACATATAAACAACAACTTTTCACAGATGACATTATAAGGATACTTACAATAAGTAAAATCAAAAATTTTCTTTTATTTTAAAACTTGCGGAAAACTTATCCTTAAAATGCAAATGCATATGAAAACTATGTTGTTATCTATTCCTAAGCAATCTATCATAACTCTTAAGCAACAGCTCAAAATTCTGATCTTCATGATCGGAATCAACTTACTCTTCCTTTAAGCTTCCTTTCTTTGATTCTACAAAACATTAAAATGCGACCTAGTCACATCATGTAATAAAAATCTCAAATAGGAACTTAATAGAGTTAGATAGTGGACTTACCTGAAGTAGAGTCATACATTCTGACTTTACCTTCCTTATGATCTCTCAGGTAAAAAGGGAAGTTTCGCAACCAATACCCTTCCTCTTGTCAAAAGAAACATATAGACTCTTTGGGAATAGTACACAAGACTATCCTAGACTTAGGCATTCTCTTTACCATTGGGTCAAATGACTTGACCATGACCGATCCATTTCCATTCGGAAGAGAAAGGGTTTCTGGACTTTTAATGTTTCCATAGTCAATGTCCATGAAAGTTTGGGAAGTAGATCTTCAAATCTTCTTTACCAGTACTCCAAATCATTGTTGATTCAGCCGCAACAAGCAAATACTTAAGATCATTAAGGGTCATGTCATGGTTCATCACATAGTAGTCCTTAAGGAACTCACTATGTGACTTAGGAAGCGATTGAAAAACCTAGTCAACAACCAACTTACTCAAGACTTTGACACCCAACTCTCCCGGCCTGTCTATATATATGACTTCATCTCCAATATGTGAGCACACACAAACTTTGCTTGCCAATAGGGCTTGAGTGACTTTGAACTTTTCATGAACATGTGGGTTAGGGAGAATAATTGGAGGAGGTGAAGGAAGAGAAGTATGATTTCGATGATCCAACCACGGAACATCATCTTCATTAGGAAAGCTTGTTTCAAGAGATTTGGGAAGATCATAGTTGTCTGAACCAGACATCTACAATGGGAGAAATTCAAATTAGTTGATTTAAGTCCTTAAAATAACACCCAATATGAAATATTAAGGCTAGGACCCAACACAATATTTTATAACTTGGAAGAGGGATGCAATAATCCAAGCTATAAAATATTTGAAGGTAGGTAAATGACGATTTACCAATTTCCACCATGAAAAAAGAAAAAGAATTTTAGGTCTTAAGTGAATTGAAACTCATAGATCCTTTGAGATTCATTGAACTTTTCAATGGCATGTTTAAATCTCGATTATGCCCTCTCAAGTTTGTGACTGGGATGTCGAGGATCACAAACAAGGTGTGAATAACCATGCAAATTAACTTGGCACCCTTAATTTTTATCACCTAATCGATGTGTCGGTTACCCACACGCACTCCACCAATCTATGATAAGCATTAAGTTACCCTTTTCCACTCTTACTAGTCCATGTTAGTGTGTTGGTGACCTACACACGCTCCACCAATGACTTGGTAAGGTACAAAGTGTAATTTCATGGGTTAACACCAAATTTAAATTTTCCTAAAGTAACTAAGATTGGGAATTTAATAAATTTTAATTACTTTATATTTATCATTATACTTTTAATGAAGGGAGAATTAATGTCCTATCAAACCCGTTCGGCTAACGACCATCCACCAGTCAAGGAAGCGGTGGGTGAGAGTGGACAACCATTAAGTTGTTATTTTATAGGCAGTAACCTTATACCCCCCTTATAGACCGGCTTCGTGAATGAGGCCTACTAATGGTAAGATTGACTTGCTCTTATACATATATACGTACATATATATATATATATATATATATATATATATATTAAATCTATAATATTATAATAGTATAAGGGTTAAATTTCAAACTTTTAAAATTATAAGGGTTTAACTTGAAATTAAAGTATTCATGAGGGGAAAACTTTACAAATTCCAAAACTTGAGGGAAAGTTTTGAACAGTTCAAAAGGTTTTGGTTTCCATAACTTATGAGTTTAAAGTACTTTTAATGAAAAAACTCTTCAAGTTCCATAACTTGAGCACAAGTTATGGAAGACTTTAAAACATTTATAAAATGAGACTCTTCATTTTCATAACTTATGGAAATCTTATGAGTTTTAAAAATCATAAATGAGACTTTTCATATAACTTGAGGACAAGTTACAAAAACACATTTTATGAACAACTTTTAGATCAATTTGGATCGAAAATAAATTATCACATAATTTTTCTATTAATCTAAACTAAATCATAAGAACAAGATAATTCATATCATCAATCTTCAATAAATTAGTATGAACATATAAACTAATACAAATATTAAAATTATGACAATTATCTTTGAAATTTGATTAGCATGATCATTAACACATCAAAAATAGGTTTATAAGTTCAAAACAATTTACGGGTAGTTATCCCAATCCAATTCCAACCTTAAAAGTCAAAAATCTACCCTCTAAAGCACCAACTCGTCGAGTGCAGGAACCAACTCGGCGAGTTGGTTGAGTTTACTCTTGGACTCGGCGAGTCCATTCCCCAGAAAGCCAAAATTTTCGATTTTCAAGCTATTGGATCAAGTATAATTGAAAACCAAGCCTAGGCTCTGATACCACTATTGGGTTTTTGTATACTACAACATCCTATGGTGCACATACAACCCTAAATACCTTGAATCTATGTTTTCTCTAATTATACATGCAAAGGTGTTTCCAAGGCATTAACCTATAACTAGCATGCAATTTGACATAAACAATACAGGATACTAGTTAGAGTAACATACATTTTATGTGGCTTGAAGTCTTGATGTATTTGGTGTTTCTAGAAAGACTTTAGCCTTTAAGAACTTAGTGCCCCAAGTGTTGCACCTCAAATGGAATCACAACTCACCTAGAACAAAAGTGACACTTGATAGAGAAACGCCATGCACCAAAAACCACCATGAACTCCAAGAACATGTCAAGTGTATATGGGTGGTGTTTTTAGGTCATGATGCATGTATTTATATGTGTGGATTCCAAGGGTCATAGGTATAACCCAGATCCATACCCATGGGTTTTATGATCCATGGTTCATGTGGCCCAACTCTTTATGTATCCATGCATAAAATTGGTCCAACATGGATCATAAGCCCATCACATATAAATATAACTAATTACCATAATTAGTCCCCATAGATTAAATTAGTCTCTTTTGATCACTAAATTAATTCCAAATTAATTCTTGATCAATACTAATTAAAACATATGATTACATATTAATATATTATAACTTATAATATATTAACAAATCATATATAACCTTCTCTCAAGAGTCCATCCTAACTAATTGTCCTGGTGTTAGGCAACGCAAATGGACCATGCTACTCTAGGGTCGATTACATACCAATAATAGTTATGGGCTTAGACATCTAATCCAACACTCAGATCTTGAGCTACAAATAACTGACGCTCCGAACAAAACCTCGGCAATAGACCACTTCCCTTGGTGACCCCATGAGTCAATATGAGCACAATGACTGAACCCTCTGAAACCTGACATGGGTGGATAACCACCCTTCTGAACTCTGACCGCATACCTTCCACATAATGTCCCTGAACCGATCTCGATTACGAGCTGAGATAATGTTGAACACCCTAAACCAGCAAGATGGAAACGACCTTACACTAACCACTAATAATTCACGTTATGCAATTGGTATATGACATTTCATGAAAATATAATCCAATCACAAGCAGAGAATAAACCAATTATATGCTTACCCAAACTGATGCAATACCCTAACAACCATAAACAAAAATACAAATAACCTAAAAGAAGGCAAAAGATACATACCTACATAACTTAACTCCTCTCTGTTGGGGCTCCTACCCTACCATCTCGTCCATCGGTGATCCTTAAAGAAGTCGGAACAAACGCGCTCACTGCTCTTCCCCTCAACGTCGGACAGTCGGCCTTCTTGTGGCCCACCCGATCACAGTGAAAACATAATGGGTTTGCCCCATGAGGGTAATCCTTGCTGATGTGACCACCACTGCCATACTTGTAGCAGCCCACATCCTTGGAGCGACAAACTCCATCGTGCAGTTTCCCGCACCTGCTGCACTGAATCCGGTCCTGCTGGCCTCTCAAATGTTGGTCAGAAGTCTTGGGTCTCTTCCCGAGACCCTCCAAAGTATGCACCTAATACGACCTCCTTTTCTCAATGTGCTCCAAATAAATCTCCAGCTCTCGATCTTTAGAGATCATATCATTCAGGGTCTCGCACCCTGAAATACTCACGAATTTCCTAATGTCATCTTGTAGCATATCATGGTACCTTACTTTCTTCATCTCCTCGTCTGCTAAATATTGTGGTACCAATAAAGCCCTCTCCCCGAACTTGGCAGTGATCTCTGCCACCATCTTAATAGTCTGGCGGAGATCTAGGAACTCTCACGCCAACTGTTGCACCTTAATCGTCGATGCAAAGTCAGCTCAGAACCTGGTCGATAAATCATCCCATGGCATAACATCGATCGCATCATCAACCAACTCACTACCGATCTCCTCCCACCAATCACGTACCCGATCCTTCAATAGGTAGGAAACTTATCTAACATTCGCCTCATCGAGGCAGAAACTCGTCCTGAATGCATTACCCATATATTCTAACCATCTCCTACTAACAATGGGATCCCTCTCCCTATGGAACGTAGGAGAACCACAAGCACGGAACTCCCGGAAAGTTAATGTGCGAGCTCCAATGATAGCGATAACCTCCGCATGGAATGCGCCCAAGAGCTCATCTATTATCTGTGTAACACCGCGAGAAATACCCGATGAAATGAACTTCCGCAACTGCTCGCTAATCGGCTCAGCACCTGCACTTGAGCCAGAACCCAAACCTGAACCATTTCCCTGCAAGCTCATCTCCTAACTGAAAAGCAACAAACCAATAATCAGAACATACTCAAGAATCCACCTCTCATAAGCTTCTTAGATTCTCCAAGACTCTTACCGATTCGTGTATGGATCCTATACTTTCAATAGTACAGGCCCAATACTACCTTCCACACCTATCCATTCTTTCTTCAGCAATCCTCCTGAATCCTCAAAGTTACTTCTTCAAACCAGTAAGCCAGTACTCATTGAACCATGTTTGTAACATCCTGTTTCAAATTGTTCGTGATTTGTGTTGGTGGGCCACGAATCGGGCGCGGGAAGGTTTCAGATTGAGGCGAGTTGCTTGAAACGTAAGGGATCTCATTACCTTTCGATATGTATGAGGATGACGGAAGCAAAGTTCTATCTTTGAAGCTATGAAAGTTTGGAGGGCTGACAAGTTAAGACCTTAAAGTCAAGAAGTTGGCAACCAAGTACGTTGGGCGTACATATGTGTACGCTTAGCGTACATACGCGTGTTTTTCTTAAGCTGAGCCACCTAGTATGCTGGGTGTACTAGGCATAGAAGAAAACCCTAATTAAGTGAAGTGACCCTATATAAATAAAGAGATGGTCTCATTTTTGTCCACCTTCCTCAGTTTGTTAGAACCTCTCAAACCCTAATATCCGTTCTTGAAGTTTGTGGTGGCCATGATGAGCTTGTTGTGTTCTTGTGGACTTTGGAGAGTTATAAGAAGCATGAAATGGCGTGAAGTCGAAGAGCACGTTGTGGATCTGAGCTTCCTTGGGGCTAGAGCACCATTTGAAGGTATAAAGCTCCAAACTTTCCCTCTTTTTTTGTTTTGTGCATTTTAAGGTCCATTTTAGGGTTTTTGGTCCCAAGCTTGAGACTTTATGAGTTGATGCACTCCAAATCTTAATAACCTGTCCTTTTAAGTGTATCTAATGATGAAGAACCATAAAAATGAGATCTTGATCGTGTGAATCTACCCATGCATGAGTTATGAGCATTTTGGGTTAAGAAAGTAAGAGTTTTTATGTGTTGTGACCTCATCAGCCATGAAAAGGCTTAAAGTCGATAACTTTATGGAGAAAGAGATGTTAGGAAGTCCAGATCCAAGAGATAAGTCAAGGTCTTAACGGGTTAAGACCCATAAATGTATTTAAGAAAAACTGAGAGTACGCCCAGCATAATCCTAGTACGCCCCGCGTACTAGGCTGAGGTCCTCGATCAGATTTGTGCATGTTTGAGTACGCTGAGCGTACCAAGAGAGGTACGCCCCACATAACCCCTCTGTTGTTGTGTTATGTGTTTCAGGTACCAATGATGATCGCGGGAAGGCGTCGGCTTGATTAGTACACACACGGGATTTTATGCTATGAGATCTTGGGATTGATATATGTTTTGAAATGAGTTTCAAACAATGATGTTTTTATTAATAATAAATTAATTATGTTCTTTATAAAATGCGAAAATTATTTTGAAAATTTACGGTGTTACAAGTTGGTATCAGAGCCTTGGTTTGAGGGATTCGGATGCACCTTCGGGCATATTTGAACTCAAACCGAGGATTTGAGAAATTTTCAAATAAAACTAAAATTTTCTAAAAAGAAAAAAAGAGGTTTTGGAAGCAAACAGAGTGGAAGCTGTGTACGGTCAGCCAGTGCCTGAATGGTGAATCCCCAAAATACTCTTACATTATGTGTTATGAGTTATGATATGATATAAAATGCATGTTAGAGTAGGTTAGGTAATCATATTAGGACTAGAGTGGCCTGATTTGTGATGCCTTAGCCTAGGAGATTTATGCTGCTATGAGATGCTTGAGGGTGAGTAGGTAGCAGTGAGAAGCTTAGAAGAGGTCTGCGGGGGATTAGACTATGCATAGCGAGATCAGAGTGCTTGTGATCTGGGATCCTAGGTGGAGGACTTGGGATGAATATTGATGCGGTGTGAGCGGTAGTATAGGGCCCGTACTACCGAAGACACCGGATTAGTGAGCAGTCCAAGTAAGAATCCTTAGGGTACTAGGGAAACAAGTGGGGACGAGAGATCAAGGAGTAGTGTCATGGTTCGAATACCATGCGTCATAGCAGATTGAGAATAGACGTCATGGTCGGGGTACCATGGTTCGTAGTGAATGACGCTTGTGGTTCTCCGGTTATCCGGTCACGGTTGAGTATGCGGAGATTGGGCGCGATGAGGTTTTAGGACTGAGGGCCATGATTGAGTCAAAAGAGGCATCCCTTGAGAGGGAGGCCGAGAGCATTTCAAATATTTTTGGTAAGATGTCAGATGTAGTCGCAAGACTCAAGGATGAGTAGAGATGGTTTTTATGGAGGATTACGGCTTGAGAGGAGCAATCAGCCGAGAGAAAGGGGACACCTTCTGTGACCTAAGTGGTGCTATTTCCGCTTCCTGTGGGAAACATAAGAGGTATGAGACTTCGGTTTTGGGGTTAAAGTAAACCCAACGGGTTGACATTGATGGCGATCTTTTACTAGAGTTTTTGGCAGCGTGTCTGTCGTGAGAAATAATATACCATGAACAGGTTGTTGGTTGGGACTGAGATGGGCAGGGACCAGGATGCACCCTACTTGAGTGTAGTAGGACGTATGCTAACTGTAGCAATGGGTGATCCATAAGGGTATATCGGGGTGGTGACCCTTATGTCTATGTTGGGTATTGAATATGGGATGGAGTCCCTGCTCTTGTGATGATTCACGCATTGGTTGGGAATACGAGGATGAGGAGTATGATGATTCAGAATTTCCAGTTTGATAGATAGGATTATTACTGGACAATTGAGAGGTTCGGTAGTAGATGGTATGACATTTTAGAGGGACTAGAGACAATCGTGACAAGAAGTTCTTAGGGACTTCATCGGAGATTTAGGGAATTTTGGGGTTGCTTGATCCCTATGTAGGGAGATCATGGGGCGTCGTGTAGTGCCTTCCAAGAGTAGGTGCGATGTTTTGGTAGAAACTATCTGTGGGATAGTTTTTAGTGCGTCAATTGGTGATGGTTCAAACCCTACGTGGGGGAGAATCGGACTTTGTGGAGAGTACCAAAGATTTGCTCAAGGGCGGTTAGACATCTGGATATAGAGACCTGCGGTTCGGAATCATGAGACCAGGGTTATTATTGGACAAGGCAAAGTGCAGAGTGAGATTAGGCATGAGGTACATTATGAGTACGGACGTGTGTCTCCACGGCAGGTAACCATTGGTCAAGAATCTAGTGATTAGGGATGTTAAAGGTGGTAAGCTCGTAGGGAGGGTATGGGCAACTGAGGACTTATAATTCTGTGTATGGATTGTTATATGCCCTTTTAAGGTATTTAAGAGATAATCGGGCGGCCAACTCCCTGGTCGGTATGTGTATTTTTGTATGGGTTTTGAGCAGTAAAGGAAAGAACTTCGGATGGTCATCAACGCGTTCTGAAACGTTAGCGATTCCTTCGTGTTCTAATGGAGTGTTTGAATGCACCGAGGTTGCGCGTTGGGTAAAATGAAGGATTATTTACGAGATTCGGAGAGAATGTATTGTTGTACCTGTAGGATGATGAAAATCGGAGTCAGTGGTTGAGGCAGGACTTTGGAATGTGTTGTACTGGTGGTTCGAGGGATCTGAGTATAATGCCTTGATTTCCGAATTAATTTTTAGAATTCTTGAGTTGTGACGGCAGGTGGTGTATCGAGTATCTATGACTCCAGTGAGAGCCTTCGGGTAGTGTCATCAAGAGGGATTATTTAGAAGAGAGGGTCTTATGATGCTACGAGGAGTTGTAGTACTCATTATTCAGAGGAGGGTGTGGTGATGCTACGGGGACTCGTGGTACTCACTAGCTAGAGGATGTTGTGATGCTACGAGGAGCCGTAGTATTCTCTAGTCAGCAAGAGGTGGTTATGAGGGAATACTCTTTTATTAGAGCACGATACATGAGGATCTTGGGCTTGAGTAGCTCTAGTATTGAGTTTTTTGGAGTCTGGTGGTTGAAACAGGGGTGAGATTGGGGTCTCCGTCCTTGATGGGAATCACTATATTTGAGTTGAGTGGTGATTGTTGCATCATAAGGGAATTGGAAAGGTGGTATTTGCGTTGGGTGCAGATTGAGTCATGGGATAAACGTTTCATTGGGACATGAAGTTCCAACGTTGGTACGAATCAAACTCTTAAGTTGAGTTGGCATTAATGGTGTGTGGGTACACGAAGTGAGATTCTAGAATTCTGAGACGAATCCCATGCTAAGAGGAAGGATTATTGCAATCACCCGATATCTTAGACCTGGGTAGGGTCGGTCCGCGGATACGGGAAATGCCATGGGGAACATGAGACGATTTTATCGGGAGTATAGTATCCAGTTGGAGTAAAGAGAACCTTGTGAATTATGTATCACTGGGCAAAGAGAGCTGATACGAGAGTGAAGTCAGTGAGAGTTTTCTACTGAGAGACTGACGGAATTGTTCGAGAGAGAGGTGGTATCGTGGCATGGAGTTCCGGATCCGATTGCTTCAGATCGAGATATGCACTTCTCTTCCAGCTTTTGGAAGAGATTTCATGAGGAGTTGGGACACGTGTTTGCCCTTGACTGAGTTTTCTTACAACAACAGCCATCACTCGAGCATCGGTATGCCACCCTTTGAGCTGTTGTGCAGAAGGAAGTGTCGGACCCCCCTTTCCTTGGAGAGAGGTAGGGTAACGATGGGTGGGTAGTACAGAGTTAGTGCTTCAGACAACAGAGCAGATTCAGCAGGTCAGACAGAGGTTGTTAACCGTTCATAGTCGCCAGAAGAGTTATGCGGATAGGAGACGATCTGAGCTCGAATTCCAGGTCGGCGATTTTGCACTCCTAAAGGTATCTCCTTGGAAAAGAGTGATTCGATTCAGGAAGAGGGGCAAATAGGGGCCCCGATATATTGGGCTGTTTAGAGTGATCGCGAGGGTAGATAGGGTAGCATATCGATTGGAGCTACCTGCGGAGTTGGATCTGATTCATGATACCTTCCACATGTCATCTGAGGAGGTGTATAGCCGATGAGTCGGCAATGGTTCCACTGGAAGATATCCAAGTGGATGTGAGTCTGAATTGTGTCGAAAGACCAGTCGCGATGGTGGATCAGAGGATCAGTGAGTTATCGGGGTTTGGCATTCGAGGGCGAATTTCATGGTGATCGTTTGAGTAGGCGGTCTGGCGGTGGGTCTGGCCACTAGTGTTTCCAGATTTTGGGTTTGAGCGTGTCAGCGTCGGAGTGGTTGGATTAGTTTTGATTTTTGGGGATTCTGTGTGGGTTCAGTTGTCCATGGAAGAAGATTTCGGTATGGTATGAGATTCATTCGGTGGTACCGTTCCAAGGCAGTATAAATTTATATATGGCTAAGGGGATTTCAAGGGCATAATCTAATTCAAGTGGGGGAGATTTGTAACATCCTGTTTCAGATTGTTCGTGATTTGTGTTGGTGGGCCACGAGTCGGGTGCGAGAAGGTTTCGGATTGAGGCGAGTTGCTTTAAACGTAATGGATCTCATTACCTTTCGATATGTATGAGGATGGTGGAAGCAAAGTTCTATCTTTGAAGCTATGAAAGTTTGGAGGGTTGACAAGTTAAGACCTTAAAGTCAAGAAGTTGGCAACCAAGTACGTTGGGCGCACATATGCGTACGCTTAGCGTATAGACGCGCGTTTTTCTTAAGCTGAGACACCTTGATCATGTGAATCTACCCATGCACGAGTTATAAGCATTTTGGGTTAAGAAAGTAAGAGTTTTTATGTGTTGTGACCTCATCAACCATGCAAAGTCTTAAAGTCCATAACTTTATGGAGTAAGATATGTTAGGAAGTCCAGATCCAAGAGATAAGTCAAGGTCTTAACGGGTTAAGACCCAGAAATGTATTTAAGCAAAACTGAGAGTACGCCCAGCGTAATCCTAGTACACCCCATGTACTAGGCTGAGGCCCCCAATCAGATTTGTGCATGTTTGAGTACGTTGAGCGTACCAAGAGAGGTACGCCCCGTGTAACCCCTATGTGGGCTTTTGGGCAAGGTGATCTTTTGGGTTTTAAGTGTTGGGCCGCAATCCTTGGGCCTGATGAGTAGACCCTGTGATCAGAGAATTAAATTGATGTCTTGGGCCTCATGTGGGGCTTCTCATGTAGGATGAGGTTGGGCCTTGGGGAAATCTCAATTATTATTGGGCCTTGGTGGGCCCAAAGGGTTAGGACCGTAATGGTCTAGTAGCTGGTCTATCTTTAGACCTGGTAATGCAGAATTTGGACTTAGTTCCTGATTGGGTTAATTGTGGGATTTGACACAGAGTTAGAGGTCGGTATAGGCAAGCAGCATGATTGGAGGTTGATTCTTGCGCCATGTGAGTTTTCTCACTATACTGTACCCGGAAGGGTTTTATTATGTGACTGGAAGGTCGGATATGTTATGAGTTGTATGCATTGTATATGATAAGTTAATAGTTTGTATGTGTTATGTATGATATGCTTGATATGGGCCGGAAGGCATTATGTTGTGGGCCGGAAGGCATATATGTTATGGGCCGGAAGGCGTTGTGATGTGGATCATAAGGTTGACGCGGGTAGGACCGGTAGGTTTACCGAGTCGGGACGGAAGTCCCCTGAGACACATGGACCGGAAGATCAGGGCCTGGAAAGGCGTATGCACGTAAGTAGTATCTTGGGGAACTCACTAAGCATTTATGCTTACATTTGTTGTGTTATGTGTTTCAGGTACCAGTGATGATCGCGGGAAGGCGTCGGCTTGATCAGTACACACATGGGATTTTTATGCTATGAGATCTTGGAATTGATATATGTTTTGAAATGAGTTTCAAACAATGATGTTTTTATGAATAAGAAATGAATTATGTTCTTTATAAAATGCGAAAATTATTTTGAAAATTTACGGTATTACAATGTCACTAACCCACTATAACATATCCTAGGCTTTCGTAGGTTCCCGAACCCACCCAGTCCTCAGTTGCTTAAGGATTCCAATTAATTTCAACTAGCTACCTCATGAATATAGCCACATGCAACAGAGATCAGATAATCCTTTGAGTAAAAGACTCATCCCTAGAACGGTTGGACTCAGACGAGAGCTGAGCAATAGATTCAAATCCATCACTCTGAGATTATCCATCCTATACCACATGTGACTTAGCATATTCACTTAGTAGAAAAGTCACATTGATAAGAGTCCCACAAAGCACAAAGCAAGTAGCATTCAGACAATGGAAAATCTAACCAACATGCTCCAATCAAACCATTCTATCCTCTAATCAGGAATCTGTACAAGCATGAAATTCAAAGGATCATATAATCAGGCATAACCTAAACATGCCATCCTACCACTGGTTGATATGTTCTAGCATGCAAATCTACAAGATCATACAAGCATACTAAGGCATCTCTCCTAGATCATCAGCTCTGATCTAGCATACAAATCACATAATCATATCATATCACATAACAAGTATGTATTAGTATTTTGGGAACCACAAATTTGAGCTTGACTGATTACACGCATCACACCCCTTGTTCTTTATTAAAACCCTTAGTTTTAAATTAAGGAAAAATTATTTTTCTTGTAAAAATCTTTCAAACCCTCGATTTGAGTCCAGACACTCCCAAAGGTGTTTCTGAATCCCTTAAACCAAGGCTCTGATACCAACTTGTAACATCCCAAAATTCAAGGCCAAAAATTTCATTTTAATTAAGTTAATATAAAACTCAATAGTATAAAAACATTCATAGTGTCAAGTCATTTCATAATCAAAAACTAGTATTCCCAATAACCAAAACATGTCATAAAAAGTAATATCATAGTACAACTCCCAATGATCTCATAATGCGGAAATCATAGTGTGATACATTGCGATCATGCCGACTCCTTTCCTTTTAAAGAAGAAGTACCTGAAACCAACACTTAAAACCATAATCATGAAGCTTAGTGAGTTCCCCAGATACCACATACCATACATATCAACATACTGTTGGGTTTTTGAGCAATCTAACACTTCCTAAGTGTGCATGCAACCCTAATAAACCTTGGATCTATATTTGTCTAAATACATGCAAAATAATAATTTTCCAAGGTTTATAACCTATCTAACATGGCATGGGGAACATTTCAACACAAAAGAGTTAGAAGAGATTACATACCTTTGTTGATGAGTTTGGTTCTTGAGGAGTTTGAGGGCCAAGCACCAATAGTGTGAATGCCTCAAATGGAATCACAAAACACCACAAACTCTTGGAAAACTTTGACAGAGAATACACACTTGTATTTTCGGCCACACACAAGCACACACACACTAGTTCACTAGTTACCCTTAGGCTCCATTTCATGCTCCATAAGCATGCTTATATAGTGTGCATGGTTATGATGAAACCCTAATAACCCATGACCTTTCCTTTTCCAAGGATCCATGGGTTAAAAGCTCCATGGATCATCCATGGACTTCCATATTAGCTTAGCCCATTAACAAATGAGGATTAGCCCACACTATATAAAATATAATAGCCCACAATTTAATTAGTCTTCCTTTTAATCTCTAAATTAACTCATAATTAATTTAAGACTAAAACTAATTAAATAACATAACCCCATATTAATATATTATAACTTATAATATATTAATAAACATATGTGTATAACTCTCATAAAATTATCCATAAATAGTTTGGATGAGATGCAACCCAAATGGACCATGCCGGGTCGGGTCAAGTATATACCAAATAAGTTATGGACTTAGACACCTTATCCAACAGACTCCCACTTGGATAAGTCTAATAGCTATATTTGCGTATGTTACTTCAGAAACCAACCAGCAATCGTAGCTCTCGAAAACTCCGTTGAACTATGAAGACTCTGTTGAACTATGAAGCGTCATTTTAGATAACTGATCATATAATCCTCTGTCCTCATGATATCAGTCGGACAAATACATGGAACAACGTCGTACTTATTGTCCAGCAGTTTGTTTCCCGATTTTCGATTTGTTTGACAAAGAACTTAATCGAACACATCAATTTAGTTCTGACCGGCCGGTACATAGGTCACAACAAAATCATCGAGGGGCCCAGATATCGCTTCTATTTCTAGAAGGAACAGATAAACTTCGACTCATATACTTGTTCTACTACTTGTTGAATTGTACACAAAGGCACGTTTTATAACATCAAGTTACTGATGCATTTACGTGCAATCAATGCATAACCAACTCATAGGTAATAACTCATATCTCTAAGTATGAAGATTTATATGATATTACCGTCTCACAATCACTCGAGGTAAATTCCATGAAGTGATGCAAGTGAGCATGGGTTTATTCCAATACTCATAACTTATGAGCACTCATGAATGTTGTAGCAACCATTGCTATGACTAAACCCATTTAGCCATCTACAAACCCGATTCATGACAGTCTTGATTCATACCTACTTCCAACATATGAACGACTGTGGAGTGTTTAAATAACTTAGTCATTCGTAAAGAATAACCTAGCTATTTTGGAAGTCAAAACATGCAAAGTGAAACACAATAATAATCGAATCCAATATGGTCTCAGAACCCTTTTGAATATAAATAAAACCACCTTTTATTTATCACAATATTGATTACACATTATTCAATGTTTCAAATAATCAACTTAAGACTTGAATAAAAACAACAGTCGTCCCATGCTCCTAGCATGTACACTTTGTTTTCTAAACAATAGTTATGCCATACTCCAAGTATGCACACTATGTTTGTCTATGATCCTTACATTGTGATGTAGATCAATTAAACATGATTCCATTGATACTCATTTCACAATCCCAAATCCTTATTGTAAATGTGAGAATCCCCTATTCCTATCATTTACCAAAAAAATCTGTTAGATTTTAAACTTTTATGCAATGTTCCTCTTGTAATGATTATTCACAAAGTCACCAAAACCTTGTCACCAGTCATTACAGAGTATTCCAAAGAAGGTCTACTTCTATGGAACGGAAGTCTCATATTCAAAGTACATTGCTTTGAACATCCTTCTTGCATTAAGGTTTTTTAATCTTACATAGATTGAATAACTTCCACCTATGGAGACATTTCCATAATCCCATTTTGACTATCACTTCCGAACAAGAGTTACTTCTTTTCAGAACATGTCAATACGGTCCTTTTCGACAACTTACATCATACTTCCAACTTTCCCTGAGCAACCAATCTTTGGCGAACCTCAGATTGTCCTCGATAATTGCTTAATCACTTTAGTCATATCCAGTTCTAGACTTTTCCCTTCTAAATGCCATGAGCATTTGGAAAATTTAGAAAAGATGAATATTAAAGCACATGCAATCGATCCTATATCCGAAGCATATGGGACACGATTCATGATGTCTCACATAAAGACATGATACTAGACCAGTCTTTTGCTACAATATTTTTTTTATTTGCCATGTTTTCAAAATTTAACTATGAATAGGGATGTCGTAGTCATAATTGAATTTTGAGAACGCAATATATATAGAATTTCCCTAAGTCGAACCATTCAGACATAAAATTCATATATATGTCCTTGACTAAAGATGATTAAAATCTCAATCTAAGCTTTAGAATTGAAATGAAGTATGATTTCCTCTCCCTTAATTATAGCAAAACAACTTTTCAACCCCTGAAACTTCACGAATTGAAACTTTTGTTTTCTATAATTAACATTGCTAACTTGCAACACTAAATGTAATAATCATGCTCCCACTAACATGATGATTATCAGCATAACACTTATGCTCCCACTGGCTCTGACATATTTCCAGAAATCTGCTAGACTTCTGAAATTTAGATTCATACACCCTTTCTTAAATAGCTCACATGTGTGTCTAAACAATTTTCAGAACTATGAAAAGGGATGCCGTGATCATAGTCTCAATTGTTTAGGCATTTGCCATTTCTCACAAGTCCATGTTAGTGTGCCGGTTAACCACACGCGCTCCACTAACAACTTTTGAAAATGCAAATAACACAATTGGTATCTACGTAAAATCTACTTAGTGAAAGCGTTTCCTCACCATCATTTTCATGAATCGGAGAGAAACCTTATGACACTTAGATTTTATAGTGTATGAGTTCCTATCCATGTGAATTTGTCAAAACCGTAATCACAAGATAAGGTTAGTGATAAATTCAGCCTTACATGGATTAAACTTGTTCAATCTTATTTTCTTGTCACCTTGGTAGCACAATGCCCACCAATGCTTCCAAGTTGAACTCTGATAACTCACATGCAAATTCAACTTATTTGAAGTAGGTACAGAAATAAGAATTATGTCAACATGATAGGCTGCAAACCTTAAGTTGTGTGCTAGTGATAAATTACAGGTTTGACTCTTAATTAAATCTTGAAACTCTTTCAGGATCTTTAAGGCTCCCACTGTCCACTTGACATATAAGTTTCCCCAGTCAAGAACCATTCCTTGACAAAAAAAATATTCAAGAGATAGTGCGGATTCTTATCAACACTAACACTTCACACAATTGGTCTTAGTTGGTCTTTGTCTCATCCAAGACATCACAACTTACCAATCTCAAATCGACAAGAGTATAAAACATTTTACTCTTACATTTGACTAGTGTTAATAAATCTTCCTTTATGTCACTCAAGGTTACAATCTTGGAGTATGACTCTAAGAATTGTTTTTTGGAACGAAGTATGACTCATCTTCTTGATTTTAACCAATCCAACAATTCATGGCCTCTCTTCTTAGCCATAACAATGCACTAAGATGTCCTTAGAGTATGAATTTGTGATATGGTTTCATAATCATTAAGATGATCATGAAATATGATACTAAGGTACTCTCCCATCCTTTCAGATTTGAGAAACTTTTATCTTTCTGCCTAATTTGATTCTTCTCATTTGTTTTGTCATACATTGTAACCTTTCCAATGTTACAGAATTATACTTAACCTTATGAGTATAATCATATTTACTAATCTTTAGTAAATCATGACAAATCAATCTTTGTGGTGGACCTTGACCAGCGCACACCCAGTGTACCTAATTCCTTAGTCCTTCAATTGACTCACATATACATGTGATCAAAGAATTAGTCTTAATTTTCAAAGATGAAAATTCTCATTCATCATACAATACAACTTGTATGATTCCAAGTTTCTGTCCAATTGAAACTTGGGTGATGAAAAACTTTCTTCATTTGGTAAATTCAGACACTACCACAAATGAAAGAATCAAATCCACTTTCCGATATTGCTAATACTGGAAACACATAAGCAACAATTTTCCACAGATGCCATTGTAAGGATATTTTTAAAATAAATAAAATTAAAACCCTTTTTTTCTTTTATTTTAAAACTTTGCGGAAAAACTTATCCTTACAATCCACATGAAAACCTTGTTGTTATCTATTCATAAGCAATATATTTTAACTCTTAAGCAACACCTCAAAATTCTGATTACCGAACCATGCGATCGAAACCCACCTTCGCAATCAGAATCAACATATACTTACTTTAAGCTTCCTATCTTTTCTTTGATTCTTAAAAACATCAACAAGTGACTCATTCACATTATGTAATAACAATCTCCAAATAGGAACTTAATAGAGTTAGTCAGTGGACTTTAACTGAAGTAGAGTCAAACCTCTTAACTTGATCAATCTTATGACCTTTCAGGTGAATAGGGCAGCTTCGCAACCAATGCCCCTTCCTTTGGCAACAAAACGCATGGACCGTTTGCTAATGGTACATGAGACTATCTCATACTTAGCCTTTCTCTTTACCACTTGGTCAACCAAGTTGACTATGGCCGATCCCTTTCCATTGGGAAGAGAAATCCTTTTCTTGATATCCAATGCTATCATTCCCAATGTTGCTTTAAGGTTTGGGAAGTTGATCTTCTAATAAAATTTGCTTTACTGGTGTTCCAAATCATTGTTGATTCCACCACACCAAGCAAATAGATAAGACCATTAAGGATCATGTCATAGTCTGTCTAATAGTAGTCCTAAAGAGACTCACTATGTTACTAAGAAAGTGATTGAACATCCAACTTTCACGAGACTTTGACACCCAACTCTCCCGGCTTGTCAATATGTGACTTTATCTTCAAGATGTGAGCACACATAGACTATGCTTGCTAATAGGGATTGAGTGACTTTAAACCTTTCAAGAACTTGTGGGTGAGGGAGAATAATTGGAGGAGGTGGAGGAAGTGAAGCATGATGTTGAGGGACACCATCTTCAAGAGATTTGGGAAGATCATAGTTGTCTGAACCAGACATCTATAATGGGAGAAAATCAAGTTAGTTGATTCAAAGTCCTTAATATAACACCCAATATGAAATATTAAGGCTAGGACCCAACACAATATTTTATAACTTGGAAGAGGGATGCCATAATCCAAGCTATAGAATATTTGAAGGTAGGCGAATGACGATTCACCAATTTTCACCATGAAAAACAAAATAATTTATTAGGTTTTAATTGGATTTGAAATTCCTAGATCTTTTGAGATTCATTGAACTTTTCAATGGCATGTTTCAATCTCGAGTGTGCCCTCTCAAATTTTGTGACTGGGATGCCGAGGATCACAAAACAAGGTGTGAATAACCATACCAATTCACTTGGTACCCTTAATATTATCACCTAATCAATGTGTTGGTTAACCACACACATTCCATTGATCTAAGATAAACATTAAGTCACCCTTCGTGATCCTTACTAGTCCAAGTTAGTGTGCCGGTTACCCACACACGCTCCACCAACGACTTGGTAAGGTACAAAGTGTGAATTCCATGGGCTAGCACCAAATTCACATTTTTCCTAAAGTAACTAAGATTGGGAATTAAATAAAAAATATTTAGTTACTTTATAATAATCATTATACTTTTAATGAGAATTTAAAGTCATTGTCCTACCCGTTCGGCTAACAACCCTCCACCGATCAAGCAAGCGGTGGGTGAGAGTGGACACCCATTAAGTCGCCATTTTATAGGCAACAACCTTATACCCACCTTATAGACCGGCTTTGTGAATGAGGCCTACTAATGGTAGAACGAATTATTCTTATACATATATATAATAATTAACCATTAATGTTATAAATAGTATAAGGGTTGAATTTTAACTTTTAAAACTCTAAGGGTTGGAATTAAAGTTTATTAAAGTGTGTGAAACTTTTCCAAATTCCAAAACTTGAGGGAAAGTTTTGTAACTCTTCAAAACTTTTCATTTCATAACTTATGAATTAAAGGTTCATAAAAATGAAGACTTTTCATTTTCATGTAACTTATGTGTTTTTAAGTGTGTGTTAAATAAAAGTGACCTTTGGATATCCATAACTTGAGGACAAATTATGGACTCCATTAAAACACATAAATGATCAGGAATTAATTCTAAACAATTCAGCAAATAATTCCTATCATCTTTTAAATTCATAAGAACATGAACATGATCATCAAAATTTCAAGAATTATATGAACACATAAAATCATGGAATTTTTATTATAACTTTGAAATTTGTCCACCATCATCATTACCACATCAAAAACAGGTTTTAAGAGTCCAAAACAGTTTAAGGTAATGATTCTAGACCAATTCCAGCACCAAAACTCGTAGATATGCTGTCTGGGGGTCCAACTCGTCGAGTGCATGAACCAACTCGCCGAGTTGGATGAGTTTTGCCTTGGACTCGTCGAGTCCCTTCATGGACTCGGTGAGTCAGCTGTGCAGACAGCATAAAATCTTCGATTTTCAGCAAGTTGCATCAATTATTCAAACAAGCAAGCCTAGGCTCTGATACCACTGTTGGGTTTTTGAGCAATCTAACACTTCCTAAGTGTGCATGCAACCCTAATAAACCTTGGATCTATGGTTGTCTAAATACATGTAAAATAATAATTTTCCAAGGTTTATAACCTATCTAACATGGCATGGGGAACATTTCAACATAAAAGAGTTAGAAGAGATTACATACCTTTGTTGATGAGTTTGGTTCTTGAGGAGTTTGAGGGCCAAGCACCAATAGTGTGAATGCCTCAAATGGAATCACAAAACACCACAAACTCTTGGAAAACTTTGAGAGAGAATACACACTTGTATTTTCGGCCACACACAAGCACACACACACTAGTTCACTAGTTACCCTTAGGCTCCATTTCATGCTCCATAAGCATGCTTATATAGTGTGCATGGTTAGGATGAAACCCTAATAACCCATGACCTTTCCTTTTCCAAGGATCCATGGGTTAAAAGCTCCATGGATCATCCATGGACTTCCATATAAGCTTAGCCCATTAACAAATGAGGATTAGCCCACACTATATAAAATATAATAGCCCACAATTTAATTAGTCTTCCTTTTAATCTCTAAATTAATTCATAATTAATTTAAGACTAAAACTAATTAAATAACATAACCTCATATTAATATATTATCACTTATAATATATTAATAAACATTTGTGTATAACTCTCATAAAATTATCCATAAATAGTTTGGATGAGATGCAACCCAAATGGACCATGCCGGGTCGGGTCAAGTACATACCAAATAAGTTATGGACTTAGACACCTTATCCAACATATACTTCCTAGAATATCTAGGTGTTTTCCTACCCCTTCAGTCTCTTTCAACCGAATATTGTCTAGCATATAAGCACATAAATCACATACTGTCATACATAACCATGAGACATACATATATCATAATCAATAAAGATGATATGTGCCAAACATAATCTTGCCATTATGCCACGGGCCGACACATGGCATTTCTTGCCAAGCCTGGGGCCACCCCCTCGGTCATACAGATAAGTGCCAAGAGCCACCTCCTGGTCTTCCATGCAAGCATCACAAACACAACTAGCATACATACTACTTTACTTAGCCAATTAGCATATAGTGTGTCAGGAGCCACCTCCTGGTCTTTCATACATAATGCATAGGGCTAACCCCCGGGTCTTCCTACAATACATAAACCAAATGGGCCAACATTAGTGCCTTCAACACATAAAATAGTGAGGAGACTCACCTCACACTGTTGAAGTCTCGCGGATAAAGTTGTGGTTGTTGGCTGACAGATCCCCAAACTATTAACATCAAAACAAAACCTAATTAATAATTAGGTTCCATTGCATAACCATAACTCCACACTCGGGGTAAAGAGACTATTTTACCCCTAACCTAGCTTGAACCATAATCAAGGCCCAACTCAAACTTTGGAGGCCCAAAAGCCAAATAATAAATAAAGGCCCAATATATGGCCTATCTATGGCCCAATTTTCCAAATTGGGCCCAAACCCCCCACATGAGCCTTACCCTAAAGTCCATCCAAATATTCCAGTCCATATACTTGTTCTTGGATGGACCATCAATATCCCAATCACCAAAACCCAACAGAAAGACCCAAATCAAGGCCCAAACAAAATTAGGGGTTTCACATAAAATGACGATTAGAGTTAATTAGAAACACTTAACCCATTAAGGACTTAATCCATTAAGTCCATCATTCTACTAGGTAACTCATATGATGTGGTCGGGTGTAATTCATTATTCAATTCCAATGGCCCAAAATGCGGGTCCCAATAATCCCAAACTCACATATTCACAATTAGGTTTTTCTAAACCCTAACTAGGGCTTCCAACCCAATTGCATGCCAACAAAGTTCCAAATTAGGTTTTTAGGTTAATTAGGGTTTCATTAGGACGGACACCACCCACTACCACCTCGTGTAGTGGTGGTCAATAGCAGCTCACAGCGGTGACGACCACCTCGCGGTGGTGGTGGCTCTGATTCTAGGCCAAAATACTAACAAAATTACTCTAAGCACCAAACCAATCGCTCACATAAACACACAACCACCAAAGATGGTGGCTAGTGGTGGCAAAACGATGGCAGCCACCACCTCACAATGGTGGTGGTTGCTTTTTCGGCCAAAAAATTGCTCATTCAACATAGTACCACCAACACACACCTAAAATACACAATAAACACATACAGCCACCCTCATGGTGGCAGGTAGTGGTAGAGGGTGATAGCCACCACCTCACGGTGGTAGTGGTCGATTCTCTTGATTCCCAGCTAGGCAAACACATGCACACACTTGTAAACACAATTTGCACCCAAACATTCCCAACTTAGCCACTTCGAGTGGCAGGCAACGAACGGAAACCCAGAAACGGCGACCAAAGGTCATTGTCGACTCCAGTCGATGTACACGACGTCAAACCACATAAAGAACAAAGAAGAAAGGATAGGTAGGTGGAGATGGTCCTTACCGAGAGCTCCTTTTTCGCTCATGACTTACACAACGATGAAGGTAGCTTGCTTCCCCGATCTCGACGGTTCTCCGGTTGCACACGATGTCTCCGACAGCAAGGCTGTTGTGGTGGCATTCGACGGCGAGGCTGTTGCTGGTAGGGTGGCGATTGGTTACGACAAAGGGGGGGCTGAGGGTATTTCAAGGTGGCGGCTACAATAGTTATATTAGGGTTAGGGTTACAAGTATCCAAAAAAATGGGAAGGAAGGAGTGACGGGTTAAAGCCTCGTGTTCCTTCCAAACTTTAGTCCTTTTTTTCAAGTTTAGCCCCTCATTTCATGATCTTTTTTGAGTTTAAATCAAGAATTTACCCTTTAGCTCCTGCCACTAAAATCCTTTCATTATAAGTCCCATAGTTTACCAAACACCCCCTGACTTCTAAAAATCTTTACAAAATAAATCCTGGAATTACACTTTAACCCCCGAAAATCCAAATTATATCATTTGGCTCCCCGAAACCAACACCCCGCCAAATATTGTGGATTTTAGGGCTACCATTCATTTACTAAATTTTATCTATTTAATTATTTAATAAATGGGATGTTACATAAAACCTCCCGAACATAACCCTAAACCCATAAAAGACCGAGATATCAAAATACAGTCATACCCTTAGCTTCCGAAGACATAATCAAATACATTGATCACTTATACATGGAAACTACATCCAAAGTGGGCTAAACCATTCCTTTCTCGAAGACCTAAGCCTCGTGACAACTGATGACTGGGCCGCAGCCCCAGCAACAAAGCAAATCTGAAACCGAGTGTTACAGATCATCTTTTCTAGATTTTGGTTTTGTACACGTAGCTTCATGATTGTGTTGGTTTGAATGGATGATTTCAACAAATTTGGCAATTTTATTGATCCTTGAGGTCCTAAGAATGATATATGCTTTAGATTTAAACTTTTATATATTTTTAGGTTTCATGCATAGGATTTTGCCCTATTTCTCCCATTTGGACCTAGTTTGAAGTATGACATGCATCGTACATGCATGTCCACAAAGTTAGGGTTTTTCTGATCCATAAGGATGATAAGAAGCTTTTCAGAAAGTATGAATGTATGACTTAATGAATTAAGATCTTGGCAAAGAGATGGATCTACCAGCGTCCCTATGACGTAGCAGGGACCTTATAACATCATAGCGGGCAAACCCATCATGTTTCTAATAAAATTATACCACGACATGGAAAGGGTCTCGCCATGATGTAGTAGCGGGTTTCATTCACAACTATTATGTCGTGTGGTTTCCATTAGGGGTGAGCAACGAAACCGGGTACCCTCTTTTGAAACAGGAACAGCCATGGAACCGCTTTAAGAGGTTTCGGTTCTGGTTCACATTTTTACAAAACCGCTACTTGTTGGGTACCCACTGGAATCGGTGTGTGTGTGTGTGTGTGTATATATATATATATATATATATATATATATATATATATATATATATATATATATGTGTGTGTGTGTGTGTTAAATAGTCTAACATAAATTTAGACATGTTATTAGTTTGTTAATATAATGGTTTGCTAAAAAGATGGTTCTCATTTTTGGATATTGAGTGGAAACCTTTTCATTCACACAAACTCCATTGTAAACATTAATTTAAATTGTTTACTAAAAAAATAATAATAAGATGCTAATTATTATATTGATATGTTAAAATGATGACAACCTATAACAATGGAAGAATTCGAAAAGCAATTAAATCTTGATAGAGTAACACAGAGCGACAATATATAAACATCCACTAACAATTTTCATTTGGTTTTCAACATTTTTAACGTTGTTTGGTTTCCGCCACATATAACATGATAATCATATTGATAAGTAATTTAGTTAATAATATATGGTTAGTTTATGGTTTATAACGATTAAACTATGAGAAAGATAAATATGAACTGGGTACCCGGTACCAAAACCAGTTCCGCTTCCAAGATTTCAAGAACCGCCAGTTCCAGTTCCAGAAAATTAGGGTGGGTACCCACTTTTGCCCGCCAGTAGTTTCCATAGCACGGTTAGTGGTTAGCCACATCATGGTGGCTGACCGTTGACTTTAACTGCTGGGCATTGACTTTGAGCGTTGACTTTTTAACCTAGTTGACTTTTGGTCAAATTATTAGTTTTAATTGGTAAGCTAAGGATTGGCATTCTGTGATTCATTAGGTTATGTGTAGAACCAACTTCCGGACTTTGTGAGCTTTGATTTAGTCTACTCTGATTAGTGAGGTGAGCCTTCTCACTATACTTTGTAGAATGCTAGATTGTTTTTGTGACTCTTGCATGTATGTTGGGCAGGGCCCGTTATGTATGTTATGTGGAGCCCATTAAGTATCTTGGGTAGGTTCTATTATTTATGTTCGACAAGGCATGTTATGCATGTTGGTTAGGGCTCATTATGTATATTGGATAGGGCCAATTATGTATGATGGGCTGGACCCATATTAGTATGTGGTTTTTATGGAAATCACCAAGCTTCGTGCTTAAGGTTTGAAATTTTATTTTTTTAGGTACTTCTAGTAGCAAGGGTACAGAGCCAACTTGATTGTACTACATCCACCAATGAACTATGCACTTTATGATTTTAGGATTACTATGATGTTTTCATAAAAAGTACGAACTCAGGTTTTGGATTATTTGACTTACAATGTTTATATAATGGTTTGTAGTACTTTAAAAAGAAAAATTCCTAGTAATTTTTGGGATGTTATAAGTTGATATTAGAGCATTGGTTTAGGGGATTCGGGATAACACACGGTGCGTCTGGACTCAAACTGAAGGATTGTAAAACCTTTTTACAAGAAAATGTTTTCCAACAAGGGTTTCAAAAAGAAAAAGGGTGTGATCCATGAAATCAACCATAGATCAAGTTTTCCTAAAATACCTATACCTGAATGTTACATATGTTATTTTATGGATTTCATGCTAGAAGTTAGGCTAGGGACCTGCTCAGGTTGCATGCTAGGATGCCTGCTTAGCAGAGATTCCTTTATGCATGTTATGTGCCTTAAGTACTTAGAGTCTATGTTGGTAATGAAAGATTATTTGATTAATGCATTAGGGTAGTACATAGATAGGACTAAATATCCATATAATATTTGATTCTACCTTATTGTATGTTTATTTTTTATGAATGCCTCAGGGCAAAGACATCTATTCGAACGTGTATTTTGTCTTAAGTATGTACGACCTGCATTCATGAGGCAATTTTCTAACATTAGCATAAACATTTTCAACATGTGTGGAAGTGTAATCCTAGGGGAGATTATGACATGTTTGGATGTTCTATTATGTGTGGGAGCCAGTATGTGTATGATGGGTGGGGCCCATATTGGTATGTGGTATTTTAAAGAACTCTCTAAGCTTCATGGTTACGGTTTAAATTTTTATTGTTTTAGGTACTTCTAGTAGCAAAGGGAAAGAGCAAGCTTGATTGTACTGCATCCACCAATGGTCTCCACACTTCATGATTTTGGGAGTACTTTATGGAACGGTTTTTAGTACATTAAAAATAAAATAAAAATCCTTGCAATTTTTGTGATGTCACATTTCCAATGTGAAATGCATATACGGAAAGTTAGGGTTTTAACCACAACTAATGTGGAAGAAGAATTGATGCAATAGAGTTTAGAGTGTAATGAACTATGTATGAGATGCTTAATTCATTAGGTGAAAAAGATTTAGAGGTATAAGATGTGATATTAGAATTATGATTAGTTAAGTGATCATTTTGGTATGGATAATGATTAAGCTCTTAATGTGTTAAGAAAATTTCTAAGGGACTTGATATGTTGTGTGAACTGGCCTTGAGGAAAGAAGATGGATCAAGTGCATCAACTAAATATTTGAAGCCAAGGGTAGTTAGTTTTCACTAACTAACAATGTGAGTTATAACTCTCTCTCACTAGATTATGTGTGCATGTTTATATGTTAATGGTATCATGTATGCATGTTTTTATCTTAGCGGCATTGTCTTAAATACCCATAATATATTAGATGAAGACAAAGTATGAATGTATTCTTACATGCAAATGGTATTACGTTGAATACCTACGAGATATTAGATGAAGATATAATATGATTATATGTACTATAATCATGTAAACGAGTATGTATGTATGTTCAAATATTAAGGTTATTGTGTTAAATACCTACATGTTATTAGATGAAGAGTTAGATTAAGTACTTAATGAATTAAGTACTAGATTGGTAGTAGAAGATCTTTTAATGAGATGACGAGATAAAATGTTATGAGACATGTGATCTGTAAGACCATGGGGGAGACCATAACATTCACATGAAAGATTATGAGAAGAGTAGAAAGATGATTCCTTCAGGAATGAAATTACGATTCATATGCGAATGAGATTATGTTTCCTTTGGGAAAGAGATAATGATTCCTTCGAGAATATATATATATATATATATATATATATATATATATATATATATATATATATATATATAGGTGATTCCTACACGAATGATATTATGTATGGTTAGAGAATATTGAGAAAGGTTTCCATGAGTCGAACAAAGTAAGAGGTTTCTTTAGAGAATCTTTATATAATCCATGAGGGATTGAGTGTAGAGGATTTATAAGGGATCATTGTAATCCGCAAGGAATTCAAGAAAAGAGAAGTTGCCAAGGATCCGCAAGGGATCAAGGTAAGAGGACTTGCTCCGGGGGATTGTAACTAGTAATATAGAACCATGTTGCCCCACTTTATGATAGATGAAGCTATCATATGTGATTAGACCGCTTGGGTTTAAATGAAAGTAGAAGGAAAAAGTAAAGAGAAGATATAGGAGCAACTATGAGATTCGATGTAGGGAAAGGATAGAGTATGTCATGGAATGAGAAGAGGGTATGGGGTGAGTTAGAAGGATATGAGAAGATATGTAGATAAAGTAGAAGAAGAGTAAAGAGATGAAATGAAAAGAAGGCATGAGATAAGTCGGGAAAAGGCTAAGATAGAATATAAGATGAGCTTGAGAAGAGATGAAGACAAAGCATGACAAGCAAGTATGAGAAAAGATGGGAACACATGAGATGAAATAGAGTAAGAGTACGAGAAGCGATAATAAAAGTGTAGATGAGACGAGATGAGGCAAGAATAGAGTAGATGAGATAAGAATGGAAGATAATAAAGTAGAAAAGTATGGAAATAGGAGAATAGAAGTGTAGAATATGAAGAAAACAGGTTAGAATTACAGAGTATGAGAAAAGGAGAACAAAATGGTAGAGTATGGAAAGAAATAAAAGATAGAAGTAAAGTATGATGACATGAAAACAAAGTATGATATAAATCACCACACTTGTGGTGTGATGTTGTAGATTTTTCATGTATTGCAAGTTCAAGTATTAGCTGTTGTATGAGAGGAGATAGGAGCACAAGGACTTAGACTATATGTTGATTTTTATTTTGGTATTTACTTGTTGCTTTAAATTGTGGTTATGATTCATTGTAAAATCGATTATATCATGGAATGTAAAATGTTTTTGAGATACATAATTCCATATTTTTAGAAAACTCTGATAAATCCTAAAAATATTTAGACGCACAAATTTAGGTCATTACACGACACGTGGAAAAACTTGGTTATTTTTATGGACAAAAGGACTACATGGATGTCTGGCTTGTTAGAATTTTGGGTATAGAAAGGCTTGGAAATTCTGAGAATCGTGTTGAATACTTTCATATTAAAGTATTTGGGAGATACTCCCAATCTTTTTTAATCGGATAAGACCCAGAGAGACAAGAACAGTGAGTGTTTTGATGATATGATTTCATATGTACTAGAAAATGAGACCAAAAAACAGATTTATGATCTCTATCTAAAAACTGTCATAAATACTAAAACTAACATAATAACGGGTATTTGGATAAGGGTCAAACCAATGGTTAGTTCTCTGAAAAAACAATTTCCTGATGCATTTTTAATACAGTAACATAACCTATATAAAAAATCTCTACCCCTTGGACCTCGCCATGGGATGGCACCCCTTGGACCCCGCTTCCAAGGGCGCTTCCTCCGAACCCCTGCTTGTTCAGGGGCTTCGCCCCTAAATGACAGTGTATTTTGAAACTTGATCAAACTTAAACAAGTGTATACTACACATCTTTCTTACTTGTTTAATATTTATCAATATCACTTTTGGTCAACACATTAATCCCATTACACTTAAATAACATTGATGATAACAAATCACCAACATGACTCCCACTTGCTTCACGTCAACTCTTGGTTCCCCTATGTAATTCCTTGAGAATCTAATCTCCATGAATCTCGTTTAGTATTCTCTAGTCTTATTTTATTACATTTACTATTCTAGTATAATTTCCTAATTAAGCTATCACAATACAATTAAAAGGCAATTACATTATATAATAGATAATTAAAATGACAACCATGTTGCAAAACTATAGAAAACCCCTAAAAACATCAAATAAACATCATAACCATAGGTCTAATTGAGGTAAAGTGTTACTGGATCCATACAATTTAAATAAACACTTATATACAATTAAAAGTGCATTTCAACACTTTTAGGACGACAACAAACAAATACCCAACAACTTTAGCGACATATTTAAAATGTCGTTAAAAACCCATCAACACTATGTCATCCCTTTAATAAACTCCATTAGTATTAGCGGCAATTATTTTTATTGTTTCTAAAGAATGGTGTGTCACATAAATACACTTTTAAAATAATGATTTGATTAAGAAAAAAACATACATTTTAACACTTAATCTCTGACTTGTTGTAACATCCCAAAAATTAAAGAAATTTAAAGTTTTCAAAAACAACCCATTTCATCCATAAAGTGTTTACAAGCCCATTGTTTCAAACGTATTATTCAAAATTAGAGTATCCCAAGATCCAGTGTCATAAAAACAGGAAGATGTGTACAATCATGCCTTTTGTTTTCCCACGATCCTCTGAAGTACCTGAAACAATAAACTAAAATTGTAATCAAAAGCTTAGTGAGTTTCCCAAATGTACCATTACACAAAACAAAAAAAATAGCATGAAAATAAGAGCATTCAGCCTGACTGGACCACCTCGCAATGCCTACAACCTATCTGGACCACTCTACATCCTATCTGGACCGCCCCGGGTGTCTTGGAATTCAGCACAAAGCAAGGCTACCTCAACCTAACTACAATATGTTGACGTATGTAACAGATAAACAAATACATAGAACCAAAAAATACAAATAATCATACTGATCTACTAATCATTCATATACTAGCATAACACTATCGTAAAACCAAGATATATAATCTGGTGGTCCGACATTGGTGCCTTCGACCCACGAGTACAGTGAGGAAAACTCACCTCTCAGTCTGATGAGTTGTAGAAAAGTACATAGCACTGAATACAACTCCAACACCAACTCTACCGATCACCTAAACGAAACTGGTGACCTAAGCTTAGTTAATAATCCCAAAAGACCTAAAATACCAAAACTACTCTTAGGTCAACATTGGTCAAAAGGTCAAGGTCAACAAACCAACCGAGTCAACCCAGCTGAGTACACTGGGCGTACTCAGCTGTACGCAAGGCGTACTCCTCTTGACCAAGAAGTTGTGGATTTGACCATGTACCCGCAACGTATGCACCTGATCACCACAAGTTCATATTGAGAGCTTAATACATCAATTCCTTATGTCCAAGTCCAGATCTAAGCCCAAAATATCATTATAAGTCATAAAGTTTCCAACTTTATGACTTTGCATGGTTAGAAGTGCTTAATACCAACAAACCCAAACTTTTTAATCTATTTGGTCATCCTAGCACATGCATGAGGAAGAACTCAAGCCCATGATCTTTTTTTTTTATGCTTCTAGACATCCCAAAATATCTAAAAGAACAACTTATACGGGTTGGAGTATGTCACACTTATAAAGATTTAGACTTGGGACTAAAATGCTTCATGAATCAAGAACTAACAAGATCTAAAGAAATGCAAGCCAAGTTCATAACTTTATACCTCTTGGAGGTTTCTAGGTAGATAAGGATTCTAGATCCAAAGCTTTTTCAAGCTTTCCAAGGTGGTTCTACTTTTTTCCTTATCCTTCAAGATCACTAAAATGCACACCAAAGGTCAAGAATGCTCAAACAAGGGACTAGGGTTTGGTAAGGTCGAATGAAGTGATGTGGGCTGATGAGAGAGTATACTTAGAGGGATGTTGAGAATCATTAAGAACCAAGACAGGGAAATGGAGAGAGAGGGAGGGGGAGAGAGATAGAGAGAAAGAAAGAAAGGAAAAAAGGAAAGGGGTGACTAGTTCTCTCTTTAGGGATTCACTAGGGTTCTTTTAATTATATATTGGTTTTTTTTTAAATAACAGAATAATGAAAAATAAAAAATATTTATGGGACATATTAGTTATTTTATGTTGGATGCTATAAAAAAAATAAATAAATAAAAAAAAATCAAGGTTCTAAAAAACTTGTCATGATTACAAGCCTTGTACATGCTGTCAAGCTTTACAAAAACACCGCTTTAACTTTTATATATATATATATATATATATATATAATATAAAAATTGTTGAAAATACATATAAAAATCTTAATTATATAAAAAAATATCGTCTTAAAGCACGCCTTATAAACGACGTGGTTTGTCAAGGCTCAAAAAAACTTAAGGCTTGACAATGCCGTTAAATCACACCTTACGTTATTTAGAACTTTGATCAAAATCATAAATATATATATATATATATATATATATATATATATATATATATATATATATATATATATATATATATATATATATATATATATAATTAGACACTCTTGTTAACCAAAACCATAATTTTTAATGACCATTATAGGATCATTTTTGCACTTTACTCTAAAACTTTTAATCTTTTTAATTTTGGTCGATCTTGAATTTTTATTACGTATCATCATGTGTACGAACATTTATTTATTTATTTATTTATTTATTATTATTATTATTATTATTGTTATTATTATTATTGTCATTTTGCTTCCTTTTTCAACCTCTAGCATCTTCCATTTCCAACCTAGTATCCATTTCACATTTGTTTATTTAGTTACTTCTTGATGATCCCTTTGATTCATTCAACACGCATATAATTTAGTGAGAGGAGAGAGTAATTGATACGCATTATCTCCTCTTTAGACTTTTACCCTGTTACACATACATGTGACAAAACTTTTCAAACTTGTATTTTTTTTTCGTATTTTCTTGAATTTCTTGATAGTTACACATACATGTTTAATATTATTCAGCTAAAAGACGTTCCTTTTGCATGTTTATTTTGGAAGATGAAGGTGGGTAACTTAGTCTTTAGACTTTAAACCATTGATAAAGTATTTCTACGAGTTCAACTTAATATAAAGGTTCTTGACATACATCTATGATATGTGAAATGGATAATTGGATATAAATATGAAATTTTGAAGTTGCAAATGTGTTGTTTGTTTTTTGTCTGAAGATTTTTTTGGTATTTTCTGTCTATGTTGTGCAGAGAGAAGTTTTCGCAAACTGATTGTTTTTTTGAAAACTACAAACCTAAAAATGTTTGTGTGCCCTCTTCTTGATGCAGATGTGGAACATAGTCTTCTAACATATTCAGATATCTTCTATCTTAAAAAAATACATATCTTTATTTTTTTAGTTTTTTTTTTTTAATTTATATTTATTCCAACTTTATTAATGATAAACAATTTGAATAAAAAAATTAAAACGCTTCAAAAAAAAGGTTTAACGATACAAATATGATATTTTTAACAAATTTATAAATAAACTTATTATAATAATGATCGTTGAAGTTGTTTATATAAATATGAAAAAAAAATCATAATATATTCTTATATTTTTTGTGCCAAATTTTATAAAACATTATTTAATACATTATTGTCAAATTATTGGGAATATTTATGGTACGTTTTTAATTGATTTAATTGAAAAAATCAAAGTTTATTTCCATCCATTTATGTATCAATTTCTCTAATTCCTAATTACAATGTTTAGGTATAACATTGCGACCAGAATTTTTGGTTTTATAAAATATATACGCTAATTCATACCATTTTTATTTTCACTTTTTATACAATAATACATAAAAGTTGATATAGATTTGTTAATTATTAATAACAAAGGCATAAAAATATATTTAAAAAAAACACATTGAATTTAAAAAAAAATCCGTTTATCTAGATTTTAATTTATTTTAGTAGTCTGCAAATGTTAAAAAAACAAACAATCTTTTTTTTTCAGACTAGAGACATTTGATCTACATCTTCTGTTGCATAGGTTTACAAATGTGGTCTGAAACTGCATACATTTTGTCTAAAAAAAATAGTAAAATAAAACACCAAAATGTTTTCTTATGGTCAAGATTTAGCTTTTGAAGCAAAAACAATATGATGAAGCAACTAAGAGATTACATAATAAAACTCATTTCATCAAGATTTTCTATTGGGTTAAATGTAAAACAATTATGTTAAACAACATACATTGCTATGTTTTATATTTAATAGTTGACAAAATTGCAAAAATGGTTCTGTATGCAATTTTTTTTGGGTTTTAGTCCAAACCCTGAGTTTTTTTTTAAATTTATGGTCATTTTGGAGTGGTTTGTATGTGAAAATAGTCATTCCGAAAATTGAAATGACTATAATACCCATTAGGGTATTTATTTTTCACTTTTCTTAAATTTTAATATTTATTTATTTATTTTAACAATTAAAAAAATAATAGAGGACTCACATCTCTCTCTCTCTTTCTCTCTCTCTCTCTCTCTCTCTCTCTTGGACTTTGTAAAAGTCAACCTTCCCCATTGAAGAGGTGCAGTAAATTCTTTCTTTCTGAACCAGATTGGAGGTACACTCGAAGAGTGAAAGAGACTGAAATGGGTGTTTATTCTTGAACTAAGTCGTTGCTACCATAAACCACCATTCCCTCACCATTGTTGGACCCAAAACCACCACCACCTTACTTCTCCCATTTTCCTCTCATTGAATTTTATCAATAACCGAAAAGGGAACCAATAGTGGCCAAGAACTGCCACCCTTGACCACCCACTGCTACCAGGAAGCACCAGAAGTCGCTGCCAACGCAAACCACATTCACCCATTACCACCGTTCTGAAACAGAAACAAAAACGGAGCAACAGAAGGCCACCAGAGCAGCCTCCTACCACATACCACCGCCGTCGCTCGTCACTACAATCCAACCACCACCTTCTTCACTGCAGTCCAGCCACCACCCAAATACTTTGAAGGTTGAACCATGAATTTGATCAAGGAAACAAAGTTCCAAGGATACATGACCATTGATCTGGTATTAATTATGTAACAATCGGAGTACCAAACTAAAACCGGGAAGTGGGAATAACACCAAATGAAGACTAGGATATAGAAGATTCTAATTAGGGTTGGAGAACACATACAAATTAATAATCAGAGTACCAAACTCATCACTACAGTCCAACCACCACCTTCGTCTGGTCCTCTTCTTCTTTTGTCTTCCCCCCAACAAAATCTACCCCCAAATCCCCACATTTCCCCCGTTTTGACTCCTAATCCCTCTTCAGAAAACAATTTAAAGATAAAGTTGAACAATTATACTAACAAGAACATCGACCTATTACTTAAAGGTACAAACTTTGCCAGAGACAGATATATATAGAGAGAGAGGCATATGAACAAGGTTTGGGTCGGCAGTGGGTTTACACAGGAGGGAAGCAGAGAGAGAGAGAGATGTGGGCCCCAAATTAGGTAATTATTTTATTTTTCATTTAAATTAAATAGAAAAAACATAAAAAATATTTCAAAAAGGCATAATAGTCTTTTCAGTTTACTGAGTGTAACGCTCGTAGATCCGGGCTAGTCAATTTAGAGGTAATAGGGGTCGAAAACGACTTTTCGACAAAAGATTATTAAGAATAAATAATCACAACCAAGTTGTAGTATATGTTACAAGGTTTCCGTACATATAAACAGCGCTGAAATCCGAGTTATAACGAAGAAGTTATGACACGTCGAAGTTTCGTGACGGAACCAACACGATACCGGAAAGCGTAAATAGTGAATTTACGATAGAGCAAGATTTAGCCTTAGAGATCTAAACAAAAGTCGTAGAATACATTAAACTGAGAATGTCTATAAAAAGAACGCCCAAATTTGACTTCGTATAAGGAAGTTATGATTTTTCGAAGTTTCGGATTAGTAGTCTACAGCCGAAATTCGAATATTAGATCGAACGGTTTTTAGCCAACACGACCTAAATGAGAATCGAAGATCTCGTTAATAGTAGCGTAATGAGAAAAAGATGGGAGAAAACGGACGTCGGATGAAGAAGTTATGAGAATTTAACGGACCAATCATGTCCCGACATGTTAATAATATAACTTTTAAAAATAGAGTCCAAATTAGCTGACAGAGTCTAAACGAAAGTTGTAGAGTATGTTCCCACCTTCGCGTGGATATAAAGAACATCAAAAACGGAGCTCATATGCAAAAGTTACGAAAGTTGAAGCATGAAATTACGAAGTTTGTTGCTAAATTGATGACGTGGCATAATCTGGACCGTCGCTTGCTGATCACGCCTTGCTCCGGATTCGAGCCACATTGCCCTCGCATCTACGCCCCGCGTCCGAGGCCGGGTACGCCCAGCGTACTTTGGTTCTTATCCGTCCGATGGAGTGTGAGCTAGCTAGTGCGAGGCTGGTATGCCCCATGTAGCGCTGTTGGACGCCAAGCGTACTCCGAGGCAGAGGCCTATAAAAGGGAGGCGAAGCCTCTCGGATTTTTCACACCTTCCACAAGAACTTTCTCTCTCTACTTTCTCTCACTACCCCCTAACCCTATCCTAAGCCTAGGTAAACCCCCTAGCACCCGAAGGAAGCCCCGAGGCTCCCGGAGTCCCGAGAACGGTTTCAAAATGCTGCTCCAAATAAAGCCCGGTTTTCTTTAAAATCCATTGTAAGTGAGCTACACTTACGCTATTTTTAATATAGCTTTCAAATAATTATAGGAATGTTATTAGGTACTTAAAATAATTATTTGGGCTATTATTATGAGTTATATTGAGTGTTATTAACGCTTATATAATAACAATAATAGTCAGACTAT
Organism: Lactuca saligna; assembly: GCF_052625555.1. Classification (NCBI taxonomy): domain Eukaryota; kingdom Viridiplantae; phylum Streptophyta; class Magnoliopsida; order Asterales; family Asteraceae; genus Lactuca; species Lactuca saligna. The sequence goes on along the minus strand of NC_136420.1, from coordinate 228,942,242 downwards.
TAATTTGTCGCAGTTATCGTTAGACTAAACCATAGTGGTATTGATACTAGGTTTTATTGAAGGAAAATTGTTTTGAGAGTATCGAAGCGTTGTCCGAGTGCTGAGTCACCACCTTTCAAGTGAGTGCATGGTCCCTTTCAGCTTACACGTATATATATGAAGTATTTCATATAAATTACGTGTTCATTGCTGCTAAATCAGAAATGATTTGGCGAAGCAATGGAGCGTCAAATTATTAATTCATTGATTAAGAACAGTCAAATTATTCGAACGGGCCATAGTCGTTCATATGTTGGAAGTAGGCATGAATGAAGATTGTCATGAATTGGTGTGTGGATTGTCTAAAGTGTGTTAGACATAAGCAAATGTTTGCTGCAACGTTCATGAGTGCTTATGAATATGAATATAAATTTAAGCATTGCATCAAACCCACGCTCACTTGGATCACTCCATGGATTGTATCACGAGTGATTGGTGAGACGATAACATCTTATATTATTGAAACCGAGATGTGTGAGTTGTATCTTGCAAATCGGTTGCACATTGATAATATGCAAACGCACTAGTAACTTGGTGTCATAAAACATATTATTGTGTGTGATTTGGTGAGTGAGTGCAAGCGAGCATTGAATCAAATTTTATCCGTTCCTTTTACCCCAAGTAGGATAAAAGCGATATCTTTGGGCCCCTCGATGATTTAGTGATGACAAACATAAATGCTCCATCGGTCTAGGGCTAATTTGATTTGTTCAATTAGTCAGTCGTCATAAATTGGAAGTCGAGAAATAGTACAAAGAGAATGATTTGAAATCATTTCTCATACGATATCTAGAATGGAGGAATATATGATCCCTTATCTAAAGAACACGCGTAACTGATAGGATCAGAGTTGACAGCGGCTTTAGAAAGCTACGATTGCAGATCAGGATCTGAAGTCATACGCAAAATAGTTATTAGACTTATCCAAGTGGGAGACTGTTGGATTAGTGTCTAAGTCCATAACTATTTTGGTATGTACTTGACCCGATGGTGCATGGTCCTTTTGGGTTGCATTCACCAAAGCAACTTGATAGGATGATCTATGGAGAGAAAGGATTAAATATGATTTATTAATATATTATGAGAATAATATATTAAAGGAAAAATCATATTGTTTAATTAATATTAGTCAATAATTAATTGGTAATTAGTTTTGTGACTAAAAGAGATTAATTAAACTTAAGGGTCTGGAATTGTAATTATAAGATAATTGAAATTTGGGCTATGGATTGCCTTATATTAAGGAGTGGATGAATTCTATGGGAAAGCCCATGAGGAAATCGTCCAAGGCCTTAAGGAAAGGAATATATGGGTTGCTTAGGGCTTAAGCATCCAATTTAGGGTTTCCTTGTTAGATAACCCTAATAGCCTAACTATATATACATCCCTTATGACCCAAAAATGTGGCTAAGCATCCTTCTAGGGTTTCACACGTTTTTGGGCAACCTTCATCCTCTTGCTCTTGGTGTTTGTGAACCATTAGAGGAGTGACATTTGTGACTCTAAACTTTCTAAAGTCAATACAAGGAGGAATTGGATTGTTATTGCTACATAACAATCAAGGTAATGTCTTAAACCCATTCTTATGTTAATATGATTACTTGTATGCTAGAATTAGGGTTTATAGTCTTGGATAACTTGCATGTACAATAAAGAAACCTAGATCCAAGCATTAGGGTTTGTATGAGCACATAGGATGTTCTTATGACCAAAACCCATCAGTGGTATCATAGACTTGATTGGTTTCTATTGTATTGATGCTTTGTTTGTTTGTTCAAGCTTAAAAATCGAAATTTTGGAATTTTGGGGGCTGAACTCGCCGAGTTCATGCGGACTCGACGAGTTCATGCCTGACTCGACGAGTCAGTTGGTCAGAAAGAGGGAAAACGGGATTTCTTGTTGTTTTTGATTGAGGATACTTACCTTATCATATTAGATCAATATAAATCTGATTTTTTGATATATATATGAGTATATTCTTAATCTAATTGAAGATATTTATCAATTAATAAAATATTTGTTTCCTTATGTGATAATTGATTAATTATTTTGATTAAATTGGTAAACTGTTTTGCAAGAAATCATCAAATTAAATCAAATATGGATAATTATGTGATTAAATGTTAATTAAGATTATTTGTTATTTGATCCTTGTGTTATGAAAAAATTTCATATTTTCCCCTTTAAGTTTTATAGTTTAAATTTGAACTCAAAAGTTTAGTTTAGAAATTTAAATGGTTGAAACCCTAATGTTTTGGAAAAGGTTTCAAAAACTTGCCCTCAAGTTTTGGAATTTAAATTTTGATAAAAAGTTTAATTTTGATGTATATTTAAATTCTAAACCCTAATGTTTTTGAAATGTTTCAAAACTTGCCCTCAAGTTTTGGAATTTAAAAGTTGATTAAAAGGTTTAATTAGGAATGTTAAATTCTAAAACCCTAGTAATGTTTTGAAAAGTTCAAATCACACCCTTATGGTTTTATTAATTAATTAAGGTGTATAATTAAAAGAGGTTTAATAAATCCATAAAAATTTAGGTATACAATTTAATTGAATTAAAGGTATAATTATTAAATTTGACCACCTAGTATTTTCAAAGTGTAAAATACACCCTATACTATATATAACATTAAAAGTCTAACATTATATATATATATATATATATATATATATATATATATATATATATGTAAGAGTAAAAGTCAGTCTTACCGTTAGTAGGCCTCATTTACGAAGCTGGTCTATAAGTGGTGTTTAAGGAAATTGCCTATAAAATGGCGATTGAATGGGTATCCACTCTTACCCACCGCACTCTTGACCAGTGGAGGGTCGTTAGCCGAACGGGTAGGATAGGACGAAACCTTCCATTATAAGTATAATGAAATACAAAAATAACTAAATGTTTTTACAAATTCCCAATCTTAGTTAGTTAGGCAAAGTGAATTGATGCAATTCCATGAAATTACACTTTGTGCCCTTGCGAAGACGTTAGTGGAGCGTGTGTGGCTTACCGGCACACTAAATGGTTCTAAGAAAAGGTAGAAAAGGGTGACTCAATGTTTGTCATAGTTCGGTGGAGCGTGTGTGGTTTACCGGCACATCGAATAGGTGACTGTAACATGTGAGGGCACCATGTAAGTTTGCATGGTTATTCACACCCGCTTTGTGATCCTCGGCATCCCAGTCACAAACTAGAGGGGCATATAGAGATTTAAACATGCCATTGAAAGTTCAATGAGTCTCAAAGGATCTAGGAGTTTTCATAGATTTAAACTTCAATTTTCTTTTTCGTTTTTCGTGATGGAAATTAGTGAATCGTCATTCACTTACCTTCAAATATTCTACAATTAGGGTTACGGCATCCCTCTCCCGAGTTATAGAATACTGTGTTGGGTCCTAGACTTAGTATCTCATTTGGGTGATTTACTAAGGACTCAATCAATCAACTAACTTGAATTTGTTTCTCCCGTTTTGTAGATGTCTAAGTTCGACAATTATGGTCTTCCCAAATCCCATGGAACAAGCATTCCACATGAAGATGGTATTCCACGATTTGATCGAGGAACAAGAAATCATGCTTCACTTCCTCCACCTCCTCCAATTGTTCTCCCTAACCCACAAGATCGAAGAATTGAAAGGTTCAATATCACTAAAGCCTTATTGGAAATGAAACATGAAGATGGTAAACCCGTGTGTGCCCACGTTCTAGGAATGAAATCACACATTGATAGGTTGATAATGTTGGGTGTGTCATTCCCGGATGAGTTGGCTGTGAATTGGGTTTTGCAGTCACTTCCTGAATCATATAATAAGTTCAAAATAAAGTATTATATGATGGATCATGACGACAACCTCATTGACCTAACTTACATGCTCGTTGCTGCTGAATCAGAAATGATTTGGCGAAGCAATGGAGCGTATTTGTTGGGAAACTCAACCGACCATGCTTCCGAGGACGTTCTAGGAGAACCGACCTGCGTTTGCTGCCAAAAGAAAGGGCGTTGGATACAAGTCTGCATGAAGAGTACAGAAGATGAGAGAGTCAAAGTGTATGGTTGCGCTTCAGGTAAAATCCACTATATAACTCTGTTAAGTTCCTATTCATTGATTCTTAATACATGATGTGATAAGATTGCATTTGAATGTTTTGCAGGATCGGTGAAAAGAAAGGAAGCTTGGTGAAAGAGCAAGATGAATCTAATCACAAGGAATGGATCTTGATCGCATGGACTTGAAGATTAGATTTTGAGCTTAGATAGTTATGATAGAGTTGTTAGAAATTTTCCTTTTGAAATACATAATTTTCAATGGATTTTGCATTGTAAGGACAAATGTTTTCCGCTGCTTTTAATAAAAAAAAAATTTTCGTTTGACTTATTTATTTATTTGTTTATTTCCTTGCAATGAAATCGTTATGAAAATTGGTGTTTGCATATTTGTACAACAAATGGATATGATTCTTAGTTATAGTGTTTATGGAAAAGTCAAGAATTTACCAAATAGGGAGAGTTTTTCATCGCCCAAGTTTCAATTGGACAGAAATTTGGAATCATGCAACTTGGTTGCATGAAGAATGAGAAATTTCATATTTGGAAATTATAGTAATTCATTGACAAAGTGTCAAGTGAAGGACTAGGAGATCGAGTACACAAAATTGTGTCTTGATTGAGTCCAGCATAAAAGTAACAAAGATATTCGTCATAATTTACTAAAGGTTTAGTAAATGTGATTATACTTACAAGATTAAGTGTAATTCTAAATTAATTGAAAATGGTTTAAATCAATAGCAAAACGAATAAGAAGAATCAAGTAGGCAGAAAGATAAAAGTTTCTCCATTCTAAGAAGAAGGGAGAGTACCTTTTATGCTTTATGATAATGATTATGAACCATATCTCAATTGATCCTCTAAGTGAGTCTTAGTACAATTGTATGTCTAAGAAGAGGAATCAATAATTGAAGAAATGGTTAAATCAAAAAGTCAATCATACTTCGTTCCAATAACAAGTCTTAAAGTTAAAATGTTAACATTCATCAAATGTGGAAAGTTGTAATGTCTTGGATAAGACAAAGACCAACTAGGACCATTTTATGAAGTGTTATGTTTTGATAAAAACTACACTAACTCTTGAATATTTTGTTGTCAATAAATGTTTATTGACAAGAGAATCTTATATGTCAAGGAGTCAGTGGGAGTCTTAATGGTCTTGAAAGGTTTCAAGAACAAATCAAAAAACCTTATCGATCATCACTAGCACACGAGTTGAGGTTTACAACCTATCGTGTTGACACTATTTTGTTTTCTATGCCATTCCAATTGAGTTAATTGTGCATATGAATCCTATGAGTTCTCGTGCGAATGCACAAAAGGCAAGGACCTTGATCAATGGAAAGTACTTTGATAGGAAAAGGTGAATTGGTTAACTACTTGGAAGACATGGTGGGCAGTTGTGCTACCATAAGGCAAGAAATCAAGATTAAGAAAGTTCGGTCCATATGAGTTTGAATTTGTCGTAAACTTTGGTTTTAACAAATTCACATGGATAGGAACACATACACCGTTTAAATCTAAGTGTCATAAGATTTCCTCCTTCATGAAAATGATTGTGAGGAAATGTTTTCACTAAGAAATATTTAAAAAAAAAAAGATAGTGATTGTAAAATTGCATTCTCAAATTCGATTATGGTTACGGTATCCCTTTCCATGATTTGAGTTGTGAGGTTTGGCAATTAGTCTTAATTGTTTAGACACACATATTAACTATCTAAGGCAAAGGTGTATAAGTTCAAGAAGCTTTGATAAAAGATTATCAAATCACTAAGTATTAGAAACATGGACTTAAGAAATTCAATAGGTATTGTTTTTCTGAAAGTTAAGATGTTTATGAATACATGTCGAAGCTAGTGGGAGCATAAGTGTTATGTTTTATAGTAATCATCATGATAGTGGGAGCATAAATGTTATGATTGTATGATTATTAAGGAAAGTATTGCAAGTTGGCAATATTAATTATAGAAAATAAGAGTCATTCTTTGCAAAGTTGTAAGGATGGAATAGTTGTTTTGCTATAATTAAGGGAGAGAATATTATGCTTCATTTTAAATCTAAAGGCTTAGGTTGTGGAATATTAATAAATTTAGTCAAAAGTACATAGTGTGTTCTTAAAATTTCGATTATGATTACGGCATTCCTCTTCACAATTCGATTTTTGAGAACATAGCAAATAAAACATTATGGGAAAAGATTGATAAAGTATCAAATCTTTGTGTAAGACATTTTGCATCGTGTACCATACGCTTCGGGTACAAGATCGATTGCAAATGCTATAATATTTGACCATTCTAAAATTTTCCAAATGTTTAGAGCATTTAGAGGGAAAAAGGACTAGAATCGGTTTTTGACCAAAATAATTAAACAAATATCAAAGGACAATTCAAAGTTCGCCTAGGATTGGTTGTGAGTAGTTGGAAGTATAGTATTAGAAAATATGGAAATGTTTCCATATTGGATGGACCATATCAACATTATTATGAATATATAAGATTCTATTAAGAATGAGTTGTCATATGGAAAATATGGAAACGTGTCCATATTGGGAATTGAATATTGAAAATCTATGTCTAGATTAGAAACTTTTATGCAAAAGGATGTTCAAAGGAATGTACTTTGAGTGAGAGACATCATATCTAAGGAATTGTCTTGTAACAATTTTCGATAGAGGACTTTGTAATTTCATTGAAAATAGTCTTTGTGACTTTGGTGCAGTGATATTACAAAAGGATCATTGCATAAAGTGTTAGAATCTAGTATATTCTATAAGTAGCAAGAATTTGATGTTCTTACACTTATGAAAAAGTATTAGGAGTTGCGAAATGACAATTATTGGAAATGTGTTCAATTTGATCTATTTCACAAAGTAAGAACCATAGGTAAACATTGTGTGCATGCGAAAGAGCATGGGACAAGTGTAATAATTCAAGTAAGAAGTTGATTACCCGAAACGACAAATAATGAGTAATCGATATGGTGATAAATAAAATGTGCTTTATTTATGCTCAAAGGGTTGAGGCCATATGGGATTAGTATTATTCTTATGTTTCACTTTGCATGTTTTGACTTCCTAAATAATTTAATTGATTAAGAACAGTCAAATTATTCGAACGGACCATAGTCGTTCATATGTTGGAAGTAGGTATGAATGAAGATTGTCATGAATTGGTGTGTGGATTGTCTAAAGAGTGTTAGACATATGCAAATGTTTGCTGCAACGTTCATGAGTGCTTATGAATATGAATATGAATTTGAGCATTGGATCAAACCCACGCTCACGTGGATCACTCCATGGATTGTATCACGAGTGATTGGTGAGACGATAACATCTTATATTATTGAAACCGAGATGTGTGAGTTGTATCTTGCAAATCGGTTGCACATTGATAATATGCAAACGCACTAGTAACTTGGTGTCATCAATCATATTATTGTGTGTGATTTGGTGAGTGAGTGCAAGCGAGCATTGAATCAAAGTTTATCCGTTCCTTTTATCCCAAGTAGGATAAAAGCGGAATCTTTGGGCCCCTCGATGATTTAGTGATGACAAACATAAATGCTCGGTCGGGCTAGGGCTAATTTAATTTGTTCAATTAGTCAGTCGTCATAAATCGGAAGTCGAGAAATAGTACAAAGAGAATGATTTGAAATCATTTCTCATACGATATCTAGAATGGAGGAATATATGATCCATTATCTAAAGGACACGCGTAACTGAAAGGATCAGAGTTGACAGCGGCTTTAGAAAGCTACGATTGCAGATCAGGATCTGAAGTCATACGCAGAATAGTTATTAGACTTATCCAAGTGGGAGACTGTTGGATTAGTGTCTAAGTCCACAACTATTTTGGTATGTACTTGACCCGATGGTGCATGGTCCTTTTGGGTTGCATTCACCAAAGCAACTTGATAGGATGATCTATGGAGAGAAAGGATTAAATATGATTTATTAATATATTATGAGAATAATATATTAAAGGAAAAATCATATTGTTTAATTAATATTAGTCAATAATTAATTGGTAATTAGTTTTGTGACTAAAAGAGATTAATTAAACTTAAGGGACTGGAATTGTAATTATAAGATAATTGCAATTTGGGATATGGATTGCCTTATATTAAGGAGTGGATGAATTCTATGGGAAAGCCCATGAGGAAATCGTCCAAGGCCTTAAGGAAAGGAATCTATGGGTTGCTTATGGCTTAAGCATCCAATTTAGGGCTTCCTTGTTAGATAGCCCTAATAGCCTAACTATATATACATCCCTTATGACCCAAAAACGTGGCTAAGCATCCTTCTAGGGTTTCACACGTTTTTGGGCAGCCTCCATCCTCTCACTTCTTCATCCTCTTGCTCTTGGTGTTTGTGAACCATTAGAGGAGTGACATTTGTGACTCTAAACTTTCTAAAGTCAATACAAGGAGGGAATTGGATTGTTATTGCTACATAACAATCAAGTTAATATCTTAAAGCCATTCTTATGTTAATATGATTACTTGTATGCTAGAATTAGGGTTTATAGTCTTGGATAACTTGCATGTACAATAGAGAAACCTAGATCCAAGCATTAGGGTTTGTATGAGCACATAGGATGTTCTTATGACCAAAACCCATCATATAGACCATGAGGTAAGGGTGAGAGGTGACCCATGAGAGAAGCGTTTTTCCTAAGTGATGGCCCCGTCATCCAATAGAGTATGGATGACAACCACGGAGTATTCTAGACAGTCCAGTGGACACTAGCAGGCTCGCAACCTGTAGGTATTTTGAACTGCGTATTCACCAGTTGTACTCTAAAAACCCATCGACATGTATTGCGAGTGGATTCTCATAAACGATACCGTCAATAAACGAGATAAAACCCATTGACATGTATTATGAGAGGTGTCTCGGAAACGATATTGTTAATAAACGTGATAAACCTTGGGAACTATCGATTTGGTTCCCGTTGAGTAAACCTTGGAAACGATGGATTTCGTGCCTATTCCTTAGGATAACCCTTAGGAATAAATAAACGAGGAATAGTTGAATTCTTAGAGTAGAATAAAGAAGATAATGGGGATGGGTAATTGGGTTGATTGTTTAAATGTTTAAACATAATAATTATATTATTGTTGGTTGAAAACCCTATGTACTCACCATGTTTCCCAACCTGACCCACTCAGTTTATTTACATCACAGGTGTTGATATGAAGTCACATTACACTAAGAGATTAAAGAGATGTAGATCACTAGTGTAAATAAATGTAAGTTTCGTTTATGCTTATGTTTCTGTATTGACGATGACATCCCAAACGTTTTAACATAAATAAAATACGTTTCTTCGAAAATGTTTTGATAATGTATTTATCGTGTTTTTCTGGGAACAAATTCTGCAATATTTTTATGAAAAGAAGTACTCTGATTTTTACAAAGCATAAACAAAACCGATCTTTTCTAGCCGTGAAAAATGAAGATGTCACGGTTGGTATCAGAGCATTAGGTTAAGCGAACTAGGAATATGGATTTATTTGTAGACTTAAACTTAGAATGCTAGGCAATGATTGTGAGGAGTGTGTCTAATAGATTTAGGTAATACACCTTAATAGACACGAACACTAGTTTATTTTAGGAGATGCCTAACATGCTTTTATGTTATAAATGACTTATGATATGCATTATATGATCGGATCTATGGTCTATTGCCGACCGGATCTGGAAACTTTATGTGTTCATGGTTCTAAACGTTTAATTACGGTATTAGAACCGACATGTAACTTTTTGGAGTAATAGGGAGATTTATATGTCTATCGTAAATAAAACTTTCCTATCTTAAATTCTCACCTCGGTACACCGAACGTCTGATTTGGTGCATAGATCAACATGGTGAGCACTAGAAGCGGATTTAGAAGTGGTAACCCGCAGCCCGAACCACCAGTGATTGAGCATGTGCCAGAGGTAGCAGTTGTACCTGGGCCAATCACGATGACCGGAGTACAAGCAATGGTGCGGATAATGCTAGATCAACAGATGGAAGAAACAAGGCATTTACTTCAACAAAGTAAGGATGAACTTACTGTGCCAGTACGTCAAACACCCACTCTTGAGGCGACCATCTGGGTTGCTAAGTCTGTTGATGAAGTGATCAATGGTAGTATCGCCGGCAAGGTTGAGGTTGGCAAGAAGAGGAAATTTGAGGGTTCTTCAAGGTCTGACAAGAACAACATGTCCTCGAAGTCTGGAGGAGTAAGTGAAGCAAAATGGTGTGACAAGTATGGAAGGAAACACAACGGTAGATGCCCTAAGGAAGTAACCTGCTTCAAATGCAGGAAGACTGGTCACTATGCCCACGAATGCCCAACCAAGGAAGAAGTTTGCTTTAAGTGTATTAAAGAGGGACACTTCAAGCAAGAATGTCCAATGAGAACTACAAAGCCAAGTGTACCGCCGAAGCACCATGGGAGAGTAACTTGTTTTAAGTGTGGAAAGCATGGGCATTACGCCGATGAGTGTACATTCAACACCAGGGTGTGTTACGAATTTAATGAGGAAGGGCACCTCAAGCAAGACTGCCCAAAAAGAAAAGGAGTTACAAAGCCAAAGGAACCACTGAAGAACTATGGGAGATGCTACGAAGAAGTGACTTGTTTTAAGTGTGGGAAGAACGAGCATTACGCCAATATCTGTACATCCAGCAAGAGGTTCTGTTACGGATGCAGGAACAAGGGACATATATCAAAGGATTACCCAAAGAAAAGTGAAGCAGCAAGAGCGAATGCACCTCCAAATCCAAGAAGCATCCCTAACGAAGCAACCGACAGCGCAATGAAGAGTAAGGATTGATATTTGAAGGTCGAGTTATGAAGTAGCCATAGAATCATATGATGTATCCTATTAGAGGCATAGTTTATGGTGAACTTGAACACCTATGTAATAGTTTCAAGGAATAGTAAAAACCTTCGTTTTGATATTTGATGTGTTAAGCTATTATGTGATTTTCTTGTATGGTGACTTGGAAAAACTGTGGGACAATACTTGGGACGAGTATGAGTAGGTGTGGATGGTAGTAGAGGCCTGTACTACCAGAAGCACAAGACTCACACTTGGATCTGGGAAGGTCACAAGGTTACCAAAAAACTAGTAATTGATTTCATTTTATTCAAGTATGTTGTTACCATCGTTTCGGTAATGACTAAGAAGATTATTGATATTCCAACCCCAGTAGTCATATCACATTGAGTCCGACTACGATGAGTAGGTTACGTGGTTCAGAGAACCAAGTTTGATGTAGCGTCTGACTTAAACCAAATGATTGAGATCAAAGCGATCAATAGAACTATCTTGCTCGTTGTTAAAGAAGTTGGTGGCTAGAAATGCTACATGTTAAAATGTGATTATATCACATTAGACCATGAAGGAAGGAATATTCCATTTCGGAATTTGACTCTAAGAGACTTGAGTCTAACGTTGTTACATACGATGATAGGTCATTAGAATATGACACATCGGTCAATTATAGTAATCAAATTAACTTATCCTAAGTTTGTTAAGAAGAAGAAGGAGTCTCTGATAAAGAATGAGGTTGTGACACGAAGGTCATGATTGAAAGTCTAACGAGCAAGTGCAAGACCGAGCACCGCCTGCAGTCAAGGAGTCCAAGAGTTAAATACTCGTTCGAAGCAACATAGAAGTTACAGTTATTACCTAGGATGAAGATATAACGTATGGAGTCATTATACAATCCTATTTCGTTGATGATTTCGGGATGTAATCATCCTAAGGGGAGATAATTGTAACGCCCGTAGATCCAAACTAGTTAATTTAGAGGCAATAGGGGTCGAAAATGACTTTTCAACAAAATATTATTAAGAATAAATAATCTCAACCAAGTTGTAGTATATGTTACAAGGTTTCCGTACATATAAAGAGCGCTGAAATCCGAGTTATAACGAAGAAGTTATGACCCGTCGAAGTTTCGCGACGAAACCATCACGATACCGGGAAGCGTAAATAGTGAATTTACGATAGAGCGAGATTTAGCCTTAGCGATCTAAATGAAATTCGTATAATACGTTAAACCGAGAATGTCTATAAAAAGAACGCCCAAATCTGACTTTGTATGAGGAAGTTATGATTTTTCGAAGTTTCGGATTAGCAATGTACAACCCGAAATTTGAATATTAGATCGAGCGGTTTTTAGCCGACACGACCTGAACGAGAATCGAAGATCTCGTTAAGAGTAGCGCAATGAGAAAAAGATGGGCGAAAACGGACGTCGGATGAAGAAGTTATGAGAATTTAACGGACCAATCCTGTCCCGACCTGTTAATAATATAACTTTTAAAATAGAGTCCAAATTAGCTGACGGAGTCTAAACGAAAGTTGTAGAGTATGTTCCCACCTTCGCGTGGATATAAAGAACGTCAAAAACGGAGCTCGTACGCGAAAGTTAAGAATTTTTAAAGTTGAAGCATGAAATTGCGAAGTTTGTTGCTAAATTGATGACGTGGCATAATTTGGACCGTCGCTTGCTGATCACGCCTTGCTCCGGATTCGTGCCACGTTGCCCTCGCATCTACGCCCTGCGTCCGAGGCCGGGTAGGCCCAGCGTACTTCGGTTCTTATCTGTCCGATGGAGTGTGAGCCAGCTGGTGCGAGGATGACATGCTTATCCGAGCTACACCCAACGTAGCACTGCTGGACGCCCAACGTACTCCGAGGCAGAGGCCTATAAAAAGGAGGCGAAGCCTCTCGGATTTTTCACACCTTCCACCATAAATTTCTCTCTCTACTTTCTCTCACTACCCCCTAACCCTCTCCTAAGCCTAGGTAAACCCCCTAGCACCCGATGGAAGGCCCGAGGCTCCCGGAGTCCCGAGAAAAAGTGTCTTTCAGTTTCGAAACGCTGCTACAAATAAAGCCCGGTTTTCTTTAAAATCCGCTGTAAGTGAGCTACGCTTACACAATTTTTAATATAGCTTTCAAATAATTATAGGAATGTTATTAGGTACTTAAAATAATTATTTGGGCTATTATTATGAGTTATATTGAGTGTTATTAACGCTTATATAATAACAATAATAGTCAAACTATTAATTTGTCGCAGTTACCGTTAGACTAAACCATAGTGGTATTGATACTAGGTTTTATCGAAGGAAAATTGTTTTGAGAGTATCGAAGCGTTGTCCGAGTGCTGAGTCACCACCTTTCAAGTGAGTGCATGGTTCCTTTCAGCTTACACATAGATATGAAGTATTTTATATAAATTACGTGCTATGTGTGCATATTATCTGAATACTTGCTATCTATGTTGGGTGAACGATTTTATACATGTTTTAAATGATTTAAACTGTATATGTATTTTATATATACAAATATGTTGGGATAAAACATGGGTAGATGAAATAGTTTCCGTGTGACAAAAATAAAATGATGAAGAGGTAATATAGACCATGAGGTAAGGGTGAGAGGTGAACCATGAGAGAAGCCTTTTTCCCAAGTGATGGCCCCGTCATCCAGCAGAGTATAGATGACAACCACGGACTATTCTAGTCAGTCCAGTGGACACTAGTAGGCTCGCAACCTGTAGGTGTTTTGAATTGTGTATTCACCAAGTGTACTCTCAAAACCCATCGACATGTATTGCGAGTGGATTCTCAGAAACGATACCGTCGATAAACGAGATAAAACCCATTGACCTGTATTGCGTGAGGAGTCTCGGAAACGATACTGTCAATAAACGAGATAAACCTTGGGAACTATGGATTTAATGTCCGTTGAGTAAACCTTGGCAACTATTGATTTCATGCCTATTCCTTAGGATAACCCTTAGGAATAAATAAACGAGGAATAGCTGAATTCTTAGAGTAGAATAAAAAAGATAATGAGGATGGGTAATTGGGTTGATTGTTTAAATGTTTAAACATAATAAGTATATTATTGTGGGTTGAAAACCCTATGTACTCACCATGTTTCCCAACCTGACCCACTCAGTTTATTTACATCACAGGTGTTGATATGAAGTCACATTACACTGAGAGATTAAAGAGATGTACATCACTAGAGTAAATAAATGTAAGTTCCGTTTATGTTTATGTTTCTGTATTGACGATGACATCCCAAATGTTTTAACATAAATAAAATACGTTTCTTTGAAAATGTTTTGATAATGTATTTATCGTGTTTTTGTGGGAACAAATTCCGCAATATTTTTATGAAAAGAAGTACTCTGATTTTTACAAAGCATAAACAAAACCGGTCTTTTCTGGCCGTGAAAAATGGAGATGTCACACTGAGGGACTAAAAACGCAAAGAAACTAGTTTAAAAGGACCACCAATCTAAAAAATAATGGTTTAGATTAAAACCCAAAATATTTGCATACCACATGGACCATTTTTGCAATTTTATCTTAATAATTTCCAAATGGCACATAATTGCAATCCCTGGTTATATTACAATTATCATCGATACAAGATATATGTTCGAATATAAATAATATTATTAGCATCAATACAAGAAAAAACTTGGTCAATTCTGCTCAAGGGACCAGGGAATTCTCAAAGTCTAGTTAGTAAATGAAGTAAAAAGCCTAATATGATTGAAAAACCAAATAATTGAGCAAATTATGAAAAAGATTCAACTATACTTTTTTTTTTCCACTTATCCTCCTTCTATTTATATATGAAATTGTGATAAATATTATATTTTGATAAAAAGAATATTTTTAAAAACTTTGTTATTATTTTAAATGAGTAAGAAGATAAATAGAAATAAAAATAAAAAGATATTTAATTTCTAAAAAAAAACCTAGTTTTGGCAAAAATATAAAAATGTAAAAGTTTAAACTCAAACGAATTATTTTAACTTTTAAGTATGGCGCTCAAACTCAACTGAATCTGAAATTCTAAATTTATGTTCATGTATTCAAGATTTAAAACCCGCCACGTCATCAATCCGTAACATATGACTGTAGGGCCACGTTCTGACATGTCACCTTTTCATTCGCCATTCAAAATTTCAACTAAAAAACCCCTCTCGCTCACAAGCCATTTTTCCCAAAATTGAATTTTTTTGAAACGCAGCAGAAATGGCGGCATCTTTCTTTTTTATAACACTCGCCATTTTCACACACTTTCACCATCTTCATCTCCATCTACATCTCCGCTAATCTGTATTTTCTGTTTGTTGTGTGTAACATCTAATATATGGCTGATCAAGAGATTAAGCGAGTTACGAGAATGGCGAAGAAGAGGGCAATGGAGGCAATCGAGTCTCAGTTGCAACCGGCGAAGAAAAATAGAGTGGTTTTGGGTGAGCTCTCGAACAATGCGGTGGTGTCGGAGAACGAGACGACGATATCTGACCTGGTTAAAATTCAAAAGCGGAAATGTAGATCGAAGAAGGTCAAGAAAACCGTGAAAGCAGTTCTGGAAACTCAGGATCTGGGTTTGGAGAAAATTGATGAAAAATTTAGCGACCCTCAGATGTGCGAACCTTACGTTTCAGATATTTACGAGTATCTGCATAACATGGAGGTTTGTTGCCTTTCCCCACTTCGTAATTTTCTTTAATTATTTTCAAATCGGGTTTTCAATGGAGCTAGGGTGACCCATCTGATAACTCAATTGCCAAATTTAGGGTTTATCTTTCTACTTCTGTTTTGTTTCATGATTGGTTGTTTACTCCAAAAATAGAACGTTGCTTGTTAATTTTCAATTCGGTTTTCAACTATATTCATACATGACTCAGATACACAGTGATTAGATTTAGGGTTTCCTTGCTATTCAATCGGCTTCATATAAATGACTAGTTATGTAATCGAACTGAAGTTCATAGTTTTGATTGTAAATCCAGATCGAGGCAAAGAGAAGACCGACGCCAGAATACATCGAGAAAGTGCAGAAGGATGTTAGTGTAAACATGAGGGCTATATTAGTTGATTGGTTGGTTGAGGTCGCTGAAGAGTATAAGCTTCTTTCAGACACTTTATACCTAACCATCTCCTACATTGATAAATTCTTATCCACAACCACCCTTAACAGACAGAGGCTTCAACTTCTTGGTGTTTCGTCAATGCTCATAGCTGCGTAAGTATCAGACTTCTATTATTTAGTGATGTGGGTTTGAATCTTAAGTAATAAACATTTTACTTTTTTTGTAAACAGAAAGTACGAAGAAATCACCCCTCCACATACTGAAGATTTCTGCTACATCACTGATAACACTTACACAAAGCAAGAGGTTGTAAAAATGGAAGCTGATATCCTCAAAGCTCTCAATTTTGAAATGGGAAATCCCACAGTAAAATCATTCCTTAGAAGATTTGCCATAAGTTCTCAAGAAGTTCATGAAGTAAGTTCTATTTCTTTCCTCTACGTGTATCTTTTCATGATTGATTCAATATTTTTTATGCTTCAAGTGTTAATTTCTCTATCCTTTTCAATCCACAGAAACCCAATTTGCAAATGGAGTTCTTAGGTTATTATTTAGCTGAATTAAGCTTGCTAGAATATAGCTGCCTCAAGTTTTTACCTTCAATGGTAGCTGCATCTGTTGCCTTTCTTTCAAGATTCACCCTAAAACCAAGATCACACCCATGGGTAAGCATACTTACACACTATCTTGATTCTCATACTTTTTTAAAAGAAAGATTGCAATTCTAATAATATTCAAAAACCCATTTACAGAATCCAGCTCTTGAACAATTATCTGGATATAAAGCATCGGATCTGAAAGAATGTGTTCTAATTTTACATGATTTGCAATCAAGTAAAAGAGCTGGAAATTTGTTGGCAGTTAGAGAAAAATACAAGCAACATAAGGTATGTTAAGATTCTCACAGTTTATAAGTTGGATATTTATTAGTTCTCATGATCTGATTTAATTTGTTTTTAATCTTGTTTTAAACAGTTCAAATGCGTGTCAAAATTGTCATCTCCATCAGCAATACCAGATTCTTACTTTGAGGATGTAAGAGAATCATAGTTTATGTTTTGGATGATCACTAACACAAAGCTAGAAGTAGGATTTTTAGTTGTTTTGAAACATAGTGTATGACAGATTTAACTCAGCTAGTATGAATGGAATTTGTATGTTAGGTGATGTACATGTGATTGTTGATTCTGATTTCATCGTAGAAATTGATTGTAAAATGTATTTTTCCTTAAGTTGGAGCAATATATAAAGAATAGAAACAATGTTATTAAATCTTGTGGTTAGTGTGAAATTTGTAGATTAGGAGAAACATAAATGAAATTGAAAGGAGAGTTATGGACTTTAAATGGTATAAGTTAAAATGCCAAAACAAACAAAATATGCATACCAAGAGTCATTGAATAACCAAAAAACTAACATTTGGAGATATTTAGGAGACAATCAAATTTAGGTGTAAGCAAGAAAATTGTTTGGAGTGAATTAGTTGAGCCTGGGACTGAGACATTAAGATTAGAGTAAGTGGTGTTATTGAAATCATACTAAAACCTCTATCATGTTATTGCCATGTTATTTTTATCATAAACGTTTGGTTTCTTTGTTACATATAATATGTGGTGCCATATTTTTTTTAACAATTTAATTTAAATAAATACTTTTATTTTAATAAAAAGTATAACATTTCATTACTTCAAAATCAAAAAAACATTATATTGTATTACTTAAAAAAACATACCATGCTATTAAAAAAAAATTGAAAACTCAGAAATAAAATTAGAAATCTTAAACCAACAAACTTAAAAAACGCACATGAAACGGTTAAAAGTTGCTAGAAATTTTAAAATCTACTTAACATAACGTTTTTTGAGATTGGTTTTCATCGCCAAAGCAATTTCAATTTTCAAGGTCCTCCCCACTCATGTTTGTTGTGTTTGGCGTTAGTATTTTTATGTCATTGTTTCTTTGTTTCCTACGTTCTTTTTCGGAGGCAATTTGCAAAAACTTGTCAATTCTATATTTTCTACCATTAACATTGTTCCCTATTTCTTTCAAATCATTCGAATCTAATGCATTGCCTTTGTCTTTGCGTTTTGTTTTGTCCCTTCCGATTGGTCGGGAAGGTGGTCAAACTTAAACGGGTTCATCATCGTTAAGGTCGAAACCAACACGAGCATCAAATGTAGTGTAGTCAGATTCAGATGTTCTTGAGCGTTTTAAACAACTATCAATATGCTCTTCGGATGTTTTGCTCTTTTGCCATATTTTGTTATCTTTCACAAGATTCCAAACATCAAGAAACTTGAAAGCCTTCTTGTTTTCTTTTTGATACAATTTTAGGGCTTTCTGCAAAATCAATTCATCGCTTTCTTTGCTGTTCTATTGACGTTTCATGTTGTTATACAAATCATTAAACAACATGATTTCCTTGTTTATCGATGTAACACCCATGTTTCATATTGGTTTAGTTAATTATTTATTAGGGGACCAAAGATGGAGATTTTTGAAAAAACTTTATGCTACAACGTGGTGCAAGGATGCCCACGACGTGGCATGAATTAAATGAAATGTGTGTTTTGATGAGTGCCACAACATGGTAGTAGGCTGGCCACTACTGATAGGTTTTGGTCATAAGACATCCTATGTGCTCATACAAACCCTAATGCTTGGATCTAGGTTTCTCTATTGTACATGCTTTGAATCCAAGACTATAAACCCTAATTCTAGCATACAAGTAATCATATTAATATGTAATTAGGTTTAAGATCATACCTTGATTGTTATGTAGCAATAACAATCCCAATTCCACCTTGGATTGACTTTGGAATGCTTAGAGTCACAAGTATCACTCCTCTAATGGTTCACAAACACCATAAGCAAATGGAGAAGGTATAAAGAGAGAGGTGAGAGGTTAGAATTCGTATCTAGGACCTCTTGGGAAGGGATACACGAATTCATGACCCTAGGAGTGTTTATATAGGTGTAGAGATAGGGTTTCAGTCATTATCCTTATCTAGTTGATTATCCATTAAGCAACCAATAAGATAATCCTTGAATCCTTATCATACTCGAATTCTAAGGCTTTCCAACCTTTAATTCGTCCACCATATAAATAAGATAATCCTTATCTTATTTTGTAACTATCACATAATTACAAATCAGCCCCTCTAGTTTAATTAATTACATTTGATCACAAAACTAATTCTTAATTAATTATTGACCAATATTAATTAAACAAATATGATTTCTCCTTTAATATATTATTCCTATAACATATTAATAAATCATATTATCCTTTCTCTCTTCATTCATTTCTCCAATCAAGTTGCTTTGGTGAAGGCAACCTAAAAGGACCATGCACCATCGGGTCAAGTACATACCAAAATAGTTACGGACTTAGACACTAATCCAACAGTCTCCCACTTGGATAAGTCTAACAACTATTCTGCATATGACTTCAGATCATGATCTGCAATCGTAGCTTTCCAAAGCCGCTGTCAACTCTGATCATATCAGATACGCGTGTCCTTAGATAAGGGATCATATATTCCTCCATTCTAGATATCGTATGAGATATGATTTCAAATCATTCTCTTTGTACTATATCTCGATTTCCGATTTGTGACGACAGACTAATTGAACAAATCAGATTAGCCCTAGCCCGGCCGAGCATTTACGTATGTCATCACTAAACCATCGAAGGGCCCAAAGATATCGCTTTTATCCTACTTTGGATAAGAGGAACGGATAAACTTTGATACAATGCTCGCTTGCACTCACTCACCGAATTACACACAACAATATGTTTTATAACACCAAGTTACTGGTGCGTTTACATATTATCAATGTGCAACCGATTAGCAAGATACAACTCACACATCTCGGTTTCAATAATATAAGATGTTATCGTCTCACCAGTCACTCGTGATACAATCCATGGAGTGATCCACGTGAGCGTGGGTTTGATCCAATGCTCAAATCATATTCATAAGCACTCATGAACGTTGCAGCAAACATTTGCTTATGTCTAATACTCTTTTAGACAATCCACACACCAATTCATGACAGTCTTCATTCATATTTACTTCCAACATATGAACGACTGTGGCCCGTTTGAATAATTCGATTATTCTTAATAAACTCAATTATTCTGGAAGTCAAAACATGCAAAGTGAAACACAAGAATAATACTAATCCCATATGGCCTCAAACCTTTGAGTATAAACAAAACACGTTTTATTTATCACCATATCGATTACTCATTATTTGTCGTTTCAGGTAATCAACTTCTTACTTGAATTCCAACACTTGTCCCATGCTCCTAGCATGCACACAATGTTTACCTATGGTTCTTACTTTTGTGAAATAGACAAATTGAACACGTTTCCAATCCTTCTCATTTTACAACTCCAAATCCATTTTCTTAAGTGTAAGAATATCAAATTCTTGTTACTTATAGAATATACTAGATTCTAACACTTTATGCAACGATCCTTTTGTAATGTCACTGCACTAAAGTCTCAAAGACTATTGCCAATGATATTACAAAGTCCTCTATCGGAGATTGTTACAAGACAATTCCTTAGATATGATGTCTCTCACTCAAAGTACATTCCTTTGAACATCCTTTTGCATAAAAGTTTCTAATCTAGACATAGATTTTCAATATTTACTTCCTAATATGGACACGCTTCCATATTTTCCATATGACAACTCATTTCTTAATAGAATCTTATCTATTCGTAATGATGTCGATATTGTCCATCCAATATGGAAACATTTCCATAATTTCCAATACTATACTTCCAACTACTCACAAGCGACCAATCCTCGTCGAACTTTGGATTGTCCTTTGATAGTTGTTTAATTATTTTAGTCAAAAACAATTCTAGTCCCTTTTCCCTCTAAATGCACTAGACATTTGGAAAATTTTAGAATGGTCAAATATTAAAGCATTTGCAATCGATCCTATACCCGAAGTGTATGGGGCACGATGCACAATGTTTTATTTGCTATGTTCTTAAAATTCGAATTGTGAAGAGGAATGCCGTAATCATAATCGAAACTTTAAGAACACACTATGTACCCTTGACTAAATTTATTAACATTCCACAACCTAATCCTTTAGATTTGAAATGAAGCATAATATTCTCTCCCTTAATTATAGCAAAACAACCTTTCAACTCTTACAACTTTGCAAAGTATGACTCTTGTTTTCTATAATTAATATTGCCAACTATGCAATACGTGCCTTAATAATCATACAATCATAACATTTATGCTCCCACTATCACGATGATTATTATAAAACATAACACTTATGCTCCCACTAGCTTCGACATGTATTCATAAACATCTTAACTTTCAGAAAAACAATACTTATTGAATTTCTTAAGTTCATGTTTCTAATACTTAGTGCTTTGATAATCTTTTATCAAGGCTTCTTGAACTTATACAATTTTGCCTTAGATAGTTTATATGTGTGTCTTAACAATTAAGACTAATTGCCAAACCTCACAATTCAAATTATGGAAAGGGATGCCGTAACCATGATTGAATTCGAGAATGCAATTTTACAATCACTATCTTTTAAAATCTTTCTTAGTGAAAGCATTTTCTCACAATCATTTTCATGAAGGAGGAAATCTTATGACACTTAGATTTAAACGGTGTATGTGTTCCTATCCATGTGAATTTGTTAAAACAAAGTTTACAACAAATTCAGACTCATATGGACCGAACTTTCTTAATCTTGATTTCTTGCCTTATGGTAGCACAGCTGCCCACCACGTTTTCCAAGTAGTTAAGCAGCTCACCTTTTCCTATCAATGTACTTTTCATTGATCAAGGTCCTTGCCTTTTATTCATTCAAATGAGAACTCATAGGACTCACATGCATAATTAACTCGATTGGATTGGCACAGAAACAAAATAATGTCTTCACGATAGGTTGTAAACCTCAACTCGTGTGCTAGTGATAATCAATAAGGTTTATTTGATTTGTTCTTGAAACCTTTCAAGACCATTAAGACTCCCACTAACTCCTTGACATATAAGATTCTCTTGTCAATAAACATTTGTTGACAACCAAATATTCAAGAGTTAGTGTAGCTTTTATCAAAACAAAACACTTCATAATTTTGGTCTTAGTTGGTCTTTGTCTTATCCAAGACATCACAACTTTCCACAATTGATGAATATTATAA
The DNA here is from genome assembly GCF_052625555.1 of Lactuca saligna. Taxonomy (NCBI): domain Eukaryota; kingdom Viridiplantae; phylum Streptophyta; class Magnoliopsida; order Asterales; family Asteraceae; genus Lactuca; species Lactuca saligna. The sequence goes on along the minus strand of NC_136420.1, from coordinate 228,920,039 downwards.
ACCTTCTTAATACTATTCACTCAATGTCACAATCTTGACTTTAAGACTTGTTTTGGAACGAAGTATGATTGACTTCTTGATTTGACCATTTCTTCAATCTTTGATTCCTCTTCCTGGACAGACAATTGTACCAAGACTCACTTAGAGGATCAATTGAGATATGGTTCTTAATCATTAAGACCTATCATAAAGCATAAAAGCTACTCTACCTTCTTCTTAGAATGGAGAAACTCTTATCTTTCTGCCTACTTGATTCTTCTTATTCGTTTTGCTATTGATCTAAACCCTTTAATCAATTCAAAATTACACTTGATCTTGTAAGTGTAATCATATTTACTAAGCCTTTAGTAAATCATGACGAATATCTTTGTTACTCTTATGGTGGACTTGATCAACACACAACTTTGTGTACTCGATCTCCTAGTCCTTCACTTGACACTTTGTCAATGAATTAGTCCAATTTCCAAATACGAAATTTCTCATTCATCGTGCAACCAAGTTGCGTGATTCCAAATTTCTGTCCAATTGAAACTTTGGGCGATGAGAAACTCTCCCTATTTGGTAAATTCTCGATGTTTCCATAACTAAGAATCATATCCATTCGTTGTAGAAATATGTAAACATCAATTTTCATAACGATTTCATTGCAAGGAAATAAACAAACAAATAAGTAAGTCAAAATTTGTTTTATTTATAAAAGCAGCGGAAAATCATTTGTCCTTACAATGCAAAATCTATTGAAAACTATGTAAAAAGAAAATTTCTAACAACTCTATCATAACTATCTAAGCTCAAAATCCAATCTTCAAGTCCATGCAATCAAGATCCATCTCTTGTGATTAGATTCATCTTGCTCTCTTATCAAGCTTCCTTTCTTTTTACCGATCGTTCAAAACATTCAAATGCAATCTTATCACATCATGTATTAAGAATCAATGAATAGGAACTTAATGGAGTTAGATAGTGGATTCTTACCTAAAGCGTAGTCATACTTTTAACTCTCCCATCTCTTAGATCTCTTAGGTAAATAGGGCAACTTCATCTCCAATGCCCCTTCTCTTGGAAATAAAAGCAAATTGACTCTTTTGGAACAACACATGGAACTACTTCAGACATTGCCTTTTTCTTATGATCAAACTTTTCGATCATTGCATGTCTTTCATTGCCATTGTCTATATCCATAGAGGTCTTGAAGGGAGATTCACCAATCAACTTTGCTTTTCTATTGCGCCAAACCATTGCTGATTCAGCAACAACAAGCATGTAGGTGAGATCTATAAGGGTCACGTCGCGGTTCATCATATAGTACTTTCTTACGAACTCACTATATGAGTTAGGAAGTGACTGAAGAACCCAATCAACAGCCATTTCCTCACAGACAACGGATCCCAACAGTGTGACTTCATCCCTAAGATGTGTGCACACACCGACTTGCCCTCTTTATGTTTACTTGACAAAAGGGCTTGAGTGATATTGAACCTTTCAATTTTACAATATTGTGGGTTAGGGAGAATAATTGGAGGAGGAGGAGGAAGTGAAGCATGATTTCTTGTTCCTCGATCGAATCGTGGAATATCATCTTCATGTGGAATGCTTGTTCCACGGGATTTGAGAAGACCATAGTTGTCGAACTTTGACATCGGGAGAAAAAAAACGAATTCAAGTTAGTTGATTGATTGAGTCCTTGGTAAATCACCCAAATGAAATTCCAAGGCTAGGACCCAACACAATATCCTACAACTCAGGAGAAGGATGCCGTAACCCAAATCGCAGAACATTTGAAGGTAAGTGAATGACGATTCACTAATTTCCACCATGAAAAACGAAAAAGAAATTTAAGTTTTAAATCTATGAAAACTCGTAGATCCTTTGAGATTCATTGAACATTTCAATGGCATGTTTAAATCTCGATATGCCCCTCTAGTTTGTGACTGGGATGCCGAGGATCACAAAGCGGGTGTGAATAACCATGCAAACTACATGGTGCCCTCACATGTTACAATCACCTATTCGATGTACCGGTAAACCACACACGCTCCACCGAACTATGACAAACATTGAGTCACCCTTTGCTACCTTTGCTTAGAACCATTTAGTGTGCCGGTAAACCACACACGCTCCACTAACGTCTTCGCAAGGGCACAAAGTGTAATTTCATGGAATTGCATCAATTCACTTTTGCCTAAGTAACTAAGATTGGGAATTTGAAAAACATTTAGTTACTTTGTATTTCATTATACTTATAATGGAAGGTTTCGTCCTATCCTACCCGTTCGGCTAACGACCTTCCACTAGTCAAGAGTGCGGTGGGTAAGAGTGGATACCCATTCAATCGCCATTTTATAGGCAATTTCCTTAAACACCTCTTATAGACCAGCTTCGTGAATGAGGCCTACTAACGGTAAGACTGACTTTTACTCATATATATATAATGTTAGACTTTTAATGTTATATATAGTATAGGGTGTATTTTATACTTTTAAAATACTATATGGTTAACTTTAACAATTACACTTTTAATTCAATTAAAAGGTTAACCTAAACCTTTATGGATTTATTAAATCTCTTTTAATTATACTCCTTAATTAATTAATAAAACCATAAGGGTGTGATTTGAACTTTTCAAAACATTACTAGGGTTTTAGAATTTAACATTTCTAATTAAACTTTTAATCAACTTTTAAATTCCAAAACTTGATGGCAAGTTTTGAAACATTTCAAAACATTAGGGTTTTAACTATTTAAATTTCAAAACTTTAAAACTTTTGGGTTTAAATTTAAACTATAAAACCTAAAGGGGAAAATATGAAACTTTTCATAACAACAAGGATCAAATAACAAATAATCTAAACTAACATTTAGTTACATAATTATCCATATTTGATTTGTTTAATGATTTCTTGCAAAACAATTTATCAATTTACTCAAAATAATTAATCAATTATCTTATAGGGAAACAATTATCTTGTTAATTGATAATTATCTTTAATTAGATCAAGAATATAGTCATATATATCATAAAATCGGATTTATATTGATCTAACATGATAAGGTAACTATCCAAATGCAAAAACAGCAAGAAATCCCGAGATAAGCATTATCTGACGCTCAAACTCGCCGAGTACCACACTGTACTCGCCGAGTTGAGGTCTACTCGCCGAGTTTCTCAGCCATAAAGCCCAAAAAACGATTTTTCAGTTATACAATGCATCAGTACAATTGAAACCAAGCTAGGCTCTGATACCACTGATGGGTTTTGGTCATAAGACATCCTATGTGCTTATACAAACCCTAATGCTTGGATCTAGGTTTCTCTATTGTACATGCTTTGAATCCAAGACTATAAACCCTAATTCTAGCATACAAGTAATCATATTAATATGTAATTAGGTTTAAGATCATACCTTGATTGTTATGTAGCAATAACAATCCCAATTCCACCTTGGATTGACTTTGGAATGCTTAGAGTCACAAGTGTCACTCCTTTAATGGTTCACAAACACCATAAGCAAATGGAGAAGGTATAAAGAGAGAGGTGAGAGGTTAGAATTCGTATCTAGGACCTCTTGGGAAGGGATACACGAATTCATGACCCTAGGAGTGTTTATATAGGTGTAGAGATAGGGTTTCAGTCATTATCCTTATCTAGTTGATTATCCATTAAGCAACCAATAAGATAATCCTTGAATCCTTATCATACTCGAATTCTAAGGCTTTCCAACCTTTAATTCGTCCACCATATAAATAAGATAATCCTTATCTTATTTTGTAACTATCACATAATTACAAATCAGCCCCTCTAGTTTAATTAATTACATTTGATCACAAAACTAATTCTTAATTAATTATTGACCAATATTAATTAAACAAATATGATTTCTCCTTTAATATATTATTCCTATAACATATTAATAAATCATATTATCCTTTCTCTCTTTATTCATTTCTCCAATCAAGTTGCTTTGGTGAAGGCAACCCAAAAGGACCATGCACCATCGGGTCAAGTACATACCAAAATAGTTACGAACTTAGACACTAATCCAACAACTACGTGTCAGTTGTTTAGGCCCAAGCCCGTAATTTTAGAGTTTCTTCCCATGTTTAAGCAACATTTCTTGAGGATTAGGGCATCATCTTCATCCTCCAACCCTTACCTTAAAACCCTAGCTTCCCTGAGAGAGTTTTGGCTCATTTTGGTATTCTTGGTGCCTTAAAGAAGAAGAAGAAGAAGGTGTTTTGGTGCATTGATCCAGCAAGAAAACTTCATCATCACCATATTAAGCATATTCTGGACCCTTATTAAAGTTCCAAGCTTTATAGTTTGAGCTTCTAGATCTAGGATTCTTGTCCCATTTGGTCAAGATCGTGGAATTTTGGATGGAAGGATTCCATAAAGTTTTTAACTTTATGGATCCTTGAGGCCCTTTGGGATTATATGATACATATCTAGTGTTCCTTGGTGTATTTGCCTCAAGCACAAGTTTGAGTTCATTTTTTCCATGGCTTTGACCATAGTTTGGGAGAGACATGCATTGGACATGCATGTACATAAAGCACTGACATTTTCTATGCTTATGGCGTATAAAAATCTCCTGCAAAGTTTGATTGGACGACTTTAGTGATTATGAGTTTAAACAATGAGCTTATGTCTTAAGATGCCATCAAGGACTTAGGGTTAGAAGTTTTGGATTATTGGGATGAATTGAGGGATAAAGTTGAAAACATTGTCCATCAGGACCTTAGGAATAATCAGATTTGAGCTTTAGAGCCTTTGGAGTGGAGGAAAACAACTTGACCATTAAGCTTTTAGACCTAGTCTCCACGACCTGGCGTTTGGTTGCCACGCCGAGGCGGCTGGGGATGAAGCTAAACAATCTTGTCCATATTGTGCAATGATGTAACCTATAGAGGGTCACGACGTGGCGACCCTCTGAAGTCAACTTTACACAGTTGACTTTGACAATTGACTTTTGGTCAAGATTTATGGTTTTAGTGTATAGAATAAGGTTGGACCTAATATGATTTGATAGGTATGTTGTAGCATCGATTACATGTCTTTGAGTGATGGTTTAGTTGACTTAATGAGTCAGGTGAGTTTTCTATAATATCATGTAGGAAGACCAGGTGGTGGCCCCTGGCTATTGTATGAAAGTCCAAGATATGGCTCCTGACAATTTGTATGCAAGACCAGGGTCTGGAGCCTGATAGTTATATGTAGGATGCTAGTTGTCTTTGTGATGCTTACATGAAAGACTAAGATGTAGCTCCTGGCACTTGTTTGTAAAACCTAGGTTTGGCCCCCCTACATGACAAAGAAAGACCATGACATGGCTCATGACAGGATAGTGATTGTAAGACTATGGATAACACATAATTCCCCATCCCATGTATGGTATGTGGTATTTTGGCGGAACTCACTAAGATTTGTGCTTACGGTTTGTGGTTTAACATTTTTCAGGTACTTCTAGTTCCAAAAGGAAGGACTCGACTTGACTGCACAACATTCCCTGATGGCTTTTCCACACTAATTATATTTGTTTTACTATAATGTTTGGAAAATACAATTTACTATGACTAGTTTTGAAGCAAATTGTTGTATGGAATTAATGGTTTAAAAATGATATTTTTTATCGGTATTTTTGTTACATTACAAGTTGGTGTCAGAGCCTTGGTTTGATAGATCTGGGCACACTCTTGGGTGTATTTGAACTCCACTGAGGAATTGATAATCTTTTTCAAAGAAAATAAGTTTTCTAAAATGATTTTTTTTAAGAAAAGGGGTGCGATGCGTGCAATCAGCCGATGACAAGTAAGTGATTTCTAGAATACCCATACATGTTATGTTATATGCTTTGCATGCTTGAACTTAGCATAAGGACATGTTCAAGGTTGTATGCTAGAATGCGAAGGATATATTTTGATGTTTTGTGGTCTATATAGTGTTACTGCTCGAATGTTGCTTGCTTTGTGCTTTGTAGGACTCATATTGATGTGAGTTAACTTTTACATGAATATGTTAGTTACATGCTGTAAAGGTTAGATAATATTAGAATGATTGATTTGACCATATTGCACAACTCTTGTTCGAGTTCAACCGTTGTAGGTTTGAATCTTTTAGTTGAAGAATTATATGTTGCATGTAATTGTATACATGAAGTAGTTAGTTGACATTGGTAGGTGTTAACGTATCCCCCTCAGAATACATCAAAGATAACAGAACGATTATCTAAAATATTGACATAGCTAACGGTCGCCGTCTAACATGAATGATTAGGCTCGGGCTCTCGCCCTCGCAACCTTGCACTCATATTCCAATGCTCCAACGCCAAGCTCCAATTAAGGACAAGAAACTCTAGTCTAAAGTAAACCAAAATAGTACTGGCTATTCCCCAGAGCGATAAGTGTAGTGCCCATAGTGCTGTTCTCTGTTAGTTCTGCACCAATAGCATATAACTGCTAGTGGCACACAACCCACCAATAGGAATCCTCTGTGTGTTTTCGGGATCACGCATAAAGGACATGTATAAAAGGAACCCTTCTTCTCTAGAAGAAGGGATTGCCTCATTTTCTATCCCATACTAAACCTAATTCTCTCATACAACCTTTAACTAGACTGTTAGAGCTTTGTTACGGGACCACCTCCTGGAAGACGACTAACGTCGGTTCATTCTTGGTTGTGATTCTCAGGATTAACTTAGGCGAAGCTATTCTAGAACGATGTTAAGCTCGAAGAACATATCACAAGGTTTGGCGCCATCTGAGCATGTACTAAGAGTTACACAACCTTGATATGACTCTAGATTCCGATAATGACAGGAAAGGAACTTGAGGTGTTCGGTGGATGAGAAATTAGTCCACTCAGATCAATGACGTCACTCGATGACACACAATCATCTTTGTCAAACGGACAAGCCTCCACCCACACTCTAACAACACATACATTAGGTCTGATAATGGGAACCGTAACACAGGCAATCACAGTCATGTGTCGACCTTCACCCATTACAATAGAGCCCCCGATTACTACCACGACTACAATGCCTCAATCGACAACGACCCAACAATCGCAACCACCGACCCAGTGGTCAAAACTATCGACTCAACAGTCACAACCGATGGTTTTTTAGCCGTAATTGTTACCACAACAGGCGTGGATGAACTCTTGATCCCCAGGAACCATACTGTCCTCCACATAATACCCAATATCAAGCTATCAGTTCTCTCTAGTAGTAGGAATGTCGTGCATTCCGCTTTTCGCCCAATAACCTCTGATGTTCAATCCCTATTTCCAGTAGTTGCAGGGATCCATCCCCCAAGCACTGTCGTCTCAAGAACCCAACCCTCACTTTTCATCGGCGCAACAACTCAATACCCATGCTCAACAACCTTAGGGGTAGAATCTGAACATGCTCTGGTAGTCGGAACCAGGCTCATAACTGAAGCAAGGCACACAATCATGCTCCTAACAACAACCATACATCTATCAAGCAACGATCTACAACTAAGTGTTCTTGCACTATGCTCAAAAATTTATGATGTACGGTGGTTTTCCATATCCATGCATGGAAAACCATGTAAGAAGCTCAAACTCTGTTTTTTCCAAAAGCTCTTGCAGTATGAGATCCCATACTCGACGATGATACTAAACTGATGTGTTTTAGTCATAAGAACATCCTATGTGCTCATACAAACCCTAATGCTTGGATCTAGGTTTCTCTATTGTACATGCAAGTTATCCAAGACTATAAACCCTAATTCTAACATTCAAGTAATCATATTAACATGAGAATAGGTTTAAGACATTACCTTGATTGTTATGCAACAATAATAATCACAATTCCTCCTTGTAATGACTTTAGAAAGCTTAGAGTCACAAATGTCACTCCTCTAATGGTTCACAAACACCTAGAACAATAGGTTGAAGAGGAGAGAGGATGGAGGCTGCCCTAAAACGTGTGAAACCCTAGAAGGATGCTTAGCCACATTTTTGGGTCATAAGGGATGTATATATAGTTAGACTATTAGGGTTATCTAACAAGGAAACCCTAAATTGGATGCTTAAGCCCTAAGCAACCCATAGATTCCTTTCCTTAATGCCTTGGATGATTTCCTCATGGGCTTTCCCATAGAATTCGTCCACTCCTTAATATAAGGCAATCCATAGCCCAAATTGCAATTATCTTATAATTACAATTCCAGTCCCTTAAGTTTAATTAATCTCTTTTAGACACAAAACTAATTACCAATTAATTCTTGACTAATATTAATTAAACAATATGATTTCTCCTTTAATATATTATTCTCATAATATATTAATAAATCATATTTAATCCTTTCTCTCCATAATTCATCCTTCAAGTTGCTTTGGTGAAGGCAACCCAAAAGGACCATGCACCATTGGGTCAAGTACATACCAAAATAGTTATGGAATTAGACACTAATCCAACAGTCGCCCACTTGGATAAGTCTAATAAATATTATGCGTATGACTTCAGATCCTGATCTGCAATCATAACTTTCCAAAGCCGTTGTCAACTCTAATCCTATCAGTTACACATGTCCTTTAGATAAGGGATCATATATTCCTCCATTCTAGATATCGTATGAAATATTATTTCAAATCATTCTCTTTGTACTATTTCTCGACTTCTGATTTATGACGACTGGCTAATTGAACAAATCAAATTAGCCCTAGCCCGGCCGAGCATTTACGTTTGTCATCACTAAATCATCGAGGGGCCCAAAGATATCGCTTTTATCCTACTTCGGATAAAAGGAACGGATAAACTTTGATTCAATGCTCGCTTGCACTTACTCACCGAATCACACACAACAATATATTTTATGACACCAAGTTACTGGTGTGTTTACATATTATCAATGTGCAACCGATTAGCAACATACAACTCACACATCTCGGTTTCAAGAATATAAGATGTTATCGTCTCGCCAATCACTCGTGATACAATCCATGGAGTGATCCAAGTGAGCGTGGGTTTGATCCAATGCTCAAATTCATATTCATAAGCACTCATGAACGTTGCAACAAACATTTGTTTATGTCTAATACTCTTTTAGACAATCCACACACCAATTCACGACAGTCTTCATTCATACCTACTTCCAACATATGAACGACTGTGGCCCGTTCGAATAATTTGACTGTTCTTAATCAATTAAATTATTCAGGAAGTCAAAACATGCAAAGTGAAACACAAGAATAATACTAATCCCATATGGCCTCAAACCTTTGAGTATAAATAAAACACCTTTTATTTATCACCATATCGATTACTCATTATTTGTCGTTTCGGGTAATCAACTTCTTACTTGAATTATTACACTTGTCCCATGCTCTTAGCATGCACACAATGTTTACCTACGGTTCTTACTTTGCGAAATAGATCAAATTGAACACATTTCCAATCATTCTCATTTCACAACCCCTAATCCATTTTATAAATGTAAGAATATCAATTCTTGCCACTTATAGAATATGCTAGATTCTAACATTTTATGCAACGATCCTTTTGTAATATCACTGCACCAAAGTCACAAAGACTATTGCCAATGAAATTACAAAGTCCTCTATCGGAGATTGTTACAAGACAATTCCATAAATGTGATGTCTCTCACTCAAAGTACATTCCTTTGAACATCCTTTTGCATAAAAGTTTCTAATCTAGACATAGATTTTCAATATTCAATTTCCAATATGGACAACTTTCCATACTTACCACAACTCATTCTTAATAGAATCTTATCTATTCATAATATGGTGCATTTAATATGGAAACATTTCCATATTTTCCAATACTATACTTCCAACTACTCACAAGCGATCAGTCCTCGGCGAACTTTGGATTGTCCTTTGATAGTTGTTTAATTATTTTAGTCAAAAAAGCGATTCTAGTCCTTTTTCCTTCTAAATGCGCTAAACATTTGGAAAATTTTAGAATGGTCAAATATTATAGCATTTGCAATCGATCTTGCACGCGAAGCGTATGGGACACGATGCAAAATGTCTTACATAAAGATTTGATACTTTATCAATCTTTTGCCATAATGTTTTATTTTCTATGTTCTCAAAATTCGAATTGTGAAGAGGAATGCCGTAATCGTAATCGAAATTTTAAGAACACACTATGTACTTTTGACTAAATTTATTAACATTCCACAACCTAAGCCTTTAGATTTGAAATGAAGCATAATTTTCTCTCCCTTAATTATAGCAAAACAACTATTCCATCCTTACAACTTTGCAAAGAATGACTCTTGTTTTCTATAATTAATATTGCCAACTTGAAATACTTTCCTTAATAATCATACAATCATAACATTTATGTTCCCACTATCATGATGATTATTATAAAACATAACACTTATGCTCCCACTAGCTTCGACATGTATTCATAAACATCTTAACTTTCAGAAAAAAACAATACCTATTGAATTTCTTAAGTCCATGTTTCTAATACTTAGTGCTTTGATAATCTTTTATCAAGACTTCTTATACACTTTTGCCTTAGATAGTTCATATGTGTGTCTAAACAATTAAGACTAATCGCCAAAGCTCACAATTCAAATTATGGAAAGGGATACCGTAACAATAATCGAATTCGAGAATTCAATTTTACAATCACTATCTTTTTAAAATCTTTCTTAGTGAAAGCATTTCCTCACAATCATTTTCATGAAGGAGGAAATCTTATGACACTTAGATTTAAACGGTGTATGTGTTCCTATCCATGTGAATTTGTTAAAACCAAAGTTTACGACAAATTCAAACTCATATGGACCGAACTTTCTTAATCTTGATTTCTTGCCTTATGGTAGCATAGCTGCCTACCATGTCTTCCAAGTAGTTAAGCATTTCACCTTTGCCTATCAAAGTACTTTCCATTGATCAAGGTCCTTTCCTTTTGTGCATTCAAACGAGAACTCATAGGACTCATATGTACAATTAACTCAATTGGAATGGCATAGAAAACAAAATAGTGTCAACACGATAGGTTGTAAACCTCAACTCGTGTGCTAGTGATGACCGATAAGGTTTATTTGATTTGTTCTTGAAACCTTTCAAGGCCATTAAGACTCCCACTGACTCCTTGACATATAAGATTCTCTTGTCAATAAACATTTTTTGACATATAAGATTCTCTTGTCAATAAACATTCTTTGTCTTATCCAAGAAATCACAACTTTCCACATTTGATGAATGTTAAAAACCTTCTTAATACTTGTCACTTATTACCGCAATCTTAACTTTAAGACTTGTTATTGGAACGAAGTATGATTGACTTTTTGATTTAACCATTTCTTCAATTCTTGATTCCTCTTCTTAGACATACAATTGTACTAAGACTCACTTAGAGGATCAATTGAGATATGGTTCTTAATCATTAAGACCTATCATAAAGCATAAAAGGTACTCTCCCTTCTTCTTAGAATGGAGAAACTTTTATCTTTCAGCCTACTTGATTCTTCTTATTCATTTTGCTATTGATTTAAACTTTTTCAATCAATTCACAATTACACTTAATCTTATGAGTATAATCATATTTACTAAACTTTTAGTAAACCATGACGAATATCTTGTTACTCTTATGGTGGACTTTGACCAACACACAACTTTGTGTACTCGATCTCCTAGTCCCTCACTTAACACTTTGTCAATGAATTAGTCTAATTTCCAAATATGAAATTTCTCATTCTTCGTGCAACCAAGTTGCATGATTCCAAATTTCTGTCCAATTGAAACTTGGGCGATGAGAAACTCTCCCTATTTGGTAAATTCTCGACTTTTTCATAAACACCATAAATAAGAATCTTATCCATTTGTTGTAGAAATATGCAAACACCAATTTTCATAACTATTTCATTGCAAGGAAATAAACAAATAAATAAATAAGTCAAACGAAAATTTATTTTATTTATAAAAGCAGCAGAAAACATTTGTCCTTACAATGCAAAATCTATTGAAAACTATGTATTTCAAAAGGAAATTTCTAACAACTCTATCATAACTATCTAAGCTCAAAATCTATTCTTCAAGTCCATGCGATCAAGATCCATTCCTTGTGATTAGATTCATCTTGATCTTTCACCAAACTTCCTTTCTTTTCATCGATCCTGCAAAACATTCAAATGCAATCTTATCACATCATGTATTAAGAATCAATGAATAGGAACTTAACGGAGTTAGATAGTGGATTTTACTTGAGGTGCAACCATACTCTACGACTCTCCCATCTTCTGGACTATTCAGGTTCTTTGGGCAGACTTGTATCCAACGCCATTTCTTTTGGCAGCAAATGCAGGTCGGTTCTCCTAGAACGTCCTCGGAAGCATGGTCGGTTGACTTTCCCAACAAATACGCTCCATTGCTTCGCCAAATCATTTATGATTCAGCAACAATGAGCATGTAAGTTAGGTCAATGAGGTTGTCGTCATGATCCATCATATAATACTTTCTTTTGAACTCATTATATGATTCATGAAGTGACTGCTAAACCCAATTCACAGCCATCTCATCTGGGAATGACACACCCAACATTATCAACCTCTCAATGTGTGATTTCATTCCTAGAACGTGGGCACACACGGGTTTACCATCTTCATGTTTCATTTCCGATAGGGCTTTAGTGATATTGAACCTTTCAATTCTTCGATCTTGTGGGTTAGGGAGAACAATTGGAGGAGGTGGAGGAAGTGAAGCATGATTTCTTGTTCCTCGATCGAATTGTGGAATACCATCTTCATGTGGAATGCTTGTTCCACGGGATTTGGGAAGACCATAGTTGTCGAACTTAGACATCTACAAAACGGGAGAAACAAATTCAAGTTAGTTGATTGATTGAGTCCTTAGTAAATCACCCAAATGAGATACTAAGGCTAGGACCCAACACAATATTCTACAACTTGGGAGAGGGATGCCGTAACCCTAATTGCAGAATATTTGAAGGTAAGTGAATGACGATTCACTAATTTCCACCATGAAAACGAATTTTTTTTTTAAGTTTTAAACCTATGAAAACTCCTAGATCCTTTGAGATTCATTGAACATTTTGATGGCATGTTTAAATCTCGATATGCCCCTCTTGTTTCTGACTGGGATGCCGAGGATCACAAAGCGGGTGTGAATAACCATGCAAACTTACATGGTGCCCTCACATGTTACAGTCACCTATTCGATGTGCCGGTAAACCACACACGCTCCACCGAACTATGACAAACATTGAGTCACCCTTTCCTACCTTTGCTTAGAACCATTTAGTGTGCCGGTATACCACACACGCTCCACTAACATCTTCGCAAGGGCACAAAGTGTAATTTCATGGAATTGCATCAATTCACTTTGCCTAAGTAACTAAGATTGGGAATTTGTAAAAACATTTAGTTACTTTTGTATTTCATTATACTTATAATGGAAGGTTTCGTCCTATCCTGCCCGTTCGGCTAACGACCCTCCACTAGTCAAGAGTGCGGTGGGTAAGAGTGGATACCCATTCATTCGCCATTTTATAGGCAATTTCCTTAAACACCCCTTATAGACCAACTTCGTGAATGAGGCCTACTAACGGTAAGACTGACTTTTACTCATACATATATATAATGTTAGACTTTTAATATTATATATAGTATAGGGTGTGTTTTACACTTTGAAAATACTAGGTGGTCAAATTTAATAATTATACCTTTAATTCAATTAAATTGTAAACCAAAACTATTATGGATTTATTAAACCCTTTTTAATTATACTCCTTAATTAATTAATAAAACCATAAGGGTGTGATTTGAACTTTTTCAAAACAATACTAGGGTCTTAGAATTTAAGATTCCTAATTAAACTTTTAATCAACTTTTAAATTCCAAAACTTGAGGGCAAGTTTTGAAACATTTCAAAACATTAGGGTTTAGAATTTAAATATACATCAAAATTTAAATTCCAAAACTTGAGGGCAAGTTTTGAATCCTTTTTCAAAACATTAGGGTTTCAACTATTTAAATTTCAAAACAACAAAACTTTTGGGTTCCAATTTATACTATAAAACCTAAAGAGGAAAATATGAAACTTTTCATAACCACAAGGATCAAATAACAAATAATCTTAATTAACATTTAATCACATAATTATCCATATTTGATTTATTTAATGATTTTTGCAAAACAATTTACCAATTTAATCAAAATAATTAATCAATTATCACATAAGGAAACAAATATTTTATTAATTGATAAATATCTTCAATTAGATTAAGAATATACTCAAATATATCAAAAAAACGGGTTTATATTGATCTAATATGATAAGGCAAGTATCCTCATGCAAAAACAGCAAGAAATCCCGTTTTTCCCTCTTTCTGACCGACTGACTCGTCGAGTCAGCATGGACTCGGCGAGTTCATCTATAGACTTGGCGAGTTCAGCCCCCAGAATCCCAAAATTTCTATTTTTAAGCTTGGACAAACAAACAAAGCATCAATACAATAGAAACCAATCATGGCTCTGATACCACTGATGAGTTTTGGTCATAAGAACATCCTATGTGCTCATACAAACCCTAATGCTTGGATCTAGGTTTCTCTATTGTACATGCAAGTTATGCAAGAGTATAAACCATAATTCTAGCATTCAAGTAATCATACTAACATGAGAATAGGTTTAAGACATTACCTTGATTGTTATGTAGCAATAACAATCACAATTCCTCCTTGTAATGACTTTAGAAAGCTTAGAGTCACAAATGTCACTCCTCTAATGGTTCACAAACACCAAGAGAAAGAGGATGAAGAGGAGAGAGGATGGAGGGTGCCCTAAAACGTGTGAAACCCTATAAGGATGCTTAGCCACGTTTTTGGGTCATAAGGGATGTGTATATAGTTAGGCTATTAGGGTTATCTAACAAGGAAACCCTAAATTGGATGCTTAAGCCCTAAGCAACCCATAGATTCCTTTTCTTAATGCCTTGGATGATTTCCTCATGGGCTTTCCCATAGAATTCGTCCACTGCTTAATATAAGGCAATCCATAGCCCAAATTGCAATTATCTTATAATTATAATTCCAGTCCCTTAAGTTTAATTAATCTCTTTTAGTCACAAAACTAATTACCAATTAATTCTTGACTAATATTAATTAAACAATATGATTTCTCCTTTAATATATTATTCTCATAATATATTAATAAATCATATTTAATCATTTCTCTCCATAATTCATCCTATCAAGTTGCTTTGGTGAAGGCAACCCAAAAGGACCATGCACCATCGGGTCAAGTACATACCAAAATAGTTATGGACTTAGACACTAATCCAACAGTCTCCCACTTGGATAAGTCTAATAAATATTATGCGTATGACTTCAGATCCTGATCTGCAATCGTAACTTTCCAAAGCCGCTGTCAACTCTGATCCTATCAGTTACGCGTGTCCTTTAGATAAGGGATCATATATTCCTCCATTATAGATATCGTATGAGATATTATTTCAAATCATTCTCTTTGTACTATTTCTCGACTTTCGATTTATAATGACTGACTAATTGAACAAATCAAATTAGCCCTAGCCCGGCCGAGCATTTACGTTTGTAACAGATAAACTCGAAATTTTCATTCGTACAAACCCTACAGTCAAGCAGTTCAAATAAAAGTTAAATACTTTTCTGCTAATTTTTAGCCGGTTTAAATTCCGTTTAAGTATTTTTAATAATTATTCTTGAAACAAACGGATAAATGGAAGTAACTTCTTGGATAGCGGGGCATCAATGAAACAATCAACACCTTTCTTAGGTGTTCACGGCCAAACAAAAGGGTTTTGCACCGTGAACTCCCTTAGGGACGCAAACTCATGCCTTAGGCATGAGTTTATTCTTCATTCTCTCATTCTTCAACTTCCCACCTCAAGAACTCTCACCATTCTCTCTCAAGTATCATCCCACCCTTCTCCTAATCTTCTAAAAACGTAAGTGTTTCTTAATTTGATTTGTTGTTATAACCTAACATCTAGTTGTTATAAATCCTTTCGTCCATTCATTCTTGGTTTTCACTTAGATATTCAAGTGTTCTTTAAAAAACCAAGAACACCAAGAACACACACTAGTATTTTTGGACGTTAAACCCCCAATCAAACTTCTATCTTGTAAGTTGTGACAACCCGAAATTTTCATTCGTACAAACTCTAAAGTCAAACACTTCAATTAAAAGTTAAATACTTTTCTGGTAAATTTTAGCCGGTTTAAAGTCTGTTTGAGTATTTTTACGAATTATTCATGAAACGAACGGATAAAAGGGAATTAATTCTAGAATACCGGGATAGAAAAGGAACAACCAACACCTTGGATTGGTGTTCGCGGCCAAACAAGAGGGAGTTTGGGCCGTGAACTCCCACATGGCCGTGAACTCATGCCTTAGGCATGAGTTTACTCTCCAAATCCCTCATTTCTCACTTCCACCCTCAAGTTTACTCCCCATTCTTTCTCAACTAGCATACCGCTCTTCACCCGATCTTCCGATAACGTAAGTGTTTCTCGACTTGATTTGTTGTTATAACCTAACATCTAGTAGTTATACATCATTTCATCTATTCATTCTTGCTTTTCAAGTATATCTTCAAGTGTTCTTCAAAACACCAAGAACACCAAGAACACACACTAGTGTTCTTGGACCTTAAACACCCAAAAAAGCTTCTATCTTGTAAGTACACTTGACCTAGCTTCTTGTGTGCTTAATATGAACTTGATAACACTTTAAAATCATCAAAGATCATAAGAACAAAGGAGTTTACAGCCAAGGATGTTCTTGGGCCGTAAACCCCTCTTAACGTGGTCAAATGGACCCTAGTCCCCTTCCTAAGCCTTGGATACTAACCTTGATCCTTCCTAGAAGTGTTTAAGACCTTAAACAACAATCAAAACACATCCCCATAAGAGTTTACGACCATAAACACATAAGGATATGGTCCTTAGGCCGTAAACTCTACAAAGTGGTGATCTTGTGTCCTTAATGCTTTCCTAAGGCTTGGACTTGATCATTGGATGTGCAACCATGACTTATAAGACCTCAAAACACAATATGGCACTTAGTACCATGAGTTTATGGCCATAAACTCATGGGGAAATGACCATGGGCCATAAAACCCATAAGGAGTGGTCCTTGGGCCATAAACTCCAATGCTATGCTATACAACCCTTTAGATGCAACCCGTTGGTACCTATAACACTTGAATCAAAGTATTTCCATGTCCTAGGGTGTTTTAACTTGATTAATCAGTTGTTAATTGACTAATTAGATACATATATGTTTTATTATATGTTAACTAGGATCATTGAGTGCCCAAGTCCTCACTTGACACTTAGCATCCTTTACCGATCCTACTATCGCATCACTCATTTTAGGTGAGTTCATACCCCTTAAACTACCTTTTAAATGATCTTGCATGCTTTTAAATACTTTTATGGGGGGGGGGGGGATACAAGTTGAATATCATAGTTATTATATCAATCACATGTGATTAATAACTACCAAACAGATAGATTTACTATACTTTGAAATTGTTTTATCAAACAAACTACTTTTGAATCATTTTATAAACTGACATCAAGTCATGATTATTTATTGTTTCAAACCTTTTAAATGTATTACAAAAACCTCTTTTCCACTTATGTGTTCTTAATTACCATATCAATACCCTTATGTAGTAAGTACATATATATATATATATATATATATATATATATATATATATATATATATATATATATATATATATATATATATAAGTATTTGATAAGATGGCTGTGACTTCAGCTCCAACACCTTGTATAGCAAAGGTGTATAAACTTACATGGACACTTCAAACTACATTACTAGCAAACTATAATAGGTATAGTTTGGGAAATACTACCTACTATTCCTAGTACAAGTGGAACATACAAGAGTCAGTTCATTCATGAGTTTATACCAATGTATTACTATGAAGAAATACTATTACATACTATATGGAGAGATACCATTACATACTATAGGAAGAGATACGATTACATATGGTATGATGAGATACTATTACATTTTATATGAGTAGATACTATTATATACATACGGGACAAACCCTTCTACACCCAGCTGTTAGCTACAGAGGGAAAATGCACATCGACGGATGTCTACGGTTAATACTATTCGACAAATTACTCTGCCGTGTTTATCCTAGTACCATAGGATAATACTGACATGATTATATAATGTTCCCTTTTACTTTTATTTTGTGACACTTTCAAATAAACAATGAAGTAGACTATATTTTGATAATAATAGTTATACATGGGAAAATTACATACTTTTACAAGAAACAAACATACAAAACAGTCGGGTCTTGGTAGAAGACTACATTTTATACTAGTAGGAAATATAGGATTTCCTAGGGTTTTCATAATTATACAAACTGTATCATCAAACATTTACAAGTCTTTTCCTTACAGTTTTACAAATGAAAGACATGAAAATACTTATGAATTCACTAGCTTAAATGCTGATCTATGCTTTCAAAATAACTTGTATTCTTAGGTCATCAGTAGACAAGTATCGGTGACAGGTTTTTGAGAAGACGGAGGACAGACAACACTCGTCTTTTATCATTCATTTTTGGTGTCTATTACAGTAAAATAACACACATGTATTAAAATTATATATTTAATGCAATGGATGATGTTTGTTTACTTATTTACTATTACTATGTTGTGATACTATACATGATGTCATCCTGAAACATACACGTTTTGAAATCGTGTTTTGTAATGAATAAAATTGTGAAATATTATGTAAAATTGAGTGTTGAGTTCTAACACATGGTTTTTACTAGAAATGAAGTAAAACTATGTTTAGAATCACTCAGAAAATATTGGAAGTCTTATGAGATTCCAATTAAAAAGCCAAATAGTGAAATTTAGCGAAAATATGAAATTTTAAATAAGTAAAATTTTATTATTTGATGTTGTAGAGAATCTCGTTAGAAACTTGTAGGCGAAAACCTCGTCAAAATCCGAGTTATAACGAAGAAGTTATGACCAACCGAAGATCCGCGACAAAACTGGCACGACGCCGAATGACCTAAAAAGTGAGTTTTTGATAAACTACTTTTTAGCCTTAAATTACCAAAAATCGCTAATTAAATTACCTTTTATGATAGATGTCATTAAACCATGATCGTACGTAAAAAGAACGCTCAAATCCGACTTCGTATAAGAAAGTTAGGAAATTTTCAAGTTCGGCTTAACGGCAGACGACTAAAAACTTGAATCAGAGATCGAGCGACTTTTGGCTGGAATGACCTAAACGAGAATCGAAGGTCTCATCAATGGTATTTCAACGGTAAAAAGTCTGGCAAAAAACGACGTCAGATAAAGGAGTTA
This sequence comes from Lactuca saligna, assembly GCF_052625555.1. Taxonomy (NCBI): domain Eukaryota; kingdom Viridiplantae; phylum Streptophyta; class Magnoliopsida; order Asterales; family Asteraceae; genus Lactuca; species Lactuca saligna. The sequence goes on along the minus strand of NC_136420.1, from coordinate 228,900,636 downwards.
TGAATTTCTAAAGAAAATTTCTTACCGCGACCTTTAAAAAAATAAAAAATAAAAATAATTTCGGAATTTGCCGACGGAATCTAAACGAAAGTTTTAGAGTATGGTCTCACCTTCGCGGGAATATAAAGAACGTCGAAAACGGAGTTCGTATGAAGAAGATATGAATTTTTGAAGTTTATTAAATAATTTATGTCTATATTTAATTCAAAAATCCGGTATTATCCGGAGTGGGAGTCAGCGTGCTCATCCGAGTTACGCGCCGCGTAACCCTGTACGCCCCGCGTATGCGAGTCCTTGGCTTCGGATCGTCCACGTCACGCCTGTGCGAACCACCGTCCCGTCCCATCCGAGCTCCGAGGCAGTCGAGGACTCGGTCACGCATGACGTACGCGTACGCTCAGCGTACGTGCGTACGCCACGCGTAACGAGGCCTCTCAGCCTCCTATAAATAAGAGATACGAGGGTTCCGGGAAATTCACCCCATTTCTCTCATTTCTCTTACGATATTGCCTCGATTTCCGTGCCCGCACTACCCCGAAGCCCCAATCACTTTGCTCGAGTCCCGAAGGTTGTTCGTGCCCCCGAGGTTCCCGAGAATCCCGAGGAAATCCACTTTTGCAAGCCGAAACTCTGTCTGGTTTTTCATCTCGCAACCTCCGATCTTACAAGTGAGTTCATACCCTATAATTCACGTTTTTAAATGTTTTATGAGTACTTTTACATGCTTTTAAGGGGGGGAATACAAGTAAAACACTCATTTATTATCGGGTGTTATATAAACTTTCACTTTACGCGTTTTATCAAAGGAATCATATGTGATTTGAAACTATCAAAGGAAATCTTTTATATGCAAATTATAACACGACAACATTTTATCTTTTGAAATGAGAAACGATTTAGGTATTTATATAAATCAGATACTTTGCTTATATTACATTCGGTGTGTCAGTTTTGGCACTACAAAAACTACACTTTTCATAACAAGTGAACATTTTCACTAAGGGTTTATTTAACAAATGAAACACACTTTTAGAAAACTATAATAGGTATAGTTTCACGAGAATACTACGAACTTTACATACATGGAGATACTATTACAATAAGCTACTATCATATACCATGACTAACAAACATTTTCGTACGTAAATCTGTTTTATACTAAGTTTTGTGAGACATTAACTTCACGTACGTTCGAGTACACATTTCAAGTCCTGTATTATATACCAGAATCCCTTGGAGGGGGAGCATGGTGTTTGTGTATAGATCTATACGGGCTTGACAACCCGCGACCTGACTGTTAGCTACAGTCCACCTTTTGGGGTGACAAACGTCAGAACATTCCAACGCCTGAAGAACGTTGTGTATAGGCATTCCTTGTCAATAGCATGGTTATAAAACTCACATGGGGTATTAAAAACACAATGATTTACGGAGTTTTTCGGACAAATTGAAATCTTTATACTTACATACATTTACTAGAAACAAGCAATTGCCGTGAAAGAAGGTTACAATTATACTAGTAGAAAATATAGGATTTTCTAGGAACATGCAAACAAAGAACAAAAACATTTCATTTCATACAAACATTGTCATTAAATACTTATGAAACTCACCAGCTTAAATGCTGATCTACTCTTTCAAAACTACTTGTATGTCCCAGGGATTTAGTAATTACAGGTAACAAACGGATTTTGAAGAAGGGACGCTGCAGCGCCAGTTTAATTTCATATTTTGACCTCATTATGTAATTGATTTTGAACATGTATACTTTTAAACAAATGTAAACTTTCAATTATATATATGATGGTTGTATTGCTTTCTTTACTATGTATTCATTTGTTACGTTACCACATGAAGTCATTTGCCCCCGAACGTTTCCGCCATTCCGGTTTGGGGGTGTGACAGATTGGTATCAGAGCAATGCTTATAGTGAACTAAGTATATCGAACCTCATAAGATATACAAACTATAAATGCTTAGGGACTCAAAGTCTCTGAAAAAAGTTTTTGTACCTAAAATCCTTATATCACATAAATAGATTATTTTAGGTTATAAAAATCCAAAATACATGCATACAACGACACATTTTTATGATAAGAACTATACAAAAAGTATTAGGACAAGTTGGACACTACGATTAGTTCTCGAGATATGTAATCAAATTTGGGACGAATATAGCCTGATCAACTATGTTTATCCGAAATTTGACTAACGTATGTCAAGGAATGGTCGTAGTGAGCAACAAGTCAAAACTTAACAAAATAGACACTAGTATCTAATGTACAAATTAAATACTATAGGAGTATTTGGTGCATACACTAGATTAATTAGTATTACATGTTTCAAGTTTTGTTCAAATCTTATAACCCTGTTCTCGTATAGTCAAATGGATGGATTTCACCCGCATGGAGACCTCTACTACCCACAACAAGGCAACGGAGGAAGGATTGAAGAGGATCCGGAGGAGGACGAAGAGCCCATTGAGTTGGATGGAGGGGACGACTCCGGGACAGACTCGGAACCGGAAATAGTCAACCCTCCACCCATTAGGAGGAACTTTCTAGGACCGACTCCTGTTTGGGGAAGTCACCTCGTCCACTGGAGCCAACAACAAGGGATACGCTCTCCCTACGGAATGTGTCGAGACTTCTACGACATCAGGGATGGAGGTTCAGCCGACCGAGCACTTCCAACAATGGTAGGTAAACTGGCCAACCAGTCCTACCAATGGGGGTTCAAGCAAACCGAATCCGAGAGGTCAACGTGGAAGTACAAGTCCACACGGCTGATATCCGCCACCTGGATATGTTGCAGAACGACATCCACCTCCGCGCCGAAGCATTCCAAGCACAAGCGAATGAAGCCTTCACAGAATTGAGGGAACAACAAACCGCCTTCGATAGGCGTCTTATGGAGTCGAAGCAATCAGATGCATAATCGAGCTCCAAGCGCAACACACGTCGCAAGTAGTACTTGTGAAAACCTCAAATTTTGTTATAAGATAGGACTTCGGCTAAAAGTTTTTAATTCCTTTAAATTCATGTAATCGGAGACCCGTTTAAGGGTCAAATTTTCGTGATCATTGTATCATCTATTATATTAATATAATTCGCACGCTATTACTACTACGTTGAGTATCACATTCAATCCTTAATATACTATGGAAAAACAACACGCTTGTTCACATATTCGGATTTACGAATAACCTTCGCTCTTCTATTTTGTAAAACTCATACTATCATCTGTTGTTGAACTATAGCAATTTGGTTCATGAGACACATTCATTATTCACTTATTCTTATCCATATCATCATCTTTTAAACGTATAGTTAAAGATGCCGCCACGCAGGAATACTAGACGTAACCCTAACAATGAAACACCGATACCACCACCGCCTCCACCTCCTCAATTTGATGTTGTCATGTTCCAGGCAGCAGTCACTGCCACTGTGACAACTTCCATGTCACAGATCAATACTCAGGTTACTAGGGGTTCAGGAATTGGCATGCATCCTTCCAACCATGGCGATAGTCATGGACAACCCCGGGAGTGCACCTACAAAGACTTCACGAATGCTAAGCCCTGAATGTTTAATGGAATGGGTGGGGTGATGGTTTTAAGGCAGTGGATTGAAAGAACGGAATCAGTGTTTGAAATCTGCTCCTGCCCTGAGCACAACAAGGTCAAGTTTGCAACTTACACCTTTACTGATAGGGCTTTAACTTGGTGGAATGGCCACGTTAAGGTACTTACCCTGATAGTGGCAAACTCGATAAGCCGGGAGAGCATAAAAATCATGTTGATGAGGGAGTACTGTCCACGAGGAGAGATACAAAAACTCGAGCACGAACTCTGGACTCTAGGAATGATTGGTACCGACATAGCAACTTCTATCAATAGATTCTGCGAGCTGGCAATCCTTTGCCCGGATATGATTGCTGCCGAGAGCAAGAAGATAGAGCGATACATTTGGGGACTGTCGCCCCAAATTCAGTCAAGCGTGTTAGCTTCTAAACCTGACACCTTTGAAAGTGCCAAAGAGCTGGCACAATCGCTCATTGATTACGGAAATCGTCAACACTCAGCAACTTCTGCACCAGAACCACACAAGGGAAACAACAATAACAACAACAACAGGAAGAGAGGGTGAAATAAGGGGAATGGTGGATTTTCCCAAGAATCCTCGAAGAAACGACAACTGGTTACCGTAAACGCTGCGACGGTACCTACTACCGTTCCTACAAGTCTCTACCCAACAAAGGCTTATGTAGGCAACCTCCCAAAGTGCACCAAGTGAAACTACCACCACCACGGACCATGTCGAGAAATGAAGTGCTCCAACTGCAACAGAAAGGGGCACACTGTCTGTTTCTGCAAGGCCCACGCAAAACTGATCACTCAAGTTCCCGGTGTTGGTGTAGGCCAAGCCTGCTACAGTTGTGGCGAGGTGGGCCACTACAAGAGAAACTGCCCAAAGGCAGCAAATACCGGCGGAGTGGGACGGGTATTAGCTATTGGCCACGAGGAAGCCGTAGCTGATCCTACAGTAGTTACTGGTACGTTTCTTCTTGATAATTCATATGCATGCATCCTATTCGATAGCGGAGCGGAGAGAAGCTTTGTGAGCCAAAACTTTATTCACTTACTTACACGTAAACCTATCATGTTAGGAGAATCATTCACTGTAGAAATGGCAAATGGGAAAACAAAAAACACTAATTGCATATACATGGGTTGTACATTAACTTTAGATGGTCACTCTTTCCCAATTAACCTTATGCCAGTCCACATAAAAAGTTTCGACGTTATAGTTGGCATGGATTGGTTAAGCCCTCTTTGCGCCGACATCATGTGCTTTAAAAAGCCGTTCGGCTAAATCTTCCTAACCATGAAACAATAGTGATCTACGACGACAAATCAAGTACCAACCTTCGCATCATTTCGTGCATCAAGGCTCAAAATTGTTTGCGGAAGTATTATCAGGCATTTCTTGCACACATCGTCGATACGAGTCAAGAGGTAAAAGATATAAACGACATCCCGGAGGTACGGGATTTCCCCGATATCTTCCCAGAAGAACTACCAGGATTGCCACCACGACGCCAAGTCGAGTTCATAATTGACTTAATTCCAGGGGCTACCCCTGTAGCAAAATCGCCTTATCGTCTGGCACCAGCAGAGATGCAAGAACTTTCCAGTCAGCTTAACGAGCTACACCAAAAAGGATTCATCAGACCAAGTTTCTCACCTTGGGGAGCATCGGTCTTGTTTGTAAAGAAGAAAGACGGATCGTTCCGGATGTGCATCGACTACCGAGAGCTGAACAAACTCACAGTCAAGAATCGTTACCCTCTACCCCGCATTGACGACCTATTTGATCAACTTCAAGGAGCGAGCTACTTCTCAAAGATATATCTACGATCCAGATATCACCAATTACGAGTGCTAGAAGAAGACGTTCCCAAGACAGCCTTTCGAACCCGTTATGGACACTACGAATTTGTAGTAATGCCGTTCGGATTAACCAACGCACTGGTAGTATTCATGGATCTAATGAATAGAGTGTGTCGACCTTACTTGGATCAATTTGTCATTGTATTCATCGATGATATACTTATCTACTCCCGAAGTAAGGAAGAACATAGTCAACACCTACGGAAGGTCTTAGAAACACTACGATCAGAGAAGCTCTATGCGAAGTTCTCTAAATGTGAATTTTGGATTCGAAGAGTCGAATTCTTGGGCCACGTTGTTAGAGAAAAAGGGATACATGTGGACCCCTCCAAAATTAAGGCCATTGAGAACTGGTCGGCACCAAAGACACCCACTGAGATTCGTCAATTTCTAGGTCTAGCTGGTTATTATTGCCGATTCATAAAGAACTTCTCTAGCATCGCGAAACCTCTTACTACGTTAAACCAGAAAGGCGTGGTCTTTGACTGGGAAACAAAACAAGAAAAGGCATTCCAAACTCTGAAGCATGCCTTATGCACCGCACCAATAATATCCCTCCCCGAAGGGATAGAGGATTTTGTGGTGTATTGCGATGCATCGAATCAAGGGCTTGGTTGTGTTCTTATGCAACGAGGGAAGGTTATTGCTTATGCCTCCCGTCAGCTTAAAACCCATGAAGAAAACTATACAACACACGATCTAGAGTTGGGAGCAGTGGTATTTGCTTTGAAGATCTGGAGACACTACCTGTACAGAACAAAGAGTACTATTTACACCGACCACAAGAGCCTTCAACACATTTTCGATCAGAAGGAGCTCAACATGCGACAACGACGATGGGTCGAGTTGCTCAATGATTACGAATGCGAGATTCATTATCATCCTGGCAAGGCCAATGTAGTAGCTGACGCCCTCAGTCGAAAAGAATACACTGGTCGGAGAGTCAAATCTCTGAATATGACCATCCATTCCCACTTATCCACACAAATTAAAGAGGTTCAACTAGAAGCTTTACAACCCGAGCATGTGACGGGTGAATCCTTGAGAGGAATGGAAAAGAATCTAGAAGTCAAGGGTGGCGGAGCCTATTATCTCATGGACCGCATCTGGACCCCAAGACATGGTGGTTTCAGGGATGTGGTCATGACTGAAGCGCACAACACGAGGTATTCCGTTCACCCAGGTTCAGATAAAATGTATTTGGATCTTAAGAAACTGTACTGGTGGCCTAACATGAAAGCAGAGATTGCTACCTTTGTAAGTAAATGTCTTACTTGCGCTAAGGTTAAGTTCGAATACCAGAAACCTTCAGGATTACTACAACAACCAGAGATACCGGAATGGAAATGGGAACGGATCACTATGGATTTCATAAACAAGTTACCCAAGACAACAGGTGGACTTGATACCATATGGGTCGTCGTCGATAGATTAACCAAATCCGCGCATTTTCTGCCAATCAAGGAGACTGACAAGATGGAAAGGCTTACAAGAACTTACATAAGGGAAGTAGTACGATTACATGGGGTTCCGATGTCCATTATCTCCGATAGAGATAGTAGATTTACATCAAGGTTCTGGCAGTCACTACAAAGCTCCCTAGGGACTAGATTGGACATGAGTACAGCCTACCATCCACAAACAGACGGGAAAAGTGAGAGAACGATACAAACTTTGGAGGATATGCTGAGAGCCTGTGTGATTGACTTTGGAAAGGCATGGGATATCCACTTACTTCTTGTCGAATTCTCATACAACAATAGTTATCATACGAGCATAAAGGCTGCTCCATTCGAAGCCCTCTATGGCCGCAAGTGCAGATCCCCTCTGTGCTGGACCGAAGTTGGCGACACACAATTAGCTAAAGGACAAGATACTGAAAGTACTCTTACCGGTCCAGAAATCATACGAGAAACAACAGAGAAGATCGTTCAGATTCGTGAACGGCTGAAAGCATCTAGAGACCGACAGAAAAGAAACGCTGATCAACGGAGAAAACTTTTGGAATTCCAAGTAGGAGACCGTGTTTTATTGAAAGTCTCGCCATGGAAAGTCTTGATACGCTTTGGAAAGCGTGGAAAGCTAAACCCGAGGTACATAGGGCCTTTCGAGATTCTCGCCAGAATCGGCCTTGTAGCTTGTAACTAAATCTACCACGTGAACTTAGTAACATACACCCAACCTTCCACGTATCGAATTTGAAAAAGTGTCTGTCCGATGAGACTCTTGTTATCCCACTCGACGAGATCGATATCAAAGAGAGCCTCAACTTCGTTGAAGAACCGGTAGAAATCATGGACCGAGAGGTCAAACAAACAAAACAAAGTCGCATACCTATCGTGAAAGTCCGCTGGAACGCCAAGCGAGGACCTGAATTCACATGGGAACGCGAGGATCAGATGAAAAAAAAGTACCCGCATCTTTTTCTCTGATTCACTTGTATCTTTCTTGCTTTATATTTTAGGACGAAATTCCCTCTGACGGGGGGATGATGTGACAACCCAATATTTCAACCACATGTAAACGACCTAAAAAGTCAAAGTATTGTAACCGCGTTAGTTGTAATAAAATTTACTTCGAAAATAAAATATCCAAAAATCGCTAATTAAATTACCTTTTATGATAGATGTCATTAAACCATGATCGTACGTAAAAAGAACGCTCAAATCCGACTTCGTATAAGAAAGTTAGGAAATTTTCAAGTTCGGCTTAACGACAAACGACTAAAAACTCGAATCAGAGATCGAGCGACTTTTGGCCAGAATGACCTAAACGAGAATCGAAGGTCTCATCAATGGTAAAAAGTCTGGCAAAAACCGACGTCAGATAAAGGAGTTATGAATTTCTAAAGAAATTTTTCTTACCGCGACCTTTTAAAAAATAAAGTAAAAATAATTTCGAACGTTGCCGACGGAATCTAAACGAAAGTTGTAGAGTATGGTCTCACCTTCGCGGGGATATAAAGAACATCGAAAACGGATTTCGTATGAAGAAGATATGAATTTTTGAAGTTTATTAAATAATTTATATATATATATATATATATATATATATATATATATATATATATATATATATATATATATATATATATTTAATTCAAAATTCTGGTATTATCCGAAGGGGGAGTCAGCGTGCTCATCCGAGATACTCGCCGCGTAACCCCGTACGCCCCGCGTACGCGAGGCCTTGGCCTTAGATCGTCCACGTCGCGCCTATGCGAACCACCGTCCCGTCCCATCCGAGCTTCGAGACAGTCGTGGACTCGGTCACGCATGACGTACGCGTACGCCCAACGTAACGAGGCCTCTCAGCCTCCTATAAATAAGAGATGCGAGGGTTCCAGGAAATTCACCCCATTTCTCTCATTTCTCTTACGATATTGCCTCGATTTCCGTGCCCGCACTACCCCGAAGCCCCAATCACTTTGCTCGAGTCCCGAAGGTTGTTCGTGCCCCCGAGCTTCCCGAGAATTCCGAGGAAATCCACTTTCGCAAGCCGAAACTCTATCCGGTTTTTCATCTCGCAACCTCCGATCTTACAAGTGAGTTCATACCCCTATAATTCACGTTTTTAAATGTTTTATGAGTACTTTTACATGCTTTTAAAGGGGGAATACAAGTAAAACACTCGGTTATTATCGGGTGTTATATAAACTTTCACTTTACGCGTTTTATCAAAGGAATCATATGTGATTTGAAACTATCAAAGGAAATCTTTTATATGCAAAGTATAACACGACAACATTTTATCCTTTGAAATGAGAAACGATTTAGGTATTTATATAAATCAGATACTTTGCTTATATTACATTCGGTGTGTCAGTTTTGGCAGTACAAAAACTACACTTTTCATAACAAGTGAACATTTTCACTAAAGGTTAATTTAACAAATGAAACACAATTTTAGAAAACTATAATAGGTATAGTTTCACGAGAATACTACGAACTTTACATACATGGAGATACTATTACAATAAGCTACTATCATATACCATGACTAACAAACATTTTCGTACGTAAATCTGTTTTATACTAAGTTTTGTGAGACATTAACTTCACGTACGTTCGAGTACACATTTCAAGTCCTGTATTATATACCAGAATCCCTTAGAGGGGTAGCATGGTGTTTGTGTATAGATCTATACGGGCTTGACAACCCGCGCCCTGACTGTTAGCTACAGTCCACCTTTTGTGGTGACAAACGTCAGAACATTCCAACGCCTGGAAAACATTGTGTATAGGCATTCCTTGTCAATAGCATGGTTATAAAACTCACATGGGGTATTAAAAACACAATGATTTACGGAGTTTTTCAGACAAATTGAAATCTTTATACTTACATACATTTACTAGAAACAAGCAATTGTCGTGAAAGAAGGTTACAATTATACTAGTAGAAAATATAGGACTTTCTAGGAACATGCAAACAAAGAACAAAAACATTTCATTTCATACAAACATTGTCATTAAATACTTATGAAACTCACCAGCTTAAATGCTGATCTACTCTTTCAAAACTACTTGTATGTCCCAAGGATTCAGTAATTATAGGTAACAAACGGATTTTGAAGAAGGGACGCTGCGACGCCAGTTTAATTTCATATTTTGACCTCATTATGTAATTGATTTTGAACATGTATACTTTTAAACAAATGTAAACTTTTAATTATATATATGATGGTTGTATTGCTTTCTTTACTATGTATTCATTTGTTACGTTACCACATGAAGTCATCTGCTCCCGAACGTTTCCGCCATTCCGGTTTGGGGGTGTGACATGCAGCCTCGTGACCTTCGCCTCTCGTGCCACCTTCCCCTCGCTCCAGACGCCACCGAGCTGCTTCGCTGCTTGCTTCGCTCCTTAGCCGACTCGGAACATCGGCCCTATATAAAGGGGGCTGCGAGATCTTCCGGCTAACTTTGAAAATTTGCCACTTTTAGCCCCTCTTTCCATATTTTCTTCATTTTGACTTTCCCCGAAGCCCCGAAATTAATTTTAGCACCCGAAACACGTCCCTAGACCCCCGAGAAGCCCAAAATTTTTATCTTTTTGGTTTTGAAGCCCTACCTTCGCAGAGCCTGGTTTTCAATTAAGCTCTACGTTTTCAACATAGAAAGGCATATTTAAATCCGAAGTGCTGTCCAAATTACTATTTTAACCCATGGTTAACTTAAGGTGAGTTCAATATATAGGAACAATTGTATGTTATGTGTTATATGTGCTATGTGCTTTTCAGTATTATCATTCTGAGTTATTTTCTCGTGTTATTCGCTATGTTTATAGCAATTGTAATACCTTTGACCATGTGATCAGTGAAAGGACTTAGATTCACATTGGTACTGGTACGTAGCCTCTGGCCATGTACAGCATGTCTCAGTAAGAGAATGACTTCTATTCTATGGCATTGGAAAATGGTTAGACAGGAATATAAGCCTGAAATCTAACAAGAGGTTAATCAGAAATTGCATGTCATTTATGCCATTTGGGCCAAAGCTTTATTGATGTATATCTAAAATTGAAAAGAATATCTTTGAATAATGTCTTTGATTGATATGAACGCTTGTCACATGATCTCACATACATCTTGTTGTTCCTCTTTGCTTTTCCACATTGAAGTATATATATGGCATAACATTATATTGTATCTATTTTTGAACTCACTAAGCATCACCGCTTACCCTATCAATGTTTAACAATTGCAGGTGATAAATAACTAGTATGTTTACACACTATTGAAAGATGTAGAATAGTTTGTAATAGTACTTTTGTACTACTTTTTATGTTTGTATAAATTACAATATCCTGGGTAGTTATGTAATATATATAACACTTTGTAATACAAGGTTTGTATCCAATAGTTTGTAATTCCTTTTTTTTATCAATGTAAAATATTGCTTTTATAAATATACAAATAACATGTTTTGGAGTAATGATATTGTGAAGTAAGAAAGTTTGGGTCTTTCAAAAATACGAAAGTTGGGCTCTTTCAACCATGGTATCAGAGCAGTAGTTTAAGAGAACTAAATTCCACGGATTGGTATTTAGACTTAAAACTATAGGAAGTTAAATATATGAACTTAATCATTGTAAGTATAGGGATACAAACCATAGGAAATATATAAGTAAAAGTATTAGGTAATAGTAAACCCTAATATTCTAAAATACTATCTTACTCCATATTTCAGATCGATGGTTGAACAAGTAAGTAGCCATACCCCTGATGTTGGTGAAGATCCTCAACCCGAGGAAGTGAATACTCTAGTATCTCCTCGTGAGGAGTGACTTTTAGGTAAACTTACTGGTGTTATTCAACAAACTCTCGAAGAACACAAAAACAATGATGATAAAGCAAAATAGAAAGTCACTGTAGAATCTTCAAGTGGAAAGGTGAAGCATCCCTCGTTCAAAGATTTCAAGAGTAGTGGTGCTACAGAGTTTTCTGGTGTCCTTAATCCTATAATTGTTCTAACTTGGATTCAGAACACCGAGAAAGTATTTCTTGTTTCTCATGTGGATGATGAAGACAAGGCTATTTATGCTTCTGCAATGCTCATTGGAGAAGCTTTAGTCTAGTGGGAAGCAATATATGAAGCTCTCGATGAATGTGACCAAGAGAACTTATCCTGGGAGTTGTTGAAGACTCGTGTGCGAGATAAGTATTGTCCTCTAGATATGAGGAGAAGATTAGAGAAGGAATTCCTCGAGCTTAAACAAGGAGGAATGACCGTGAATGAGTATGAAACTCAATTTAATCAAAGAGAGGTTTTCTACGAAGTATATTCCAACTGAAGACGAGAAAATTCAGTTATTCATGGAGGGACTACGACACGAAATCCATGATTTCGTTGTCAACCGGGATGTTATGTCATTCGATAAAGCCGTTGAGTATGCTTGAAGGCGTGAGCATGACTTAGAAATAGGTGGTGCCACTCGTACTATTCTAAAGCATCCACGTACTGAAAGAACTACTTCTGCTTCCACTATTCCACCAGCTCAATCTATTTGAACTAATCCAAGCAAGCAAGCACAATCTCAGAGTGCTTTTCGTGGCCGTGGTAGGTTACAATCTTTTTCTATTCAATCGCCGTCATGTCGCGTTTGTGGAAGGAATCATCCGGGTCAATGCAAAATAGACAAGAAATCCATTGTCTGTTATGGGTGTGGAGAAACAGGTCATATCAATCCAGCTTGCCCAAGGAAGGATGTGACTTGTTATGCATGTGGTATTACTGGCCACAAGAAGCGTTTTTGCCCTACTCTTACCAGCCAAGTGACGGGAAGTCAAGCTTCTGTTCAACAACCAGCGAGAAGTCATGTCCCTGTCCAACAAACGAAGAATACTCCAACTAAAAAGGAGGAGGTGCCAAAAGCTAAGGGTCGTGCATTCCAGATTACCGCAGAGGAAGCACGTGAGGACCCAAATGTCGTGACAGGTACATTTCTTGTCAACTCTAGACTTGCTCACATCTTATTTGATTCTGGTGCCTCGGATTCTTTCGTATCTTATGAATTTGCGCATTCTTTTCAAACTATTTGCTATACTTTCGCGCAACCATTTCACGTAGATACTGCAGGAAGTATATAATTACTTGCTGATAAAATCTATAGGGATTGTGTCATTGAAATTGAAGGCTATAATTTTCTTGCTAACCTAATCCCTATCTCCTTGCCCAATTTCGATATTATTCTCGGCATGGATTGGTTGTCAAAGAACCATGCAGAACTCTTGTGTTACAAAAAGATGGTACGCATTCCTATTGAAGGGGAAGATCCTATTCATGTCTATGGTGAACAAAGAATCTTAAAAATAATCTCTTTCCTCAAAGCTCGTAAATTCATATCGAAAGGTTGTCCTATCTATCTGGCCTATATAGTTGACATCTCAAGAAAGGAGAATAAAACTATAAATGATATTCCCATTGTTAACAAATATCCCGATGTTTTCCCCGATGATCTGCCTGCACTTCCTCCGGACAGACAAGTAGAATTCCGAATTGACCTTGTGCCCGGTGCTGCTTCGATTGCAAAGACTCCTTATCATCTTGCACTTGCCGAGATGAAAGAAATGATGATCCAACTGCAGGAATTACTTGACAAAGGCTTTAGTCGACCGAGTACCTCTCCCTAGGGTGCTCCAGTATTGTTTGTCAAGAAGAAGGATGGATCGATGCGAATGTGCATTGATTATCGTGAGCTGAATAAGGTGACTATCAAGAACAAGTACCCACTACCTCGCATCGATGATTTATTCGATCAAATTCAAGGTGTTAGCTATTTCTCAAAAATTGATTTGAGATCTGGCTATCATTAGTTGAAAGTACAAGAGCAAGACGTACCGAAGACTGCTTTCTGTAGTCGTTATAGGCATTTCGAATTCCTTGTCATGCCATTCGGTTTGACAAATGCTCCTGCTGTATTCATGGATACGATGAATTGAGTGTGCCGCCCAATGCTTGATAAGTCTTTCATCGTATTCATTGACGATATTCTAATCTATTCCAAGTCTGAAGCCGATCATGCTGTTCATATTCGTGAAATCTTAGAACTTCTTCGAAAGGAGAAACTTTATGCTAAATTCTTGAAATGCGAATTTTGGCTATGTCAAGTTCAATTTCTCGGCCATATTATTTCTAGTAACGGTGTATCTGTAGATCCCATCAAAATCGAAGCCATTCAAAATTGGGAAGTGCCCCGTAATGCTTTCGAAATTCGAATTTTCTTAGGTCTCGCGGGATATTACCGGAGATTCATTAAAGACTTTTCTCGTATAGCCATACCTCTCACCAGTCTTACACAGAAGGAAGTGAAGTTCGAATGGGGTGAAGCTCAAGAAAAAGCTTTCTCAACTCTAAAAGATCTTTTGACTCATGCTCCCATGTTATCACTCCCAGAAGATGATGATGATTTCTCCGTATATAGCGATGCTTCAAGATTGGGACGCGGTTGTGTGTTGATGCAGCGTGGTAAAGTGATAGCCTATGCCTCAAGACAACTGAAAGATTATGAAAAGAATTATCCCACCCATGATCTTGAACTCGCTGCAGTAGTATTTTCCCTAAAACTTTGGAGACATTATCTTTTTGGTACGAAATGTGAAATATTTACCGACCACAAGAGTCTCAAGTATATATTCAGTCAGCTAACTGTGAATATGAGACAACAACGAGCCATGGAGCTGATCAAAGACTATGATTGCGAAATCCTGTATCATCCTGGAAAGGCTAATGTGGTTGCAGATGCACTTAGCAGGAAAGTTTATCGTAATAGTATGTTTTATACTATTACTCACACTACGGTGAAGTTCACCATTCTTGATGAACTAGAGAAGTGGCAAGTTGAAGCCTTAAAGCCAGAAAATGTGAAGAAGGAAGGAATGCTACATTATGCTGATGTTTTACTTAATGATCCACGAGGATTAAAAGTATTTAAGAATCGGCTATGGATTACAAAGATTGGTGGATTAAGACAGAAGATTTTAGATGAAGCTCATAAATCTAAACTATCAATACATCCTGGTACAAGTAAAATGTACTATGATGTAAGAGCTGATTATTGGTGGCCTGGATTAAAGAGAGACATTAAAAGATATGTAGAGGAATGCTTAGTATGCTTACAAGTCAAAACAGAACACCAAAAGCCTTATGGAAATCTAGAAAGCCTTAGTGTTCCTGTGTGGAAGTGGGAAGAGCTGTCCATGGATTTTATTACCAAATTGCCAAAGACTGCTAGACAGTATGATAGCATTTGGGTAATCGTCGACCGTCTGACTAAGAGTGCACATTTTCTCGCCATGCGTGAAACAGCTCCAATGGAGAAACACGCACAAGTATACTTGGATGAAATTGTTGCAAGACATGGTGTGCCACTAAAGATCATTTCTGATCGCGATACTCTCTTCACTTCTCACTTTTGGGCAAGTATAAATAGAAGGCTTGAGCTACAGATTTTGGCACACCTTCTCTAAACTCTCAATCACTCCCATATACTTTCAAGCACCAGAAGCTGTCCCGATGCCCTAGGTTTCCGCACCCGAGCCTCTGAAGAAGGTTCTACGCTACCAAGATCCCCGAATAGCTCGAAGACGCAGCTTTCAGCGGTTGAAGTTCTGCTCGACTCTAGCCCACTCTCTTCAAACCAAACGAGTTCATACCCCTACTTTTCAAGTCTTTTCATCTTTTAGGGGGGGGGGGGAATACAAGTACAATACAAGTAAAAGTTTCGTTTTATAAACATAAATGTAACATCTATCTTATTGATTATCGATACCAACATATTACTTTACGTATAAGGGGCTAGTATATCATCAAGTTATTTTCATCAAATGGAACATATTTTATGAAAAATTATAATGGGTATAGTTAGCAAGTTATTCATACATTCTTACGTATACATCTTGAAAAACGAAATACTTTCAAACAAAATGAAGTAAAGTCTTTCTTATCGTAAATCTACTTATACTAAGCGATGTGAGATATTCAAACTTCAACGTACTCTTATGTATGCATTTCAAGTCCTGTATTATATACCATAATCTCTTCAAGGGAGAGCGTGATACTTGTGTATAGATCTATACGGGATTGACAACCCCGCACCTAAACTGTTAGCTACAGTTAGACCGGCAGGTCTGGGGTGACAAATGTCATAACACTACAACACCTGAAGAATGTTGTTACAGGCAGTCAGTGTTAATAGTATGGTTATAAAACTCACATGAAAGTATAAAAACAAGTTTGATTTACGAGATTCATATATGCATTCAGTTTTCTACATTATTTTGAGCACAAAGTTTATCTTAATGATTCAAGTACGAAAAACACTAACGCACTCCAACTTTGAGAACTTATCAAACTATTTATAGAAAATATTGGATTTTCTGAAGACATCGTTCATTGATTTGCTATCAAAAGGACATACTTTTCAATACAAAACACTTATGAACTCACCAACTTAATTGTTGACACTTTTTCGAAACCACTTGTATTTCTCAGGGAATCAGTAATACAGGTAACCACTAGCTTTTGAAGAAGGAGCGCTAAGGACGTTTATTATTAAACATTTACATCATCATATTGTAATATTCTTTTGGAAATATGTATAATGCAACAATATACATTTTTATTATATATATGATGGTTGTGTTACTTTCTTTACAATATTCAATTGTTATGGTACTACGTGAAGTCATCCACCCCCGAATGTTTCCACCATTCTGGTTTGGGGGTGTGACAACTTTTAATTGGAATCTCATAAGACTTCCAATATTTTCTGAGTGATTCTAAACATAGTTTTACTTCATTTCTAGTAAAAACCATCTGTTAGAACTCAACACTCAATTTCACAATTTTATTCATTACAAAACACGATTTCAAAACGTGTATGTTACACTACCCCCAGGGTCTTATATCATTGCGCCATGGGCTACCCCACATGGTCTTCCATGCAAGTATCACAAAGACAACTAGCATATCACATAATTACCAACATACCACCTAGCATAAAGCTAACTATCATATCACACAGCATAAGATGGGCCGGCCTTGGTGCCTTAGATACATTGGTATGGTGAGAAGACTCACCTGCAACTGTCGGCTGAAGAAATAAGATCATGCTGCTCCAACCACCGACACGAACTCCTCTACTATTCAACACCAAATAACCGAACTCAATAAATACCAATAATTACCAAAATACCCCTAGAAGTCAACTGGTCAACTCTTGGTCAAAGTCAAACTCCTTAGTCAAAGTCAAACTTCCTGACTGACTCTACTCGCCGAGTCAACCCGCTGACTCGTCGAGTCCAAGAATCTTCAAGTTCCATCCTGCTCAACTCACCGAGTCATCCCTCGACTCACCGATTCACGACTTGACCAAAAAGGTTAGGATTCCATGACCACACTCGCCGCGTCCAAGAACAGACTCGCCGAATCCAAGGCAATCTTCAATAGACTCGCCGAGTTGTTCTTCCAACTCATCGAGTTCATGCGCATATTCATACAACTCGTCGAGTACACTCATGTGACTTTCCGAGTATCTCTAGCTCTCAATCCATTTAGAGGCTTTTCAAGCCATGCAGGGGCCCCAATCCATAGTTCTACCCTTCTACAAGCTATCCCTCACGTAAAGTTGCAAACTTTACGTGATACTAAGGAGATATAAGCCCAAAACACACTAGGGCTTGGGTTTTAGACAAAGGGGCTTTACCAACAACCCAAGAACTGAAGCTTTATGACATTTAAAGCCATCATGAGTCTAGATTTGGAGCAACAACCCTAGATCTAACTCCCAAATCTGAGATAGGTCTCAAAATAAGCTAAGGGACTCCCAAAACAACCACCAAGGATAAACCAAAAAGGAAATAGCTTAAGATAAGGCTCCTTACCTCAGAGATGTGCCCAACACTGATGTAGATCATAGATCTATACAAGCCCATGATGCTAACTTCTAATTTCTCAAGCTCCTCCCACCAATTTCCTCTTCTAAGCCCCCAAACTCCTCAACAATGAAGCCTCACATGAATTTTGGGGTTTCTGGAACTCAAAGGGAAGGTAAAGAGGCTGAAGGAGGAACATAACATCCTTTATATAGGGCACAACCCCGGGATTAGGGTTTTTCTCTCTTCAGCACCAACTCATCGAGTCCAACTACCGACTCGATGAGTTGGTCACTTAACTCACGACCAAAATCCCGCTCCGACTTGGCGAGTCGGAATACCTACTCGTAGAGTTCCCTTTTTTATTTACACTTTTACCCCTTGAACTCTTGATTCTGACTTGGAATGTTACATTTCCTTTCTTGGCCTTTCTAATTTCGGGTGTTACAAATCTCCCCCACTTAAACTAAACTTCATCCTCGAAGTTCACTATGGCTAACTGACCTGCAATCCGCCACCAACACCTTACCTGGTGACTCTAACCCTATTAGCCTTCTGCTCAATCATTCTGGATGGCATAATCCTTACAGGTAAAATCCTCGAGTACAATCTAGTCCTTAACCTTCCTGAGAACACCCCTTGCTCAACTGGCAATCCTTCCGGTACTCCTCGAGTACCTAGGCTATACATTCTTGGGGTTTACTTCCTTTTCCTCGTGCGTTTCTGGCCTCCCCAAGGCTGCCCTCTATAACTATCCATTTCCTTTGTTACTGTGAGGAACATACCCTTCACGATGATCACCACTCCAGCCATTCTCGGTGTCGGTCACTATTGTCGGTAGTACCGAACTTCCTGAAACACTGAACTGACTGAAACACTGAACAACTATATGGTTGCTTCCCAAAATATCTCGAGACCTTCCTAGTCTCCAATCATCCGTCGATTATCTGCTAAACCGAGTTCCGACTCAACTGTGGAGTCCAAGGACTCCTCACTCAGTCTCTCCCACGACTTATGAACGAAATCTTTCTCTGGAACTAGTTTCCACTAGTTATCCTGTCACTATGGCTCTAACAACCTCCTGCTACTACGAAACTGCTTTTTTGAAGAACGACCGGGACCTTCCTGGTCCCGACTTGACTATCAACTGTCTGAAGCATTGGATACCTTCCTAATTGTTAGGCCAGAGACACATGCTCAACATTCCCACATGACCTCCGAAGGACACCTCACCTGACAATAACTGCCCTGACGATATCTTTTCTCTCAACTCCTTCACTCCCTTGATCCATCCGATCATGACAGGCTGACAACCCATCGCCACTAAATTTGACGCAAAAATGAATGCCACAAGAACAACTATGGTCTTACATCATACCCGACCTCCCTCGACCCGTCTTTTTTTGGTTAAACATGTCATAGTCCCTTTAATGATAGATCCAATTCGAGTCATACTATGATGGCTTGAGCTACCATCAACCACACCCATTCATTACCCTGATATCCAACATTTGATGCCCTTGGTATCTTATGCTCCCAATCTCATCTTACTGAAACAAAATCCTATACTGAACATGCATGAATCCTGATTCGAAATCCTTTCCGAAACTAGTAGACACCCCGCTACTACCTCGAGGTTCATAATACATCATAACTTCCGACGTCCCCTTCGTGGCTGATAGACAATCACCCTTATCCGATCCCTGAGACTACCAGTATCTCATCTGGTCCAACCACCAGGTTTCCAGGTGATCAAAAACCAAGACTACCTAACCGTAACCATACTGCATCACGTGCCACTTATCCACAAGATCCTGCAACTCGAGATCCAACCCTTGACTCAACATTCTCTACCATTTCCATTCTGAAATCCCATACCCATCTGGGCTCGCCCATGAATAATCCATCGAATAATCCCTCCGATCTTGATTCTACCTAAGTTGTGGCTTTCCCACGACTTTGCGAAATGATCTATCGTAGACCCAATCGCTCGAAGAACCCATGAATGCTACGACAACCCCGTAGTCTTACAACACTTCCCATGCCATCCGATTATTAGTGAATGCTACAGCCCCCTGTAGTCTAACAACACCCCACCCTGACTGTCCATTAGTGAACGCTACGGCTTCCCCGTAGTCTTACAACACTTTCACAGTGAATGTTACGGCTCCTCCGTAGTCTTACAACACTTCCACAGTAAATGCTACGGCTCCCCGGTAGTCTTACAACACTTTAACAGTGAATGCTATGGCTCCCCCGTAGTCTTACAACACTTTCATACCACATGATCATTGCCCATGGCCCTACTGCTCACCTATCAATCCAAATGCATCTCACTGTTTAGCACCCACGTAGTCTATCCTCCTAAACTGAACTCAATTACTGACTGGAACACTACCTGGTTCCCTCCCCCGAAGCCTGCAATATGACGTCAAAAGGACACGATCCAAAATCCGAGGAGTTTCCCAAACTCCCATCCCACGATATCCGATACTCAGTCGGCCCCTAAGGCCACCTTTCCTTCCTAAAAGGAAAATGTGAGATGCATCCATGTATCACACTCGCTTTTCTCGAGGATATCTGAATAATTCTCCCCCACTTAGATTCGACTAAGTCCTCTTGGCACATGAAAATTGAAGGATTCCCACATCCTCTCTCTCGTTCCAATGGTTAATTTGGTAACGACCGGCACCAAACAAAGCTAGAACACCAAGAATAACCATTTCCAAAACAACACAACTTCCGAAAACCTGCTAGCATCTCTGAATCCCAACCATATCAACGAATTTAGATGCTTTAAATACTGTTATGCTCGGTTCTTTCTGACCGAAGGTCAGATGGTCTAACCAAATCTTCAGCAACAATTCTCTCTTCCCTTGACAACCTCGGGAGCCTTTCCAAACATGATAGCTAAGGTTACTCGAACCTAGTCATAATTTCCCTCATATAAGCCTTGGAACCAATCCAGGCCATACCCAAGATGACACGCGCGTACTGAAAATTCTTAGATAATTGGAGTCAGTGCCGTCACTGCTCCTCCGTAATCGTCAAGTAGTTGACTTCCTTGTCCCCCATCTGCCTTCAATGACAATACGACGGACTTGCCCCTATGGGCATTCCCTATTGACGTGGCCAAACCTGCTACAACTGTAGCTACCTAGATCACTGAATAGCCTCCGAAAATGACATGGAGTGATCCCGGTATGTGCGGAATCCACTCCGCAAGATACGTCCATCTGAAAGCTCCTTAAAGATTCCTTGGCATGCTGGCTGGCACCTGATACTCTTTCTAACTCGAACAATAGTAGAAATCCGACCTGAGGTCTAACTATCACACTCCCCAAGTAATGTAAATCACCGATACCACCGGAAATGACCAAAGATAGTATATCCGCAAACATCTGGAGGATTCCTGACCATCTCCTCTTGAGTTACCTCGACCATCCGGAAAACATGATGCAACACTTCATCCCGTTCCCAATGGCAATCCAATCCCTTGTAACGAGCTCCATCGCGTAGTTTCCACAAGTGTTGCACCGAATCCGGCCCTATTGGCCTCTCAAAAGCTGATCCAAACTCCTGAATCCCCCTCCCGAGATCCTCCACTATAGGCACCCGAGCTGGTCCCCTATTCCAAAGGTGAACCTAATCAATCCATGCTCTTGAACTCTAGAAATCATAAAATTCTGGGTCTCGCACCCTGACACACTCACCTGCTCAATCGTCCATGGCCGATCTGCAATATATGGAGCAACCTATGCTCCCAACCAGTTACAAACTATCCCAAAGACAAAGTCTTTAACTCCGAAAGTGCAATAGATCGCGCCATCAATCCTTTCTGCCTGATGCAAGAGATCCAATGCGAACCCGCCATCCTGGCAGTCATTCTGCTAACCGGCTCTCTACCGGAGCCAGGACCAAACCCTGGTCTTTCCCCTTGCGTGCTTGTCCGCATTCTGCACTGCACCTATCCCCACAGTCCACTCGTAACCACGAATTCCTTTCCCAGGTTTCTTGGATTCTTCGAGACTTTGCCCGATTCGAGTATGGATCCTGTGCTTTTAGTAGTACGGGCCCAATACTACCTTCCACACCTATCCATACTTTCCTCCGGAATCATCCCAAATTCTCTAAGTCACCTACTTCCGTGATGTACTAAATGTCTGCTAGACAACAACACAATATCCACCTAAGCACCTTCTAGGTCTCCCCTTAGGCTTCCAATCACACCAAACCACCTCACTACTCACTGGAGCATATCCTAGGCTTTCCTAAGTTCCCGACCTCGCCCTGCCATCAGCTACTGAGGAACTCCTCACGATGTCAGTCATCTAACTCTTGGATACCGTCACATCCATTTAGTAGCTAACTCCCATCACTAAAGAGTTCCACAATGCACAAAGCAAGAAGCATTCATGCAGACGCACTCCTAACACTAATCTCATCCTAGGCTCATCCTAGTGTAATCTCCGACCCACAAATTATCATAGAATATCCAACCCACGTACCACAACCCAAGTTGTCCACATCCACCCTCGCTGACGGCTGCCTTATGCATGTAAATTGTACATAGAACAGGAAACGAGCCGCACCAATTATTCTATGGCCATGAGATCCTAACCGTATATAATTTTAAAACATACATGTAGCAGTTACCAATATCAATAATCATTCTCATTCTAGCATGGCATCAGCATCCCAAGGCTACAAACATCACATATCAGGCCAATCTATCGTTGTCTACTCAGCACTAGCATGCAAGTCTAAGAGCTCATATAGCATACAAAGGCATCCCTCCTAGCCCTAACTAGCATGCGATATTTAGATTCATAACCAAATCATAACAGATAACATATGTGAGTATTCTGGGGAAACTTACTTGAGCTCGGCCGATTGCATGCACCACACCCTTTCTTTTCTTAGAAAACTTTTCCTTTAAAAAAAACTTCCAGATCCTTAGTTTGAGTTTAGACACACCTGAAAGTATGTCTGAATCCCTCAAACCAAGGCTCTGATACCAACTTGTAACGTCCCAAAAATCAGGGGTAAAAATTTCATCTTTAATATAACTAAAACATTGATACCATTTAATTCAAACAATCAAATCATAGTCAATCAAATCGTTTATCAGAGTTTATCCCAAAATCATTCATTGCGGAAATCATAGGTGTGTGCACTGCGATCAACCCGAGCTCTCCCTTTCCAAAACGATCATACCTGAAACCATAAACAAACCTGTAAGCACGAAGCTTAGTGAGTTTCCCAGAGCATACCATTCACACAAACCACATATCACATATCCTGTTACCTATGAAAGCTAGACACATATCATATATACTGTTAGCTATAAAAGCTACCATATATCACATAAGCCCTGCATACATAAAATCTGTAATAGTGCCATGGGCTACCCAACATGGTCTTTACCTAGGACTACCATGGGCTCCCCTACATGGTCTTACATCCAATGCCATAGGCTACCCTACATGGTCTTTACCTAGGACTGCCATGGGCTACCCTACATGGTCTTACATCCAATGCCACGGGCTTCCCCCGGGGCCTTCCCTGCAAATAACATATATAACCAAATAGCATATCATGCTTCACATAAATATCTACACATAACACATACATAAACCTGTAAGGATGCTGTGGCTACCCCGGGGTCTTATACCATTGTGCCATGGGCTACCCCACATGGTCTTCCATGAAAGTATCACAAAGACAACTAGCATATCACATAATTACGAGCATACCGCCTAGCATAAAGCTAACTATCATATCACACAACATAATATGGGCCGGCCTTGGTGCCTTAGACCCATTTGTATGTTGAGAAGACTCACCTACAACTGTCAGCTGAAGAAATAAGATCACGCTGCTCCAAACACCGACACGAACTCCTCTACTGGTCAACACCAAATAACTGAACTCACTAAATACCAATAATTACCAAAATACCCCTAGAAGTCAACTGGTCAACTCTTGGTCAAAGTCAAACTCCTTAGTCAAAGTCAAACTTCTTGACTGACTCTACTCGCCGAGTCAACCCGCTGACTCGTCGAGTCCAAGAATCTTGAAGTCCCATCCTGCTCAACTCACCGAATCGTCCCTCAACTCACCGATTCATGACTTGAACAAAAAGGTTTGGCTTCCATGACCAGACTCGCTGAGTCCAAAAACAGACTCGCCGAGTCCAAGGCAATCTTCAATAGACTCGTCGAGTTGTTTTCCAACTCGCCGAGTTCATGCACATATTCATACAACTTGTCGAGTACACTCATGTGACTCGCCGAGTATCTTCAGTTCTCAATCCATTCAGAGGCTTTTCAAGCCATGCAGGGTCCCCAATCCATAGTTCTACCCTTCTACAAGCTATCCCTCACGTAAAGTTGCAAAATTTACGTGATGCCAAGGAGATATAAGCCCAAAATACACTATGGATTGGGTTTTAGACAAAGGGGCTTTACCAACAACCCAAGAACTGAATCTTTATGACATTCAAAGCCATCATGAGTCTAGATCTGGAGCAGCAACCCCAGATCTAACTCCCAAATCCGAGATAGGTCTCAAAACAAGCTAAGGGACTCCCAAAATAACCACCAAGGATAAACCAAAAAGGAAATAGTTTAAGATAAGGCTCCTTACCTTAGAGATGTGCCCAACACTGATGTAGATCACATATCTATACAATCCCTTGATGCTAACTTCCAATTTCTCAAGCTCCTTCCACCAATTTCCTCTTCTAAGCCCCCAATCTCCTCAATAATGAAGCCTCACATGAATTTTGGGGTTTTTGGAACTCAAAGGGAAGGTAAAGAGGCTGAAGAAGGAACATAACATTCTTTATATAGGGCACAACCCCAGGATTAGGGTTTTTCTCTCTTCAACACCAACTCGTTGAGTCCAACTACCGACTCGACGAGTTGGTCAGTTAACTCGCGACCAAAATCCTTCTCCGACTCGGCGAGTCGGAATACCTACTCGTCGAGTTCCCTTCTTTATTTACACTTTTCCCCCTGAACTCTTGATTTTGACTTGGGATGTTACATTTCCTTTCTTGGCCTTTATGATATCGGGTGTTACAAAGGTCGAATTCACATTTATTATTATCATTATATTTTTAATACATAGATGTCTATAATTGTAACAACCCGAAATTTCCGCTTTATTTTAATGTAACTTTTTCATAAATCAACTCGCACAACCGATCGTCATTCCGATTTCCAATTTCCGATTTCTTCGTTTAATTAAGTCATTAATTAGGACGCATTTAAAATGACTTAATGGGTGTCTTCATACATTTAAAAATCATTTTAACACCCTATTTTAGTGATCGGAATAATTCTAGAATTTACCGTATCGGGTTACGGTAACTCAATCGGGTACGACCAAAAACCCCGTCTAACGCCGGTATCGGGTAAAATTCCACCGTGTCCAAAACTTAAACACTATATAAACGTGTTTAGGACTTCATTTGAAGCCTTTGGTCAAATTATCACTAAACATTACCCACCTCTCTCCTAATCCAAGTTTAAGGGATCAAAACTCAAAATTAAGGCTTCTAATCTCTAAGGTACCCTCCTAGCCTTAATCTCTAACATATTTGGCATCCAAATTCGAGTTCAAATCATGAAATAGGCCAACATTCATGAGTTTACGGCCATGGAACATTCATGGGCCGTAAACTGACATTTCAAGGGTTTTTAAGCCCTAAAACCCTTCCTTTGCATAGTTGGACACTAGATATGACTTAAGGGCTTAAAGGGAAGAACTTATAACATGTAGAACATGGATTTAGATGGAAAAAAGTGAGTTTACAGCCAAGGAACATTCTTGGGCCGTAAACTCATATACAAGGGGTATTTAAGCCAATAAACCCTTCCAAAACCTAGTTGGGACTTAGACATGAACCATGGACTTGCTAATCTAGACTTGGAACACTTTAAACTTGATTTTTGTGTAACAAAGAAGAGTTTACGGCCAAGACACTCTCTTGGGCCGTAAACTCCTCTAAAAGGGTGATTTAAGGCCTTTAAACATGTTCAAATGCTTCCAAACTCAATATATGGCTTTGTGGTAAAATCTAGATGCATCTAAAAATGGTTTAAAGGATTAAAACACAACAAAAGTATGATTTATGGGAGTTTACGGCCTAGGAACATACCCTTGGCCGTAAACTCATAAAACAATGTTTAAGATGCATCAAACACACCCAAATGGCTTGTACAAATTTCTAGAATCACATGTGATTGTTTTAAACACCAAAAACTATCTTTTTCAATGATAAAAGAGATTTTACGGCCTTAGAACATACCTCTAGGCCGTAAACTCCAACAAATGTCTTAATTGATGTTCTAAATTCATAACAATGCTTAGAAAATTAGTTTGAATCACATGTGATTGCCCTAAGTAGCTTAAATCAATTATTCTTAGCCATTGTGAGTTTACGGCCGTAAACTCTATGAGTGTGGCCGTAAACTCATGTTTTAAATGTTTTAAATCCATTTCAAGTGTTCCAAGGTGTTTAGATAATCATTCCTAGCAATCCCTAAGTCCATTTGAGCCCTTAAAACACTAAAACCTCACCCACATGAGTTTACGGCCGTAAACTCATGTATGTGGGTGTTCCATTGTTGTAAACTCTTTAAAATGTTTACTTATGGGGAGTAAACTCAAGTCCCAAGTCCCTTGTGTCATTACAAATCCAAAGATGTCACCCGGGTCACTCCAAACGCTCGTTTTGAGGTGTTTAACCTCATTGGAGTGTAATGTTCCATATGATTAGTGAATGTATCTCTAATTGTATATATATGGACATTATATCATTTTACATAGGGTCATCGCGAGTAATCAAACCCCGAACCAACGTCTAGCATTCAAAACCGACACGTTTCCGAGTCCGGTGAGTTCATACCCCTACCCTTTTTCACTGTTTTCACTGTTTTCAGGGGGGAACACAAGCAAAGTACAAGGGAATTCTTGTACTCATAACATGCTTTCAAATGTGTGTTTCATATTCTTATGCTTTTATAACTGATAACTACAACTGATAACAGATCGAACATACAGATTACGTAACATATATTTGTGAAATAAGTCTTTAAACTAGTATGTTTTACATGTATTTCACAAATGGTTTTCCACATTTTATCAGTTAAAAGCATGACATTAAAACATTTGAATATAATACCTGTACACTGTTTTGTCCTCGGTAACACTCCACGCACATACGCGAGTGGAGGACTTTCATATTATTACTAGTAAATTTGTTATTCCGGTACGATTGGAGACACGTCCTCGGAGAACACTCCACCTGGATTACGCGAGTGGAGGACTACACCCATAACCAGAATCTCTGGTATTTAGAGAGCGTGACTTGAGTGTATAGATCTATACGGGGCTGACTACCCCACACCTGGCTGCTAGCTACAGCCGAACCGAAATGGTTCAAGGGTGTCGAAAGTCATAAGTATGTGGACGACTTATTGCCACATGTGGACTACTTATTGCCACAGGTTTCAGTCTATTGTATGGTTATGGAACTCGCAATTAGGATAACAGAGATTTACTTACAGTAATAATGGATTACTTTATACATCGTTTACATCGTTTACATCTTTTACTTACTGTAACTAACATGCAGGAAGGTACGGGACCTTCCTGGGGAAAACATGGAATCTAATCACGATTACATCTTTTACATCTTTCACATTGTTTACATAAGATACATACATGCAGGAAAGCATGGGGCTTTCCTGGGTAATACTTACATAACTAGAAAGAGTCACAGAATGGATAACATTACATCTTTTACAATTAGTAACATACAATAAGGAAAGTATGGGACTTTCCTGGTAACACATGATAAGTAAACAGAACAGTTTAACCAGTCAGATAACCAACTATACATTTTCACATGAGTAAACATGTTTTCAGTGTACAAACTTACTATACTTTACATTCGTGAAACAATAACCAACTTTTAAGAAAATACGAGATTTTCTTGGTGTACTTAACATTTCAGAAACAGAAAGGAAATCGATACATTTCCGTAAAACAAAAACCGCTTATGAACTCACCAGCTTTATGCTGATTTTCAAACCGCTTGTGTTCTCAGGTCAGCGTTAGAACAGGTACCCGAAGATCCTTTTGCATGAAGACGGTGTACATGAAGACCCGTTACATTTTGTCTATATGTATACTATGTATCATAACTGTACAAACTTTACTTTTGAAACAACTGTAAAACTGTTATTATGTAATGTAATGCTTGTTTTACTTTACTTACTATGTACATTGGATTTGATACTCAACACGGTAGTCAACCCCGGAAATGTATTCCGCCTTCGGTTTTCGGGGTGTGACAGATTGGTATCAGAGCCCTTGTTTATAGTGAATAAAGTATACCAAACCTTACATGGTATAAAACTATAAACACTAAAGGGCCTAAGTGCTCTGAATTAAAAGTATCTTCAAACTACAAGTATTTTCAAAAGTATACAAGTATACCAAACCGTCATCATCCGTAACCACAAGTAGAACAGAACATAAGTAAATGGGTGTTGTGTACTACGGTTAAACCTGGGCAGTTATGTAGTCGTGTCTAGGGTCAATATGGCCTGGCCAACTATATTCATTCGAGACACGACCAACATGTGCTTGGGAGTGACTGTGGTATGTGGCATGCCTAAAACTTACCCTAATATCCCAAACATCGAATCATCGTCGTAAACAATTCATGAAATACTATGGGAGTATTTCTCGATCCCGATCCTCTGTAGTAGTCCTTATTCAAGTGGTTTCCCTGTGATCACCCTTAGCGATAAATTATCTGTTCGATAACTTTTTCCTGCTTTATCGCTTACTCGAATCATATAACTGTCATGCCTATCGATTCAATGTAGAGGACTTACCATCCTCTCTTTCTTGATCTTATTAGATCAAGATGCCTCCCCGAAAGAGACCTAGCTCAAAGAACGGCAATAATCCTTCTTCGCCGCCACCTCCTCCCCAGTTTGACCTAGCATCAGTTCAGACAATGATGACAGCTGCAATGGTAGCAGCTATGTCACAAATGAACCCTAGTGGTTCGGGTGGTGGTACTCAATCTCAAAACCCTGAGGGTAGCCAGGGACACCAAAGAGGGGGTTCCTATAAGGATTTCATGAATGCGAAACCAACATCCTTTAATGGCGCTGGAGGTGTCATTTCTTTATCTCGATGGTTCGAGAAAATCGAGTCCATCTTTGAAATCTGTGCTTGTGCGGAATCCGATAAAGTCAAATTTGCAGCCTGTACCTTCGCGGATAAAGCTTTGACTTGGTGGAATGGCCGAGTCAAATCTCTGACCCTACCCGTAGCCAATGCCATGGGCTGGGAAGCCATGAAGGAACTTCTCATTGCTGAGTATTGCCCCCGTGGTGAAATGTAGAAATTAGAGCACGAGCTCTGGAACCTGAAGATGAGAGGTTCCGACATTACTGCATATACTTCCCGATTTGATGATCTCGCACTTCTCTGCCTGGGGTTAGTCACTCCTGAAAACAAAAAGATCGAAAGGTTCGTTTGAGGATTATCTCAACCAATAAAGAGTCATGTTTTGGCTGCTCGTCCGGACACCTATGATAGTGCCAAGACCTTAGCACAAATTCTGATTGATCACAACGACGATGTCAAGGAAATCACTACCACTTCTGAGCCGACTCAAAGGAGCGGTGAAAAGAGGAAATTCTGGAAAAAGAAGAAAGGTCAATCTTCCCAAGGATCATCTAACAAACAACAGACGGTAGCAGTCCATGCTGCTACTGCTACTCCTGTTGTTGCTGTTTCTGCCATGGGATCCACCGCCTCAACTCCTACCAGTAAATATGCTGGTAACCTTCCTCTGTGTGACAAGTGTAAATACCACCATCATCCTGGTCCCTGTCGAGAATTGTCTTGCACCAACTGTGGTAAGAAAGGGCACACAGTTCGGTACTGCAGAACCCCTACTCAATCAGCTAACCAATCATCGGGAGCCGGTGTTAGTCAAGCCTGCTACAACTGTGGCGAAGTTGGGCACTTTAAAAGGGATTGTCCCAAGAAGTCAACTGCTGGTAACACTGGAAGGGTCCTAACCATGGGACGGGAGGAAGCAGTTGCTGATCCCACTGTTGTTTCGGGTACGTTCTTTCTCGACAATTCACATGCTAGTATTCTTTTCGATTCGGGTTCTGAAAGGAGTTTTGTTAGTCATGCATTCAAACATAATCTAAAACCAAATCCGCAACCACTAACCGAAACGTTTACCGTCGAGATGGCTAATGATGAGAAAGAAAGCGCTAACGACATATTCATAGGTTGTACGCTTACCCTAAATGATCACTCATTTCCTATAGACCTCATGCCCGTTTCCATTAAGAGCTTTGATGTTATCGTTGGCATGGATTGGTTGAGTCCCAATCATGCTGACATTCTTTGTTACGAAAAAGCTATCCGTCTCAATCTTCCTTCGAATCAAACTCTCATAATCTATGGCGATAAACCCAGTTCCAACCTTCATATCATTTCTTGCATCAAAGCTTGAAAGCTCCTTCGAAAGGAGTGTGTTGCATTCTTAGCTCATGTGATCAACGAGAAACAAGAAGTTAGAGACCTCGCGAGCATTCCCGAAGTCTGTAACTTTCCCGATGTGTTTCCCGAAGAACTTCCAGGGATTCCTCCCGAACGTCAGGTCGAATTCCGTATTGACCTAATTCCTGGAGCTACTCCCATAGCAAAATCCCCATATCGCTTAGCTCCGGCAGAATTGCAGGAGTTATCCAGTCAACTCAATGAGTTGCTCAGTAAAGGATTCATTAGACCGAGTTCCTCACCCTGGGGAGCTCCGATTCTGTTTGTCAAAAAGAAGGATGGATCCTTTCGAATGTGTATCGACTATCGTGAACTGAACACGTTAACCGTTAAGAACCGATATCCTCTTCCAAGAATAGACGACCTCTTCGATCAACTCCAGGGAGCCAGTTACTTTTCTAAGATAGACCTTCGATCAGGGTACCACCAGTTACGAGTCCAGGAGAATGATGTTCCCAAGACAGCTTTTAGGACTCGGTATGGACACTACGAGTTTGTAGTGATGCCCTTCGGTCTAACCAATGCACCGGCTGGGTTCATGGACCTGATGAACCGGGTGTGCCGTACCTTCCTAGACAAATTCGTTATCGTGTTCATTGATGACATCCTCGTCTACTCCCGAAGTGAAGCAGACCATAAACAGCACTTGAGGCTAGTGTTAGAAACTCTTAGATCCGAAAAGCTTTACGCAAAATTTTTCAAATGTGAATTCTGGTTACGGAAGGTAACTTTCCTCGGTCACATAGTAAGCGAGGAGGGTATTCATGTAGATCCTTCCAAGATTAAAGCGATAGAGAGTTGGTCGGCACCGAAGACACCCACGAAAATTCGTCAATTCTTAGGTCTCGCCGGCTACTATCGACGATTCATTCAGAACTTTTCCAAAATCGCCAAACCGTTAACCACTCTAACACAGAAAGGTGTACCCTTTTGTTGGAATGATAAGCAAGAAACTGCATTCCAAACGTTGAAGAGAGCCTTATGCAGCGCGCCTGTTCTGTCTCTGCCAGAAGGGACAGAGGACTTCGTTGTCTATTGCGACGCTTCTAATCAAGGTTTAGGCTGTGTGCTTATGCAAAGAGGAAAGGTGATTGCCTATGCCTCTAGACAACTGAAAGCACACGAAGTCAACTATACCACACACGACTTGGAGCTAGGAGCAGTAGTCTTCGCATTGAAGATTTGGAGACATTATCTCTACGGAACCAAGTGCACAATCTTCACTGATCACAAGAGTCTGCAGCACATCTTTAATCAAAAAGACTTAAACATGAGGCAACGGCGATGGGTAGAATTACTCAGTGACTATGAGTGTGAAATCCGTTACCACCCTGGCAAGGCCAATGTGGTAGCAGATGCCCTTAGCCGAAAGGATAGTACAAGCCACAAAGTGAAGAACCAGACGATGACAATCCATTCCAACTTACCTACGCACATCCGAGAAGCTCAGTATACAGCCCTCAAACCTGAAAACGTGTCAGATGAAACCTTGAGAGGAATGGAAAAGAAACTTGAGATCAGAGGTGACGGAGTTCACTGTTTCATGAATCGAATCTGGATTCCCAAATCCGGTGGATTCAGGGAAATAGTCATGGAGGAAGCACATAGAACCAAATACTCTGTTCACCCAGGTTCGGACAAGATGTATCTGGATCTCAAGAAACAATACTGGTGGCCAAACATGAAAGCTGATATAGCTACATTTGTGGGCAAGTGTCTGACTTAAGCCAAAGTCAAAGTCGAACATTAGAAACCTTCAGGTCTGCTCCAACAACCCGAGATCCCCGAGTGGAAATGGGAAATGATTACCATGGACTTCATCACCAAACTACCCAAGTGTTCTAGTGGGTAC
Source organism: Lactuca saligna (assembly GCF_052625555.1). Classification (NCBI taxonomy): domain Eukaryota; kingdom Viridiplantae; phylum Streptophyta; class Magnoliopsida; order Asterales; family Asteraceae; genus Lactuca; species Lactuca saligna. The sequence continues at coordinate 228,868,341 of NC_136420.1, read as the reverse complement.
GATACCATATGGGTAATTGTCGATCGCTTGACAAAATCCACCCACTTCATCCCAATCAAAGAATCATACAAGATGGAGAGACTCGCGCGAATCTACATTCAGGAAGTAGTACGTTTTCATGGTGTACCTGTATCCATTATCTCTGATCGAGATAGTAGGTTTACCTCCAGATTCTGGCAATCTCTTCAGAAAGCCCTTGGAACCAAACTAGATATGAGCACGGCGTATCATCCTCAGACCGATGGACAGAGTGAGAGAACAATCCAAACCCTAGAGGACATGCTTCGGGCATGTGTCATTGACTTTGGAAAGTCGTGGGATACACACCTATCCTTGATCGAGTTCTCATACAACAACAGTTACCACACCAGCATTAGGGCTGCTCCGTTCGAAGCCCTATACGGTCGTAAGTGCATATCCCCTCTGTGCTGGGCCGAGGTGGGGGATACACAGTTAGCTAGGAGTCGAGTCCCCGATAGTGCTCTCACTGGTCCTGAAATCATCCGCGAAACCACCGAAAAGATCATTCAAATCCGTAACAGACTGAAAGCCTCACGTGATCGTCAGAAAAGTTACGCTGATAATCGTCGGAAACCACCAGAATTCCAGGTTGGAGACCGTGTCCTGTTAAAAGTCTCGCCCTGGAAAGGCACTGTACGCTTTGGCAAGCGTGGGAAACTTAATCCGAGGTATATTGGACCCTTTGAGATCCTCTCCAGGATTGGTCCAGTTGCCTATAAACTTCATTTACCTCACGAACTCAGTAACATTCATCCTGTCTTTCATGTTTCAAATCTTAAAAAGTGCCTATCCGATGAAACCCTAACAATTCCCTTAGACGAGATCGAGATCAATGAAAACCTCAACTTTGTGGAGGAACCGATCGAAATCATGGATCGAGAAGTCAAACGTACAAAACAAAGTCGCATCCCGTTAGTGAAGGTTCGCTGGAATGCCAAGCGGGGACCGGAATTCACTTGGGAACGGGAAGACTCAATGAAACAGAAGTATCCACAACTCTTTTCTTATCCATGATTTGTATATTGTCTTATGTTCTAAAATTGAATTTCGGGACGAAATTCCCTTTAACGGGGGGATAATGTAACACCCGAAATTTCCGCTTCATTTTAATGTAACTTTTTCATAAATCAACTCGCACAACCGATCGTCATTCCGATTTCCAATTTCCGATTTCTTCGTTTAATTAAGTCATTAATTAGGACGCATTTAAAATGACTTAATGGGTGTCTTCATACATTTAAAAATCATTTTAACACCCTATTTTAGTGATCAGAATAATTCTAGAATTTACCGTATCGGGTTACGGTAACTCAATCGGGTACGACCAAAAACCCCGTCTAACGCCGGTATCGGGTAAAATTACACCGTGTCCAAAACTTAAACACTATATAAACGTGTTTAGGACTTCATTTGAAGCCTTTGGTCAAATTATCACTAAACATTACCCACCTCTCTCCTAATCCAAGTTTAAGGGATCAAAACTCAAAATTAAGGCTTCTAATCTCTAAGGTACCCTCCTAGCCTTAATCTTTAACATATTTGGCATCCAAATTCGAGTTCAAATCATGAAATAGGCCAACATTCATGAGTTTACGGCCATGGAACATTCATGGGCCGTAAACTCACATTTCAAGGGTTTTTAAGCCCTAAAACCCTTCCTTTGCATAGTTGGACACTAGATATGACTTAAGGGCTTAAAGGGAAGAACTTATAACATGTAGAACATGGATTTAGATGGAAAAAAGTGAGTTTACAGCCAAGGAACATTCTTGGGCCGTAAACTCATATACAAGGGGTATTTAAGCCAATAAACCCTTCCAAAACCTAGTTGGGACTTAGACATGAACCATGGACTTGCTAATCTAGACTTGGAACACTTTAAACTTGATTTTTGTGTAACAAAGAAGAGTTTACGGCCAAGACACTCTCTTGGGCCGTAAACTCCTCTAAAAGGGTGATTTAAGGCCTTTAAACATGTTCAAATGCTTCCAAACTCAATATATGGCTTTGTGGTAAAATCTAGATGCATCTAAAAATGGTTTAAAGGATTAAAACACAACAAAAGTATGATTTATGGGAGTTTACGGCCTAGGAACATACCCTTGGCCGTAAACTCATAAAACAATGTTTAAGATGCATCAAACACACCCAAATGGCTTGTACAAATTTCTAGAATCACATGTGATTGTTTTAAACACCAAAAACTGTCTTTTTCAATGATAAAAGAGAGTTTACGGCCTTAGAACATACCTCTAGGCCGTAAACACCAACAAATGTCTTAATTGATGTTCTAAATTCATAACAATGCTTAGAAAATTAGTTTGAATCACATGTGATTGCCCTAAGTAGCTTAAATCAATTATTCTTAGCCATTGTGAGTTTACGGCCGTAAACTCTATGAGTGTGGCCGTAAACTCATGTTTTAAATGTTTTAAATCCATTTCAAGTGTTCCAAGGTGTTTAGATAATCATTCCTAGCAATCCCTAAGTCCATTTGAGCCCTTAAAACACTAAAACCTCACCCACATGAGTTTACGGCCGTAAACTCATGTATGTGGGTGGTCCATTGTTGTAAACTCTTTAAAATGTTTACTTATGGGGAGTAAACTCAAGTCCCAAGTCCCTTGTGTCATTACAAATCCAAAGATGTCACCCGGGTCACTCCAAACGCTCGTTTTGAGGTGTTTAACCTCATTGGAGTGTAATGTTCCATATGATTAGTGAATGTATCTCTAATTGTATATATATGGACATTATATCATTTTACATAGGGTCATCGCGAGTAATCAAACCCCGAACCAACGTCTAGCATTCAAAACCGACACGTTTCCGAGTCCGGTGAGTTCATACCCCTACCCTTTTTCACTGTTTTCAGGGGGGAACACAAGCAAAGTACAAGGGAATTCTTGTACTCATAACATGTTTTCAAATGTGTGTTTCATATTCTTATGCTTTTATAACTGATAACTACAACTGACAATAGATCGAACATACAGATCACGTAACATATATTTGTGAAATAAGTCTTTAAACTAGTATGTTCTACATGTATTTCACAAATGGTTTTCCACATTTATCAGTTAAAAGCACGACATTAAAACATTTGAATATAATACCTGTACACTGTTTTGTCCTCGGTAACACTCCACGCACATACGCGAGTGGAGGACTTTCATATTATTACTAGTAAATTTGTTATTCCGGTACGATTGGAGACACGTCCTCGGAGAACACTCCACCTGGATTACGTGAGTGGAGGACTACACCCATAACTAGAATCTCTGGTATTTAGAGAGCGTGACTTGAGTCTATAGATCTATACGGGGCTGACTACCCCACACCTGGCTGCTAGCTACAGCCGAACCGAAATGGTTCAAGGGTGACGAAAGTCATAAGTATGTGGACGACTTATTGCCACATGTGGACTACTTATTGCCACAGGTTTCAGTCTATTGTATGGTTATGGAACTTGCAATTAGGATAACAGAGATTTACTTACAGTAATAATGGATTACTTTATACATCGTTTACATCTTTTACATCTTTTACTTACTGTAACTAACATGCAGGAAGATACGGGACTTTCCTGGGGAAAACATGGAATCTAATCTCGATTACATCTTTTACATCTTTCACATCGTTTACATAAGATACATACATGCAGGAAAGCATGGGGCTTTCCTGGGTAATACTTACATAACCAGAAAGAGTCACAGAATGGATAACATTACATCTTTTACAATTAGTAACATACAATAAGGAAAGTATGTGACTTTCCTGGTAACACATGATAAGTAAACATAACAGTTTAACCAGTCAGATAACCAACTATACATTTTCACATGAGTAAACATGTTTTCAGTGTACAAACTTACTATACTTTACATTCGTGAAACAATAACCAACTTTTAAGAAAATACGAGATTTTCTTGGTGTACTTAACATTTCAGAAACAGAAAGGAAACCGATACATTTCCATAAAACAAAAACCGCTTATGAACTCACCAGCTTTATGCTGATTTTCAAACCGCTTGTGTTCTCAGGTCAGCGTTAGAACAGGTACCCGAAGATCCTTTTGCATGAAGACGGTGTACATGAAGACCCGTTACATTTTGTCTATATGTATACTATGTATCACAACTGTACAAACTTTACTTTTGAAACAACTGTAAAACTGTTATTATGTAATGTAATGCTTGTTTTACTTTACTTACTATGTACATTGGATTTGATACTCAACACGGTAGTCAACCCCGGAAATGTATTCCGCCTTCGGTTTTCGGGGTGTGACAATAATATTTAATTTTTATAAGTTGTTTCTTCCTTTAATATCGTACTAAATGTTTCTGTTGGATATTATTCCTTTTTATATATCAGCTCAGATACCGATTTGTTGGAAATATAACAATCTGATCACCACAACAAAAGGCTCGGTTACCAGTTACTGTGTGACAAATATATCAGTTGAAGATATATATATATATATATATATATATATATATATATATATATATAAAGAATAATAATTGCGGAATAAGTATAAATATATATATATATATATATATATATATATATATATATATATATATATATATATATATATAAAGAATAATAATTGCGGAATAAGTATAAATATGAAAGCTGTAAATGACTGAAAGCTATAATAATATAAATGACTGTATTTAAATGACGTAAAGCTATAAATAATATAAATGACTGTATTTGAATGACATAAAGCTATAAATAATATAAATGACTATATTTAAATTACATAAAGCTATAATAAAGTATATAAATATATAAATATATATCAAGTAGGTTCGTCAATAAATTGACTGAACTGGACTCATGGAGCGACTGGTCGATATTTGTTCTTTGAATGGACTGGTCGATATTGGGACTCTTGGAGCGACTGGTCGATATTTGTTCAAATATCAATCCGGCATTGGATAAGTAACAAAAAGTTCATTTAAAGCTCGATTTTATGTAAAACAAGTGTTTACAAAAGGGTACAAAATACATGGGTTTATGTATTTGTATTTGAGGTATTTTTGGGTAAAAACATGCACACGGGTTGTGTAAGATAAGTCACAAGTGACGCGGGTTGTGTAGGAGGGTTTTGGAGGGTTTTCTTGATGATTGATGCTGACACGGGGCGTGTTGATTTAGCCTTGCTGAACACAGGGCGTGTTCATGATGCTGATGCTGACACGTGGCGTGTTGATTTAGCCTTGCTGAACACGGGGCGTGTTGAGGTTCAGAAGTATGAAGAAGGAAATCAGAGGGCAACACGGGGCGTGTTGATTTTGCCTTGGTTTTTAACACGATGCGTGTTCATGTCAGAGTTAATTTCGGGATTTTTGTGATTTGAAGGTAAGTTTTGTTTGTGATGTTTTGGCTAGGGTAATGGTGTTATGGTGTTTTGAGGATGTTTTCAAGGTTGTTTAGAGGTTGAAAGGAGGTTGATATAAGGTGGTAAAGGTGGTGAAATTTCTATGAAGATGATGATGACTAGTGATGGGTTTTGTGGTTGATCTTGATGTAGAAGGTTTTGTGTTGTTTCATGGTTGCGTTTTGGTGTTTTGATGTAAGGAAAGTGTTTAGTAGTGTATGATGTGATGATCAAAGGTGGTGAAGGTGAAAAACCTTTAGTTTCAATGATGAAGATGAAGATGGTTGATGGTGTTCTTCATTTCATTGTTGATGATCTTGGTGTTCTTCACTTAGCTTCTTGTTTGATCTTGGTGTTCTTCATTTAGCTCCAGGGATTTGTCTTTGTTCTTGAAGAAGATGAAGATTTGTGATGTTCGTGGGAGTGTTTGTAGTTTGTAGGAAGTGTTACAATATTACAAATGAACACACACACACACACATACTACATACTCACGTATACATATATGAGAGAAACAAATATCTTCTTCACTTGAGTGTTTGTTGAATTAGCAGCAAGTTGATGTAGAGTAGGAGGCAAAAAACGTGGGAAGGGTTTGGCTTCCTCATCTTTGACTTTTGTTGACTTCTTCTTTGTTTGACTATGTGTTTTCGTCATTCGCGTGTTTTCGTCTTTTCCGTTTTATCACACATTCATGCAACCTGAATTAACTGATAATATTTGTTAGATTGTATAAAAACAGTTCATCTTATTTCAGTTATGGTCACATACAAGTTTACATAAGAACAATTTTCAACAATTTCCCCCTATGTGATCATTGCTGAAATAAGGACTGGTATGATATAATCATATTGACAGTTTAACTTTTGAAGATTCGAGATAAAAGATTTGTCAATAGATAAGATATATATAAAACCATAGCAATTGATTTGAAAGTTTGTGACTTGGTTTAACATATCTTATGTAAAAGATTTTCAGAAATTTGTTTCCGAATCAAAGTCTCGGGTTCGGTTATCATAGGGTAGCCATATATGTATCTAAAGAAATTTCTTAAGATTTTATAGCATTATTAATGACGACAAGTGGTTTAACAGGTCGATTCAGATGAACGCTCATAGGTATAGCTCACACTTCACTTGGGTGTTCGGTTGTTATGGCAGCAGAACAAGTTAATGATCACTAAAAACGAGTGATATCTCTCTCTGATGACTCACACTCATATTGGAGGTGTTCAACTATGCTTTTCTCGAAGGGTCACTTAGTCTCATTATTTAGATAATCAATCACATAAGACTGGTTTCGGCATTACTCAACGGGTTTCTTCATTCATACCATTTAAGTTCACTCTCTCTCCGTCGGAAAATACATGCAGAGGGGTTTAGCAATTTTCATAGTGCAGTTTGCAACTAAGAATCTTCAGTGATGAAGGCTACAGTATCCCGGGAAATACATTGTTGTTGCAGCTTTTTCTTTGATGGTATCCTTTTTGTTGATCAATATCTATTTGTTGTAAAAGGATATTTGTTTTAGCATCGAGAATTTGCTACATTTGAGAAAATTGGGATTTTTGAGAGTATCTATCTTGCGGGATTAAGATATCCCCTTTTGTGAAAAATGGTTAAAAACAGATCACGAGATCTTTTGATGTTTGCTTTGAAATAACCATTTGGTTGAACTTTGTTTGAAAATACCAAATGTAGAGTTTTTTTTTGTTTTGTTTGGTATTTCTTCAGTGAATGATTTGTCTTTCTTGTTGATTCGTCTTTATCTTGTTTCATCTTTGATGATTAGATTTGGATAGATCTTTGGTTTTATTTGACAAGTGATTGTTGAAATCCTTTTCGTTTCGTCTTTTCTTGTTGATGGATCACGGGATCTCAAGACTTCATTTTTGGTTGGTTTATATCTAGGTAGGGATTAGTGGCATGAAAGACAGTTTGTCTAGTATGTAAGAAATGAATGTATCGTCCCTGGTCATTTTGATATCTAAGCAAAAATGAGACCGTGACAAGGTATAATCGGATATACCTTATAAGAAATAGTGACACACCTAAGCTCACAAGAAATGAATTCCACAATGATTCAGATTGATGAGGCACAAATTCTCACATGGGTTTTTGTTTTCATCTGAACCTCCTAACCTTATGTCCCTTTTTAAAATCATCAATAATGAAATAAAATTGAAGGAAATAAAGTTATGTACATTATGAAAAGTAGGAGATTTGAACCTTCACTCCAATTGAGAATCAATATGACTTAAAATCTTCATCGAGCATAAGCATCTGAAAATTAAGTCAAAAGACGATTAATCACAAGCTTCTATAAAAGTTTATTACGGCAAGTCTTTTGTTATATTTTTGAAGATTTGTTTTTCTGAATGTTTTTGGAAATATTGGTTATTTCAATGTTTTTGGTTTTTTTTTGAAAAGAAAGCAGTTTTCAAATGTTTTTGAATTTCTTTTTGAATGAAAGTAAACACACTTTTGTATAAACAAAAAGTAAAAGTTTAAGGATGGATGTTATCTGGATTTAACATTCCTAGACGGCCTAGGAAGTATTGAAACTTCGTTTCATCGAGAGCCTTAGTGAAGACATCGACAATTTGATCTTTGGAGTTGATGAAGTGTAGCTCGATATGACCCTTTTGAATGTTGTCTTTGATAAAGTGATATCGAATGCCAATGTGCTTTGTCGTGGAATGGTGAACGGGATTGTGAGAAATAGCAATTGCACTGGTTGAGTCACAAAATATGGGAATTTGTGAGATTTTAAAGCCATAGTCACGCAGTTGAGTTTGCATCCATATGACTTGTGAACAACAGCTGGCGGCCGCGACGTATTCAGCTTCTGCTGTTGATGTGGACACACAAGTCTGTTTCTTTGAAGTCCAACTGACTAGTCTACCTCCTAGGAATTGACAGCTACTAGATGTACTCTTTCTATCTAGCTTGCATCCTTCGTAGTCTGAGTCGGTGAAAGCATTCAACTGAAAATCAGATTTAGCTGGATACCAAATGCCAAGTTTGGGAGTGCCTTTAAGGTATTTGAAGATGCGTTTCACAGCAGCTACATGGGATTCCATAGGATTTGCTTGGTATCTAGCACAGACACATGTAGAAAACATGATGTCAGGTCTGCTGGCAATGAGTTACAAGAGTGATCCGATCATTCCATAGTATCTTTTCTGGTCAACGGGTTTGCCATTTAAGTCTGCATCAATTTTGTATCCAAAAGCCATTGGGGTTTTTGCGGTATTGGATTTTTCCATTAAAAAACGAGTGAGTAGGTTTTTAACATAATTCTCTTGGTTGATGAAAATGCCATCAGTTGACTGTTTGATTTGAAGTCCGAGAAAAGTAGTCATCTCCCTAATCATGCTCATTTCAAATTTGCTCTTCATTAGATCTGCAAACTTAACACTTAAAGATTCATCAGTAGAACCGAAAATAATGTCATCAACATATATTTGTACGATTAACAGATGTTCATTAAATATTTTATGAAAGAGGGTTTGATCAATTGAACCTCTTTTAAAACCTGATTCTTCGAGAAAGGCTGACAATGTGGCATACCAAGCTCGAGGTGCTTGTTTCAAGCTGTAGACAACTTTCTGCAATTTAAAGTTGTGATCTGGAAATTTGGGATCTTCGAAACCTGGTGGTTGTTGGATGTATACTTCGCAATCTATCTCTCCATGTAGGAATGCACATTTAACATTAATTTGGAATACTTTGAAATTCTTATGTGCAACATATGCAAGAAAGATGCGAATTGCTTCAATTCGGGCAACTGGAGCATATGTTTCATCGTAGTCGATTCCCTCTTGTTGTGGATATCCTTTGACTACAAGACGTGCCTTGTTTCGACAAATGATTCCTTGAACACCAGTCTTGTTTCTGTATACCCATCTTGAACCTATAACAGTAACATCGGGTGGAGTAGGAACAAGATTCCATACGTCGTTTCTTTCAAATTATGCTAGCTCTTCTTGCATAGCTTTTACCCAATCTGGATCTTTTATAGCAGAATGTATGGTTTTGGGTTCAGTCGTGGATAAGAAGGCTCCAAATAAACATTCATTTGTGGATGCGCCTCTAGTTTGAATGCCTAAGTTGGGATCTCCGATGATTTGGTCTGTTGGATAATTTCTGGTCCACTTTATTAAGCGATTCTCTTTCGCTATAATAATTGGAGTTTCAGTATCCCATTGTTCTTCTCTGGGTGTTTCATCTTGGAATAGGTTTGAAGGATCCCCAGTAAATGATGCATCGGGATTGTTTTGGCTATTTGGGGATGGGGTGTTTAAAGGAGGATTTGGTGTTTGTCCCAAGGAGGAAGTATGTGTTGGTGGTTCCCCCTCGAATTGATTTGCATCATTTTGGTTTGTTTGTGGAATTACTTCACTGGGTGTTCCTGTAGGGTCAATTAAAGTAGTTAGAAGTTCAGAATTGTAAGCGGTTTTTGGTTGTTCAAAAAGCAAATCAAGATCGATTTCAATGTCTATGTCAGGAGAAGGTGTTTGTTGAATTGGATTTTGAAAAATATTTTCAATCATTTTTGAACCAAAATGTTCACGATCCAATTTCCTTACATAAAATTCATCGAAATGAACATCGGTACTTTCTTCAATTACTCTAGTACGTTTATTCAGTACTCGATAAGCAGCTGAAGAAAACGAGTAACCAAGGAAAATTCCTTCGTCCGACCTTGATTCAAATTTTGAAAGATGATCTTTATTATTCTTTACAAAGCATCGACAGTCAAAAATATGGAAAAATTTGATGTTTGGTTTTCGGTTGTTAATGACTTCATATGGTGTTTTATGAAGATGTTTATGGATTAAGGAACGATTTTGAGTATAGCAAGCTGTGGCTATTGCTTCTGCCCAAAAGTATTGTGGCAGATCAGCGAAGATAAGCATTGATCTTGCAGCTTCACATAGAGTTTGGTTCCTTTTTTCGACAACACCGTTCTGTTGTGGAGTGTATGGGGCTGAGAAGTTATGTTCAATTCCTTTGTCTTTGAGAAATGAATCTAGAGTATTGTTTTTGAACTCTAAACCATTATCACTTCGGATTCTTCGAACAGGTCGTTTCAGCTTCAACTCGATTTCTTTGATGAAGTTGATCATCTCTTCAGGTGCTTCTGATTTTAGTCTTAAGAAAAAGACCCAAGTAAAGCGCGAGAAACCATCAACGACAACAAGAATGTACTTCTTCCCTTGTATGGTTTGGGTTTTGGCAGGTCCATAAAGGTCTATGTGCAACAACTCTAGTGGTTCGGATATGCTAGATTCTGAGATGCTTTTGTGAGTGGATTTGGAAAGTTTTCCTTTTTCACATACGACACAAAGAGTTTCGTTATCAAGCTTCAGAAGTGGTAGCCCTCGAACAAGATCATCGCCGATTAATTTGTTGATGTACCCAAAGTTTAGATGGGAAAGGCGGCGGTGCCATAACCAACTAATATCTGCTGGGGCTTTAGATAGCAGACATATATCGAGTTTACCATAGATAAGATCCATGTCAAGTGGATACATATTTCCGGCACGGTCAGAATCAACTATAACATCTTTGGTTTTGGTGTCCATGATCAAGCTTCGTTGTTTGGTGAAAAGAACTTCAAGATTGTTATCACACAGTTGAGAAACACTGATGAGGTTGTGTTTCAGGTCATCGACGAAGGCAACTTTCTTTATGGTAAAATTACCATTTGTTATGTTTCCATAACCTTTGATTTTTGCTTTCATGTTGTTGCCGAAGGTAACATCTTGATTGGTTTGTATAGGTTTGAAGTCACGTAAGTAGTTCCGGTTTCCTGTCATATGCTTGGAGCAACCACTATCAATATACCATGTATCATCATTGGGTTCTCCAGCATTAAGTACCTGCAATTAGACAAAAAGTTTAGGTACCCAAATCTGAATGGGTCCTGGTTTGTCAGTTGTTATTTTGGGTGCTTTTCTTAATGAATTTCTTTTATCATTTGACTTCACATTATTGTAATGGTTTGGTTTATAACGATGGAATGGTTGAGGTTTGATTTGATCTATCAATTTTACCCAAAATGTGATTTGTTTTTGAAAACCTGTGGGTTGATAAGATTTGTGATTTGGTGAAAGAAATCCTAGATGTGAAGGTTTGTTTGAAAAGTTTTCTTCATATCTGGGATGTGATGGGCGATTTTGAAAAGCTTTTTGATGATGATGGTTTGAAACTTTCTGATGTGATGGTTTTTGAAAGTTCCTTGAATGATTAAAAGTAATATCTTGAAAGCGGTTTTCAAAAGGCTTTTGAAAAGATTTTGGTTTTTGTTTGGAAACCTGTTTATGAGGTATGACGTAAGGTTTAACTGGTTTCTTTGGTTGTTTTTCAAAAATGTTTGTCTTGATTAGTGGGGTTTTGGTGACTTGAATGGATTTTTTGCTTGTTTGTTGTTTCTTGGAGTATTTTTGTCCCAGACTAGCTTTTCCAACAATTGATGAAGTCATTGTAGGAAAAGCAGTTGGTATAGAAGTACTACCATCCTCATAAGAGGAATTTTCTCCATTCAAAAAGTGAGTTTAGTGGTTGCATCGGTATGTTTGATTTGGTGAGTTAAAGAACTTGCAGAGTCTGTTTCAGAATTTACAACTCTTTTGAAAGACTTTTTGGAAACACTGAAAGCAGTATCATCTGGACTATAGTTGATAACTGTTTCGTCCTCTGAATCTTCCTCATTAACAGATGTGAAAAGATCAGGTAGAGTAGATTCAGAGTTTTCACAATTCGTCATGTTTTCCTGTTTTGCTTGTTCAATTTCAAAGGATTCTCTTCCAATTCCTGGTCTATAATTCGTATCAATTTTGCCAGTTCCTAAGGTGTTTGCCTTGGTGAAAATATCATCACTTAGTTTTCTCGCAACTTTGATAGAATCCATATTCCATATCAGTCTTTTATTCTCGGTTTCAAGAGAATTGATTTGTTTTATAGAATCAATCAATTTTTCATTTAAAATATTGTATTTGTTAGTTGATTCTTGAAAGTCTTGTTTCAACTGAAGGATTTCCATTTCTAAAACATCTTTTATTTCAGAAGAAATGACTGACTGATTTTTTAGTTCCAAATCCCTTTTCTGAATTAGGGTCTGATTTAATTGTTCCAAGACGTGATTATAATCTTCTGATTTTCTTTCAACGTCTCTTTCCAATTTGCTTTTCGTTCTTGTTGATTCTCCAAATTTGAGTTGCAAGGTTTGTAACTCAGATTTGAAAATATCGTAATTGACCATTGTGTCATGATATTGTTTGAGATCAGCTTCCAGATTAGTCTCAATTTTGGTTATGTGGGACTCAAAAATTGTTTTGGAAAAACCAAGTTCAGAGATCATAGACCATACCTGTTCTATGACGTTGGGAGCTCTTGAAGGTATTTCAACACCAGCTACGAAGCAGAAGTTTGATTGTGTTGGTTCATGTTCAGCTTCGTCATCAGAAGTTGGCCAGTATTCCACACTTGGTTCATGGATTGCCATCAATGCTCTTTACTTTTCTTGGTTTTCCAGTTTCTTCAATTCATCGGCTCTTTGAGCATAGTATGTCGAGTCTTTGATTTTGGTTTTGTTTTTGGCTCGACATTCTCTGGCATAGTGATTTGTTCCTTTGCAGTTGTGACAAATGATCACCTCTTCATCACTATCATCCTTTTGACTTTTAATCGGAAGTCTTTCAGGTGTTTGACTTTGGGTTTGTCGGGAAGGTTGAGAATGGTTTTGTTGGAATCCAAAATTTTGGTTGTTTTGAAAACCATTGTTTTGATTGTTGTAACCTTGATTTTGGAAACCTCCTTTTTGATTTTGAAAACTGTTGTTTGGATTGTGATTATGACCTGAGTTGGGATCGTTTTGAAATCCCTGGTTTTGAAAACCTTGGATTGAGTTATTTTGGAAAGAAGGTCTTTGAGAATTTTGTCCAAAGTAAGGTCTAGGTTGAAAACCTGAGTTGTTTTGTCCAAAAGATGGCTTTGGTTGAAAACCTGAGTTATTTTTTCCAAAAGATGGTCATGGTTGAAAATTTGGTCTAAAATTTGATTGACCATGATTTGGGAGAAATCTCTGGAGATTTGTGTTTGCAACCAATGCACACAGTTGTTGATAATCTGCTTCATCATTTGAATCAGACTGGAAGGCTTGGTTTTGAAAAGATGCAGTCTGATTAAAATGATTAAAGTTTTGATCATTGAAAGGTGTTTGGTTTTGAGAAGTTGTGGACACAAGAGCAAGTGGTCCTCCAAAAGCTGCAGTGGTTGGTGGGTCAATCGAGGATTCATACGATTGAAGTTCTCCATACAAGTTGTACAAAGTTTCAGTATGAATAGCTGGATTTCCCTGAATAATGAGTTTAACCATTTTCCAGCTTTCGAAAATATTGTTTAAAAACTTGAGATTTATCTCGTGTTGTGTGTTTTTGATACCCAAATTGTTCATTTTAACCATAATCAAATTGAACCTATCATGAGCATCATGAATGGTTTCTGACGAAAGCATTTTGAAATTATCGAATTCATTCAAAACAGATGTTCTTTTGTTTCTGATAATTCTTTTATTTCCACAAAAACGATTTTTCAAATTCTCCCAAATTTGATTTGATGTTAACAGTATAATGTCATCCATTTGACTTAGAATACTGTGAGGTATACCAGAAACAAGTTCCTTTTGGCTTGGAGTTCCAACTTTTTTGTGATTTCAGCTTGACTGGCTTGATTTGTAGCAAGAGTAGCCATATTTTCTGGAGTAACATATGTTCCTTCTACACACTTCCAGACATCTTCATTTATAGCATTAAGATGAAGATTCATACGGCCAACCCACGAATTATACTCTTCAGGAATAAGTATGGGTGCCCGTGAACCAGATCCTAAGCTATTTGCAATGGAGACAGAGTTCATGTTGGAGTAATTTGCCAAAGACATTTTTTTTGAAAGGATTTTGAACAAGTGATATTAAAATGAAATTTTTAAAGAAAAGCTTATGGAAGGTTTATAAACGCTATAACCAAAAGTTTTTCGACAAAAATTTCAAGGTAAATCACACAAGCTCTGATACCAATTGTTGGATATTATTCCTTTTATATATCAGCTCAGATACCGATTTGTTAGAAATATAACAATCTGATCACCACAACAAAAGGCTCGGTTACCAGTTACTGTGTGACAAATATATCAGTTTAAGATATAAGATATATATATATATATATATATATATATATATATATATATATAGAATAATAATTGCGGAATAAGTATAAATATGAAAGCTGTAAATGACTGAAAGCTATAATAATATAAATGACTGTATTTAAATGACGTAAAGCTATAAATAATATAAATGATTGTATTTAAATGACATAAAGCTATAAATAATATAAATGACTATATTTAAATGACATAAAGCTATAATAAAGTATATAAATATATATCAAGTAGGTTCGTCAATAAATCGACTGAACTGGACTCATGGAGAGACTGATCGATATTTGTTCTTTGAATGGACTGGTCGATATTGAGACTCTTGGAGCGACTGGTCGATATTTGTTCAAAGATCAATCCGGCATTGGATAAGTAACAAAAAGTTCATTTAAAGCTCGATTTTATGTAAAACAAGTGTTTACAAAAGGGTACAAAATACATGGGTTTATGTATTTGTATTTGAGGTATTTTTGGGTAAAAACATGCACACGGGTTGTGTAAGATAAGGCACAAGTGACACGGGTCGTGTAGGAGGGTTTTGGAGGGTTTTTTTGATTATTGATGCTGACACGGGGCGTGTTGATTTAGCCTTGCTGAACACGAGGCGTGTTCATGATGCTGATGCTGACACGTGGCGTGTTGATTTAGCCTTGCTGAACACGGGGCGTGTTGAGGTTCAGAAGTATGAAGAAGGCAATCAGAGGGCAACACGGGGCGTGTTGATTTTGCCTTGGTTTTTAACACGATGCGTGTTCATGTCAGAGTTAATTTCGGGATTTTTGTGATTTGAAGGTAAGTTTTGTTTGTGATGTTTTGGCTAGGGTAATGGTGTTATGGTGTTTTGAGGATGTTTTCAAGGTTGTTTAGAGGTTGAAAGGAGGTTGATATAAGGTGGTAAAGGTGGTGAAATTTCTATGAAGATGATGATGACTAGTGATGGGTTTTGTGGTTGATCTTGATGTAGAAGGTTTTGTGTTGTTTCATGGTTGCGTTTTGGTGTTTTGATGTAAGGAAAGTGTTTAGTAGTGTATGATGTGATGATCAAAGGTGGTGAAGGTGAAAAACCTTTAGTTTCAATGATGAAGATGAAGATGGTTGATGGTGTTCTTCATTTCATTGTTGATGATCTTGGTGTTCTTCACTTAGCTTCTTGTTTGATCTTGGTGTTCTTCATTTAGCTCCAGGGATTTGTCTTTGTTCTTGAAGAAGATGAAGATTTGTGATGTTCGTGGGAGTGTTTGTAGTTTGTAGGAAGTGTTACAATATTACAAATGAACACACACACACACACATACTACATACTCACGTATACATATATAAGAGAAACAAATATCTTCTTCACTTGAGTGTTTGTTGAATTAGCTGCAAGTTGATGTAGAGTAGGAGGCAAAAAATGTGGGAAGGGTTTGGCTTCTTCATCTTTGACTTTTGTTGACTTCTTCTTTGTTTGACTATGTGTTTTCGTCATTCGCGTGTTTTCGTATTTTCCGTTTTATCACGCATTCATGCAACCTGAAATAACTGATAATATTTGTTAGATTGTATAAAAACAGTTCATCTTATTTCAGTTATGGTCACATACAAGGTTACATAAGAACATTTTTCAATAGTTTCATATATTATTTTGTTTAGTTTCTGCATCTTCTTCATCAAGTGCTCTAAAAACACTATCACATTCAACAATACAAAGAATTTCCTACAAATGTACATTTTCATATATGTTATGCATTTTTTATTTCATTTCCGTTTTTTGTATTTGTTTATATATTTTGTCATTGAATTTAGGGATAATGACTTGAAAGGGTAACGAACTTTCGATTTTGTTCACATTTAGTCACTAAACTTTTTTTCGTTATCTATTTGCTATTGAACTATTGAAACTGTTCACATTTTACCCTTATGACCGACTGTTACCGATCATAAGGGTAAAATGTCAACAGTTTCAATAGTTTAGTGGCAAATAGATAACGGAAAAATTTTAGTTACTAAATGTGAACAAAATCGAAAATTCGTTTCCCTCTAAAAAGTTCAACGATTAAATGTGAACAAACTTTCTATTGTATTATGTTTTAGCAAATTATTTATTTTTGTTAAATTGTAGCAACATTTGTTGATGAAGAAATCAATAAAATAAAAAAAAAAAGAAAACCCCGGAAAATATATTAAAAAAACGAAAAACTGAAATTGAAATAAAAACCAATGGTTTGGTATTTTCCTAAATAAAAAATCACAATTTTCCAATCTGATTTTGGTTTACAAAAAAGGATCTTGATCTAAATTTATATAATTAACACACACTAATACTCTCAATGTTACATCTCTCAAGCACACCTTTACATGTGCTATGAACCCACCTTATATAGAGGTGTTTACATCTCTCTCTCTATCTCTCATGTCATAAAGGGGGAGTTTTGGATAGAAAATTCTGAATTGAGTGCTTTCGCATTCCCTTTTTGGTTTTATAATCATTTGTTGATTATAAAAAGGGGGAGGGATTTAGATATGGAAATCCGAAAATTGAATTTATGTAAAACCAAAATCAGATTGGAAAATTGTGATTTTTTATTTTGGAAAATACCAAATAATTGGTTTTTAATTCGATTTCGGTTTTTTGTTTTTTTTAATATATTTTTCAGGGTTTTGTTATTTTTATTTCATGGATTTCTTCATCAACAAATGTTGCTACAATTTAACAAAAATAAATAATTTGCTAAAACATAATACAAGAGGAAGTTTGTTCACATTTAGTCATTGAACTTTTTAGAGGGAAACAAACTTTCGATTTTGTTCACATTTAGTCACTAAACTTTTTTTTTTCGTTATCCATTTGCCACTAAACTATTGAAACTGTTCACATTTTACACTTATGACTGGTAACAGCCTGTCATAAGGGTAAAATGTGAATAGTTTTAATAATGACAAATAGATAACGAAAAAAGTTTAGTGACTAAATGTGAACAAAATCGAAAGTTCGTTACCCTTTCAAGTCATTATCCCTTGAATTTATAATTTGTTGATAATTTTGTGTTTTAACCCTACTTAATAACTTTACTCACATAGTTTTATATACTATAGAGTTTCAAAGGAGGGGACTTCCACATTGTCATGTATGCCTGTTTTATGAAAAAAAAAATTCAAAACTTCAAAATCCTAAAGACATAGATCGTGTTATATGTGCTGAATTGCCTCACAAGAACATTGAACCAAATTTGTATCAAATTGTGTGTTATAACATGACACACGAACCGTTTATGCCATGTATGAAAAGGGTAAATGTTATAAAAGATTTCCCAATGAATTTATTGATCATACATATATCGACGAAGATGGTTATTCGATTTACCGAAGACGTAGCGATGGAAATAATGTCGTTAAAAATTGTGTTTCTTTAGATAACAGGTATAAAAAAAAACTTTCTAATGATTAAGTATATTTTAATTCCTTAAATTTGGTTTGTTTTTATGAAATATATTATTATATGTTTAAATAGATAAATATCAATAAACAAGTTAAATTAAAATATAATGTAAAATTAATGTTTAAAATATTAAAGTACAGATAAAAACGATTCATATATTTATTTCTGCTTAACTAATATTTATGTTTTAAATAAGTATGAATCATTATTTTAAACAGAAACAATTATGTATGAATCGTTTTTTATTTATACTTTAATATTTTAAACTTTAATTTTACATTATATTTTAATTTAACTTGTTTATATATATATATATATATATATATATATATATATATATATATATATATATATATATATATATATATATATATTTTGTTCTGTTGTTCCTATTTAACCTCAAATTATCGATTTAATCTTATTTATGACATGTCTATTGATTTTTTAGATAAGTTGTTCCATATAATAAGATGATTTTGAAACAATACCAAACGCACATGAATCTCTAGTGGTGTAACAAAGTTGAATTGATAAAGCATCTTTTTAAGTACATTAACAAATGACCGGATAGGATAGAGACTTCTATTGTTGATTCAACACAAAAGAAGAAAAATAGAACCGAAATATCGATCGTGATGAAACTGGTTACAACTGTCGTTATATTTCTTCATGTGAGGCATGTTGTAGACTTTTTGGATATGACATGCTTTATAGAACACCATACGTCGAAAGGTTGTCATTTCACCTCAAACACAAACAACATGTTGTCTTTAAACCACCCCAACACCTTACTACAATTGTTTCTAAACCCACTGTCGCTGCTTCCGAATTTTTGGCGTAAATGGAATGTAACAAGCATGGTGCAAATGCACGGAAGCTAACATATGTTGAATTTCCATCTGAATATGTTTGGAATAAATCAGATAAAATATGGACAAGAAGAAAAACAAAAGCCAAGGCACTTGGCCAAATAAATCATGTCTCTCCCAAGTCTGGTGACATTTATTACTTATGATTTTTTCTTAACAAAATGAAGGGTCCTCATGCTATGAAGATATTAGGATAGTTAACGACACCATTTATGAGTCTTACAAAGATGCTTGCTATGCTCTTGGTCTATTAGATGATGATAGAGAGTACCATTCGTCAATAAACGAAACACACGAGTAGGTCACTGCTTCATTTTGTAGGTCTCTTTTTGTTATGTTGATTACATCGGATAGTTTATCGAGGCCTGGTCATGCTTTTAAAGAGACCTATAGTTTTCTTTCGGATGATGCCATTCATGTTCGTGAACAAGAAATCGGTGTCATAGGTAAACAGACTAATTTATAGTTATTATTAATGCAAACTAATACCAAAAAAATTGAAATTTCATGAATTTCAACTTTAAATAAAGTTGAATATGATTAAAGATACGAAAAGTCGTTATTTTGTTGCTTAGTATTATACTAAATGAAATAACACAACGAAAAACCCACATTTTTACTTATTAAAATGGTCATTTGAATGAAGTGGATTGCAATTAATTGTTTTTAATTTTTTTTCGCACCTTTTATAGTTATGCCAAAACAGTCCCATTAATATAGTTCTTACCTTCCCAAAAACAATAATTTTAACAAAAATGTGCTCAGCTTAAGTCAATTATACCTAATATAAAAATGGTCAATAACCGGAAATACATTGCTATAAATTGCTCTAAAAATGACATTTTAGCACATTTATTACGCGATACAAAAACGGACATATTTTTTTTGTCAAGTTTCGCTTCCAAAAAGCATCCCATTTCCAAAAAATATCCTAACTTTATTCTATCGTTATTCATAAATAAATGCCCCTTTAACCAAAGTACGGTGCTATAAAATGCTCTAAAAAATAACATTTTTGCACAATTCTTACATGAAACGTGATCAACCCTTTTTGTTACCATTTTCACAAAAAAATCTCATTTTAAACCCTTCTTTCTATATGTCAAACTAATCTCATAAATGGAAATATATTTATATAAATTACTCTTAAAATACTATTTTTTCACAGTTTTTTCGTTATTTCAAAACACCCTCTTTTTTTTTTTTTAACCATTTTTTCATTTCAAAAACAATATAATTTTTATAAATTTTTTGTTAATCCATTTTTACAATATGTCAATATCTACATTTAATCGAAGTATTTTGCTAAAGACGACTCTAAAATAAGTACATAATACACTTTTTTCACCTGTTGGGAAAACAAACATGATTTTTATCATTTTAACTTTGACAACATAGTCTTATTTTTACCAAAATGTCCTCATTACAAACCATTAATGAAAGGGATGATCATGATTTTGCACTTTTAATCTTGACAACATAGTCTATTTTAATGAAAGTACCTTAGTATAAATTGTTTGTTGCATTTTCAGGCTTGAAGCTAAATCTGAATGCAAATTTCAACCTTACATTGTTATACATTGAGAAATCGTTATTAAGTTGTGGAATGAGTTTGAAGCAAATACCTAAAACGCCATTTCCTAATCATAGATACATTCAAGAGTCATGCAATATGTTAATTAAAGACGAGCTTAACTATGATCCTCCTATTCTTGAAGTTGAGCATCAAGATTTGCATTCTAAATTAAATGTCGAGCAAAAAAATGTTTATGAAACCATTATGAATGTGGTTCACAGGGACGGACCGGAAAAATATTTGTTTGGAAGACCTTGTCTGCTGCTATTAGATCCAAAGTTGAAATTGTTATCAAAGTTGCTTCAAGTGGAATTGCAACATTATGGCTTTCTGGTAGTAGGATAACGCATTCAAGATTTAATATACCAATTTACTTGACCTGGGATTCGTTTTTTTTTTCTATCACGCCAGATAACGATCTTGCTGAACTACTGAACAAATCGAAACTTATCATTTGAGATGAAAGCTCCGATGATGCATCATAATTGTTTTGAAACATTTGATAGGACACTTAGAGACATTATTAATTCATCGGACAGACATAAATCGTTTGGAGGCAAGACCATTGTATCTGGAGATGACTTTAGACAAAGTCTTCTAGTAATATAAAGAGACAATCATACGGATATTGTGCCAACATCATTGCATTCATCCAGGTTATGATGTGAATGTACAGTTTTACGTTTAACAGTAAACATTAGGCTTCAGGTCGGTTATCCAACTAATGATTTGTGTAACATCCTAAAATTCAAGGCCAAAAATGTAACATCCCAAAATTTGAGGCCAAAAAAAATGTTTTTAAATTAAGTAAATCATCATTTATGTTACCAAACATTTTCACTTTTTCATCATTCATAAAATCATAAAATCATGTCTCGAAAACCATATCATCAGGAACAATGAAAATCAGAGTACAATCCCAGAAAATCCAATGCGGAAACCATGTGTGTGTGATGCGTTGCTACAACGCCGGCTCTTTCCCCTTGGATGAAGAGGTACCTGAAACCAAAACTGAAACTGTAAGCACAAAGCTTAGTGAGTTCCCCCATCATACCACATACCACATAACACTGTCGGTATCTTTCAACTGGTAACTGTCATCGGTATCTTTCAACCGGTAACCATCATCGGTATCTTTCAACCGGTATACGCAATCGGTATCTTTCAACCGGTAATTGGGGACTATTTCACCCCTAGCACTAGTATACCGTAACGAGAAGTAATCATACAGTCATGCTTAACTGGGTAGGGACAACTAATCCCTTCTACACACATAACATATCACACAGGCATATCTCATGACCATAACACATTAACATACCAAGATAATTATCACAAAGACAATCATCTCAAACATAACTACCTACTGATGGGCCGACATTGGTGCCTTAGACCCATCCCTACTGGAAGGTAACTCACCTCGTAGTAGTAGCTGCTGATCTGTACGAGAACTCTCTGTCTGCTGCTGTTGCTGCTCTGGAAATCCTCCGACTATAATTCTCACAAAACACTCAATCAGTGTCTGATAACTACTCTTATGGTAGAATGACTATTTTACCCCTGACCTACTCAAAGTCAAGCCAAAGTCAACTTCCAGTTGACCTGACTCGCCGAGTTGGCCTGCCAACTCGTTGAGTCCTTATCCGTCTAATTATCCTCATTCCCGTCCCTACTTATCGAGTTAGGAAATGACTCGACGAGTTCTTCTCCTATTCGAACATTGAATGATCCTTCTGTTGGATTAGGTGTCTAAGCCCATAACTATAATTGGTATGTACTTGAATTGATAGCAGCACAGTCCTTTTGGGTTGCCCTCAAACCTAGCAACCGGACAAGGAAATTATGAAATGAGAGATATTAATTTATTATAAGATTAATAAATTAATATAAATGATTTTATTAATATGTTAAAAGATTAATATATTAATAAGAAATCATTTGGTTTAATTAGTTGTTAGCCAGAAATTAATTAGAATTAATTTCGGGGTTAAAAGAATTAATTATAAGGTGCAGGGACTAGTTTGCAATTATCTAATAGTTGAGTGGAAGGCTCTAGAACCCCCTTGGATAAGGGTGGACGAAATCTTTAGGGGAAACCCTAATAATTTCGTCCATAGGGGCTTGGATAAGGCCCTTGGGTTTGCTTAGGCCCTAAGCAAAGGATAACTAGGGTTTTCCTAAACCCTAGATCCCTCAGCTATATAAGGAGCCTCCTGGTTCATGTTTTGGTCACTCTTTTGTTTGGAAGAAACCCTAAGGGCCAAAATTTTGCATACTCCCTCTTCCCTCTCTCCTCTAATTTCCTTCTTGCTAGTTTGGGTGTGATTCCATTAGAGGCATTACACTTGTGGTGCTAAGCTTCCAAGAAGATCAAGATCAAGATCAAGGGAATCATCAATTGTTTACTATAACAATTGAAAGGTATGTAATTACTAAACCCTAGTTTGTAGATTTCGATTATAGCCTCTCTCATCTAGGGTTCTTGTTTTGCAATTCAAAGTTGTATGTTCAATAGATAAAACATAGATCCAAAGTAGGTTGCATGTGAACTTAGGAATTGTTTTCTAGTTTATTTGTTTTACCTAAAACCCATCACCTTCAACCAACTCGCCGAGTTGTATGAACAACTCACCGAGTTCATCTTCATCTGAAGAATAAGTCTTGTCTTTGACTCGCCGAGTTGTATGACCAACTCGTCGAGTTCATCTTCATGTGCTGGGAGTTTGCCGTGGACTCTCCGACTCTGTTCATGTACTCGTCGAGTCCCATGAACTTTAGGTCTAAGGCTAAGTCCAGTACATTGGGTCACTACTTTGGATCCTCTAAAACTCTTACATCACCCAACTGGGTTCCTTCAAACCCTAAAAGAAAAAGGGAGTCAAGTCTCGGACTCACCGAGTCCAAAGAACGAATCACCAAGTCGATAATGTCCAAATCTATTTCTGCGATTTTTGATGTGCAACTCTTGTCCAAATGATAGATCTATGCCCCTAAGATCGATCTAGCACGTAAAGTTACAAACTTTACGTGCATGCATGGGACTTTGAGCCTAAAATGCCTAAAAAGAAGCTCTTAAGATGCATGGAGCCTTCCATGGGTGCAAAAGCAACCCCTACCTACCTTGTGACCCCTCCTAAGTCCTAGATCCGAAGCCTTGACCCCCCAACCATGCTTGCAATCATGGTTGGTTACAAAATATGGCTTAAAAGCCCTAAATCTCCCCAAAAATGGATCTAACAAAAGAAAAAGGAAGGTATAGACTTTATACCTTCTGGAAACTCCAAATGATGAACTAATAAGGACTCCTTTGGTCTTCTCTTGATCCCTCTATGTTCTTCCTTCTACGTTGTGATCAAAACCACCAAAACTCACCACAAATGCCTTAGATCTTCACACACACAATTAGGGTTCACTGTGGAGTGTTTCTGGAAGCAATAGGGATGAGTGGAGGCTGAATGAGATGATTAAATAGGGTGAAGACCCTCATATTAGGGTTTTGTCCAGACAGCGTCTACTTGTCGAGTCCGGCCGCCGACTCAACGAGTCCACCACTTAAACCTCGGGTCGAAACCGCTTCTACTCGACGAGTTAGGCTGCCAACTTGCCGAGTCCCAAGACAAAATACAAAATTCTTAAATAAAAGAAATACATACCAGGAACTAGGTGCTACAAAAAAATTCATTTTTAAATAAGTTATTATAAAACCATTAGTATAAAAACATCCATAGTAACCTCTCATGTCACAACTAAAATGTCAATAACGTCTACTTCATCTGAGATCTGCAGTCTCGAGGTGGTCAGACTCCTTGATAGGCCGTTCATACTGCATCAGTATTGTTGAACACAGTCCACTTGTCTCTTAACTGACTACTCAACTTCTGATAACTTGAGGTTTATACTGGAAAACAGAGTCACATACCTAATTATCCTTGTAGACCGCTTATTCTTCGCCAAGGATCCGATAATCCGACTGTGGGTGACTTGTCACTTCCTAGTTAACCAACTATTCCGCTCGTATACGTAACCTAAAACACCGTTACTAATACTGCCCAATCGCTGAAACTGCCTGAAACAACATGATGCTACATGAGTGCTTTCCAAAATCTATTGAGGCCTTCCTAGTCTCAATTCGTTCGTCATTCATCTGAAATACTGGGTTCCAGCCCGGTCGCTGAGCTAAAATGTCTCCCATATAGTTGTCTCACACGACTTCTGAACCAAATCCTTCTCTAGAACTAGTTGTCACTAGTTATCATGTCACTGAGGCCCTAATAACCTTATGATCTAAATGATCGAGTACATCCGTCAAATCGTGGCGTCACCAAATCCAAGGCTAAAAGTGATTGCTACATGACCAACGCTAGACTTATATCATAAACGACCTTGAGCAATCCCTTGCTTCCTTGATCTCATAACTGTAGTGGTATCCCTACAGTTTTACCACTAGCTCAAACAGATCTAATCCGTTTGGGTAATTCCGAAATCCAATTCGTGAATTTCCATATCCTCACTGCTACACCAAAACTAGTGGGTACTATTGTTCCTTTCGCGTCCTAACAACACGCTCATGCTATCTATCAACCAAGTGAAGGCTGCGGCTACACCTACAAACTTACATCACTCAAGAACTATCTACTAACCTCGTGAATGCTACGAGAACACCCGCTAACTTACAACACTCTAACAATATCTGTCAACCTTGTGAATGCTACGACTACCCCCAAGGTCTTAAAACACTTCCCATACTATCTGATCGCTTTTGAATGCTACGGCTACACTCGCAGACTTACAACACTCTCACACTATCTGGCTGCTAGCGAATGCTACAACTACCCTTGTAGTCTTACAAAACTTTACATACCAGGTTGAACACGCTCTCAAACTAACACTCAACTGAACCTGAGTCCTAACTAGAGCACTGGCCTGGTTCCTGAAACATGCTACTTGATGCCAAGGAAAAGCATGAACCAAAAGTTGAAACGTTTTCTAAACTTCCAACTCACCCAATCCTCCACCTACACGGCCACTTGTAACGCCCCAAATTCAAATTTAAATATAACTTAACATAGTTCTAAAACTTCCAAAAATCAAGATTCAAATACTAATGTAATTATTAATAATAATAGCGGAAGCAAATAGAAATTTAACTAAACACTTGGTGCGCTACGTCTTCCTCAAAACTTGTCGCCTTCTTCAGGTCTGAAATTTATCCTTTCCATTCCCGCTGCCACTTGCTACGTTATTTTCTAGGTTGCGTGCATTTAAAGATTCTAATGGGTAAGCCTAGGGCCTAGTGAGTTCATGGTTTTCATGCATATTGACGCCCATAAAATAAAAATAATGCAACAATTTATCAATATAATTCTTTTCATTTCTTTCCACCCTTGATGACACATTAAGGAACTACTGTCATTTTCAGGGAACAAGTCCCTCCACCGGGCACAACAAATATGCTTACGGCTAGATAAATAGAGCGTAAGCTCTCCGCCGCATACTAACACCTTGTACGGTGACTAATAATAAGACCGTGTAAATACACAAGTTCCCTCTATATATGTCACCCACCTTTTTCACCCTTTTGTATGAAATAATTCATAAAACTTCACACACAGTTTCATATAAAAAACAATAGTAACATATAATTGCAAATAATTTAGAATCAACTTTTCATGCAAGCAACCACAAAATTCATACGAAACTCACCTTGTTGGCGTTTAGGTCTTAACCAAAGCTTGACACGCTACACGCACCCTACATTCCACCAACAAATTTTCCTAAGGCAACAATTCTAGAAAAACATCCTATGCGATCATTTTGGTTCCGATATCCACGTGTTTCGTTCGACAAAAATAGTGATTGTTATTTAAATATGTTGAATACGATGTGTTTATAATAACCTTCTCGAAATATATATATATATATATATATATATATATATATATATATATATATATATATATATATATATATATATATATATATATATATATATAAAATTAAATAACAAGGGTTCACCTTTAATCGTTAATATTGGAAAATACTTAATATAACAATAAATAATGTATTTCTTCGAAAAAATGGTATTTCTATAATCTTAACGCATTTGAAGAAAAGATAGGAAAACATATGGTAAACATGTTTGACATCTTTTGTACGTTCCAAATTAACCATTTGTAAGTTGGAAATAAAGAAATGGCAAGTAATAAGAAAACAAAGGACCATATATGTAATATGTAGTTTCGAAGAATGAGTCAGGTGAGAGACTTTGCCCAACTACGTTTGACACTCTTTATGCATTTTTTATTAGTTTTTTTTTCTGAATGTTATACCAACAAGCAGCCCGACGTCTTCTTCTTCTTAACCAGTTCACTGTTTCTTTTCCACAATTTTTACGGAAAAACTGAAGCTTTTGATTTAACCCAATATAATGGCAAATAAATATGTAAAATCACTTCTAATTATCTCCATATCGTATAAACGTATACCCATAAACAATTTTCAGTAATTCACCCAGATAAGACATTCTCATTTTTTTTTCAAGAACTTAACATGCTAACTTTTTTTATCAATTGAATCACTATTGGCCCCAACAGAAACGTGATATGGAACCAAAACACATAATAGAATCAGACAAACCTAATGAAGCAACTTAATCAAGCTTAAATCGAGTGGTCATACCTTAATTTCAAGAAGAACAACAATTTTTAACAACTTCCACACCCGATTTCTCCTTTGAATCTTAGTCGTTTCTTGCAATTCTAGTGGAGTTTCCACTCTATTTTTTCGAGCTATATATAATGCCTAAGTTTAAAATCGACGAAACCCTCTCATTTGCTCGTATTTAACTAGCCTAATCAAGGTCACGGTTTTGATCATTAAGCCTCATAATTTGTATATAATTAACCCATTAATTGTGAACTAATCCTCTTTCTTTTAAATTGATATAATCAGATTATATATATTACATATATTTTTTGACACAAGTTATTACAAATTTCCCCCCTTAGAAAAATTCCATCCTCGGAATTTTGAATTAAGCAAATAACTGAGGGTATTTAGTCTTCATATCTCTCTCGGTTTCCCATGTCGCATCCGATCCTGTATGATACTTCCACTGAGCTTCTCATCAACCTTTATTTCTTGAAGTGGCACTTCCATGGCGGCATCCGCCAGACACTTCTTTAGATTAGAGACATGGAACGTGCTATGAATGCCCTGCATTTCCATAGCGAGGACTTAACTTCCCCCGCTTACCAAAACGAACAACGCCCTTCCATGGGGACACCTTTAACATAATTTTATCACCAACCTGAAACACTATTGGCTTTCTCCGCTTATCTGCATAACTTTTCTGCTGATCATGAGCAACCTTAATGTTATCCCTAATCACCTGGATATTGTCGGTAGTTTGCTGAACAAGTTCAGGTCCAGCCAACTGTTTCTCCCCCACCTCATTCCAACATAATGGAGTTCTACACTTCCTGCCATATAGAGCCTCATATGGTGCGACTTTTATACTTGCATGATAGCTATTATTGTAGGAAAACTCAATTAATGGCAAATGAGTTTTCCACGACCCTCCAAAATCAATAACACAAGACCTTAACATGTCTTCCAAGGTCTGTATTGTTCGTTCACTTTGCCCATCTGTTTGCGGCTGGTATGTCGTGCTCAATTTTACTCGAGTACCCATTTCCCGTTGGAAGCTCCCCTAAAACGTCGACGTAAAACGACTATCCCGATCCGAAATAATAGATAGTGGAACTCCATGCAGTTTCACGACTATCCCGATCCGAAATAATAGACAGTGGAACTCCATGCAGTTTCACTATCTCGTCAACGTACAATTTAGCTAACCTTTCCAGCGGGTATGTCCCCTTAATCGGAAGGAAGTGCACCGATTTAGTTAATCTATCCACAACTACCCAAATCGTGTCATAGCCTTTTGGTGTCCTTGGTAACTTAGTCACAAAGTCCATTGTGATGTGATCCCATTTCCACACTGGAATCTCCATTGACTGTAACTGACCATAAGGCCTTTGGTGCTCAGCCTTCACCTTCAAGCACGTCAAACACCTTTCAACAAAATAGGCTATAGCCTTTTTCATCCCTAGCTACCAGTAAGATTTTTGTAGGTCTTGATACATCTTGTTAGTTCCCGGATGGATTGAGTACTTCGACATGTGCTCTTCCTTGAGAAGTAAGTTACGCACTTCACCCACTCGTGGTACCCACACCCTTCCTTGGAAACACTTCAAGCCACGACTATCCTTTTCTAACGATTGTATTACTCCCACCACTCCTTCACTTTTCCACTGCTCTTCCTTCCAGGCCTCCTCCTGAAACTTTCTCAAATCCTCTAGTAAGATGGTGATTACGTTCATCTTCATCATTCGAATCTTAGGTGGTTCTCTTCTTTCCTTACGACTTAATGCATCAGCTACCACATTTGCCTTCCCCGGATGATACAATATCTCACAACCGTAATCTTTTAATAGCTCCATCCACCATTGTTGTCTCATGTTCAAATCTTTCTGATCAAACAAGTATTTCAAACTCTTGTGATCAGTGAAGATCTGGCACCTTGTCCCATACAAATAGTGTTTCCAAATCTTTAAAGCGAACACTACTACAGCCAACTCGATATCATGCGTTGGGTATTTACGCTCGTGAACCTTTAACTATCGTGAGGCATAAGAAATCACCTTACCATTTTGCATCAAAACACACCCCAAGCCTAACTTGGATGCATCACTATAAACAACAAAGCCATCATTGCCTTCTGGTAAAGATAATATGTAACGTCCCAAAATTCAAGACTAAAAATTCTTTTAATAAAACATTACTTAAAGCATAATCATCAATCCAAAACCTAATCAGAGTATTAATTTCCAAAACATGTGTTCATTATCAGAGTAAAACATTCCCAGACTATCTAGTCTATGGTGTGTGCCATGCGATCACCCCGAGGTCTTCCCTCCGCTACTGGAAGTACCTGAAACCAAAACTGAAAATCGTAAGCACAAAGCTTAGTGAGTTCCCCAACCTACCATATACTATGCATAACCACATACTACACATACTAGGCCGCTATTCTGGGCCTCGCCCGCTACAACGGCCCCACCGCTCCAGGCCTCGCCTGGCTTCGAGCCCCGCTCGGATACATATCTGTTTAACCTAGGCCTCGCCTGTCACTAGGCCCCACCCGCTAACATATAATAGCACATAAGCATATAACATCACATAAGCTAACATATACTCATAAATCCTATCCTGAGGCCTCACCTATCTTGGGCCTCACCTTTGTCCTGTAACTGATGAGTCATGGAACCCCGTCCACACCCTTACTGGTGGTGAGATACAGGCCCAACCCACACTCACTCTTTCCCTAACTTGGGCCTTGCCCCTACTCTGCTGCTAATGAGATGTGGAGCACCGTCCACATTATGCTATTGGTGAGATAAGGGACCTCGCCCACACTCACCTCCCTACCAGGCACATACATGTATCACACATACAACAAGTATAAACTATCACATAAACCATTCCTTGGGCACCTGCCTGCTATCATTGGACCTCGTCCTGAATATCATACTAGCATACTGTACCTAGGGCTAACCCCAGGTCTTCTACTCATAACTACATGGGCTGACATTATGGCCTTAGACCCATTCACATAAAAGGAAACTCACATGCGTTTGCTGAACTTGCTGATGATGACCCTTCTAGCTGATGCCCGACAACTCTTTGAACTCCTGCTCCACTAGCTTCCCAAGCTACCAATATCAATGCAACACTTAGTCTAACTATCCTCTGAAAGTCAACTAACTCAACTCTGGTCAAAGTCAAAGTCCTGGTCAAGGTCAACCTTCTAGGTCCACCCTACTCGCCGAGTCTACCTACTGACTCGTCGAGTTCACACGCTCAGAGTCCTTCCATTGGCGACTCAACTCGCTGAGTCTACTAATTTCGGAGTCCTGACCTGTCCAACTCACTGAGTCCCCACTCAACTCACTGATCCGAGTCTTAACTTGAAGGGTTTGGGGTTTCACGACTTGACTCGCCAACTCCAAGAACAGACTCGCCGTGTCCAAGGCAATCTTCAACAAATTCACTGAGTTGTTCTTCCAACTCATCGAGTTCCTACCCAACTTCATCAAACTCGCTGAGTCCACCCATGTGACTCGCCGAGTCGCTCTAGTTAATCCATTCAGTGGCTTCTCGAGCCATGCAGAGGATCCAAATCATAGATCCATACTTCCAAAGCTCAATCATTACGTAAAGTTGCAAACTTTACGTATAACTAAAGAGATCTAGGATCAAAACACTCTAGGGCTAGGTTTTAGGACAAAAGGGCTTCACTAACTACTCAATATCTGATGCTTTACGACATATTGGACCATCCCAACACTAGATCTAAAGTGGAAACCACATATCTAAGCCCCAAATCCGAATTGGGTCTCAAACAACCATAAAACCCCCAAATCTCATAACAAAAATTGATCTAGATGCAAAGGAGGGAAGATAGCACCTTATTACCTCCAAGATGAACATAAACTGAAGTAGATCTCGGATCTACACCTCTCCTTTGACGCAACCCTCTTGATCTTCAATTTCCTTTCAAAGGTTCCCTCCTCCAAAGTTATTTCTCTCAAATGATGGAAGCTCACACGAATTGTAGGGTTTACATGCTCTCTAGGATGATATGGAGGCTGAGGAAGGGACATAACACCCTTTATATAGGATACAACTCCCAGGATTAGGGTTTTCCTTGTTCAGACCAGACTCACCGAGTCCCCTTAGCCGACTCGCCTCAATCTTTGATAGGGTTCTTGGTGGTTCCTATTTTTCAATCGCCTCAATCTTTGTTGGGTCCACCTTGATACCATGTTCGTTTACAACATGTCCCAAAAACTGGACTTCCCGTAGCCAAAACTCGCACTTCGAAAATTTGGCAAATAATTTTTCTTTCCTTAATAAACTAAGTGTTAGCTGCAGATGTTGCTCATGGTCTGCCTTACTTTTAGAGTATATCAATATGTCATCGATAAATACAATTACAAACTTGTCTAGGTATGGCTTGCACACCTGGTTCATCAGATCCATGAATGTAGCTGGTGCATTGGTCAAACCAAATGGCATTACTAAAAACTCGTAATGACCATACCTAGTTCGAAAGGCTGCCTTCGACACATCTTCTTCTCTGACTTTCAGCTGGTGATACCTCGACCACAAATCGATCTATGAGAAGTAACTTGCCCCCTGGATTTGATCGAATAGGTCATCAATTCTCGGTAATGGATACCGGTTCTTTATAGTCTCCTTGTTTAACTCCCTGTAGTCAATGCACATTCGCATTGTCCCATCCTTCTTCTTGACGAATAGTACTGGTGCACCCTACGGTGAGGTACTGGGATGAATAAAACCCTTGTCGAGCAAATCTTGCAATTGAGCCATCAACTCCTTCATTTCGGTTGGTGCTAACTGATAGGGTGCACGAGCTATCGGTGCTACTCCTGGGGTAAGATCAATTCGAAACTCCACTTGCCTATCCGGTGGCAAGCTAGTTAGGTCATCATGGAACTCATCTTGGAACTCGCGTACAACTGGTATATGTGTTATTTCAGGCTTGTCCTGCTTGGCATCGAGAAGATATGCCCAATAACTTTGACACCCTTCCTTTAGACAATGAGTTGCCTTAGTCACTGATATCAAAATAGAGTCATGAACTCGCCGATCACCGTAAATCTTTACCATTCCTTTTTCTGGCACCCAAACTTAAACAATCCTATTTTCATAATGTATAATCACTTGGTTTTTCGACAACCAATCCATCCCTATAACAATATCAAAACCACCTAGGGCTATATGTAATAGTTTTAACGGTAGCACACTACCTTCTATATCGATAGAGCAATCATCATATTCCTCTCTTACTACTACCCAATGATCGTCAACAGTTTTAATTTCTAAGGCATGTTCTAGAGTCTTTGCATTTCTACCCAGGTTTTTTTGCAAAAAGTAGTAGACACAAAAGATCTATTTGCAACAGAATCAAATAACACCCTAGCATGAATTGAGTTTACTAGGAAAGTACCTGTCACCACATCCGGGGTCTCCTGAGCCTCCTGAGCCATCATGCGAAAAGCTCTAGCTTTTGGTCTATCAGTGTTAGCCTTTTTATCCGTCGACCGATTGTCTGTTATCCTGCCTTGATTGTTGTTACCTTTACTCTGGGGACATTCCGACTTAATGTGGTTAGGGGAACCACACCCGTAGCATACCCTTCCTGTCTTACATTATGTGGCTATGTGCCCTGGCTTCCCACACTTGTATCAAACTTTCTGATTCATGTTACACTCCCCCTTATGATAATGTTTTCATTTCGGACATTGCTTTACTCCAGAGCTATGATCAACCTTACGTTCTTGCCCTAAAGTCTTGCCTTTCTTCGAATCATTATTCGTACCATCCCATTTTCTTTTCCCCAAAGCCCTCCCTTGACGATTCTTCTCACGTTCACGACCTTCTGCAGCATCAACAGCAGAATGGAAAGTACCTGATTTTTGAATTTGCACAAATTCACGAATAACTGTTCTCAATCCCCATATATAGCGTTCCACCCTTCTTTCTTCTGTAGAAATGTAAAATTCAGCAAACCTAGCTTTCTTCGTGAACTTACCGGTGTACTCTCACACAATCATATTCCCCTGTTCCAACCTCAAGAATTCTTCCTCCAACTGTTTAACCGTTGTACGTGGGCAAAACGTTTCTTTAAAAATTCTTAGGAACTCATCCCATGACATATTCTTGGCTGCCTCACGCCCCCTAACCTCCTTCACCATGCCCCACCAATGTATTGCCTCCCCTTTTAACATTGTTGCAACAATAATCACCTTGTCCTCATCCGCACACTTGCTAGTATCGAACGTTCCCTCAATCTCCATGATCCATGTTGATGACAAAACGGGATCAATTTCTCCATTAAAAATGGGTGGCTTGCAGTTCATGAACATCTTGTAACTACAACCCCGCCGATCGTGGTTGCGATGATGCCTTGTGGATTGTGCAATACTTGGTTCACGACTCATATTTGGTGTACTGTACTTGTAGTCCTCTTCACCTCCACCCAAATTACCTTTATACTCACCCATTATTACTTCTCGTGCCTGAGCAACTACATCTGGTAAAGTGTCTCAAATTGCTCGAGCAATCTCATCAGCCAACTCCTCTCTAGTGATCGTGTTTTCCGCACGACCCCTTCCACGACCTCGACCTCGACCGCGGTGGGATCCAGAGCTACCATGGGCCGATTGTATAGGTATTGGTGCTATAACAGTCCCTCGGCCTCTTCCTCTGCCCCTACCTCTTCCTTGGCCCCGTCCATGACTAGCGTTTGGGTTCAGTGGGGTTTCTGGAACATCTCCTGGTGCTCTAACATAAGCTCCAATTGGGATGCGTTCTTCCTCCGGAGTGACCCTAGTGAACCTCCCAGATCTTCGTGAAGACATATTAACTACATATTTATGTTTATAACACAATAATTATAACAAACATAAATTTTATTCCAAATTATTAAAACTTCAAAAATAGACATATGTCTTGTTCACATCAGGTCACTCAAGCCAACAACCAAGAGAAATAATAATAAAAGGACAAATCATTGCACTCCTACTTTCTAATTTTTAAAAACGATGTCATCATATTTCAATATTCTCTTTCCCTCCTTCAAGTACTTCCTTATCTTTTTAGCTTTTCGATCTCCGGGACCACTCAGAATGACCAGCACCTCGGCCTGAGGTGGTTCTCTTCCAACCACCTTATCTAGGAATCTGTAAGTCGCAGCCTTGGCTTGTTTTGACCGAGCCACAATCCCTTTCCACAACTTAGTGATAGTTGGTTTCCTTAGCTCCAACGCCTCCTGTTCCAACTTTCGTATCTTGCGTTTACTTTTCTCAGTAGTATCAACCCTTATTTGGTTCTCCTGTACGAGCCTTGACCTATGTTCATCTATCTCTTCAATCTTTCTTTTACAAATGTGAATCTCGAGTTGTGCCTGTGGCATTTCATCTTTATAAAGTCACTCCCAATAGGTACCAAGACTAGTTGGCGTGTACTCCACATAGGGCATATGGAACGTTTCGTATCTTTGTTCCACATGGTACTCCACGTGATTTCCCTCGGGTTCCTCCTCGGGGTCTTCTTCAAGTTCCTCATCAGGGTCTTCTTCGGGCTTCTCCTCAGGATCTTCTTTGGGCTCCACCTCGGATTCCACATCCTCGTCTTCTTCATCCCGTTCAAAGAGGTTGAGTGGGGTCGTTGGTTCCAGACTGTCTTCCAAATCAGAGAGCTCTAACTCGACCTTCAACTTCTCGTGAGGAAGTAACCCAGTAGTACCCTCAACTGACACCCCACCATCGACAACTTCCTTTCCACGATCCATAGTACCTACAACGAGACGCATTCCAGATTAGGCGATGTACCGCTCCTCCCGTTTAAGCTTAAGCATTAAATCAACGACTAATCTGCTTAAAGAACGCTCTGATACCAACTTGTAATGCCCCAAATTCAAATATAAATATAACTTAACATGGTCCCAAAACTTCCAAAAATCAAGATTCAAATACTAATGTAATTATTAATAATAATAGTCGAAGCAAATAGAAATTTAATTAAACACTTGGTGTGCTACGTCTTCCTCAAAACTTGTCGCCTTCTTCAAGTCTGAACTTTATCCTTTCCATTCCCGCTGCCACTAGCTACGTTATTTCCTGGGTTGCGTGCATTTAAAGATTCTAATGGGTAAGCCTAGGGCCTAGTGACTTCGTGGTTTTCATGCATATTGACGTCCATTAAATAAAAATAATGCAACAATTTATCAATATAATTCTTTTCATTTCTTTCCACCCTTGATGACACATTAGGGAACTACTGTCATTTTCAAGGAACAAGTCCCTCCACCGGGCACAACAAATATGCTTACGGCTAGATAAACAGAGCGTAAGCTCTCCGCCGCGTACTAACACCCTGTACGGTGACTAATAATAAGACCGTGTAAATACACAAGTTCCCTCGATATATGTCACCCACCGTTTTCACCCTTTTATATGAAATAATTCATAAAATTTCACACACAGTTTCATAGCAAAAACAACAGTAACATATAATTGCAAATAATTTAGAATCAACTTTTGATGCAAGCAACCACAAAATTCATACGAAACTCACCTTGTTGGCATTTAGGTCTTAACCAAAGCTTGACACGCTACACGCACCCTACATTCCACCAACAAATTTTCCTAAGGCAACAATTCTAGAAAAACATCCTATGCGATCATTTTGGTTCCGATATCCACGTGTTTCGTTCGACAAAAATAATGATTGTTATTTAAATATGTTGAATACGATGTTTATAATAACCTTCTCGAAATATATATATATATATATATATATATATATATATATATATATAATTAAATAACAAGGTTTCTCCTTTAATCGTTAATATTGGAAAATACTTAATATAACAATAAATAATGTATTTCTTCGAAAAAATGGTATTTCCATAATCTTAACGCATTTGAACAAAAGAAAAGAAAACATATGGTAAACATGTTTGACATCTTTTGTACGTTCCAAATTAACCATTTGTAAGTTGGAAATAAAGAAACGACAAGTCATAAGAAAACAAAGGACCACATATGTAGTATGTAGTTTCGAAGAATGAGTCAGGTTAGAGACTTTGACCAACTACGTTTGACACTCTTTATGCATTTTTTGTATTTTTTTTTTCTGAATGTTATACCAACAAGCAGCCCGACGTCTTCTTCTTCTTAACCCGTTTACTGTTTCTTTTCCACAATTTTTATAGAAAAACTGAAGCTTTTGATTTAACCCAATAAAATGGCAAATAAATATGTAAAATCACTTCTAATTATCTCCATATCGTATAAACATATACCCATAAACAATTTTCAGTAATTCACCCAGGTAAGACATTACTCATTTTTTTTCAAGAACTTAACATTCTAACTTTTTTTTATCATATGAATCACTATTGGCCCCAACAGAAACGTGATATGGAACCAAAACACATAATAGAATCAGACAAACCTAATCAAGCAACTTAATCAAGCTTAAATCGAGTGGTTATACCTCAATTTCAAGAAGAACTCTGAATATCTTTAACAACTTCCAGACCCAATTTCACCTTCGAATATCAGTCGTTTCTTACAATTCCAGTGGGGTTTCCACTCTACTTTTCGAGCTATATATAATGCTTAAGTCTAAAATCGACGAAACCCTTTCATTTGCTCGTATTTAACTGGCCCAATCAAGGTGACGGGTTTGATTATTAAGCCTCATAATTTGTATATAATTAACCCATTAATTGTAAACTAATCTTCTTTCTTTTAAATTGATATAATCAGATTATATATATTACATATATTTTTTGACACAAGTTATTACGCCACTCGACCGCCTTTCCCCCTAACGGGGATGCGAAACCCGTCCTGGTTTCACACCTATTTCTGCTGCTAGTTACCTAATCGATTCTCCCCCACTTAGCTTTGGCTAAATCTTCACAACTCGTGAGAATTGAAGGATTCCCAATCCTTCTCGCTTTCTAATATCCCACTGATGACAACCTGTGCTTACTAATGCTAGCGATCAATCACCAGTTACACCCTAAGGTCGCCCATCCTTTGAAATCTTGAAGAGTACTCTTGAAACCTGGTCCAATCTAACACCTTAGTCCACCTCCAATGCTAACAAGTGGAGGCCTCAATCTTCATCCCAACTGACGAATCCCTGATTCCACTCCCAATCTCGCAGCACCACTATACTCTGACCGAACACAACCCATGCAAAATTAGAATTCTTTTGAACATCCAATGACCGAACACTTATGCATCTAATCCCCACAACTAACACTACCATCTTCATGCTACCTATCCTTTCTTAGCAACGGTGGTGCCTTGAACTCCAAAGTTCTTCCATAAATAGTTGACGACCATACCCAAACAATGATAGAGCCACTAAACTCTGACCTCCCTGGGGAATTATCGCTCTATACCTGACTTGATATCCTCTAAACACTACTCCTGTACAGATCCTGACAAATATCCGGAATGATAATGGTACACGTCGAACCCACTCCGCAAGATACGTTCCTCTGTAGGTTCATCAACGACTTTTCAGCATGCAGAATGGCATATAACAATCCTTGATAATCCCGAGCAACAGCAGAGAACTAACCCAAGATTTGATTTATCCAACTCTCTCACAATTCTGATGCGATACAGATTCCCAATATCCACCTTGAAGTGGCAGAAGATGACATACCCGCGATCAACTGTCGAAATCCTGATCTTGATGACAAGAACTAACTATAGGATCTTCCTTCCCAAAGGATTCTAAGGATCCACAGACCTTGGGTTTCAAATGAACCCCTAACTTCCCCACGACAAATCTTGCCCAAAAGGCGCCGAGACGACTACCGAGAGCTCCTAAAGTCCTTCCTTGGCTGAACGAAAGACCACCGAGGTCCATTCCCATAACTTTGCAAGTAATCTCCGATGAAATGAACTTCTGTGATCGTGCATCGACTGGCCCAGGCCTTGCTCTTGAGTCGGAACCAAAATATAAATCTCATTCTTGGGTGTTTAACACCAAACCAAACTGACATTTCAAAGATCCGAATATACCCAAGAATCCTTATCACGTTTTGCTGACATGATCAACCCCGTTACCTTGTAGCAGCCTAAATCCTTGGAGCGACAAACTCCCTTGTTCACTTTTCCATACGTGTTGCACTCACTCCGGCCTCGCTGGCCTTTCACCCGATGATCAGAAGTTATAGGTCTCTTCTCGGGACCCTATAC
Source organism: Lactuca saligna (assembly GCF_052625555.1). Classification (NCBI taxonomy): domain Eukaryota; kingdom Viridiplantae; phylum Streptophyta; class Magnoliopsida; order Asterales; family Asteraceae; genus Lactuca; species Lactuca saligna. The sequence continues at coordinate 228,829,956 of NC_136420.1, read as the reverse complement.
TATACTCACTTGGCACGACCCTCTCTTCCCGGGGCACTCCAAACCAATCTCGCATTTGCAAACTCCTGGAATTCATATCCTTCAGGGTCTGTCACTCTATCACGCTCAATAGCTCACTTGCCAATGGCTAAGCTGCAACAACTAGAACATCCTCTGTCTCCAAACTTGGTCACAAGCTCCTCCCCGAAGCTTCTCAGATTCTCCAAGACTCTCACCGAATCGAGTATGGATCCTGTGCTTTCAGTAGTACGGGCAAATACTACCTTCCATACCTATCCATACTTTCATCAGCAATCCTCCCGAATCCTCCAAGTCACTTCCTCAAACTGATGCACCCAACCCTCACTAACAACGCAACCAAACCCACTAAGGCATTACCTAGGCTTTCCTAGGTTCTCGTACCCACCCAGTCCTCAGTTGTTGAAGGACTTCCCACTAATTTCAACTAGTTACCTCATGAATATAGCCGCATGCGACTTAGCATGTTCACTTAGTAGCTATCTCACATTACTAAGAGTGCCACAAAGAACCAAGCAAGCAACATTCAGACAATGGAAAGTCTGACCAACATATTTCAATCAAATCAGTCTATTCTCTTGTCAGGGATCTATATTGGCATGCAATTCTAAGGCTCACACAATCAGGCATAACCTAAACAGACTATCCTATCGTTAACTGATTAGTACTATCATGCAACTCAAGAAGCACATACAGCAGGCATATGAATAACACTTTAATCTCTAATTTTGTTAAAAACTTTTGTTGATGACTACTTTGTGATAAAAATAACATTTTAAACCCATTTTTGTCAAAATATCATTTTTGGTTTGATTTTTGTGGAAATACACATTTTTCTGGGTTTGGGCCTTTCCGACCTAGTTTTTGGAAAATTTGTAGAAAAATCATCGTAAGTAGAAATTTGGATCCATAAATTTTGGAATTTTGGAAATATTTTGTACTTTGTTCTTAATTTTTATCATAATTTTTATTGACTTTTAACAAGTGTGAAAATACTCACCTTCACAGGCTGGTCCGAAAGTATTTTAAATTTGATAGGCAGTTTTGTAAAATTCTCCCAAAATTGTAGAAAAATCGTATGAAAACGTGAGAGTAGTCATTTTTAAAGGTATAAATCTGAAAGTTATCCATGTAAAATACTTTTGAAAAGTACTTCCATTAAGAGGGTCAAAACAATACGAGATTGGACCAAAACTTTCCTGTCAAGGGCTGTTTCATTAGTTTAATTTATAGATCTTACAACACAACACTCATTTTTGCTATTTAAAGTGTATAAATCTCAGATCTCCTAGTTTAAATGTATTATATGTGAAAAAACATACTTTTCTCAAGGTTCTTATGAAGATCCAAGTGATAAACTTCAAGTTCTTAACATATTTTTAGATTAATGAAGAAGTCAACACATAATCACCAAATAATTCATGGAAACACACACATAGTCATGCATATATACATAGATCTACACAAATCAACTTGTATTATCCCCTAAAAACAAGTAAAAATAAAAAACAAGGGGGTATGAACTCACTTTGATTTGATGGTCTTGGTTTGATGAAGAGTTTGAAGGAGATTTTCGGCCCTAGATGTTTCCTTCAGGAGATCTTTGAAGTCTATGAAGTTCAAGAGCATAGATCATAAGATCATGTGGGTTAAGAAGAGATTTTGATGGAATATTGAAGTTAAAACATAGATCCAAGTAAGTACTTACCCAAGATGATGATTTAGATGAAGATCCTCTTTGAGAGCACCAAAAATCTCGAAATTTTGGATGGGTGAAGGAAGAGTTTTTGAGATTATTTTTTTTAGAGGATTTGAAAGTGGAGTGTGTGTGTGTGTTGCTTTGGCCGAGAGAATAAGAGGGGAGGGAGGAAGATATAGAGGTTGATTAATGGTGGTGTGAGAGGTGCATGTATACATGCACTCTTGCATGGATATCCAACAAATAAAGATTAGGTGTGATGTGTTAGGTAAATCCTCTTTTTTCAATTTTTGTTTTTCATCTTCTTGGACCGAGAATGGGCCTAATGGAGTGAAGGAAATTGATGTTGGGCTCACTCTCTTGGCTTTATTCGAATTTCCTAAGTCCAATAATGTTTTTCGGCCCATTATGGTATAAATGAATGGTTTTATGGTCCATTAGGGCTAATTAATTTATTTATGGTTCAATATGGCCCATTAGGGTTAGAATGAATCATTCTAAGGCCAAATGGCCCAAAATGTTATAGATTGATGAATTGGTGATTTATTGGTCCCTTAGGCCCAATAAGAGAATCCTAGTCTATAATGAACTTGAGCCGAGATTTCTAGGGTTCCAACCCATAGTTGAACATATGAGATATATTTGAATGAGAATGAAGTATAGTATTCACTTAGAGTACAAGTTATTACACTAGGTGAATGATTGCATGAGAGTAGAATTTCCTAGCAAAAATGCTAGTTGTGACATCATCCCCCGTTAGAGGGAATTTCGTCCCTAAATTCTTTCGAAAGGTAGGTTCATGAATGATAGAATAGGTGAGCATACTTATGCTTCATCTGGTCTTCGCATTCACATGTGAATTCCGATCCACACTTGGCGCTCCATCGAACCTTCACAATCGGAATGCGACATTGCTTTGTACGCTTTACTTCCTTATCCCATACATCGTCTGGTTCTTCGGCGAACAAGAGATTCTCGTTTTTTTCGACCTTTTTCTAAAGGATTGATAAGAGTTTTTCCTGATAGGCACTTTTTCAGATTCGATACGTTGGACACAGGGTGTACGTTGCTGAGCTCTACAGCCAGCTGCATCCTATAAGTATTTGGACCAATCCGAGCAAGAATCTCGAATTGTCCGATGTATCATGGATTTAGTTTTCTCGTTTCCTAAAGCAAATCATTTATTTCTAAGGAAAGACTTTCATTAGTGCCCGATCTTCGACTTGGAATTCCAAAGGTTTTCGTCATTTGTCCGCATAACTCTTCTGTTTGTCTCATGATGCTTGAAGTCGAGTTCGGATTTTGGATTATCTTCTCTATCGTTTTGCGAATGGTTTTCTGGTCACGTGAGAGTACTGAAAAGTGATTTGCATTTACGACCATAAAGAGCCTTGAAAGGATCAACCTTGATGCTCATGTGATAGATGTTAATGTATGAGAATTTAAGCAAGCGCAACCAAGTATCCCATGACTTGCTGAATTCAAACACCCAGACTTGGAGCATGACTTCGAGTGGTTGCATGGTTCGTTCGCTTTGGGTATTGGTTTGAGGGTGGTAAGCAATGCTCATGACTAGCTGTATTCCTATAGCCTTCTGAAGTGACTGTTAAAATCTTGGAGTAATTTCGTTATCTCGATCCACGCAGTGCTTTATCCGCGATGTTCTCCGACTTTGATGCTTTCAAGGCTGGTCGTAGATGTTGACAGTGGATTATTCTTGCTTCGTGAGCAGACGAGTACGTTATTGATGAAAAATAAGGAAAAGGCTGAATAGGAGTGGTTGGGAAAACTCAGTTCGTAGGGTCCATGAATACCGTGGGAGCATTCATTAGACCGAAGGGTATCACAACAAATTTGAAACGGTCGCGATGAGTTTGGAAAGCAGTTTTTGGAATGTCCTCTTCCTGGGCTCGAAGTTGATGATAACCGGTTCTTAGATCTATTTTAGAGAAGTAATTAGCTCCTCGGAGCTGGTTAAATAGGTCGTCAGTCCGAGGGAGTGGGTATCAGTTTTTGATAGTGAACTTATTCAATTCCCTAAAATTGATGCACATTCTGAAGAATTCGTCTTCTTGAAGAACAAGACCGGAGCTCTCAAGGGTGAGAAGCTTGGTCCAATGAATCCTTTGCGCAACAATTCTTCTCAATTGACTAGATAACTCGCGAATTTCAGCGGAAGCTAACCAATAAGGTGAATTGGCAATTGATGTGGCTCCCGATATTAGGTCGATTTGAAATTCGACCTCTCTTTCTGGAGGTATTCCCGGAAGTTCTTCAGGAAATACATTCGGAAAATCGCATGCTACTGGAATACCTTGTATGCTTACTTCTTCCTCGGTCTTGTCCACAACATGAGCAAGGAAAACATAGTCCTTCTGGTGCAGGTACTTCTGTGCCTTGATGCACGAAATATGAAGAGGATTTGGTGCCAGGTTTATCACCATGGATTTTTACGGTTTCGTGATTTGGAAGATGAAGGAAAATGGCCTTCTCGCGACACATAATATCAGCACGGTGGGGGCTTAACCCAACCATGCCGATTATCACATCAAAACTCCTAATATTTACTGGCATTAAATTTTTATTTGAAATGAATGGTTGTTTAGTGTTAAGGTGTTTCCTACACAAATATCCTTGGTTGATTCGGTTTTTCCCATTAGTCATCTGCATCGTTAAGGCTTATTTTAGCCTCTAGGGTTGTGGTTTTAGTAAGTGTTTGAATATGTTACTAACGAAATTTTTCTTAGCTTCACTACTGGGTAAGAGGTAAGCGAAAAAGTTGTTAAGTGGGAACGTACCAGTAACAACCACTGGGTCTTGGACTGCTTCGCCTTGACCCCAGGTCAGGACCATTTCTGATCCTTCTACTCCTTGACTGTTATCCTAGGGGCAGTTGCGCCTGAAGTGACCGGTTCCTCCATACCCATAGCAGGTGTGACTGGTCTCATTATTGGTGTTGCTGTTAAGGTTGTTGTTGTTTTCGTTTGGCTGATGGTTATGACATGGATAAGTTCTACAGTATTTGGCGGTGTGATTCTTTCAGTTGCATTTCTTACAATACATCTCCCGGCAGGCTCCGTTATGATGGAAATTGCACTGGTTGCATTTTGGAAGGCTTCCAACATATGGTCTCGTTGATGTTGGTGTGATAGTGGTCATGGTTGCATGAACAATAACATGTTGCTTCTTTGAGAACCTTTGAGTTGGTTGTCCCTTTCTCTAACTTCCAGGATTTTTCTTCCTACTCTTAAGCTTGGGGTTTAGTGTTCCTTGATAATATGTCACTTGTTGGTTTCCATGTTGATTCCTTCGGATGGAGTCGTCAATGCTATTCCCGCATCCATTGGTGTTGTTTTCATTGATATGTGCCATAGTAGCGGTTACTGCCGCTGTTACAGCAGCTTCGAATGTAGCAGAGTCCATCTGCAGGAGCGGTGTCTCGCGGGTGCACTTGTTATTCCTGTGGGGTGGCATTTCCCTAATGCACGTTGATAATCCAGATCGTAAGTAATGATCTTCATTCCTGGTTGTACTCTATAAATTTTGCATCTTGTTATATAATTCTCACTGCTTCCATCTACATCCCTGTGATGTATTCGCGGTAGTAGGTAATCGCATATTTGGCACAATCGCTACGTTTATCCTTAGAGTATATAGGTTGTTCTGGTTTCGAGATCCTTAAGTATCTAGCAGTTTTGAGGGTTTGGTTGTGCATATAATTGAATTTATGCTATAACACGAAATAAAGATAACATATAATCATTTCATTAGTACATGAAAGAGAGTCATATAGGATAGTAGGGGGGAAAAAGAAAAGGTTGATCCTAATTGTGGCAGAAAGTGTCTGGTGGTGGTGCTGATGAAGCGGATGCACCTCGGAGACGAGCTACTTGTTGTTCGGTATCTCGTAGATGTACTTCCCACACTAACTGTCTCGCTCGGGAGTCTCCGCTCACTTCCTGTGTTTGTCTCTCATCTCTCTCAATAGCAAACCACATTGGTTCCGTTCAATTTGAGGTGTCCTGAGCTTGATTATCAATACTTCATGTCACACCCCGTACCAGACGGCGGAAACGTCCGGGGCTATTGTGACTCAATTGAATACCATCACAATGAATATACATGAAACATAACATCATACAATACCAAGCATTGGAATATTACAACTGGTTGTGTTTACATTCAGTACATAGCTTCAAAACATTACATTCTCAAAGGTAGATTGTTCATTATGGATTGTGAATTGTTATAAACACACATTAATGAAAATGACTAGTTTACAACCATACAAACGATCCCTTAGGCGTCGCTCTCACTATTCACTTAATCCAAACACCCGGACTTCATGTAGCCCCACGACCGAGGGGGAAAAGAGGGTGCGAAGCCCCGATATTTTCCGTAAGTCGTTCAAGGCTATCGTGAATGCGAAGGGCCCATAGCCCGACCAGCATTTGGTGAATTCTCGACTTTACTAGCAACACCAGAAGGCCCTTGGGGTCCAACATCACAAAGCCTGTAAAAGTCCTTTTACACGAAATTAGGTCATGTAAGAGGCAACTACATGTAAGCGGGTTTCCTTCGGGCGTAAAGATCATGCCATTGGGCTAGCTAGGCCCAACAAACATGATTTGAAACTTTTGGGCCCAAAGACGGTGTATTGACATCTGGTGTATTCTCACGTGTGTATTGACTTCCCGAATTTTCTGCGTGTGTATTGAAATTTGGTCGTGTTAGTAATTTCAGATTCATTATTGATTCGAGACCGAATCAATTCGTTTGATAACGAATTTTTGGTGTTGTTGTGTATTGTGATTTGTCGGTAGTCGCAGTGTCAGTATTTTATCGCAACGGATGTATTGATTTAAACATTGAAAATTTTCTGTTTACAGCCCCTTTCTTCTGTAAATTTACCTTTTCAACCCTTTGAACAAATTAATTTCCTATTTAGTCCTTAAACCATTTGTCTTGGCATTTTAATATCAGAACTTGTTGCAATTGATATTTTTCAGCACATTTTTATTTGAAAATAGTTTTAGTCCCCCAAAATACAGTTTTCTCGGCTGTAACCTCCCTTTTTCGCAGTTTTTACATCTTTGGCCCAAATTGGAAAATTTTTGCAACTTTGGTCCTTTTTAATTATGAAAAGCATTTTTAACCTTTGAAATTTCCTTAGAACACTAGTAGTCCACTGTTTTAAAGAAAAACACAGTTTCAGCCCCTTAAATTGGAAAATTTCGCATATTGGGTCTTATTGGGCCGAAAATGTCATTTTTAGCCCATTATGCTTAAAAATTTCACATTTAATCCTCCAAAGAGAATATTTCCAGAAAAATACCTTATTAAAACTGTTTTGACTCATTTCATCCATCATAATTTGTATTTTGTCATTTTGGGCCCTTTAACATAATTTTTTTTAACATTTTGAGCCCAAAAAAAATGGGATTATTAGCCCAATGAGTTCAATTTAGCCAACTTGGTTATTTCTCTAGAAATGATTTGTGTGTAATAATATGTTTAACACTTGTTTCATACATCCTAATGCAAATCTCGATTTTAAGGACTTTTTGACTAGTTCCAACACCATAATCACATATAAACATGTAAATAAGCATATAAATCATACAAAGCATACATATACTCATAGATCTACACATTTGCTTGTATTCCCCCCCCCCCCACACACAAAAGTTATAAAACCAAAAAATAGGGGGTATGAAGCTCACCTTTGGGTGTGGTATCGGTTGTGAGAGGAAATAGAAGAAAATGGGATGATTTTCGGCCTAAGCAACCTTTTCTTGATGATCTCGAGTTTGAGAGGTTCTAAGACACAAGATTATGATTCATATGAGTTAAGAAGAGACTTTTGGATATCAAAAGAAGTCTAAAGTGTGGATCCAAGTATCAACTTACCTAGATGATTATTTTTTTGTGAAGAATTCTCCTTGTAAGGCTCTTGATTCTCGAAATTTTTTGAAGGAGGAGGGAGGAATGCTCTTCAAGACTTAGAGAGATTTGGAATGGATTTTTGTGATGTGTGTGTGTGTTCTTGGCTGAAATAAGAGGAGAAGAGAGAGAGGAGTTGAAGTGACACTCCTAGATGCATGTTGGTCCATGCATGGAGGTATGAGGGATATAAGTGTGGTGGCACTCCATAAGTCAACTCTTCACCTTTGGATTTGGGCTTTTGGGCCGAGATTTTAAAAGGAAAGGAAAGTTTTGGGCTTTAATGCCCCTAAGCCCAATATTAGAGTTAGTTTGGATGATTTTTGGCCCAAAAAAATATAATATAATTTTTACACTTTGTTGGGCTAGTTTAGGTTAATTATGGTTCATAATATTTAATTTATTTCATTCTAGGCCCAATATGGCCCAAAATGTTGAAATAAATGAGTGTGGGTCCAATTAGAGCCCATTTAAAGGTTCTAAGCCCATGATAGTTAAATTGGAAGTTTATTGGTCCATTGGGTCCAATAAGGAAGTCCTAGTCCAAAATGGACCTAAACAAGAACTTCTAGGGTTTCCAATTGCTTGTTGACTATTTGTAATACTTGTATGGTGTATTTGATTGAAAATTTTGATGTCATAGAGTAAGCATCATACATACTCTTAAGTTTTTGATTCCACATTTTTACTTGAGTGTAGTGATTACAAGACACAAAATTTCTAGTTGTGACATCATCCCCGCGTTAGAGGGAATTTCATCCCGAAATTCTATTTGAAAGCTAGATTTGAGAATGCTAAAATAGGTGAGGGTACTTTTGCTTCATTTGATCTTCGTGTTCCCACGTGAATTCTGGCCCACGCTTCACGTTCCCCCGTACCTTCACAATCGGTATGCGACTTTTCTTAGTACGCTTCACCTCCCTGTCCATGATTTCAACTAGTTCTTCAACGAACAGGAGATTCTCGTTGATTTTGATCTCGTCATGGGGAATGACGAGTGTTTCATCCGATAGACACTTCTTTAGATTAGAGACATGGAACACGGGGTGTACGTTGTTTAGCTCTGCGGGTAGCTGCAGTTTATATGCCACTGGACCTATTCGGGCGACGATCTCGAAAGGTACGATGTATCATGGGTTCAGCTTTCCCCGTTTTTCGAAATGAATAACTCCTTTCTAGGGTGAGACTTTCAACAGTACTCGATCCACGACCTGAAATTCTAAGGGCTTTCCCCGTTTATCGGCGTAGCTCTTTTGTCGGTCGCGCGATGCTTGTAATCGAGCTCTGATTTGGACGATTTTTTCCGTGGTTTCACGAATGATATCCGGTCCCGTTAATGTCCTGTCCGATGTATGTGCTGTTGCTAGTTGGGTATCACCCACCTCAGCCCAGCATAACGGTGATCTACACTTACGCCCGTATAGTGCTTCGAAAGGAGCGACCTTGATGCTCGAATGGTAACTGTTGTTATATGAGAATTCTACTAAGGGTAAGTGGGTATCCCAAGACTTCCCAAAGTCTATTACACATGCACGGAGCATGTCTTCAAGCATTTGAATGGTTCGCTCACTTTGACCATCCGTTTGTGGATGATAAGTGGTGCTCATGTCGAGATGAGTTCCCAGTGCCTTATGGAGAGATTGCCAAAAACGTGAAGTGAACCTACTGTCCCTATCCGAGATAATAGACACTGGTACTCTGTGGAGTCTCACGATTTCTCAAATGTATAAACGTGTCAATCTTTCCATTTTGTAGGATTCCTTTATGGGCAGGAAATGGGCAGATTTCGTCAGTCGGTCGAGTATTACCCATATGGTGTCCAGTCCATCCGACGTCTTGGGTAGCTTGGTCACGAAATCCATAGAAATCCCCTCCCATTTCCACTCAAGGATTATCGGTTGCTGTAATAATCCTGAGGATTTCTGGTACTCCACCTTTACCTTGGCACACGTAAGGCACTTACTAACATAGGTAGCAATTTCCGCCTTCATGTTAGGCCACCAATAGTGTTGTTTAATATCCAAATACATCTTGTCTGAACTGGGATGAATGGAGTATCGCGTCTTGTGGGCTTCCTTCATAACAACCTCCCTAAATCCTCCGAGTTTAGGGACCCAAATACGGTTCATGAAATAGTATGCTCCATTCTCCTTTGCCTCTAGGTTCTTCTCCATTCCACGCAATGCTTCGCTTGCTCTATTTTCCATCTTCATGGCCTCTGACTGGGCTACTGCAATTTGAGTGGCTAGGTGAGATTGAATGGTTATTGAAAGAGCTTTCGTACGACAATTAGAGTACTCCTTCCAACTTAATGCGTCGGCTACCACGTTGGCCTTGCCTGGGTGGTACTTGATCTCACACTCGTAATCATTTAGTAATTCAACCCATCTTCGTTGCCTCGTGTTCAGCTCCTTCTGGTTCAAGATGTGCTGGAGACTCTTGTGGTTTGTGAAGATGGTGCACTTCGTACCGTAAAGGTAATGCCTCCAAATCTTTAGGGCAAAGACTACGGTTCCCAATTCTAGGTCATGGGTCGTATGGTTTACTTCGTGCGTCTTTAGTTGGCGGGATGCGTAAGCTATCACCCTTCCACGCTACATGAGAACACAACCTAATCCCTGATTTGACGCATCACAGTGGACCACGAAATCTTCCGTTCCCTCCGGTAGTGACAGTACCAGGGCACTACAGAGAGCTTGTTTCAGGGTTCGGAATGCGACTTCTTGTTTGTCCCTCCATTTGAATGGAACGCCCTTTTGTGTAAGCGAGGTAAGTGGTTTGGCGATCTTAGAGAAGTTTTGAATGAATCTCCTATAGTAGCCTGCTAGACCCAAGAATTGACGTATTTCCGTGGGTGTTGTCAGGATTGCCCATCCTTCAATAGCTTTGACCTTAGAGGGATCCACATGAATTCCATCTTGGCTAACTACATGACCTAGGAAGTTCACACTCCGGAGCCAAAACTCACACTTGGAGAGTTTTGCGTATAGCTTTTCTGATCGCAGCGTTTCTAGGATTTGTCGGAGGTGTTGTCCATGCTCTTCTTCGCTTCGGGAATAGATGAGAATGTCATCAATGAAGACGATGACAAAGTTGTCTAGGAATGGTTGACAAATCCGATTCATCAGATCCATAAATGCGGCAGGGGCATTTGTTAGACTGAAGGGCATTACGACAAATTCATAATGTCCGTAGCGAGTTCTGAAAGCGGTTTTTGGAATATCCTCTTCCCGGACTTTGATTTGGTGGTATTCGGACCGTAGATCTATTTTAGAAAAATAACTAGCTCCTTGGAGCTGGTCAAATAGATCATCGATTCGTGGGAGCAGGTAGCGGTTTTTAACAGTGAGTTTATTTAACTCTTTGTAATCGATGCTCATTCTAAAGGATCCGTCCTTCTTTTTGACAAAGAGAACTGGAGCTCCCCATGGCGAGTAACTAGGGCGGATGAATCCCTTGTCCAAGAGTTCACTGAGTTGGCTGGACAATTCTTGCATTTCAGTAGGAGCTAGCCGATAGGGTGATTTAGCGAGAGGAGTTGCTCCTGGAACGAGGTCAATTCGGAACTCCACTTGTCTCTCTGGGGGTACTCCTGGAAGATCTTCAGGAAACACGTCTGGGAACTCACATGCTATGGGAATCTCTTGAACGTTAACCTCTTCCTTGATTTTATCCACTATGTGAGCCATGAACGCCAAATTGTTCTTTCGTAGATGTTTTTGTGCCTTGATGCACGAGATGAGGCGAAGGTTCATGCTAGGTTTGTCTCCGTAAATTACTAGGGTTTCGTGATTGGGAAGGCGAAGGCGAACGAACTTCTCGTGACACATAATTTCAGCATGGTGGGGGCTTAACTAGTTAATGCCGATGATCACATCGAAACTCCTAATTGATACCAGCATTAAGTCTATTCGAAAGACGTGTTGATTAAGGGTTAGGGTACATCCGATGTAGATTTCCCCGGTGGATTCGGTTTTCCCATTGGCCATTTCCACCGTAAAGGTTTCATTTAGCTTCTGGGGCTGTTGTTTTAATAAATGTTTAAACTTATTGCTTACGAAACTTCGCTTCGCTCCGGTGTCAAATAAGATGCATGCATAAGTGTGGTTTAGGGGAAATGTACCGGTAACAACAGCGGGGTCCTGAATCGCCTCTCCCTGACCCATGGTCAGCATCCTTCCTGTTCCTCGATTTCCTGAATTGTTGTTGTTAGGGAAGTCTTGGCGGAAATGCCCAGTCCTCCCACACCCATAACTGGTGTGGCTAGGCCCTGCATTGCTGCCGCCGGTGATGATGTTGTTGTTGTTGCGATTTTTGTTGTTGTTGTTTCCCTGTTGTTGGTTCTGGGGAGGGTAGGTCCTGCAGTACTTTGTCGTGTGTCCCCTTCGGTTACAACTGGTGCACTGCAACTCCTTGCATTCTCCATTGTGATGGAAACCAAACTTGTTGCACTTGGGAAGATTACCGGAATAAGGTCTAGGAGCATTTGAAGCAGCTGAGGCTGGAGCATGTGGTGTGGCTGGAACCGGTGCGGTGACAACGTTACCCGACACTGTTTGCTGCTTTTTAGAGGTCTTGGGGCCTAGACGCCCCTTCCTCTTATTGTTCTTCCCCTTCTTGCCATCACCTTCCTTCTTTCTTTCAGCCTCCGCTAGCTTCTCACCCTTCATGTTGTTATGGTCATACAACTTCTTTGCCAATCTTTTTGCACTGTCAAATGTTTCGGGGTTTGCAGCTATCACATTTCCTTGAATTGGTGATCTTAGTCCCCAGATGAATCGCTCAATCTTCTTTCCTTCCGAGGTGATCATGCCCGGGCACAACAAAGATAGTTCACTAAATTTCGATATGTAGGCATCGATATTCGCATTCTGCACAGTGAGGTTCCATAGCTCTTGCTCCATTTTCTGAATCTTACCTCGTGGGCAGTATTCAACCATTAACATTTCTTTCATCTCCACCCATGGCATAGAGTTGGCTACAGGGAGTTTCATGGCTTCCACATGTCCGTTCCACCAGGTGAGCGCTTGATCGACAAAAGTGCAGGCCGCGAACTTCACTTTCATCTGCTCAGGACAATCGCATATCTCGAATACCGATTCCACCTTCTCGATCCATCACTTCAGAGTGATCACTCCTCCAGTGCCGTTAAAAGTTCGTGGTTTGGCATTTGTAAAGTCCTTGTAGGTACACGTTTTGGTGGGTCCTTGATTCATCCCGTTGTTCGAACTCCCGGCCCCTTGCCCATTGCCTCCTCTGTTGTTCCCTTGGTGAAGTTGTGCCATAGCTGCGGTGACCGCAGCAGACACGGCCGCCTAGAATGCAGTGGAGTCAACTTCGGGTGGGTTTGGTCCAGGGTTTCCGCGAGTAGGTCGGCAAGGCATCTTTCTTTCACGAAACGGAAAGATGTTTAGTGTATGTGGTTTTCGTGAGGTTGTGATCCTATAGACTAGGTACGTGGCACAACATAAGTACTTCTACGATTTAGAATACAATCATGGATACATCAAATGTAGCAGATTATAACGTCATAATAAAACATATAAAATATTTCATTACCGTTATCCGCACTTTGATACATGAAAATTTTGCTCGAAAGAGCATACATAAGCGGTACTAGTTTGACAGCATAACGGCTCTACGAGTAGTGCAATCACTTAAACATAGAGTCGGGGTACGTAACATAGATCCTAGTACTAGTACTAAAGACGAGTATAACTAGTCCCTCGTATGGTGGGACCTATCTAGAAGGTAGTAGTGTAGGTCCTATTATTAACGATGACGACGACACTAAATCATCGAGGTGACGCACCAGAAGTTCAGCCAATTCATCAGCCTCTTGGGTGATTGCCTCTACTTTTCGCTCGGCTTGTACAACCCTTGCCTTGGCCATGATGAGTTGAAGTTTCAGGCTGATAACTGCCTCCTCGAGGGCGCCTAAGTAGTCTTTATCCGCCCCTTGAAACATGCGGAAATTTGACGGGGCTTCCAACTGGTGAGGTTCACTACACGGTTCTTATGAAGATCCAAGTGATAAACTTCAAGGTTCTTATGAAGATCCAAGCGATAAACTTCAAGTTCTTAACATATTTTTAGATTAATGAAGAAGTCAACACATAATCACCAAATAATTCATGGAAACACACACATAGTCATGCATATATACATAGATCTACACAAATCAACTTATATTATCCCCCAAAAACAAGTAAAAATAAAAAACAAGGGGGTATGAACTCACTTTGATTTGTTGGTCTTGGTTTGATGAAGAGTTTGAAGGAGATTTTCGGCCCTAGATGTTTCCTTCAGGAGATCTTTGAAGTCTATGAAGTTCAAGAGCATAGATCATAAGATGATGTGGGTTAAGAAGAGATTTTGATGGAATATTGAAGTTAAAACATAGATCCAAGTAAGTACTTACCCAAGATGATGATTTAGATTGAAGATCCTTTTTGAGAGCACCCAAAATCTCGAAATTTTGGATGGGTGAAGGAAGAGTTTTTGAGATTTTTTTTGAGAGGATTTGAAAGTGGAGTGTGTGTGTGTGTGTGTTGCTTTGGCCGAGAGAATAAGAGGGGAGGGAGGATGATATAGAGGTTGATTAATGGTGGTGTGAGAGGTGCATGGATACATGCACTCTTGCATGGATATACAACAAATAAAGATTAGGTGTCATGTGCTAGGTAAATCCTCTTTTTCCAATTTTTATTTTTCTTCTTCTTGGACCGAGAATGGGCCTAATTGAGTGAAGGAAATTGGTGTTGGGCTCACTCTCTTGGATTTATTCGAATTTCCTAAGTCCAATAATGTTTTTCGGCCCATTATGGTATAAATGAATGGTTTTATGGTCCATTAGGGCTAATTAATTTATTTATGGTTCAATATGGTCCATTAGGGTTAGAATGAATCATTCTAAGGCCAAATGGCCCAAAATGTTATAGATTGATGAATTGGTGATTTATTGGTCCCTTAGGCCCAATAAGAGAATCCTAGTCTATAATGAACTTGAGCCAAGATTTCTAGGGTTCCAACCCATAGTTGAACATATGAGATATATTTGAATGAGAATGAAGTATAGTATTCACTTAGAGTACAAGTTATTACACTAGGTGAATGATTGCATGAGAGTAGAATTTCCTAGCAAAAATGCTAGTTGTGACATCATCCCCCGTTAGAGGGAATTTCGTCCCTAAATTCTTTCGAAAGGTAGGTTCATGAATGATAGAATAGGTGAGCGTACTTATGCTTCATCTGGTCTTCGCATTCACATGTGAATTCCGATCCACACTTGGCGCTCCATCGAACCTTCACAATTGGAATGCGACATTGCTTTGTACGCTTTACTTCCTAATCCCATACATCGTCTGGTTCTTCGGCGAACAAGAGATTCTCATTTATTTCGACCTTTTTCTAAAGGATTGATAAGAGTTTTTCCTGATAGGCACTTTTTCAGATTCGATACGCTGAACACCGGGTGTACGTTGCTGAGCTCTACAGGCAGCTGCAGCCTATAAGTATTTGGACCAATCCGAGCAAGAATCTCGAATTATCCGATGTATCATGGATTTAGTTTTCTCGTTTCCTAAAGCAAATCATTTATTTCTAAGGAAAGACTTTCATTAGTGCCCGATTTTCGACTTGGAATTCCAAAGGTTTTCGTCATTTGTCCGCATAACTCTTCTGTCTGTCTCATGATGCTTGAAGTCGAGTTCGGATTTTGGATTATCTTCTCTATCGTTTCGCGAATGGTTTTCTTGTCATGTGAGAGTACTAAAAAGTGATTTGCATTTACGACCACAAAGAGCCTCGAAAGGAGCAACCTTAATGCTCATGTGATAGATGTTAATGTATGAGAATTTAAGCAAGGGCAACCAAGTATCCCATGACTTGCTGAATTCAAACACCCAGACTTGGAGCATGACTTCGAGTGGTTGAATGGTCCGTTCGCTTTGGCTATTGGTTTGAGGGTGATAAGCAATGCTCATGACTAGCTGTATTCCTATAGCCTTCTGAAGTGACTGTCATAATCTTGGAGTAATTTCGTTATCTCGATCCACGCAGTGCTTTGTCCGCGATGTTCTCCGGCTTTGATGCTTTGAAGGCTGGTCGTAGATGTTGACAGTGTTTTATTCTTGTTTCGTGAGCAGACAAGTATGTTATTGATGAAAAATAATGAAAAGGCTGAATAGGAATGGTTGCGAAAACTCAATTCGTAGGGTTCATGAATACCGTGGGAGCATTCATTAGACCGAAGGGTATCACAGCGAATTTGAAATGGTCGCGATGAGTTTGGAAAGCAGTTTTTGGAATGTCCTCTTCCTGGGCTCGAAGTTGATGATAACCGGTTCTTAGATCTATTTTAGAGAAGTAATTAGCTCCTTAGAGCTGGTTAAATAGGTCGTCAGTCCGAGGGAGTGGGTATCGGTTTTTGATAGTGAACTTATTCAATTCCCTAAAATTGATGCACATTCTGAAGGATTCGTCTTCTTGAAGAACAAGACCGGAGCTCTGAAGGGTGAGAAGCTTGGTCAGATGAATCCTTAGCACAACAATTCTTCTCAATTGACTGGATAACTCGCGAATTTCGGCGGAAGCTAACCTATAGGGTGAATTGGCAATTGATGTGGCTCCCAGTATTAGGTCGATTTGAAATTCGACCTCTCTTTCTGGAGGTATTCCCGGAAGTTCTTCAGGAAATACATTCGGAAAATCGCATGCTACTGGAATACCTTGTATGCTTACTTCTTCCTCGGTCTTGTCCACAACATGAGCAAGGAAAACATAGTCCTTCTGGTGCAGGTACTTCTGTGCCTTGGTGCACGAAATATGACGAGGATTTGGTGCCAGGTTTATCACCATGGATTTTTAGGGTTTCGTGATTTGGAAGATGAAGGAAAACGGCCTTCTCGCGACACATAATATCAGCACGGTGGGGGCTTAACCCAACCATGCCGATTATCACATCAAAACTCCTAATATTTACTGGCATTAAATTTTTATTTGAAATGAATGGTTGTTTAGTGTTAAGGTGTTTCCTACATAAATATCCTTGGTTGATTCGGTTTTTCCCATTAGTCATCTGCATCGTTAAGGCTTAGTTTAGCCTCTAGGGTTGTGGTTTTAGTAAGTGTTTGAATATGTTACTAATGGAATTTAGGTTAGCTTCACTACTGGGTAAGAGGTAAGTGAAAAAGTTGTTAAGTGGCAACGTACCAGTAACAACCACCGGGTCTTGGACTGCTTCGCCTTGACCCCAGCGCCTGAAGTGACCGCTTCCTCCATACCCATAGCAGGTGTGACTGGTCTCATTATTGGTGTTGCTGTTAAGGTTGTTGCTGTTTTTGTTTGGCTGATGGTTATGACATGGATAAGTTCTACAGTATTTGGCGGTGTGATTCTTT
This sequence comes from Lactuca saligna, assembly GCF_052625555.1. Taxonomy (NCBI): domain Eukaryota; kingdom Viridiplantae; phylum Streptophyta; class Magnoliopsida; order Asterales; family Asteraceae; genus Lactuca; species Lactuca saligna. The sequence continues at coordinate 228,812,895 of NC_136420.1, read as the reverse complement.
CAGTTGCATTTCTTACAAGACATCTCCCGGCAGGCTCCGTTATGATGGAAATTGCACTGGTTGCATTTTGGAAGGCTTCCAACATATGGTCGCGTTGATGTTGGTGTGATAGTGGTCATGGTTGCATGAACAATAACATGTTGCTTCTTTGAGAACCTTTGAGTTGGCTGTCCCTTTCTCTTACTTCCAGGATTTTTCTTCCTACTCATAAGCTTGGGGTTTAGTGTTCCTTGATAATATGTCACTTGTTGGTTTCCATGTTGATTCCTTCTGATGGAGTCGTCAATGCTATTCCCGCATCCATTGGTGTTGTTTTCATTGATCTGTGCCATAGCAACGGTTACTACCGCTGTTACAGCAGCTTCGAATGTAGCAGAGTCCATCTGCAGGAGCGATGTCTCGCGGGTGCACTTCTTATTCCTGTAGGGTGGCATTTCCCTGCTGCACGTTGATAATCCAGATCGTAAGTAATGATCGTCATTCCTAATTGTACTCTATAAATTTTGCATCTTGTTATATAATTCTCACTGCTTCCATCTACATCCCTGTGATGTATTCGCGGTAGTAGGTAATCGCATATTTGGCACAATCGCTACATCTATCCTTAGAGTATATAGGTTGTTCTGGTTTCGAGATCCTTAAGTATCTAGCAGTTTTGAGGGTTTGGTTGTGCATATAATTGAATTTATGCAATCACACGAAATAAAGATAACATATAATCATTTCATTAGTACACGAAAGAGAGTCATATAGGATAGTAGGGGGGAAAAAGAAAAGGTTGATCCTAATTGTGGCAGAAAGTGTCTGGTGGTGGTGCTGATGAAGCGGATGCACCTCGGAGACGAGCTACTTGTTGTTCGGTATCTCGTAGTCGTACTTCCCACACTAACTGTCTCGCTCGGGAGTCTCTGCTCACTTCCTGTGTTTGTCTCTCATCTCTCTCAATAGAAAACCACATTGGTTCCGTTCAATTTGAGGTGTCCTGAGCTTGATTATCAATACTTCATGTCACACCCCCGAACCAGATGGCGGAAACGTACGAGGGCTATTGTGACTCAATTGAATACCATCACAAAGAATATACATGAAACATAACATCATACAATACCAAGCATTGGAATATTACAACTGGTTGTGTTTACATTCAGTACATAGCTTCAAAACATTACCTTCTCAAAGGTAGATTGTTCATTACTAGTTAGACAAACAACAAGACATCACTGAGTACATTTTTCCCTTCGGTTTACCTGTTACCTGAGAATACAAGTATTTTGAAAAACGTCAACATATGAAATGTTGGTGAGTTCATAAGTCATGTTTGAAATATAGTGGTTTGTATTGTTTTGAAAATCACCAGAAAATCCGATATTTTCTGAAAAGAACTTAGTATAAAAAGTGTGAAGATCCGTAAATATGCTTTTTTGTTTCTATAAATGTAAAAGTGCAATTTGTAAAACTCGGTATGTAACTCGTAGGTGTATTAATTGAAAACCCTAGGAAAACCCGATGTTTTCCTAATACTTTGCATCAAATAATTTGTATCTTGCTATTTCGTTACGACAGGTGTATTCGTTGAGTCCCGGTGACGTTGGATTAATTATGAATTGTGAATTGTTATAAACACACATTAATGAAAATGACTAGTTTACAGCCATACAAACGATCCCTTAGGCGTCGCTCGCACTATTCACTTAATCCAAACACCCGGACTTCATGTAGCCCCACGACCGAGGAGGAAAAGAGGGTGCGAAGCCCCAATATTTTCCGTAAGTCGTTCAAGGCTATCGTGAATGCGAAGGGCCCTTAGCCCGACCCGCATTTGGTGAATTCTCGACTTTACTAGCAGCACCAGAAGGCCCTTGGGGTCCAACAGCACAAAGCTTGTAAAAGTCCTTTTACACGAAATTAGGTCATGTAAGACCCAACTACATGTAAGCGGGTTTCCTTCGGGCCTAAAGATCATGCCATTGGGCTAGCTAGGCCCAATAAACATGATTTGAAACTTTTGGGCCCAAAGATGGTGTATCGACGTCTGGTGTATTCTCACGTGTGTATTGACTTCCCGAATTTTCCACGTGTCTATTGAAAGTTGGTCGTGTTAGTAATTTCGGATTCATTATTGATTCGAGACCGAATCAATTCGTTTGATAACGAATTTTTGGTGTTGTTGTGTATTGTGATTTGTCGGTAGTCGCAGTGTCAGTATTTTATCGCAACGGATGTATTGATTTAAACATTGAAAATTTTCTGTTTACAACCCCTTTCTTTTGTAAATTTACCTTTTCAACCCTTTGAACAAATTAATTTCCTATTTAGTCCTTAAACCATTTGTCTTGGCATTTTAATATCAGAACTTGTTGCAATTGATATTTTTCAGCACATTTTTATTTGAAAACAGTTTTAGTCCCCCAAAATACAGTTTTCTCAGCTGTAACCTCCCTTTTTCGCAGTTTTTACATCTTTGGCCCAAATTGGAAAATTTTTGCAACTTTGGTCCTTTTTAATTATGAAAAGCATTTTTAACCTTTGAAATGGACTTGGAACAGTAGTAGTCCACTGTTTTACAGAAAAACACAGTTTCAGCCCTCAAGTTGGAAAATTTTGCATATTGGGTCTTATTGGGCCGAAAATGTCGTTTTTAGCCCATTATGCTTAAAAATTTCACATTTAATCCTCCAAAGAGAATATTTCCAGAAAAATACCTTATTAAAACTGTTTTGACTCATTTCATCCATCAGAATTTGTATTTTGTCATTTTGGGCCATTTAACTTCATTTTTTTTAACATTTTGATTCCAAAAAAAAATGGGATTATTGGCCCAATGAGTTCAATTTAACCAACTTGGTTATTTCTCTAGAAATGATTTGTGTGTAATAATATGTTTAACACTTGTTTCATACATCCTAATGCAAATCTCGATTTTAAGGACTTTTTGACTAGTTCCAACACCATAATCACATATAAACATGTAAATAAGCATAGAAATCATACAAAGCATACATATACTCATAGATCTACACATTTGCTTGTATTCCCCCCCCCCCCACACACAAAAGTTATAAAACCAAAAAATAGGGGGTATGAAGCTCACCTTTGGGTGTGGTATCGGTTGTGAGAGGAAATAGAAGAAAATGGGATGATTTTCGGCCTAAGCAACCTTTTCTTGATGATCTCGAGTTTGAGAGGTTCTAAGACACAAGATTATGATTCATATGAGTTAAGAAGAGACTTTTGGATATCAAAAGAAGTCTAAAGTGTGGATCCAAGTATCAACTTACCTAGATGATTATTTTTTTGTGAAGAATTCTCCTTGTAAGGCTCTTGATTCTCGAAATTTTTTGAAGGAGGAGGGAGGAATGCTCTTCAAGACTTAGAGAGATTTGGAATGGATTTTTGTGATGTGTGTGTGTGTTCTTGGCTGAAATAAGAGGAGAAGAGAGAGAGGAGTTGAAGTGACACTCCTAGATGCATGTTGGTCCATGCATGGAGGTATGAGGGATATAAGTGTGGTGGCACTCCATAAGTCAACTCTTCACCTTTGGATTTGGGCTTTTGGGCCGAGATTTTAAAAGGAAAGGAAAGTTTTGGGCTTTAATGCCCCTAAGCCCAATATTAGAGTTAGTTTGGATGATTTTTGGCCCAAAAAAATATAATATAATTTTTACACTTTGTTGGGCTAGTTTAGGTTAATTATGGTTCATAATATTTAATTTATTTCATTCTAGGCCCAATATAGCCCAAAATGTTGAAATAAATGAGTGTGGGTCCAATTAGAGCCCATTTAAAGGTTCTAAGCCCATGATAGTTAAATTGGAAGTTTATTGGTCCATTGGGTCCAATAAGGAAGTCCTAGTCCAAAATGGACCTAAACAAGAACTTCTAGGGTTTCCAATTGCTTGTTGACTATTTGTAATACTTGTATGGTGTATTTGATTGAAAATTTTGATGTCATAGAGTAAGCATCATACATACTCTTAAGTTTTTAATTCCACATTTTTACTTGAGTGTAGTGATTACAAGACACAAAATTTCTAGTTGTGACATCATCCCCGTGTTAGAGGGAATTTCATTCCGGAATTCTGTTTGAAAGCTAGATTTGAGAATGCTAAAATAGGTGAGGGTACTTTTACCTCATTTGATCTTCGTGTTCCCACGTGAATTCTGGCCCACGCTTCACGTTCCACCGTACCTTCACAATCGGGATGCGACTTTTCTTAGTACGCTTCATCTCCCTGTCCATGATTTCAACTGGTTCTTCAACGAACAGGAGATTCTCGTTGATTTTGATCTCGTCATGGGGAATGAAGAGTGTTTCATCCGATAGACACTTCTTTAGATTAGAGACATGGAACACGGGGTGTACGCTGTTTAGCTCTGCGGGTAGCTGCAGTTTATATGCCATTGGACCTATTCGGGCGATGATCTCGAAAGGTCTGATGTATCATGGGTTCAGCTTTCCCCGTTTTCCGAAATGAATAACTCCTTTCCAGGGTGAGACTTTCAACAGTACTCGATCCACGACCTGAAATTATAAGGGCTTTCCCCGTTTATCGGCGTAGCGCTTTTGTCGGTCGCGCGATGCTTGTAATCGAGCTCTAATTTGGACGATTTTTTCCGTGGTTTCACGAATGATATCCGGTCCCGTTAATGTCCTGTCCGTTGTATGTGCTGTTGCTAGTTGGGTATCACCCATCTCAGCCCAGCATAACGGTGATCTACACTTACGCCCGTATAGTGCTTCGAAAGGAGCGACCTTGATGCTCGAATGGTAACTGTTGTTATATGAGAATTCTACTAAGGGTAAGTGGGTATCCCAAGACTTCCCAAAGTCTATTACACATGCGCGGAGCATGTCTTCAAGCGTTTGAATGGTTCGCTCACTTTGACCATCCGTTTGTGGATGATAAGCGGTGCTCATGTCGAGATGAGTTCCCAATGCCTTATGGAGAGATTGCCAAAAACGTGAAGTGAACCTACTGTCCCTATCCGAGATAATAGACACTGGTACTCTGTGGAGTCTCATGATTTCTCGAATGTATAAACGTGTCAATCTTTCCATCTTGTAGGATTCCTTTATGGTCAGGAAATGGGTAGATTTCGTCAGTCGGTCGACTATTACCCATATGGTGTCCAGTGCATCCGACGTCTTGGGTAGCTTGGTCACGAAATCCATAGAAATCCCCTCCCATTTCCACTCAGGGATTATCAGTTGCTGTAATACTCTTGAGGGTTTCTGGTACTCCACCTTTACCTTTGCACACGTAAGGCACTTACTAACATAGGTAGCAATTTCCGCCTTCATGTTAGGCCACCAATAGTGTTGTTTAATATCCAAATACATCTTGTCTGAACTGGGATGAATGGAGTATCGCGTCTTGTGGGCTTCCTTCATAACAACCTCCCTAAATCCTCCGAGTTTAGGGACCCAAATACAGTTCATGAAATAGTATGCTCCATTCTCCTTTGCCTCTAGGTTCTTCTCCATTCCGCGCAATGCTTCGCTTGCTGTATTTTCCGTCTTCATGGCCTCTGACTGGGCTACTGCAATTTGAGTGGCTAGGTGAGATTGAATGGTTATTGAAAGAGCTTTCGTACGACCATTAGAGTACTCCTTCCAACTTAATGCGTCGGCTACCACGTTGGCCTTGCCTGGGTGGTACTTGATCTCACACTCGTAATCGTTTAGTAATTCAACCCATCTTCGTTGCCTCGTGTTCAGCTCCTTCTGGTTCAAGATGTGCTGGAGACTCTTGTGGTCTATGAAGATGGTGCACTTCGTACCGTAAAGGTAATGCCTCCAAATCTTTAGGGATAAGACTACGGCTCCCAATTCTAGGTCATGGGTCATATGGTTTACTTCGTGCGTCTTTAGTTGGCGGGATGCGTAAGCTATCACCCTTCCACGCTACATGAGAACACATCCTAATCCCTGATTTGACGCATCACAGTGGACCACGAAATCTTCCGTTCCCTCCGATAGTGACAGTACCAGGGCACTACAGAGAGCTTGTTTCAGGGTTCGGAATGCGACTTCTTGTTTGTCCCTCCATTTGAATGGAACGCCCTTTTGTGTAAGCGAGGTAAGTGGTTTGGCGATCTTAGAGAAGTTTTGAATGAATCTCCTATAGTAGCCTGCTAGACCCAAGAATTGACGGATTTCCGTGGGTGTTGTCGGGATTGCCCATCCTTCAACAGCTTTGACCTTAGAGGGATCCACATGAATTCCATCTTGGCTAACTACATGACCTAGGAAGTTCACACTCCGGAGCCAAAACTCACACTTGGAGAGTTTTGCGTATAGCTTTTCCGATCGCAGCGTTTCTAGGATTTGTCGGAGGTGTTGGCCATGCTCTTCTTCACTTCGGGAATAGACGAGAATGTCATCAATGAAGACGATGACAAAGTTGTCTAGGAATGGTTGACAAATCCGATTCATCAGATCCATAAATGCGGCAGGGGCATTTGTTAGACTGAAGGGCATTACGACAAATTCATAATGTCCGTAGCGAGTTCGGAAAGCGGTTTTTGGAATATCCTCTTCCCGGACTTTGAGTTGGTGGTATCCGGACCGTCCTTGGAGCTGGTCAAATAGATCATCAATTCGTGGGAGCGGGTAGTGATTTTTAACAGTGAGTTTATTTAACTCTCTGTAATCGATGCTCATTCTAAAGGATCCGTCCTTTTTTTTGACAAAGAGAACTGGAGCTCCCCATGGCGAGTAACTAGGGCGGATGAATCCCTTATCCAAGAGTTCACTGAGTTGGCTGGACAATTCCTGCATTTCAGCAGGAGCTAGCCGATAGGGTGATTTAGCGAGAGGAGTTGCCCCTGGAACGAGGTCAATTCGGAACTCCACTTGTCTCTCTGGGGGTACTCCTGGAAGATCTTCAGGAAACACGTCTGGGAACTCACATGCTATGGGAATCTCTTGAACATTAACATCTTCCTTGATTTTATCCACTATGTGATCCAGGAACGCCAAATTGTTCTTTCGTAGATGTTTTTGTGCCTTGATGCACGAGATGAGGCGAAGGTTCATGCTAGGTTTGTCTCCGTAAATTACTAGGGTTTCGTGATTGGGAAGGCGAAGGCGAACGAACTTCTCGTGACACATAATTTCAGCATGGTGGGGGCTTAACTAGTCAATGCCGATGATCACATCGAAACTCCTAATTGATACCAGCATTAAGTCTATTCGAAAGACGTGTTGATTAAGGGTTAGGGTACATCCGATGTAGATTTCCCCGGTGGATTCGGTTTTCCCATTGGCCATTTCCACCGTAAAGGTTTCATTTAGCTTCTGGGGCTGTTGTTTTAATAAATGTTTAAACTTATTGCTTACGAAACTTCGCTCCGCTCTGATGTGAAATAAGATGCATGCATAAGTTTGGTTTAGGGGAAACGTACCGGTAACAAAAGTGGGGTCCTGAATCGCCTCTCCCTGACCCATGGTCAGCATCCTTCCTGTTCCTCGATTTCCTGAATTGTTTTTGTTAGGGCAGTCTTGGCGGAAATTCCCAGTCCTCCCACACCCATAACAGGTGTGGCTAGGCCCTGCATTGCTGCCGCCGGTGATGACGTTGTTGTTGTTGCAATTTTTGTTGTTGTTGTTTCCCTGTTGTTGGTTCTGGGGAGGGTAGGTCCTGTAGTACTTTGTTGTGTGTCCCCTTCGGTTACAACTGGTGCACTGCAACTCCTTGCATTCTCCATTGTGATGGAAACCACACTTGTTGCACTTGGGAAGATTACCGGAATAAGGTCTGGGAGCATGTGAAGCAGCTGAGGCTGGAGCATGTGGTGTGGCTGGAACCGGTGCAGTGACAACGTTACCCGCCACTTTCTGCTGCTTTTTAGAGGTCTCGGGGCCTGGACGCCCTTCCTCTTATTGTTCTTCCCCTTCTTGCCATCACCTTCCTTCTTTCTTTCAGCCTCCGCTAGCTTCTCACCCTTCTTGTTGTTATGGTCATACAGCTTCTTTGCCAATCTTTTTGCACTGTCAAATGTTTCAGGGTTTGCAGCTATCACATTTCCTTGAATTGGTGATCTTAGTCCCCAGATGAATCGCTCAATCTTCTTTCCTTCCGAGGTGATCATGCCCGGGCACAACAGAGATAGTTCACTAAATTTCGATATGTAGGCATCGATATTCGCATTCTGCACAGTGAGGTTCCATAGCTCTTGCTCCATTTTCTGAATCTCACCTCGTGGGCAGTATTCAACCATTAACATTTCTTTCATCTCCACCCATGGCATAGAGTTGGCTACAGGGAGTGTCATGGCTTCCACATGTCCGTTCCACCAGGTGAGCGCTTGATCGACTAAAGTGTAGGCCACGAACTTCACTTTCATCTGCTCAGGACAATCGCATATCTTGAATACCGATTCCACCTTCTCGATCCATCACTTCAGAGTGATCACTCCTCCAGTGCCGTTAAAAGTTCGTGGTTTGGTATTTGTAAAGTCCTTGTAGGTACACGTTTTGGTGGGTCCTTGATTCATCCCGTTGTTCGAACTCCCGGCCCCTTGCCCGTTGCCTCCTCTGTTGTTCCCTTGGTGAAGTTGTGCCATAGCTGCGGTGACCGCAGCAGACACGGCCGCCGGGAATGCAGTAGAGTCAACTTCGGGTGGGTTTGGTCCAGGGTTTCTGTGAGTAGGTCGGCGAGGCATCTTTCTTTCACGAAACGGAAAGATGTTTAGTGTATGTGGTTTTCGTGAGGTTGTGATCCTATAGACTAGGTACGTGGCACAACTTAAGTACTTCTACGATTTAGAATACAATCATGGATACATAAAACGTAGCAGATTATAACTTCATAATAAAACATATAAAATATTTCATTACTACTATCCGCACTTTGATACATGAAAATTTTGCTCGAAAGAGCATACATAAGCGTTACTAGTTCGACAGCATAACGGCTCTACGAGTAGTGCAATCACTTAAACATAGAGTCGGGGTACGTAACATAGATCCTAGTACTAGTACTAAAGACGAGTATAACTAGTCCCTCGTACGGTGGGACCTATCTAGAAGGTAGTAGTGTAGGTCCTATTATTAACGATGACGACGACACTAAATCATCGAGGTGACGCACCAGAAGTTCAGCCAATTCATCAGCCTCTTGGGTGATTGCCTCTACTTTTCGCTCGGCTTGTACAACCCTCGCCTTGGCCATGATGAGTTGAAGTTTCAGGCTGATAACTGCCTCCTCGAGGGCGCGTAAGTAGTCTGTATCCACCCCTTGAAACATGCGGAAATTTGACGGGGCTTCCAACTGGTGAGGTTCACTACACGGTTCCTATGAATATCCAAGTGATAAACTTCAAGGTTCTTATGAAGATCCAAGTGATAAACTTCAAGTTCTTAACATATTTTTAGATTAATGAAGAAGTCAACACATGATCACCAAATAATTCATGGAAACACACACATAGTCATGCATATATACATAGATCTACACAAATCAACTTATATTATCCCCCAAAAACAAGTAAAAATAAAAAACAAGGGGGTATGAACTCACTTTGATTTGTTGGTCTTGGTTTGATGAAGAGTTTGAAGGAGATTTTCGGCCCTAGATGTTTCCTTCAGGAGATCTTTGAAGTCTATGAAGTTCAAGAGCATAGATCATAAGATGATGTGGGTTAAGAAGAGATTTTGATGGAATATTGAAGTTAAAACATAGATCCAAGTAAGTACTTACCCAAGATGATGATTTAGATGAAGATCCTTTTTGAGAGCACCCAAAATCTCGAAATTTTAGATGGGTGAAGGAAGAGTTTTTGAGATTTTTTTTTGAGAGGTTTTGAAAGTGGAGTGTGTGTGTGTGTTGCTTTGGCCGAGAGAATAAGAGGGGAGGGAGGAAGATATAGAGGTTGATTAATGGTGGTGTGAGAGGTGCATGGATACATGCACTCTTGCATGGATATCCAACAAATAAAGATTAGGTGTGATGTGTTAGGTAAATCCTCTTTTTTCAATTTTTGTTTTTCATCTTCTTGGACCGAGAATGGGCCTAATGGAGTGAAGGAAATTGATGTTGGGCTCACTCTCTTGGCTTTATTCGAATTTCCTAAGTCCAATAATGTTTTTCGGCCCATTATGGTATAAATGAATGGTTTTATGGTCCATTAGGGCTAATTAATTTATTTATGGTTCAATATGGCCCATTAGGGTTAGAATGAATCATTCTAAGGCCAAATGGCCCAAAATGTTATAGATTGATGAATTGGTGATTTATTGGTCCCTTAGGCCCAATAAGAGAATCCTAGTCTATAATGAACTTGAGCCGAGATTTCTAGGGTTCCAACCCATAGTTGAACATATGAGATATATTTGAATGAGAATGAAGTATAGTATTCACTTAGAGTACAAGTTATTACACTAGGTGAATGATTGCATGAGAGTAGAATTTCCTAGCAAAAATGCTAGTTGTGACATCATCCCCCGTTAGAGGGAATTTCGTCCCTAAATTCTTTCGAAAGGTAGGTTCATGAATGATAGAATAGGTGAGCGTACTTATGCTTCATCTGGTCTTCGCATTCACATGTGAATTCCAATCCACACTTGGCGCTCCATCGAACCTTCACAATCGGAATGCGACATTGCTTTGTACGCTTTACTTCCTTATCCCATACATCGTCTGGTTCTTCGGCGAACAAGAGATTCTCGTTTTTTTCGACCTTTTTCTAAAGGATTGATAAGAGTTTTTCCTGATAGGCACTTTTTCAGATTCGATACGCTGAACACAGGGTGTACATTGCTGAGCTCTACAGGCAGCTGCAGCCTATAAGTATTTGGACCAATCCGAGCAAGAATCTCGAATTGTCCGATGTATCATGGATTTAGTTTTCTCGTTTCCTAAAGCAAATCATTTATTTCTAAGGAAAGACTTTCATTAGAGCCCGATCTTCGACTTGGAATTCCAAAGGTTTTCATCCTTTGTCCGCATAACTCTTCTGTCTGTCTCATGATGCTTGAAGTCGAGTTCGGATTTTGGATTATCTTCTCTATCGTTTCGCGAATGGTTTTCTGGTCACGTGAGAGTACTAAAAAGTGATTTGCATTTACGACCACAAAGAGCCTCGAAAGGAGCAACCTTAATGTGATAGATGTTAATGTATGAGAATTTAAGCAAGGGCAACCAAGTATCCCATGACTTGCTGAATTCAAACACCCAGACTTGGAGCATGACTTCGAGTGGTTGAATGGTCCGTTCGCTTTGGCTATTGGTTTGAGGGTGATAAGCAATGCTCATGACTAGCTGTATTCCTATAGCCTTCTGAAGTGACTGTCATAATCTTGGAGTAATTTCGTTATCTCTATCCACGCAGTGCTTTGTCCGCGATGTTCTCCGGCTTTGATGCTTTGAAGGCTGGTCGTAGATGTTGACAGTGTTTTATTCTTGTTTCGTGAGCAGACAAGTATGTTATTGATGAAAAATAATGAAAAGGCTGAATAGGAATGGTTGCGAAAACTCAATTCGTAGGGTTCATGAATACCGTGGGAGCATTCATTAGACCGAAGGGTATCACAACGAATTTGAAATGGTCGCGATGAGTTTGGAAAGCAGTTTTTGGAATGTCCTCTTCCTGGGCTCGAAGTTGATGATAACCGGTTCTTAGATCTATTTTAGAGAAGTAATTAGCTCCTTAGAGCTGGTTAAATAGGTCGTCAGTCCGAGGGAGTGGGTATCGGTTTTTGATAGTGAACTTATTCAATTCCCTAAAATTGATGCACATTCTGAAGGATTCGTCTTCTTGAAGAACAAGACCGGAACTCTCAAGGGTGAGAAGCTTGGTCAGATGAATCCTTAGCGCAACAATTCTTCTCAATTGACTGGATAACTCGCGAATTTCGGCGGAAGCTAACCTATAGGGTGAATTGGCAATTGATGTGGCTCCCAATATTAGGTCGATTTGAAATTCGACCTCTCTTTCTGGAGGTATTCCTGGAAGTTGTTCAGGAAATACATTTGGAAAATCGCATGCTACTGGAATACCTTGTATGCTTACTTCTTCCTCGGTCTTGTCCACAACATGAGCAAGGAAAACATAGTCCTTCTGGTGCAGGTACTTCTGTGCCTTGATGCACGAAATATGACGAGGATTTGGTGCCAGGTTTATCACCATGGATTTTTAGGGTTTCGTGATTTGGAAGATAAAGGAAAACGGCCTTCTCGCGACACATAATATCAGCACGGTGGGGGCTTAACCCAACCATGCTGATTATCACATCAAAACTCCTAATATTTACTGGCATTAAATTTTTATTTGAAATGAATGGTTGTTTAGTGTTAAGGTGTTTCCTACATAAATATCCTTGGTTGATTCGGTTTTTCCCATTAGTCATCTGCATCGTTAAGGCTTAGTTTAGCCTCTAGGTTTGTGGTTTTAGTAAGTGTTTGAATATGTTACTAATGGAATTTAGCTTAGCTTCACTACTGGGTAAGAGGTAAGTGAAAAAGTTGTTAAGTGGCAACGTACCAGTAACAACCACCGGGTCTTGGACTGCTTCGCCTTGACCCCAGCGCCTGAAGTGACCGCTTCCTCTATACCCATAGCAGGTGTGACTGGTCTCATTATTGGTGTTGCTGTTAAGGTTGTTGTTGTTTTCGTTTGGCTGATGGTTATGACATGGATAAGTTCTACAGTATTTGGCGGTGTGATTCTTTCAGTTGCATTTCTTACAATACATCTCCCGGCATGCTCCGTTATGATGGAAATTGCACTGGTTGCATTTTGGAAGGCTTCCAACATATGGTCGCGTTGATGTTGGTGTGATAGTGGTCATGGTTGCATGAACAATAACATTTTGCTTCTTTGAGAACCTTTGAGTTGGTTGTCCCTTTCTCTTACTTCCAGGATTTTTCTTCCTACTCTTAAGCTTGGGGTTTAGTGTTCCTTGATAATATGTCACTTGTTGGTTTCCATGTTGATTCCTTCGGATGGAGTCATCAATGCTATTCCCGCATCCATTGGTGTTGTGTTCATTGATCTGTGCCATAGCAACGGTTACTACCGCTGTTACAGCTGCTTCAAATGTAGCAGAGTCCATCTGCAGGAGCGATGTCTCGCGGGTGCACTTGTTATTCCTGTGGGGTGGCATTTCATTGCTGCACGTTGATAATCCAAATCATAAGTAATGATCGTCATTCCTGATTGTACTCTATAAATTTTGCATCTTGTTATATAATTCTCACTGCTTTCATCTACATCCATGTGATGTATTTGCGGTAGTAGGTAATCGCATATTTGGCACAATCGCTACGTCTATCCTTAGAGTATATAGGTTGTTCTGGTTTCGAGATCCTTAAGTATCTAGCAGTTTTGAGGGTTTGGTTGTGCATATAATTGAATTTATGCAATCACACGAAATAAAGATAACATATAATCATTTCATTAGTACACGAAAGAGAGTCATATAGGATAGTAGGGGGGAAAAAGAAAAGGTTGATCCTAATTGTGGCAGAAAGTGTCTGGTGGTGGTGCTGATGAAGCGAATGCACCTCGGAGACGAGCTACTTGTTGTTCGGTATCTCGTAGTCGTACTTCCCACACTAACTGTCTCGCTCGGGAGTCTCCGCTCACTTCCTGTGTTTGTCTCTCATCTCTCTCAATAGCAAACCACATTGGTTCCGTTCAATTTGAGGTGTCCTGAGTTTGATTATCAATACTTCATGTCACACCCCCGAACCAGACGGCGGAAACGTACGAGGGCTATTGTGACTCAATTGAATACCATCACAATGAATATACATGAAACATAACATCATACAATACCAAGCATTGGAATATTACAACTGGTTGTGTTTACATTCAGTACATAGCTTCAAAACATTACATTCTCAAAGGTAGATTGTTCATTACTAGTTAGACAAACAACAAGACATCACTGAGTACATTTTTCCCTTCGGTTTACCTATTACCTGAGAATACAAGTATTTTGAAAAACATCAACATATGAAATGTTGGTGAGTTCATAAGTAATGTTTGAAATTTAGTGGTTTGTATTGTTTTGAAAATCACCAGAAAATCCGATATTTTCTGAAAAGAACTTAGTATAAAAAGTGTGAAGATCCGTAAGTATGCTTTTTTGTTTCTATAAATGTAAAAGAGCGATTTGTAAAACTCGGTATGTAACTCGTAGGTGTATTAATTGAAAACCCTAGGAAAACCTGATGTTTTCCTAATACTTTGCATCAAATAATTTGTATCTTGCTATTTCGTTACGACAAGTGTATTCGTTGAGTCCCGATGACGTTGGATTAATTATGAATTGTGAATTGTTATAAACACACATTAATGAAAATGACTAGTTTACAACCATACAAACGATCCCTTAGGCGTCGCTCGCACTATTCACTTAATCCAAACACCAGGACTTCATGTAGCCCCACGACCGAGGAGGAAAAGAGGGTGCGAAGCCCCGATATTTTCCGTAAGTCGTTCAAGGCTATCGTGAATGCGAAGGGCCCTTAGCCCGACCTGCATTTGGTGAATTCTCGACTTTACTAGCAGCACCAGAAGGCCCTTGGGGTCCAACATCACAAAGCTTGTAAAAGTCCTTTTACACGAAATTAGGTCATGTAAGACCCAACTACATGTAAGCGGGTTTCCTTCGGGCCTAAAGATCATGCCATTGGGCTAGCTAGGCCCAATAAACATGATTTGAAACTTTTGGGCCTAAAGACGGTGTATCGACGTCTGGTGTATTCTCACGCGTGTATTGACTTCACGAATTTTCCGCGTGTGTATTGAAAGTTGGTCGTGTTAGTAATTTCAGATTCATTATTGATTCGAGACCGAATCAATTCGTTTGATAACGAATTTTTGGTGTTGTTGTGTATTGTGATTTGTCGGTAGTCGCAGTGTCAGTATTTTATCGCAACAGATGTATTGATTTAAACATTGAAAATTTTCTGTTTACAGCCCCTTTATTTTGTAAATTTACCTTTTCAACCCTTTGAACAAATTAATTTCCGATTTAGTCCTTAAACCATTTGTCTTGGCATTTTAATATCAGAACTTGTTGCAATTGATATTTTTCAGCACATTCTTATTTGAAAACAATTTTAGTCCCCCAAAATACAGTTTTCTCAGCTGTAACCTCCCTTTTTTCGCAGTTTTTACATCTTTGGCCCAAATTGGAAAATTTTTGCAACTTTGGTCCTTTTTAGTTATGAAAAGCATTTTTAACCTTTGAAATGGACTTGGAACACTAGTAGTCCAATGTTTTACAGAAAAACACAGTTTCAGCCCTCAAGTTGGAAAATTTCGCATATTGGGTCTTATTGGGCCGAAAATGTCGTTTTTAGCCCATTATGCTAAAAATTTCACATTTAATCCTCCAAAGAGAATATTTCTAGAAAAATACCTTATTAAAACTGTTTTGACTCATTTCATCCATCAGAATTTGTATTTTGTCATTTTGGACCCTTTAACTTCATTTTTTTTAATATTTTGATTCCAAAAAAAATGGGATTATTAGCCCAATGAGTTCAATTTAACCAACTTGGTTATTTCTCTAGAAATGATTTGTGTGTAATAATATGTTTAACACTTGTTTCATACATCCTAATGCAAATCTCGATTTTAAGGACTTTTTGACTAGTTCCAACACCATAATCACATATAAACATGTAAATAAGCATAGAAATCATACAAAGCATACATATACTCATAGATCTACACATTTGCTTGTATTCCCCCCCCCACAAAACTTATAAAACCAAAAAATAGGGAGTATGAAGCTCACCTTTGGGTGTGGTATCGGTTGTGAGAAGAGATAGAAGAAAGTGGGATGATTTTCGGCCTAAGCAACCTTTTCTTGATGATCTCGAGTTTGAGAGGTTCTAAGACACAAGATTATGATTTCATATGAGTTAAGAAGAGAGTTTTGGATATCAGAAGAAGTCTAAAGTGTGGATCCAAGTATCAACTTACCTAGATGATGTTTTTTTGTGAAGAATTCTCCTTGTAAGGCTCTTGATTCTCGAAATTTTTTGAAGGAGGAGGCAGGAATGCTCTTCAAGACTTAGAGAGATTTGGAATGGATTTTTGTGATGTGTGTGTGTGTGTTCTCGGCTGAAACAAGAGGGGAAGAGAGAGAGGAGTTGAAGTGACACTCCTAGATGCATGTTGGTCCATGCATGGAGGTATGAGGGATATAAGTGAGGTGGCACTCCATAAGTCAACTCTTCACCATTGGATTTGGGTTTTTGGGCCAAGATTTTAAAAGGAAAGGAAAGTTTTGGGCTTTAATGCCCCTAAGCCCAATATTAGAGTTAGTTTGGATGATTTTTGGCCCAAAAAAATATAATATGATTTTTACACTTTGTTGGGCTAGTTTAGGTTAATTATGGTTCATAATATTTAATTTATTTCATTCTAGGCCCAATATGGCCCAAAATGTTGAAATAAATGAGTGTGGGTCCAATTAGAGCCCATTTAAAGGTTCTAAGCCCATGATAGTCAAATTGGAAGTTTATTGGTCCATTGGGTCCAATAAGGAAGTCCTAGTCCAAAATGGACCTAAACAAGAACTTCTAGGGTTTCCAATTGCTTGTTGACTATTTGTAATACTTGTATGGTGTATTTGATTGAAAATTTTGATGTCATAGAGTAAGCATCATACATACTCTTAAGTTTTTGATTCCACATTTTTACTTGAGTGTAGTGATTACAAGACACAAAATTTCTAGTTGTGACACTTCACGTGCGCCGGACCATGACTGGGTGGGCCTGGTTAGCTGATCCTCTATAACTAAGATCGAAGAGACCTCAGTTCCTACCGTAGCGTGGTCGTATCCCCTGCTGTTGACTCCATATCCAATATCATGTGCCCCAAGGGGGCATGGTGCCATCGAGGTCCATACGATAAGCTGGTACTCTAGCTCTGTATGGAGGATTGATGACATCGGATTCTACATCCAAGTCATCAGCATCACCCTCGAGCTCTTCCTATTCGAGGTTTTTTTATACTGACTCAATGGGTCCAGCTGCAAGTTCTACTCCATGTTCCTCCTCCGGTTCTTCCTCTGGGTCGGGCCACCCTGCTTTTCCCTGACTAGGGAGATAGGGGTTTCCTGGCTAATGATATCCGTCTGTAGTGTATTGCACGAAGGGGTATAAACACTAGAAACAAATAGCATACCAATTACTCCTATAGTAATTTAGTTTTGTTCTATAAGCTCTTTGGATAATTAAATGGTAAGTTTTTGATTTATTGTCCATCACGATTACTCCCGAACACATGTTGGTCGTATTTTGAATGAATGTAGTTGATCAGGCTACATTCACCCTCAATACGACTACATAACTGCCCGAGTTTAATAGCAATGTTCAAATCCTCCAAAGACTTTTACTGTTCTTGTTGTGTTATTATTCTAAAATGCACAGAAAGGTATATGTTTTAATTATTATGTTTAGAGTTGTTTAGTCCCATTGTATTTATAGCTGCATATCCTGAATGATTATATATGCTAGTTCACTATAAACAATTCTCGGATACCAATCTGTCACACTCCCGAACCAGACGACGGAAACGTCATCTTGAAATATCATTATAGTGAATATAATTGAAACATAACATCATCATCATCACACATGTAATATAAGAACATTCATTGTTTAGATCGAGTATTGTATTTGAATATTACATGCCAAAATAGTAAGAGTATGATGAAACAAAATATAACACAATATCCATTAGTTTGTTTCGTTCATCCTGCTTCAACGGTTTCCTGAGAATACAAGTTATTTTGAAAACGATCAACATAAAAAATGTTGGTGAGTTCATAAGCATGTTTGTGAAAATGATTTGTATAACTTTTAAATCCAACATAAAATCCGATATTTTCTGAAAACTGTTTAATGTGTTTGTGTTAGATCTTGTATTAATGCATTTATGTTATTGTTTATTTGACTAAAAAGGTAAAGAGAATGTTCCCAGACAACCCGACGTTGCCTGTAAAAAAATGGTCTTCCATAATCTTCATAACGTTAATTCCTCTAAGCGAGCCGTCATAAAAATACTAAATAATGACAATTTTACCTGTCTTCCCGTTGTTGGATGCCAGTTTTGACTTTGATTATAAGGTTTTTGTCACCCTAGACTGAGTTAGTCTAACTGTAGCAAACAACTCAGGTGTGAGGTGTCATCCCCATATAGAATCTATACACAAATCTTCGTTCTCCCTCCAAGAGACTCTGGTTATAACTACAGGCTACGATTGTACACTTAATAGGTGCCAACCGACAAAACTCACTAGATCCTTAATGAAATTTACGCGAAGAAAAAGGTATAAACTCCTTCCAGGCCCAATGATTTATGTAAGTGAACCACTAAGGCATCGCTAAACATGTAAATCATTTCATGACCCAATTGGAATGAGATTATATAACAAGGGCCCGAAATATATATGAAAGGACAACTAAGGCCCATTTCACACGTAAAGTATTTATAGGCCTAAATATCACACAAATAGTATCCAAGGTCCGTCGCACATGTTAATGGGTCAATGAGGCCCAATAAACATATACAAGACCTTTCACACATAAAAATGGGCCACTAAGGCCGAATAGCCTAGAGAATGATCAAATTAAATCCATTTGTTGGTTTATCATTGGTTTTGGCTAAAGTATTCACTAAAATAGCATAAAAAGAAGAACGCATATAAAACCCATTCCCAGGCCCAATAAACATGTAAGTGGACCATTAAGGCCCACTATACGTGTCTATAATTTCCAGGCGCAAAGGAATATGAACGTCTATCCTAAGCCCAATATACATGTAAAAGGACACTAAGGCCCACTAAACATGTATATTATTTCTAGGCCCGATAAGGATATGAATATCGTTTTTAACCCATTTGCTATTGTTTTGTTTGTTGTAGCTTGATTATTTACAAAGTTGATATAAAAGTCCACTTTTTGTAAACATAACGTTCTTGGCCCAATAAGCCAAAAATTTACAATTAAGACCCAATTATGTAAGAATAACACTTTAATCTCCAATTTTGTTAAAAACTTGTGTTGATGACTACTTTGTGATAAAGATAACATTTTAAACCAATTTTTGTCAAAATATCATTTTTGGCTCGATTTTTATGGAAATACACATTTTTCTGGTTTTGGGCCTTTCCGACCTAGTTTTTGGAAAATTTGTAGAAAAATCATCGTAAGTCGAAATTTGGATCCATAATTTCTAGAATTTTGGAAATTTTGTCTAATTTGTTCAGAATTTTTCTCATAATTTTTAATGGCTTCTAACAAGTGTGAAATTTCTCACCTTCACGGGATGGTCTGAAAGTATTTCAAATTTGATAGGCAGTTTTGTAAAATTCGCCAAAAATTGTAGAAAAATCGCATGAAAACGTGACAGTAGTCATTTTAAAGGTATAAATCTGAACTTTATCCATGTAAAACAGTTTTGAAAAATAGTTACATTAAGAGGGTCAAAACAGTCCGAGATTGGACCAAAACTTTCCTGTCAAGGACTGTTCCATGAGTTTAATTTATAGATCTCACAACACAACACTCATTTTTGCTATTTAAAGTGTATAAATCTCAGATATACTAGTTTAAATGTATTATATATGATAAAACATACTTTTATCATGGTTCTTATGAAGATCCAAGTGATAAACTTCAAGTTCTTAACATATTTTTTAGATTAATGAAGAAATCAACACATAATCACCAAATAATTCATGGAAAACACACATAGTCATGCATATACACATAGATCTACACAAAATCAACCTGTATTCTCCCCCAAAAACAAGTACAAACCAAAAACAAGGGGGTATGAACTCACTTTGGTTTGTTGGTCTTGGTTTGATGAAGAGTTTGAAGGAGATTTTCGGCCCTAGATGTTTCCTTCAGGAGATCTTTGAAGTCTAAGAAGTTCAAGAGCATAGATCATAAGATGATGTGGGTTAAGAAGAGATTTTGATGGAATCTTGAAGTTAAAACATAGATCCAAGTAAGTACTTAACCAAGATGATGATTTAGATGAAGATCCTTTTTGAGAGCACCCAAAATCTCGAAATTTTGGATGGGTGAAGGAAGAGTTTTTGAGATGATTTTTTTAGAGGATTTAAAAGTGGAGTGTGTGTGTGTGTGTGTGTTGCTTTGGCCGAGAGAATAAGAGGGGAGGGAGGAAGATATAGAGGTTGATTAATGGTGGTGTGAGAGGTGCATGTATACATGCACTTGCATGGATATCTAACAAATAAATTAGGTAAATCCTCTTTTTCCAATTTTTGTTTTTTTTCTTCTTGGACTGAGAATGGGCCTAATGGAGTGAAGGAAATTGATGTTGGGCCCACTCTCTTGGCTTTATTCAAATATCCTATGTCCAATAATGTTTTTCGGCCCATTATGGTATAAATGAATGGTTTTATGGTCCATTAGGGCTAATTAATTTATCTATGGTCCAATATGGCCCATTAGGGTTAGAATGAATCATTCTAAGGCCAAATGGCCCAAAACGTTATAGATTGGTGAATTGGTGATTTATTGGTCCCTTAGGTCCAATAAGAGAATCCTAGTCGATAATGAACTTGAGCTGAGATTTCTAGGGTTTCCAACCCATAGTTGAACATATGAGATATATTTGAATGAGAATGAAGTATAATATTCACTTAGAGTACAAGTTATTACTAGGGAAATGATTGAATGAGAGTAGAATTTCCTAGCAAAAATGCTAGTTATGACAGATAGATCTAGCAAAAGAGCATGTTTTGGTTAGATAATTTGAAAAGCGAGAGGTATTAGAGCGTGTAAATATCTTTCAGTATCAATTTAGAATAGCGATCATGAATTACATCAAGTCATAATCAAATTGAACAACAACGTTGAGAATTAGAACTAGAATTATTTAATCAAATTGTTTACAAGTTTATTTCATTTTGTGCATGATTTTAAAGGAGGTTGTTATTTTATTATTTTAACTTAGCAAACAAAATCCCCTTTGTGACCAAAGTACCTTGCGCAAAGAGGTATAGACTTTTATCCTGTGTCTCTGTGGTTCGACCCTGATTGCCTTGTACTACTTTTTAGTGCATTAAAGCAGTTTATTTGGAGTCTGTTGTACCCCTATCATTTGTTAGGTTTGATACGCCTAACAAGGATCCTAAGGAAAAACTTAGGGAATTCGTTAACAGGTTTGGCAGGGAAGCTCTGAGCATCCCTAACATTGACATGGCCACTGCTATGGAAGCTATTAAAATGGGATTAAGAAAGGATTCACCCTTGTACGAAGACCTTGTGATGACCCTATGAAAAATACTGGATGAAGTACAGTGCTGGGAATTGAGGTTCATAAGGCTTGAAGAGAATAGAGAGATCCAGAAGAGAACCAACCCTTCAGATCAGTATGAGAACCCCAACAGGAAGACGAAATCATTGAATCAAATATCCTACAAATCAAAGCCCTACTCTAAACCATATCATCACAAGGTTAATTCCCTTGAAGATGAAGAAGAAGAACTTCCTAACCAAGATGTACTTTGGAGATAAAATAACAAACATTTATCATCAGGTGTAATTCATGCCATGAAGGATCTTGGAGATAAAACAAGATGGACAATGAGAGACAACAAACCCACCGCTTGGAAAGACAAGTCCAGATGGTGTGCTTAGCATGAAGACTTTGGCCACATGATGGAGGACTGCATAGCTTTTGTAACAACATAAATTTAGAACCAATTTTTCATTTTTGCAAACATTAAAACATCAATTAATATTTTAAATTCAAACGTAAACAATATTGTCAAAACCGAATACATCACAAAGGTCATAAAATAGTTTCTCCGATAATGTGTACAATCACGCCGGCGCCTTCCCACGGTCCTCGCTAGTACCTGAAACACATAACACAACAACTGTAAGCATAATTGCTTAGTGAGTTTCCCCAAAATACAACCTACGCACATACGCCTTTCCAGCCCTGACCTTCTGGTCCATGTGTCTCAGGGGACTTCCGTCCCGACTGGGTAAACCTTCCGGTCCTATCCACGTTGATCTTACGGTCCACATTACAATGCCTTCCGGCCCATAACATATTCGCCTTCCGGCCCATATCAAGCATATCATACATGGCACATATAACGATTAACTTATCACACATAATGCATATATTTCATATCATATTCGACCTTCCGGTCACACAGTCAAACCCTTCCGGGTACAGTATAGTGAGAAGACTCACCTCGTATATCTCGATAACTTGCGAATCCTAGAAATCACTCGTGCTCGATCCCCCGAGCTATAATCCTCCTATAACATCATATATCTCTAATTAATGCTTTTACCACTAAGGTTGACTACCCCTATCAAGTCAACACTGGTCAACTCTGGTCAACGGTCAACTTGACCGGACTCGGCGAGTGCACTAGAGCGACTCGGCGAGTCTAAACGTTTTCACCAACTCTCTAGGATTCTCCTTTGACACGTCGAGTACTCCCCTGACTCGACGAGTTCCACCTGGCATGAATCGCGGGGCCACCACGACTCAACTCGCCGAGTCACAAGAACAACTCGGCAAGTTCCAGCTCGACTCAAGCCACCTGTCAACCCTCTCTAACTCTCCATGACTCACTGAGTCAACCATAACTCGGTAGGACCACTCAGTGAGTGGTTAAGGACCATCTTCATGCTACTCCCCGAGTCTGTTCTTCAGACTCAGCGAGTCCATGCCATGCATCAACTAAATCTTGCTTCTGAGGTCAGATCCGCTCCATCCACTCATAGATCTGGCCCTCCTAAGCTCATTCATCATGTAAAGTCACAGTCTTGGCTACCATGTAACATGTACAAGGCTCTTTTTGGAGAAATGACCTCTAAGATGGAAACCCTAGTCTCCAACCCAAAAGGAAGGACATAAAGCATAGCATTAGGGACTTTCTGGACCTACTAAGGTCCAGATCTAGGTACCATATCCCCATGGGACCTCTCACACTTCAATTACAAAGCAAACAAGGAAAGAAGAAACCCTAGATTTGACCATATCAACAAAAATATGAAAATAAGCTCTTAATGATACCTCAAGAAGCTTCCCCTGGCGAAATGGAAATAGATCCAAGCTCCCAAACTCTTCTAGCTTGACTTTCCCCTTCCTTTCTTGCAAATACACACAGATTTGGTGAACAATGGCCTCTTATCTCACTCACAGGAACTCTTAGCTGCTTTGGTGCTCTCAAGGTCAAGGTAGCCGCAATGAAGGGCCATAAGGTCCTTTAAATAGGGCTTAGGACTCGGAAATTAGGGTTTCATTAAACAGCGCGGACTCGCCGAGTCCAGGTGCGAACCCGCGTCCAGAACCACGATCCTACTCGGCGAGTTTAAGCTCCAACTCGCCGAGTCCCCTCACAAAACACCAAAAAATATATAAATAGAAGATACCTGGAAATCCGGGCTGTTACAGCTTTACGAAAAGAAATTAGCTACCTCTTTAGTAAAGGACACCTCAAGTAGATCCTTGGGAGAAAAAGAAAAAAAAAATCCAAGGAGAACAACCAAGATGATCGCAGGACCCCGGAGAAACCAGGATCTCCACCCCTTGACGCTAAGATAATTAACGTTATCTTAGGGGTATCTAAAACTGTTGGTACCTCTTATTCTCAGGCTAAAAGACACGCCAAGGTCTCCAAAACAGAAAAGGAGGATAGACCACGAAAGAATACCATGGTTAGCTATGAAAAGGAAATTACATTTGACGAGATTGATAGGGAAAGAATTCCGGATTGTCACCATAACGGACTCGTGATAACACTCTACATGGCTAACCATTTCATTAGAAGTATCCTCGTTGATGGAGGATCCTTGGTCAATATTATACTCCTAGACACACTGAAAAGGATGAACATCCCATAATCAAAGATAGTCAGAAGATCCTCAGTCCTCACAAGATTCAATGGGGAAGCAAAGCACACAATTGGAGAAATAAAGCTACCAATATACACAGAGGGGGTAAACTCCACACAAAATTTCTGTGTTATTAACACCCTATCTTCTTATAATGTGATACTAGGTAGACCATGGATCCATGAGATGAAAGCAATTCCATCAACATACCATTAGTGTGTGAAGATTCCCACTCCATGGGGGACAGTAAAGACCATGGAGATCAACACGTATCGAAATAATGCTAAAAAACCTCTATGAAATCTACGACCAAAACCCAACAAACATAACAATTAAGATAGGGGCATGAAATGTTCTAGAGACAAAGGAACAAGACGTAAAAGAAATGCCCCTATGAATCAAGGATCTTGAAGCCAAAGTCCTCATAGGAACCTGAATGCCTGATTAGATCAAGAAGGATCTACTGAATTTCTTGAAAACTAGAAGCAAGACATTCGCATGGAAACACGAAGATATGATAGGTATAGACAAAAATATTATTACTCATAAACTTAATATTGATCATTATTTCAGACCAATACACCAAAAGAGAAAGAAGTTTGCACCCAAAAGTAATCAAATCATCCAGGAGGAAGTAGAGAAGATCCTTAAAATAAGGGTGATAAGGAAGTAAATCTCCCAAGATGGCTAGAT
The DNA here is from genome assembly GCF_052625555.1 of Lactuca saligna. Classification (NCBI taxonomy): domain Eukaryota; kingdom Viridiplantae; phylum Streptophyta; class Magnoliopsida; order Asterales; family Asteraceae; genus Lactuca; species Lactuca saligna. Next base: position 228,788,331 of record NC_136420.1, on the reverse strand, counting down.
AATGTGGTTGTCGTACAAAAGAAAAATGGAAAATGGAGAGTGTATGAAGATTACACAAATCTTAACAAAGATTTTCCTAAAGATCCTTTCCCTATACCACATATTGACTCTATTATAGATGTGATAGCTGGCCATGAACTCCTGACCTTCATGGATGATTTTGCAGGGCTACAACAAATCCAAATGTAACCATCAGAACAAGAAGATTATGCATTCATAACACTAACAGGTATATATTGTTACACTGTAATGCCTTTTGGTCTTAAAAATGAAGGTGCGACATATCAAAGATTAGTGAATTGGATGTTCAAAGACAAATTGGGGGACACCATGGAAGCTTATATTGATGACATGGTGGTAAGTCAATGAAAGCCGAAGATCACCTTAGAGACCTCAAGGAAGAATTTGACATCCTGGACGAATACAATATGAAGTTGAACCCACTGAAATGTCACTTTGGAATGAAGTCAGGTAAGTTCGTCAGATACATGGTAACCAAAAGAGGGATAGAAGAAAGCCTAGAACAAATAAAAGCAATCATGAAACTAAGATCCCCGTCTTCAACAAAGGACATCCAGAGGTTAACTGAAAGAGTGGCAACACTCAATAGGTCCATTTCAAGATCCTCAGAAAGGTGCAAGCCCTTTTACGATATCTTGAAAAAGAAAAAGAAATTTGAGTGGAAGGAGGAACACAAGAAAGCCTTCCAGCAGCTCAAAGCATATCTAAGATCTGATCCACTACTAGTGAAACCTATATATGGAGAACCACCTATTCTCTACCTCTCAGTATCCTCAGACGCAGTAAGTTCCGTTTTGTTCATGGATCTTAACGGGGAGAAACATCCCATCTGCTATGTAAGTAAACGTCTCCTAGATCCTAAAACCAAGTACTCTCATCTCGAAAAATTAATTCTTACATTAGTAACAGCTTCGACCAAATTAAGATACTACTTTAAAACACATACTATACGTGTAAAAACTAACTATCCTATCAAGAACGTCATGTGAAAACATGAAATGTCAGGAAGGATGGATAAATGGTTGGTAAAGTTAAGCACATTTGACCTCAGATACGAACCAAGATCCGCAGTAAAATCACAAGTATTAGCAGACTTTGTAGCTGACTTTAGCGATAATATACAAGACGAAGTAGACATGGAAGCCAATTGACTCCTAGAAGATGGATGTTGTTCATAGACGGAGCCTCAAATCAGAAAGGAACAGGCCTTGGGATCATATTAAAGTCACCACAGGGGGACATCATACCCCAGACAGTTTTTTGTGAATTCAACACTACCAACAACGAATTAGAATATGAAGTGCTCATCATGGGACTAGAATTAGCTAAGGATCTTCAAATCAAGGATATTCATGTATTTTTTGATTCTTTGTTACTAACCAATCACTAAAAGGGACCTTATGCAATGAAAGGTGAAAAATCAGCATTATACCTAGAATTCCTAAAACCATTAGCTTCTAACATCAAAAACTTTAGCCTGACCCAAGTTCCCAGAGAGGAAAACATAGAAACAGATGCACTAGCCAATTTAGGATCATCCCTTAGGATCCCTCCAAAGACGAAGATTCCTATAACTCACATAATAACCCCAACCATAGAAACCCTCTCGGACATGTCAAAAGATCCTAAGTGTTCAACAAGCATAGCAGCTATCGGAGATCCTAACCCTAGGATCCTTCCTCCAAGAGATCTGGACGAACAAGATCCTCAAAGAAGTCCGCAATCATGGAACCAATCCATTATGTATTATCTTTAAAATGGCACAATCCCGACAGTAGAAAAAAGTGAAAGAGAATTTAGGACAACAATCTTAAGATTCGTGTTAATCTAACGTAAACTTTACAAAAAATCTATAGCGGGTCCATACCTAAGATGCTTGGAGGATCTTGAAGCTACAAAAGTCTTAAAGGATATACATGAAGTGGACTGTGGCAATCACATAGGGGGCAGATCCTTATGCTCCAAAATATTAAGAACACGATACTACTGGCCAACCATGAAGAAAGACTCCTTTCTACATGCCCAAAAATGTGATGCTTGACAAAGACACAACAACATTCTGCACCAACTTGCATAACCTCTACATCCTATTATCTCCGCATGGCCATTCATGAAATGGGGAATGGATATTGTAGGAAAATTGCCAATAGCCCAAGGAGGAAAAGTCTTTATGTTGGTGATGACTGATTACTTCTCCAACTGGATTGAAGATGAAGCTTTCATCCAGGTAAGAGACAAAGAGGTAGTATCATTCATTAAATTAAATATCTTGACCAAGTTCGGGATCCCGACCGAGAGGACATGCGATAATGGATCCTAATTTATTAGCAAATGAACAAGAGAATTTTTCACTAGCTAGGGGATCAAAATGATAATGTCCAATCCTATTCATCCCCAAGCTAATGGTCAAGCAGAATCCAGCAACAAAATTATAGTCAATAATTTGAAAAAAAAAAGACTGGACAAAAAGAAAGGAATATGGGTGAAATAACTTCCTTTTTTTATGGTTAGATAGAACCACTTCCAAAGTGGCCACAGGTCAGGCCCCTATCCCTTGGGGTTTGAGACAGAAGCAGTAATCCCTATTAAAGTAGTGATCCCAATGGCAAGACACTTGCTACAAGACCACAAAAATAATGACAGGATCCTAGCACAAGATCTTGACACTATTGACGAGCTTAGGGATCTTGCCAAAATACGCATTGCTGCTCACCAACAAAGAATCTCCAAGGCTTACAATAGGAATATAAGGTTTAGAATGTTTCAAATAGGAGACTTCGTATTAAGGAAAACATTCCAAAACACCAAGGATCCTAGTTCAGGAAAATTGGCTGCCAAGTGGGAAGGACCATATCTTGTAGATGCTAAAGCATAAAAAGAAGCATACTGGCTGGTAACACTTGAAAGAGACATTCTGCCAAGATCCTAGAATGCCATACACCTTAAATCATACTACATGTAAGTAGGATCAAATGATCCACAACAAAACCAAGGTACACATTTCCTTTACCTTAAACCTATTATGTTATTGATTTTTTCCTTGAACACATTACTAACTTAAGCATTGGAAGGGCATTAGATAGACTACCGACTACCCTTAGCTAACATTTGCTATGCAGAACACCATACGGTTGAGGATCCTCAAAAGTGAAGATCCTGAAATATCGGGATCCTCACAATAAAAGAGATCCTGAAACGACCGGGTCGTATGTTGTTTGGGACTGTTCATCTCTCCTACGCCTAAGGGTACTTAATCCGAAGTTTGGTAAACTCAATTATATTTAATCGCTAAACTATTATGTACACAAGTTAGATAATGTTCATCTCTCCTACGCCTAATGGTACTTAATCCTCTCTATGGTTTAAAGAGCCAATTACCTTTTTCACACGAGCTACGGTTTATACACCTCACTTGGACACACACCATCTAACTATACGATACGGATTAAGGGATAATTTCATGATTTAGTGGCTTCGAAACCCTCTTATCTTTGAACACAAGTTGAGATCCTTATGGTTTATAACATTTTCATGTTATCGGGATCCTACCCTAGTGATTACTTAAAGATTATAACATTTTCATGTTATCGGCATCCTACCCCATTGATTACTTGAAGATTATAACATTTTCATGTTATCGGGATTTTAACCCAGTGATTACTTAAGGCTTATAACCTTTTCATGTTATCAAAGATCGGTAATTTGTCCCTGAAATTACACAATATCTATACCAACTTTATATTGTTACATATTGGGAATGTTCCCTCAAAAATCCGGTGAGATTGTAACACTTTCGTGTTACTTACCCAATGAATTATATCTAAAGTAGGGATCCTCCCCAAAATATAACATTGATGTGTTGTCAAAGTCAAAGTCTAGAACTTAGTCTGGTCATCATCGGCCGTGACCTCCTTCTCCCCTCCTCTAGTTAACATCAACACAAGATCCTGATTGGAAACAAGAGGCTTATCAATCAGCTTAGCCAATGCCTCACGCCATCCCTCCACATCCCAGGAACTCGCATTTTTCCAGATCCTCAGCCAACTTGATCTTGGCTTGCAGAATAGCTATTGCAACGCTCATCTTGGCATCATCGATCACGTCCACGAGATCCGCCATATGCTCTTCTTCCTTTTCGACATTCTTCTTGCTCAATAATTCCAACCTGTGGAGAAGATCCTTGTTGGTGACCTCCATGTCTTCTCCTGCTCCTTTAGAACAATCTAAACTTTTTCAACACAAACCCTAAGGTCGTTGGTAACATGAGAAACGTGAGCGAAGATCTGGAAGAAACATAAACATCAACATGAAAAATAACAGGTATAATAAAGTAATATGAATAGTGCCTATTCTTACGGCTTAAGAAAATGAAGATAGCTTCTCGAGAGCATCCTCGATGTTGAGGTTCTATAAGCTGAAATTTAGAGCCTCAAAAGTCTTTTGTTTTCGGGATCCTAAATCCTTATCCGTAAGATCTATATGAGATCTCTTGGGAGGAGGGAGAATGACACCTTTTTCCTGTTTAGCTTTGATTGATCCGCTGGTCATATCATCTTCAAGATTTGCGAAACAAAAGCGGGCCTTGGACCGGGTAGTCTTAGAACCCGCCAAAAACCCTTATCAAGTCAGGATCATATGAAAAGATATATCCAACAATAATAATGTCACCAGTGGCCATAGAAGCAGTAGTGGAGGAATCCTTTTGAATACTGGAATATTCAAGCCTAAATGACCTCCCCAATGCAGGAAGTGTGAGGAATTTGGATATCTTGTCCTCAAAATCAACAGTGACAGGAATTAGCTCCTCAAACCTGAACGCTGCATCAAAACAAACAAAATTAGGGAAGTAAATTTTAGGATCCTTGATATCTAAATTTGTTTCCTACCCTTTTTAACCCATGACCATGGCAGGGAATCCTCCTCGGGAATCGAATCGCGCCTCACAAAGAAAAAAATTTCTTTCCAAGTGCCATCGTTTTTTTAGATTTCAAAATGAGGCGTGGTTTATTTGTCTTAACTCTTAATAGGAAACGAGAAGAAACAAAAGTGGAAAGATCATAGATAGAGGCCAACTCAGGCAATCTAATGTCCATATTTTTGGATTGATTCAGGAGATCAGTCCAAAAGAGGATTTTCCAAACCATATGCATAGTTTGGATAGAGGAGATTTGGGTACACAGAAAGAAATCAAGAACAACACTATTAAAAGGATAGGTTAAACCTAGAGTGAATGGGTATTTAAGAAAACAAACCCATGTTGGTGATGACCCAAACTCAGGTTGAACGGAAGCCTCGAAAGGATGAAAAACCACATCAGAAGGGAAATCCCTGATGGCTTTCAATGAGTCCATGCCTTCATGGTCAAAAGAAATAACCCCATCATAGCTTAACATTCCTTGATCGATAAAATTATTCTCGGAAGGAAAAACAATGCTAGCTCAAGAACGGCTGATTTTGTTACCCATGACAAGGAAAATCAAAACAATGGGAGAACGAATGAAAGGAAAAAGGATTACCTTCACAACGAAATTATGGCAACTTGGAAGAGTAAAATGAGGAGTTACGACAAGCCATCATTTATAGCTAGAAGAAGATGATGGAGATGATTTGACCATTTTCTCGATTATCTCAATAAAGATAAGACTTATCCCTCAAAAATTAAATTCAAATCCCTTTTATCTATTAAGTTATTCCTTTAATATTTATGGAACTAACCCATATATTTTCAAAAATAAATTGGGAGAAATTGTTTGTATCAGGTTCCTTACTATATCTAGGATCCTCAGCAACATCAGGATCCCCTTTAAATAATGTTATTGTTTTTATCAATATTTATAATAGTCATATTTTTTCTATAACTAACACGTGTGCAGAAGTAGTCAAGAAAGAAAATTCTCAACGAAGAATCATCCCAACTATGCTAAGGACCCGGAATACCTGGTCAAATAACGTTCATGAAGCTGGTCATAGAGGATCCAGGGAAATGTCAAACATCTTGTTAGTTGGATTAGACTATAAATTGACACTTGTAATCTGCACACAACACACTGTACATTAGTTTTAAGCTTACTCTATGAAATTCTCTGCTCATCTTTACTAAGAAATCATTGTAATATTTACTTTATATTAATAAACTCATCAAGGTAGGTGATCATTATCACCTCCTAAGTTTTTATAGTGGAGATCCTAGCAAGGATCAAGGCTTTCCTTGAAAACCATCATGTTATTTTTCTTTTACTACTTGTTATTACACAATCTGAACATCACAACCTCTCATTCAATTTGGTTGATTAGTACTTGTGTAATTTTTGACGAAAATAGAAACTCTGGTCTAAAATAATCCAAAATAGTACTGGCAATTCCCCAGAGTGAAAAGTGTAGTGTCCTTGGCATTTTTCTTTGCTAGTTATACACCAATTGCATATAACTACTAGTGGTGTACGACCCACCAATAGGAATGCTCCACGTCGTGTCGGCCCAGACGGGACAAAGGATTCTATCAATATCATGTGTAGAGGAAAACAAGTATAAAAGGAACCCTTATTCTCCAGAAGAAGGGATTGCCTCATTCTCTATCCCATACCTAAATCTAATTCTCTCATACAACCTCTAACTAGGCAGTCAAAGCTTCGTTCCAGGACCACCTCCCGGACGATGAATGACGTTGGTTCTTTCTTTGTCGTGATTCTCAAGCTTAACCTAGGCAAAGCTATTTCAGAACGATGTTAAGCTTAAGGAAAATTTCACAATAGTAGTGTTTTTTTTCCAATAGCCGATAACAGGGTGAGGTGGGAATCCTATGAGAACCTAGGAAGTTCTTTAGTATGATTAGTGTGCCTCTTAGGGGAAATCAAGAATTTTAGTATGAGAAGGTGGCTCAAGGGATTCGAGATGATTCTTGAGGAAAGTACATATAGGTGTGGAAGGTAGTACTACCCGTACTACTGAAATCATAGGATCCATACTCGAACAGAAGAAAGTCATGAGGATTCTAAGAAGCCTGTAGAATGAGAAATTTATTAGGTATGTTATGATTATTGTATGGTTTATTTTACGTATGGTAATGAGCACTCATGGAAGAGGTTGAGATTTGGGTTTAGGTTCAAGCTTCGGTGATGATCCGATTGATGAGAAAATTCACAAGTTTGTTTCGTCTGAGATCACTCGTGGTATTATGCATGCCCTTCCTGTGATGTTTGGTACGATAAATGAGGGGATTATGGAGCTGTTGGATGATCGGATTGGGATTTTTCATGTAGAGATTGTTGATAGTCAGATTAGGGTATGAGTTCCTTCTTTTTGGGAGTTCAAGGCTTGTGGAGCCTAATAGTTCTTTACGAAGAAGGACCTTATCACTAGTAGATGGTAGATTTCTGACATGGAGAACACTCAACATACAAGTTTCTACCTTGAGGGATTAAAGGTAGGGTTTACATATTGCCTTTTGAGGGGTAGAGACCGCGATTGGTGGGAGGAGGTTGGTCACTCCTTAGGAGCAGAGGAATTGGCGACCATTTCTTAGGAAGTTTTTATGATGAGATTCGGGATTTAGACTGCACTGGCCGTTGAGGTGCAACAGTTTGCAAGGAAGTTTTAGGACCTTCTCCAAATGATGTAGACCGTGGTAAAGATCACTACCAATTTAAGTGAGGGCTTTACTAGTTCCTCAGTAAGCTGTAGATGAGGAAATAAAGAAAGCGAGGTATTTTGATATGCTGCAGGATGACATTCAGGAGTTTGTGAGCGTATCCAGCTGCAAGACCTTAGAGGACATGATTTCTAGAGCCCGGGAGTGGGAGATTGGTTTGGAGCTTCTGAAGAAGCGGAAGCTGTTTTAGACTCAGGCAGTGGAGGAATCAACAAAGAAGCCTAAGAATTTTGATTTGTACGTTTGCGTCCGACATGACTGGCGCCTCTGCAACAAGTGTCGGAAATTTCACAATGGGGAATGTTGATTTAGGGATATGGGTTGCTTCAAGTGTGGTGGGAATGTTCATGCCAAGAAGGTTTTTCCCTAAGGATTGAGTCCGATTTGTATTCACTACAACCAGGTGGGTCATAAGAAGGCCGACTGTCTGGGGTCAACGGGGGAGCAGTGAGGACACCTGCTCCAACTACTCTAAGGATTACTGATGACCCAGAAGGCAGAGTAGAGGCTCTAGTGGTAAGGATCCTAACATTCCAATTGTAGGATGGGGAGACCCAAGTTCCATCAAATGCCACTGCAGGTATGTAATGAATTTTCTTCCTTCATTCTTTTATTATTCATGCTTACAATCATTTGATTGGGTGTGTGAGACATTATGTTTGGTAAAGTAAAGTCTCCCCCTAAGGATCATAGTTTTTTTTTATGATTATCTGGTTGCTATATTTCAAAGAATTTCCATATGCCATTTTGAATACCAAGAGTTGTTCTTAGAGGATATTTGGATGAACCAATTACAGACTTCGACATGGGATCCATTGGCCAATGACAAAGTAAACCCTGATGTGACACCCATTCTAGGTATGAGTCAATTTCAAATATAAACTTTTATTTTTGTGTGGCCACTGCATGGTGTAGCTTCACCACGACATGGTGGTATCATTTTAGATCGCGGGTTTAAATGACCCGCCACGGCGTGGCTATAGGTACGACAACGTGGCAGGTGTTTTTAAATAGAAACCCTAATCCATATGCTTTGGGTCATATTTAAAGAACATTAAGCTAGGTTTCATGATCATTCAGCCGCCCTAACCCTCTCAAGCTCAGAAACCCTAACCTTAGCCTCTTTTTCAATTGTGAGTTCATTTTAGTGTTTTTGTTGATATTTAAGGAGAAGGAAGCTTGTGGTGTGGTGAGTTACCTTGCAAGCATCATTTACTTAAATTTTCATAACTTCTGGACCTTGGTGAGTGTCCAAAACCCAACCTTTTTCCTTTCTAAGTTGTTAGATGTTAGATATTGTCCCTTTTCTTCATGTCTTGATGAGTTTGAGTGGTGAGATCTCATAAAGTTTGCAAGTTTATGAATCTCGAGGCCATTTGGGGTAGATGGTGCTTTAGATCTAGATTAGAAATGTGTTTTAGGTGTCATGCATTGATTTTTGGCCATTAACCCTTATTTTGACATAATAGGTGTTCAAGACTTTCATTGGAAATGCATGTACAGAAAGCAGGGATTTTTATGTTAGTAAAGGTGCTATAAACGTTTTTGGAAATGTTAGACAAGGGGTTTTTAAGATGAAGTGCTTATTGATTTAGCCAATTTGTCTTCTTCCACTTTTAAACCTAGGAGATGAGATCCTTATCTCTTTGGGAGTCTAAAGGGATAAAGCTGGAAACTTTATTCTTTATAGACCATAGAATGGACCATATCTGAGCTTTGGGTCCCTTAGAATTGAAGGAATCGAATTAACGCATTAAGCTGTTAGGAATCTAGTGCCCACGGTGTGGCCTTAGGTCGCCATGGTGTGGCGATTGGCTTGAGCTCGTTTGTTTTGTCGTTTCACCGCCACGACATGGCAGCGAGCTGGAGATTGACTTTTGACCGTTGACCATTGACTTTAACCAAGTTTGACTTTAGGTCATTTGGGGTAATTTGAGTAGTGGATTGATACTTGGTCTGTATGTGTTGTACAGGTGACCCGTAGGTCCGGTACTTGGACCAACATTCAGTTCGATTATGTTTCAAACATTAAGGTTAGTTTTTCTCACCGTACTCGTGGATCGAAGGCACTAGTGTCGAGCCATTAAGCTGTGTTATGTATCCAGGTTTATAGGATGATGCTATACTGTAGTGATATGTTAGATTGTTAGATATGTATAATTAACTGTATTTGATGGTTCAATGTTTATTTGTTACATATGTCGCCATTATGTGGTTGTGTTGAGGAAATACTGCTCTGTACAGAAGCCAACAAACCTGGGACTAATCCAAACATAAGTTGAGGGCCAGAAAGGAAAGTCAGACTTATGATGTGTGTTCGGGAGCAATCTAGAAACGGGCTGTGGCCCGGGTTTGAAATCCAGACTTGTGCTATGGGCTCAGAGGTAATCCAGTCCGATGGATGTGGATCTAATATGCATGTTGTTACATGTTTTTGTGGTGGTATTTCCGCGGTGAACTTACTAAGATTTGCCTTACAGTTAGATGTTTTGATTTCAGGTACTTTAGAGCGCAGGGGCACGATGAAGACTTGATTTTACAAATCATCCTATATATATATATATATATATATATATATATATATATATATATATATATATATATATATATAGTGTTAGGTTCATATGAGACTATAATATTTTGTAAGACATGATGACGTAATCCAAGTCAATCATTTAAGAGATCAAAGAAATATATTTTTAAAATACAAAATAAATGAAAATTTTCAAAAAAAATTAAAGTAATATTTTCGTCATTTATTTTATCCAATTTTTTTTAAAAACTAAAGCTAAAAAAAAACTAATTTTTTTTACCGTTTTTCCAAAATTTACGTGAAATATTCTAAAGAATATTATACGGTAAATATTCAAATATAATTTTTAGAATGTTAGAATATTCTATTAAAATATTAAACTATAAATATTCAAAAAATTCTAATAGAATATTAGAATATTCTTGAAATGTCATATCTATGTGGTTTGGGCTAGTCATTCATATATGTGTTTTGGTAGGTTTCAGGGTGTTAGTAGTTATTTCTTTTAGTGTTTGCGGTTGTAAGGGTGTTCACTGCCGTGAACCTATTCACGGCCACGAACCCCGTTTGTGGTTTGCTTGTGGCTATATATATATATATATATATATATATATATATATATATATATATATATATATATATATATATATATATATATATATATATATATATATATATATATATATATATATATGGGTCTGTCAGTCTTAAGTCAGAGTAGTACGTGGTTAGACTGTTCACGACCCTAGTGTGTGTATCCAAGGTTTATTAGACGTTCTTATGATATAAACGTGTGTATGCTTGGCTTAATCCTTATTCTACTTCATTCTCACTTTGTTTGATTGCTATTTCTTTGATCACTGGTTTGGATCCTAAGATTGAAGGACCTTACAATCGGTATCAGATGAAATCTAGTGTCAAAACCAATTTCAGTTGTGTTTACGTTTGAATGATATTCAGTTTCCTCATTGTTGAAGGTTTGATTCTGCATTAAGACTGTGTTTTCATAGCTCAGGGGATCAAAAACTGCTGGAAAAACTCATGTTTTCTTCATTTATGGAGGTTTACGGTTATAATTGTTGAAAGGAGTATGGTCGTAAACATCATTCACGACCGTAATCTATTGATCTTCAAAGGCCGTAAACAAGTTAATCTTCAAAAGCCGTAAACTGTGAATCTTCAAGGACCGAAAACTCTTGTTTAAACGCAATCTATTGAATAGTAATCTAGTGTACGGTCGTAAACAACTTTCGGCCATAAACTACTCAAGCTGTGAACTGATTACGACCGTAAACCTTGGTCGTAAACAGTTTTCTTGTTTTAAATCCTTGTTTTTCAATTTAAAAAAAATTAATAATAGAAAATTAAAAATTGGATTCACAAAATTTTCATCATGAACTTGATTCAGTTATGGGTACTACCACTCGCATACCCCATTTGTTATCGGTTCAAGGGTTTCCGGAATGGAAGTATCGTATGGAGAAATATATCAAGATGAAAGATTTCAAAATTTAGAGATGTATTTTGAAGGGTCCTATTAGAATCACCACAACACTTCCAGATAGAACAATCATTGACAAGGCTATCGAAGAGTATACTGATGAAGAATTCAATAAAATTGAACAGCAAGAAGAGAACTTGCTACCCTTACTATGGATCTTTCTCCTGAAATTGCCCAGGGTTTTCGGGAATATAAATCAACAAAAGCTCTATGGGAAGCTTTGATTGAAGTGTATGAAGGGAGTGAGGACATGCAACAAAACCTTCAAGACATGTTAAGATAGAAATTCAATATGTTTAATAATATTCTTGGAGAAACTTTGGAAGTTCAACTACAATGCTTTACCACTCTCACCACTAAGATGAGTTCAGCTGGTGTCTCAATGCCAGGATCAGAAGTCAACAAGAAGTTGCTTAACTCTCTCCCAAAGACATAGGATATGTATGTTGCTGTCATCAAGAAAACAAACGATCTTAATCGACTTAGTTTGGCTGAAATCATGGCCATCTTTAAAGCTTTTGATATGGATGACAAACAAAGAGAGATCAATCACGTTAACTCATATTCTTCTGCTAATCTTGGAATTCAATCAAACAATGCTTTCTTACCTTTCACCACACTTTAAGTTCAACCATCTGCTGCTCCTCAATCATCATCATATGCCACACCATTAATGAAAAATGTCCATCTTTCAATACCTTATCCACAAGTTGCTTCTTCTTGAAAGACACATGCTCTAGTTCTTGCTCCAGTCCTTTCTCTTAAAGAGAATGAAGAAAATTTGGCTCTTGCAACCGGTCTTGTCAATTGTTATAATGCTTTTGTAGCGAGTGAACTGCCTCCTTAGTTTTCATTTGCTGATTTGGATCAAATTCATCTTGAAGATGTGGAGGAGATGGATATAACTTGGCAAATCGCTATGGAAGTGTTCCGTGCAAAATAGTTCTCCAAGAAGAATGGCAAAAATAACTGAGGAATGAATGCAGAGAAGAAGGTGGGATTCAACAAAGGCAAACTCCAGTGCTTTAACCTCCACGAACCTGTCCATTTTTCCAAAGATTACCCAAAGCCTAACAGAAGAGAAAACAATGAAAGAACAATGGTGCCAGTTGGTAACAACAGGGGAGCTACAACTAGCAACCAGACTCCAAATCTTGCTGTGGTAGCACAATCATTTGATTGGGATGATCAAATTCAGGCCCTGAACATCTCAGGACCTAAAAATGTGCATCTTGCTCAAATCAACGACAATGCAAAAGGAGAAGCTGAGATAGATCCAGAGGAGGAGATGATGAATCTACAATTTGCATTCATGGTTCAAACTACACCAGAGCTTGAAAAGTCCGAGGTCAGTGAAATCACTTGCTCTCCATCTTGTATTAAAACTATCAATAATTTACATGAACAAGCTGATTTAATGCGTAGAGAGATTAAGGAACTCACGTATGAGGGATACCAAATGAGAAAATGCCAAAAACCATTAAAAGATCAATTAGAGGACAAGTTAAATGACTATAAGAAATTACAAGCAAAATATAGTGACAAGTGTGTTCACTATAGATATCTTAAAAATGACTTTGATGTTGTAACTGTGGAGCTTAACACATTGAAGACACTTTTTTGAAATACTAAGTTTAACTTCAAAAAATTCAATGTGTCAAGTGAAAGAGTTGCAACGATAATTGAACACCAAATGAAATGGAAGGACCAGAAACAAGTAGGAAAAGGTTATGATAGTGTCCCTCCCCCATTCAATCACAATTATACTGCTTCTCGATTAAATCAAGTTGAGATTAATCATGAACCATTTATGGTTTATGGTAAATTAGGTATGAAACAGGCAACCGAATGTAGTGCTAGGAATTTAGATACTAACGTTTCTACTTCCGATGCAGATTCATTAGTAATCCAGGAAAAGAAGGAGAGTAGAAGAATTGAGTCTGATAATAAGTTTGTGTCAAAAATTGGTGTTCCTATCTCAAAAGTTGATGAATCTGTTTTTTTATGTTAAGACTGATAGTTTAGTTTGTGATGATTTAGTGTCGAATTCAAATGTTTCTAATAATTGTGATGTTATTTTTGTAAAGTCTACTGATTTTGACACTAGCACATCCACATATTCTAGATCTATCACACAATCTAACTCATGCACTTACACCTGTGGGAAAGTTAGAAAAATCCATAAGAGCATGAAATCTGATAAAGGCGGTACCAGGTCTACTGATAATAAGCAAATTTGTTTCAACTGTGGTACTGCTGGCCACATTGCTCAAAATTGTTCCAATCGAGGTTTTATGCATTTTTCAACACCGAGGAAAGAAAACGAGTCACCAGGAAGGTCTTTAACAAGAACATCCTCGAGATCTTGTCTTCGTGAAGATGATCGAAAAACTCATAATAATAAGAAATTGGCTGATCTTAAACTGAACAAACAGGTTTTCTCTAAACTAGCCACATGTACTTTTCCGAAATCGACTGTAGTTGTGCCAATGTCAATTTCGTCAAAGGGTGTGTTTGGATCTTCGACTAATCATAGTTGAAAATCTAAACGCTCAAAGAAGAAGAAAAATGTTTCTAATTCACCTGTGAATAACTTAAAAGCTAACTACCAGTGGGTGCCCAAATCTATAATTGGCCGATCATCTTCATCCTTTGAAAGTGTATCTGATATTAATGCAAATCTGTAAAAGCAAAAAGATAAATATGTCAAAGTCAATGGTACACCTAGGATTGTAATGACCTGGGTTCCCAAATCTAAATAATCCTACTCATTGTGCAGGAACAACTAAGGAGATATGTTGCTAGACCACGGTATGTCGACAGTGGGTGTTCCAGGCACATGACAGTAGACATCTCCCAGTTGCATAACATTCAAACATTTAATGGGGGATACGTTTCCTTTCCGGGAGGTGAAGGTGGAAAAATCACTCAAAGGGGAACAATGTAAAATGGAGTGCTAACTTTTGAGAATGTAGAGTTCGTACCCGCGTTCAACATAGTTTGTTGAGCGTCTCTCAAATATGTGACAAGGGATACTCAACACATTTCACCGATAAAGAATGTCTTTCTTAAGCCATGCATTGTCATTCCATATGAATGGATTCTTGTGAAATCAAAATGGGATGGAAATGCTTACATCATTGACATGAACAAAAATCTTGTTGAACAAATCACTTGCCTTTTCTCAAAAATTTCCAAACGCAATGCTATGCTGTGGCATTGAAGACTCGGACATGCTAACGGAAAGAACTTGAATCGACTTGCTCAAAATGAAATTGTGCGCGGGCTTCCTGTCAAAGATTTCATCACGTTTGAAAAGTGTGTGGCATGCTCCCAAGGAAAACATCACAGAAAGCCACCATTACCTAAACAGGTCAATTCAAACAGCTAGGTGCTCCAATTGTTACATATGGACTTATTTGTTCCGGTCAACGTCCTCAGTATCAACATAAATTCATATTTTCTGGTTGTGATCGATGACTTCTCGCGGTTAATGTGGGTTTTCTTTTTGTCCAACAAGGTTGGGGTTGTTGACTTGATTAAGAAGTTTATTGTGATGATAGAGAACCAGACAAACCACCGAGTGAAGGCGCTCATAACTGACAATGGGACATAATTCAATAATGTTGTTCCCGATCATTTTTTGTGAAAAGGGGATAGTGCGTCAATATAGTGCTGCTTGCACTCCGCAACAAAATGGTGATGCTGAGGGGAGAAACCGAACTCTTAAAGACGATGTGAGGACGATGTTATGTGACTCCAAACATCCAGTTTTCTTTTGGGCCGAGGCGATCAACACAGTGTGTTATGCTCAAAATTGTGTTCTGATCAACAAAGATCATATGAAAAATCCATATGAAATTCTCTATGGTCACAAACCATCTGTTAATAACTTTCGTATATTTGGTTATCCTTGCACCCTCCTTCATCTAGAATCCAACCCCAAATTCAATGCCAAAGCCGATAATTGTTACTTTGTGGGGTATGTTGCTCGCACGGGATACATGGTCTACGATAAGAAAACAAAGCAAATCATAGAATCCTTCGACGTGCACTGGTTGGAGGAGAACGAGACGGATGCTAGAGTTGGTCCAGATTGGTTCTTTGACTACAATCTGCTTTTTAAATCATTCAATGGGTTTTCAAATGATTTATCTGGTTCCGGTTCTGGTTCGAAGACTATGATTGAAGGTGAAGATGAAGAAGTTGTTTACAGACCACCAGTGGTGTCCTCTATGACTACTTCACTGGATACATCTGTTCCAAGTAATTTGTTTGATTCTCAAAGTCATGAAAACAACCCAGATGTTGATGCCACTCCTCTTACTCCTGATGAAAGAGAGTTCATGTCCAGAGATGCTTCCATTGCTACTCAAACGTTTATAAAAATTCTCTTTCCCGATCTAATTGCCAACGAGTTCGTGGCAAGAACCTCTCACAATTCTAGACCATCTGAGGTGGATCATTCAGTAGATGATGGATTTGTCAATATTCACAATCTTCCCGTAGCGCTCAATGACATCAGCGAGGAGCTACCTTCCAAAATTCAATGCAATCACCCGATAGAAAACATCATTGGTCAGCTGAGCGATGGTGTTCGAACGCGGAGTCAGAGTGGGGATGTAAATACATGTAATGATCAAGAGCCATATATATATGGATTTGAGTTTACGACCACATGAGTTTACGGCCGTAAACTCATTGATATTGTGGTCGTGAACTCCTTAGGATGAGGTTAAGGTTTGATTTGTTGCATAGTGTCTCTAACAAGTACTTCCTAACAATCATTCCTTAAGTGTACTAGGCTAAA
Source organism: Lactuca saligna (assembly GCF_052625555.1). NCBI lineage: Eukaryota > Viridiplantae > Streptophyta > Magnoliopsida > Asterales > Asteraceae > Lactuca > Lactuca saligna. The sequence continues at coordinate 228,771,818 of NC_136420.1, read as the reverse complement.
ACTCCTTAGACTGACCTTTAACAAGGCTGGAACTCATTAGCATGGAGTCTGACACTCAGTTGAGTTGACTGACTGAGCTTTCAAAGCAAATATTTTTCGGGTTGTCACATCATCCCCCCCGTTAGATTTAATTTCGTCCCAAAATTAGCTTTTTTACAGTACTACTGGGGTTGCAATCCTCTGATTTGCAGAATACCCACTCGTAGACCTGGCAACTTTGCTCTAGTGTTCATGATAGGATTCGTACTTGGTCCATCCATCATTACCTCGTGTATACAAGTTGTATACAATTGGGATTAGTAAGACGGTCGCATGTGCAACTCTACCCCAGGTCCACAACCAAACAAGGAACTAGAGATAGGACGGAAGCACACATACTAAATCCGTGTAATCATAATCATATACCAGCCTCACGTATACACTGAATAGTAATAGGTGGGCTGTATTCGTCCTTAGCCACTGTGCTCGAACTTGGTCTGCTGGATGAGTGGTATTTCGGAAGGGTCTATTGAACATACGATGACAAGGCTTCGGAGGAGAAAGTACCCTTCGCACGAGTACTTCGGAGTTTATAGTTACGAAAGATAAAATGAGGTTTAGGTCGGACTGTCGATACGAATGACGAAGGTTTCGCGAATTTGACGGTCGAAGCGATAGAAACATATGAGCTTAGTTTGGTGAGGACCATGCCAACTCATGACGAATGATAGTAACGGAGTCTTTACTAAACAAAGTTTTGGCTGATTTGAAAGAAACACTTGTTATACGATGTTGTACCGCTAGTATGCTCGACAATGTACTCCTAGTGTGTTCGGAAATGTATTCTTTGTAAATGTTCTAGTACTTTCTCTTTCCCCTTGATGTTAACACTTCTACGTATCGTACCACGATAAGCGAGTACATACAATGAAAGTGATTTGATAACTAGTGTCGATACTTTATACTATGATCCTACTTGGTACCACTACGATCGCCTGTCATATACAAGTTATGAATAATTAAGATGAATAAGACGGTCGACTGAGTAACTCCGCATCAAATCCACAACCGAAAAAGGAACATGAACTAAGGCGGAATCACTAACTTTAAGTCTGCAACATCTTAGCTATGCACAACCCTGATGTACACGCTAAGCCATCATAGCTTCTCTGAACGAATCTTTTAGTTCTCTTGAATACTGTGATCTATTTCAATATATTAGTTATTGCAATTAATTTTAAGTATTTTCCCCATGTTTTAATGTTATATATAAATATAAATTAATTTTAAAATAATTACTATTTTGAAAACGTACCGCTGCTTGAAGGCCACTCCGAGGTTGATTCTCCTACGGTGATCATCAGAATTCGTCCATCCGCTCCTGATTTCTTCATTATCGGGTAGTCCTTCTGGTAGTGTCTAGCTTCACCGCAACCATAGTAGGTTTGGTTTTCTTCAACTCCGGGGAATTGAGAGATCGGTTGAGCTGCTACCCTACAGAAATAGTCTGTGTGTCCCTTTCTGTGGTAGTTCAGACACTGTATTTCCCGGCATACTCTAGTGTGGTGATAGTTGCACTTTCCACACTTCGGGAGGGTTCCAGCATATCGAGTAGTAGGTGCTGGAGCAGTAGGCGTTGTAGCAATGTACATAGTACTCGTTTGTTGCTCTTGTGGGGGTTTCTATGTTGTTCTCTTCTTCTTCCTCTTGTTCCCCGATTTCCGTTTATAGTCCTCTCCCTTTGATGGCTCGGGAACTGGGACTTCTACACCATGTCAGACTCCATGGTCGATGAGTTTCTGGGCTAGGTGTTTGGCGCTATCAAATGTGGCTGGGTTAGAAGACAACACATCTCCTTGGGTAGGGGCAGTTAGACCGTTAATGTATCTTTCTATCTTCTTGCCCTCCGAGGTAACCATCCCGGGGCATAGTGCTGCCAGGTCGCTAAACCTTTCAGTGTAGATCACTATGTCTGGGCCGACCATTGTGAGCTCCCATAGTTATTATTCCAACTTTTGAACTTTGCCCAATGGGCAGTTTTCTTCCAGTATTAACCCTTTTAGGTTTTCCCAACCTATTGAGTTAGCCACAGATAGGGTCAGTGACTTAACATGGCTGTTCCATCATCTCAGGGCTCTGTCGGAGAAGGTGCATGTATGAAACTTCATTTTGCTCCCTTCTAGGAACGAACAGATTCCAAAGGCCAAATCTGTTTTCTCGAACCATCGCATCAGAGCGATGACTCCACCATTTCCATTAAAGGAATTAGGTTTGCAGTTCATGAAGTCTCTATACGAACACTCCCGTGGGTGTCCATGAGAATCTCCTGGGTTTGGTAAGTGGGTATCGCTACCAGATCCGAAGGTACCACTTTCGCCAAAGTGAGCTAGAGCAGTTACCATTCCGGAGGATATCGCTGCTTGGAGAGCAGTAGTATCAAATTGTGGTGGGGGTAGTGGTGGTTGAGTTAGAGTTATCGGGGTAGTGCATCTGTTCAATCTGCAAGGAGGCATCTTTTCTAAAAGAATACAAATATGAGATGGGATAAGTCTATAACAGTGGATAAAAGGCGAAAGCTGAAAGACAAGGTTATCCTAGCTTTGAGTGTATCAGGTCCTAACTTCCACAGGGTTCTGGAAACAATTCATAAAAGAGTTTATACCTAATAAACTTTATGAATGAGAAAGGGATATCCTCAAATGAATATCTGTGACCTGAATAACTGTTACCAGTTGCATGTAAGAAAATAATCCTAACACATAATGTGAGCAGAGTTTCCATTAACTCATTAAGTTAACCAAGCTTATTATTTATTAGTGTGACGCATATGACGTTTCGGTTACTTCGGTCGACCCTTCTTCGAAAACTACTCATGAAATTGCTCTTGTTCCTCCTTGACTCTTCTGCTGGCTACTATGAGGAAGTGGTTACATCTCTCTCTGGCTTTGTCGTGCGAGAATGGATGTGACTAGAGAATCTATGAGATTTAGGGTAGCTTTATGGGCTGATCCTTACCGAGTCCTCCTATAATTGTAAAATGTATACAAGTCCTATATAATTTAAGATTAAATAGGCCTTCGAATAAGTGATCCTACTCCAAAACCACAACCAAACAAGGAACAGGTAGTGAAGCGTAGATCACAAATTCTATGTCTGTAAAATCTCAATTATATAAAACCTTGGGAGTCTACAGTGCATGATTATAGACCTATCCGTAAGGGTCTTTTAAGTTATCAAATAAGTTATTTATATAGTGCCTAAAATACTACTATAGTATTTTAATGTAATGTACTTAGTATGTTTCAAACTTGTTATCGTGTTATAGTATCATAAAAATACTCTTATAGTATTTTAACTCTATGTACTTGATCTAGAATTCTGTTAGCGTTAGGTAAGTTTTAAGACTGTTGCAACACTACATCACTCCCAAACACATTTCAGTCACATCTCTAATGAATATAGTTGATCAGGCTATATTGATCCTAGATATGATTACATAATTGTCCAGGTTTGACCGTAGTATTCCACCTCTAAATACTTTTGTTCTGTTCTTCTTGTGATACTTGTTCTAGTATGTATACATGTATAAGCAAGTAGGTTTATTTTTATAACTTATTGTTATATTCTTAAAATATATTGTTATCTAGAGAACGTAATCCCCATTGTATTTATAGTTGTATATCTTTTAGCTGTTGATATACTTAGTTCACTATAAACAATGCTCTGATACCAATCTGTCACACCCCAAAACCAAAACGACGGAAACGTTCAGGGGCGGAGGACGTCATATTTAGTATCACAAGACATGCATCATAGTAATCAAATTAAATAAACAACCATTTCATTAGAAAGAAGGTGTTTACAAAATGTGTGTTGACAAAACATAGAATACATAAGCAAATAACAAAACAAGACTTGAAGCTATACAACTTCATCTTCTGAATTCGCAGTGCGAGTACCTTTCTACTAGTTTCTTGAGAATACAAGTTATTTGAAAGAGTTTATCAGCAATTAAGCTGGTGAGTTCATAAGATTTTAGTGATGTATGTATGTTGTAGAAAGCTTAGTAAATTGTAACTTATGTTTTAGAAAAGTTCGCATGTTGCTCCATAAAATCCTATATTTCCTGCTTTGTTGAAAGATAAGTACAAATGACTATATAATCCTTTCTATGAGTGCTAAATAGATATAAGTTATATAAAACTCAGAGTAAACAAACAATCGATTGTGTGTATATGCACTAAGTCCACAACCAAACAAGGAATAGGGAATGAGGCGAATGAGACACTTCCAATTGGTTGTTAGGTTATCATTGTATACAACCCTGGTGTATTCACTTGGTACTCATGGAGTTAACAGTAATAGTTCCTTTATATTTGATGAAAAGATCCTTTAAGAAAACCCTTATTTCTTATAATAAAATAGTAACCACAGTGGTTCCTTCTATGATCACTTAGTTTATACTAGCTATATATAATCTAATATCGAATAGATAATTACTTGTGTGAATCTGCCCTAAACACACAACCAAACAAGGATCAGGAAATGAGGTGGAAGGCACACATCTAACTATCTATCGGGTATTAATTATATATAAACATGTTGTATAAACTATGTTATTATAGAATTAATCTCCTAAGGTCCTTTAAGTTATAAATGTTTAATAAAATAGACTAAACCCTTTACTGGAAAGTTTCTAGTTTTGTATACCAAAAGTTCTGATTTGAAAAGTATGTTTTGTACTAGAAAACTGTGCATTGAATTAGTGTCCTATGACCTGACCCATACCTGGTACCCCTTATGATGAGTTAATGTATACGGAACATATATATAACCAAGATCGAATGAATAATAGGCTGGGTGAATCCGCTCTAAGCCCACAACCAAACAAGGAACATGAAATGAAGCGGATAGCACACATCCTATTACCTGTCGGATCCTATTAGTATATATCCCTTGATGTATACATTAAGGAATCATAAGGTTAGCATTATGGTCCCTTTCTACTGAATGTACTAGACTCGACTGTTTTGATTCTCATTTATAAAATGTAAGTTTTCCCCTAGTTTATAACTATCTTGACTCGAAAATAGTTTGCATTAACTTTCAAGTGGAACTGTCACTTTATGAAAGTAATGGGAAAATGAAAGTACTCAGTTGTCTTTTAAATTGATAACCTGGCTTACTGATTTCCTTAAAACATGTTAGTTTTCTTAAGTACATAATGTGAAGGCTAGTACCCATACTATACGCTTTCCCTGTCAAGAGATTCTAGGAACCAAACACAACTTCCACAAACCAGTTGCTAGGTCGTGTAATCCACATTAAAGTTATGTGATCATGTATACCCAATTTTAACTATCACCTTTTGTTTAGAACAATGAGTTAGTAATTCATTGGTATAATTAGATCCTTTAGTAATTCCATGCTATAGTAACTTAGTATGTTCGTTCTGTTATAATATCTTAGTATGTTCTTCCTGTTATCGTGTATTGGATCTAGTATGAACTGAACCTCTAAACTATACCCTTATAGTTTACTAATGTTTTACTTGAACTGTTATTAAGAAGACTCATTTTACTAAGTTATGCTTGTACTTTAAAAATGGAGTTTTGTTAAACTAGAAAGTAACATAACTTGAAAAGAGCTTTTGAAATGTTTTGACCACTTATAAAAGACATAAGCAATATTTAGAAATATATTTATAACAAACATTAACACAATTATCATTTTGTTCAACTTGTATTCCCCCCCCCCCCCCCTTTTAAAGCATTCAAAACAATTTAAAAGATTAATTACGGGGTATGAACTCACCTGATGTGGGTGATTCAAACGAATATGTGTGTAAGGATGAGAAGCTCCACGAATGAATTCCCAAGACTTTACTTAAATATAGCGTTTAGAGGCAACCAAATGCAAGGAAACACCTCACGGGACTAGGAAACACTTTGACCAAGTGTTGGAATCACATGTGATTGGACTAAGGGATGTTTAAGTCCAAGAAATGGTGTTTACGGCCACACCATAAACCCTATGGCCGTAAACTCATGGTTATGTGCATAAGAGGGTGTTTGAATGCTAGGGAAACTTGAGGGACCATTGCTCTTCACAAGTATGAGCAAAACCAATTGATTGGAGGGTGTTGAGGTGTTTACGGCCACACCATAAACCCTATGGCCGTAAACTCTCCAAATGAACTTATTTGGGTCTTAAAGGCAAGGAGTTTCAAAGGTTCAAGTGTTCTAAGGGTTAGAAAGGGTCTAGAAGTGTTTAAGGCTCATAACATCACACTTTCAAGGGTTTACGGCCAGGGTTTAAACTCATTGCCGTAAAATGTCTTTGATCATGAGTTTGATGAAGTTTTAAGGCTATGATCTAGTGTTTTCACTATATAACAAGCTAAGGAGAGAGTACTTATGATATAGAGGCTTGAAATGGTGATTAGGGTCCAAGAACACTAGTGTGTGTTCTTGGTGTTTCTTGAAGATCTAAGAAAAGTTGATTTCCATGGATGAATCATGAGGATGATGCTAGTTAAGAAGGATTAACAACAAACCAAAGGAAGAACACTTACTTTTATGAAGATCTAAGTGAGATGGCTTGATGATACTTGAGAGAAAATTCGAGTTCTTGGAGTTCGAATGTAAGAAATGGCTAGAAATGATAATGAGCCATATATATGGACTTGAGATTACGGCCGTAAACTCATTGCCATTATGGCCGTGAACTCCTTAGGATGAGGTTAAGGCTTGATTTGTTGCACAATGTCTCTAACAGGTACTTCCTAACACTCATTCCTTAAGTGTACTAGGCTAAAACTCCTTAGAATGACCTTTAATAAGGCTGGAACTCATTAGCAAGGAGTCTAACACTAAGCTGAGTTAACCAACTGAGCTTTCAAAGCAAAATTTATTCGAGTTGTCACATTCCTATCTTGCATAATTTTTGCGATGGTTCTTTGAGAAATATGCTTTACTGGGTCTTTGATGAATCCACAGCTTCTGTTGTCATCAAATTTCCAGATGGTTGTTTTCGCTTGCTTGACAAGAGGGATCTATTTCAATTTGGAAAGTGGGATATACACCAACTGGCTCAACATCAAATCCGGGTAGCTGAAGAGATTTTTGAGGTTGTAGCTAAAGAATACACAACAATGGTTGCAGAGATCATCCAGAAGAAGATGTGGCTTGGTGCCATGGGGAGGTCAGATGTGCTTATCATTGAGAAGGACTGAGTCAATGCTAGCCCCAAACCAAGGGGGAGATTGAAAGGTCATATTTTTGGATAAGGTGTCTAAGTCCATAACTTATTTGGTATATACTTGACCCGACCGACATGGTCCATTTGGGTTGCATTTCATCCAAACTATTTATGGATAATTTTATGACAGTTATACACATATTATTATTAATATATTATAAGTTATAATATATTAATATGAAATCATGTTATTTAATTAGTCTTAGTCTTAAATTAATTATGAATTAATTTAGAGATTAAAAGGAAGACTAATTAGATTGTGGGCTATTGATTTTATATGGTGTGGGCTAACACCCATTTGTTAATGGGCTAGGCTTGTATGGAAGTCCATGGATGATCCATGGAGATTTTAACCCATGGATCCTTGGAAAAGGAAAGGTCATGGGTTATTATGGTTTCACCCTAATCATGTACACTATATAAGCATGCTTATGTTGCATGAAATAGCCACTAGTATGTGTGCTTGTGTGTGGCCGAAAATTGTAGTGTGTATACACTCTCTCAAAGTTTTCCAAGAGTTTGTGGTGATTTGTGATTCCATTTGAGGCATTCACACTATTGGTGCTTGGCCCTCAAACTCCTTAAGAATCAAACTCATCAAAAAGGTATGTAATCTCTTCTAACTCTTTTATGTTTAAAAGCACCCCATGCCATGTTAGATAGGTTATGAACCTTGGAAAATTATTATTTTGTATGTATTTAGACAAACATAGATCCAAGGTTTATTAGGGTTGCATGCACACTTAGGAAGTGTTAGATTGCTCAAAACCCAACAGTGGTAGGGGACTCGACGAGTCCAAGGCAAAGTTCAACCTACTCGGTGAGTAGATTCGTACACTCGGCGAGTAGAAGGTTCAAAATGCAGATTTTCGACTTTTGATGCTGGAAATGGACTAGAAACTTTACCCCAAACTGTTTTGATGTTTTAAAACTTATTTTGGTTGGTGTAATGGTTGTTCTAATCCATTTACAATAGCATATATCAAAATTTCATGCTTTGTTTGTGTTCATATAATTTTGAAACTTTGATAATCATGTTCATGTTCTTATGAATTTAGAAGATGATAGGAATTATTTGTTGAATTGTTTAGGATTAATTCTTGATCATTTATGTGTTTTAATGGAGTCCATAATTTTTCCTCAAGTTATGGATATCCAAATGTCACATTTCTTTAACACACATTAAAAACACATAAGTTACATAAAATGAAGAGTCTTCATTTTATGAACCTTTAATTCATAAGTTATGAAATGAAAAGTTTTGAAGAGTTACAAAACTTGTCGTCAAGTTTTCGAATTTGGAAAAGTTTCACACACTTTAATAAACTTTAATTCCAACACTTAGAATTTTAAAAGTTAAAATTCAACACTTATACTATTTATAACATTAATGGTTAATTATATATATATTATAAAGTAACTAAATCTTTTATTTAATTCCCAATCTTAGTTACTTTAGGAAAAATGTGAACATGGTGCTAATCCATGGAATTCACACTTTGTACCTTACCAAGTCGTTGGTGGAGCGTGTGTGGTTAACCGGCACACTAACTTGGATTAGTAAGGATCACGAAGGGTGACTTAGTGTTTGTCATAGATCAATGGAGCGTGTGTGGTTAACCGACACATTGATTAGGTGATAATATTAAGGGTACCAAGTGAATTGGCATGGTTATTCACACCTTGTTTTGTGATCCTCGACATCCCAGTCACAAAACTTGAAGGGCACAATCAAGATTGAAACATGCCATTGAAAAGTTCAATGAATCTCAAAAGAATCTAGGAATTTCAAATCCAATTAAAACCTAATAAATCATTTCGATTTCGTGGTGGAAATTGGTGAATCGTCATTCACCTACCTTTCAAATATATTATTACTTAGATTATGGCATCCCTCTTCTAAGTATAATATATTGTGATTGGATCCTAGCCTTAATATTACATTTGGGTGTCTTATTAAGGACTTTATATATCTAATCTAAACTTACTTTCTTCTTTCAGATGTCTTCCAACACTAATGCTTCGGGCTCTAACCTAACTGGTTCTTTCTCTCTCATGAATCTTTGTGGGAGAGTCATCTTTGATGGTTCCAACTTCATGGACTGGATAAGGAACATCAGGATGGTAACTCGTTATGAGGACAAGGAATATGTCATCGGTAAGGAGTTAAAAGAACTTGATGAGTCTAATGCTACTCCTGAGGAGATCGCTGAATTCAGGACACATGAGAGAGATGCTACTAAGGTGGCATGTATCATGATGGCCACGATGACAGCCGAGCTCCATAAGTCCTATGAGGACTTTTACCCTTTTGAGATGCACCAAGACCTAATGGAAAGGTACCATCAGAGTGCTCGTCAAGGGCAGTATGAAATAATCTCCTCCATGATAACAACCCGCATGAAGGACGGTGAATCTGTCACGGGCCACATGCAAAAGATGCAAAGGTATGTGGACCGTTTGCTGAAGCTAAATGTAAACTTTCCTGAGGAGTTGGCAATTGACATCATTTTGCACTCCTTACCTTCTTGTTATGACCATTTTCGTATGACATATCATATGAACAAGGAGGAAGTTACCCTTAGCAAGCTTCAGGGACTCTTGAAGACCGCTGAAACCGGTCTTAAGGGCAAGTCGGTTGTTACCTCTACTACTCCTATTCCTACATCTACCCCTGTTTTGGCTATCGGGCAAGGCAAAGGGAAAAGGAGGAAGCACCCTTCGAAGGGTACCAAGGGAAAATCTCTTGAAGGCTCCTCATCAAGGACCAAGAGTGGTTCTGCCACTCCTTCTACCATTCCCAAGGATGCTGATTGCTACTATTGCTAGGACAAGGGGCACTAGAAGCGAAACTGCTCAAAATACTTGCAGGATCTGAAGGATGGGAAAGTGAAACCCACCCACACAGGTATTTACACAATATTATCTAATAACTCACCATATTCTAACTCTTGGGTGCTTGATATAGGATGTGGTATTCACATATGTTCTGATTTGTAGGGCCTAAGAAGAAGTGAGGATGTGGAGCACAGGAAGATAAACTTGATCATGGGGAATAGGAAGGCTTCACCTGTTTCCAAGATGGGAGTTTCTACTTTGTTGCTGAATAATGGGTTAAAATCAGATTTGAATAAATGTGTGTACTCTTCTGAAATGGCGAGGAATATTATTTCCTTTGATGCTTTGTACAAACAAGGTTTTACCTTTTCCTTTGATAATGAATGTGGTGGTATTAATACTTTCTTCAATAATGTGTTTTACTTTAAAGCATTACCTTGTGATGGTGTGTATGAAACTTTGTCAATAATGTGTTGCATTTCATCCAAACTATTTATGGATAATTTGATGAGAGTGATGAGTATTGGAATAAACCCACGCTCACTTGTATCACTTCATGGAATTTATCTCGAGTGATCGTGAGACGGTAATATCATATAAATCTTCAAACCTAAAGATATGAGTTGTTACCTATGAGTTGATTGTGCATTGATTGCACGTAAACGTATCAGTAACTTGATGTTATAAAACGTTCCTTTGTGTACAATTCAACAAGTAGTAGAACAAGTATATGAGTCGAAGTTTATCTGTTCCTTCTAGAAATAGAAGCGATATCTGGGCCCCTCGATGATTTTGTGTTGACCCATGTATCGGGCCCGGTCAGAACTAAATTGATGTGTTCAGTTGAGTTATTTGTCAAACAAATTGGAAATCGAGAAACAACTGCCAGACAATAAGCAAGACATAGTTCCATGTGTTTGTCCGGCTGATATCATGAGAACAGAGGATTGTATGATCACTTATCTTAAAATGGCGCTTCATAGTTCAACAGAGTTTTCGAGAGCTACGATTGCTGGTTGGTTCCTGAAGTAATAGGCAAATACAGTTATTAGACTTATCCAAGTGGGAGTCTGTTAGATAAGGTGTCTAAGTCCATAACTTATTTGGTTTATACTTGACCCGACCGGCATGGTCCATTTGGGTTGCATTTCATCCAAACTATTTATGGATAATTTTATGAGATTTATACACATAACATTATTAATATATTATAAGTCATAATATATTAATATGAAGTCATGTTATTTAATTAGTCTTAGTCTTAAATTAATTATGAATTAATTTAGAGATTAAAAGGAAGACTAATTAGATTGTGGGATATTGATTTTATATGGTGTGGGCTAACACCCATTTGTTAATGGGCTAGGCTTGTATGGAAGTCCATGGATGATCCATGGAGCTTTTAACCCATGGATCCTTGGAAAAGGAAAGGTCATGGGTGTTGGATATAGTGTCTAAGTTCATAACTATATTTGGTATGTACTTGACCCGACCCGGCATGGTCCATTTAGGTTGCACTTCACCCGAACAATTTATGGATAATATTTGAGAATAGTGCAAGTTATGATTTATTAATATATTATAAGTTCTAATATATTAATATAAGATCATATTATTTAATTAGTAGTGATCTATAATTAATCTAGGATTAATTTAGAGGTCAAAGATATTAATAATTAAATATGGGCTTCTATATTTATAGTGTGGGCTAAAGCTGATTTGGAATGGGCTAGGCTTGCATGGAAAAGTCCATGGATACTCCATGGAGCTTTATGTTGGGTTATGAGCATTCTAACACTCCTAAGTGTACATGCAACCCTAAATACCTTGGATCTATGTTTTCTCTATTATACATGCAAATATGAACATCCAAGGTATTATCCTAATCTAGCATACAAAAACTATCAATATAACAAGATAAAATACATACCTCTTTTATGTAGAATGTCTTCATGAAGCTTGAGTGCCTAGTGCCCCAAGTGTGACACCTCAAATGGTTCACACAACACCAAATACACTTGGAATAACTTGAGAGAATTCTACACTTCATGAAAATCGGCTAGCCCTCTCTAGAATAATACTAGTCCCGATTTTGTCAAGAATAATATCTTTATATAGTGTTACAATTAGGGCAACCCCTAATTGTCATGACTTTCCATTTCCTTGGATCCATGGGTTCAAATACACCATGGAGCATCATATGGGTTTTTGGCCCAACTAGATAATCCATGGAGCATTAGCCCACTATACAAGTATGGATGATTTACACAATCAACCCATATATTTAATTAGTCTTCTTTTGATCACTTAATTAATCCTAGATTAATTCTTGATCAATACTAATTAAATAATCTTATTATTCTTATTATTAATATACTAGAACTTATAATATATTAATAACCATAAGTGTCTCATTTCTCTCATTTTAGTCTATCTAAGTGCATGATGCCATGCAACCCAAATGGACCATACCGGGTCGGGTCAAGTCTTACCAATTATAGTTATGGACTTAGACATTAATCCAACAGTCTCCCACTTGGATAAGTCTAAAACTATTATTGCGTATGACTTCAGGAACCAACTGACAATCGTAGCTCTCAAAAGCTTCTGTCGAACTCTGACCTTGTCGATAAACGCTGACCTTTGTCAATGACTTGTCCATTAGATAAGGGATCATATATTCCTCCATTCTAGATATCATATGGACTGAGACATGGATTATAATCATTCTCTCTGTCCATTTATTGTTTCCCGATTTCCGATTTATGACGACTGACTAATTGAATAAATCAAATCAGTCCTGGCCCGGCCGAGCACTTCCATTTGTCATCATCAAATCATCGAGGGGCCCACAGATATCGCTTTTATCCCGAAGGTAAAAGGAATGGATAAACTTCGACTCATATGGCTTGTTCTACTACTTGTTGAATCATACACAAAGGCACGTTTTATAGCACCGAGTTACCAAATGCGGTTTCATGCAATCAATGGACAACCAACTCATAGTAACAACTCATATCTCTATGTTTGAAGAATATAAGATATTATCGTCTCATGATCACTCGTGATAAAATCCATGAAGTGATTCCAATGAGCGTGGGTTGAATCCAATACTCAGAACTTATGAGCACTCATGAGTGTTGTAGCCCTTTTTCCAACACCTTAGATCTCTACAAGCCAACCCATGAGAGTCTTAATTCATATCTACTTCCAACATATGACCGACTGTGGATGGTTTGATTAACTTAGTCATTCCGGAAGAATCACCTAGTTTATTCGGGAAGTCAAAACATGCAAAGTGAAACACAATAATAATTGAATCCAATATGGTATCAAAACCTATGAACATAAATAAAACACCTTTTATTTCTCACCATATGATTACACATTATTCATTGTATACTATTTCAGCTATCAACTTTATTCTTGAATTTAAAACAATAGTTGTCCCATGCTCCAAGCATGTACACTATGTTTTCTAAACACTAGTCATGTTATACACCAAGTATGCATACTATGCTTGTCTATGATCTTTACTTTGTGAACTAGATCAATTGAACATAACTTCAATGATTCTCTTTTCACACTCCCAAATCCTTACTGCAAATGCAAGAATTCCAAATTCATGTCATTTACTGAAATCTGTTAGATTTTAAACTTTTATGCATTGATCCTCTTTAACGATTATGCACAAATTCACAAAGACTTGGCAACAATCATTACAGAGTATTCCAAAGGAGATCAGTTCCTTAGAAACATCCTTCTTGCATTAAGTTTCCTAATCTTAAACAGATTGAAAATTCTAACTTTGAAACATTTCCAGATTCATTTTGACAATCACTTCTGAACAAGAGTTGCCTCCATACAGATTATGTCAATATGGTCCTTCCAGAATTATTACTATACTTCCAACTGTCCTTGAGCAACCAATCTTTGGTAAGCCTTAGATTGTCCTAGACAATTGTTTAATCCTTTTACTCATATCCAGTTCTAAACCTTTTCCCTTCTTATTGCCCCAGACATTTGGAAAATTTTAGAAAGGATGAATATAACACATGTAATCGATCCTATATCCGAACCATATGGGACACGATTCATTATGTCTCACATAAAGACTAAACCAGTCTTTTGCTATAACATTTCCATTTCTATTTGCCAAGTTCTCATAATTCAGATTATGAAAAGGGATGCCGTAATCATAATCAAATTTAAGAACGCAAATACTGAACCCATATACATAATTTCCTTATGTTGAGCCATTCCGACATGAAATTTATATATATTTCCTTGACTAAATGATTAAAACCTCACGATCTAAGCTTATAGATTTGAGATGAAGTATAACTTCCTCTCCCTTAATTATAGCAAAACAACTTTTTCCCAATTGAAACCTTTTGTTTTCTATAATTAACATTGCTAACATGCAATCTTTATCATAATTATCATGCTCCCACTAACATAATGATTATTAGCATAACACTTATGCTCCCACTAGCTTTGACATGTACTCAGAAATCAGTTGGACTTCTAGAAATCAATACTTTATTGACTTTCTTACCAAAGTTCAGATTTCTGATACTGGATTGTTTTGATAGAACTTTATCAAAAAACATACACATTCCCTTAGATAGCACACTCGTGTGTCTAAACAATTATGAAGAGGGATGCCGTAATCATAATGGTTAGACCTTTTTTCCACTTCTCACAAGTCCAGGTTAGTGTGTCGGTAAACCACACACGCTCCACTAACGACTTTGAGAATGCAAATATCATAATTGCTATCTATCTAAAATCTACTTAGTGAAAGTGTTTCCTCACCATCGTTTTCATGAATCGGAGAGAAACCTTATGACACTTATATTTAATGGTGTATGTGTTCTTATCCATGTGAATTATCAAAACCATAGTCACAAGACAAGGATAATGACAAATTCGAACTCATATGGACTGAACTCAATCTTAACTTCTTGCCACCTGGTAGCTCAAGGGCCTGCCATTGCTTCCAAGTTGTTGTTCAACCACTTGAGAACTTTAAGAACTCATATGCAAGGCCAACTTTAACTGGAATGGGCACAGATATGTCAACTCGATAGGCTATAAACCTCAAGTTGTGTGCTAGTGAGGAACTTCAGGTTTCATTCTTGATTAGTTCTTGAGACTTTCAAGACCTTTAAGACTCCCACTGTCCTCTTGACCTATAAGACTCCATTGTCAAACATCCAAGAGGTAGTGCGGATTCTAATCAAGACAAACACTTCACACAATTGGCCTTAGTTGGTCTTTGTTTTATCCAAAACATCACAACTTACCAATTTCAAATGTACAAGAGTAGAAAACTTTTACTCTTACATTTGATAAGTGTTTTTAAACCTTCTTAAAGACATGTCACTCAAATTATAATCTTGGAGTATGACTCTAAGACTTGTATTGGAACGAGGTATGACTCATCTTCTTGATTTAACTATTTCAACAATTCAAGATCCCTTCTTCTTAGTAATAAGAATGCACTAAGACTTCCTTAGAGAACTAATTTTGATATGGTTTCTTAATCATTAAGATGATCACAAAACTGATACTAAAGTACTCTTCCATCTTTTCAGATTTGAGAAACTTTTATCCTTCTGCCTAATTTGATTCTTCTTATTCGCTCTGCCATGCATTGGAACCTTTTCCAATGTCTCAGAGTTACACTTAAGCTTGTAAGTATAATCATATTTACTGAGCTTTAGTAAACTATGACGAATAGCCTTATATCTTTTGTGGTGAACTTAATCAGTGCACATGACTATGTACTCGATCCCTTAGTCCATTACTTGACTCACACATCCATGTGAACAAGTAATTAGTCTTAATTTTTCCAATACTTGAAAGTTCTCATTCATCATGCTATAGAACTTGCATGATCCCAAGTCCCGATCCAATTGAGAATTTGGATGATGAGAATCTTTCCTTATTTGGTAAATTTAGACATTACCACAAATGAAGGAATCAATTTCATATTTCCACTCTTGCTATTAATGGAATCATATAAGCAACATTTTTTCCTCAAATGCCATTGTAAGGATATTTTAAAATAAATAAAATCAAAAAATTTTCTTTTATTTTAAAACTATGCGGAATAACTTATCCTTATAATTCATATGAAAACTTGTTGTTATCTATTCCTAAGCAATACCTCATAACTCTTAAGAAGTAGCTCAAGAATCCGATCTTCAAACTACGCGATAGAAATCCATCTATGCGATCAGATTCAGCATATTCTTTCTTTAAGTTCCTTCACTTTTTCTTTGATGCTTAAAACATTACCATGTGACCCAGTCACATCATGTATCAGGAATCTCAGAATAGAAACTTAATAGAGTTAGATTAGTGGACTTTACCTGAAGTAGAGTCAACCTTATTGATTTTAACATCCTTAGGTAAATTTGGCAGCTTCGCAACTAATGACCCTTTCTTTGGAAATATTAACATATGGACCCTTTGACAATGGTACACGGGACTATTACAGACTTAGCCTTTTCTCTTTACCATTTGTTCAACCGAGTTGACTATGGCCGATCCCTTTCCATTGGGAAGAGAATGCTTTTTCTGTATTTCCTGTGTCACTATTGTCAATGTCCATCAAGTTTTGAGGAAGTTGATCTTAACAAATAAATAAGATCATTAAGGGTCTTGTCATAGTCTGTTTCATAGGTGTTCCAAAAGAACTCACTATGTCACTTAGAAAGAAGTTGAACCACCATCTTTCTCAAGACTTTGACACCCTTCTCTCCCGACTTGTCAATATGTGACTACATCTCCAAGATGTGATCACACCTAGACCTTGCCTTGCCAATTGGGTTTGAGTGACTTTGAACTTGTGGGTTGGGAGAATAATTTGAGGAGGTGAAAGAAGTATGATTTCCATGGGATATCATCTTCATTTAGGAAATCTTGTTTCAAGAGATTTGGAAAGATCATAAATGTCTAAATCAGACATGTTTTGGGAGATATTCAAGATAGTTGATTTAAAGTCCTTAATATGACACCCAATATTAAATATTAAGGCTAGGACCCAACAAACTATTTTTATAACTTAGAAGAGGTATGCCGTAATCCAAGCTATAAAATATTTGAAGGTAGGTGAATGACGATTCACCAATTTCCACCAAGATAAACGAAATGTATTATTAGCTTTTAATTGGATTTGAAACTCCTAGATCTTTGAGATTCATTGAACTGTTCAATGGCATGTTTCAATCTCGAGTGTGCCCTTCAGGTTTTGTGACTGGGATGCCGAGGATCACAAAACAAGGTGTGAAGTAACCATGCAAATTACTTGGTACCCTTAAGTGTTTACCCCTCAATTGAGGTGCCGGTTAACCACACACGCTCCATCGATACTATGATAAACATTAAGTTACCCTTTGCCTACCTTGTTAAATACGAGTTAGTGTGCCGGTTAACCACACACGCTCCACTAACCGACTTAAACAAAGTGCACAGTGTAATTTCATGGATTAGCACCTTATTCACATTTTCCTGAGTAACTAAGATTGGGTATTTTTAAGAGTTTAGTTACTTAGTATTTATCCTTAATACTTTTAATGAAGGGAGAATTATAGTCCTGTCAAACCCGTTCGGCTAACGACCCTCCACCAGTCAAGCAAGCGGTGGGTGAGAGTGGACACCCATTAAGTTGCCATTTTATAGGCAACAACCTTATACCCACCTTATAGACCGGCTTCGTGAATGAGGCGTACTAGCGGTAAGACCGACTTTACTCTTATACATGTATATATTATTAACTTATAATATTATAAAGTATAAGGGTTGAATTTTAACTTTTAAAATTCTAAGGGCTAACTTGGAATTAAAGTATTCATAAGAGAAAACTTTACAAATTCCAAAACTCGAGGGCAAGTTTTGAAACTATTCAAAACTAATTAACTCCATAACTTATGTGTTTAAAGTAGTTTTAATCCAAAAAACTCTTCAAGTTCCATAACTAATGGAAGACTTTAAACTAATAAAAGAATTAACTTTTCTTTATTTTTATAACTTATGGAATTAATTAAGGTTACACTTTTACTCTTTAATGAAGTGACTCTTGAACTTCCATAACTTGAGGACAAGTTATGGAGTCATAAAAAAAAATTTCAATGACACAAGACTCTTAATTTTGTAACCATTACCAACTTTTATGAGTTTTATGAGTCTTTAATGTGACTCTTCATGTAACTTGAGGACAAGTTACACAAACACATTTTATACTCAACTCTTAGATTAAAATGGATTGAAAGCAACTATTTCAATTACCTTTTCTATTAATCTAAGCAACTCATAAGAACAAGATAATTCAAATCAAACTTTTTCATGTAATTAGTCTAAACCTTAAACTAATACAAAACATGAATCTATTGACAATTATCTTTGAAAATGGATTAGCATGAACATTACCACATTAAAAAACAAGTTTATAAGTTCAAAAACAACTTAGGGTAATGTTCCTAGTCCATTTCTAGCCAAAAACCTCGAAAATATGCTGTCTGGGGGTCCAACTCGTCGAGTGCATGAACCAACTCGGTGAGTTGGATCGAACTGATCACATTTTAGGCATGGACTCGGTGAGTCTCCTGGTGGACTCGCCGAGTCTGATGATCAGACAACAACAAATTTGTTTTTTTCAGCTTCTTTTGCAGGTATAACAAGAAAACAAGCCTAGGCTCTGATACCACTGTTGGGTTATGAGCATTCTAACACTCCTAAGTATACATGCAACCCTAAATACCTTGGATCTATGTTTTCTCTATTATACATGCAAATATGAACATCCATGGTATTATCCTAATCTAGCATACAAAAACTATCAATATAACAAGATAGAATACATACCTCTTTTATGTAGAATGTCTTCATGAAGCTTGAGTGCCTAGTGCCCCAAGTGTGACACCTCAAATGGTTCACACAACACCAAATACACTTGGAATAACTTGAGAGAATTCTACACTTCATGAAAATCGGCTAGCCCTCTCTAGAATAATACTAGTCCCGATTTTGTCAAGAATAATATCTTTATATAGTTTTACAATTAGGGAAAACACTAATTGTCATGACTTTCCATTTCCGTGGATCCATGGGTTCAAATACACCATGGAGCATCCATGGAGCATCATATGGGTTTTGGCCCAACTAGATAATCCATGGAGCATTAGCCCACTATACAAGTATGAATGATTTACACAATCAACCCATATATTTAATTAGTCTTCTTTTGATCACTTAATTAATCCTAGATTAATTCTTGATCAATACTAATTAAATAATCTTATTATTCTTATTATTAATATACTAGAACTTATAATATATTAATAAGCATAAGTGTCTTATTTCTTTCATTTTAGTCTATCCAATTGCATGATGCCATGCAACCCAAATGGACCATACCAGGTCGGGTCAAGTCTTACCAATTATAGTTATGGACTTTGACATTAATCCAACACTTTAACCCATGGATCTCATGGAAATGAAGAGACATGGGTTTTAGGGATGTAACCCTAATCCTCCACACTATATAAAGGAGGCTTTGGTTCTTGAAATGACACTAGTTGACACTTGTAGAGGTGAGGGAAAATTTCAAGATAGTAGTGACTATTCTCTCAAAGTTCCAAGTTTGTGGTGATTTGTGATTTCCACTTGAGGCATCCACACTATTGGTGCTAGGCTCAAAAACTCCAAGCAATCAACTACAACTTCAAGGTAAGTATTTCTTCTAGCTTTATTTGATTCATGTTCCCCATGCCATGCTAGCTAGGATATAAACCTTGGAAAAATTAATTATTTGCATGTATCTTAGACAAACATAGATCCAATGTTTATTAGGGTTGCATGTACACTTTGGAAGTGTTAGAATGCTCGAAACCCATCAGTGGTATCAGAGCCTAGGCTTGTTTGTTTGATACTTGTTGCAATACTTTGGAAAAAGCCGAAAAACTTGCTGTCTGACTGCTGGACTCGTCGAGTCCATGGGGGCACTTGTCGAGTTCACTTGTATCTTCAATATACTCGTCGAGTAGGTTCATGCACTCGGCGAGTAGGGTCGACAGAGTGCAGATTTTCGAATTTATTTGCTGGAAATGGATTAGAAACATTTCCCTAAACTCTTTTGGTACTTGAAAACTTGTTTTAGATGGTGTAATGTCTTTGCTAATTCATTACAACAACTAGTTATCAAAATTACAAAAGTTTATGTGTAATTTTTGATTCATGAAAGTGTTCATATTCATGTTCTTGTTCTTATGAAGTTTAGATGATCATAGGAATTATTTGTAACCTATGTGGTAGATTAATTTTTTTTTAATGGAGTCCATAACTTGTCCTCAAGTTATGGAAAACCAAAAGTCACTGGGATTAAAAAAAACCATTAAAAGAACACAAGAGTTAGGAAAATAAAGAGTCTTCATTTTATTACTCTATTAAACTCATAAGTTACAAGAAATGAAAAGTTTTGAAAGTTTACAAAACTTGCCCTCAAGTTTTGGAACAAGTAAAGTCAAGTTAATCTTTAGTTCCAACCCTCAGAATTTTAAAAGTTAAAATTCAACCCTTACTTATATTATTATGATTTAATAATTACCGCTAGTACGCCTCATTCACGAAGCTGGTCTATAAGGTGGGTATAAGGTTGTTGCCTATAAAATGGCAACTTAATGGGTGTCCACTCTCACCCACCGCTTGCTTAACTGGTGGAGGGTCGTTAGCCGAACGGGTAAGACAAGGACTTATAAATTCTCATTAAAAGTATGATGAATATTATAAAGTAACTAAATGTTTTATGAAATTCCCAATCGTAGTTACTTTAGGAAAATTGTGAATAAGGTGCTAATCCATGAAATTACACTTTACACTTTGTCTAAGTCGTTAGTGGAGCATGTGTGGTTAACCGGCACACTAACTTGGACTTAACAAGGTAGGTAAAGGGTGACTTAATATTTATCATAGTATCGATGGAGCGTGTGTGGTTAACCGACACATCGATTGAGGGGTAATTTATTAAGGGTACCACGTAATTTGCATGGTTACTTCACACCTCGTTTTGTGATCCTCGGCATCCCAGTCACAAAACTTGGAGGGCACACTCGAGATTGAAACATTCCTTTGAAAAGTTCATTGAATCTCAAAAGAATCTAGGAATTTCTAAGCACCAAATCAAAAACTTAATATTTACTATTTCGTTTGTTGGTGGAAATTGGTGAATCGTCATTCACCTACCTTTCAAATATGTTATTACTTAGACTACGGCATACCTCTTGTAAGTTATAATATATTGTGATTGGATCCTAGCCTTAATACTACATTTGGGTGTTTTATTAAGGACTATTTCTATATCTAAACTAAAACCTTCTTTCTTTATTTTTAGATGTCTGCAAACACTACTGCTTCTGGATCTAATCCCAATGGCTCCTTTACTCTTATGAACTTATGTGGGAAAGTCACTTTTGATGGATCCAACTTTAATGAATGGATCAGAAACATCAGAATGATTACTTGCTACGAGGACAAGGAATATGTCCTCGATAAGGATCTTAAGGAGATTGATGAGACAGTTGCTACTCCTCAAGAGATCGCTGAGTTTAGGGCACCTGAAAGGGATGCCACCAAAGTGGCATGCATCATGATGGCCAGTATGACCGCGAATCTCCAAAAATCCTATGAAGATTTCTACCCCTATGAAATGCACCAAGACTTGATGGAAAGATACCATCAAAGTGCTCGTCAAGAGAGGTATGAAATCATCTCCTCTATGATAACAACTCGCATGAAGGATAGTGAACACATCACGGGCCACATGCAGAAAATGCAAAGATTTGTGGACCGTTTGCTGAAGCTAAATGTGAACTTCCCTGAGGAGCTTGCAATAGATATCATTTTGCACTCCTTACCTTCATGTTATGATCAATTCTGCATGACATACCACATGAACAAGGAAGAGGTCACACTCAGCAAACTTCAAGGACTCTTAAAGACCGCGGAAAGTGGTCTTAAGGGTAAGGCGGTTGTTAACACTCCTACTTCTACAAACTCCGCCCCTGTCTTGGCAATCGGGAAAGGACGAGAGAAGAACAGAAAGAGTTCTTCGAAGGGTACCAAGGTTAGAACCCTTGATGGCTCTTCTTCAAGTGGAACTAAGAAAGGTTTCATCACTCCTTCTTTTTACCCAAAAGAGGCTGAATGCTTCTATTGCCATGAAAAGGCACATTGGAAGCGAAACTGCCCAAAGTACCAGCAAGATGTAAAGGATGGCAAAGTTAAACCCTACCATGCAGGTATTTACACTATCATTTCTAATAACTCACCCCATTCTAAATATTGGGTCCTTGATACCGGTTGTGGTATTCATATTTGTTGTGACTTGCAGGGACTAAGAAGAAGTGAGAATGTGGAGCAAGGAAGAATAAACTTAATCATGGGGAATAGGAAAGTTACACCTGTCACCAAGATTGGAGTTTATACTTTGTCGCTAAGTAGTGGGTTTAGTTTAGATTTGAATAAATGTTGTTATTCGCCAGAAATAGCAAGAAATATTATTTCCTTTCATGCATTGTATAAACAAGGTTTTACCTTTTCATTTAATAACGAAGTTGGTTCTATTGATGCTTTCTTTAATAATGTTCTTTATTTTAAAGCATTACCTTGTGATGGTGTGTATGAAACAGTATCTATGGTTGATAACTTAGGAAATAATGTGATGTGTATTGATTCTATTAATAATAATAACTTGGATAAAGCATCGTTATGGCATTGTCGACTTGGACATATAAGCAAGAAGCGCATAGGCCAACTCCAAAAGGATGGAGTCTTGGAGTCATTTAACCTAAAGTCAGATGATAGTTGCGAATCATGCTTACTTGGAAAAATGACAAAGTCACCCTTCACAGGCTCGTGTGAGAGGGGTGAAGGTTTGTTGGACCTTGTACACACGGATGTGTGTGGACCATTCAAACATGCCACAAGGGATGCTAATCGTTATTATTTGACTTTTACCGATGATTACAGTAGATATGGATATGTCTACTTAATCAAGCATAAGTCAGAGACTTTTGAAAGGTTTAAGGAATTTAAATAGGAAGTCGAGAATCAATTCGGCAGGACATTAAGATGCTTCGATCCAATCGTGGTGGTGAGTATCTTAGTTCAGAGTTCTTTGACTATCTAAGGGAATGTGGGATAGTCTCACAATTGACACCACCCAAGACACCACAGTTGAATGGTGTAGCTGAGAGGCATAATCGAACCTTGTTGGATATGGTTCGTTCCATGATGAGTCGAGCTTCGCTACCAATCTCATTTTGGGGGTATACCTTAGAGACTACCGCCCATATCCTTAATCTAGTCCCTACAAAGAAAGTTGCCAAAACTCCTCACGAGATGTGGACTGGTAAAGTACCCAAACTAGACCACATCAAGATTTGGGGTTGCGAAGCTTTTGTGAGGCGTGAGTCTCATGATAAGCTAGAACCCCGAAGCAAGAGGTGTATTTTCATTGGCTACCCACAAAGATCCTTTGGTTACCTCTTTTACAGACCTAGTGATAATGTGGTCTTTGTAGCAAGAAGAGGAGTCTTTCGTGAGAGAGAATTTATAAGCCAAGGAGACAATGGGAGGCAAATTGATCTTGAAGAAATTCAAGAGTAAAGTGGTGAAGGAACTTCAAACCCTAGCCCTCAACTTGAGGAGGAAACTCCTGTTGAGCAATTTGACGATTCTGTACCTCTGAGACGTTCCACGAGAGTTAGGAATGCACCTGAGCACTACTATGGTTTTCATATTACTGCGGAAGGTGAGACACTTATTAGTGATGAGATACTAGTAGGTATGGATGAACCTAACAGTTACGTGGAAGCCATGGCAGGCCCCGAGTCTGCGAAATGGAAAGAGGCTATGGATAGCGAGATACAATCCATGTATGACAATCAAGTTTGGAACTTGGTTGAGAATGTACCAGGTCGTAAGACTGTAGGGTGCAAATGGGTCTTCAAGAAGAAGACCGACATGGATGGTAAAGTACACACTTATAAAGCTAGACTGGTTGCAAAGGGCTTCTCTTAAATTCCTAGAGTGGACTATGATGAAACCTTTTCTCCAGTAGCCGAGATTAAGTCTATTTGGGTTCTGTTAGCCATAGCTGCATTTCATGACTATGAAATATGGCAAATGGATGTCAAAACTGCTTTCCTTAATGGAAAGTCGACTGAAGATGTTTAAATGAGTCAGCCAGAGGGTTTTGTTAACAACGAGTACCCTAATAGAGTGTGTAAGCTTGAGAAATCCATTGATGGATTGAAGCAAGCACCTCGCAGATGGAATCTTTGCTTTGATGAAAAGGTCAGGGAATTTGGCTTTTCTAGGAGTGAAGATGAATCTTGTGTTTATGTCAAGGCTAGTGGGAGTATATTCAGCTTCTTGGTATTGTATGTGGATGACATACTACTCATAGGATATGACATCCCAACTTTGCAGGAAGTAAAGTCCTGGCTTGGGAAGTGTTTCGCTATGAAGGACCTTGGTGAAGCTGCCTATATCCTAGGGATAAGGATTTTGAGAAACAGGAGTAAAAGTCTAATTGGACTTAGTCAAAGCACCTATGTGGACAAAGTGTTGAAAAGATTCAACACGCATAACTCCAAGAAAGGTGAGTTACCCATTCAGAGTAATGCCAGATTGAGTAAGACACAAAGCCCTAGTACTGAGGCTAAGATAGCAGAAATGAGTCGACTACCTTATGCTTCTGCTGTAGGATCGATCATGTATGCTATGACGTGTACTCGACCTGATGTAGCCTTTTCTTTGAGCCTGGTTAGCAGGTATCAGGGGAACCCTGGCAAGGAACACTGGACTGCGGTAAAGAATATCCTCAAGTACCTGCGAAGGACTAAGGACTGGGTCCTTACCTTCGGTGGGAGTGATGACTTGAGAGTTGTAGGGTATAGTGATGCTAGCTTCCAGACTGATAGGGATAATTTCCGCTCTCAATCGGGCTGGGTCTTTACCTTAGACGGAGGAGCAATCACTTGGAAGAGTTCCACGCAGGAGACAGTGGCTGATTCCACTTGTGAATCAGAGTATATAGCAGCAAGCGAGGCAGCAAAGGAGGCTATATGGCTAAAGAACTTCATCGGAGACCTTGGAGTTGTACCAGCCATAAAAGAGCCAATGGAGATTTTCTGTGACAGCAACAGTGTGGTTGCCTTAGCCAAGGAACCAAGAGATCATGGGAGATCCAGACACATTGACAGAAAATATCACTTCATCAGACATCGAATAGAAGAAGGAATCCTCGTGGCGAAGAGGGTATCATCGGATGAGAACCCAGCAAATCCCCTCACGAAGGGACTGAGTAGGGTTAAGCATCTCCAGCATGCTCGGAGCATAGGGCTGAAGGATGATATCAATTTTAGTAGTTAGATAAATTATGAAAATTTTAAAGTGTAATTGACATTTGATGATGAATAAAAGGTGTTTTATTTATGAGTAAAGTGTTGCTATCTCTTGTCAATCGTTTACTTTATTTCTTTTTGCATGTTTTGACTTCCAGAATAATTATGTTGGTATATCATATTATTCAAACCTCCACAGTCGGTCATATGTCGGAAGTAGGTATGAATCAAGACTGTGATGATTGGTTACAGAGGTCTAAGGTGTTGGACGTGGCTACAAAAATCATGAGTGCTCATAAGTTCTGAGCATTGGACTCAACCCACTCTCACTGGAATCACTTCATGGAATCCTATCTTGAGTGATCGTGAGACGGTAATATCATATAAGTCTTCAAACCTAGAGATATGATTTGTTACTTACAAGTTGGTTATGCATTGATTGTACGAAAATGCATTGGTAACTCGATGTTATAAAACGTGCTTTTGTGTGTAATTCAATGAGTGGTAGAACAAACATATGAGTCGAAGTTTATCTTTTCCTTCTTGGATTAGAAGTTGATATCTGGGCCCCTCGATGATTATGTTGTGACCTATGTACCGGGCCCGGTCAGAACTAAATTGATGTGTTCAGTTAAGTTCTATGTCAAACAAATCCAAAATCGGGAAACAAATGCTGGACAATAAGCAAGACCATGTTCCATGTATTTGTTCGGCTGATTTCTAGAACAGAGGATTATATGATCACTTATCTTAAATGGCGCGTTCTAGTTCAACAGAGTTTAAAGAGCTACGATTGTTGATCGGTTCCTGAAGTCATACTTGCAACTATAGTTATTAGACTTATCCAAGTGGGAGACTGTTGCATATAGTGTCTAAGTTCATAACTATATTTGGTATGTACTTGACCCGACCCGGCATGGTCCATTTGGGTTGCACTTCACCCGAACAATTTATGGATAACATTTGAGAATAGTGCAAGTTATGATTTATTAATATATTATAAGTTCTAATATATTAATATAAGATCATATTATTTAATTAGTAGTGATCTATAATTAATCTAGGATTAATTTAGAGATCAAAGATATTACTAATTAAATATGGGCTTCTATATTTATAGTGTGGGCTAAAGCTTATTTGGAATGGGCTAGGCTTGCATGGAAAAGTCCATGGATACTCCATGGAGCTTTAACCCATGGATCTCATGGAAATGAAGAGACATGGGTTTTAGGGATGTAACCCTAATCCTCCACACTATATAAAGGAGGCTTTGGTTCTTGAAATGACACTAGTTAACACTTGTTGAGGTGAGGGCAAATTTCAAGATAGTAGTGACTATTCTCTCAAAGTTCCAAGTTTGTGGTGATTTGTGATTTCCACTTGAGGCATCCACACTATTGGTGCTAGGCTCAAAAACTCCAAGCAATCAACTACAACTTCAAGGTAAGTATTTCTTCTAGCTTTATTTGATTCATGTTCCCCATGCCATGCTAGCTAGGATATAAACCTTGGAAAAATTAATTATTTGCATGTATCTTAGACAAACATAGATCCAAGGTTTATTAGGGTTGCATGAACACTTAGGAAGTGTTAGAATGCTTAAAACCCATCAATGGGTTATTAGGGTTTCACCCCAATCATGTACACTATATAAGCATGCTTATGTTGCATGAAATAGCCACTAGTGTGTGTACTTCTGTGTGGCCGAAAATTGTAGTGTGTATACACTCTCTCAAAGTTTTCCAAGAGTTTGTGGTGATTTGTGATTCCATTTGAGGCATTCACACTATTGGTGCTTGGCCCTCAAACTCCTTAAGAATCAAACTCATCAAAAAGGTATGTAATCTCTTCTAACTCTTTTATGTTTAAAAGCACCCCATGCCATGTTAGATAGGTTATGAACCTTGGAAAATTATTATTTTGCATGTATTTAGACAAACTTAGATCCAAGGTTTATTAGGGTTGCAAGCACACTTAGGAAGTGTTAGATTGCTCAAAACCCAACACATATCTATGTGGTTTGGGATAGTCATTCATATATGTGTCTTGGTAGGTTTCAGGGTGTTAGTAGCTATTTTGTTTAGTGTTTGCAGTTGTAAGGGTGTTCACGGCCGTAAACCCCGTTTGTGGTTGGCTTGTGGCTATATATATGAGTAAGTCAGTCTTATGTCAGAGTAGTACGTGGTTAGACTGTTCACGGCCCTAGTGTGTGTATCCAATGTGTATTTGACATTTTTGTGATATAAACGTGTGCATGCTTGTCTTAATCCTTCTTATACTCCATTCTCACTTTGTTTGACTTCTATTTGTTTGATCACTGGTTTGGATCCTCAGATTTAAGGACCTTACAATTCTAATAAATCTAAATATTCAATTAGAATATTAGAATATTTTAACATATCTACTAGAGTAAATTACACGAATGGTCCCTATAGTTTAGGGTAATTTGCGCGTTTGGTCCCTAACTTATTTTTTTAACTCAGAAGGTCCCTACTGTTTGTTTTTGTTATGCACTTGGTCCTTATCTTACATAAAAAGACTATTTTTCCCTTGATTTTTTAATTTATTTAAATAAACACACCCCTAATCCCACCCCCCACCTTACCTCACCTACCCCATCATTTTTTTCTCTTTAAATAATAGTCTTTTAGATAAGATAAAGACCAAACGCGTAACAAAATTACACAGTAGGGACCAAACGCGTAACAAAAACAAACCATAGGGACCTTCCGAGTTAAAAAAATAAGTTAGGGACCAAGCACGCAAATTACCGCAAACCATAGGGACCATTCGTGTAATTTACTCTATCTACTAATTTGAGTAGAATATTCTAACATTCTAAAAATTTGATTTGATTATTTAAAGGTGATAAGTTTAAAAAACAAACTTGAAGATCGATTAGATCTATGAAACAGGTAGAGAAATAACCAGATAAACAATTAAGAACAAGCTAATGGATCAAAAGGTGTCGAATGATTTAATAAACAATCCTCAGAAGAGCTCGATAAAGAACATATAACTGTAGAGGATTTTAGGGTTTACAATAATCAATGAGAGTGACGACCGCTACTATACGCATACATGCATGCATATATTTATAATAAAACCCTAACTGTTTATCTAAGAAAAAGAAGGCTAATCTAGATAAACACGGATTGACAAGCCCATTCCGGCTGTAAAACAAAAGGGCCCAAGACGCAACACAATAATATTCAACAATCTCCCCCTTTGCATCTTTGGCACAGAGCCTTCATTCCCTTTTAACAGCAGAAGGTTTCTTCACCGTCTCAAAAATCCTCGGTATAATAGCCAGAATGTGATGCCTGAAAGTGATATACCACCGAAGCATATCAGTGAAGTTCTTCTTGTCTGCTGTAGAGTTCTGCTTGCATCGGTGAATGATGTTTATGATATGCTCCAGACAATCTGTTGAAAGCATATGCTTGTCTACCAAAGCAAACAGAAACTTGTGCTTATCGCCTCTTGTGAACATGACCGTCAGATTTGAAGAGTCAATTTGCCCTAACTTCATTTTGTGCACATCTCCTGTCTTGGAAGTAGGCTTGACGGTCGGTTTCTTGTTCATTATTTTTGCTATTTCCTGATCCATAGTGGCAAGTTCATGGATATAGGAAGCCAGCATTCTTTTGAGATGTTTCAGAATCGGTTCATACTCTCTTTGATTGGAGAGAAGAATGTTGTATAGCAGAATCCAATCATGAGGATTCAGACTGGGAAGATCTGCCAGAGAAATAAAATGTTCTGTGTTGGCCGTTCCTCTGTTGACTTTGAAGTTAACGTTCACAAATTTCCCAGCCTGTGTTGGTTTCAGTACCTTGACTTTAATTATCTTCTGTGCACTCCATGTCAAGTACTGTGGTTGACCATACTTCAAATAAAAATCTATTAATTCTCTGTCAACCTTCAAGTTTGGATGAGGGACATCAGCAGTGACATCGAAGCAATGAAATGTAAAAGCCTTTCGTGTGATTGGCATGTCAAACTGCGAGTCTTTGGTATTCTCACACTCAAAGGATGCAATCGGTTCCAACCAATATATGGAGGGAAACTGAATCGCTTGATTAATGAGTTTGTCTCTGTCCCATTCTGGGAACAGAGTCTTCTTGGCCTATAGAGCATCCTCATCCTCCTTGATTCTTCTTTCTTTGGCCTCTGCCTCTCGAGCTATTTTCAGTGTCTCATCCAGCTCTTTGTCTCTTTTCTTTCGTTGAAGAGCTTCAGCGATAGTTTCATCAGTATTTGACTCGCTCTCAACAAGTAATTGTTTTCCAGAACCCGAAGCTAAATTAACCTTCGGTTCTGTCTTTGGTATACCCTCCTCTCCCCCTTGTCTCGGAAGAACAAGCGTCTCCGAGATACCCTTCATTTCGATCAAAATGTTAATCGCAGTAAGGAGTTTAGCCTGGAGATGCTGTCTGATGGTAAGGGTAAGAAAGGGATCATGAGTGTCAAGGACAGTTGTCAACATATTCTTGACATCACCAGCACAACCTTGAAGAACAGCCCGTTGAGTTTTCAGCAAAGAGATTTCTTGTTGTGCCTGGGCCAGTTGTATCTTCTGAAGGTCAATAGTTGCCTGATTCTTGACAAGATCTTCTTTTAAAGTGCTCTCTGCTGCTAGAGAAGCAAAACGTGAATCCAAGGATTGGAGAAAAGAGGTGGATTCAGTTTTGAGGTCAGCACGCAAAGCCTCAAACTTAGAGGTTTCACCCTGAAGGGTAGCCGAAAAGGAGTCCACAGACGTTTGATACTTGGCCGCATTAGCATCAACACGTGCTTTGAGAGAATCGAGAAAAATCTGAGTTGTGTGAACAACCTCAGAGACTTCCTTTGTAGCTTTGGAGCATGAAGCGGATGAGTTGTCAATGGCATCGGTGGAACGATCCAGAGCATCAGTATACGTCTTGATTGCAGACTCGATAAAGGCTTTCAGCACCACACCCCCATAGGCTTTATTATCAGCCAACAAACTATCGAGTTTGTCATGAATTTCTTGAAGCTGCTGACTGGTAATAGGGGTATCTGCATCAGTATTTGTGGGAATCCGGTATGGGCTATAATAAAGAGAATCATACTCTTCATCATCACCGCCCAAAGTAGCACCGGAGGTGGAGGATGGAGAAGGTGATGGTGGGATGTTGATGACGGGGGTTTCAACCACAGTAGTAGCCCCTGTATCAGATACATTGACTGTTACTGGTGGTGGGGAAGAGGTGGTAGTAACGGATTCGGTGATGATTGGATTAGGGATCGAAGATGTAGGAATAGTAACAGAGAAAGGAATGGTTGAAGTCGGTAAAGAGGTTGGTTCTTTTGTAGTGGGAGGGATGATGATAGGAACAGAAAGTGGGACCTTCTGTTTCGGTGATGGGGGTGGGGTAGGAATTTTAGGAGAAGGTGGAGGAGTGGGTGGTTTTGTAATTATGGGAGATGCTGGTGGAGAGGGAAGATGAGTGTTTGTAGGAGAGGATGGTTGTTGAGGAGACTGAGCAGTAGTTGGCTCTGTTGGGGAAGCATGAGGAGCAGCAGCCTCTACGTCTGATTGGTTATTTGGAGCAGAGCCAGGAGAAGGGGATCCTTTGGCCCTTTTAGCCATCTTCTTAACCTTCTTTGATTTTGACTGAGAAGGTTCATCTGCATCATGTTTTCGCTTGGAGGATCTTGGCTTTCTCTCCTTTTTCGGTTCAAATTCTTTCTTTTCTTGTTTTTCCTTTTTACCAGCCCTCTTGCCACGGTTGTCAGGTTGATCAAGGGCTTCCAAGGCGGCTTTCTGTTCGTCAGACAGAACCCTTGGAGGCAAGGGAGTTCTGGTGCTGTAGTCAGCCATGATCTTGCTATGAGGCGTGACACACCTGTACATGGATTCAGGGATTAATCCATAGTGTAGAAACTTACTGGGATCAGAAACAATAATCTTCTTAGTGTGGAAAGAAGCTATTGAAGCCAGAAGAGCATCCTTCATCACAGGGGTTTCTAGGGAATCCATGGCTTTCTTCGTGATGAGCGTCCAGAAACGTCCGCAAGAGATCTCAGAGTACCGGGTTGAGGTGTTTAGACTTTGAATGACTTGAGACCAGATTATGGAGCCATAATCTAGGTTGATGCCGTTGTAAAGACCAAAGAGAATGGTGAGAAATCCTTTGCTCGTGGTATTAGAACCACCACAGCGTTCCGCTAAACCCTTGATTAAAAGGGTAAGCAAGCCATTCCACTGAGAAGGAAGACAAGATTTCTTGACCTTTGCGATTGTCGTAAGAACATCGGTATAACCCA
Source organism: Lactuca saligna (assembly GCF_052625555.1). Lineage (NCBI taxonomy): Eukaryota > Viridiplantae > Streptophyta > Magnoliopsida > Asterales > Asteraceae > Lactuca > Lactuca saligna. The sequence continues at coordinate 228,740,031 of NC_136420.1, read as the reverse complement.
TCTCGTACATCATCGAGAAAAGCTGGGTAGTTGTGACAAAATCCGGTGAGATGACGGAAGAATCAACGGCAAGCCCTAGAAGAGAGCAAAACTTGGTTTTTGAGACGGAGGTTTTCTTGTCATGGATGGTGAAGTAGATACGATCTTTGTGTTTGTCATAACTTGCTGATGTGTAAACTTGAGAAAGCAGGGACATCGGAACTGCTTCCACCTGCGTGAGAGCCAACAGCAATGGGGAATATTTCAGACATTCCACCACATGGAGCATGTACGCATCATATAAGAAAGGGGTCATCTCGATAATCATATTCTGATTAGGCTTGATGGAAAGCAAAGATGAAGATGCAGTTTGATCGTGCGCAGTAGAAGAAGTCGCCATTGTTGAATCGAAGAAGAAGATGAACAGTGGAAACTTTTTCAGAGAGAGAGATTATGTGTGTGGTAAATGCCAAAGAACACGATCACCCCTTATTTATACCGTTCACTAGAGAGAGAAAATCGTGATGATGATGGAACCAAAATGTCGCCTGAAAAAGCGCGATTGGATGTTATGGTTTATCCCAGGAAAACGTCAGCACACGTGGGCGTGAAACGAATCAATTGCACGTGCCCAAATCATATTTTTGTACCGTTTGAAATTCCTTGTGCCCTTGTTTGGTTACAACTGAAACTTAAAACCACATACCAAACAGCAATCAGAATGTTGGAAAAATTAATTTTCGTGCATAAGAGTGTGAAAGATAAAGAAATAAATCAAAGGTGTTTGAGATGTGAGTGTTGTCTATAAAGAAGACAGAAGGCGGAAGATTCCGGACAAGAATCACTTCCTTCAAAGCCAAGAGAGACTTGAAGTGCTTGTGTGGTTTCCCTAGAAATACGATCAATTGTCTGTCAATAAATAATGAAAGGCATCTTTTGATCATAGGCTGTGGGGTGGCTGTCCTCTAACCGAACATCAAGTCTCAACATAAAACTGAGTGTTGGCAGAGGTACCTGTGAGACCGATGTGATCTGTTGAACAGGTAGGTGGGAATTATCTTGTGACAAGCATGGGATAAACAGAAATCTCAAAAAAAATTAAACTGGACCTCTTTGGGAAGAAATGTCTTAGGTAGAGACGATTTCATAAAAGATCACGCAAAAAGAAAAGGAGATTTCCAAGTAACATTTTGAGTAGAACACACACCATCAATTCATTTTAGGTATTGGATGTTGGGTTTCACTAGGAACGTGGTAAGCGAATCCAAGATCATAAACACAGATGTTGTGTAACCATAAGCTTCAGTGGTAAAGACCGAAAGCATCAAGGGTTACTTTAGGGAATCGAAGGTATATGTAGAATTTGAGGAGGTGTTTAAGAGACCGAATGTACCTTCTGCTACAGAAGTGGGACAAAGCATGGCAACTCATGTTTCAAATGAGAAGAGTAAGGTAGCTCTAGACCGAGTGTTGAAAAATAGCCTGTTTGGGAAGAAACGATAGGTATTGATCGAATAATTAAGGCTTACTCAAGGTCATAGAGGCTTATGACAACATACAGCAGCATGCTTCTAGGGATGTCTAACTAGTCTGAGACAAAAATAAAACATACCTGGGTGAACACTATCGAAGGTGATACTTGTATTTACCTGTGCAAAGCTTACACCAACCAGGACTTGCGAGTAGTGGAAATAAGTAAGAAAACGGAATAAAAACAGAAAGAAAAAATGTTTTTGTGATTTTGAAGTTTTTCTGAAAAAGAAATAGAAACAGAAAGATAAAATGTACAACATAAAAAAAAATGATGAAGCAGAGATAGACCGAGCGATCTGTGTATTTCGGTGACATTAGAATTTCAGAACAGAGAGGAACCGAACGGTCTGTCTATTTGGGTCCATTAAATCTCCAGATCAGAGAGAGATCGAGCGGTCTGTCTATTTCGGTTCCATTAAATCTCCAGAGCAGAGAGAGACCGAGCGGTCTGTCTATTTCGGTTCCATTAAATCTCCAGAGCAGAGAGAGACCAAGCGATCTGTCTATTTCGGTGTATTTTGGTTCCTGATTCTTAGTTAGAGATTTGAGGATTCGGGACCGAATCTCCTACCATCATACCTAAGCCTTGTAGAATTTTGTTGAAAGTCGCTTCTGGAAGAGCTTTGGTAAAGACATCGGCCAACTAATCAGTGGTTCGAACAAAGTGTACTTCAACGTTTCCATCTTCCACGTGATCTTTGATGAAGTGATACCTCAGTGCTTGGTCTTGGAGTGTTGCACTGGGTTATGACAAATCCTAATTGCACTTTCAGAGTCACAATATAGTGGGATCTTTTTCATATTGAGTCCATAGTCTCGGAGCTGACTCTGGATCCAAATCACTTGAGAGGTACAGGAAGCAGCGGCAATGTATTCTGCTTCAGCAGTAGACAAAGACACGCATGTTTGTTTCTTTGACTGCCAGCTAACCAACTTCCCATCGAGGAATTGGCAGCCGCCAGTGGTGCTTTTCCTGTCGAGACCACAACCACCAAGGTCTGCATCTGAGTAGGCTTGAACGAAGAAGCCTAAGTTAGAAGGGTACCACAAACCTAAAGAGGTAGTTCTCTTGAGATAACGTAATATGTTCTTCACTGCAAGCATGTGAGGCTCCCGTGGATTTGCCTGAAACCGAGCACAGTAACAAACAGAAAACATTATGTCAGGCCTGCTAGTAGTAAGATACATTAGAGAGCCTATCATTTGATGATACAGTGTAAGATCAACAGCCGATTTATCCAGTGATGGAGTGAGCTTAGTGTCGAACACCATTGGGACTTTGACCTTTGAATCTCCCATCATGCCAAATTTTGCTAAGAGAGTCTTTGTGTAAGCTTCCTGGTTGATAAAGATGCCTTCAGGTCCCTGTCTAATATTTAAATCAAGGAAAAAGTTAATGGGACCCATCGAGCTCATTTCAAATTTAGTCTCCATCAGCTTTCTGAATTCAGCTGTTAGGCTAGGATTCGTGGAGCCAAAGATGATATCATCGACATAAATTTGAACGATCATAAGGTGGTTACCTTCCTTTTTGCGAAAGAAGGTTGGGTCAACCGAACCTTGTTTGAATTTGGACATCTTTAAAAATTTAGTCAGCGTTCATACCAGGCTCTCGGTGCTTGTTTCAGACCATACACGGCTTTATCCAAAATGTAACAATGATCGGGATACTTTTCATTCACGAATCCAGGAGGTTGCTCCACATACACAGTTTCTTTGAGATCGCCATTGAGAAATGCGCACTTGACGTCCATTTGAAAGACCTCAAAGTTTTTGTGAGCAGCATAGGCAAGAAATATTCTCACTGATTCCAGCCTAGCTACAGGAGCGAAAGTCTCTTCATAGTCAATTCCTTCCTCCTGATAGTATCCTTTTACGACCAGACGTGCTTTGTTTTTTATAACGTTCCCTTCCTTGTCAAGTTTGTTCCTAAAGATCCATTTGAGACCAACAACCGAGGCATCTGGCGGAGTTGGAATAAGATGCCAGACTTTGTTCCTTTCAAATTCATTCAGTTCGTCTTGCATAGCTTGAACCCAATCGGAGTGATCAAGAGCAGTGTTAACTGTCTTTGGTTCAACTTTTGATACGAATGAGTTAAACATGCAGAATTCGACTTTTGAGAACAAGGATGCTTGTTTTGCCTTGAGTTGTGATCGAGTCAGAACTGTTTCTGAGATATTACCAACAACTTGAGAGACAGGATGATCTCTGGTCCATTTGGTGAGAGGAGGGAAGTTTGGATCAAAAGATGGATCTAATTCAGCATTTATCATTTCTTCTGGTTCGGACAGACTGTCGAAGTCGTATGACATATCAGCATCCTCCTCCTCGACAAATGATCTTACAGGAATTTCTTGTGAATCTTGAGCTACAGTGGTTTCTTGTGGTGTTGAGCTTTCGGGCGTTGATGCACCTTCGGTTGGTGAGGCACGTTCGGATGGTGAGGCACTTTCGGTTGGCAATGTGCTTTCGGTTGAAGGTTGAGACTTTAGCTCCCCCTTAACTTGTGAACATGGCTGGGATGAAGGTGGATCCTCCCCCTCGACTGATGGTGGACACTCCCCCTCGACTGATGGTGAACACTCCCCCTCGACTGACAGTGAACACTCCCCCTCGACCGACGCATTGTGTTGGGGAGGGTCTTGTGAACCTGATTCTTCTTCATTCATTCTTCTTGCAGCATTGTCAATAAGTTGCTTCAAGTGATCTACCCTGTTGTCTGCTGCACTGGCTTCAGAAAGAGTGGCCTTCTCTGGTTCATCAAAAAGCTCCATGAAGTTCTCGAATAGATTAGCGATCGAGGCTGTGACTTGGCCAGTTTGAGGAAAGATTTTTCCAGCTGTGTCTTCGTTGGCCTTTAGCTTTTTAACATAGCTATCATCAAAAGTCACATAGTAAGTTTCTTCTATTTTCCTTGAACGTTTGTTTAACACCCTGTATGCTTTGGAAGTAAGAGAATAACCCAGAAATATCCCTTCGTCAGCTTTGACATCAAACTTGTTGCGGTGTTCTTTGGAATTGAAACTGAAACACCTGGAACCAAACACATGGAAAAACTTCACATTTGGCTTCCTGTTGTTGATGATCTCATAAGGAGTGAGAGTGAAGCGCTTGTGAAGATACGACCTGTTCTGTGTAAAACAAGCAGCAGAAATAGCATCAACCCAAAAATATAAAGGTAAGGAAGCAAAACTTAGCATTGTTCGGGCAGCTTCACATAAGGATCGGTTTCGTCTTTCGACAATCCCGTTCTATTAAGGTGTGTAGCGAGCTGAGAAGTTGTGACTGATTCCCTTTTCTTCCAGGAATTCTTCAAATTCTTTATTTTTGAACTCCAACCCATTGTCGCTTCTGATGTTGCGAACGACCTTCTTCAGCTGTACTTCAATCTGCTTGATGAACACTTTTAGCTTGTGAGTCGCTTCAGATTTAAGCTTCAGAAAGAACACCCATGTAAAAAGTGAAAAGTCATCAACAATAACAAGAATATACTTGCTACCACCAATGCTTTCTATAGAAGATGGACCACATAAATCAATATGAATTAATTCTAGTGGTTCAACAACTTTAGTGTTTATTATAGATGGATGACTTTGACGACTCTGCTTCCCCATTTCACATGCAGCACATAGATGATCTCTATCATACTTGAGCAATGGAAGACCTCTAACGTGACCTCCAGTGACAAGTTTGTTGATATCTTTGAAGTTGAGATGAGAGAGTCTTCGGTGCCATAGCCAGCTTTCGTCAGATTGTGCTTTGGATAACAGGCAGATGGCTGGGTTTCCTTTGATTGGTTTGAGATTTAGGGGAAACATTTCACCTTTGCGCTCTGATTTGAGAATAACTTTGTTCGTCTTCTTCTCAATAATTTCCGAACCTTCATCATCGAACGAGACCTTGAGACCAGTACCTCCAACAAGCTGAGATACACTGATGAGATTATGTTGTAGTCCCTCTACATATGCAACTTTCCTGATTGAGAAATCACCGTTTGTAATCATCCCATAGCCTTTGATGGTGCCGAAGGAGTTGCTCCCAAATTTGACATTTCCACCATTTGAAAGAGATCTGAATTCCCTTAGCTCTTCCTTCCTTCCTGTCATGTGACGCGAGCAGCCACTATCAATGTACCATTCTTCGTCAAACTGCTCGTCACTAATAACCTGTAAAAATTAAGCAGATTTAGGAACCCAGAGCTTCTTGGGTCCACGTGAGCTTTTTACAGGAATTGGAATAGTAAGAGAGATGTCAACTAAATATTTTCTTTTTATTAGTGTTGTTTTATCTTTCCTTTTGATGGTGAAAACTTTGATTTTATTTGGATTTGATGTTTTTGGTATTGATTCTGGTTCAATATCTGAAACCTTCTGTTTTCTTTTTTGTTTAGCTGATGACTGAGATTTTTGAGAAGGAACAGAGTGGACTTTAGGATGAGAAGAGACAGAGGATTTTGAAGAGGTAGAAGAGTTAGAATGAGATAGCTCAGAACGGTATGACTTCTTGGTTGAAGATTCTAGGTGGCTCTTTTGCTTTTGATTAACAGTAGGACCAACCCTAGAGTTTTGATCTCTTTTGATTTCCGAACCAAACCTGTGCTTTCGGTTGAAATTATTTTCTAAACCGAATCTATGCGTTCGGTTGTTGTTATGCTCAGAACCGAGCCTCTGCTTTCGGTTGTCATTGTGTTCTGAACCGAACTTCTGCTTTTGGTTGTTATTACTCTCCGTCGATCCAACATGATTTTTCTCTGGTTTTAACTTCCTGTCTTGATGTGAGAAATAGGCATTTTGCTATTGCCAAAATTGTTTTCTTTCTGAGAGATTCTTCCTGTATCTTTGATTCCTTTCTCGTTTTTGATTTCTCATCTGCTTTGGTTGATGATGGATGTTAGCTTTATGTTTTTGGTTTTAGTTGGCTGATCCACTCTGAACTGATGTAGTTTCACTTGGAGATGTGACTTCTTTTACAGGAATTTCTTTCTCTTGAGGGACATCTTTTGTTCCACTGGTACTTGCCACGTTGAAGCCATCAGGTTTATTTAAAGGTTCTGGTACGTATCTGCCTTTGCTTTTCCATGAAGTCCTTTCAGACAAACCTACTGTTTCATCAGCATTGTCAATGGGAGCTGACCAGAAGAACTCGTCACAGCCATCAACATTGTCTTCGTTTACAATAATAGTTAGTTCAGCAGTTTGATGTTCGGTTACACCTGTGACTTTGTACACCTGATTCGGAGTGGTTCTAACTTTTTGGTATACGACTGCCTTCTCTACAAGAATCGGAGACTTTTGTTGGGACAACCGATCGAATTCCACAGAATTTTCTGAAATAAGATTTTTGTGGTTCTCAGGTTCATTCTTGACAAATTCTGAACAATCAACTGTGTCCTCTACAGAAATTTCACTCATATTATCGTCCTCATTAAGCTCAGATGCATTTTCAACATCAATCTTATTTTCTGAGCTTAAGTTGACATTCAGTGAGTCAAATTTTTGTATGGTTTCGGTTCTTAGCTTCAATTTATCATTTTCATCCAAAAGATTTTTGAGCATGTTCTTGTGGTCCTTGGATTTTATAAAAGATTCTATTTTGTCCAGTCCATACAAATATGTCGGATTAACATCCTCAGACGAAATAATACTCTCACAATTATATGCATCAGCATCAATTTCATCTTCCTTAAACTCAAGAAAGGGTAAAATCATGTGATGAATCTTTTGCCCTATTTCACAATTCAAATGAAGCTGAGTAATATTAGTGTAAAGACGTTTGGCAATCAAACAAAAAACATTTCGTTGTTTCAAAAGCTTTAAATTATCTCTTTGAAAATAAATGTTTTCATCTTTTATTTTGATTAACTCCGACTCCTTCAGTTCGATCCACATCCGTCGTTCCTCACTCTTCGATGACACCCTGCTTAATTGGTCAGTTAGGTTAGAATTGGTGACCCGAGTTTGAGTTAAACTACTATCTAGATGAGAGATTCTTGAATTAACATTTTTTAATTCCTTTTCATATGAGCATTGTGGGACTTTAAATGAGACAAAAACTGATTGTACCTTCTTGATCAGTTCATCAAGTTCGCTGAACTGCACGCTGAGTGGTTTGGCAGTAAAACACAGATTCTGTTGTTCCTTGTCATCATTTCCCCCATCAGTGTTGTATCCCCTCATCTGAGAAACATCAGACACCATCAGGCATCTTCCTCCACTGCTCTCTTCTTTCGCTACATAAGCCTTTCTATGTGAAGGCTTTCTCACTTCATCATCTTCGGAGTCGGTTGACCATACCTCCACACCACCGAACTCATCATCAGCTACCGAACCCTGCACAATTAAAGCATTCATGGAAGGGTTAGCAGCATATTTCTTCTTCCTTAACTCATCAAGCTTTTTCATCAACACGGCTTCTTCATCATTTTCCTCATCCTTTTCTGCCATCTTTTTAAGGACGCAATCTTTTGCATATTGGTTCTTTCCTCCACAATAATAGCAGCTTACTCCAGAATCTCCTTCCGCCTTCGGTTCCTTCTTTGATTCTTCAGCTTTCGGTTCATCTTTGACCTTTTCAGAGCTATAGCTTCCTTACCAGTTTCGGTTCCTGTTGGTGGGGAATCTCTTCTTGATGAATCTCTTAGGGTTTGACACCATCATAGCATAGTCCTCAGACGTGAGATCATAATCATCCAAGTTGAGATCTTCGTCCTCTATCACGACTTTGCTTTTCGACAGGAGGGCCAACGAACCTAGACTTGAAACCACGGTTTTCTCCTATAATACGATCTTTTCTTGAGATTTTAGGATGCCCACCAGTTTCGCCAAAGAATAGGATTTGAATTGCTCGTGCGCTTTAACTGTGGACACGATTGCTCTCCACTCAGACCTGAGTCCGTTCAAAAACGTAACTTTCTGTTCAATAAGCTTCCTTTCGATGTCATGTTTGATCATCTTGCTAAGAAGATGATTGAAGCGATCAAACGTTTGAGTCACCGTTTCTTCTGCTCCTTGCTTGAACTCACCAAACTCAGACAAGAGTAAGGTATGAATGGAGTGTTCAAGATCTTCGTCTGTAGAGTACAATTCACGTAGCCTGTCCCATATCTCTTTAGCAGTCGTGCATGAACTTACCAGCCTAAAAGTATCGGATTGAAGAGCAAATCTAATCAATCTTAGCGCTTTGATATTGCACTGAAATTTAACTTTTTCGTCTTGTGCTACATCTTTAACATCTTTCAGAAGATCGTTATACTCCTTTTGAGTTTTAATAATCCTTGAAGTTGCTGAATGAGAAAATGGTCCAGAGATAATTGCTTCCCAGATGAGGTATCCATTATCCTCAGATCCTATGACATAATCTTCAAAGTGATTCGCCCAGACTTCATAATCATGGGTGTACAGGATGGGAATCTTCGTTGTTGATCCAATGTTGTTTGAAATATTGATGGGATTGGATTGCGACTCGTCCATAATTGATCGAATAACCTGTTCAAAGATCAGACTTGTAATATATCAAATTAGGGCAAAAACAATAAATATTGAGATACGTCAATTATGAGATGACGGCTCAATAAATATCAATGAATACGGAATAACCCTAATCGAAGCTTTTTCACAGAAAAGAAGTGTATCGATTACACAACCTCCTGCTCTGATACCAATTGATAAGTTTAAAAAACAAACTTGAAGATCGATTAGATCTATGAAATAGGTAGAGAAATAACCAGATAAACAATTAAGAACAAGCTAATGGATCAAAAGGTGTCGAATGATTTAATAAACAATCCTCAGAAGAGCTCGATAAAGAACATCAACTGTAGAGGATTTTAGGGTTTACAATAATCAATGAGAGTGACGACCGCTACTATACGCATACATGCATGCATATATTTATAATAAAACCCTAACTGTTTATCTAAGAAAAAGAAGGCTAATCTAGATAAACACGGATTGACAAGCCCATTCCGGCTGTAAAACAAAAGGGCCCAAGACGCAACACAATAATCTTCAACAAAAGTGTAATATTCTATTAGAATATTTCACTCATATTTCGAAAAAAACGGTGATTTTTTTTTTATTTTGAAATTTTTTTAGGATAAATTAAATAACAAAAATATTATTAACTTTTTGTTTTTTGGATTTTTCCTTTTATTGTGCAATTTATAATTTTTTTTATCTCCAAGATGAATGGTTATGATCGCGACCACATGTATCATAAAATTAACATGATCTCAAATGAATCTCTCTCTCTCTCACACACACACACAATAATAATAAAAAATAAATAAAAGGTGAATATTTGATTTTATTCATCGTCAATATCTTACGAGATAATATTATGTTTTTGTAATTATGTGAGAGATTTTGATATTTTCCGGCAAATGTTAATTGTTTAGAGGTTAAAAGGAAAAAAAGATTCCTTAATTTTTTTTCCCATATTTTACATGGTGGGGTGATATGGAGGGTTTTTTTTTTCTTTTTTCTTTCATTTTACCCATTTAACCTCTAAACAATTTGCCTTTTCGGAAAATATCAAAATCTCGCACATAATTATAAAAACGTCATATCATATTGCGAGATATTGACGATAAGTAAAATCAAATCTCAACCTTTTATGAAATGACTATATTACCCTTACTTTTTTTTTAACTCGGACCATCTCTATCATTCAGTTTTGTTGCGTCGTTGGTCGCTACTATTTGTGAAATGAGTATATTACCCTTATTGATTCTTTTTCTAATTTATTTATTCTTAATTGTATTTCTATATATTTTTGTTATTTGTGGAGTACTGAACTATCATTCGTTACCGCCTCATGATTCCTCTATTCCCAATTAACGAAATATGTACAGTGTGTCGCAAGACATGTTTGAATATTTTTGGGGAACATGTGGTTCGTTGTAGAGAGCATCCTGGTTTTAAGTAACGACATGATGTGGTTAGGGATGTTCTTTTTGATGTTTGTTGGCGTGCTGCTGTTTCCGTAAAGAAAGAAGCGCCAATGAACTATTTGACGAACCCGTAAGATGGAAGATCTACACTCAGGCCGGTTGACATTTATATCTTGTATAGGTAGGAGAGAAGCAAGCTTGTGTGGATCTTACTGGGGTCTCTCCTCTCATCGATTTGAGGAGCGGGGGTTTCACAACAGTACATGCCACTTTGAAAGCCGTTGCGTGCAAAGTGTCAAAGCACAAGAATGCATATATACAAAATCAACATGTGTTTTTCCCTTTTTCCTTTCGCATTTGATACATTTGTTTTCTCACACCTGAACGGTGAAGCTTGTCAATAAAATCCAACATGTCATGCATTCTAATGTTATATTTTCTATATTTGCAGATGTTTCAAAAGAATTATTTTTGTCATTTAGAAAAGGTTAGCGGCGCAACTTGTTGTCCATTTGTCTTCCATAAATATATATTGACCTTTATATATATATATATATATATATATATATATATATATATATATATATATATATATATATATATATACACTTCTGGGAAACATACAAATCGTTATTTATAAAAAGATGGTGCAAGACCAGGTTAATTCCTTTTTTACATCCGTAATTCTAATGGCGAACAATGGTTCTATGATTACTTGTAGGACAGGATTAAAATTTTGTACACGCGAGTATATTTAATAATTTATAAAGTTAAAATGATAGCATATGTAAACCCATTACCCTATACCTGGACCAATTGTTGGCAGGTGGGATGACTCCTTGTTTTAGGGAGCTACACCTACTCCTACACTTCCACTATACAAAACAGAAATTCCATTTAGTTTTATAAAATGTTTTCTGAATAAGTTCAGTGTGCCTTTTGGCGAAAACAAAAATTTAGAGATTAAACATAAATTTTTTCGTCAATTATATAGTTATATTGTATTTATCAAAGTTTTAAAAAGCTCATCCTAGCTCAGCACGTCATTTGTGTTTGTGACCAAACTTTACTAAAACGCCGTCTTAATTAATATATATGTGTATAAAATAGAATAATAGTTGAATATATATATATATATATATATATATATATATATATATATATATATATATATATTGTTGTCTTATGTCACGCCTTAAAAATGACGTGGTTCGCCAATGCTCGTAAAAATTTGAGGCTTAAAATTACCGTAAAATCGCGCTTTACGTTATTTAGAAGTCATGTCTTGCGTTATTTAGATCATTGGTATTTATTATTTAGTTAATACAAAATTGTATAATTGATCCTTGTCATTTTTTTCGAGGTTTAATCTAAACTTCGATTTTTTGGGCTTCATGGTCTTTATGAGTTATTTTTATTGCGTTATTTAGAACTTTTTTGGTTTCATGGGCTTGAGTATTTATTTTGTATTTTGTAAATTCATTTTTTTTAAAAGTTTAATAGTTATTTATTCATTTTATTAATTATAAAAATGAAAGGGCCCACCTCACTCTTACGCACACGCTCTCTCTTTCTCTCTCTATCTCTCTCTCTCTCTCAACATACATACCAAAATTAACAACTAATTCATTTTTTCAACAAGATCACGATATGTTCAACCACTACATCTATAAATGATCCTCACAACTTCATAAAAAAATAATCAACACAACAATTTCACAACATCATCATTTCATTCATTATGAAACATATGGTTTGCATGTACATATTACAACAGAAAACCTCACTACATCAACTCTCACACTTAAACGTAAAACAACAAGAGAGAAGAAAACCCTAAAATGATACCTTAAGATTTGAACAGAGAGAAGAAGAATGATCGATATAATTGAACAGTGAAAATATATGTTGCTTTAACCAATAAATACATCGGGCACACCCATATTCCAAATACCCACAGAGTATCCAACAACTCGCGCATAAACCTGATACAACCTGTATAACTTACACTTCTAATCCATACAAAATACCATATTTACACAAAACACCAAACTCAAATGATTATTATTTCTTTTTGAACACATTTATTAAACCAAGCTTATTAGAAATATATTCATGTTGAGGAGATCTAAGAGTTTTGGTTAAGACATCAACATTTTGATTTAAAGAATCAATTTTAACAACCTTATAACACCATTTTCTACTTTTTCTCTAACAAAATGAAGATCTACTTCAAAATGCTTAGATTTCTCATGAAAAACAAGATTTAACACAAGTTTAATAGTTGATTCATTATCACAAAAAACATTTACTAGATTTAATCCAATTATTCCAAAAATCAAAAAACAATTTCAAAATCCAAACAGTTTCACAAGTTACAGATGTTGGATAAGGTGTCTAAGTCCATAACTTATTTGGTATATACTTGACCCGACCGGCATGGTCCATTTGGGTTGCATCTCATCAAAACTATTATGGATAATTTTATGAGAGTTATACACATATGTTTATTAATATATTATAAGTTATATTATATTAATATGAAGTTACGTTATTTAATTAGTTTAGTCTTAAATTAATTATGAATTGATTTAGAGATTAAAAGGAAGACTAATTAGATTATGGGCTATTTGATTTATATAGTGTGGGCTAATACTCATTTGTTAATGGGCTAGGCTTATGTGGAAGTCCATGGATGATCCATGGAGCTTTTAACCCATGGATCCTTGGAAAGGAAAAGACATGGGTTATTAGGGTTTCACCCTAACCATACACACTATATAAGCATGCTTATGGAGCATGAAATGGAGCCTAAGAGGAAACTAGTGAACTAGTGTGTGTGTGCTTGTGTGTGGCCGATTTTATACAAGTGTGTATTCTCTCTCAAAGTTTTCCAAGAGTTTGTGGTGTTTTGTGATTCCATTTGAGGCATTCACACTATTGGTGCTTGGCCCTCAAACTCCTTAGAACCAAACTCATCAAAAAGGTATGTAATCTCTTCTAACTCTTTTATGTTGACATGTTCCCCATGCCATGTTAGATAGGTTATAAACCTTGGAAAATTATTATTTTGCATGTATTTAGAAAAACATAGATCCAAGGTTTATTAGGGTTGCATGCACACTTAGGAAGTGTTAGATTGCTCAAAACTCAACAGTGGTATCAGAGCTTAGGCTTGCTTGTTTGATACTTGATGCAAAATAGTGAAAAAAGTCGAAATCGTTGCTATCTGCATGGTGGACTCGCCGAGTCCATGGGGGGGACTCGACGAGTCCAAGGCAAACTTCAACCTACTCGTCGAGTAAGTTCATGCACTCGACGAGTAGGATCGAAAGAGTGCAGTTTTTCGACTTTTGCTGCTGGAAATGGATTAGAAACATTACCCTAAACTGTTTTGGTGTTATAAAACTTATTTTCGTTGGTGTAATGGTTGTTCTAATCCATTTACAATAGCATATATCAAAATTCCATGATTTTATGTGTTCATATAATTCTTGAATTTTTGATGATCATGTTCATGTTCTTATGAATTTAGAAAATGATAGGAATTATTTGCTGAATTGTTTACGATTAATTCTTGATCATTTATGTGTTTTAATGGAGTCCGTAATTTTTCCTCAAGTTATGGATTTCCAAAGGTCACTCTTATTTAACACACACTTAAAACACATAAGTTACATGAAAATGAAGAGTCTTCATTTTTATGAACCTTTAATTCATAAGTTATGAAATGAAGAGTTTTGCAAAGTTACAAAACTTGCCCTCGAGTTTTGGAATTTGTAAAGTTTCACACACTTTAATAAACTTTAATTCCAACCCTTAGAGTTTTAATAGTTAAAATTCAACCCTTATACTATTTATAACATTAATGGCTAATTATTATATATATGTATAAGAATAAGTCGTTTTACCGTTAGTAGGCCTCATTCACGAAGCCGGTCTATAAGGTGGGTATAAGGTTGTTGCCTATAAAATGGCGACTTAATGGGTGTCCATTCTCACCCACCGCTTGCTTGATCGGTGGAGGGTCGTTAGCCGAACGGGTAGAACAATGACTTTAAATCCTCATTAAAAGTATAATGAATATTATAAAGTAACTAAACTCTTTTAATTCCCAATCTTAGTTATTTTAGGAAAAATGTGAACATGGTGCTAGTCCATGGAATTCACACTTTGTACCTTACCAAGTCGTTGGTGGAGCATGTGTCGTTAACCGGCACACTAACTACTACTAGTATGGATCACGAAGGCTGACTTAATGTTTGTCATAGATCAATGGAGCGTGTGTGGTTAACCGGCACATTGATTAGGTGATAATATTAAGGATACCAAGTGAATTAGCATGGTTATTCACACCTTGTTTTGTGATCCTCGGCATCCCAGTCACAAAACATGAAGGGCACAATCGAGATTGAAACATGCCATTGAAAAGTTCAATGAATCTCAAAAGAATCTAGGAGTTTCAAATCCAATTAAACCTAATAAATCATTTCGTTTTCGTGGTGGAAATTGGTGAATCGTCATTCACCTACCTTTCAAATATATTATTACTTAGATTACGGCATCCCTCTTCTAAGTATAATATATTGTGATTGGGTCCTAGCCTTAATAGTACATTTGGGTGTCTTATTAAGGATCCTATATATCTAATCTAAACTTACTCTCTTCTTTCAGATGTCTTCCAACACTAATGCTTCGGGCTCTAACCCAACTGGTTCTTTCTCTCTCATGAATCTTTGTGGGAGGGTCATCTTTGATGGTTCCAACTTCATGGATTGGATTAGGAACATCAGGATGGTTACTCGTTATGAGGACAAGGAATATGTCCTCGATTAGGAGTTAAAAGAACTTGATGAGTCTACTGCTACTCCTGAGGAGATCGCTGAATTCAGGACTCATGAGAGAGATGCTACTAAGTCGTATGAAGTCGATGACAGCCGATGACAACCGAGCTCCAGAAGTCGTATGAAGATTTCTACCCTTTTGAGATGCACCAAGACCTGATGGAAAGGTACCATCAGAGTGCTCGTCAGGAGCGGTACGAAATAATCTCCTCCATAATAACAACCCGCATGAAGGACGGTGAATCCGTCACGGGCCACATGCAAAAGATGCAAAGGTATGTGGACCGTTTGCTGAAGCTGAATGTTAACATCCCTGAGGAGTTGGCAATTGACATCATTTTGCACTCTTTGCCTTCTTATTATGATCATTTTCGAATGACATATCATATGAACAAGGAGGAAGTTACCCTTAGCAAGCTTCAAGGACTCTTGAAGACCGTGGAATCTGGTCTTAAGGGCAAGACAGTTGTTACCTCTACTACTCCTACTCCAATATCTACCCCTGTTTTGGCTATTGGGCAAGGCAATGGGAAGAAGACGAAGCACCCTTCGAAGGGTACCAAGGGAAAGTCTCTTGAAGGCTCCTCATCGAAGACCAAGAGCGGTTCTGTCACTCCTTCTGCCATTCCGAAGGATGCTGAATGCTTTTATTGCCATGAAAAGGCACACTGGAAGCGAAACTGCCCTACGTACTTGCAGGATCTAAAGGATGGGAAAGTGAAACCCACCCATGCAGGTATTTACACTATATTGTCTAATTAGTCAACATATTCTAACTCTTGGGTGCTTGATATAGGATGTGGTACTCACATATGTTCTGATTTGCAGAGCCTAAGAAGAAGTGAGAATGTGGAGCACGGGAAGATAAACTTGATCATGGGGAATAGGAAGGCTTCTCCTGTTTCCAAGATTGGAGTTTATACTTTGTTGCTTAATAATGGGTTAAAATTAGATTTGAATAAATGTGTGTACTCGTCTGAAATGACGAGGAATATTATTTCTTTTCATGCATTGTACAAACAAGGTTTTACCTTTTCGTTTGATAATGAATGTGGTGGTATTAATGATTTCTTTAATAATGTGTTTTATTTTAAAGCATTACCTTGTGATGGTGTCTATGAAACTGTGTCAATTGTAGACAACTTATGAAATAATGTGTTGTATATTGATTCTTCTACTAGACTAGATAAAGCATCGTTGTGGCATTGTCGTCTTGGACATGTAAACAAGAAACGCATAGGCCAACTCCAAAAGAGTGGAGTCTTGGAATCATTTGACCTTAAATCGGATGATAGTTGTGAATTTTGTCTACTTGGAAAGATGAAAAAATCACCCTTCACTGGAACTTGTGAGAGGGGTGAGGGTTTGTTGGACCTAATACATACTGATGTATGTGGGCCATTAAAACCGCCACAAGGGATGCTAATCGGTATTATGTGACTTTTATTGATGATTTTAGTAGATATGGGTATGTCTACTTAATCAGACATAAGTCAGAAACATTTGAAAGGTTTAAGGAATTCAAACAGGAAGTAGAAAATCAATTGGGCAGGAACATTAAGATGCTTCGATCCGATCGAGGTGGTGAGTATCTTAGTACCGAGTTCCTTGACTATCTTAAGGAGTGTGGGATTGTCTCACAATTGACTCCTCCCAGGACACCACTGCTGAATGGTGTGGCTGAGAGGCGTAATCGAACTTTGTTGGACATGGTTTGCTCTATGATGAGTCGAGTTTCGTTACCAATCTCTTTTTGGGGGTATGCCTTAGAGACTGCCGCCCATATCCTTAATCTAGTCCCTACAAAGAAGGTTACCAAAACACCTCATGAGATGTGGACTGGGAAGGTTCCCAATTTGGACCACATCAAAATTTGGGGTTGCAAAGCTTTCGTGAGGTGTGAAACTCATGATAAGCTTGAACCCCGAAGTGAAAGGTGTATTTTCATCGGCTACCCACAGAAATCCTTCGGTTACCTCTTCTACAGACCCAGTGAGAATGTGGTCTTTGTAGCACGAAGAGGGATATTTCGCGAGAAAGAATTTATAAACCAAGGAGACAGTGGGAGGCAGATTGATCTTGAAGAAATTCAAGAATCAATTGGTGATGGAACCTCAGACACTAGCAACCAACCTGAGGAGGAAACTCCTGTTGATCCAGCTGACGAGTCTGTACCTCCGAGGCATTCCACACGGGTCAGGAACACACCTTCATTTTATTATGGCTTTCATATTACTATGGAAGGTGATACGTTTATCAGTGATAGTACATTGGTAAATTTGGATGAACCCAGCAGTGTTAAGGAAGCCATGGCAGGCCCGGAGTCTGCTAAATGGAAGGAGGCTATGGACAACGAGATACAGTCCATGTATGACAATCATGTTTGGAACTTGGTTGACCATGTACCAGGCCGTAAAACAGTCGGGTGCAAATGGATCTTCAAGAAGAAGACAAACATGGAAGGAAAAGTGCATACTTATAAAGCTCGACTGGTTGCGAAGGGTTTTACTCAAACTCAAGGTATTGATTATGATGAAACCTTCTCGCCGGTAGCAAATATTAAATCTATTAGGGTTATGCTACCCATTGCAGCATTTCATGATTATGAAATATGGAAAATGGATGTCAAAACCGCTTTCCTTAACGGAAAGTTAGCTGAGGATGTGTACATGAATCAGGCAGAGGGTTTTGTCAGTGCAGAGTACCCCAATAGAGTATGCAAGCTTGAGAAATCCATTTATGGATTAAAACAAGCATCTCGTAGCTGGAATCATTGTTTTGATGAGAAGGTAAAAGAGTTTGGCTTCTCAAAAAGCGAAGATGAGTCTTGCGTGTATGTCAGAGCTAGTGGGAGTATAGTTAGCTTCTTGGTACTGTATGTGGATGACATACTACTTATAGGAAATGACATCCCAACCTTGCAGGAGGTTAAGTCCTGGCTTGGGAAGTGCTTTGCTATGAAGGACCTAGGGGAGGCTGCCTATATCTTAGGGATAAGGATATTAAGAGAAAGGAGTAGAAGACTAATTGGACTTAGTCAGAGTACCTACTTGGATAAGGTGTTGAAAAGGCTCAACATGGAGAATTCCAAGAAAGGAGATTTACCGATCCAAAGCAATACCAAACTGAGTAAGACTCAGAGTCCGAGTACAGAGGCAGAGATAGCTGAGATGAGCCAACTACCGTATGCTTCCGCTGTTGGCTCGATCATGTATGCTATGACTTGTACTCGTCCTGATGTGGCATTTGCTTTGAGCATCGTCGGCAGGTATCAGAGGAACCCTGGCAAGGCTCATTGGACTGCGGTAAAGAACATTCTCAAGTACCTGCGGAGGACTAAGGATTGGGTCCTTACCCTTGGTGGGAGTGATGACTTGAGAGTATTAGGGTATAGTGATTCTAGTTTTCAGACTGATAGGGATAATTTCCGCTCTTAGTCAGGCTGGATCTTTACCTTAAATGGAGGGGCAATCTCTTAGAAGAGTTCCAAGCAGGAGACGGTGGCTTATTCGACTTGTGAATCAGAGTATATAGCAGCGAGTGAAGCAACGAAGGAGGCGATATGGCTAAAGAACTTCATCGGAGACCTTGGAGTTGTACCAGCTATTAAGGAACCTATTGAGATTTCCTGTGACAACAATAGTGCGGTTGCCTTAGCCAAGGAACCAAGAGATCATGGCAGATCCCGACACATTGACAGAAAATATCACTTCATAAGACACAAGATTGAAGAAGGACTCCTTGTGGCAAGAAGGATATCGTCGAATGAGAATCTTGCAGATCCTCTTACGAAGGGACTGACGAGGGTTAAACATTTTCAGCATGCGAGACGCATCGGGCTGAGGGACGATATTAGTTTTACAGATTAGATAGTTTTCCTAAAACTTGTAAAATGTAATCGACGTTTGATGATGAATAAAATTTGTGATTTATTTATGAGTAAAGTGTTACTATCATTGTCAATTATTTACTATTGTTTCAGTTTTGCATGTTTTGACTTCCAGAATAATTAATTTATTCAAACCTCCACAATCGATCATACGTAGGAAGTAGGTATGAATCAAGATTATCATGAATTGGGTTTGTAGATGGCTAAAGGTGTTTTGACATGGCAATGGTTGCTGCAACATTCATGAGTACTCATAGGTTATGAGTATTGGTATAAACCCACACTCACTTGTATCACTTCATGGAATTTATCTCGAGTGATTGTGAGACGATAACATCATATAAATCTTCAAACCTAGAGATATGAGTTGTTTCCTATGAGTTGGTTGTGCATTGATTGCACGTAAATGCATCAATAACTTGATGTTATAAAACGTGCCTTTGTGTATGATTCAATAAGTAGTAGAACAAGCATATCAGTCGAAGTTTATCTGTTCCTTCTAGAAATAGAAGCGATATCTGGGCCCCTCGATGATTTTGTGTTGACCCATGTGATGGGTTTTGAGCATTCTAACACTTCCTAAGTGTACATGCAACCCTAATAACCTTGGATCTATGTTTGTCTAATTATCATGCATAGTTGAATTCCAAGGCTATATTCCTATCTAGCATACATGGGGAACAATTTTAACTTGAATAATAGATAGAATAACTTACCTTGCTGTTGCTTGTGTTCCTTGAAACCTTGTGATCCTAGCACCCCAAGTGTGATGCCTCAAATTCTTCACACAACACCAAATGCTCTTGGAAAAACTTATGAGAAAACACACACTTCTTGAAATCGGCCAAGCCCTCTTGTTTCCTTAATGTAGCCGATTTTGGTGGAGAATATGATTATTATATAGTGTTGACACATCTAGGGTTACACCATGTAAACCCTAATGTGTCATGACTCTTCATTTCCATGATCCATGGGTTTGTAACTCCCATGGAGCATCCATGGATCATCCTATGGGTGGAACCCAACTTGATAGTCCATGGAGCCTCTTAGCCCACTATACAAGATATGGATGATTTACATAATCAACCCATATATTTAATTAGTTATCTTTTGATCACTTAATTAATTCTAAATTAATTCTTGATCAAACTAATCAAATAATATTATTAATATATTAGAACTTATAATATATTAATAATCTCCAAGTGTTATTTCTCTCATTTAGTCTATCCAATTGCATGGTGCCATGCAACCGAAATGGACCATGCCGGGTCGGGTCAAGTACATACCATAAATAGTTATGGACTTAGACACCTTATCCAACAGTCTCCCACTTGGATAAGTCTAATAACTATTACTGCAAGTATGACTTCAGGAACCGATCGACAATCGTAGCTCTTTTCAAGGTTTCTCGGAACTGACAAGATGATGGTACGCCATTTAAGATAAGTGATCATATAGTCCTCTGTTCTAGATATCAGTCGAACAAATACATGGAACAATGTCTTACTTATTGTCCAACAGTTTGTTTCCCGATTTCCGATTTGTTTGACAAAGAACTTAATTGAACACATCAACTAAGTTCTAACCGGGCCCGGTACATGGGTCAAAACAAAATCATCGAGGGGCCCAGATATCAACATCTAATCCAAGAAGGAACAGATAAACTTCGACTCATATGTTTGTTCTACCACTCATTTAATTACACACAAGAGCACGATTTATAATATCGAGTTACCAATGCGTTTTCGTACAATCAATGCATAACCAAATTGTAAGTAACAAATCATATCTCTAGGTTTGAAGACTTATATGATATTACCGTCTCGCGATCACTCGAGATAGAATTCCATGAAGTGATTCCAGTGAGCATGGGTTGAGTCCAATGCTCAGAACTTATGAGCACTCATGATTGCTGTAGCCTTGTCCAAGACCTCTACAACCAAACATGACAGTCTTGATTCATACCTACTTCCGACATATGACTGACTGTGGAGGTTTGAATAATATGTTATACCAAACAAAAAATTATTCTGGAAGTCAAAACATGCAAAAGAAATATAGTAAACGATCGACAAGAGATAGTAACACTTTACTCATAAATAAAACATTTTTTAATCATCATCAAATGTCAATTACACTTTACAAATTTCGAGGTTATCTAACTACTAAAGCTAATATCATCCTTCAACCCTATGCTCCGAGCATGCTGAAGATGCTTAACCCGAGTCAATCCCTTTGTGAGGGGATCTGCCGGATTCTCATCTGATGATACCCTCTTTGCCACGAGGAGTCCTTCTTTGATCCGATGTCTGATGAAATGGTATTTTCTATCGATGTGTCTGGATCTCCCGTGATCCCTTGGTTCCTTGGCTAAGGCAACAGCACTTTCACTATCACAGAAAATTTCCATTGGCTATTTAATAGCTAGTACAACTCCAAGGTCTCCAATGAAGTTCTTCAGCCATATCGCCTCCTTTGCCGCCTCGCTAGCTGCAATATACTCTGATTCACAAGTAGAATCTGCCACTGTCTCTTGCTTGGAACTCTTCCAAGAAATTGCTCCTCCATTTAGGGTAAAGACCGAGCCTGACTGAGAGCAGAAATTATCCCTATCAGTCTGGAAGATAGCATCACTATACCCTACTACTCTAAAGTCATCACTCCCACCGAGGGTAAGGACCCAGTCCTTAGTCCTTCGTAGGTACTTGAGAATATTCTTTACCGCAGTCCAGTGTGCCTTGCCAGGGTTCCCCTGAAACCTGCTAACCATGCTCAAGGCAAAGGCTACATCAGGTCAAGTACACGTCATAGCATACATGATCGAACCTACAGCCGAAGCATAAGGTACTAGACTCATTTCTGCTATCTCAGCCTCAGTGCTAGGGCTTTGTGTCTTACTCAATTTGGCGTTACTCTGGATGGGCAACTCTCTTTTCTTGGAGTCCTGCATGCTGAATCTCTTTAGCACCTTATCCAAGTAGGTACTCAGACTAAGTCCAATTAGTCTTTTACTCCGATCTCCCAAGATCCTTATCCCTAAAATATAGGCAGCTTCACCGAGGTCCTTCATAGCGAAACACTTCCCAAGCCAGGACTTTACTTCCTGCAGGGTTGGAATGTCGTTTCCTATGAGTAGTATGTCATCCACATACAATACCAAAAAGCTAAATATACTCCCACTAGCCTTGACATACACACAAGATTCATCTTCACTCCTGGAAAAGCCAAATTCCTTGACCTTTTCATCAAAGCAAAGATTCCATCTGCGAGGTGCTTGTTTTAATCCATAGATGGATTTCTCAAGCTTACACACTCTATTAGGGTACTCGTTGCTGACAAAACCCTCTAGCTGACTCATGTAAACATCTTCAGCCAACTTTCCATTAAGGAAAGCGGTTTTGACATCCATCTGCCATATTTCATAGTCATGAAATGCAGCAATGGCTAACAGAACCCGAATAGACTTAATCTTGGCTATCGGAGAAAAGGTCTCATCATAATCCACTCCAGGAATTTGAGAGAAGCCCTTTGCAACCAGTCTAGCCTTATAAGTGTGTACTTTACCATCCATGTCAGTCTTCTTCTTAAAGACCCATTTGCACCCCACTGTCTTACGACCTGGTACATTTTCAACCAAGTTCCAAACTTGATTGTCATACATGGATTGTATCTCACTATCCATAGTCTCTTTCCATTTAGTAGAATCGGGGCCTGCCATGGCTTCCTCGTAGCTGTTAGGGTCATCTTGACTTACTAGTGTCCCATCACTAATAAGTGTCTCACCTTCTGCAGTAATATGGAATCCATAGTAATGCTCAGGTTCACTCCTAACTCTCGTGGAACGCCTCAGAGGTACAGATTCGTCAATTGGCTTAACAGGAGTTTCCTCCTCAAGTTGAGGGCTAGAGTTTGAAGTTCATTCACCACTTGACTCTTGAACTTCTTCAAGATCAATTTGCCTTCCACTGTCTCCTTGGCTTATAAACTCTCTTTCTCGAAAGACTCCTCTTCTTGCTACAAAGACCACATTGTCACTAGGTCTGTAGAAGAGGTAACCAAAGGATTGCTGTGGGTAGCCGATGAAAATAAACCTCTCGCTTCGAGGTTCGAGCTTATCATGAGTCTCGCGTCTCACAAAAGCCTCGCAACCCCAAATCTTGATGTGGTCTAGTTTAGGTACTTTACCAGTCCACATCTCGTGAGGAGTTTTGGCAACTTTCTTTGTAGGGACTAGATTAAGAATATGGGCGGCAGTCTCTAAGGCATACCCCCAGAATGAGATTGGTAGCGAAGCTCGACTCATCATGGAACGAACCATGTCTAACAAGGTTCGATTACGCCTCTCAGCCACACCATTCAACTGCGGTGTCCTGGGAGGTGTCAATTGTGAGACAATCCCACATTCCCTTAGATAGTCGAGGAACTCTGAACTAAGATACTCACCACCTCGATCGGATCGAAGCATCTTAATGTTCCTACCCAATTGATTCTCGACTTCCTGTTTAAAATCCTTAAACTTCTTGAAAGTCTCTGACTTATGCTTAATTAAGTAGACATATCCATATCTACTGTAATCATCAGTAAAAGTCAAATAATAACGATTAGCATCCCTTGTGGCATGTTTGAATGGCCCACACACATCCGTGTGTATAAGGTCCAACAAACCTTCACCCCTTTCACACGAGCCTGTGAAGGGTGACTTTGTCATTTTTCCAAGTAAGCATGATTCGCAACTATCATCTGACTTTAGGTTAAATGACTCCAAGACTCCATCCTTTTGGATTTGGCCTATGCATTTCTTGCTTATATGCCCAAGACGACAATGCCATAATGATGCTTTATCCAACTTATTATTAGTAGTAGAATCAATACACAAAACATTGTTTCCTAAGTTATCTACAACAGACACAGCTTCATACACATCATCACAAGGTAATGCTTTAAAATAAAGAACATTATTAAAGAAAGCATCAATAGAACCAACTTCATTATTAAACGAAAAGGTAAATCCTTGTTTGTACAAAGCATGAAAGGAAATAATATTTCTTGCCATTCCTGGCGAGTAACAACATTTATTCAAATCTAAACTAAACCCACTACTTAGCGATAAAGTATAAACTCCAATCTTGGTGACAGGTGAAGCTTTCCTATTCCCCATGATCAAGTTTATTCTTCCGTGCTCCACATCCTCACTTCTTCTTAGTCCCTGCAAGTCACAACATATATGAATACCACAACCGGTATCAAGGACCCAAGATTTAGAATGGGGTGAGTTATTAGAAATGATAGTGTAAATACCTGCATGGTTGGGTTTGACTTTCCCATCCTTCACATCCTGCTGGTATTTTGGGCAGTTCCGCTTCCAATGAGCCTTTTCATGGCAATAGAAGCATTCAGCCTCTTTTGGGTCAGAAGAAGGAGTACTGAAACCTTTCTTGGTTCCACTTGAAGAAGAGCCATCAAGGGTCCGAGCCTTGGTACCCTTCGAAGATCTCTTTCTCTTCCTCCCTCGACTTTTCCTGATTGCCAAAACCGGAGTTGAGTTTGGAGTAGGAGTGATAGCAACCGACTTCCCCTTAAGACCTGTTTCTGCAGTCTTGAGAAGTCCCTGAAGTTTGCTGAGGGTGACCTCTTCCTTGTTCATGTGATATGTCATGCGGAATTGATCATAGCACGATGGTAAGGAGTGCAAAATGATATCTATTGCAAGCTCCTCAGGGAAGTTCACATTAAGCTTCAACAAACAATCCACATACCTTTGCATTTTCTACATGTGGCTTGTGACGGAATCTCCGTCCTTCATCATGGTTGTTATCATGGAGCAGATGATTTCGTACCTCTCTTGTCGTGCACTTTGATGGTATCTTTCCATCAAATCTTGGTGCATTTCATTAGGGTAGAAATCTTCATAAGAATTTTGGAGTTCAGCTGTCATTGTGGCCAACATGATGCAAGCCACCTTGGTCGCATCCCTTTCATGAGTATGAAAGTCAGTGATCTCCTGGGGAGTTGCAGTGGACTCATCAATTTCCTTAAGCTCCTTGTCAAGGATATATTCTTTGTCCTCGTAGCGGGTTATCATCCTGATGTTTCTGATCCACTCATTGAAGTTGGATTCATCAAAGGTAACTTTCCCACACAAACTCATAAGAGTAAAGGAGCCATTAGGATTCGAGCCAGAAGCAGCATTGTTTGAAGACATCCGAAAGAAGAGAACAAGTTTAGTATAGATCTATGAGAGTCCTTAATAAAACACCCAAATGTAATATTAAGGCTAGGATCCAATCACAATATATTATAACTTAGAAGAGGTATGCCGTAATCCAAGCTATAACATATTTGAAAGGTAGGTGAATGACGATTCACCAATTTCCACCACGAAAACCGAAATATTAGATATTAGGTTTTATGATTGGTTCTTAGAAATTCCTAGATTCTTTGAGATTCAATGAACTTTTCAAAGGCATGTTTCAATCTCGAGTGTGCCCTCCAAGTTTTGTGACTGGGATACCGAGGATCACAAAACGAGGTGTGAAGTAACCATGCAAATCACTTGGTACCCTTAAAGTTTATCACTCAATCGATGTGCCGGTAAACCACACACGCTCCACCGATACTATAATAAACCTTAAGTCACCCTCTACCTACCTTGTTAAGTCCAAGTTAGTGTGCCGGTTAACCACACATGCTCCACCAACGACTTAGACAAAGTGTAAAGTGTAATTTCATGGATTAGCACCTTATTCACATTTTCCTAAAGTAACTAAGATTGGGAATTTAATAAAACATTTAGTTACTTTATTATATTCATCATACTTTGAATGAGAGTTTATAAGTCCTTGTCTTACCCGTTCGGCTGACAACCCTCCACCAGTCAAGCAAGCGGTGGGTGAGAGTAGACACCCATTAAGTCACCATTTTATAGGCAACAACCTTATACCCACCTTATAGACCGGCTTCGTGAATGAGGCGTACTAGCGGTATGACGACTTTGTTCTTATACATATATATATATATATATATATATATATATATATATATATATATATATATATATATATATATAATTATTAAATCATCATAATATAAGTATAAGGGTTGAATTTTAACTTTTAAAATTCTAGGGGTTGGAACTAAAGTTTTAACTTAAGTTTACTTGTTCCAAAACTTGAGGGCAAGTTTTGTAACTTTCAAAACTTTTCATTTCTTGTAACTTATGAGTTTAATAGAGTAATAAAATGAAGACTCTTCATTTTTCTAACTCTTGTGTTTTTTTTAATGGTTTTAATTCAAGTGTGACTCTTGGTTTTCCATAAATTGAGGACAAGTTATGGACTCCATTAAAACACATTATGATCATGAATTAATCTACCACGTAGGTTACAAATAATTCCTATGATCATCGAAAACATCATAAGAACAAGAACATGAATATGAACTCATTCATAAATCACAAATTACACTTAAAACTTTGTAATTTTGATAACTAGTTGTTGTAAATGAATTATCAAAGACATTACACCATCTAAAACAAGTTTTCAAGTACCAAAAAGTTTAGGGTCATGTTTCTAATTCATTTCCAGCAACTAAAGTCGAAATTCTGCAACCAGTCGACCCTACTCACCGAGTGCAAGAACTTACTCGCCGAGTTGGTTGAAGATACACGTGAACTCGACGAGTCCATTCGCACACAACAAGATTTTCGACTTTTTTTTTTCAACTTTTAAGCACAAATAAAAAGCAAACAAGCCTAGGCTCTAATACCACTGATGGGTTTTGAGCATTCTAACACTTCCTCAGTGTACATGCAACCCTAATAACCTTGGATCTATGTTTTTCTAATTATCATGCAAAGTTGAATTCCAAGGCTATATTTCTATCTAGCATACATGGGGAACAATTTTAACTTGAATAATACAGAGAATAACTTACCTTGTTGTTGCTTGTGTTCCTTGAAACCTTGTGAGCCTAGCACCCCAAATGTGATGCCTCAAATGCTTCACACAACACCAAATGCTCTTGGAAAAACTTATGAGAAAACACACACTTCTTGAATCGGCCAAGCCCTCTTGTTTCCTTAGTGTAGCCGATTTTGGTGGAGAATATGATTCTTATATAGTGTTGACACATCTAGGGTTACACCATGTAAACCCTAATGTGTCATGACTCTTCATTTCCATGACCCATGGGTTTGTAACTCCCATGGAGCATCCATGGAGCATCCTATGGGTGGAACCCAACTTGATAGTCCATGGAGCCTCTTAGCCCACTATACAAGATATGGATGATTTACATAATCAACCCATATATTTAATTAGTTATCTTTTGATCACTTAATTAATTCTAAATTAATTCTTGATCAAACTAATCAAATAATATTATTAATATATTAGAACTTATAATATATTAATAATCTCCAAGTGTTATTTCTCTCATTTAGTCTATCCAATTGCATGGTGCCATGCAACCCAAATGGACCATGCCGGGTCGGGTCAAGTACATACTAGAAATAGTTATGGACTTAGACACCTTATCCAACACCATGTACCGGGCTCGGTCAGAACTAAACCGATGTGTTCAGTGAAGTTCTTCGTCAAGCAAATCGGAAAATCGAGAAACAACTGCTAGACAATAAGCAAGACATAGTTCATGTGTTTGTCCGGCTGATATCATGAGGACAGAGGATTATGTGATCACTTGTCTTAAAATGGCGCTTCACAGTTCGACGGAGTTTTCGAGAGCTACGATTGCTGGTTGGTTCCTAAAGTTATAGGTAAATACAGTTATTAGACTTATCCAAGTGGGAGTCTGTTGGATAAGGTGTCTAAGTCCATAACTTATTTGGTATATACTTGACCCAACCGGCATGGTCCATTTGGGTTGCATCTCATCCAAACTATTATGGATAATTTTATGAGAGTTATACACATATGTTTATTAATATATTATAAGTTATAATATATTAATATGAAGTTACGTTATTTAATTAGTTTTAGTCTTAAATTAATTATGAATTAATTTAGAGATTAAAAGGAAGACTAATTAGATTATGGGCTATTTGTTTTATATAGTGTGGGCTAATACTCATTTGTTAATGGGCTAGGCTTATGTGGAAGTCCATGGATGATCCATGGAGCTTTTAACCCATGGATCCTTGGAAAGGAAAATACATGGGTTATTAGGGTTTCACCCTAACCATGTAGACTATATAAGCATGCTTATGGAGCCTAAGAGGAAACTAGTGAACTACTGTGTGTGTGCTTGTGTGTGGCCGATTTTATACAAGTGTGTATTCTCTCTCAAAGTTTTCCAAGAGTTTGTGGTGTTTTGTGATTCCATTTGAGGCATTCACACTATTGGTGCTTGGCCCTCAAACTCCTTAGAACCAAAACTCATCAAAAAGGTATGTAATCTCTTCTAACTCTTTTATGTTGAAATGTTCCCCATGCCATGTTAGATAGGTTATAAACCTTGGAAAATTATTATTTTGCATGTATTTAGACAAACATAGATCCAAGGTTTATTAGGGTTGCATGCACACTTAGGAAGTGTTAGATTGCTCAAAACCCAACAACATAACCTAAAGCTTTGTATTCAGACTCAGTAGAAGAGCAAGAAACAATACTCTGTTTCTTGCTTTTCTAAGATACCTGAGACCCTGCAAAGTAAACAAGATACCCTGTAACAGACCTTCTACTGAAAAGACATTTAGCCCAATCAACATCAATAAAACCCACAAGATTAAGAGATATATTTTTAGTTATATGAACTCCTTTTCCTGGACAATCTTTTAAATACCTCAACAATCTAAAAGCTATGTGTAGCTCCTGGCTCATGGTATGTATTTTATTCTAGTATTTTGCATTTTGGCATTGGACTCGGCGAGTTGAGGTCCAACTCGTCGAGTCGGAGCGTATTAGACACATACGTTTAATGACCTACTCGACGAGTCCACGCCCGGACTCAGCAAGTAGGCGCTGCCCAAACAAAACCCTAATATAAGGGTTTTCACCCTATTTAATCATCTCTTTCAGCCATCACTCATCCCTATTGCTCCCAGAAACCCTCTATATCAAACCCTAAGTGTTTTAGTGCAAGATCTAAGGCTTTTGAGTGCTTTTGTGGGTTTTGACGTCAAGGAAGAAGGAAGAGCATCAAAGGATAAAGAGGAGATTGAAGGATTCGAGTTTGGTTCATCATTTGCAGTCCTTGAAAGGTATAAAGTCTGTACCTTGCTTGCTTGTTTGTTAGATCCCTTTTGGGGGAAGATTTAGGGCTTTTTAAGCCATATGAGGTGGCCAACCATGATTGCAAACATGGTTGGGGGTCAAGACTTCGTATCTAAGTCTTGTTAGGAGTTACAAGGCAGATTTGGGTTGCTTTTGCATGCAAGGAAGGCCCTATGCAACACAAGAGCCATTTTAGAGCCTTTTTGGCTCAAAAGTCCCATGCATGCATGTAAAGTTCGTAACTTTACGTGCTAGATCGAGCATAGGGGCTTGGATATATCATTTTGTCAAAGGTTGTACATCATATTTCGAGGATTTAGGGCATGGACATTATCGACTCGGCGAGTCCGTTCTTGGGACTCGACGAGTCCAAGGCATAAAGTCCCATATCTGTTGAGGGTCAAAAGAACTCAGTTGGGTGTAGAAGGATTATAGAAGGTCCGAAGGAGTGACCCAACGTGTTGGACTTAGCCTTAGACCTAGAGTTCATGGGATTCGATGAGTGCTAGAACAGACTCGGCGAGTCCAAGACAATCTCCTTATGGTTGAAGACGAACTCGACGAGTTGTTCATATAACTCGATGAGTCAAGGTCAGGACTTGTTGATCAAATGAAGGTGAACTCGATGAGTTGTTCATACAACTCGATGAGTCAGATGAAGGTTCATTTGATGTTCATATCAAAGAGGAACTCATGGAGTTGTTGCCAAACTCGACGAGTCGAGTCGTGGATAAGGACGAGTAAAGGGTAGGGACTCGACGATTTGACGGCCCAACTCGGCGAGTCGGGTCAAATGGAAGTTGACTTTGACTTGGAATTGGTTGGAGGTAAAATAGTCATTTTAACCTAAGAGTAGATATCAGATTCTGACTAAGTGTTTTGTGGGGATTATACCCAGAGGATTTTCGGAGCAGCAGCAAATAGAGTTTTCCCGCACAGATTATCAACAACTACTCGTACGAGGTGAGTTACCTTCCAGTAACGGTGGGTCTACGGCTACAATTCCGGCCCGCCAGTAGGAGTTGTATGTTAGATGACTGTCTTTGTGATATCATCTAGGTTTGCTACTACCTGATATGTTATATGCTGGCATGATATGTTATATGTGATAGTAGTAGAGTTCGGTTGTTAGGACCGAAGGGTAGCTCAAACACCCCAAATATGTCTAATAGTATGTGATGATATGTTTATATGCTGGCATGATATTTTATATGTGATAGTGGTAGTAGGATGGGAATAGTCCGCAAGTTCGGTTGTTAGGACCGAAGGGTAGTTCAGACACCATATATATGTCTGACAGTATGTTTATGTTATGATATATGTAAGAGTAGCAGTAAGGGGGTGGAATACGCCCTGAGGGTCGGTTGTTAGGACCAACGAGTAGGTCAGCACCCTAGAATGGCTTGACATGGGTAGGTCAGCACCCCAGAGGGTCGGTTGGAGAATGGGACAACTAGTGTTTTTAATTCAAGTATAAAGTTGATAAAACCGAAACAATGAATAATGAGTAATCAATATGGTGATAAATAAATGTGTTTATTTATATTCATAGGGTTTGATACCATATTTGATTCATTTATTCTTGTGGTTCACTTTGCATGTTTTGACTTCCAGAATAAACTAGGTTATTCTTCCGGAATGACTAAGTTATTCAAACCATCCCCAGTCGGTCATATGTTGGAAGTAGATATGAATCAAGACTGTCATGGGTTGGCTTGTAGAGGTCCAAATTGTTGGACAAAGGGTTATAACACTCATGAGTGCTCATAAGTTCTGAGTATTGGATTCAACCCGCGCTCATTGGAATCACTTCATGGATTTTATCACGAGTGATCATGGGATGATAATATCATATATTCTTCAAACCTAGAGATATGAGTTAGTTGTACATTGATTTCACGAAAACGCATTCGATAACTCGGTGTTATAAAACGTGCCTTTGTGTATGATTCAACAAGTAGTAGAACAAGCCATATGAGTCGAAGTTTATCCATTCCTTTTACCTTCGGGATAAAAGCGATATCTGTGGGCCCCTCGATGATTTATGATGACACATGTGAGTGCTTGGCCAAGGCAGTACTGATTTGATCTGTTCAATCAGCTAGTTGTCATGAATCGGGAAACAACAAATGGACAGAGAGAATTATTATAATCCATGTTTCAGTCCATATGATATCTAGAATGGAGGAATATATGATCCCTTATCTAATGGACAAGTTTGTTGACAAAGATCAGAGTTCGACAACGACTTTAAGAGCTACGATTGCCAGTTAGGTTTTAAAGTCCTACTCAATAATAGTTTTAGACTTATCTAAGTGGGAGACTGTTAGATTAATGTCTAAGTCCATAACTATATTTGGTATGTACTTGACCCGACCCATCATGGTCCATTTGAGTTGCACTTCACCGTTACAATTTATGTGGATAGTATTTTGAGAATAGTATATTTACGATTTATATTAATGTATTATAAGTTATAATATATTAATATATAATCATATTATTTAATTACTATAGATCAAGAATTAATGTATAATTAATTAAGTGATCAAAATGAACTAATTAAATATGGACTCTTATATATATATATATATATATATATATATATATATATATATATATATATATATATATATATATATATATATATATGGAATGGGCCAACTTCATTTAGGTTGGCCTAAGCTTTCATGGATAGTCCATGGAGTGTTTAACCCATGGATCATATGAAATGAAAGGTCATGGGTTTAACCCTAGTCTCCATACTATATAAAGATGTCATTGGTTGGTGAAATTGACACTAGTGTGGGTACACTAAGAAGGGATAGCCGATTTCAGTAGAGAGAACAGAGTATCCATATTCTCTAAAGTCTTCCAAGGTGTTTTGGTGATTTGTGATTCCACTTGAGGCTTCCACACTATTGGGGCTAATCTCTTAAAGCTTGAAGACATCAAGCTACATTAAATGGTATGTCATCTAATAGTACTTTGTCGTATAAGGGCTTCATAATATGCTAGTTAGGATTTAAGCCTTGGAAAATTCTTATTTGCATGTATAATAGAGAAAACATAAATCCAAGGTTTATAGGATTGCATGTACACCATAAGAGTGTTAGAATGCTCAAAACCCATCACTCCCATCATGCAAAACTTCACGAGTAATGTCTTTGTGTAAGCCTCCTGATTGATAAAAATGCTTTCTGGTCCCTGTCTAATATTTAACGCAAGGAAAAATTTAATTGGACCCATTGAGCTCATCTCAAATTTAGTCTCCATCAACTTGTAAAACTCAGCTGTTAAGCTAGGATTCGTGGAACGGAAGACGATGTCATCGACATAAATTTGGACAATCATTAAGTGGTCATCTTTTTTCTTGCGAAAGAAGGTTGGGTCAACCGAACCTTGTTTAAACTTGGACATCTTTAGAAAACGAGTTAAAGTTTCATACCGGGCTCTAGGATCTTGCTTTAGACCATATACAGCTTTGTACAAAATATAGAAATGGTTGGCATACTTGTCGTTCACAAAACCTGGTGGTTGCTCAACATATACGGTTTCTTCTAATTCTCCATTTAGGAAAGCACACTTGACATCCATCTAAAATACCTCGAATTTTTGTGTGATGTGAAGGTCTCCTCATAGTTAATCCCTTCTTCT
Source organism: Lactuca saligna (assembly GCF_052625555.1). Classification (NCBI taxonomy): domain Eukaryota; kingdom Viridiplantae; phylum Streptophyta; class Magnoliopsida; order Asterales; family Asteraceae; genus Lactuca; species Lactuca saligna. Next base: position 228,707,004 of record NC_136420.1, on the reverse strand, counting down.
GGATAATAGCCTTTCACCACCAGTCTTGCTTTGTTCCTTGTGACATTGCCTTCTTTATCAATCTTGTTGCAAAACACCTATTCTAGACCGACCACAAATGCATAAGGTGGTGTGGGAATCAATCTCCAAACCTTGTTTCGTTCAATCTCATTGAGTTCATCTTGCAAGGCCTAAACCCAATTAGAATGATCGAGTGCAGTACTAACTGTTTCCGGTTCTATTTTGGATTCGAACCAATTAAACTTACAATATTCCACTTGAGAGACTAGAGTAGTTTGCTTCTCTTTCAGTTGAGACCGTGTAAGAACTCCCTCAGATGATTCACTAATGACTTGTGTTTTTGGATGATCCTTTTTCCATTTTGTGAGGGGAGGGTAGTTTGGATCATAGGTGGGATACAATTCAACATTGACTTCTTCTTAGAATTCTAATTGATCATTCGATTCATCATTCATATTGTGACTCTCCCCCTCGAGTGATGAGACTTTTCAACATCTGGTTCAGAATTCTCCCCCCGGGTGGACTTTCTTGGTTCATGTTTAGAGACAGGTTCTCCCTCTAGAAAGGTGAATCTGAAATTTTTGCCATTGACGAACCTTCCCCCCTGCAATGGATTGCTTTCTTCTGGTCATTCGCTTGAGGTTAGAGGTTCGTTTTCCATTTCCTTAGTTGCATCGTCGATTATGTTCTTTATCTCATCGACTTTATTATCTACTGCCTTTGCTTCAGAGTTGATGGCCTACTCTAGACTCATCAAAAAGCTGTTGGATAAGGTGTGTAAGTCCATAACTATTTCTGGTATGTACTTGACCCGACCCGACATGGTCCATTTGGGTTGCATGGCACCATGCAATTGGATAGACTAAATGAGAGAAATAACACTTGTGGTTATTAATATATTATAAGTTCTAATATATTAATAATATTATTTAATTAGTTTGATCATGAATTAACTAAGTGATCAAAAGATAACTAATTAAATATATGGGTTGATTATGTAAATCATCCATATATTATATGGTGGGTGTGACAACCCGAAATTTCCATTTGTACGAACATTATCTATTCAATAGAAGCTAGTCCAGTTTCAGTGAATTTCATACTTTTCCGAATAAGTTTGTGTACATTAGGGTTTACGTTTAAGGAGATATCAGGAGAGTGGATACTTCTGGGGTTGTGAAATTTGAACATTCCAAGTTTCATAATGTTATAGTCCAACTTCCGAAATAGAAATATTTTCTGTCAAAATATTTCAGGACTATAAATAGATTTCTGAATTTAATTAATTCATTATTCCCAATTCCAACTAGAGAAAAGCCATTTTCTCTCTGACGGATCTTCGGGTTTTCATCCCAGATTGTGAGTCTACTTTCCTAGATGTGTTTTATTACTTGTTTTATGCTTTATAACATAGATTACATGTCGAAAGTACAAGATCCGGGAGCTTACGGCCCAAGAACGTTCTTGGGGTGTAAACTCCAAAATAAGGCCTAAAAGCTACCCAGTCTCATTTCCATGTTGGGTGCCTAATTAAGGACAATATGTATGAATATTAGAGGCTAGAAATCATCCAAGATCATCTAGTTTTAGGATTTTACGGCCAAGGATATGCTCTTGGGCCGTAAACCCCTTTTTCAAGGGCTAAGAGTGCCCTAAACACCCCTAAGGCTTTAAGACAATTACCCTTTGATACTTGTAACTTGAATGGGGAGTAAATTACATCAAAATCATCCCTAAAAGGGAGTTTACGGCCAAGGAACATCTCTTGGGTCGTAAACTCTAAGTAAAGGCACAAATGTGTGCCTAATGTCCCCTTTAGCCTAAATCAAAAACATAGAAGCTATCCTACATGTGCAAGTGACTTAAAAGAATTAAAACCAACACCCCATAGGAGTTTACGACCGTAAAATCTAGGGGATATGGTCTTTAGTCTGTAAACTCCTCAATGGAGCAATATAAGGCCTTAAACTACTTCAAGAATTATTCCACAAGTACTAGGCTTATTCTAGGATTTAGATAGCACCTTAAAACACCCAAAACCACCAAGATTGGAGTTCATAGCTGTAAACTCAAGGAGTTTACGACCGTAAACTCCAAAGGTGGGGTTTGTTGGGTGGTGAAGCTTCAAACCCTTTTGCCTTGTCCCGTATCAACTTAGATGCAACCATTAGGACCTTTAACACTTATGCAAAGTGTTTTTCATGTTCCTAAGTGTCCTAACTTATTTTATTAAGTTATAATTTGGCTAATTAGTTATATATGCTCATTATATGATAACTAGGCTCGTGCGTGTGAACAAGTCTCTGTTTGCCACCTAGCACGGTACCCGATACATCAATCCAATCTACTCACCACAAGTGAGTTCATACCCCTTAAATTAACCTTTTAAATGTTTTAAATACTTTATGGGGGGGAATACAAGTTAAACACTTACAGTTATTACATCAATCACATGTGATTACATTAATCACATGTGATTAATAACTAGAAAACCAATGATTTTATCACTGTTCAAACTGTTTATCAAACTGTTTCACTTCAAAATGTTTTACAAACTCTTTTACTTATCAAATGCTTTTATTAAACTTTGTTTTACTTCTTATAAATTGCATGCCCATATATGTATAAATATATAAGAAATGTTTAAAGGGCTTAGGAAGGCTATCCACCCTATTTCCTTTTCGCGCATTGAGATGTGGTCTGGTGGGATTTCGGGTAACCATCCGAAGGTCGTTTCAATATTAATTATATATCAACTATACATATATAGACATAAAAGTACTTCCATATTCATACTTATCAGCACATCATTAGTAAGTTACCATCGGGGTAACACAGGATCATACTACTACAATTTCTAGATCAACGAGTTAGTTCATTCATGAGTCAATACTTATTACTAAGAGAACATATACAACGATACTAGAATAAGTAACATTATATTACATATACACGAATACGTTAACAATTGTGATCCACTATATGGGAGCATGCCTTAATTGTCATGACCCGAGTTGTAGCCAGAGTCTCTTGGAGGGAGAGCGTGAGTTTGCATATAGATCTATACTGGATTGACTATCCGACACCTCACTGCTAGCTACAGCGGGATCGACAGGTCTGCGGGTGCCAAACGTCATACCTTATTTTTCAACTATATGTTGTCGTTGTTACCAGTCGATAGTATTGTGCAATTTATCACATGATACCTTAATATAAACCCGATTTACGGTAGTTAGTACAACAGTAGTTCTTATAATACAAAACTACAGTACTACAATGATTTACTCATTACATATTTTAGTGATAACCTCACTTAAACATTAATGTACAAACTATATTTTGTTAAATGATAGTTACACTTGGTAAATTACACACTTTTACAACAAACGAGAACACAAAACAGTTAAGCCTTGGTAGAAGGCTACTTCAATAGAAAATATAGGTTTTTCGGAGAGATTCAAACTTTTACAAACACTTACAAACCTTTACATACATCTTACAAACTTATACTTGATGCATGCTCAAACATTTTTGGATGACAAATACCGACACTAAAATACTTATGAACTCACCAGCTTAATGCTGATAAACTCTTTCAAAATAACTTGTATTCTCAGGTCATCAGTAGACAGGTACCGGGGCCAACTTTTGAGAAGATGGAGCGCATTCAAGACTCATCTTATTATTTTGATATACGTTATTTTTGATGTCTAAAATGTACAGAACACGCTTGTATTAAAATTATATATTTAATGCAATGGATGATGTTGTTTGCTTATTTACATTTACTGTGTTGTGATACTTTACATGACGTCCTCCGCCCCAGAACGTTTCCACCGTTCTTGGTTTTGGGGTGTGACAGTGGGCTAAGAGGCTCCATGGATAATCAAGTTGGTTAAACCCATTGGATGCTCCATGGAGGATCCATGGAAGTTACAAACCCATGGGTCATGGAAATGAAGAGTCATGACACATTAGTGTTTACATGGTGTAACCCTAGATGTTTCTACACTATATAAAGCTCATGTTTCTCCCAAAATCGCCTACACACATGCATACTTGAGGGCTAGTGTCACACCCCGAAAACCAAAGGCAGAAACGTCTCCGGGGTTGACTCCAAGTTGAGTATCAAATCCAATGTACATAGTAAGCAAAGTAAACAACCATTACATTACATATCAAAGTTTACATTTGTTCAAAAGTAAAGTTGTACATTCGTAATACATAGTATATATGAACAAAAGTAGAGACGAGTCTTCTGTACGCTCCGTCTTCTCCAAAAGATTTGCTAGGTACCTGTCTAATGTGGACCTGAGAATACAAGCAGTTTGAAAATCAATATAAAGCTGGTGAGTTCATAAGATGTTTGTTTTGTGAAAATGTACGAGTTTCCGTTTGTTTATCGAAAAGTCGTTTTCCAAGAAAATCCCATATTTTCTTAAGTGAGAAGGTTAATTGATTGTTAGGTTACATGATTCTGGTTATGTTTAACTATGAACCCAGGAAAGTCCCATACTTTCCTAATTGTACATTACTAGTTGTGAAATATGTAATGTTATTCAGTTTGCTACTCTTTCTAGTTATATAAGTGTTACCCAGGAAAGCCCCATGCTTTCCTGCATGTTGGTTTCTAATGTGAAAGATGTTAAAGAGGTAAAAGATATATGCGTGATTAGGTAATGTTTTGTTTTCCCCAGGAAAGTCCCGTACTTTCCTAAAAGTAAAGGTTAGTTATTGAACTTCGATATACTGATTTATTTCCATTCGTACCTATTGTATTAACTAGTTATGCTGATATCCTAATGGTAATATTTCGGAATGTACTTAGATTCACACCTTCATACTCGTGTTCTTATTCTTAATTAATTATGATTGTAATTATTCATGTTCGTATTCGTATTCGTTACTGTATTCGTTTCCTTATTCCTACTCCTATTACTATTCATATTCGTATTTGTATTCGCAGTCGTAGTCGTATTCGTATTCATAGTCGCATTCCTATCCCTAATCCTACTCCTAATACTATTCGCAGTCGTATTCGTATTCGTATTCGTATTCGTTCTGTTCCTAATTATAGTTTCGTTATCCATTCTGTTCCTAGTTATAGATGTGTTATTCGTTCTATTCCTGGTTATAGCTTCGTATTCGTATTCGTTTTCGTAATTAGTTATCATTGGAAATTAGTAAGTTATTCGTAGATTATGAAACATAGTTTAGATTAGAGCATTTCATCGAGGTATCTATGATTCGTTTGAAAGCTAAATTCGTAATTCGAACTATTTGATAAACACAGTTATTAATATTAGAACATACCGAATGAAAACGATTAAACTGAAAACAATAAGTTTGAGTACAAGTTTTCCTTGTACTTTTGCTTGTATTCCCCCTGAAAACAGTGAAAACAGTTGAAAAAGGGTAGGGGTATGAACTCACCGGACGAGAAATGTGGTGAATTCGGATGCTAAGTGTTCGTCCGGGAATTGTAAACACGCGAGGTTCCTAATTATAATGTAAAGATACACATTTGTATCTAATTAGGATTTAGATTGATTGTTTGATAAGGACCATTACTTGTAATCACGGAAAACACTCCATTACGAGTGTTTGGAGGGACCCGGGTGGCGCTTAAGGACGGGAATTGAAGCGAGGGACTTGGGACTTGAGTTTACTCCCCATGAATAAACTCATACAAGAGTTTTTGGTCCAAAACACCCATTCCCCATGAGTTTACGGCCGTAAACTCATGGTGGGTGGTTTATGGTGCAAATTTGGGTCATTAATGGATATGGACACTTGGAAATGCTTGGATTAATTTTTTCATAAGGCTTGGATTGAATTAAAAACATCATTTACAATACATAAGGGAGTTTACGGCCTAGGCATGGGGTCTTTGGCCTTAAACTCTCAAATCTCTAAGATTTAGTGTTTTTAAGGTGTTAAAATCAATCACATGTGATTCTAAAAATTCCCACAAGCCTAGAAATGAGTTTAAGACACCATTTGACACCTTTTTATGAGTTTACGGCCATGAGACATGTTCTATGGCTGTAAACTCTCAAATGTGGGGTTTTGATGTTTGTAAAGCCTTAAAACTATTTTTGGTTGGTCCTTTGATTTATTCCAAGGCTTTTGGTGGTGTTGGATGGCTTTCAAACACCCTAGAATTGGATTTACACCATTTTTCATGGAGTTTACGGCCCAAGCACAAGCCTTGGCCGTAAACTCATGTAAGTCCCCCAAAAATTGTGTTTCAAGTGTCCAAATGCAAAGATCTATGTTCTATAATTCATAACTAAGACATATGAGTGATTTGGAAGGGTTTAAGGGCATGGAAACCCTAGTTTAATGAGTTTACGGCCCAAGAATGATCCTTGGCCGTAAACTCCTTCAAATGACTCAAAATTCAAGTTTAAAATGTTATAATTCCAATTCATAAAGCCATCTAGCCATATCTAAGGTCCAATTGTGCTTAGGAAGGGTTTTTGAGCTCCAAAACCCATGATATATGAGTTTACGGCCTAGGATGGTTCCATGGCCGTAAACTCATGATTATGGTCATATTTCATGCTTTGAACTCGAATTTGAAGGCTAGGAATGTTACATAACAAGCTAAGGGAAGTACCTCAAAGATTTGGAGCTTAAAATTAATGATTTGGACCTTTAAACTTGGATTTAGGAGAGAGGTTAGAGAGAGAGTAGAGAGAGGAAGGAAAAGCTTCAAATGAGTGCTTAGATAACTTTAAATAGTGTCTAGGTTTTGGACACGGTGGAATTCTACCCGATACCAGCATTAAACGCGGCTTTTGGTCGCACCTGATTAAGTTACCGTCACCCGGCGGGAATGTTTCTATCTTTTTGAAATGAACACTTTTTGGGTTAATTTCATGAGTTCCTAAGGGATTTGAACACTCATTAAATTATAATAACATATAAAATTTAATTAATTAACCCGAAGCAAGAACGAAACGAATCGATTGACGGCGAAGTATCACGGGTAGAACAAGTTTTCGACGATGGAAAACTTCGAGTTGTTACATTATCCCCCCGTTAGAGGGAATTTCATCCCGAAATTCAAAGATTTGGACTCAAATTGCAAGTTGAAAAGAGAATCGTGGCTGAGTTTACTGCTTCGGATCTTCACGCTTCCACGTGGAATCGAGTCTCCACTAGACGTTCCAGTGAACCCTCATTATCGGGAAGCGTCTAGGTTTCGTTGGGTAGATATTTCTAAAAGACCGAAACGTGACGTACCATAGGAATGTTTCTAAGTTTCGAGGTTAATTGAAGTTTGTATGTTACGGGATCAATCCTAACGAGGATTTCGAAAAGTTCTACGTTTATGGAGAGATTCGAATGAATAGATAACAATTTATCTTTTTAGGTTAGAGTTGAAAAAGAACTGCAAGCGAAATGATCGTTGAAAAGGAATATACCTGGGGAAACTGTGGGATCGGTGGATGTCTCACCTTGTCCTATAGGTAGGACTCTTCCAGAGTTGCCAGCTGTGGTTGCATTGGGGCAGGTTTTCTTATAATGCCCGATCTTTCCGCAACCATAACAGACCTGATTAACGCCCGCTCCGGGAGCTTGATTTGAGGGTGTTCTACAACTTCACGCAAGGTGACCCTCTTGGCCACAATTTTTGCAAAGTTTTATACGACAGGGACCGAGGATATAGTGGTGGCAACTGCACTGGTTACACCACGGGAGAACACCAGCATATCCGGTAATAGGTGCTCGAGCTGAGGAACCGATGATGGGTACAACAGCAGGGGTAGTGGCAGTGTGGACTATCACCATTTGTTGTTTCTTTGAGAACTCCTGGGAAGGCTGATACTTATCCCCTGCCTCCCAGTACTTTCTTTTCTCACCACTTCTTTCTGTCGGCTCAGGAGTGGTGGCTGCTTCTTCTACGTCCTCACTATGGTCAATCAAGATTTGCGCTAGGCATTTGGCGCTATCGTATGTATCCGGCCTCGCAACTAAGACGTTCCCTTTGGTTGGCTGGGTTAATCCCCAGATAAACCTCTCAATCTTCTTACTTTCAGGGGTAACCATCCCTAGACAAAGAAGTGCTAAGTCATCAAATCTGGATGTGTAGGCAGCGATATCGGAACCTTTCATCTTCAGATTCCAAAGTTCATGTTCCAGCTTCTGGATTTCACCCCGAGGGCAATACTCAGCGTGTAGAAGTTCCTTCATGACTTCCCAACCCATAGCATTGGCTATAGGTAGAGTTAGAGATTTGACTCGGCTGTTCCACCAAGTCAGGGCTTTGTTAGTGAGAGTGCAAGCGGCAAACTTCACTTTGTCGGATTCTGAACAAGCACGGATCTCGAAGATGGATTCGATTCTTTCTAACCATCGAGTTAGAGCAATGACACCTCCTGTGCCATCGAAGAATGTAGGTTTTGCATGCATAAAGTCTTTATAGGAACACTCCTTTCGGTGTCCCTGGCTATTTTCCTAGTTTTGAGGTTGGGGACCACCTCCTGAACTTCCGGGGTTCGTTTGCTACATGGCTGCTGAAAATGCTGTAGTTAAAACTGACTGAAGGGTTGCTAGGTCGATTTGAAGAGAAGGTGGTGTTTGAGGAGGGTTGTTGTTGTTCTGCGAGCTGGGTCTCTTTCTTGGAGGCATCTTGATCTAATAAGATCAGGAAGAGAGGATGATAAGCCCTCTAAGTTGAATCAAGAGATATGATACAAAGGATATCTCTTTATGGCATACATAGAATTCTATTAAGCGATAAAGCAGGAAGGATTTATCAAACAGATAAATTATCACTAAAGAAATGATTAAGGAGTAACGCTAGGATGAGAAATTCTATAACGGATTTGGCTCGAGAAATACTCCCATAGTATTTCATGATTCGCTGCAGCGACGGCACATTGTTTGGGTATTGGGTAAGTCTTAGGCATGTTGCGTACCACAGTCACTCCCAAGCACATGTTGGTCGTGTCTTGCATGAATATAACTGGCCAGGCTATATTGATACTAGACACGACTACATAACTGCCCAGGTTTAACCGTAGTGTACAACACCTATTTACTTATGTTTTGTTCTACTTGTAGTTACGGATTTTCGACTATCGGGTATACTTGTATACTTTTGAAAATACTTATATTTAAGGTATACTTTTAGTTCAGAGCATTTAGGCCCTTTAGTGTTTATAGTTTTATACGATATAAGGTTTGGTATACTCCATTCACTATAAACAAGGGCTCTGATACCAATCTGTCACACCCCGAAAACCAAAGGTTGAAACGTCTCCGGGGTTGACTCCAAGTTGAGTATCAAATCCAATGTACATAGTAAGCCAAGTAAACAACCATTATATTACATATCAAATTTTACATTTGTTCAAAAGTAAATTTGTACATTCGTAATACATAGTATATATGAACAAAAGTAGAGACGAGTCTGCTGTACGCTCCGTCTTCTCCAAAAGATTTGCTAGGTACCTGTCTAATGTGGACCTGAGAATACAAGCAGTTTGAAAATCAACATAAAGCTGGTGAGTTCATAAGATGTTTGTTTTGTGAAAATGTACGAGTTTCCGTTTGTTTATCGAAAAGTTGTTATCCAAGAAAATCCCATATTTTCTTAAGAGAGAAGGTTAATTGATTGTTAGGTTACACGATTCTGGTTATGTTTAACTATGAACCTAGGAAAGTCCCATACTTTCCTAATTGTACATTACTAGTTGTGAAATATGTAATGTTATTCAGTTTGCTACTCTTTCTAGTTATATAAGTGTTACCCAGGAAAGCCCTATGCTTTCCTGCATGTTGGTTTCTAATGTGAAAGATGTTAAAGAGGTAAAAGATATATCCGTGATTAGGTAATGTTTTGTTTTCCCCAGGAAAGTCCCGTACTTTCCTAAAAGTAAAGGTTAGTTATTGAACTTCGATATACTGATTTATTTCCATTCGTACCTATTGTATTAACTAGTTATGCTGATATCCTAATGGTAATATTTCGGAATGTACTTAGATTCACACCTTCATACTCGTGTTCTTATTCTTAATTAATTATGATTGTACTTATTCATGTTCGTATTCGTATTCGTTACTGTATTCGTTTCCTTATTCCTACTCCTATTACTATTCATATTCGTATTCATATTCGCAGTCGTAGTCGTATTCGTATTCGTAGTCGCATTCCTATCCCTAATCCTACTCCTAATACTATTCGCAGTCGTATTCGTATTCGTATTCGTATTCGCAGTCGTATTCGTATTCGTATTCGTTCTGTTCCTAATTATAGTTTCGTTATCAATTATGTTCCTATTTATAGATGTGTTATTCGTTCTATTCCTGGTTATAGCTTCATATTCATTTTCGTTTTCGTAATTAGTTATCATTGGAAATTAGTAAGTTATTCGTAGATTATGAAACATAGTTTAGATTAGAGCATTTCATCGAGATATCTATGATTCGTTTGAAAGCTAAATTCCTAATTCGAACTATTTGATAAACACAGTTATTAATATTAGAACATACAGAATGAAAACGATTAAACTAAAAACAATAAGTTTGAGTACAAGTTTTCCTTGTAGTTTTGCTTGTATTCCCCCCTGAAAACAGTGAAAATAGTTGAAAAAGGGTACGGGTATGAACTCACCGGACGAGAAATGTGGCGAATTCGGATGCTAAGTGTTGGTCCGGGACTCGTAAACACGCGAGGTTCCTAATTATAATGTAAAGATACACATTTGTATCTAATTAGGATTTAGATTTATTGTTTGATAAGGACCATTACTTGTAATCACGGAAAACACTCCATTACGAGTGTTTGGAGGGACCCGGGTGGCGTTTAAGGACGGGAATTGAAGCGAGGGACTTGGAACTTGAGTTTACTCCCCATGAATAAACTCATACAAGAGTTTTTGGTCCAAAACACCCATTCCCCATGAGTTTACGGCCGTAAACTCATGGTGGGTGGTTTATGGTGCAAATTTGGGTCATTAATGGATATGGACACTTGGAAATGCTTGGATTAATTTTTTCTTAAGGCTTGGATTGAATTAAAAACATCATTTACAATAGATAAGGGAGTTTACAGCCTAGGCATGGGGTCTTTGGCCGTAAACTCTCAAATCTCTAAGATTTAGTGTTTTTAAGGTGTTAAAATCAATCACATGTGATTCTAAAAATTCCCACAAACCTAGAAATGAGTTTAAGACACCATTTGACACCTTTTTATGAGTTTACGGCCATGAGACATGTTCTATGGCCGTAAACTCTCAAATGTGGGGTTTTGATGTTTGTAAACCCTTAAAACTATTTTTGGTTGGTCCTTTGATTTATTCCAAGGCTTTTGGTGGTGTTGGATGGCTTTCAAACACCCTAGAATTGGATTTACACCATTTTTCATGGAGTTTACAGCCCAAGCACAAGCCTTGGCCATAAACTCATGTAATTCCCCCAAAAATTGTGTTTCAAGTGTCCAAATGCAAAGATCTATGTTCTATAATTCATAACTAAGACATATGAGTGATTTGGAAGGGTTTAAGGGCATGAAAACCCTAGTTTAATGAGTTTACGGCCCAAGAATGATCCTTGGCCGTAAACTCCTTCAAATGACTCAAAATCCAAGTTTAAAATGTTATAAGTCCAATTCATAAAGCCATCTAGCCAAATCTAAGGTCCAATTGTGCTTAGGAAGGGTTTTTGAGCTCCAAAACCCATTATATATGAGTTTACAGCCTAGGATGGTTCCATGGCCGTAAACTCATGATTATGGTCATATTTCATGCTTTGAAATCGAATTTGAAGGCTAGGAATGTTACATAACAAGCTAAGGGAAGTACCTCAAAGATTTGGAGCTTAAAATTGATGATTTGGACCTTTAAACTTGGATTTAGGAGAGAGGTTAGAGAGAGAGTAGAGAGAGGAAGGAAAAGCTTCAAATGAGTGCTTAGATAACTTTAAATAGTGTCTAGGTTTTGGACACGGTGGAATTATACCCGATACCGGCATTAAACGCGGCTTTTGGTCGCACCCGATTAAGTTACCGTCACCCGGCGGGAATGTTTCTATCTTTTTGAAATGAACACTTTTTGGGTTAATTTCATGAGTTCCTAAGGGATTTGAAGACTCATTAAATTATAATAACATATAAAATTTAATTAATTAACCCGAAGCGAGAACGAAACGAATCGATTGACGGCGAAGTCTCACGGGTAGAACAAGTTTTCGACGATGGAAAACTTCGAGTTGTTACAGCTAGAGCCGATTTTTAGAGTGTTATACTTTCTCTCCAAGTTTACTCCATAGAATTTGGTGTTGTGTGAAGCATTTGAGGCATCACACTTGGGGTGCTAGGTGATAGTTTTGTTTACTTCTTTTTATAGTTTATTTTAGCATATTTCATTCATAATTTAGATAATTTACATGCATATTTCCCTTTTTGTTATTTTATGACTATTTCAGGTACTTTCGAATCTTGTGAGCATAATTGCAGGTTTTCGGGTCTAGTGGAGCGGGAGTGTTCGGGACGTATGGGAAGCGATGGGATTTGGTAGACAAAAAGGATGTTAGGCTTGGTGATTGTGGAGATGATGCATGGAGCGAGCTTGATGATTATTTGAAGGCTTGGAGAGAAATAAACTTTAAATTTGCAAGATGTGGGAGTTTATTCAAGTGTGCGTAGATTATTAACCGGGCGAGCTTTGGAGGATTTGGTGAGGTCAAATTGTACTTAAAATGAAGAAAAACTTGAAGAAAATGGGCTAGGAGGTGATTGGGTTCGATCTGGGCTAGTGGGATATGTTTTGGAGGCCCAAAAACTCAAAGAAGCCCTTGTCAGGCACCACCCGCGCAACAGCACGCGAGTTGCGCAAGGCCCTGCAGGGGCATTTCCGGGAATTCATGTTTTAAGCTATATGGGGAAGGTTGGTGCCTATCTTTTTCATACTCTTGGACATCCGATTTTTGAAGATTCTCTCTAGAGTTTTGAAGACTTTTGAAGGCCAAGAACACCTCAACAACATCATCTTTTTACCTCTTGATTCTTGCTTAATGTTTGGTACAATCTTCTCTAACTTTTTTTCTTTGAGTTTAGCCATGCTTGGCTAAACTAATCTTGGTTGATTTTTTGTTGAATCCTTTGAACTTTTGTTGAATGTTGAAGAATCCATGAACTTGTTCTTAAATCTTTATGGAAATGTTTTGTGTTTTATCATATTATCACTACTAGTATGTTTTTATTCATGAGTTTCAATATGTTTGTGGTGATTAGTTGGCTAATTTCTTGATTAAGTAAAGGATCCTCAAATTAGCAAGCAACAAATGATTTTTGTGTTGTTTTTGCTTCACACAATCTTAAAAACATTTCCTCCAACATGGTGGTGAAAGCATTTGACCCCTCTTGGATTTGGTGACTTTTTGGTTCTTAATGCTAGTTGACTTTCACTAATTACATGCTTAACGGAAATTGTGACTTTGACTAAGGAAATTGTTATGAGATTCTCTAACCATTTTCACAACTAAGAAAAGTCTAGGTAATCTCAAGCTTCTTGGATTACTATAGCCAAATTGAGAATTTAAAACAAGTATTGCACCATTGGATTCTAATGATATGTTCATCAAAAGTTAATGTGAGGAAACCTTAAGTCAACCATCCTTCTCTTATTGATTTTACATCAAACTCCTATTTTTGTTGAAATTGTTTATTTAAATCTTAATTTAATTCTAGTTTATTTCAAGTATTTCAAAACATCAAAACCCCCATTTTTAATTTATTGTCACATTCCAAGTATTTTTACAAAGAGATCTTTCATAGAATTATAAATTGAACCAATCTCCATGGATTTGATCCCTTTACCACTATACATTATTTTAGTGTGTAATATTTAGGGTATTAATTTTATTGGTCTCGACAACCACCAAATTTTTGGTGCCATTGCTGGGGAATGGTTTATTTTTAATCACTTTGTTTCTCTATGCCTAGATCTTAGCGTACAGGTGACTTGATTTACAACCTAGAAATTGAAAAAGAAGCAAGGCGTTTGGCGAAGGAAAAACGAGTTGAACGTGGTCAACTTCTAACCCCCACGTAGACCCGGAGGTTGAAACTGCTTCATTAAGTGATATAGAACCTGATTCTAGTCCCGACCCTTGCCAAGAAATTCTTGAAACACCACCTCTACAACAAAACCCACCCATTATTGAACCAATTGCAATGACCGACGAAGGAGAAGTTCCCGAAAGAACTTTGAGGCAAATGATGGAGACCGATGTTACACAAAATCCAACCGGTATCAATTACCCGATTTTGGAAGGAGGCTCGAAATTGAAGTCAAGTTTAGTCCATCACCTCCCAACTTTTCATGGATTGGAGAATGAAGACCCGCATAAGCACTTGAAAATGTTCCACATTATTTGCACTAGAATTAAGCCACAAGGGTCAACCGATGACAAAATCAAGCTAAGGGCATTCCCGTTTTCATTGGCTGATAGAGCAAAGGATTGGTTATTTTATCTTCTCCCGGGGTCAATCAACTCATGGACCGACATGGAAAGAGCTTTTCTTGATAAGTTCTATCCCGCTTCAAGGGTCTCAAGTCTTAGAAATGAGATTTGTGGAATCCGCCAAGGTTAAAATGAGACTTTCCATGATTATTGGGAGAGGTTCAACAACTTGTGCTATAGTTGTCCACAACACCAAATTCTGGAACAACTCCTCATTCAACACTTTTATGAGGGATTGTTGCCAATGGAGAGAAGACTAGTTGATGCCTCAAGTGATGGACATGTCTTTAGTAAAACCCCACAACAAACAAGACAACTTTTCCACACCATAGCCATGAATTCTCAACATTTTGGCACGCACCAAGACATGAAGAGAGACACACAACACAAAGTCAATGAAGTGGGAACATCAATTCTTGAGTCTCAAATCAAAGATCTAACCTTCGTTGTCCAAAAGCTAGCCATGGGACAAACTCCACAAGTGATGGTTTGTGGAATATGTGCAACAATGGGACATCCTACGGATATGTGTCCCATCCTTCAAGAAGATGCGGAGCATGTGAATGCCACAGGAGAGTTCCAAAACTACCACAACAAACCATCCGGTTACCAAAATGCATATAATTCAAGTTGGAAGCCAAATCCCAACATGAGCTACAAACCAAGACCATTTCCTGAAAATGCATTGGTTAGACCATCCTATCCACCACCACAACCTCATTACCAACATCAACAACCACACTATCAACCCAAACCACACCCTCCGCATCATCATCAACAACCTCCTCAATCTCAACCAAGTAGCTCTGGAATGTCTCTTGAAGACATTGTCAAATCTCTAGCCACTAGTACCCAACAATTCAAAAAAGGGACAAGGACTGGTATCTCCAACCTTAAAGCACAAATGGGAGATATAGTTACATCCATAAGAAGGTTGGAATCCCGTGGTAAACTCCCTTCTCAAACCAAAAAAAACCCAAATGTCAATGTGGTGACCCTGAGAAGTGGCAAACAAGTAGGAGAAAGTAGTTCAATGAAGAAGCCAAGGGAAGAAGAGGAAGAAATAGAGATCATTCCCATTGAAGAACCTATAGTCAATAACGATGCACAAGTCGGAGCCCCAAAGAAGACTACCCCTCTAGTAACACCAATGGCCACTCAACCACCATTCCCCTCCCGACTTGCAACTTCGAAGAAGAATATGGAGGAGAAATAGATTTTGGACACCATCCGAAAGGTGGAAGTAAACATCCCTTTACTTGATGCAATCAAACAAATCCCGAGATATGCAAAATTCTTAAAGGAGCTTTGAACCAACAAGAGGAAGTTGAAGGGAAATGAGAAAATTTTGATGAATGAAAACGCATCCGCGGTTTTACAAAGAAAACTTCCACCCAAATGCAAAGATCCCAGAATGTTCATGGTTCCTTGCAATATTGGAGATGTCACTTTTAGTAGTGCTATGCTTGATCTTGGTGCCTCTATCAATGTCATGCCCTATTCTGTGTATGAATCATTGAATGTCGGACCCTTAAGTGAAACCGGTGTCATAATCTCTCTTACGGATAAATCAAGTGTCTTTCCTAGAGGTGTTTTAGAAGATGTCCTAGTGCAAGTGAACCAATTGGTCTTCCCGGCGGACTTCTATGTGATTGATCTAGATCGGCAAGTGTCCTCCAAATCGGCTCTAATCTTTCTTGGGCGACCGTTTTTGAAGACGGCTAGGACAAAGATTAGTGTGTATGCGGGAAGCTTGACAATGGAGTTTGATGGCGAAACAATAAGTTTTAATATTTATGATGCCATGAGATATCCTAGTGATGTTTCATCTTTGTGCTTTGTTGATGTTGTCGAGCCAATTACTCAAGAATTATTTGAGTTATCTAACGGTGATATGTTGGAGATGATCGTAAGCAAAGGATTTGATTGTGGGAGGCTAGCCGAGCAATTAAAGCTTTATTCTTATGATTCGGAAGTTGAGAAGTTGGTAAATAAAATGGAGATGAAGAAATCCACAAGATTAGATGGCAAGCAAATTGAATTGCCCACAACTCATACAAAATTGCCTCCATCCCTTATTCAACCACCCGAATTGGAATTGAAGGTCTTACCCCAACACTTGAAGTATGCCTACTTGGGAAAGAATGAAACCCTTACGGTTATCATTTCAACTCTCTTAACCGAACATGAAGAAGAGAAACTCCTCAAGGTGTTGAAGGAGCATAAAGAAGCCATGGGTTGGACGATTGCGGATATCAAGGGATTGAGCCCCTACACTTGTATGCACAAGATCTTAGTAAAGGATGAATGCAAGCCAAGTAGAGACTCACAGAGAAGGTTGAATCCGCCAATGATGGAAGTTGTGAAGAAAGAGATATTAAAGCTTCTTGATGCGGGGATGATCTATGCAATCTCAGATAGCAAGTGGGTGAGCCTGATGCAAGTCGTTCCAAAGAAGATGGGAATCACGGTGGTCGAGAACGGTATGATGGTCCCCACTCATGTGCAAAACAGGTGGAGAGTATGTATTGACTACCGCAAACTCAATGCAAGGACAAGAAAAGATCATTTCCCATTGCCTTTCATTGACCAAATGTTAGAAAGGTTGGCCGGGAAATCTCATTATTGTTGTCTCGACGGGTATTCCGGTTTTCACCAAATCCCGGTGGCACTGGAGGACCAAGAAAAGACAACATTTACATGTTCATTTGGTACTTTTGCATACCGGAGAATGCCATTCAGATTATGTAATGCCCCGACCACTTTCTAATGTTGTATGGTTAGTATCTTTTTGGAATATGTTGAAAATATAATTGAAGTTTTTATGGATGATTTCATGGTATATGACAACTCTTTTCAAGAATGTTTGACCAATCTCACAAAAATTTTAAAAAGATGCATTGAAACAAACTTGGTTTTGAATTTTGTGAAATGTCATTTCATGGTGAGTCAAGGTCTCATTTTGGGTCACATTCTGTCTAAAAAAGGAATTGAGGTAGATAAGGCCAAAATTGATGTTATTCAAAACTTACCTTACCCGACTTGTGCTCAGGAAGTTTGTTCTTTTTTGGGCCATGCAGGTTTCTACCGAAGGTTCATCAAGGATTTTTCAAAGATAACAAGACCAATGTGCCAACTCTTGCAAAAGGAGGTTGATTTCGAGTTCAATGAGGCGTGCAAAGAAGCTTTTGACAAGCTCAAAGTGTAACACCCAATGTTTCGAAGGCCAAGAAAGGAAAGAAAAGCCCTAATTTAAGGGTAGACTCGGCGAGTCCAAGGAGGGACTCGGCGAGTCCAAGCGGGATCCGGGTCGAGGAGTAAGAGACCGACTCAGCGAGTCTGGTCTGAACGAGGAAAACCTTAATCCCGGGAGTTGTATCCTATTTAAAGGGTGTTATGTCCCTCCCCCAGCCCCCATGTCACCCTAGATAGCCAGTGCAACCTTGATTTCGTGAGAGCTTCCAACATTTTGAGAGTTAAAGGTTGGAGGAAGGGACTTTGGGGAAAGGAACTTAAAGGGCAAGTAGGTTGCTTCAAGGAGGAGGTGTAGATCCGAGATCTACTTCAGTGGTGCTCATCTTGGAGGTAACAAGCTGCTATCTCCCCTCATTTGCACCTAGATCTTTGTGTGTTTTGGGCATTCTTGGCTAAGAGTAACCTTTGAGCTAGAGGTTCAGATCTGAGTTTGCTACTTCAGATCCATGCTTATTCTGGTCTAGAATTCCATAAAGTATCAGCCCTTGAGTGGATCATGGAGCCTTTTTGCCTTAAGCCCTAGTTTATAGCATATTTTGCCTAGATCTCCTTCTCTACACGTAAAGTTTGCAACTTTACGTGGGGAAAAGGCTTGGGAAGGGTGGATCTACAGTTTGGAGTTCATGCATGACTCAAATGTCCTCTGCATGTAAGGAGATCTGAAGGGACTCGACGAGTCCTTTGAGAGCACTCGGCGAGTAGCATGAAGTTGTGGAGAACTCGACGAGTGGGATGAACAACTTGTCGAGTCGTATGAAGATTGCCTTGTACTCGATGAGTCTGTTCTTGGACTCGGCGAGTCAGGTCGCGAAACCCCAAACCCTTCGAGTTGAGACTCGAATCATTGAGTCGGGTGGAGACTCAGTGAGTTGGACAGGTCTGGACTTAGAAATCGGTAGACTCGGTGAGTCATGGACTGACTCGGCGAGTCGAGTCGCAAATGGAAGGAATTTGAACATTATGAACTCGGCGAGTGAGTAGGGTGACTCGGCGAGTAGGGTTAACCTGGAAGGTTGACCTTGACTAGGACTTTGACTTGGACCAGGGTTGACTTGGTTGTATGTTGGGGGACAGTTAGACTCAGTGTTGCATTGATATTGGTAGTTCGGGGAGCAAGGGGAGTAGGAGTTCCGGGAGTTGTCGGGCAGCAGCTAGTGAGATTATCAGCAAGTACAGCCAGTGCAGGTGAGTTTCCCTTTGTGTGAATGGGTCTAAGGCCACAATGTCGGCCCATGTAGTTATGAGTAGAAGACCCAGGGGTTAGCCCTGGGCACGGTATACTAGTATGATATTCAGGACGAGGTCCAGTAATAGCGGATGGGTGCCCAAGGATTCGTTTATATAGATTATACTTGTTGTCTGTGTGATACATGTATGTGCCTGGTAGGGAGGTGAGTGTGGGCGAGGTCCCCTATCTCACCAATAGCAGAGTGTGGATGGGGTTCCATATCTCATTAGTAGCAGAACAGGGGCGAGGCACAAACTAGAACAGGAGTGATCGTGGGCTAGGCCCGTACCTCACTACCATTAGGAGCATGGACGGGGTTCCATGACTCATCAGTAGCAGGACATGGGCGAGGCCCAGGATAGGCGTGGCCTGAGGACAGAACCAGTTGCATGTGTTAGTTATGTGTTGTGAAATGTTTATGTGTTATTATTTGTTGGCGGGCGAGGCCCTGTGACAGGCGAGGCCTAAGTAAAACATATCTGTACCCCAGCGGGGCTCGAAGCCAGGCGGGGCCTGGAGCGGCGGGGCCATTGTAGCGGGCGAGGCCCAAGGTAGCGGGCGTGGCCCAAAATGTGCAATATTCGGTTATGCGTGGTATGTGGTAGGGTGGGGAACTCACTAAGCTTCGTGCTTACGGTTTTCAGTTTTGGTTTCAGGTACTTCCGGTAGCGGAGGGAAGACCTCGGGGCCATCGCATGGCACACACCATAGATTAGACAACCTGGGAATGTTTACTCTGATATTGAATATGTGTTTTGAAAACTTATACTCATATTATGTTTTGGTATGATGACTTTACTTTAAGAAATGATTTATTAAAAGAAATTTTTGGTCTTAAATTTTAAGTCGTTACAAGTTGGTATCAGAGCCTTGGTTTGAGGGATTCGGACATGCTCTCGGGTGTGTCTGAACTCAAACTGAGGAATTGGTAAGGAAGTTTTCAAAATGGAAAGACAGCTTTGGTAAAAAGAGTTTTGAGAAAGAAAATTGTTTTAGAAAAGTAAAAAGAATTCAGAAAGAAAAGAACTTTGACAAGAGAAAAGAGGTGTGGTGCATGCAATCAACCGAGCTCAAGTAAGTACCCCAAAATACCCATACGAGTTTATGATTTGATTATCAGTTAATTGAACAGCATGCTAGATTAGGACTAAGGATCTAAGGAGGATGCCTTATGTGCCTATTATATGTGTTTGTGATCTTCATGATAGTGCTGAATAGTCAGTAGTAGGATAGCCTGATTAGGTTATGCCTGAGTTTATGAGCTGTATTGCATGCTAGTTAAGATTCTTGCTATGTGGATATGATTGCTTGAGTATGTTATGGTTAGGCTTTCCCTTGTCTGAATGCTGCTTGCTTTGTGCATTGTGGGATTCTAAGTGATGGGAGTTAGCCATTAGGTTGATACGTCATGTTGCATGTCATTAGGGTTGAATAATCTCAGAGTGTTGGATTTGGTCCTATTGCGCAACTCTTGTTTGAGTCCAACCATTGTAGGAACGAGTCTTTTACTTTAAGGATTATCTGAGCCTCGTCACATGTGGTGGTATCCAGGTAATGGCTAACTGGCATTGCAAGGAGGCCTTCAGCAGCTGAGGACTAGTTTGAGTTGAGTCAAAGGTTTCCCTAGGGTAAGCCTAGGATGAGGTAGTGCTGGAAGAAGTAGTAGTAGAAAAGGGACCTGGTGGAGTCAAAGCAGTTCTTGAGGAAAGTATGGATAGATGCGGAAGGTAGTATGGGCCCATACTACTGAAAGCAGAAGATCCGTACTCGATTCAGGAAAGGCCGAGACAAGACCGGGAACCTGGTAGTGAGCATGTTTGGTCTCGCGGCAGTGAGGAGTATTCTGATAATGGTTATGTTATATGTTTCAGTATGGTGACATTGCAAGAGGGACCACCGGGTGGATCAGGCGCTGGAGAGGGATTAGGCTCGGGTTTAGGGGCCGAGCAGCTCGAGGAGCGGATGAGAGAGTTGATATCAGCCGAGGTGACGCGCAAAATTCTAGCTTAGACTCATGTGATCTTTGGCACGGTCAAGGAGGGTATATTAGAGATTTTGGATGAGAGGCTGGGAGCCTTCCGTACTGAGCTGATGGCCTTGCTGGGAGCGCGTACCTTGACATTTCGGGAGTTCAGGGATTGCGGGGCACCAGATTATCATGGGGCTAGGGACCCCATCGCTAGCAGCAGATGGTTGGCTGATGTTGCCAACGCATTCCGTACGAGCCGATCTCCTGAGGAGGACAAGGTCAGACTCGCTTCCTGTCTTCTGAAGGACAGAGCGAGGGATTGGTGGGAAGAGATTGGTCATGCTTTGGGTGAAGACGCCGCGTTAGACGCGATGACTTGGAATGATTTCTCAGCGAGGTTTAGAGCGGAGTTTTCGCCGATTATTGAGATGCAGCAGTTGGCCCGGGAGTTTCAGGATTTGACGCAGACTATTGAGACTGTGGCGGAGATCACCACTAAGTTCAGGGAGAGAGCCCTTCTTGTTCTGCAGTATGTCGCGGATGAAGAGATGAAGAAGGCACGATATCACGAGATGATGAGGGATGATATCAGGGAGATCGTGAGCAGGTCCGGTTGTACGACGCTGGAAGATATGATTTCTCGGGCCAGGGAGAGGGAAATTGATTTGGAGCAGATCCAGAAGAGGAAGTCGGATGAGGTTCAGGTAGCCGCAAGTTCGGGAAAAAGGCCCAAGGGATCGGAGTCGAGATCGAGGGATTATCAGGACCGCAGTCGATGCGGAAGTTGTGGCAGGACGCACGGGGGAGCGTGCAGGATTGGTAGTGGTGGTGAGTCTGGTTGTTTCAGGTGCGGTCGGACTGGTCATTTTAGCAGAGATTGTACTATTACCATCACTCAGGGATCAGACTTGATATTTTTTCACTGCAATCAACGGGGCCACAAAAAGGCCCAGTGCCCCAGTTTGCTTTCAGCAGGACGGGTGATGGCACCTGCTGCTGCAACTTTGAGGATCACAGACAGCCATCAGGGCCTTGCGGAGGCGCCTGCAGTTGGAGGCAAGGCTTTTCAGATGGCTACTTTGGAGACGCGAGCAGCGCCGGACGTTGCAGGTATGCGACTTTCGTTTTCAGTTCTTTTATTTTGTGCATGATTATATTGTTATGGTTCTACATCATTATCTGTATGTGTATTTTATTTTTGAGCGGATTGTCTATGATCGAGTTATATGCCATCTGCATACCTTGGATGTTGGTTAGTAATTAAGAGATGGGTTGTATCAAAGAAGGTTACTTAGGGTGCAGTATCTGTAGCATGCCTTGGAGATACTCGGTATGTCTCGCTAGTTCGGAGCCGTATAAGTTTTAGAATGGTCAGGTTAGACCCTTAGCTATGGTAAGCTTGGGATTCCTCAGCGGATTGATTATGGTAGCAAGGATTGGGATTTCTCTTCATCAAGCATAGAGGTGTAAGCAGGATCAAAGTGGGGGAGAATCCTCCGAGTGTATAAGGGTAAGGGCACGCAAATCCAGATCGAGTATGTGATTTCTGAGAAGGAAAGGAAGTAGTTTAGCGTTTGACGGATTGAGTAGTTCAGGGTTGGGAGTTTGAGAAACTCCCCATCAGTCTGTGCGTGTAAAGGGTAATGGTGAGTATGTGGTTCGGATTTAGGTCGAAGGGTCTCCTGTAGGACTCGTGTGAGTCAGAATGGAGATCTTGAGGTCAAATAGCGAGAGATGTTTTCGTGTTAGCAGTCAGTGGCAGAAGCAGCATGTAGAGCATGGAAGAGTGGCGGGAGAGCCTCGGTTTTCTTCAACAGCACTCAGTGGTGGAAAGTGATGTAGGACTACGGGGCAGCCGTAGCATTCCGTAGTAGCTTCGTTGGCGGAGTTGGGGCGAGGCCCTTATCTCCTAGCATTCAGATAGGGATTGGGAATGGGAATGGATGAGAATGGTAAGGAGTTGCCTGTATAACCCTTGAGGGATGAGACCTTGGAAGAGGCCGCTCTAGGATATAGTCGGTGAGACCCGTGGGCGAGGCCTGTATGAGGATAGCAGTATAGGTGAGACCTGAGAGCAGGGTTGCTCAGTAGTATGGTTGGGTGTGACCCGTGGGCGAGGCCCGTGAGTTTTAGCAGTCCAGGTGGGACCTGATAAGGATCTTAGTGTCTAGATAGAGGGGTCGGGGATCCCAGAATATTGTAGTGCCAGCCTGGTAGAATAGATTGAGAAGTATAGGTGGTGGGAGTTTCTTCGAATGTCGCTGGGAGCGACTAGAGGTTATGTTGGGTCAGCAATCGGTGAAAGTCGGTAATCCAGATATTGATAGGTTGGTAGGGACCAGGATGGTCTTAGTTCATCCGGAAGCCAGATAAGGAATAACAGAATTTCTAGTCAGTAGTGGTGCGGGGATGCAGAGTATGGTGGAATTCAGTTAGTCGGTCGAGGGTTGCTTGGCACCAAATGGTAGTAGAAAGAACGCCAAGTGGATACTGGAAATGATGACCCGTACTGAGTAGCGGGAGTAATAGATTGGGGGAAGACAGGGTCTTCACGGTGCCAGAGGAGATAGATGGTTATGGAGCGTTGCCTCGGGAAGGCAAGGAAATCGCGCAAGGAAAGAAGGGGTGAACCCCTATGTTGCAGTACCCGGAGAGTACCAGAAAGATTATCGGTTGAGTAAGTTATGTTTCTAGGATGTTCAGGGTCAGGGTGCACCGGAGATCATTATCGGTAGGGATTGATGTTAGTCTGAATGACTGAGTGGAGGGCAGAAAAGTTAGGCACCTGGTGTTAGAACGAATGGTGAGGTATTGGATGTAGATCGCAGGCAGTGGAGTATAGTAAACTTCGAGGATGAAGTTTAGTTTAAGTGGTAGAGAGTTGTAACACCCAAAGTTTTGAAGGCCAAGAAAGGAAAGAAAAGCCCTAATTTAAGGGTAGGCTCAGCGAGTCCAAGGAGGGACTCGACAAGTCCGAGCGGGATCCGGGTCGAGGAGTAAATGACTGACTCGGCGAGTCGGCCACGGTGAAAACCCTAATTCTGGGAGTTATATCCTATTTAAAGGGTGTTATGTCCCTCCCTCAGCCCCCATATCACCCTAGAGATCCAGTGCACCCTTGATTTCGTGAGAGCTTCCATCATTTTGAGAGTTAAAGCTTGGAGGAAGGATCTTTGGGGAAAGGAACTTGAAAGGAAAGTAGGTTGCTTCAAGGAGGAGGTGTAGATCTGAGATCTACTTCAGTGGTGCCCATCTTGGAGGTAACAAGTTGCTATCTCTCCTCATTTGCACCAGATCTTTGTGTGTGTTTTGGGCATTCTTGGCTAAGAGTAAACTTTGAGCTGGAGGTTCAGATCTGAGGTTGCTACCTTAGATCCATGCTTATTTTGGTCTAGAATTCCGAAAAGTATCAACCCTTGAGTGGATCATGGAGCCTTTTTGCCTTAAGCCCTAGTTTATAGCATATTATGCCTAGATCTCCTTCTCTACACGTAAAGTTTTCAACTTTACGTGGGGAAAAGGCATGGGACGGGTGGATCTACGGTTTGGAGTTAATGCATGACTCAAATGTCCTCTGCATGTAAGGAGATCTGAAAGGACTCGACGAGTCTTTTGAGAGGACTCGGCGAGTAGCATGAAGTTGTGGAGAAACTCGACGAGTGGGATTAACAACTCGTCGAGTTGTATGAAGATTGCCTTGTACTCGGCAAGTCTGTTCTTGGACTCGGCGAGTCAGGTCGCGAAACCCCAAACCCTTCGAGTTGAGACTCGAATCAGTGAGTCGGGTGGAGACTCAGTGAGTTCGATAGGTCTGGACTCAGAAATCGGTAGACTCGGCGAGTCATGGACTGACTCGGTGAGTCATGGACTAACTCGACGACTCGAGTCGGGAATGGAAGGAATCTCAACATTATGAACTTCGCAAATCAGTAGGGTTACTCGGCGAGTAGGGTTAACCTGGAAGGTTGACCTTGACCAGGACTTTGACTTGCACCAGGGTTGACTTGGTTGTCTGTCGGGGGACAGTTAGACTCAGTGTTGCATTGATATTGGTAGTTCGGGGAGCAAGGGGAGCAGGAGTTCCGGGAGTTGTCGGGCAGCAGCTAGTGAGATCATCAGCAAGTTCAGCCAGTGCAGGTGAGTTTCCCTTTGTGTGAATGGGTCTAAGGCCACAATGCCGGCCCATGTAGTCATGAGTAGAAGACCCGGGCGTTAGCCCTGGGCACGGTATGCTAGTATGATATTCAGGACGAGGTCCAGTAATAGCGGGCGGGTGCTCAAGGATTCATTTATATAGATTATACTTGTTGTTTGTGTGATACATGTATGTGCCTGGTAGGGAGGTGAGTATGGGCGAGGTCCCGTATCTCACCAATAGTAGAGCGTGGATGGGGTTCCATATCTCATTAGTAGCAGAATAGGGGCGAGGCCCAAACTAGAACAGGAGTGATCGTGGGCTAGGCCCGTACCTCACTACCATTAGGAGCATGGACGGGGTTCCATGACTCATCAGTAGCAGGACATGGGCGGGGCCTAGGATAGGCGAGGCCTTAGGACAGAACTAGTTGCATGTGTTAGTTATGTGTTGTGAAATGTTTATGTGTTATTATTTGTTGGCGGGCGAGGCCCTGTGACAGGCGAGGCCTAAGTAAAATAGATTTGTACCCGAGCAGGGCTCGAAGCCAGGCGGGGCCTGGAGCGGCGGGGCCGTTGTAGCGGGCGAGGCCCAAGGTAGCGGGTGTGGCCCAATATGTGCAATATGTGGTTATGTGTGGTATGTGGTAGGGTGGGGAACTCACTAAGCTTCGTGCATACGGTTTTCAGTTTTGGTTTCAGGTACTTCCGGTAGTGGAGGGAAGAGCTCGGGGTGATCGCATGGCACACACCATGGATTAGACAACCTGGGAATGTTTACTCTTATATTGAATATGTGTTTTGAAAACTTATACTCATATTATGTTTTGGTATGATGACGTTACTTTAAGAAATGATTTATTAAAAGAAATTTTCGGTCTTAAATTTTGGGTCGTTACACAAAGAGTTGCTTACATCCGCTCCCATCATGCAAGCACCAAATTGGGATCTCCCCTTTGAGATCATGTGTGATGCAAGAAACTATGCAATAGGCGCCGTTTTGGGTTAAAAGAATGGGAGGGCCTCCCACGTGATCTACTATGCATCAAGGACACTAAACAATGATCAAAGCAACTACTCTACCACGGAGAAGGAGCTATTGGCCATAGTGTTCGCCTTGGAGAAATTTAGACAATACCTACTTGGTACCAAGGTTGCAGTGTATTCGGATCACGCAACACTTAAGTACTTGATGACGAAGAAATATGAAAAGCCGAGACTCATCCGTTGGATCCTACTGTTACAAGAATTCGACATGGAAATCCGGGACAAGAGCAGATGCGAGAACCTCGTTGCCGATCATCTAATCCGTATCACTTCAAATGAAACTCCTCTCCCATTGCGGGACGAGTTTCCGGATGAGCATCTCTTTTCCCTTACTCAATCTATTCCTTGGTATGCCGATATCGTTAACTTTTTGGTCACAAAAAGTTATCCCGACACATTCACACCTGCTCAAAAAGACTAGTTGAAAAGTGATGCAAAATACTATGTGTGGGATGAACCTTATTTGTGGAAACATTGTCCCGATCAAATCATTAGGCGATGTGTACCCCAACAAGAGCACCAGTAAATTTTGCAATTTTGTCATGAATTTGCTTGTGATTGACACTTCGGATGTAGCTGGACTTTGAGAAAGGTCCTTGAGTGTGGACTATTTTGGCCAACCATGTCCCATGATTGTTACTTGTTTTGCAAAAGTTGTGAACGGTGCCAAAGGACGGGAAACATTTTGCAAAAGAACCAAATGCCCTAAAATCCAATCCTTGTTTGTGAAATTTTTGACATATAGGGGATTGATTTCTTGGGCCCATTTCCCGTCTCATTTGGCAACGTTTATATTTTTCTCGTGGTTGACTATGTTTCTAAATGCGTTGAGGCCAAAGCCACAAGATCGGACGATGCCAAAACGGTTATTGAGTTTTTGGAGTCTAATGTTTTTGTGAGGTTTGGTGTACCTAGGGCTTTGATTAGTGATAGAGGGACGCACTTTTGCAACAAAATGATGGAGGCTCTATTGAAGAAGTACAACGTAACCCATCGTGTCTCTACTGCCTACCACCCTCAAACGAATGGTCAAGTGGAGGTTTCGAATCGTGATGTGAAGTCTATTCTAGAGAAAACAGTGAATCCGACAAGGAAGGATTGGAGTTTTAGACTTGATGATGCCTTATGGGCCTATCAGACCGCTTATAAGACCGCGATAGGAATGTTGCCCTTCAGACTGGTTTTTGGAAAATCTTGTGATCTTCCCGTCGAGTTAGAGCACCGTGCATTTTGGGCGGTTAAAAAATGCAATTTCAATATTGATGAGGCGGGAAGACATAGAATGCTTCAACTTCAAGATTTAAAAAAATTGAGAAATGACTCTTATGAAAACTCGAGAAGTTACAAGGAAAAAACGAAGCTTTTCCACGACAAATGCATCACCCGGAAGAATTTTGAACTGGGGCATAGGGTCTTACTTTACCATTCACGATTGAAGTTATTCCCGGGCAAGTTAAGATCATGGTGGATTGGCCCATTTGTTGTAATAAAGACTTTTAACCATGGAGCGGTCAAAATCTAAAGTGAAGAAACGGGACAAATTTTCAAAGTCAATGGGCACCGATTAAAGCCATTATATGAAGGTTTTAATGCAAGTGTTATTGAAATCATCCACTTGGATGTCCCGGTGTGTTGAACCAAGCTAGAAGGACGTCTCGCCTAAGACATTAAAGAGGGGCATTTTTGGAAAGCTTTATGCTTTCATGATTCTACTTTTGAATAAAGAACTTTTGAAAATGTTTTGATGCGACTTTTGAAGTCATTTTTGAAGAAATCAAGAGTTTCTAGGTGTTTGGGGCCTTCTGAATCAAGAACTAGTGAAGAAACGGAAGAAAACGAAGAAAAATCAAGAACCGGGAGCAGGATGCTTCGCGACCCGCGCACGGGTGCGCGGCCAGCCTTCTCCATGCAACAAAAGCTACCCTTGAAAACGCATAAGTTGCGCGACCCGCGTGCCAACCCTACGCGACCCGCGTGCTGCCTTGACGACCAACCCCTATTTTGTTGACTAGCTTTGACTTTCGTTGACCAGGTGTTTTAATGAGTTGACCAACATTGATCGGGTGTTGACCACACTTGAATATGGATTGAAAACCTCCAGCAACTCTTCTTCCTCATTTCATTCTCTCAAACACGCACCATTGTCTCTCAAACTCTCAAGAACACATAAACCCACTTTTCACTAAAAATCGATTTCCCGGAGTTCTACCGGTCGGAATCCGACGAGACCACCTCCATTCTTCACCATTTTCCGTGCTCTAGAAACCCCACCCAAACTTTACTCTGATCCATTGTCGGGTTTATGGGAGCCACCACCACCCAACTCGCCGTTTTCCGGCCATTTTCCGGCCAACTCCAGCCACCTCTCGCAATTCCGACACCACCAAAGTGTTTCTTTTTCCACGCACTTTACATCTAACCGAACAAAACCTCAAAATCTCACCAAAAATTTTCCCAGGAATTTTGAGCCTCCACGAGGCGCCGCCGGATTTTTCACACAAATCAAGTTGAAAATATTCCTTTAGTGAACAAGTCTTGCATTTTGGCACCCATGAATAACCACAAAGCTTGGGGTGCACGGTAGCGGATTATGTGTTCAAGTTCAATTTTGGGACAATTCGGGTATTTTCTTTCCTTGGTTTTTATCACATTGCATTGTTCCAATTAGATAATTGCATCCAATTATGCTTTGAAAATTACCTAGGATCGTTAGTTGTTGCCCGGTTTATTTGGAAACATTAATTTGAGAATGGATGAGATTGGTTAATTTGCTTGGAAATTTGTTCAAAAATTGTTTAAACTTTAGTTGGGATATTCTCATTTTGTCTCGTAATGCTGCTAAATTTTTGTTGGGATTGTCAAATTAACTGAGTGGTGTTGTTGAAACTATTTTAAATTGTCAAAAGTTGGGTGCCATTATTTCTTGGAATTTATGTGTTCGGTTTAAAGATAGTTGCATTGATTTGAGAGTGGTGAGGTGAGGGATTACGTTGGTGAAATTGTTTTTGATATTGTAGGTTTTGAAATGGGCAAAACCTTAACTCAGATACGCACCCATGGATAATTGATCGATCCTAACCCGCAAAAGGATGTCGCCGGTCCATCACGCAAAGCAGCCGGTAAACGAAAAAAAGAGGAGAAGAGGGAAGCGATCTTTCCCTTACAAATGCTGAAATCAAAACCTATCTCTCCAACCGTCGGGGTCGGACAATCCCACCAACAAAATTCAACCATAGAAAGTTCATGAAAAAGCTTGGGGTACGTGATGGTGTATACAATTTGTTCCTACAACTGGGTTGGCGTGGTTTTCTTCGACTTTGTGATAGAACTTACGAGGAAGCCATAATGGAATTTCTTAGCACTTATGCACGAGATTATGCAACGGGAGTCCTCACATTCTAGTTGAAAGGGGAGCATCATAGGCTCACATACGAAGACCTTGATTCCATCATGGGTATAGATTATCCATTCTGCATCAACTCCCAAAATCAAGAGTACCAAGATTTTCTGCGTAACCCAGATGTAAACTTTTGGATGCAGATTTCCGGTCTCACTACCCACAACCCGAGCCGACAGCGTGCCAAGCACATTGTTCACCCTTGCTGGCGAATTGCTCATCGAGTTCTCACGAAAAGCATCTTCGGGCATCTCGAGCCCTATCAAATCAACAGATGTGAGCTATTTTTCATCCGAAGCATGAGGCGTGAACTCCCCCTCAGTTTTTCAGGCTTCTTTGTAGACAAATGCGACTCCATACGCCAGCATTCCACAGGGGAAATTTTCATCGGGGGACTTATCACGATCATAGGTCGAGCCATTGGACTAGACTTCCTGGCTCCTGAGTACATACATGTTGACACCCCACCGAACTTCCTGCTAGACTGTGACGCTCTCATCCGGATGGAAATGTTGCTCAATCGGGGAACCTGCACGTACAGTTGGTTAGACTCTGACAAAGCCCCGATTTACATCCTGCGAAGTTTATCGGTTCTTCATTCGACACATACGACCCCGACACTTGGCTTCCTCCAGATCAGTTGACCCACGCAGGTGTATTCCCAGAATTCGGTCATGGTGAGGGTGATGATGCAGAGGAACAAGAGGAAGATGATGACGAAGAGGACGACGAGATGCCCGAAGCTGAGGACCATTTTGACCATCCTTCGATGCAACAGTCGATGTTTCAGCATGACCAATTCCAGGCTCCTCCATAATGTATTGACCAGCCGCGTTAGCAGGGGGGACACGAAGTCCCACCATATTTCCCCCTACGTTCTTTGACCAATTTGCCACAATGTTCTCCACAGTGCAGGGCATCGATACCTAAACGCAAGAGAATACGAGAGCCATCCAAGATGTGGCGAGTCGCGTTGATCTATTGGAGCAGTCCTTCCATCCCACTTCCCACCAGGTCCAGGATATGTGGGAGTACCACTATCGCCATGGGCATTTCCTGCCGCCCGACCCTCCGATTTAGGTCCTTTCCGCCTTTTCCTCAAGCAATGAGGATAATTCTTGTTCTTAAGCTTGGGGTGGGGCATTTCCCTTATCTTTTACTTTTTCATGCATTTTTAACTAGGTTGCATAACATTTTAGTTTTAAGCTAATTTTCATTCATTTTTCTATATAAAATTCCAAAAAGATTTTATTTTCTTCTTTTACACCTTTTATATTTTTGCATAACATTTAGCTTAGGGCATTAACATTCATGCATTTTTGTTGTCTGTTTATTCTCACCTCCTTGGATGCTATGGAACAGGTTCACAGTTATTGTATCATTATTGGTCCAGGATCTTGTTGCTATCTTGCCCATCGAACCGAGACCATTAGCTGCGGTTTGGGATTTCATACTTGGGATCCGATGCTGGTAGCTTAAAGGGGTAAGTGATCATCGCTAGGTAGTTTTCATGAAGAATTATGCATACAATACTAATGACTGTAGGATATACTATAGCAATGGATGTCTTAGCCTTGCGGTCACTACCACCGAGAGGATCACACTTGATCATGTTTGAACCGTTAGGATGAAGCACTAGTTCTTGTCCCTGAGTAGAATCCATATCCGGTCTCTTTACATCACCATATCTTTTTGCGATTTTCTTAGGATTTTAGGGAAGTCTTTTAGTCCGCATGTGGAATTTTTCTTTGTTATATAAAAAAATTAATTACAAGTTTGAAAAGGAGTTAAATTACATCTTTGTGATCCACACATGGTCATTTTCTCGCTTAGACCATTCAGATTATATTACTACCCTTTCGGTTCCACTTACACACTTTAGGAATCAAATTTTGAGTCAAAGGGTTTTCTTGTTAAAAAAATTTCGATTGTTACTACATTACCTTCAAGTATGGTTTCAAAAAAAAAAAAAAAAAATGGGGCAGACAAATTCCCAGCTGCAGAAATCTGAGAAGGGTGACCGGTTCACTTATTGAACTAAATTTTCCAACATTTTGGTCACCCGGCGTTTGATATTCATTTATTTAGGTATGTTTTATTGTAAATAGATCGAGTTGTTTTTCGCAAATTGGTGATGTTTGGGAGACTGTCGAGTTGGATACTACGGGAGGTTTGGGCCAACACTAAAAAAGCAGATTCTTACAACGGTGCCCGAGCGATTAAACCTAGTTACGCATGAGCTAAATCGGAAAACGTGAGATCAGAGTGTACATTTAAAGAAGAGCTCCACCCGAGCCCATCCAACTGCTTTCTCCCTACTACAGATATTCTTCATTGTGTGCATGTTCCATTGAGGCTGCGACTGCTCATCCCTCCTTACTCACCTAAAGGAGTTGTCCTGGCTGTGGTTTATGGTTTCATTGTCATCGGATGAAAAAGTTGTGAGATAATAGCAAGATTAATTTTGACCATGTTGACTAACGGTGATTAGGTTCCATGGTTCTATACATTCTTTTTATTTTCTTAGGATAGTTCATCCCAAGTTTAGTTTAGTCTTGTCTTACTTGAGGATAAGTAAGGTTTAAGCTTGGGGTGATTTGATACTTAGTTTTGTTTACTTCTTTTTATAGTTTATTTTAGCATACTTCATTCATAATTTAGATAATTTCCATGCATATGTTCCTTTTTGTTATTTTATGACTATTTCGGGTACTTTCGAATCTTGTGAGCATAATTGCAGGTCTTCGGGTCTAGCAGAGCGGGAGTGTTCGGGATGTATGGGAAGCGATGGGATTTGGTAGACAAAAAGGATGTTAGGCTTGGTGATTGTGGAGATGATGCATGGAGCGAGCTTGATGATTATTTGAAGGCTTGGAGAGAAATAAACTTTAAATTTCCAAGATGCGAGAGTTTATTCATGCGTGCGTAGATTATTAATCGAGCGAGCTTTGGAGGATTTGGAGAGGTCAAATTGGGCTTAAAGTGAAGAAAAACTTGAAGAAAATGGGGTAGGAGGTGATTGGATTCGATCGGGGTTAGTGGGATATGTTTTGGAGACCCAAAAACTCAAAGAAGCCCTTGTCAGGCACCACTCGCGTAGTAGCACGCGGGTCACGTAAGGCCCTGCAGGGGAATTTCCAAGAATTCATGTTTTAAGCTATATGGGGAACATTGGTGCCTATCTTTTGCATACTCTTGGACATCCTATTTTTGATGATTCTCTCTGGAGTCTTGAAGACTTTTGAAGGCCAAGAACACCTCAAGAACATCATCTTTTTACCTCTTGATTCTTGCTTAATGTTTGGTACAATCTTCTCTTACTTTGTTTCTTTGAGTTTAGCCATGCTTGGCTAAACTAATATTGGTTGACTTTTTCTTGAATCCTTTAAACATTTGTTGAATGTTGAAGAATCCATGAACTTGTTCTTAAATCTTTATGGAAATGTTTTGTGTTTTATCATATTATCACTACTAGTATGTTTTTATTCATGAGTTTAAATGTGTTTGTGGTGATTAGTTGGCTAATTTATTGATTAAGTAAAGGATCCTCAAATTAGCATGCAACAAATGCTTTTTGTGTTGTTTTTGCTTCACACAATCTTAAAAACATTTCCTCCAACATGGTGGTGAAAGCATTTGACCCCTCTTGGATTTGGTGACTTTTTGGTTCTTAATGCTAGTTGACTTTCACTAATAACATGCTTAATGGAAATTGTGACTTTGACTAAGGAAATTGTTATGAGCTTCTCTAACCATTTTAACAACTAAGAAAAGTCTAGGTAATCTCAAGCTTCTTGTAGTACTATAGCCAAATTAAGAATTTAAAACAAGTATTGCACCATTGGATTCTAATGATATGTTCATCAAAAGTCAATGTGAGGAAACCTTAAGTCAAGCATCCTTCTCTTATTGATTTTACATCAAACTCCTATTTTTTGTTGAAATTATTTATTTAAATCTTAGTTTAATTCTAGTTTATTTCATGTATTTCAAAACATCAAAACCCCCATTTTTAATTTATTGTCATATTCCAAGTATTTTTACAAAGAGATCTTTCATAGAGTTATAAATTGAACCAATCTTCGAGGATTCGATCCCTATACCACTATACACTATTTTAGTGTGTTATATTTAGGGTATTAATTTTGTTGGCCTCGACAGCCACCACTAGGCTCACAAGGTTTCAAGGATCAAAAGCAACAACAAGGTATGTAGTTCTATCTTTTATTCAAGTTAAAATTGTTCCCCATGTATGCTAGATAGGATCATAGCCTTGGAAATCAACTTTGCATGATAATTAGAAAAACATAGATCCAATGTTATTAGGGTTTCATGTACACTTAGGAAGTGTTAGAATGCTCAAAACCATCAGTGGTATCAGAACCTAGGTTTGTTTGTTGATTTTTTGTGCAAACTATTAAAAAAATCGATTTTTCTATTTTCTGCTCGTATGAACTCGCTGAGTCCATGGGGGGACCTGACGACTCCATGACCAAATGCAAGCTACTCATCAAGTTTGTTCTTGCACTCGACAAGTAGAGGTTGCAATTTTTAGAATTTCGATTTCTGGAAATGGACTAGACATCTTCTAATGACGACGTACTAGACATCTTCTAATGGCGATGGGAATTTCTTGGGCGAACCCTCAGGTCTCCCACTTGACGGACCACCTTTGACGAGCTCGAAGTTCCCTGACTTCGGCTTGAGAGGCAGCCAACTGTTGCTGTAGGGTCTCATTGGTTCTCCTGGTTCGCTCCTTTTCTTCCTTAAGACAACGGATGTGGACTGTGTTGACACCAGAATTGGCATCAATCTCCATGACTCGGTCGATGGCTGCTCGACCTTGTTCATCATTACGGGCTATTATGCGGATGATGACGGGTAGAGCTTGATCCGCAGAGCCACCTTTGCTGAGGTTGTAAAATCTTCGGTCCCTAAAGTATGCTAAGGGTTGACCCTGTTAATCGCTCCAGCGATTCAAGTTGGTTGCCCACAAGGGTGTAGGACCTGGAAAAGCTGGTCGGGGGTTGTTGTTTGGGTCTTGACCTACTAGAGGTAGGTTGTTGACTTCAGGCTCAGAGTCAAATCCATCAGAAAAGCCTTCTGCTTGATGATCATCTAAAGGGATTTGGTGCTCATCATCAGACTCTGCCCCAAGCCATCCAACATTTCTGTTGGGTGGAAAGTGCGGGTCGCCATGATGGAATCCAGCCATTTCAATCTACACGAAAAGAGTGGTATAAGAATCTAGTGTATAAATAGTTTGTAGTAGCACAAAATACTCCTATAGTATTTTAAGTTTAATGTTACGTTCTAGTTTTCTCATTGTGGTATAGTTGGTAAGATTTTAGACTTGTTGCAACCACACAACTATACTTAGGCACATGCTAGTCAACCCTCGGATAATATAGTTGATCATGCTATATCTTCCCAGTTTTGACTATATGTCTCTAAGTCCACCTGTGTTGTTCAACAATCGTAATTCTTTTGTACTGTCCTAGTGACACTGATTTTAGTATGAATTCAGACTTGTATGCTTAATTAAATATGTTAGTATTTATAAGTATAAAGTCTTGGTCAGAGTATTTTAATCCCAATGTATTTATAGTTAGTATATCTTTTATGGGTTGATATACTCAATTCACTATAAACAATGCTCTAATAACAATCTGTCACACCCCAAAACCAAGAATGGTGGAAACGTTCTGGGGTGGAGGACGTCATGTATAGTATCACAACACAGTATAATAGTAAACAAGCAAACAACATCATCCATTACATTAAATATATAATTTTAATGCAAGCGTGTTCCGTACAGTTATAGACACCAAAAATGTAAATCAAAATAATAAGATGAGTCTTGAATGCGCTCAATCTTCTCAAAAGCTGGCCTCGGTACCTGTCTACTGATGACCTAAGAATACAAGTTATTTTGAAAGAGTTTATCAACATTAAACTGGTGAGTTCATAAGTATTTTAGTGTCGGTGGTTGTATCAAAATGTTTGAACGTAGTTATAAACACGAGTTTGTAAACATTGGTAATATAAGTACATGAATGTTTGTAAGTGTTTGTAAAAGTTTGAATCTCTTAGAAAAACGTATATTTTCCATTAAAAGTAGCCTTCTACCAAGGCGTAACTGTTTTGTATGTTCGTTTGTTGTAAAAGTGTGTAACCTTCCCCAGTGTAACTATCATTCTGAAAATATAGTTTTTACATTAATGTTTAAGTGAAAAGATCACTAAATATGTAAGGGGTAAATTAATGTAGTACTATAGTGTTGTATTATAGGAACTACTGCTATACTAACTACCTTAAACCGGATTTATATTAAGGTATCATGTGATTAATTGTACCATACTATCGACTGGATAAACAATGACAAATGTAGTTTGTAAAATGAAATGACGTTTGGCACCCACAAACCTGCAGGTCCAGCTGTAGCTAGCAGCAAGGTGTAGGATAGTCAATCCAGTATAGATCTATACGCAAACTCATGCTCTCCCTTCAGGAGACTCTGGCTACAACACGGTCCATGACATTGAAGTCATGCTCCGATATGGATCACAATGGTTAACGTATTCATGTATATGTAATGTAATCTTACTCGTACTGTTATCGTTGTATATGTTCTCTTTCTAGTATAGTTGTATATGTTCTCATTCTAGTATAGTTGTATATGTTCTCTTTCTAGTATAGTTGTATATGTTCTCCTTCTAGTATAGTTGTGTATGTTCTCGTTCTAGTATAGTTGTATATGTTCTCTTTCTAGTATAGTTGTATATGTTCTCCTTCTAGTATAGTTGTATATGTTCTCTTTCTAGTATAGTTGTATATGTTCTCATAGTAATAAGTATTGACTCATGAATGAACTGACTCATTGATCTAACAATACTATAAGTATGATCATGTGTTACCCCGATAGTAACTTACAAATGATGTAACTAGTATGTATGAACATGGAAGAACTTTTCTGACTATATATGTACACATGATATATAATTAATAGTTAAACGACCTTTGGACGGCTACCCGATATCCCACTAGACCACATCCAAATCGAGGAAAAGGAAATAGGGTGTGCGGCCTTCCTAAGCCTTTTAAACATTTATTATATAAGTATACATATATGGGCATGAAATTTATAATAAGTATAACAAAGTTTAAGTAAAAGTATTTGATAAGTAAAAGATTTTGTAAAACAGTGTGAAGTAAAACAGGCTTGATAAACAGTTTGAATAGTAGTAAAATCATTGGTTTTGTAGTTATTAATCACATGTGATTGATCTAATAACTATAAGTATTCAACTTGTATTCCCCCCCCCCCCCATAAAAGCATTTAAAACATTTAAAAGTATTTCAAAGGTTAATTAAAGGGGTATGAACTCACTTGTGATGAGTGGATTGGATTGAAGTGTCGGGTACGATGCTAGGTGACAAATGAAGACTTGTACACACGCACGAGCCTAATTATCATATAATGAACATATATATAACTAATTAGCCAATTTATAACTAATAAATTAAGTTAGGACACCCGAGAACATGAAAACACATTGTTTCAAGTGTTAACGATCACAAGGATTGCATCCGAGTGTTGGTAGGGAAAAACTAGTGTGTTTGGAGTCCAAGGGAAAACTCGCTTGGAGTTTACGGTTTTTGTGGTCAAGACTTAGAGAGTTTATGGTCATAAGCTCTAGTCTTAAAGTCCAAGTGTTGTTTTGTGGTTTAGCAAGCCATTGAAGCATTTCTACTGAGTGGTTTGGCCTTTGGAATGGACTAGGGCAACAAAATACCTGATTTGAGGAGTTTACGGCCTCATGACGCTTTCCTTTGGGTTTAAAAACCGTAAACCCATATGGAAGAGTTTATAGCCATGTTTTCAAGTCCCTAACACAATTAGGTAAGTGTATAAGCTAGTTTATAAGCCTAAGGAAGGAAAATAACCCATTTTAACATACTTTAGGGTGTTTACAGTTTTGGGAGATCCCCAAACCGTAAACACCTATAGTTGTGGGTATTTGATGCTTTTCAAGGTTTAAACACAATAAATTAAAGTTTAAATATGTCAAGGATGGTTTATACATCAAACTAGGGCTTAGATAAGGACTTATACACACTATGGTGCACTTTATGGTGTTTACAGCGCAAGCATCTCCTTGGACCGTGAACACCTCTTGCCTTGTGTTATTGACATATTTTCTTGGTGTTTAAATCTAGTACTAGCTTAGAATCATTCAAGGATGGAAAAGGCCAAGAAGACATAGTGTGTGTTCTTGGTGTTTTGGAAAATCTAAACAAAAATCGGAAATGAGTGGTTGGATAGATACACAATCACTAGATTAAGTGTTTTACTAACTTGAAATTGTTAGAACATTTACAAGATTGAAGATTTGGAATTAAATCTTGGATGATACTTCAGAGAGTTTTTGGAGTTTACTCTTTTGACTATTTGGGGAGTAAACACAATGACTAGTTTTTGGGGAGTAAACTCATACATATGTATGAGTTCACGGTTTTTGGGTGAATTCTAAACCCAAAACATAAAAGTTTGGTCGGGTGTATCTAATATGCGAAGTGTTTGCGGTTTTCAAAAATCAAAACCCGAGACGATACTTTCTTTCACCCGTTCGCTTAAAAATAATATTAAAATAATCAAACAAACTTTATTTTTCTTAAAAATAAGAAATAATGATATTAATTTATGATACGAAGTGGTTGACTTTTAGGGTTTGACCAAATGAAGATGTCGGGTTGTCATATCATCCCCCTGTTAAGGGAATTTCATCCTGAAATTAAAGTCTAAACAAATAAAGTAGCTACAAATAACTTAAGCAAAGAGATGCGGGTATTTTAGTTTCATCTGATCCTCACTCTCCCAAGTGAATTCCGGTCCTCGCTTAGCGTTCCAGCGAACCTTCACAATCGGGATACGGCTTTGCTTTGTGTGCTTGACTTCTTGCTCCATGACTTCTACTGGTTCTTCCACGAAATTGAGGCTCTCGTTGATCTCGATCTCGTCGAGTTGGATTACAAGAGTCTCGTTGGATAGACACTTTTTCAAGTTACATACGTGGAATGTAGAATGTACGTTACGAAGTTCGTCGGGTAGTTTGAGTTTGTATGCTACAGGGCTGATTCTTGCAAGAATCTCGAAGGGCCCTATGTATCTTGGATTAAGCTTTCCACGCTTACCGAATCGTATCAAGCCATTCCAAGGTGAGACTTTGAGGAGGGCTCAGTCTCCCACATGGAAGTCCAAAGGTTTCCTTCGCTTATCAGCGTAGCTCTTCTGTCGCTCTCTAGAGGCTTTCAATCGTTCACGGATCTGAACGATCTTCTCTGTCGTTTCCCGAATGATTTCCGGGCTGGTGAGAGTACTGTCAAAAGTTTTCCCCCTAGCTAATTGGGTATCCCCCACTTCAGCCCAGCACAGAGGGGATCTGCACTTTCAGCCGTAGAGGGCTTCATATGGAGCAACCTTGATGCACGTGTGATAACTGTTATTTGTAGTAAAAACCGACAAGGGGTAAATGAGTATCCCATGCCTTTCCAAAGTCAATCACACAGGCTCTCAACATATCTTCCAGTGTTTGGATGGTTCTCTCACTTTGCCCGTCGGTCTGTGGATGATACGCCGTACTCATGTCCATCCTAGTTCCTAGGGAATTTTGTAACGATTGCTAGAACCTTGAAGTGAATCTACTATCTCTGTCTGAGATAATAGATAAGGGAACACCATGCAGTCTTATAATCTCCCTAATGTAAGTTCTTGTAAGTTTCTCCATCTTGTCAGTTTCTTTGATAGGAAGGAAGTGTGCAGACTTGGTCAATCTATCGATGATGACGTATATGGTATCAAGTCCACCTGTTGTCCTGGGCAACTTGGTTATGAAATCCATAGTGATCTGCTCCCACTTCCATTATGGAATTTCTAGTTGTTGTAGTAAGCCGGAGGGCTTCTGGTATTCGACCTTAACCTTTGCACAAGTAAGGCATTTACTTACGAAGGTAGTAATCTCTGCTTTCATATTAGGCCACCACTACACCTTTTTGAGATCCAAATACATATTATCTTAACCTGGGTGGACGGAATACCAAGTATTGTGCGCTTCAGTCATGATCAAGTCTCGGAAACCACCGTGTTTCGGTGTCCAGATCCGGTCCATGAAATAGTAAGCTCCGCCACCCTTAACTTCTATGTTCTTATCCATTCCTCTCAGGGATTCACCTGGCACGTTTTCAGGCTTCAAAGCGTCGAGTTGTGTAGCCTTACTTTGTGTGGACAAGTGTGAATGGATAGTTATAGTCAAAGATTTGACTCTTCGACCATAATATTCTTTCCGACTTAGGGCGTCAGCTACTACATTGGCTTTACCCGGATGATAACGAATTTTGCATTTGTAGTCACTGAGTAGCTCGACCCACCGTCGTTGTCTCATGTTGAGCTCCTTCTGATGAAATATGTGTTGTAAACTCTTGTGGTCAGTAAAGATAGTGCTTTTCGTTCCGTACAAGTAATGTCTCCAGATCTTCAGAGCAAACACCACTGCTCGTAGTTCAAGATCGTGGGTCGGGTAGTTTACCTCATGTGCCTTTAGCTGTCTCGAGGCATAGGCGATGACCTTACCTCGCTGCATCAAAACTCACCCGAGCCCTTGATTCGATGCATCACAATAGACTACGAAGTCTTCTATCCCTTCGGGGAGGGATAGTACTGGTGCGGTGCACAAGGCTCGTTTGAGCATTTGGAATGCTCTCTCCTGTTTCTCTTCCCAGTCAAAGGCCACGCCTTTTTGGGTCAGTGTTGTAAGAGGTTTTGCAATTCGGGAGAAGTTCTGTATGAACCTGCGGTATTAGCCAACGAGACCTAGAAATTAACGAATTTTTGTAGGCATCTTCAGTGCTGACCAGTTCACAATGGACTTAATTTTGGATGGGTCTATGTGGATTCCTTCTTTGCTTACCACATGTCCTAAGAGTTCGACTCTTTAGATCCAAAATTCGCATTTAGAGAACTTCGCATAGAGCTTCTCCGTTCGTAAACTTCCTAGAACCTGTCGCAGTTGATCGCCATGCTCTTCCTTACTTCGGGAGTAGATAAGGATGTCATCTATGAAGACAATGACGAACTGATCCAAGTAAGGTCGACATACTCTATTCATCAGATCCATGAAAACTGCGGGCGCATTGGTCAATCCGAACGACAGTTGGTCAAATAGATCGGAAGGCTGTCTTTGGAACATCCTCCTCTAGCACTCGTAACTGGTGATATCCGGATCATAGATCAATGTTGGAAAAGTAGTTCACCCCTTGCAGTTGATCAAATAGATCGTCTATGCGAGGCAGAGGGTAACGATTTTTGACCGTCAATTTGTTGAGTTCTCTATAGTCGATACACATACGAAATGATCCGTCCTTCTTCTTAACGAACAAGAGCTGTGCTCCCCAAGGCGAGAAACTTGGTCTTATAAAGCCCTTGCTGAGCAGTTCGTTATGTTGACCAGATAGTTCCTGCATCTCTGCTGGTGCTAATCGGTAGGGAGACTTGGCTGCTGTGGTAGCTCCTGGGACTAAGTCGATTCTGAACTGGACTTGTCGTTGCAGAGGTAATCCTGGTAGCTCTTTTGGGAAGATGTCAGGAAAGTCACTCACTACTAGAATGTTCTTTAGTTCTTTCGTTTTGAGGCTCGTGTCGACGACGTGAGCAAGGAATGCATGGTATTATTTATGTAGATACTTCTGTGTTTGAATACTTGATATAATACTA
The DNA here is from genome assembly GCF_052625555.1 of Lactuca saligna. Classification (NCBI taxonomy): domain Eukaryota; kingdom Viridiplantae; phylum Streptophyta; class Magnoliopsida; order Asterales; family Asteraceae; genus Lactuca; species Lactuca saligna. The sequence goes on along the minus strand of NC_136420.1, from coordinate 228,665,726 downwards.
AGACTCGCACCGGGTTTGTCGTCGTAGACGATAAGAGTTTCGTTAGACGGGAGGTTTAAATGGACTCCTTTCTCGTAGCACATGATGTCAGCGCGATGAAGACTCAACCAATCCATATCGATGATAACGTCAAAGCTTTTAATCGAGACCGGCATAAGGTCGATTGGAAATGAATGGTTATCTAGAGTTAGGGTACATTCTAAGTATATGCTATTTGTACTTTCTGTTTTTCCATTAGCCATTTCTATTGTGAATATTTCCTTAAGTGCGTGTGGTTGATCTTTAAGCATGGGAGCAAATTTATGGTTCACGAAGCTTCGCTCCACTCCACTATCAAACAGAATGCATGCATAGGAGTTATCGAGGAGGAATGTACCAGTCACCACTGTCGGGTCCGCAACTGCTTCCCCATTGCCTATTGCTAATACCCTCCCTGCTCCAGCACCATTCTTTGCTTTTGGACAGTCCCTCTTATAGTGGCCTGCCTCGCCACAACCATAACAAGTCTGGCTCATGCCAGAGCCGGGGACTTGGGTGTCGGCCTCGCCGGAGATTTACAGAAACGGACTGTGTGTCCTTTCTTATTGCAGTTAGCGCACTGTTGGATAAGGTGTCTAAGTCCATAACTATTTCTGGTATGTACTTGACCCGACCCGGCATGGTCCATTTGGGTTGCATGGCACCATGCAATTGGATAGACTAAATGAGAGAAATAACACTTGGAGATTATTAATATATGATAAGTTCTAATATATTAATAATATTATTTGATTAGTTTGATCAAGAATTAATTTAGAATTAATTATGTGATCAAAAGATAACTAATTAAATATATGTGTTGATTATGTAAATCATCCATATCTTGTATAGTGGGCTAAGAGGCTCCATGGATTATCAAGTTGGGTTCTACCCATAGGATGTTACATGGATGCTCCATGGGAGTTACAAACCCATGGGTCATGGAAATGAAGAGTCATGACACATTAGGGTTTAACCCTAGATGTGTCAACACTATATAAGAAACATATTCTCCACCAAAATCGGCTACACTAAAGAAACAAGAGGGCTTGGCCGATTTTTGAGAAGTGTGTGTTCTCTCATAAGTTCTTCCAAGAGCATTTGGTGTTGTGTGAAGCATTTGAGGCATCACACTTGGGGTGCTAGGCTCACAAGGTTTCAAGGAACACAAACAACAACAAGGTAAGTTATTTTATCTACTATTCAAGTTAAAATTGTTCCCCATGTATGCTAGATAGGAATATAACCTTGGAATTCAACTTTGCATGATAATTAGACAAACATAGATCCAAGGTTATTAGGGTTGCATGTACACTTAGGAAGTGTTAGAATGCTCAAAACCCATCAGTGGTATGAGAGCCTAGGCTTGTTTGTTTTTTTATTTGTGCTTAAAAGTTGAAAAGAAGTCGAAAATCTTGCTGTCTACGAGTGGACTCGTCGAGTCTATAGGGGGGACTCGTCGAGTTCATGTGTATCTTCAACAAACTCGGCGAATGAGTTCATGCACTCGGCGAGTAGGGTCGACTGATTGCAGAATTTCGATTTAGTTGCTGGAAATGAATTAGAAACATTACCCTAAACTGTTTTGGTAATTGAAAACCTGTTTTTGGTGGTGTAATGTCTTTGCTAATTCATTTACAACAACTAGTTATCAAAATTACAAAGTTTTAAGTGTAATTTATGAATGTGTTCATATTCATGTTCTTGTTCTTATGATGTTTTAGATGATCATAGGAATTATTTGTAACCTATGTGGTAGATTAATTCTTGATCATAATGTGTTTTAATGGAGTCCATAACTTGTCCTCAAGTTATGGAAAACCAAGAGTCACACTTGAATTAAAACCATTAAAACAAACACAAGAGTTAGAAAAATGAAGAGTCTTCATTTTATTACTCTATTAAACTCATAAGTTACAAGAAATGAAAAGTTTTGAAAGTTACGAAACTTGTCCTCAAGTTTTGGAACAAGTAAAGTTAAGTTAAAACTTTAAGTTCCAACCCCTAGAATTTTAAAAGTTAAAATTCAACCCTTATACTTATATTATGATGATTTAATAATTATATATATATATATATATATATATATATATATATATATATATATATATATATATATATATATATGTATAAGAATAAAGTCGTCTTACCGCTAGTACGCCTCATTCACGAAGCCGGTCTATAAGGTGGGTATAAGGTTGTTGCCTATAAAATGGTGACTTAATGGGTGTCTACTCTCACCCACCGCTTGCTTGACTGGTGGAGGGTCGTTAGCCGAACGGGTAAGACAAGGACTTATAAACTCTCATTCAAAGTATGATGAATATTATAAAGTAACTAAATGTTTTATTAAATTCCCAATCTTAATTACTTTAGGAAAATGTGAATAAGGTGCTAATCCATGAAATTACACTTTACACTTTGTCTAAGTCGTTGGTGGAGCGTGTGTGGTTAACCGGCACACTAACTTGGACTTAACAAGGTAGGTAAAGGGTGACGTAAGGTTTATTATAGTATCGGTGGAGCGTGTGTGGTTTACCGGCACATCGATTGAGTGATAAACTTTAAGGGTACCAAGTGATTTGCATGGTTACTTCACACCTCGTTTTGTGATCCTTGGTATCCCAGTCACAAAACTTGGAGGGCACTCTCGAGATTGAAACATGCCTTTGAAAAAGTTCATTGAATCTCAAAGAATCTAGGAATTTCTAAGAACAAATTATAAAACCTAATATCTAATATTTCGGTTTTCGTGGTGGAAATTGGTGATTGGATCCTAGCCTTAATATTACATTTGGGTGTTTGATTAAGGACTCTCTTAAATCTATACTAAACTTGTTCTCCTCTTTCAGATGTCTTCAAATAATACTTTTGGCTCGAATCCTAATGGCTCCTTTACTCTTATGAGTTTGTGTGGGAAAGTCACCTTTGATGGATCCAACTTCAATGAATGGATCAGAAACATCAGGATGATTACCCGCTACGAGGACAAAGAATATGTCCTTGACAAGGAGCTTAAGGAGATTGATGAGACCACTGCAACTCCTCAGGAGATCGCTGACTTTCAGGCACATGAAAGGGATGCTACGAAAGTAGCATGCATCATGATGGCCACAATGAAAGCAGAACTCCAAAAGTCCTATGAGGATTTCTACCCTTATGAAATGCACCAAAATTTGATGGAAAGATACCATCAAAGTGAACGACAAGAGAGGTACGAAATCATCTGCTCCATGATAACAACCATGATGAAGGACGGGGATTCCATCACGAGCCACATGCAGAAAATGCGAAGATATGTGGATCGATTGCTGAAGCTTAATGTGAACCTCCCTGAGGAGCTTGCAATAGATATAATTTTGCGCTCCTTACCATCGTGCTATGATAAATTCCGCATGACATATCACATGAATAAGGAAGAGGTCACTCTCAGCAAACTTCAGGGACTTCTCAAGACTACAGAAACAGGTCTTAAGGGGAAGTCGGTTGCTATCACTTCTACTCCAAACTCAACTCCGGTTTTGGAAATCGGGAAAAGTCGAGGGAGGAAGAGAAAGATATCTTCGAAGGGTACCAAGGCTCGGACCCTTGATGGCTCTTCTTCAAGTGGAACCAAGAAAGGTTTCATTACTCCTTCTTCTGACCCAAAAGAGGCTGAATGCTTCTATAGCCATGAAAAAGCTCATTGGAAGCGGAACTGCCCAAAGTACCAGCGGGATGTGAAGGATGGGAAAGTCAAACCCAACCATGCAAGTATTTACACTATCATCTCTAATAACTCAACCCATTCTAATTCTTGGGTCCTTGATACCGGTTGTGGTATTCATATTTGTTGTGACTTGCAGGGACTAAGAAGAAGTGAGAATGTGGAGCAAGGAAGAATAAACTTGATCATGGGGAACAGGAAAGCTTCACCTGTCACCAAGATTGGAGTTTATACTTTATCGCTAAGTAATGGGTTTAGTTTAGATTTGAATAAGTGTTGTTACTCGCCAGGAATGGCAAGAAATATTATTTCCTTTCATGCTTTGTACAAACAAGGGTTTACCTTTTCGTTTAATAATGAAGTTGGTTCTATTGATGCTTTCTTTAATAATGTTCATTATTTTAAAGCATTACCTTGCGATGGTGTGTATGAAGCTGTATCTGTTGTAGATAACTCAGGAAATAATGTTTTGTGTATTGATTCTACTAATAATAATAACTTGGATAAAGCATCATTAAGGCATTGTCGTCTTGGACATATAAGAAAGAAACGCATAGGCCAACTCCAAAAGGATGGAGTCTTGGAGTCGTTTGACCTAAAGTCAGATGATAGTTGCGAATCATGCTTACTTGGAAAAATGACAAAGTCATCCTTCACAGGCTCGTGTGAAAGAGGTGATGGTTTGTTGGACCTTATACACACGGATGTGTGTGGACCATTTAAACATGCCACAAGGGATGCTAATCGTTATTATTTGACTTTTACTGATGATTATAGTAGATATGGATATGTCTACTTAATCAAGCATAAGTTAGAGACTTTCGAGAAGTTTAAGGAATTTAAACAGGAAGTCGAGAATCAATTGGGCAGGAACATTAAGATGCTTCGATCCGATCGAGGTGGTGAGTATCTTAGTTCAGAGTTCCTCGACTATCTAAGGGAATGTGGGATTGTCTCACAATTGACACCTCCCAGGACACCACAGTTGAATGGTGTGGCTGAGAGGCGTAATCGAACCTTGTTGGACATGGTTTGTTCCATGATGAGTCGAGCTTCGCTACCAATCTCATTCGTGAGACGCGAGACTCATGATAAGCTCGAACCCCGAAGCGAGAGGTGTATTTTCATCGGCTACCCACAACAATACTTTGGTTACCTCTTCTACAGACCTAGTGACAATGTGGTCTTTGTAGCAAGAAGAGGAGTCTTTCGAGAAAGAGAGTTTATAAGCCAAGGAGACAGTGGGAGGCAAATTGATCTTGAAGAAATTCAAGAGTCAAGTGGTGAAGGAACTTCAAACTCTAGCCCTCAACTTGAGGAGGAAACTCCTGTTGAGCCAATTGACGAATCTGTGCCTCTGAGGCGTTCCACGAGAGTTAGGAGTGCACCTGAGCATTACTATAGATTCCATATTACTGCAGAAGGTGAGACACTTATTAGTGATGGAACACTAGTAAGTCAAGATGACCCTAACAGCTACGAGGAAGCCATGGTAGGACCCGAGTCTGCTAAATGGAAAGAGGCTATGGATAGCGAGATACAATCCATGTATGACAATCAAGTTTGGAACTTTGTTGAGAATGTACCAGGTCGAAAGACTGTAGGGTGCAAATGGGTCTTCAAGAAGAAGACCGACATGGATGGTAAAGTACACACTTATAAGGCTAGACTGGTTGCAAAGGGATTCTCTCAAATTCCTGGAGTGGATTATGATGAGACCTTTTCTCCGGTAGCCAAGATTAAGTCTATTCGGGTTCTGTTAGCCATAGCCGCATTTCATGACTATGAAATTTGGCAAATGGATGTCAAAACCGCTTTCCTTAATGGAAAGTTGGCTGAAGATGTTTACATGAGTCAGCCAGAGGGTTTTGTCAGCAACGAGTACCCTAATAGAGTGTGTAAGCTTGAGAAATCCATTTATGGATTAAAGCAAGCACCTCGCAGATGGAATCTTTGCTTTGATGAAAAGGTCAAGGAATTTGGTTTTTCTAGGAGTGAAGATGAATCTTGTGTGTATGTCAAGGCTAGTGGGAGTATAGTTAGCTTCTTGGTATTGTATGTGGATGACATACTACTCATAGGAAACGACATTCCAACCCTGCAGGAAGTAAAGTCCTGGATTGGAAAGTGTTTCGCTATGAAGGACCTTGGTGAAGCTGCCTATATTTTAGGGATAAGGATCTTGAGAGATCGGAGTAAAAGACTAATTGGACTTAGTCAAAGTACCTACTTGGATAAGGTGCTGAAGAGATTCAGCATGCAAGACTCCAAGAAAGGAGAGTTGCCCATCCAGAGTAACGCCAAACTGAGTAAGACACAAAGCCCTACCACTGAGGCTGAGATAGCACAAATGAGTCGAGTACCTTATGTTTCGGCTGTAGGATCGATCATGTATGCTATGACGTGTACTCGACCTGATGTAGCTTTTGCCCTGAGCATGGTTAGCAGGTTTCAGGGGAACCCTGGCAAGGCACACTGGACTGCGGTAAAGAATATTCTCAAGTACCTACGAAGGACTAAGGACTGGGTCCTTACCCTCGGTGGGAGTGATGACTTGAGAGTTGTAGGGTATAGTGATGCTAGCTTCCAGACTGATAGGGATAATTTCCGCTCTCAGTCGGGCTGGGTCTTTACCCTAAATGGAGGAGCAATTTCTTGGAAGAGTTCCAAGCAAGAGACAGTGGCAGATTCTACTTGTGAATCAGAGTATATTGCAGCTAGCGAGGCAGCAAAGGAGGTGTTGTGGCTGAGGAACTTCATTGGAGACCTTGGAGTTGTACCAGCTATTAAAGAGCCAATGGAAATTTTCTGTGATAGTGAAAGTGTTGTTGCCATTGCCAAGGAACCAAGGGATCACGGGAGATCCAGACACATCGACAGAAAATACCATTTCATCAGACATCGGATCGAAGAAGGACTCCTCGTGGCAAAGAGGGTATTAGATTTAGTAGTTTGATAACCTCGAAATTTGTAAAATGTAATTGACATCTGATGATGAATAAAAGTGTTTTATTTATGAGTAAAGTGTTGCTATCTCTTGGCGATCGTTTACTATATTTCTTTTGCATGTTTTGACTTCCAGAATAATTTTTGTTTGGTATAACATATTATTCAAACCTCCACAGTCGGTCATATGTCGGAAGTAGGTATGAATCAAGACTGTCATGTTTGGTTGTAGAGGTCTTGGACAAGGCTACAGCAATCATGAGTGCTCATAAGTTCTGAGCATTGGACTCAACCCACACTCACTGGAATCACTTCATGGAATTCTATCTCGAGTGATCGTGAGACGGTAATATCGTATAAGTCTTCAAACCTAGAGATATGATTTGTTACTTACAAGTTGGTTATGCATTGATTGTACGAAAAACGCATTGGTAACTCGATGTTATAAATCGCGCTCTTGTGTGTAATTCAATGAGTGGTAGAACAAACATATGAGTTGAAGTTTATCTATTCCTTCTTGGATTAGAAGCTGATATCTGGGCCCCTCGATGATTTTGTTTTGACCTATGTGTCGGGCCCAGTCAGAACTAAATTGATGTGTTCAATGAAGTTCTTTGTCAAACAAATCGGAAATCGGGAAACAAACTGTTGGACAATAAGTAAGATGTTGTTCCGTGTATTTGTCCGACTGATATCTAGAACAGAGGATTATATGATCACTTATCTTAAATGGCGTACCTGTTGGAATAGTGTCTAAGGCTATAACTATATTCGGCTGTGCATGGTCCTTTTGGGTTGCCTTCACCATAGCAACTTGAAGGATGATTTATTAAGAGAGAGTAAATATTATAAGGAATAATATTTGGCTATTTGATTAATATAAGTCATAAATTAATTGGTATTAATTTGGTGACTTAAAGAGATTAATTAAATAAGAGGGTATAAACTGTCAATTGTCTGATAGCTAGACTTTAGACTGTAAATCCATTAGGATATACCTTGGACGGATTCTAAGAGCTTTAGGATAGCTCAAATCGTCCATAGGGTTATCTATGGAATGGATTTGGATAGCCTTAAGAGAATATTATCCAATTAGGGTTTAGGGTGAAACCCTTAAGGAGTCTACAAGTATAAATAGACCCTATGGATGAGGGAATTCGACACACAACCTTAAGCAAGGAACCTTTGGCCGAATTCCTCCCCTCTCCTCTCTCCTAAATCATCTTGCTTGCTATTGGTGTTTGTAAGCCATTAGAGGAGTGACAATTGTGACTCTAGAAGCTCCAAGACAAACAAGATCAACAAGGAATTCAAAGGTATGATTCTAGATCTGTTTCAATATTGTTGATTAACCTAATTAGCCATTAGAAGTCTTGGATTCAAAAGCATGTTTATTAGAAAGCCTAGATCCAAGCATTAGGGTTTTGCATGCGCACATAGGAAAGTTCTTATGGCTAAAACCCATCAGTGGTATCAGAGCCTAGCTTGGTTTTCTTTAAATTGTTGCTTGATTAACTGAAACAAACCTGCAAAATTCGATTTTTTGGGTTTTAAGTCACTGACTCGTCGAGTTCCAAGGTGGACTCGTCGAGTAGGCCTGACTCGGCGAGTCCCCTTGTGACTCGGCGAGTCCAGGCGTCAGGAATGGCTAGATTCGGGATTTTTTCATAATTATTTTATGGAAACTTACCTTAATCATATTAGATCAATATAAATCCGATTTTTTGATAAATATGACTATTATCTTGATCTAATTAAAGATATTTATCATCTAATAAAATATTTAATTTCCTTATATGATAATGATTAATTATTTTGGTAATTATCTTCAAAGAAATCAAGATAAATCAAATAAAGATAATTAGAATATTAATTGTTAATTGGAATTATTTGTTATTTGATCCTCTATGTTTTTAAATGTTTAAAACCTACCCTAAAGTTTTGAAATTTATATTTGTGATTAAAAGTTTTAATTTAGACAACTTAAATTTCAAACCCTAGATTTTGAAAAGTTTAAAATGCAACCCTATACTTATATGATATTACTAGAATAATATATATATGTATAACTAAATGCTAGTCTTACCGCTAGTAGGCCTCATTCACGAAGCCGATCTATAAGGTGGGTATAAGGTTGCGGCCTATAAAATGGCATTAATGGGTGTACACTCACACCCACCGCTTGCTTGATTGGTGGAGGGTCGTTAGCCGAACGGGTAGGATAGGGCAACCTCATCCTCGCATTAAAAGTATAATAAGAAATACGAAGTAACTAATTTTTTTTTTAAATTTCCCAATCTTAGTTATTTTAGGAAAAGTGAATTGATGCAATCCCATGAAATTACACTTTGCACCTTGCTAAGATGTTAGTGGAGCGTGTGTGGTTTACCGGCACACTAATTGGTTCTAAGCAAAGGTGGCAAAGGGTGATTCATTGTTCATCATAGTTCGATGGAGCGTGTGTGGTTTACCGGCACATCGAATAGGTGATCGTTACAATGAAGGCACCATGTGAATTTGCATGGTAATTCACACCCGCTTTGTGATCCTCGGCATCCCAGTCACAAACAAGAGGGGCATATTGAGATTTAAACATGCCATTGAATAGTTCAATGAATCTCATCCAAATCTAGGAATTCTCAAAAACACTTAGGACTAATAGTTTAAGTTTTGTAATGGAGATAGTGAATCGTCATTCACTTACCTTCAATTTATTTGCATATTGGATTAGGCATCCCTTTTCTAGTATGTAAATGTTATTGTTGGATCCTAGCCCTAATTTTTCTTATTGGGTGATAATTAGGGATTCTTGTTCTAAGCTATCTTTGTCCTTTCTATAGATGTCAAACGCAAACAATGCTGTTGCGAGTTCTTTCACGTTGATGAGCCTTTGTCAAAAGGTCACCTTCGATGGAACGAACTTTAGCGAATGGATAAGATACATTCGCACCATTGCTCGCTATGAGGATAAAGAGTATGTCCTCGAAGAGAAGCTCGAGAAAATCAACCCCAAAGTTGCTACTCCCGAAGAAATCACCGCCTTTGAAACTCATGAGTGAGATGTAACGAAGGTACATTGCATCATGATCGCCACCATGAACTCCGAATTCCAAAAGTCCTACGAGAACATGTATCCATACGAGATGCATCAAGACTTGTTGGAGAGGTACCACCAAAACGCGAGACAAGAGCGTTACGAGATCTTCAGTAATATGATTTCCGCTAAGATGGGTCATGGAGAATCTCTTACCGTGCACTTGTAAAAGATGCAAAGGTATGTCGACCGCCTTCGCAAGTTAAATGTTGACTTCGGCGAAGACTTGGCGATCGACATGGTGCTTCACTCTTTGCCTCCGATGTACAATCAATTTAGGATGACCTACCACATGAACAAAGAGGAGGTTACTCTAAGTAAACTCCAAGGTCTCTTGAGGGTTGCTGAGAGCAATTTCAAGGACAAGTCTGTTGCACCAACTCACAATCCATCCGCTGCTCCTGTCTTGGCTATTGGTCAAGGGAAGGGAAAGAAGAGGAAGGCTTCTTCGAACAACTATCGCAAGGTGAAAGCCCGAGATGGTTCCTCTTCTAGTGGGACCAAAGTTGATCCCTCTAAGCCCTGCTCTAACCCGAAGGAGGCAGAGTGCCACCACTGTCACAAGATAGGACATTGGAAGAGAAGCTGCCCGGATTACCTGCAAGCCATCAAGGAAGGAAAGATCAAGCCATCTTTCGTAGGTATATATGCAATCAAATCTAACGATTCTAATCATGGTATTTCTTGGGTTCTTGACACCGGTTGCCATCAAGAAGAAGTAGGGATGTGGAGCAAGGAAGGATTAATCTAATCATGGGGAACAGAAGATCGTCGCCTGTGACCAAGATTGGAGTGTATTATTTAGTGCTTAAGAATAGTTTAGTTTTGGATTTAAACAATTGTTGCTATTCGCCAGAAATGGCTAGAAACATCATTTCATTTCATGGTTTATATAGACAAGGATTTAGATTTTCTTTTAATAATGAGAATGGTTCTATTTTGGCTTATCTAAATGGTGTCTTTTACTTTGAAGCTATACCATGTAATGGAATATATGAAACTGTTATGATTGTTGATAACTTAGGAAATGATGTTTTGAATATTGATTCTTCCACTAGTATGGATAAAGCATCCTTGTGGCATTGTCGTCTTGGACATGTCAACAAGAAACGCATAGCCCAACTCCAAAAGGATGGAGTGTTGGAGTCATTCGACCTTAGGGAAGATGACACATGCGAGTCTTGTTTACTTGGAAAGATGACTAAGTCACCATTCACGAGTACTTGTGAAAGGGGTGAGGGGCTATTGGACCTAATACATACCGATGTATGTGGACCCTTTAGATCAACCACGAAGGATGGGAACCGCTTCTATGTGACTTTTACCGATGATTATAGTAGATATGGGTATATCTATTTAATCAAGCAAAAGTCAGAAACCTTTGAAAAGTTCAAAGAGTTCAAGAATGAAGTGGAGAATCAATTGGGCAGGAAAATCAAGATGCTTCGATCCGATCGAGGAGGAGAGTACCTAAGTCTTGAATTCCACGATTATCTCAAGGAGTGTGGAATAGTTTCGCAATTGACGCCTCCTAGGACACCGCAGTTGAATGGTGTGGCAGAAAGGCGTAATCGAACCTTATTGGATATGGTTCGCTCTATGATGAGTCGTGCTTCACTACCTATATTCTTTTGGGGGTATGCCTTAGAGACTGCCGCCCATATCCTTAACCGAGTCCCTACTAAGAAGGTTGCCAAAACACCTCACGAGATGTGGACGGGGAAAGCTCCCTCGTTGGCACATATCAAGGTTTGGGGTTGCGAGGCTTTCGTAAGACGAGATACTCACGACAAGCTTGAACCTCGAAGTGAGCGATGTATTTTCATCGGCTACCCGCAAACTTCCTTTGGATATCTCTTCTATAGACCGAAAGATAATGTTATCTTTGTTGCGAGGAGAGGAGTTTTCCGAGAGCGAGAACTCATAATCCAAGGAGACAGTGGGAGGCAAATCGAACTTGAAGAGATTCAAGAATCGATAGATGAAGGAACCTCTACCGCTGGCATTCAACCCGAGGAGGAAACTCCGGTTGAACCGATTGACGAATCCTTACCTCTTAGACGTTCCGATAGAGTTAGAGTTCAACCCCAGTTTTATGGTTTTCATATTACCACCGAAGGGGACACGTATATTAGTGATGGTACACTAGTAAATCTTGATGAACCTAATAGCTATAAGGAAGCCATGGCAGGCCCAGAGTCTGCGAAATGGAAAGAGGCAATGGATAGCGAGATCCAATCCATGTACGATAACCAAGTTTGGAATTTGGTTGATTACGTGCCCGAACGTAAGACCGTAGGGTGCAAGTGGATCTTCAAGAAGAAGACCGACGTGGATGGGAACGTACACACATATAAAGCGCGATTGGTTGCGAAGGGCTTTACTCAAACTCCTGGAGTTGACTATGATGAGACGTTCTCACCAGTTGCGAAGATTAAATCTATTAGAGTGATGCTAGCAATTGCCACATTTCATGATTATGAGATTTGGCAAATGGATGTCAAGACCACTTTCCTTAACGGAAAGTTGGCTGAGGATGTTTACATGGCTCAGCCAGAGGGGTTTGTGGATCCGAAGCATCCGAATAGAGTGTGTAAGCTTGAGAAGTCCATTTATGGACTTAAGCAAGCGTCTCGCAGATGGAATCTTTGCTTCGATGAGAAAGTCAAAGAGTTTGGATTTGTACGAAGCGAAGACGAATCTTGTGTATATGTCAAAGCCAGTGGGAGTATAGTAAGCTTCCTCGTTCTATATGTCGATGAAATATTACTCATAGGAAACGACATCCCGACTCTGCAGGAGGTTAAGTCCTGGCTCGGAAAGTGCTTCGCTATGAAGGACCTCGGAGAGGCTTCTTACATTTTGGGAATAAGGATAGTAAGAGAAAGAAGTGAGAGACTAATTGGACTTAGTCAGAATACTTACTTGGAGAAGGTACTAAAACGTTTTAGTATGGAAAACTCAAAGAAGGGAGAACTACCAATACAAGGAAATGCCAAGTTGAGTAAGACTCAAAGTCCGAGTACCGAAGCTGAGATAGCAGAAATGAGCCGAGTACCATACGCTTCCGCAGTTGGCTCAATCATGTACGCTATGACTTGTACTCGCCCTGATGTAGCCTTCGGTTTGAGCATGGTCAGCAGATATCAAGGGAACCCTGGCAAAGCACATTGGATTGCGGTGAAGAACATCCTTAAGTACCTTCGGAGGACGAAAGAATGGTTCTTAGTCCTTGGAGGGAGTGATGACTTGAAGGTGCGAGGGTATAGTGACGCCAGCTTTCAGACCGACAGGGACAACTACCGTTCACAGTCGGGCTGGGTCTTTACCCTAAATGGAGGAGCAGTGACATGGAAAAGTTCCAAGCAGGAAACCGTAGCTGATTCAACGTGCGAATCAGAGTACATCGCAGCGAGCGAAGCGTCGAAGGAGGCAATATGGCTGAAGAACTTCATCGGTGATCTTGGAGTTGTGCCGGCCATAAAGGAGCCCATGGAGATTTTCTGTGATAACGAAGGTGCGGTTGCCTTGACCAAGGAACCGAGGGATCATGGTAGATCTCGACATATCGACAGAAAATATCACTTCATTAGACATCGTGTAGAAGAAGGACAACTCGTAGTGAAGAGGATATCATCAGAAGATAACCCAGCAGATCCGCTTACGAAGGGACTGAGTAGGGTTAAGCACTTGCAGCATGCTAGGAGTATTGGGCTGAAGGATGACATTAGCATATATTAGATAGTATTAGAAACGCATAATAGATAAATGTAATTAACATTTGATGATTAAATAAAGGATTGTTATTTATGAGTAAAGTTACTGTCACATGTTAGTTGTTTAACTATTGTTTCACTTTGCATGTTTTGACTTCCAGAATAATTGAGTTTATTAGGAATAATCGAATTATTCAAATGGTCCATAATCGTTCATATGTTGGGAGTAGATATGAATGAAGATTGTCATGAATTGGTGTGTAGAATGTCTAAATGGTGTTAGACATAGCAAGGGTTGCTGCAACGTTCATGAGTGCTTATGAACTGGTTTTGAGCATTGGAATAAACCCGCGCTTGCTGGAATCACCTTATGGAATACAATATAAAAGGTGATCGCAAGACGATAATATCATATGGTCTTAAAACCTAGATATATGGTTTATTATTTGTTAATTGATTGTGCATTGATAATGCGAAAACGCATCAGTAACTTGATGTTATAAAACGCATTGTTGTGTATAGTTGGTTAATGAATAAGTAAATGCATATAAGTCGAAGTTTATCTGTAAATTTTATCCTAAGAGGATAGAAGAGATATCTTGGCCACTCGATGATTTGATTTGACTTATGTGCCGGGCCCGGTCAGAACTGAATTGATGTGTTCGATTAAGTTCTATGTCAAATAAATCGGAGATCGAGAAATCTAAATGCTAGACTAACCATTCCATAGGATTGTCAGTATGATATCTAACAGAGGACTGTATGATCCCTTATCTAAAGGACAAGATTGATTAGATTAGAGTTGACAGCGTCTTTGAGAGCTACGATTGCAAACCGTATTGTATAGTTACTAGACTTATCCAAGTGGGAGACTGTTGGAATAGTGTCTAAGGCTATAACTATATTCGGCTGTGCATGGTCCTTTTGGGTTGCCTTCACCATAGCAACATGAAGGATGATTTATTAAGAGAGAGTAAATATTATAAGGAATAATATTTGGCTATTTGATTAATATAAGTCATAAATTAATTGGTATTAATTTGGTGACTTAAAGAGATTAATTAAATAAGAGGGTATAAACTGTCAATTGTCTGATAGTTAGACTTTAGACTGTAAATCCATTAGGATATACCTTGGACGGATTCTAAGAGCTTTAGGATAGCTCAAATCGTCCATAGGGTTATCTATGGAATGGATTTGGATAGCCTTAAGAGAATATTATCCAATTAGGGTTTAGGGTGAAACCCTTAAGGAGTCTACAAGTATAAATAGACCCTATGGATGAGGGAATTCGACACACAACCTTAAGCAAGGAACCTCTGGCCGAATTCCTCCCCTCTCCTCTCTCCTAAATCATCTTGCTTGCTATTGGTGTTTGTAAGCCATTAGAGGAGTGACAATTGTGACTCTAGAAGCTCCAAGACAAACAAGATCAACAAGGAATTCAAAGGTATGATTCTAGATCTGTTTCAATATTGTTGTTTAACCTAATTAGCCATTAGAAGTCTTGGAATCAAAAGCATGTTTATTAGAAAGCCTAGATCCAAGCATTAGGGTTTTGCATTCGCACATAGGAAAGTTCTTATGGCTAAAACCCATCAGTACCATCATCTTCTCAGTTCCGAGAAACCTTGTAAAGTGCTACGATTGCCGATCGGTTCCTGAAGTCATACTTGCAGTAATAGTTATTAGACTTATCCTAGTGGGAGACTATTGGATAAGGTGTCTAAGTCCATAACTATTTCTGGTATGTACTTGACCCGACCCCGCATGGTCCATTTGGGTTGCATGGCACCATGCAATTGGATAGACTAAATGAGAGAAATAACACTTGGAGATTATTAATATATTATAAGTTCTAATATATTAATAATATTATTTGATTAGTTTGATCAAGAATTAATTTAGAATTAATTATGTGATCAAAAGATAACTAATTAAATATATGGGTTGATTATGTAAATCATCCATATCTTGTATAGTGGGCTAAGAGGCTCCATGGATTATCAAGTTGGGTTCTACCCATAGGATGCTCCATGGATGCTCCATGGGAGTTACAAACCCATGGGTCATCGAAATGAAGAGTCATGACACATTAGGGTTTAACCCTAGATGTGTCAACACTATATAAGAAACATATTCTCCACCAAAATCGGCTACACTAAAGAAACAAGAGGGCTTGGCCGATTTTTGAGAAGTGTGTGTTCTCTCATAAGTTCTTCTAAAAGCATTTGGTGTTGTGTGAAGCATTTGAGGCATCACACTTGGGGTGCTAGGCTCACAAGGTTTCAAGGAACACAAACAACAACAAGGTAAGTTATTCTATCTACTATTCAAGTTAAAATTGTTCCCCATGTATACTAGATAGGAATATAACCTTGGAATTCAACTTTGCATGATAATTAGACAAACATAGTTCCAAGGTTATTAGGGTTGCATGTACACTTAGGAAGTGTTAGAATGCTCAAAACCCATCACGCATTGCATTTCACGGCAGGGGCCGTTGTGGTGGTAATTGCATTTGTCGCACTTAGGCGAATTTCCAACATACTGCCCCAACGGAGCAGTAGCAGCAGCAGGGGTTGTTGTGGCATGTACTGCCACAAGTTGCTGCTTTTTGGTAGCTCACTATTTCTTCTTCTCCTCCCAAAACATCCGCTTAGTGTCAACGACTTTGGAGGGTTTGGGGATGGGTATGGTTGTTGTTGTTGCAGGGGTCTTGATTCCATGGTCAATGAGTTGCTGTGCCAGTCGCTTGGCACTGTCGAAGGTAACGGGGTTTGATGATAGGACATTCCCCTGATACGGAGGCACTAGCCCCCATATGTACCTTTCGATCTTTTTATCTTCAATGGGAACCATATTGGGGCAGAGGGCCACCAGTTCGCTGAATCTGGCGGTATATGCGACTATGTTGGAGCCCTTCATGGTTAGACTCCAAAGCTCCTGCTCCAATTTCTGGATTTCGCCCCTCGGGCAGTATTTCTCAATCATGAGGTCTTTCATGGTTTCCCATCCCATGTCATTCGCCACGACGAGAGTTAGTGCCTTAACATGGCCGTTCCACCACGTCAGGGCTTTTCCTTCAAAGGTGCAAGCGGCAAATTTGACTTTGCTCGTAGCAGGGCAATAACATATCTCGAAGACTGATCCAGTCTTCTCGAATCATTACGAGAGGGCAATGACTCAGCCGGTGCCCTGGAAGGAATTCGGCTTGCAGTTGGTGAAATCCTTGTAGGATCACTCTCTCGAGCGCATAGGGATTTCAACCAGAATAGAGTTAATAGGGGTTCCACCTCTGCTGGCATCAGAAGAGTGATACTGAGCCATGGCAGTTGCCACTGCTGCAGCTACGACAGCATTGAGGGCTGCAATATCGATGACCGGAGGAGGTGGTGTAGGTGCAAGATTATTCTTGTGAGATTTGCGAGGAGGCATCATTCAGCTATAAGTTTATAAAGATAAACCAAATCTTAAGAATCAATTTTAAAAGAGGTGAGAGTGACACATGGACTAACTAACCATAGCCCAACAATTGAATGAGTGTTTGAGATCATAACAAGGAAGATTAGTAGGAAAACACAAGTGTACGGATTTTTCCCACATAGTAGGTAGTTGTCAACAATACTGTATTACAGATGTAATGAGTTCAAGGAAAATCGACCTAACAGTAGGTCTTACATCATATCGTACAGAAAGTTTGACAGGTCCTAGATTCCTAGTTAGAGTACCGAAAGTTACGAATAATTTACAGACAAGTGCTACTTAGAGCACAGATACTAAAGGCTAATCCTTAACCCAAAAGATAAAGATGTACTAGACATCTTCTAACGGCGATGGGAATTTCTCGGGTAAACCCAGAGGTCTCCCACTTGACGAACCACCTCTTGGAGGTGTCGTTCATGAGCCCTTTGACGAGCTCGAAGTTCCATGACATCGGCTTGAGAGGCAGCTAGCTGTTGTTGCAGGGTCTCATTGGTTCTCCTGGTCCGTTCCATTTCTTCCTTAAGACGGAGGATGCGGACTGTGTTGACACCAGAATTGGCATCAATCTCCATGACTCGATCGATGGCCGCTCGACCTTGTTCATCATTACGGGCTATTCTGCGGATGATGAAGGGTAGAGCTCGATCCCAGAGCCACCTTCGCTGAGGTTGTAAAAGCTTCGATCCCCAAAGTATGGTAAGGGTTGACCCTGCTAATCACTCCATCGATTCAAGTTGGTTGCCCACAAGGGTGTACGACCTGGAAAAGCTGGTCGGGGGTTGTTGTTTGGGGCTTGACCTACTAGCGGTAGGTTGTTGACTTCAGGCTCAGAGTCAGATCCATCAGAAAAGCCTTCTGCTTGATGATCATCCAAAGGGATTTGGTGCTCATCATCAGACTCTGCCCCAAGCCATCCAACATTTCCGTTGGGTGGAAAGTACGGGCGGCCATGATGGAATCCAACCATTTAAATCTACGTGAGAAGAGAGGTATAAGAATCTAGTGTATAAATAGTTTGTAGTAGCACAAAATGCTCCTATAGTATTTTAAGTTTAATGTTACGTTCTAGTGTTCTCATTGTGGTATTGTTGGTAAGATTCTAGACTTGTTGCAACCACACAACTATAACTAGGTACATGCTAGTCAACCCTCGAATAATATAGTTGACCGGGCTATATCTTCCAAGTTTTGACTATATGTCTCTAAGTCCACCTGTGTTGTTCAACAATCATAATTCTTTTGTACTGTCCTAGTGACACTGATTTGAGGTTATTTCACCACTTGAATCTTGAAGTTCTTCAAGCTCAATTAGCCTCCCACTGTCTCCGTGGCTTATGAACTCTCTCTCTCTCTCGAAATATAGCCCTCCTTGCTATAAAGACCACATTCTCCCTAGGTATGTAGAAGAGGTGACCAAAGGATTTTTGTGGGTAGCCGATGAAAATACACCTCTCACTTCGAGGTTCGAGCTTGTTATGAGTCTCGCATCTCACGAAAGCCTCACAACCCCAAACCTTGATGTGGGCTAGACTAGGAACTTTTCTAGTCCACATCTCGTGAGGTGTTTTGCCAACCTTCTTTGTAGGGACCAGATTAAGGATATGGGTGGCAGTCTCTAATGCATACCCCCAAAATGAGATTAGTAGCCTAGCTCGACTCATCATGGAACGAACCATGTCCAACAAGGTTCGGTTACGCCTCTCAGCTACACCATTCAACTGCGGTGTCCTGGGAGCTGTCAATTGTGAGACAACCCCACATTCCCTTAGATAGTTGAGGAACTCAGTACTAAGATACTCAGCACAAGGATCGGATCGAAGCATCTTAATGTTCCTGCCCAATTGATTCTCGACTTCCTGTTTAAACTCTTTAAACCTTTCAAAAGTATCTGAATTATGCTTGATTAAGTAGACATAACCATTTCTACTATAATCATTTGCAAAAGTCACGTAATAACGATTAGCATCCCTTGTGGTAGTTTTGAAGGGTTCACATACATCTGTGTGTATAAGATCCAACAAACCTTCACCCTCTCACAAGTACAAGTGAAGGGTGACTTTGTCATTTTTCCAAGTAAGCATGATTCACAACAATCATCTTACTTTAGGTCAAATGATTCCAAAACTCCATCCTTTTGGAGTTAGCCTATGCGTTCCTTTCTTATATGCCCAAGACGACAATTCCATAATGATGCTTTATCCAAGTTATTATCATTAGTAGAATCAATACACAATACATTATTTCCTAAATTATCTACAACAGACACAACTTCATACACACCATCACAAGGTAATGCTTTAAAACAAAACACATTATTAAAGTAAGCATTTATTCCACTAATTTCATTATCAAAAGTAAAGGTAAAACCTTGTTTATACAAAGCATGAAAGGAAATAAAATTTCTTGTCATTTCTGGCGATTAACAACATTTATTCAAATCTAAAGTAAATTCACTACTAAGCAACAAAGTATAAACTCCAATGTTGGTGACAGGTGAAACTTTCCAATTCCCCATGATCAAGTTTATTTTTCCATGCTCCACATTCTCACTTCTTCTTAGTCCCTGCAATTCAGAACAAATATGAATACTGCTACCGGTATCAAGGACCCAAGAGTTAGAATATAGTGAATTATTATATGAGATAGTGTAAATACATGCATGGTTGGGTTTAACTTTCCCATCCTTCAAATCTTGCTGGTACTTTGGATAGTTATGCTTCTAGTGTGCCTTTTTGTGGCAATAGAAGCATTCAGCCTCTTTGGGATCAAAAGAAGGTGTAAGGAAACCTTTCTTGGTTCCGCTAGAAGAGGAGCCATCAAGGGTCATACCCTTGGTACCCTTCGAAGAGTTCTTTCTCTTCTTCCCTCTACCTTTCCCGATTTCTAGGACAGGTGCGGAGTTTGGAGTAGTAGTAGGAGTGGTCACAACCGACTTACCTTTAAGACCTGATTCTGCGGTCTTTAGGAGTCCCTGACATTTGCTGAGTGTAACTTCCTCCTTATTCATGTGGTATGTCATGCGGAATTGATCATAACACGAAGGTAAGGAGTGCAAAATAATATCTATTGCTAACTCATCACGGAAGTTCACATTCAACTTCATCAATCGATGCATATACGTTTGCATTTTCTGCATGTGGCTTGTGATGGGTTCACCATCTTTCATTCGGGTTGTGATCATAGAGGAGATGATTTCATATCACTCTTAACGAGCACTCTAATGGTAGCGGTCCATCAAATCCTGGTGCATCTCAAAAGGATAGTAGTCCTCATAGGACTTTTGGAGCTCAGCTGTCATGGTGGCCATCATGATGCATGCCACTTTGGTAGCATATCTTTCATGTGCCTCATATTCAGCAAACTCCTCAGGAGTAGCAGTTGGCTCAGGCACCTTGAGCTCCTTGTCAACAACATATTCCTTGTTCTCGTAATGAGTGACCATCCTGATGTTTCTGATACAGTAAGTAAAGTTAGTTCCATTAAAGATGACTCTCCCACAAAGGTTCATGAGAGAGAAGGAGCCAATAGGGTTTTATCCAGGAGTAGCATTGTTGGAAGACATCTGAAAGGAAGAAAGTAAGTTTAGTTTAGATATAGGGATAGTATTTAATAAAACACCCAAATGTAAAATTAAGGCTAGGATGCAATCATAATATATTATAACCTAGAAGAGGGATGACGTAATCCAAGTTATAACATATTTTAAAGGTAGGTGAATGACAATTCACCAATTTCCACCATGAAAACATAACATAAATTATTAGGTTTTATTTGGGTTTTAGAAATTCTTAGATTCTTTGAGATTCATTGAACTTTTCAATGGCATGTTTCAATCTCGAGTGTGCCCTTCATGTTTTGTGACTGGGATACCGAGGATCACAAAACAAGGTGTGAAGTAACCATGCAAAGTACCCTTAATGTTTTTCACTTAATCGTTATACCGGTAAACCACACGCGCTCCTTACAACCTCATGAAAAACCTTAAGTCACCCTTTGCTTTCCTTGTTAAGTCCAAGTTAGTGTGCCCGTAAACCACACACGCTCCACCAACAACCTAAACATGGTGCAAAGTGTAATTTCATGGATTCGCACCTTATTCACATTTTTCCTAAAGTAAATAAGATTGGGAATTTATAAAAAATTTAGTTACTTTATAATAATCATTATACTTTTAATGAGATTTTTAACTCATTGTCCTACCCGTTCGGCTAACGACCCTCCACCAGTCAAGCAAGCGGTGGGTGAGAGTGGACACCCATTAAGTTGCCATCTTATAGGCAACAACCTTATACCCACCTTATAGACGGGCTTCATGAATGAGGCGTAGTAGCGGTAAGACTACTTTGATCTTATACATATATATTATTATTATTAACTTATAATATTATAAGTATAATGTGACAACCCGAAATTTTCATTTGGTCAAACCCAAAAAGTCAACCACTTCGTATCATAAATTAATATCATTATTTCTTAGTTTTAAGAAATATAAAGTTCATTTGATTATTTTAATATTATTTTTAAGCGAACGGGTGAATGAAAGTGTCGTCTCGTGTTTTGATTTTTGAAAACCGCAAACACTTCGCGTATTAGATACGCGCGACCAAACTTTTATGTTTTGGGATTAGAATTCACCCAAAAACCATGAACTCATACATATGTATGAGTTTACTCCCCAAAAACTAGTCATTGTGTTTACTCCCCAAATAGTCAAAAGAGTAAACTCCAAAAACTCTCTCAGGTATCATCCAAGATTTAATTCCAAATCTTCAATCTTGTAAGTGTTCTAACCATTTCAAGTAAGTAAAACAGTTAATGTAGTGTTTGTGCATCTTTTCATCCGTTCATTTCCGATTTTTGTGTAGATTTTCCAAACAAAAATGCTTCCATCCTTGAGTGATTCTAATCAAGCCTTCTAATAGTAAGTGCTTCCATCCTTGAGTGATTCTAATCTAGTACTACATTTAAACACCAAGAAAATATGTCAAGAACACAAGGAAAGAGGTGTTCACGCTCCAAGGAGATGCTTGGGTTGTAAACACCATAAAGTGCACCTAAGTGTGCCCAAGTCCTTATCTAAGCCCTAGTTTGATGTATAAACCATCCTTGACATATTTAAACT
Source organism: Lactuca saligna (assembly GCF_052625555.1). Taxonomy (NCBI): domain Eukaryota; kingdom Viridiplantae; phylum Streptophyta; class Magnoliopsida; order Asterales; family Asteraceae; genus Lactuca; species Lactuca saligna. Next base: position 228,643,638 of record NC_136420.1, on the reverse strand, counting down.
TTCCTTTATTGTGTTTAAGCCTTGAAAAACATCAAATACCCACAAATATAGATGTTTACGGTTTGGGGATCACCCAAAACCGGAAACACCCTAAAGTATGTTAAAATGGGTTATTTTCCTTCCTTAGGCTTATAAACTAGATTATACACTTACCTAATTGTGTTAGGGACTTGAAAACATGGCTATACACTCTTTCATATGGGTTTGGGATTTTTAAAGCCAAAGGAAAACGCCATGAGGTCGTAAACTCCTCAAATGAGGTGTTTTGTTGCCCTAGTCCTTTCCAAAGGCCAAACCACTTAGTAGAAATGCTTCAATGGCTTGCTAAACCACAAAACAACACTTGGACTTTAAGACTAGAGATTATGACCATAAACTCTAGAGTTTACTGCCGTAAGCGCTCTAAGTCTTGACCACCAAAACCCTAAACTCCAAGGGAGTTTACCCTTGGACTCCAAACACACTAGTTTTGCCCTACCAACACTCGGATGCAATCCTTGTGATCTTTAACACTTGAAACAAAGTGTTTTCATGTTCTAGGGTGTCCTAAGTTAATTTATTAGTTATAAATTAGCTAATTAGTTATATATATGTTCATTATATGATAACTAGGCTCGTCCGTGTGTACAAGTCTTCATTTGTCACATAGCACCGTACCCGACACTTCAATCCAATCCACTCACCACAAGTGAGTTCATACCCATTTAATTAACCTTTGAAATACTTTTAAATGTTTTAAATGCTTTTATGGGGTAGGGGGGGAATAGAAGTTGAATACTTATAGTTAATACTAGTATTCAAACTATTTATCAAAGCTGTTTTACTTCAAACTGTTTTACAAACTATTTTACTTATCAAATAACTTTACTTAAACTTTGTTATACTTATTATAAATTGTATGCCCGTATATGTATAGTTATATAAGAAATGTTTAAAAGTCTTAGGAAGGTCGCACACCCTATTTCCTTTTCAAACTGGTTAGGAATACAAGTTGAATACTTATAGTTATTACATCTAGCAGTATATGTGACTATGTTCGAGCCCTTCATGGTTGGGCTCCAAAGCTCCTGCTCGAATTTCTGGATTTCGCCCCTCGGGCAGTATTCCTCAATCATGAGGTCTTTCATGGTTTCCCATCCCTTGTTATTCGCCACCACGAGAGTTAGTGCCTTAACATGGCTGTTCCACCACGTCAGGGATTTTCCTTCAAAGGTGCAAGCAGAAAATTTGACTTTGCTCGCAGCAGGGCAAGAACAGATTTCGAAGACTGATTCAGTCTTCTCGAACCATTGCGAGAGGGCAATGACTCAGCCGGTTCCCTGTAAGGACTTCGGCTTGCAGTTGGTGAAATCCTTGTAGGATCACTCTCTCGAGCGCATAAGGATTTCAACTGGAATAGAGTTAACAGGGGTTCCACCTCTGCTGGCATCAGAAGAGTGATATTGAGCCATGGCAGTTGCCACTGTTGCAACTACGGCAGCATTGAGGGCTGCAATATCGATGACCGGAGGAGGAGGTGGTGTAGGTGCATGATTATTCTTGTGAGATTTGCGAGGAGGCATCTTTCAGCTATAAGTTTATAAAGATAAACCAAATCTTAAGAATCAATTTTAAAAGAGGTGAGAGTGACACATGGACTAACTAACCATAGCCTAACAGTTGAATGAGTGTTTGAGATCATAACAAGGAAGATTAGTAGGAAAACACAAGTGTACGGATTTTTCCCACAGAGTAGGTAGTTGTCAACAATACTTTATTACAGATGTAATGAGTTCAAGGAAAATCGACCTAACAGTAGGTCTTACATCATATCGTACAGAAAGTTTGACAGGTCCTAGATTCCTAGTTAGAGTACTGAAAGTTAGGAATATTTTACAGACAAGTGCTACTTAGAGCACATATACTAAAGGCTAATCCTTAACCCAAAAGATAAAGATGTACTAGACATCTTCTAACGGCGATGGGAATTTCTCGGGCAAACCTAGAGGTCTCCCACTTGACGAACCACCTCCTGGAGGTGTCGTTCATGAGCCCTTTGACGAGCTCGAAGTTCCATGACTTCGGCTTGAGAGGCAGCTAGCTGTTGCTGCAAGGTCTCATTGGTTCTCCTGGTCCGTTCCATTTCTTCCTTAAGACGGCGGATGCGGACTGTGTTGACACCAGAATTGGCATCAATCTCCATGACTCGATCGATGGCTGCTCGACCTTGTTCATCATTACGGGCTATTCTGCGGATGATGACGGGTAGAGCTCGATCCCCAGAGCCACCTTCGCTGAGGTTCTAAAAGCTTTGATCCCCAAAGTATGGTAAGGGTTGACCCTGCTAATCGCTCCATCGATTCAATTTGGTTGCCCACAAGGGTGTAGGACCTCGAAAAACTAGTCGGGGGTTGTTGTTTGGGGCTTGACCTACTAGCGGTAGGTTGTTGACTCCATGCTCGGAGTCAGATCCATCAGAAAAGACTTCTGCTTGATGATCTTCTAAAGGGATTTGGTGCTCATCATCAGACTCTGCCCCAAGCCATCCAACATTTCCGTTGGGTGGAAAGTGTGGGTCGCCATGATGGAATCCAGCCATTTAAATCTACGCGAAAAGAGAGGTATAAGAATCTCGTGTATAAATAGTTTGTAGTAGCACAAAATACTCGTATAGTATTTTAAGTTTAATGTTACGTTCTAGTGTTCTCATTGTGGTATTTGTTGGGATTGAAACCCTAATTGAGATTTGATGAACAAGATGCGGAAAATAAGAACAAACACAAATATGAAGATTATGTCGAATGATCACTCGATTTATTGAAATATGAGGAATGAATTACACTTAAAGTATAGACTAAAGAATCTAACACTACATAAGAAACCTCACGTGGCGGCTACATTTTGCCTCACACTCTTAACCCTAATTATGAATAATACATGACTATTTATAGGGAAAAGACAAGTCTTGGGCTTTTAACCTAGAATTCATCAAAGGGGCCCATTGCCATCATCCATGGAGTGCTTTGAAACCCTACAATCTCCCCCTCAAAGTATGGAATGGATGACAATGCTTTAACTTCCAAAACAAGCACCTAGCAAATAAAAAAATCTGCAACGAGGAATATATGAAGCAATCCACGAATCTTGATTCTTCAATAGTCTTCAAACACGGGCTCTAGGATATATATAAATCAAGCACTGAAGTAATGTCTTTAAACTTCATTTTCGAATGTAATCCCAAAGAATCTTCATGAAAACCAAACCCGCCATAAAAACCCATTTCAGAACAAAGAAACTGAATCACTTCTTGTCTTTGAAGAGCTCCCCCTCCAAGTCACAACGATCTTCAAATAAGCTAATGATATAAGCCATCAAAAAATATCATGTAACAACCCAAACTTTAAGATTCGTAATGCCACTTGATTGAGAAAATACAAGAAGTCGGAGATATAACAAGTCCTTAGCAGAGCTCGATGAAAAACTTCTGCTGTAAAGGATACTTCTCTGTAAAAACCTTAGTAGAGCTCGATGAAGAACTTCTGTTGTAAAAGCTACCTTCATAATTCTCCCACAAGCTTTATCAAAAATCTTCAACTTTGAAAAGTCACAAATCCAATTTCGAATGGCCATACCAAATTCTCCCCCGATTTATAATCAAAAACATGATTATAAAGCCTTCAAATGGTCATGAGAATGATCTTGAATGGATAAAAATTTACTAAGCTCCCCCGAGACAAAATGATATTAACGATGAAGTATAGAATCCGAAAAAGTTGTGAAAATTTGACGTTATCACGAAAAACGACTTTCCGAACCGCCAAGACTTGATGGAATCATTATTTTTCTGTTCACGAAAAATATATGAGCGTTGAAAAATCCAAAACTGTTCACCAGCCCTTAAAATTGCAAATTTTTCGAAAAATGGGCTGAAATTGTCACTTGCTGAAAATAGGGACTGAAATTGTAATACTGCATCAATACTCCCCTTAATTTCTGACAAAATCTGGAAATCGTCCATAATCGTCAAGATGTGAAAACAATAGGGACCAGAAGTGTCATTTCATTGAAGTTTCAGGGACCATTAATGTAACTTGATATCTTCTTCCCTAATTTAGATGTTGATAAAAGGAATGCGCGACTGGAACAAATGCTACAGATCATACTTTCGTTTCAAGTACAAGCAGCCGAACCTAAGTTCGTTTCAAGACCACCATTTATTCACGCGAACCTGATTTAAAGAACCGAACGTTCGGTTCGTTTCTTATTTTCATATCAAGCTTCGTCAGGCGAAACTCCTTTCGCTTTCGGTTCATCCTAGTCCCAGCATAAACACGCGAATCCAAGATCGAGGTTCGTTCCAATAGCTACCAAAGCGAATCTCCCTCCTTTCGTTCCAAGTGCTAACAAATGACCCCAAGTTTATTTCACGTTCGTTTTGAGCACAAGCCTTCATACCGAGCCCTGAGTTCTGAACACCAAGAATCTCACCCAAAGCGAACCAATTTCAAATACGAACCCAATGTTAGATCGAGGTTTGTTCCAATTCCGTTGATTATACCCCAAGGCGAGTCTCCATTCCCAGGTTCGCTTATTGTTCTCACTGTACATTCTCTTCAAGACCTTTGGTTCCATTTTTTAACAAGCGAACCCAAGATCGTTCTAGGCTCGTTCCAACTCCATCAATCAAAGCGAATCCACATCAACGAACGTCAGACCTTTCGCTCCGAATTAGTCACACAGATGTTCATTCGATCGTTCACAGGTAAGGTAATTTTGACCTTCATTTGATAATTGTTCTTCTCAATTGATTTCCAATTCCAGTTTCATTCGTTCGCAGTGAACATCATCAATTTTGACTTTTTGATTTTGACTAACGTTTGCACCTGTTACGATTTCATTCCGATAAACTCTCAAATCCGATGCGTTCTCAGTGAGTTCAATGGAACCAAAGATTTTGCATTACCATTCCATCTCGTTCCGATAGATGCCATCCAACATCACAACTTTGAAACCAAATTCTGAGAAATTGGTACCGACTCCGAGATCTATATTCTAATTGCAAAAGCCATCTGTTCTGATTACAAGCTAATCTCTGATTGGTGATTTGAGTTCCGTGAAAATCACAAGTCATTTCCAGATCGAATGTGTTTTTCATTTAAAACAACAAACTTCCTTCAATGGTTCATCAATGTACCCAGAAACTCAAGAACAACAATCGATAAAAAAAAAACTTGAAATCAAAAGGAATCGATTCATGAGTCGATAATCACGACACGGATGTTGAAATTGATAATCACGAATGATTGAATTTAAGCACAGAACAAAAACACAAACGGAAACGGAGACATAGATGTAATATTAGGGCCAAATAAAACTGGATCGTGATTTACCATATGGACGAGGAATAGTGAATTGACCAAAAGATTGGGCCAGATTGAAAGAATTTACGAACAGATCCAATTAGGTCAAAACAGAGTAATAAAACCGATGAACTGATTCAATATGAACAGAAGAATGAATCGAAAAATACCAGATGAACAGTATATATCTCCATGAATAGTAACTTGTACAAAAATCTTGATTCCATACTGCCAAAACACCAATAATCTTCAATATATGTGCAGAAAATCACCAAATCAAGAACCGATACTTCAAAAATCCATAGATCTTCAAAGACCCGCTCTGATACCACTTGTTGGGATTGAAACCCTAATTGAGATTTGATGAACAAGATGCGGAAAATAAGAACAAACACAAATATGAAGATTATGTCGAATGATCACTCTATTTATTGAATTATGAGGAATGAATTACACTTCAAGTATAGACTAAAGAATCTAACACTACATAAGAAACCTCACGTGGCGGCTACATTTTGCCTCACACTCTTAACCCTAATTATGAATAATACATGACTATTTATAGGGAAAAGACAAGTCTTGGGCTTTTAACCTAGAATTCATCAAAGGGGCCCATTGCCATCATCCATGGAGTGCTTTGAAACCCTACAGTATTGTTGGTAAGATTTTAGACTTGTTGCAACCACACAACTATACTTAGGCACATGTTAGTCAACGCTCGAATAATATAGTTGATCAGGCTATATCTTCCCAGTTTTGACTATGTGTCTCTAAGTCCAACTGTGTTGTTCAACAATCGTAATTCTTTTGTACTGTCCTAGTTACACTGATTTAAGATGAGTCTTGAATGCGCTCCATCTTCTCAAAAGCTGGCCTCGGTACCTGTCTACTGATGACCTGAGAATACAAGTTATTTTGAAAGAGTTTATCAACATTAAGCTGGCGAGTTCATAAGTATTGTAGTGTCGGTGTTTGTATCAAAATGTTTGAACGTAGTTATAAACATGAGTTTCTAAACATTGGTAATATAAGTACGTGAATGTTTGTAAGTGTTTGTAAAAGTTTAAATCTCTTAGAAAAACCTATATTTTCCATTAAAAGTAGCCTTCTACCAAGGTGTAATTGTTTTATATGTTCGTTTGCTGTAAAAGTGTGTAACTTTCCCCAGTGTAACTATCATTCTCAAAATATAGTTTGTACATTGATGTTTAAGCGAAAAGATCACTAAATATGTAAAGGGTAAATTAATGTAGTACTGTAGTGTTGTATTATTGGAACTACTGCTGTACTAACTACCTTAAACCGGATTTATATTAAGGTATCATGTGATTAATTGTACCATACTATCGACTGGATAAACAACGAAAAATGTAGGTCGTAAAATGAAATAACGTTTGGCACCTGCAGACCTGCAGGTCCAGCTGTAGCTAGCAGCAAGGTGTAGGATAGTCAATCCAGTATAGATCTATACGCAAACTCACGCTCTCCCTTCAAGAGACTCTGGCTACAACACAGGACATGACATTGAACTCATGCTTCGATACGGATCACAATGGTTAATGTATTCATGTATATGTAATGAAATCTTACTCGTTATGGTATCGTTGTATATGTTCTCTTTCTAGTATAGTTGTATATGTTCTCCTTCTAGTATAGTTGTATATGCTCTCTTTCTAGTATAGTTGTATATGTTCTCCTTCTAGTATAGTTGTATATGTTCTCTTTCTAGTATAGTTGTATATGTTCTCCTTATAGTATAGTTGTATATGTTCACCTTTTAGTATAGTCGTATATGTTCTCTTTCTAGTATAGTTGTATATGTTCTCCTTCTAGTATAGTTGTATATGTTCTCTTTCTAGTATAGTTGTATATGTTCTCATAGTAATAAGTATTGACTCATGAATGAACTGAGTCATTGATCTAACAATAGTATAAGTATGATCGTGTGTTACCCCGATGGTAACTTACAAATGATGTAACTAGTATGTATGAACATGGAAGAACTTTTATGACTATATATGTACACGTGATATATAATTAATAGTTAAACGACCTTCGGACGGCTACCCGATATCCCACCAGACCACATCCAAATCGAGGAAAAGGAAATAGGGCGTGCGGCCTTCCTAAGCCTTTTAAACATTTCTTATATAACTATACATATACGGGCATGCAATTTATAATAAGTATAACAAAGTTTAAGTAAAATTATTTGATAAGTAAAAGAGTTTTTAAATCAGTTTGAAGTAAAACAACTTTGATAAACAGTTTGAATAGTAGTAAAATCATTGGTTTTGTAGTTATTAATCACATGTAATTGATGTAATAACTATAAGTATTCAACTTCTATTCCCCCCCCCCCCCACATAAAAGCATTTAAAACATTTAAAAGTATTTCAAAGGTTAATTAAAGGGGTATGAACTCACTTGTGGTGAGTGGATTGGATTGAAGTGTCGGGTACGGTGCTAGGTGACAAATGAAGACTTGTACACACGCACGAGCCTAGTTATCATATAATGAACATATATATAACTGATTTGCCAATTTATAACTAATAAATTAAGTTAGGAAACCCTAGAACATGAAAACACTTTGTATCAAGTGTTAAAGTTCACAAGGATTGCATCCGAGTGTTGGTAGGGCAAAACTAGTACGTTTGGAGTCCAAGGGTAAACTCCCTTGGAGTTTACGGTTTTGGTGGTCAAGACTTAGAGAGTTTACAGCAGTAAACTCTAGATTTTATGGTCATAAGCGCTAGTCTTAAAGTCCAAGTGTTGTTTTGTGGTTTAGCAAGCCATTGAAGCATTTCTACTAAGTGGTTTAGCCTTTGGAATGGACTAGGGCAACAAAACAACTCATTTGTGGAGTTTACGGCCTCATGGCATTTTCCTTTGGGTTTAAAAACCGTAAACCCATATGGAAGAGATTATAGCCATGTTTTCAAGTCCCGAACACAATTAGGTAAGTGTATAAGCTAGTTTATAAGCCTAAGGAAGGAAAATAACCCATTTTAACATACTTTAGGGTGTTTACAGTTTTGGGAGATCCCCAAACCGTAAACACCTATATTTGTGGGTATTTGATGTTTTTCAATGCTTAAACACAATAAAGGAAAGTTTAAATAAGTCAAGGATGGTTTATACATCAAACTAGGGCTTAGATAAGGACTTGGGCACACTTTGGTGCACTTTATGGTGTTTACGGCCCAAGCATCTCCTTGGACCGTGAACACATCTTGCCTTGTGTTCTTCACATATTTTCGTGGTGTTTAAATGTAGTACTAGATTATAATCACTCAAGGATGGAAGCACTTACTATTAGAAGGCTTGATTTGAGCTAAAAGGTCAAGAACACTTAGTGTGTGTTCACAGTTTTTGGGGAGTAAACTCATACATATGTATGAGTTCACAGTTTTTGGGTGAATTCTAAACCCAAAACATAAAAGTTTGGTTGGGTGTATCTAATACACGAAGTGTTTGCGGTTTTCAAAAATCAAAACCCGAGACGACACTTTCTTTCACCCGTTCCCTTAAAAATAATATTAAAATAATCAAACAAACTTTATATTTCTTAAAAAATAAGAAATAATGATATTAATTTATGATACGAAGTGGTTGACTTTTAGGGTTTGACCAAATGAAAATTTCGGGTTGTCACATTATACTTATAATACTATAAGTTAATAATAATAATATATATGTATAAGATCAAAGTCGTCTTACCGCTAGTACGCCTCATTCACGAAGCTAGTCTATAAGGTGGGTATAAGGTTGTTGCCTATAAAATGGCAACTTAATGGGTGTCCACTCTCACCCACCGCTTGCTTGACTGGTGGAGGGTCGTTAGTCGAACGGGTAGGACAATGACTTAAAAAATCTCATTAAAAGTATAATGATTATTATAAAGTAACTAAATGTTTTATAAATTCCCAATCTTAATTACTTTAGGAAAAATGTGAATAATGTGCTAATCCATGAAATTACACGTTGCACCATGTTTAAGTCATTGGTGGAGTGTGTGGTTTACCGGCACACTAACTTGGACTTAACAAGGAAGGCAAAGGGTGACTTAAGGTTTTTCATGAGGTTGGAAGGAGCGCGTGTGGTTTACCGGTACAACGATTAAGTGAAAAACATTAAGGGTACTTTGCATGGTTACTTCACACCTTGTTTTGTGATCCTTGGTATCCCAGTCACAAAACATGAAGGTCAAACTCGAGATTGAAACATGCCATTGAAAAGTTCAATGAATCTCAAAGAATCTAGGAATTTCTAAAAGCCAAATAAAACCTAATAATTTATGTTATGTTTTCATGGTGGAAATTGGTGAATCGTCATTCACCTACCTTTCAAATATGTTATAACTTGGATTACGACATCCCTCTTCTATGTTATAATATATTGTTATTGGATCCTAGCCTTGATATAACATTTGGGTGTTTTATTAAGGACTATCCCTATATCTAAACTAAACTTAGTTTCTTCCTTTCAGATGTCTTCCAACAATGCTACTCCTGGATCAAACCCTACTGGCTCCTTCTCTCTCATGAACCTTTTTGGGAGAGTCATCTTTGATGGAGCCAACTTTACTGACTGGATCAGAAACATCAGGATGGTCACTCGTTATGAGAACAAGGAATATGTTCTTGACAAGGAGCTCAAGGTGCCTGAGCCAACTGCTACTCCTGAGGAGTTTGCTGAATATGAGGCACATGAAAGATATGCTACCAAAGTGGCATGCATCATGATGGCCACCATGATAGCCGAGCTCCAAAAGTTCTATGAGGACTACTATCCTTTTGAGATGCACCGGGATTTGATGGACCGCTACCATCAGAGTGCTCGTCAAGAGTGATATGAAATCATCTCCTCTATGATCACAACCCGAATGAAAGATGGTGAACCCATCACAAGCCACATGCAGAAAATGCAAAGGTATGTGGATCGATTGATGAAGTTGAATGTGAACTTCCCTGAGGATTTAGCAATAGATATTTTTTTGCACTCCTTACCTTCGTGTTATGATGAATTCCGCATGACATACCACATGAATAAGGAGGAAGTTACACTCAGCAAACTTTAGGGACTCCTAAAGACCGCAGAATCATGTCTTAAAGGTAAGTCGGTTGTGACCACTCCTACTACTACTCCAAACTCAGCACTTGTCCTGGAAATCGGGAAAGGTAGAGGGAAGAAGAGAAAGAACCCTTCCAAGGGTACCAAGGGTAAGACCCTTGATGGCTCCTCTTCTAGCGGAACCAAGAAAGGTTTTGTTACACCTTATTTTGATCCCAAAGAGGCTGAATGCTTCTATTGCCACGAAAAAGCGCACTGGAAGCGTAACTATCCAAAGTACCAGCAAGATTTGAAGGATGGGAAAGTTAAACCCAAACATGCATGTATTTACACTATTTCATCTAATAATTCACTCTATTCTAACTCTTGGGTCCTTGATACCGGTTGCGGTGTTCATATTTGTTCTGAATTGCAGGGACTAAGAAGAAATGAGAATGTGGAGCATGGAAAGATAAACTTGATCATGGGGAATTGGAAAGTTTCACCTGTCACCAAGATTGGAGTTTATACTTTGTTGCTTAGTATTGGATTTACTTTAGATTTGAATAAATGTTGTTATTCGCTAGAAGTGACAAGAAATGTTATTTCCTTTCATGCTTTGTATAAACAAGGTTTTACCTTTTCTTTTGATAATGAAATTGGTGGAATAAATGCTTACTTTAATAATGTGTTTTATTTTAAAGCATTACCTTGTGATGGTGTGTATGAAGCTGTGTCTGTTGTAGATAATTTAGGAAATAATGTATTGTGTATTGATTCTATTAATGATAATAACTTGGATAAAGCATCATTATGGCATTGTCGTCTTGGACATATAAGCAAGAAACATGTCACACCCCAAAACCGGAACGGCGGAAACGTTCTGGGGTGGATGACGTCATGTCAAGTATCACAACACATGCATTATAGTAATCAAAGTACAACAAAACATTGCATTAATAGTAATAGTTTTACAAGGTTACATTACAACAATTTAAAGTAATACAAGTAATAGAATAAATACAGCGTGGTACTAAGCTATCTTCATCAACTGCTCCGGGGATGTACCTATCTAATGCTAACCTGAGAATACAAGTTATTTGAAAAGCGAGTATCAGCATTTTTACAATGCTAGTGAGTTCATAAGTATTTAGTGTCATTTAGTCAAATAACTTTATAAAGCAGTAGTTTAAGTGATTTCAGTGTATTAGTGTTCTTTCCAAAAAATCCTATATTTTCTTTAATAAAAGCAGCCTTCTACCAAGACTGGTCAGTGTAATGTGGTAAGAAGAAGTTTCCCTTAATTGCTAATAATATCAAAATACTGAATTTGATTATTAAAGAAAGCAGAGGCATCAGGGAATAACATATGCCTCAGCAGTGAGGACTGCTGACTAAGGCAAAAGAGTCATAGACTCCAGGAAAGTATCGAACAAACGACACGCCTGGTTCAGTCTAACAAATGGAGAAACAGACCCCCGAAGGTACCAAATGAAAGGTGCAACTGGTAACGTCTAAAACAGTGAACGCAGACCGAAGACGATACCAAATGGAAGGTACATCTTGCAAGGTCATAACAATGAAGACAAACCGCAAACGATACCAAATGAAAGGTACATCTCGCAAGGTCAAAACAGTGAAGACAGACCACAGACGATACCAAATGAAAGGTACATCTTGAAAGGTCAAACAGAGATAACAGACCCCAGACGGTATCAAACGATAGATACATCTTGTAAGGTCAAACAAAGACAACTGACCCCAGATGGTATCAAATGAAAGATACATCTAGCAAGGTCAAAACAGTGAAGACAGACCACTGACGATACCAAATGAAACGTACATCTTGAAAGGTCAAATAGAGATAACAGACCCCAGACGGTATCAAACGAAAGATACATCTTGTAAGGTCAAACAGAGATAACAGACCCCAGACGGTATCAAATGAAAGATACATCTGGCAAGGTCAAAACAGTGTGACTCTGAAAAAGGTGACATCAGCATACAGTGTAAATCGCTGACAAAATACTGTTACCTTAAAGCCATGAATTATGAGGCAACCTAGGATACTCGTAACCATACTGACTAGAGTACTAGTCGCCCTACAACCATCTATATAATGTGACATTTGTCACCCCTTGGCTTGGTAGGCCGTGGACTGTAGCTAGAAGTCAGGGTGCGGGGTTATCAATCCTGTATAGGCCTATACACACTATGTCCGCTCTCCCTACAGGAGAGTCTGGTTACCAACTAGACAACGGAGAAGGCCGCGTCCCGAAGATGCATCCCAAATAGAGGATAGTGTGTTACTAGGAGGGAGTGGGTTTCTTATGTAAGTGTAGACTAGAGGTATAGACTCTTAACTGAATTGACTGAAGAAAACTCGTATGTCTATGCTCGTATACGTAATATATAACTAATGAATCGAACGACCTTCAGATGGACATCCGATCCCACTAGACCACATCTCAACGAAGAAAAGGAAATAGGGCGGACAAGCCTTCCTAAGTCCTTCAATCATTATTTATATGCATCTATACAATCATAAACATACATCTAACTATGCTTGAGTGTGTATCATACGGTGAAGTATAAGTGTACAGTGGAACCTCTGAGTCGTGAAGTATAAGTGTACAATGGAACATCTGAGTCGTGAAGTATAAGAGTACAGTGGAACATTCGAGTGGTGAAGTATACGTGTACAGTGTGGGATAATCGAACCATGAAGTATAAGCCTACCAAGTATAAGTGTATCACGAAGCAGAGACGACAATAAGTGATGTAAGAACGTCTATCAAGTATAAGTGGAGTAAAGTCGTTATCCAGTATAAGTGAAGGAGAAATCGTATCACTAAGTAAGAGCATGAATAAGTATAAGCGTCATCAAGTATAAGCGACTATAGGTATAAGTGAAAATGTTACCGAGTCAGAGTATAAAATAAGTATAAGTGAAGCAGTAGTATTTTATAAGTAAAAGTATACGTCGAAAAGGGAAATCTTTAATGAAAAATCTTTATGTATAGAGAAAATCACAAATTGTATTCCTTCGTAAAATAAGTTTAAAACCTTAGAGGATCTTTCATAAACCAGTTTAGAATGAATTTGAATAAATCAGTATAAGTAAAAGTTATGAAACAGGTAAAGGTCATTTTAGTGTCCCACTCGGTAAAACAGTATAAAGTGGTAAAATCTTGTGCGTGCGGGTTATCAATCATATGCGATTGACATGATAACTGGCATGTTTAACTTGTATCCCCCCCTATAAAGCATTTAAAAGGTTCATTCAGGGGTATGAACTCACCTGGTGTAAGTAGGTCCGACGAGAGTGCTGTTTGGGCGTTTGGTGCTACGTAAGGACTCGAACACACACAATGACCTATTTAACATATGATAACATATGTTTACATGTGATTAGCACATTTAATACTAATTAAACAGATATATGCGCTCACAGGAGCGGAAAACACTTTGGCTAAGTGTTTGGGTGTCCCGAGTAGCGTTTAAGGGTGTGAATGGCTAAGGAATGGAGTTTGCTATCCAAGAATACCCCCTTAATACATAGTTTACGGCCCAGGGACTACTCACCATGAGTTTACGGCCGTAAACTCATGGTGATGGGTTCTAGGGTGTTTTAAGGCTTCTAGCTTGTTCATGGGATTTTTCTAAGGACTTTTCATAAAAGGCATGAGTGGATTTGAGGCTTCTGAGGGCATTATATTGGAGTTTACGGCCTATGAACACTCCCATGGGAGTTTACGGCTGTAAACTCTCATACCTTGGATTTTGTGAAGTTTAAAGTCCCTAATGCCTTTCTAGTGATTTCTAATGAAGTATGATGCTATTTTGGAGGATTAAAACCATCATTTGAGTGGGTTTTGGGGAGTTTACGGCCTAGATAAATGCTTGGGCCGTAAACTCCAAATCAAGCCTCATTTCATTGTGTTTAAGTCCTTAAATCCTTCCTAGCATTTTATAGAAATTGTCTAAGGCCATTTGGGGGGTAAAAACCACACTTTTGGGCACATTTAGGGGTGTTTACGGCCAAGGTATAGACCTGGACGTAAACTCCTTTTAATAATTCATCTTGGAGGGTTTCAAGGGTCTAAACTCAAGAGGATAAGTTCCTAAATTATGTATGAAGCCCTAGGATGAGTTTGGAGTGCATTTGGGACCATGACTTGGGGAGTTTACAGCCTAAGCATGTGCTTGGGCCGTAAACTCTTCTTTGAGTCCTAAATCCATGCATTTTAGTGTTTAAACACCCCTAGGGTATATCCCCTAATAGTTTCTAAGCTTGTGGTCAAGTTTAAAGGCATGATTGGCACCATTTTAGGGGTTTACGGCCCTAGAATGTTCCTGGGCTATAAACTCCTTATTCCATGCCTTCTTGGATGATTTTTGGGCTATAAACATAAATCACTATGTTTAGAATAAGCTAGGGTAAGCGGACTTACAATTTGGAAGCGTTTGGTTGCGGTTTCGGGGCGAAAACGAATCTAGAGAGAGAGTATAGAGAGAGAGTGTGTAAAAAGTCTCCAATAGACTCCACTCACCCTTATATAGGGTTTTGAGTCGGGACACAGTGGAATTCTACCCGATACTGCCGTTAAACGGGGCTTTTGGTCGCACCCAATTTAGTGGTCGTAATAATAAACTAATATTTTCCAAGTAAATGGAAATATGTGCTATGTATTTTATTTCCTTTTATCACGACTTAACGGCATATAAACATACACAATTGAAATGTTTATTAAACTTGACGACTTCTCATTAACAGAACTTTTGAACAGTGGAATATTCCATTAACGGTAATGGAGAAATGTATCGGGGCAACTTGGGTTGTCACAAAACACATAGGCCAACTCCAAAAGGATGGAGTTTTGGAATCATTTGACCTAAATCAGATGATTGTTGTGAATCATGCTTACTTCAAAAAATAAGAAAGTCACCCTTCACTGGTTCTTGTGAGAAGGGTGAAAGTTTGTTGGATCTTGTATATACAGATGTATGTGAACCCTTCAAAACTGCCACAAGGGATGCTAATCGTTATTATGTGACGTTTACAGATGATTATAGTAGATATGGATATGTCTACTTAATCAAGCATAAGTCAGAGAGTTTTGAAAGGTTTAAAGAGTTTAAACAGGAAGTTGAGAATCAATTGGGCAGGATCATTAAGATGCTTCGATCCGATCCTGGTGCTGAGTATTTTAGTATCGAGTTCCTTGACTATCTAAGGGAATGTGGGGTTGTCTCACAATTGACACCTCCCAGGACACCACAGTTGAATGGTGTAGCTGAGAGGCGTAATCGAACCTTGTTGGACATGGTTCGTTCCATGATGAGTCGAGCTACACTACCAATCTCATTTTGGGGGTATGCATTAGAGACTGCCACCCATATCCTTAATCTGGTCCCTACAAAGAAGGTTGCCAAAACACCTCACGAAATGTGGACTGGAAAAGCTCCTAGTCTAGCCCACATCAAGGTTTGGGGTTGCGAGGCTTTCGTGAGATGCGATACTGATGACAAGCTCGAACCTCGAAGCAAGAGGTGTATTTTCAATGGCTACCCACAAAAATCCTTTGGTTACCTCTTCTATAGACCTAGTGATAATGTGGTCTTTGTAGCAAGGAGGGGTGTCTTTCAAGAGAGGGAGTTCATAAGCCAAGGAGACAGTGGGAGGCTAATTGACCTTGAAGAATTTCAAGAGTCAAGTGGTGAAGGAACCTCAAACCCTAGCAGTCAACTTGAGGAGGAACCTCCTGTTGATCCAATAATACCTCCAATTGTACCTCTGAGGCGTTCCACAAGGGTTAGCAATGAACCTAAGCATTACTATGGTTTCCATATTACTGCGGAAGGTGAGACACTTATCAGTGATGGGACACTGGTAAGTATGGATGAAGCTAACAACTATGTGGAAGCCATGGCATGCCCCGAGTCTGCTAAATGGACAGAGGAAATGGATAGCGTGATACAATCCATGTATGACAATCAGGTCTGGGACTTGGTTGACAATGTGCCAGGTCGTAAGATAGTTGGGTGCAAATGGATCTTCAAGAAGAAGACCGACATGGATGGCAATGTACATACTTATAAGGCACGACTGGTTGCAAAGGGCTTTTCTCAAACTCTAGGAGTTGATTATGATGAGACCTTTTCACCAGTAACCAAGATTAAGTCTATTAGGGTATTGTTAGCCATAGCTGCATTTCATGACTATAAAATATGGCAAATGGATGTCAAAACCGCTTTCCTTAATGGAAAGCTGGCTGAAGATGTTTACATGGATCAGGCAGAGGGTTTTGTCAGCATATAGTACCCTAATAGAGTGTGTAAGCTTGAGAAATCCATCTATGGATTAAAGCAAGCACCTCGCAGATGGAATCTTTGCTTTGATAAGAAGGTCAAAGAGTTTGGATTTTCTAGGAGTGAAGATGAATCTTGTGTATATGTCAAGGATAGTGGGAGTATAGTTAGCTTTTTGGTGTTGTATGTGGATGACATACTACTCATAGGAAATGACATCCCAACTATACATGAATTCAGGTCCTGGCTTGGGAAGTGTTTCGCTATGAAGGACCTAGGAGAAGCTGCCTATATTCTAGGAATAAGGATCTTGAGAGACCGGAATAAAAGAGTAATTGGACTTAGTCAGAGTACATACTTGGATAAGGTGTTGAAGAGATTCAGCATGCAAGATTCCAAGAAAGGAGAGTTACCCATCCAGAGTAACACTAGACTGAGTAAGACTCAGAGCCCGAGTACTGAGGATGAGATAGCATAAATGAGTAGAGTACCTTATGCTTCGACAGTAGGCTCGATAATGTATGTTATGGCATGTACTTGTCCTGATGTAGCCTTTGCTTTAAGCATGGTTATCAAGTATCAACGGAATCCTGGTAAGGCTCACTCAACAACGGTAAAAAACCTTCTCATGTACCTGCGGAGGGCTAAGGACTGGGTCGTTACCCTTGGTGGGAGTGATGACTTGAAAGTTGTAGGGTATAGTGATGCTGGCTTCAAGACTGATAGGGATAATTTCCGCTCTCAGTCGGGCTGGGTCTTTACGTTAAACGGAGGAGAAATCTCTTGGAAAAGTTCCAAACATGAGACAGTGGCTAATTCAACTTGTGAATCAGAGTATATAGCGGCAAGCGAGGCGGAAAAAGAGGCTATGTGGCTAAATAACTTCATTGAAGACCTTGGATTTGTACCTGCTATGTCAAAGCCCAGAGAGATTTTCTATGATAGTGTAACTGTAGTTGCCTTAGCAAAGGAACTAAGGGATCATGGGAGATCCAGACACATTGACATAAAATATCATTTCATCAGACTTCGTATAGAAGAAGGACACCTCGTGGCAAAGAGGGTATCATCGGATGAGAACCCGGCAGATCCCCTCACGAAGGGACTGGGTATGGTTAGTATCTCCAGCATGCTAGGAGCATGGCTGAAGGATGATATTAGTCTTAGTAGTTAGTTAATTTTGAAATTTGTAAAATGTAATCGACATTTGATGATGAATAAAAGTTGTGTTTATTTATGAGTAAAGTTTTGCTATCCCTTGTCAATCGTTTACTATTATTTCTTTTGCATGTTTTGACTTCTAGAATATTTATGTTGTTTTACCTATTATTCAAATCATCCACAGTCGGTCATATGTTGGAAGTAGATATGAAGTAAGACTGTCATGAGTTGGTTGTAGAGGTCTAAGATGTTAAACATGGCCTTAACACTCATGAGTGCTCATAAGTTCTGAGTATTGGATTCAACCCACACTCACTGGTATCACTTCATGGAATTTATCTCGAGTGATTTCAAGACGGTAATATCATATAAGTCTTCAAACCTAGAGATATGACTTGTTAATTATGAGTTAGTTATGCATTGAATGTGCGAAACCGCATTGGTAACTCGATGTTATAAAACGTGCGTTTGTATGTAATTTAACAAGTAGTAGAACAAGCATATGAATCAAAGTGTATCTGTTCCTTCTTGGATTAGAAGCTGATATCTGGGCCCCTCGATGATTTTGTTTTGACCTATGTACCGGGCCCTGTCAGAACTAACTTGATGTGTTCAATTAAGTTCTATGTCAAAAAAATCGGAAATCTGAAAACAAACTGCTGGACAATAAGTAAGACCATGTTCCATGTGTTTGTCCGGCTGATATCTAAGAGCAGATAATTATATGATCCCTTATCTAAAATGGCATGCCATCATCTTCTCAGTTCTGAGAAACCTTGAAAAGAGCTATGATTGCTGATCTGTTCCTGAAGTATTACAGTTATAGTTAATAGACATTTCCAAGTGGGAGACTGTTGGATATGGTGTCTAAGTCCATAACTATTTCTGGTATGTACTTGACCCGACCCGACATGGTCCATTTGGGTTGCATGGCACCATGCAATTGGATAGACTAAATGAGAGAAATAACACTTGTGGTTATTAATATATTATAAGTTCTAATATATTAATAATATTATTTAATTAGTTTGATTATGAATTAATTAAGTGATCAAAAGATAACTAATTAAATATATGAGTTGATTATGTAAATCATCCATATCTTGTATAGTGGGCTAAGAGGATCCATGGATAATCAAGTTGGGTTAAACCCATTGGACGCTCCATGGAGGCTCCATGGGAGTTACAAACCCATGGGTCATGGAAATGAAATTTTCATGACATATTAGGGTTTACATGGTGTAACCCTAGATGTGTCAACACTATATAAGTTCATGTTTCTCAAAAAATCGGCTACACACATGCATACTTGAGGGCCAGAGCTGATTTTTAGAGTGTTATACTTTCTCTCGAAGTTTACTCCATAGCATTTGGTGTTGTATGAAGAATTTGAGGCATCACACTTGGGGTGCTAGTCTCATAATGTTTCAAGGATCAAAAGCAACAACAAGGTATGTAGTTTTATCTTTTATTCAAGTTAAAATTGTTCCCCATGTATGCTAGATAGGATCATAGCCTTGGAAATCAACTTTGCATGATAATTAGAAAAACATAGATCCAAGGTTATTAGGGTTGCATGTACACTTAGGAAGTGTTAGAATGCTCAAAACCCATCAAAAGCAACATATATTCCTTATATAGATCAACGATTGGGATTGTGGCTAGACTTGGTGTTGGAAAGATATCTCCCATTTGACTTTCGCTTGATTGATTCTTCTTCAGATAACTATCATCAAACTTGACATAATAGGTTTCTTCGATTTTGTAGGATCATTTGTTGAGAACCCTATATACCTTGGAGGTTAGTGAATAACCCAGAAAGATACCTTCATCAGCTTTCGCATCGAACTTGTTTCGATTTTCTTTGGAATTGAAGATGAAACACCTGGAACTGAAGACATGGAAAAACTTAACTTTTGTTTTGCAAGTATTTAAGATTTCATATGGAGTAAGAGAAAATCGCTTATTCAAGAGGGATATGTTTTGAGTGTAGCAAGTTGTGGCGATGGCATCAACCCAGAAATATAGAGGCAAGTAAGCGAAACTGAGCATGCGTCGGGCTGCTTCACACAAGCCACAAGTTCGTCTTTCAAATATGCCATCATGCTGTGTAGTATAGGGAGTAGAGAAGTTGTGAGTTACTCCATTTTCAGTTAAGAATTCTTTAAAACATTATTTTGAATTCTAGCCCATTGTCGCTTCTGATGTTGCGAACCAGCTTTCGCAAATCAGATTGTGTTGTAATCCTTCCACATAGGCCACCTTTCGGACTGAAAAATCTCCAGCTGTGATCATCCCATAACCCTTTATCCTTCTAAAAGAATTATTTCCATATTTGACACACCCACCATCTTTAAGAGCCCGAAACTCTCTCAACTCTTCCTTTCTTCTTTTCATGTGATGTGAGCAGCCACTATCAATGTACCATTCATTGTCAAACTTCTTGTCATGTATTACCTGCAAAAACAAGCGAATTTAGGAACCCAAAGTTTCTTGGGTCCATGTGAGCCTTTTACAGAACAAGGAAAAGTAATAGCAGGATCAACCAAATACATTTGTTTTCCTAAAGTGATTTTGTCTTTCCCTTTAATGGTGAAAACCTTGATTTTGTTATGTGTTTTGTTTGAATCAGTTTTCATTTTCTCTAGGTTGATTCTGATGGGTTTTGAGCATTCTAACACTTCCTAAGTGTACATGCAACCCTAATAACCTTGGATCTATGTTTGTCTAATTATCATGCAAAGTTGAATTCCAAGGTTATATTCCTATCTAGCATACATGGGGAACAATTTTTTAACTTGAATGAAAGATAGAATAACTTACCTTGTTGTTGCTTATGTTCCTTGAAACCTTGTGAGCCTAGCACCCCAAGTGTGATGCCTCAAATGCTTCACACAACACAAAATGCTCTTGGAAAGACTTTTGAGAGAATACACATTTCTAAAAATCAGCGTAGCCCTCTTGTTTCATATGTGTAGCCGATTTTGGTGGAGAATGGAATTCTTATATAGTGTTGACACATCTAGGGTTACACCATGTAAACCCTAATGTGTCATGGCTCTTCATTTCCATGACCCAACTCCCATGAAGCATCCTATGGGTGGAACCCAACTTGATAATCCATGGAGCCTCTTTGCCTACTATACAAGATATGGATGATTTACATAATCAACCCATATATTTAATTAGTTATCTTTTGATCACTTAATTAATTCTAAATTAATTCTTGATCAAACTAATCAAATAATATTATTAATATATTAGAACTTATAATATATTAATAATCTCCAAGTGTTATTTCTCTCATTTAGTCTATCCAATTGCACGGTGCCATGCAACCCAAATGGACCATGCCGGGTCGGGTCAAGTACATACCAGAAATAGTTATGGACTTAGACACCTTATCCAACAGTCTCCCACTTGGATAAGTCTAATAACTATTACTACAAGTATGACTTTAGGAACCGATTGGAAATCGTAGCTCTTTTCAAGGTTTCTCGAAACTGAGAAGATGATGGTACACCATTTAAGATAAGGGATCATATAATCCTCTGTTCTAGATATTAGCCGGACAAATACATGGAACAATGTCTTACTTATTGTCCCGCAGTTTGTTTCTCAATTTCTGATCTGTTTGACAAAGAACTTAATTGAACACATCAACTTAGTTCTGACCAGGCCCGGTACATAGGTCAAAACAAAATCATCGAGGGACCCAGATATCAGCTTCTAATCCAAGAAGGAACAGATAAACTTTGACTCATATGTTTGTTCTACCACTCATTGAATTATACACAAAATCACATTTTATAACATCGAGTTACCAATGCGTTTTCGTACAATCAATGCATAACCAACTTGTAAGTAACAAATCATATCTGTAGGTTTGAAGACTTATATGATATTACCATCTCACGATCACTCGAGATAGAATTCCATGAAGTGATTCCAGTGAGCGTGGGTTGAGTCCAATGTTCAGAACTTATGAGCACTCATGATTGTTGTAGCCTTGTCCAACACCGTAGACCTCTGCAACCAATCATGACAGTCTTGATTCATACCTACTTCCGACATATGACCGACTGTGGAGGTTTGAATAATATGTTATACCAAACAAAATTATTCTGGAAGTCAAAACATGCAAAAAAAATATATTTAACGATCGACAAGAGATAGCAACACTTTACTCATAAATAAAACACCTTTTATTCATCATCTAATGTCAATTACACTTTACAAATTTCGAGGTTATCTAACTACTAAATCTAATATCATCCTTCAGCCCTATGCTCCGAGCATGCTGGAGATGCTTAACTCAAGTCAGTCCCTTCGTGAGGGGATCTGTTGGGTTATCATCCGATGATACCCTTTTTGCCACGAGGAGTCCTTCTTCTATTCAATGTCTGATAAATTGGTATTTTCTGTCGATGTGTCTTGATCTCCCGTGATCCCTTGGTTCCTTGGCTAAGGCAACAACGCTTTCACAATCACAGAAAATTTCCGTCGGCTTTTTAATAGCTGGTACAACTCCAAGGTCTCCAATGAAGTTCTTCAGCCATATCGCCTCCTTTGCCGCCTTGCTAGCTGCAATATACTCTGATTCACAAGTTGAGTCACCCACTGTCTATTGCTCGGAACTCTTCCAAGAAATTGATCCTCCGTTTAGGGTAAAGACCCAGCCCAACTGAGAGCAGAAATTATCCCTATCATTCTGGAAGCTAGCATCACTATACCCTACAACTCTCAAGTCATCACTCCCACCAATGTTAAGGACCCGGTCCTTAGTCCTCCATAGGTACTTGCGAATATTCTTTACTGCAGTCCAGTGTGCCTTGCCAGGGTTCCCCTGATACCTGCTAACCATGCTCAGGGCAAAGGCTACATCAGGTCGAGTACACGTCATAGCATACATGATCGATCCTCCAGCCGAAGCATAAGGTATTCGACTGATTTCTGCAATCTCAGCCTCAGTGCTAGGGCTTTGTGTCTTACTCAATCTGGCGTTACACTGGATGGGTAACTCTCCATTCTTGGAGTCTTGCATGCTGAATCTCTTCAGCACCTTATCCAAGTAGGTACTCTGACTAAGTCCAATTAGTCTTTTACTCCGATCTCTCAAGATCCTTATCCCTAGAATATAGGCAAATTCTCCTAGGTCCTTCATAGAGAAACACTTCCCAAGCCAGGACTTAACTTCCAGCAGATTTGGGATGTCATGTCCTATGAGTAGCATGTCATCCACATACAATACCAAAAAGCTAACTATACTCCCACTAGCCTTGAAATACACATAAGATTCATCTTCACTCCTAGAAAAGCCAAATTCCTTGACCTTTTCATCAAAGCAAAGATTCCATCTTCGAGGTGCTTGCTTCAATCCATAAATGGATTTCTGAAGCTTACACACTCTATTAGGGTACTCGTTGCTGGCAAAACCTTCTGGCTGACTCATGTAAACATCTTTAGCCAACTTTCCATTAAGGAAAGCGGTTTTGACATCCATTTGAAAATTTCATAGTCATGAAATGCAGCTATGGCTAACATAACCCTAATAGACTTAATCTTGGCTACTGGAGAAAAGGTCTGATCATAATCCACTCTAGGAATTTGAGAGAAGCCCTTTGTAACCAGTCAAGCCTTATAAGTCTGTACATTACCATCCATGTCGGTCCTCTTCTTGAAGATCCATTTGCACCCTACAGTCTTACGACCTAGTACATTCTCAACCAAGTTCCAAACTTGATTGTCATACATGGATTGTATCTTGCTATCCATAGCCTCTTTCCATTTAGTAGATGCGGGGCCTGCCATGGCTTGTTCGTAGTTGTTAGGGTCATCCCGACCTACTAGTATCCCATCACTAATAAGTGTCTCACCTTCTGCAGTAATATGGAAACCATAGTAATGCTCAGGTGCACTCCTAACTCTCGTGGAATGCCTTAGAGGTAAAGATTCATCAATTGGCTCAACACGAGTTTCCTCCTCAAGTTGAGGGCTAGTGTTTGAAGTTCCTTCACCACTTGACTCTTGAATTTCTTCAAGATCAATTTGCCTCCCACTGTCTCCTTGTCTTATAAACTCTCTTTCTCGAAAGACTCCTCTTCTTGCTACAAAGACCACATTATCACTAGGTCTGTAGAAGAGGTAACCAAAGGATTGTTGTGGGTAGCCGATGAAAATACACCTCTCGCTTCGAGGTTAGAGCTTATCATGAGTCTCGCGTCTCACGAAAGCCTCACAACCCCAAATCTTGATGTGGTCTAGTTTGGGTACTTTACTAGTCCACATCTCGTGAGGAGTTTTGGCAACATTATTTGTAGGGACTAGATTAAGGATATGGGCGGCAGTCTCTAAGGCATACCCCCAGAATGAGATTGGTAGCAAAGCTTGACTCATCATGGAACGAACCATATCCAACAAGGTTCGATTACGCCTCTCAGCCACACCATTCAACTGTGGTGTACCGGGAGGTGTGAATTGTGAGACAATCCCACATTCCCTAAGATAGTCGAGGAACTCTAAACTAAGATACTCATCACCTCAATCGGATCGAAGCATCTTAATGTTCCTTCCCAATTGATTCTCAACTTCCTGTTTAAATTCCTTAAACCTTTCGAAAGTCTCTGACTTATGCTTGATTAAGTAGACATATCCATATCTACTGCAATCATCAGTAAAAGTCAAATAATAACGATTAGCATCCCTTGTGGCATGTTTGAATGGTCCACACACATCCATGTGTACAAGGTCCAACAAACCTTCACCCCTCTCACACGAGCTTGTGAAGGGTGACTTTGTCATTTTTCCAAGTAAGCATGATTCACAACTATCATTTGACTTTAGGTCAAACGACTCCAAGACTCCATCCTTTTGGAGTTGGCCTATGCGTTTCTTGCTTATATGTCCAAGACGACAATGCCATAATGATGCTTTATCCAAGTTATTATTATTAGTAGAATCAATACACAAAACATTATTTCCTAAGTTATCTACAATAGATACAGCTTGATACACACCATCACAAGGTAATGCTTTAAAATAAAGTACATTATCAAAGAAAGCATTAATCGAACCAACTTCATTATCAAACGAAAAGGTGAAACCTTGTTTGTACAATGCATGAAAGGAAATAATATTTCTTGCCATTTCTGGCGTATAACAACATTTATTCAAATCTAAATTTAACCCACTACTTAGCGATAAAGTATAAACTCCAATCTTGGTGACAGGTGTAACTTTCCTATTCCCCATGATTAAGTTTATTCTTGCTTGCTCCACATTCTCACTTCTTCTTAGTCCCTGCAAGTCACAACAAATATGAATACCACAACCGGTATCAAGGACCCAAGATTTAGAATGGGGTGAGTTATTAGAAATGATAGTGTAAATACCTGCATGGTTGGGTTTAACTTTCCCATCCTTCACATCTTGCTGGTATTTTGGGCAGTTCCGCTTCCAATGTGATTTTTCATGGCAATAGAAGCATTAAGCCTCTTTTGGGTCAGAAGACGGAGTGAAGAAACCTTTCTTGGTTCCACTTGAAGAAGAGCCATCAAGGGTCCGAGCCTTGGTACCCTTTGAAGAGCTCTTTCTCTTCTTCCCTCGACTTTTCCCGATTGCCAAAACCGGAGTGGAGTTTGGAGTAGGAGTGTTAACAACCGACCTCCCCTTAAGACCTATTTCAGCGGTCTTGAGAAGTCCCTGAAGTTTGTTGAGTGTGACCTCTTCCTTATTCATGTGATATGTCATGCGGAATTGATCATAGCACGATGGTAAGGAGTGCAAAATGATATCTATTGCAAGCTCCTCACGGAAGTTCACATTAAGCTTTAGCAATCGATCCACATACCTTTGCATTTTCTGCATGGCTCGTGACGGATTCCCCGTCCTTTATCATGGTTGTTATCATGGAGCAGATGATTTCATACCTCTCTTGTCGTGCACTTTGATGGTGTCTTTCCATCAGATCTTGGTGCATTTCATAAGGGTAGAAGTCCTCATAGGACTTTTGGAGTTCCGCTGTCATTGTGGCCATCATGATGCATGCTACTTTTGTAGCATCGCTTTCATGTGCCTGAAAGTCAGAGATCTCCTGGGGAGTTGCAGTGGTCTCATCAATCTCCTTAAGCTCCTTGTCAAGGACATATTCTTTGTCCTCGTAGCGGTTAATCATCCTGATGTTTCTAATCCACTCATTGAAGTTGGATCCATCAAAATTGACTTCCCCACACAAGTTCATAAGGGTAAAGGAGCCATTTGGATTAAAGCCAGAAGCAACGTAGTTTGAAGACATATGAAGGAAGAGGACAAGATTAGTTTAGATATTAAGAGAGTCCTTAATAATACACCCAAATGTAATATTAAGGCTAGGATCCAATCACAATATATTATAACTTAGAAGAGGTATGCCGTAATCCAAGCTATAACATATTTGAAAGGTAGGTGAATCACGATTCACCAATTTCCACCACGAAAACCGAAATTTTAAATATTAGGTTTTTTGATTGGTTCTTAGAAATTCCTAGATTCTTTGAGATTCAATGAACATTTCAAAGGCATGTTTCAATCTCGAGTGTGCCCTCCAAGTTTTATGACTGGGATACCGAGGATCACAAAACGAGGTGTGAAGTAACCATGCAAATCACTTGGTACCCTTAAAGTTTATCACTCAATCGATGTGCCGGTAAACCACACATGCTCCACCGATACTATAATAAACCTTAAGTCACCCTTTACCTACCTTGTTAAGTCCGAGTTAGTGTGCCGGTTAACCACACACGCTCCACCAACGACTTAAACAAAGTGTAAAGTGTAATTTCATGGATTAGCACCTTATTCACATTTTTCCTAAAGTAACTAAGATTGGGAATTTAATAAAACGTTTAGTTACTTTATAATATTCATCATACTTTTAATGAGAATTTATAAGTCCTTGTACTACCCATTCGGCTAACGACCCTCCACCAATCATGCAAAGGGTGGGTGAGAGTGGACACCCATTAAGTTGCCATTTTATAGGCAACAACCTTATACCCACCTTATAGACCGGCTTCGTGAATGAGGCATACTAGCGGTAAGACGACTTTGTTCTTATACATATATATAATTATTAAATTATAATAATATAAGTATAAGGGTTGAATTTTAACTTTTAAAATTCTAAGGGTTGGAACTAAAGTTTTAACATGACTTTATTTGTTCCAAAACTGGAGGGCAAGTTTTGTAAACTTTCAAAACTTTTCATTTCTTGTAACTTATGATTTTAATAGAGTAATAAAAATGAAGACTCTTCATTTTTCTAACTCTTGTGTTCTTTTAATGGTTTTAATTCAAGTGACTTTTGGTTTTCCATAACTTGTGGACAAGTTTTGGAATCCATTAAAACACATTATGATCAAGAATTAATCTACCACATAGGTTACAAATAATTACTATTATCATCTAAACATCATAAGATCAAGAACATGAAAATGAACACTTTCATGAATCAAAATTACACTTAAAACTTTGTAATTTTGATATCTAGTTTTTTTAAATGAATTAGCAAAGATATTACACCATCTAAAACAAGTTCTCAAGTACCAAAACAGTTTAGGGTAATGTTTCTAGTCCATTTCCAGCAACTAAAGTCGAAAATCTGCACTCTGTGGCTTCTACTCGGCGAGTAGGTTGAAGAATCAAGTGAACTCGGTGAGTCCCCCCATGGACTCGGCGAGTTCATCAGGCAGACAACAAGTTTTTTTGACTTTTTCCAACTTTTTAGCACAAATAACAAACAAACAAGCCTAGGCTCTGATACCACTGATGGGTTTTGAGCATTCTAACACTTCCTAAGTGTACATGCAACCCTAATAACCTTGGATCTATGTTTGTCTAATTATCATGCAAAGTTGAATTCCAAGGTTATATTCCTATCTAGCATACATGGGGAACAATTTTTAACTTGAATGAAAGATAGAATAACTTACCTTGTTGTTGCTTATGTTCCTTGAAACCTTGTGAGCCTAGCACCCCAAGTGTGATGCCTCAAATGCTTCACACAACACAAAATGCTCTTGGAAAGACTTTTGAGAGAATACAAACTTCTTAAAATCGGCCTAGCCCTCTTGTTTCATATGTGTAGCCGATTTTGGTGGAGAATGGAATTCTTATATAGTGTTGACACATCTAGGGTTACACCATGTAAACCCTAATATGTCATGGCTCTTCATTTCCATGACCCATGGGTTTGTAACTCCCATGAAGCATCCATGGAGCATCCTATGTGTGGAACCCAACTTGATAATCCATGGAACCTCTTAGCCCACTATACAAGATATGGATGATTTACGTAATCATCCCATATATTTAATTAGTTATCTTTTGATCACTTAATTAATTCTAAATGAATTCTTGATCAAACTAACCAAATAATATTATTAATATATTAGAACTTATAATATATTAATAATCTCCAAGTGTTATTTCTCTAATTTAGTCTATCCAATTGCACGGTGCCATTCAACCCAAATGGACCATGCTGGGTCGGGTCAAGTACATACCAGAAATAGTTATGGACTTAGACCCCTTATCCAACAGATTCTTCACGAATTATTTCTCATCCTTCCTAAGGTTAGTAGTCGTCTTATTTATTGGAACTTTAGAATTTGAGGCGAGCTTTCCCTTCCCTTTAACTTACTTGAGTGGAGTTTTCTTTGATTGAGAATGATTGGGTTTCTCGGGGACCCTTTTGGGAAATGATGACATATGAGTGAAACTTCCTAATTGTTGTTGCGAACCACAGGAAAGACAGTGTGAACACTATGTGGGTTTTGCCAGTGAATGTGCTTTTACTTTTTGACAAAAGGCCTTTTCTTTGCACACATAGTTGGAGTTTTGGGATTGCCAAAACTACTTCCTCTCATTGATATTTTTCTGATATCTCCTATCTCGCTGATGTTTTTTCTCTGCAAGTTGTTTGGATGATTTGTGAATATTCGCATTCGGTTTCGTTTTCCTTTCATGAGTTTCGCTTCTTACGGAATGAGATTCGCTTGTAATTTTGGTTTCGCTTTGAACCTTCTTAGTAAAACTTGTACTACCTTTCTCGAAGCTTGATGGCTTGTTTATTGGTTCCGTAATGTAACGACCTTTCACCCTCCGAGAGGCTCGTTCTGATAATCCGACTATTTCATTTGTGTTATCAATTGGGGCACACCATAAATGATCATCATAGCCATCAACGTTGTCTTCGTCGACCAAGGCTGTTAGTTTAGCTATTTGGCCCTTGGTAACTCTAGTGGTAGTGTATACTTGATTTGGTACAGTTTTTATCGTTTGTTATACCACATCCTTCTCGTTCATGACTTTGTTATACCACATCCTTCCGTGTATGAGGACTTTCGTTGGTTCAGGTTTGGTCTTAACAAATTTAGAACAACCAACCTCATCCTCTACAAATATTTCGCTCATGTCACTGTCCTCATAAATTACGATGTATTTTTAGCATTGATCATGTTATCTGATCTCAACTTGGAACTTGGTGAATCAAATTTATGTACAGTTTCGATCTTTATTTTTAATTTATTATTTTCATCTAGTAAGTTTTTGAGTATGTCCTTGTGGTCTTTGGACATAGTAAATGACTCAATTTTGTCCAGTCCAATTATGTACGCTTCAGCGGTTTCTTCTAACGAGACAATTGATTCGCAATTATATCAATCAACATCTATTTCATCTTCCTTCAATTCAAGGAAAGTCAAGATCATTTTGTGAATCTTTTTGCCAATCTCACAATGTAAATGCAATTGTGTAATATTACTATAAAGACATTTAGCAATCAAACAAAAAATATTCCTTTGTTTCAAAACCTTTAAGTTATCACGCTGCAAATATATCAATTCGTCTCTTGCGCTAACCAACTCTAATTCCTTCTTCTCTATCCACATCCTTCGCTCCTCACTCTTGGAAGATACCCTGCTGATTTGATCAGTTAGGTTAGAGTTCATGAGGCGAGTTTCTTTTATACTACCACTTAAACTAGAGAAGGTGAATTTTAAATCATTTAGTTATTGTTCATAGTTAGAGACGAGTATTTTAAGTGATTCAATCATGGAATTTACCTTCATGATTAACCGATCACATTCGTTGATCTGCTCTTTCATGGGTTTTGCGGTAAATCATTTTTCATCCCTCTCCTTCGCTTCTTCGCCCTCTCCATCTGTTGTGTAGCCTCTCATTTGTGACACACCAGCAGTCACCATCAAAAATTTGCCAATATACTCATAATTTTCTTCCTTCACTACAAATTCCCTGCCATGTGTGGGCTTGTGAACTTCTTCATCCTCTGATTCAGTTGACCAAACCTCTACACCATCGAACTCATCATCAACTGCAATTTCCTACACAATTAAAGAAGACATATATTTGTCATTAGTTTTCTTCTTCTTGATCGCTTCTAGCCTACGCATATGGTAAGCCTCCTCATCCTCTCCATCTTTCGCAACATGAAATCTTTCATCAGGTGATTCTGCTCGTGCCAATAGTGGCAATCATACCCAGAGTTACAAACTTGATTTCCTTCTTTATTCTCTTCTTCCTTCTAAGTTGTGTTTTTATGCTCCTCTTTTTCCTTCTCAGAGCTGTAACTCCCTTGCTAGTTTCGGTTTTTGGCAGATGTGAATTTCTTCCTAGCGAAATGTTTAGGGTTAGATACCATCAGAGCATACTCTTCACTGGTCAAATCACATTCAGAAGGATCTGACTCTTCTTATTCTTCAACCACATTTTTACTCTTTGAGACAAGGGCTAAGGATCCCATGCCCAAAACTACTTTTGCCTCTTTAGTCACGATACTTTCAAGTGAGTTTAGAATCCCCACCAGTTTTGACAATGACTAAGACTTGAACTATTCATGATCTTTAACGGTGGAAACTACTGCCATCCATTTGAGTCTTAGACCATTCATGAAAGTAACTTTTTATTCGATCACTTCTCTGCCTGTTCCGTGCTTCATCATCTTGCTAAGTAGATGGTTGTAACGCTTGAATGTTTGAATAAAATTTTCTTCTGGTTTTTGCTTAAAGTCACCAAACTCCGAGAGTAGAAGTGTTTGGATGGAATGCTTGAGATCATCATCATTGGAATACAACTCCTTAAGCCTTACCCAAATCTCATTTGAATTAGTACAAGAACTCACCAGACGAAAGGTATCAAATTGCAAAGCGAGCCTGATCATCCTTATTGCTTTTACGTTGTTAATCAACTTGTCCTCATCATCTTGGGGAGCTTCTTTCACATCTAATCAGCTGATTGTACTCTGTCTGTGTCTTATTGGTTCTATTGGTTCCGGAATGAACGAATTGACCCAAAGTGAATGCTTCCCATATTAAATACCCATTTTCTTCGGAGCCGAGAACATAGTCTTCAAAATGAAGAGCCCAGACTTCGTATTCATGAGTATATAAAACCGGAATCCTTGTGGTCGAGTCAATGTTGTTGGAGATGTTGATAGGATCGGTTTGGGACTCGTCATGAGACATGATGACTTGATCTACTTACGTATCAAAAATCAGACTTGTAAAGACAGAGTTAGGGTAAAATCGAAATTAAGGAGTAGCTTCAATAAAGTGATGACAACTCCAACAGATTCGATAATAGCGGAAACCCTAAAGATATTCTTCAAACAGAAGAAATGCATATTAGTTACACAACCTGCTACTCTGATACCAATTGATGAGACTAAAAAGTCTTTAAAATCAATTAGGTTCTTAACAAGCAAATCAAGAAAGTAAATTAAACAAGAATGCAAATGAATCAAACTGTTGTCGAATGATTAAAAAGCCACACCTCAGAACAACTCTATTAAGAATTTCTACTGTAGAGGTGTGGTAGGGTTACAATACGTTTAGAATTCAACAATTAACCTAATATGGTGCATGTATGCACTATATATACAATAACCCTAATAATAAAAATCTGGATAGGCCCAAAACCGTGTACAATATGGACTTATATAAACATGCCCAAAGATGCAACCTAGTTATCCCAATAGGAGAGTTGTAGAGGATGACGATACATACATAGATATATAAGAGTCATTAAAAATGGAGTTCATATGCGAGAGCTACAAAATTTCAAAGTTGGATTTTTACCGACACTCGTTCCCACACACAGTACACTGCATGCACTTTGATAGTCGATCTGCCTAGATATGGGTAATGTGGCGCACTAAGAGGATGACATATGTGAACATCCTACAGTTCATGAACATTAGCGCAATGCACACTCTAAAACTTGTTGTAAATAACATGCTTTAACAGATCAATTCCCCATCCCTTACACTTATTCTCTCTCTGCGTTGATCCTCATGCCACTCCTCGTAGCACCTCTTGTTAATGTTATTTTTTCTACCTTGTAACAATGTTTGCATAACTCACAGGTGAGTTCATGACCTCATTTTCCAAACTCTTTCCGGGGGGGGGGGGGGGGAGATACGTGTTAAAATGCATCTATTACATAGTTATTATTAATTATAACTAAATAAATATGCTCACAATAGAAGGATGATATTATGCCTGATAGATACTCTGCCCAAACATTTTAGCTAATATTATGCCTAGGTGTTAAACTGATTCATACCGATAAATAAGATTATACCTTGTCGATACGCTGGTTAGTTGCTAGGAAACACTGAACACCAAACACTATGATAGCCACCCTTTTGGATAAAGTTAATACCATGTGGTACTCTGCCCAAATACTTAGCTATGCTATACACACTAACTATGGGTGATCCCTAGTCGATACGTTGGACAGTTTCCAAGAAACACACTCTAGCCACCCTTTGAATAAGCTTAGTACCTAGTAGTTACTTTTCCCAAATACTCGGCTACGTCAACACACAAACTCAAATATATATATATATATATATATATATATATATATATATATATATATATATATATATATATATATATATATAAGTTAAATAATATACATAATAAGTATTATATGGAATTTTGATCCCTTAGTCCAAGAGAATGTCCCTTGAAGGACTAGTGCATTCTTGAAGTTGTGGGCAGAAGGAGTACGCTACGCATACAATTGAGTACGCCTAGCATACTAAGGCACGCCCTAGTACATTGGGCGTACACTCATGTATGCGGGGATTACAAAAGAAAGATGGAAACCCTAATTTTTAGGGTTTGGGTGGCATTTAAACATGTTTATGGCCTCATTTCTCTTTACCTAACCAACCTCTACCATCTCTTCATGATTTGAAGCCCTAGAAGCACCTTGTGAGGACATTTCAAGCATTGAAGAGTGTGTTTGTGTGATTTGATGAGGAAGGAAGAAGATCAAGCTCAACTTGGAGGAAGAAGCACCTTAGATATGAGATCGAATTTTCATTTGCAAGCCATTCAAGATATAAAGCTTTCACCATTGTCTCTTAATATCGTAGATCAATTTATGGGGGTTTTATATAATCTTTTTGGTCCCAAAAGTGTCATCTTGAGCATGGAATGTTCTGGACGTTTTGAGTTGTCATTTCAGACGCTAAGAAGGGTCCTTATCCATAAATATGAAGTCCTTGTGGTTAGTTTTGCTCCATGCACCATGTAGGAGGTCTTAGTTGACTAACAGCTTGTGTTAAGCTCTTATTAGGCGTGTAAAGTCATAAAATTGAAACTATATGACTATAGGGTGTGTCTTAGGCATGGATCTAAAATATGGACTTGAGCGCATAAGTCATTAAGAACTTAATGAAGATTTGGGGTTTGTGAGGGTACGCCCCTGCATAGGAGGGAGTACGCCTCGTGTAGGAGGTGAACCGCCCCATAAGCTAGTCAATACAAGGCGTCGCATACCCTAAGCGAACCTCTGAGTTACGCCCCGCATACTTGTATGAGACAACCCTTGTTGAGGTGACTCGTTTGAGTTGATTCGGCCGGGTTGACTCAGTTAATTTAGGGGTTTAACTAGTTAACTTTGACGTTGACAAAGTTTGACTTCTTGGGTATTTTGGGATTTTGATGAAATTAGTCATTTGGTGGATATAGGTATTGTGTAGAGAGCTGAGATTCGAAGTCGGGCCTCATCAGTTATGTTCAGTTACGTGGTGAGTTTCTGTGACATCCCCAAATTCACGACCAGAAAAGACCGATTTGTTTATGCTTTGTTTTATAAAATCAGAGTAATCATTTGATTTAAAGAGTTGCAGAATTTGTTCCCAGAAAACATGATAAATACTTTATCAAAGGATTTCCTAAAGAAATGTATTTTATTCATTTTAAAACATTTGGGATGTCTTGGTTAATACAGACGCATAAGCATAAACAGAACTTATAATTATTTATTCTAATGATTTACAAATCCTTTAATCTCTTAGTGAAATACGTCTTCGTATCGATATATGTGATACAAAGAAAACTGAGTGGGTCAGGCTTGGGAGCCTGGTGAGCATATAAGGTTTTCAACCCACAATAAAACAATTATTATATTCAATCATCCAACAATTAACCTAATTACCCATCCTCATTATCTCCTTTATTTCTTAAGGATTTACCCTAAGAATCAACTATCCTTCATTCGTTCATTCCTAAGGAATTTATCCAAAGCCCATGGATACCAAGGTTCATACAACAGGAACTACGTCATATAATGGCCAGGGTTGATACAATAGACACTAAGTCGCATAGTCGCTAGGGTTTACACAATAGGCACTACGTTGCATAGTCGTCAGAGTTTACACAATAGGCACTACGTTACATAGCCGCCATAGTTTACACAATAGGCACTACATTGCATAGTCGCTAGGGTTTACTCATACCATCTCTCATCATACACCAACTATTCCATCTACCCATGTTCT
Source organism: Lactuca saligna (assembly GCF_052625555.1). Classification (NCBI taxonomy): domain Eukaryota; kingdom Viridiplantae; phylum Streptophyta; class Magnoliopsida; order Asterales; family Asteraceae; genus Lactuca; species Lactuca saligna. Next base: position 228,608,919 of record NC_136420.1, on the reverse strand, counting down.
AGCCAACATATTTGTAGATGTTAAATACATATACAGGTTAACTCATTTAAAAAACTATAAAAACATTCATTCCACCCATTTCAAATAACAAACAATATATAAACACATAGCACGTATTTCATAGTAAATACTTCATATTTATGTGTTAGAAGAAAGTAACTACACACTCACTTGATTAGACGATGCTCGGACAACACTACGGCTCTTTATAGTAATATTCTCCGATGGAACCGGGATATCTTCTAAAAATCGGGCTTCATGCAGGCAGAGTTTCGGCTCGAAACTCTTTTCTTCTTAGGATCTTTGGGGCTTCGGGACTTGCTTCGGGTGTCAGGATGATACCAGGGCCTTGGGGGTATAACTTGCACGTAAAACGAGGCAATATGGAGTGAGAGGAATGAAATTGAGCAACCAAATCAGTTGGACTCGACTTCTATTTATTGGAGGTGTCTGGCCTTTGAACGCAGGGCGTTCCCCAGTGGAATGCAGGGCATTCCCTGAACGCTGGGGGTTCCCTTCGAACGCGGTGCGTAGGAGCAGGGTTCCAGTCTTATCTCTTATCCTCTTAAGTCAACATCGACGTGGCAAATCCAGGGCCAAGCTATGAATGTTGGCCGTTCCACTTTGGGATGTGTGCCTCAAACATCAGAAAATCATAAATCTCGAATAAGATCTCCATTTTCGGTGTTATTTATATTCATGTGCATGAGATTATGCTTTACAACTCTCATTTAGACTCTGTCGGCTAATTTTGACTTTATGTTTATTATATTATTTTTAGTAGGTCAGGACACGAAAAAATCCATTATAAACTAATAACTTCTTCATCTGACGTCCGTTTTCGTATGTCTTTTTACCATTGGACTACTATCGACGAGATATTCGATTCTCGTTTAGATTATTTCGGTTAGAAATCTGTCGATCTTATATTCGAACTTAGGGCTGCATACTGCTAAGCTGAAACTTAGAAAAATCAAAACTTCCTCATACGAAGTCAGATTTGGACGTGTTTTATGCACGCTCTCGGTTTAATGTATTCTATGAATTTCGTTTAGATTACTAAGGTTAATTATCGCTCTATCGTAAATTCACTATTTACGTTGCACAATGTCGTGCTGGTTCTGTCGTGAAACTTCGACAAGTCATAACTTCTTCGTTATAACTCGGATTTCAACGATCTTTATATGTAAGGAATCCTTGTAACATGTACTAAAACTTAGTTAAGATTATTCCTTCAAAATAATCTACCATCAAAAGTCTTTTTAATGCTTATTGTCTCTAAATTGACTACCCATTATGTACATGCGTTACAGTTTCCTCACTGTACATATGGGTCATAGGCACCAAGGTTGTCCCTTTGGATTGTTATCCTGGTTTATCGTTATATGGTGTGTTGTAGTGATCTGTTAGATCTATATTTTGGTAGATAACAGGATGTTATGCTTAATGATCTGTAAGATCTATCTGTTTGTTTATTGGCTGGTTATTTGCATGTTTGTCTATTATATATATATATATATATATATATATATATATATATATATATATATATATATATATATATATGTGTGTGTGTGTGTGTGTGTGTATGTGTGTGTGTGCGTGTGTTTGTGTGTCGACACGGTGTGTGTATGGTTGGGTTGAGGCGGTCCTTTTTTGTGTTGAAGGCCAATAGGCCCAGGACATATTGGATAGACTGTAGGCCAGTGGGTCCTACCAATCAGGTTGAAGGCCCAGACAATGTTCCAGATAGGCTTAAGGCCCGGTGAGGCGTACCAATCATGTTGAAGGTTCTGTTAGCATACCAGGTAGACTGCAGGCCGATAAGGCATTTCAGTCAGACTGAAGGCTCAATATGCATGATGTTTGCTATTATTATTATTATGATATTGTGATGTGTTCGTATTTTGGGGGAACTCACTAAGATTTTGGCTTACAGTTTTAGGTTATGTTTCAAGTACCTCGGATGACCACGGGAAGCCAAAGGCGTGATCGTGCACTTCCTCATCTTTTATTTTATGATTTAGGCAAAACTCTAATATTAAAAATGTTTTGAAAACTATTTGCTAAACAATGATGGTTTATGTATTAGTTTTAAAAGTTTAAAATTTACATGAATTTTATGGATGTTACAAATTAAGTATCTTAGACTATTGCTAGGATATAACCTATGAAAGTAGTGATTGTACACACAAACACAATTTGACAACCGTCAATTTTAGGTCATTCTCGGACTTATGCATCTTTTTATAAACCATATATGCACATCATGCCATGGCCTAGTAGTATAAATTAGGTCACAATCTTATATAAACTAGGATCCAACTAAAATCTAGGACTAATATACTTGAGTCTTAGGATTCTAGTAAGTTGTTAAGCTAGTGTAGGAAATGACAATACCCGAATTAGAACAAACTCCAAACATTTGTTACAATTGAAAAAGGATATAAAACCCTAAAAATAAATTAAAATCTTCTAGTTTCATTTAAATATGATCGTAAAAATCTATCAATGTTCCAAAAACCCTAAAGCGCCCAAAAATCCAAATTTATAAACTTTAAAACCTAAAAGCTATGTAAGATTTGTTATAAACCTTATTATATAAAATTTAAACAATCAAGTTATGGGATAAAATCAAAGACATAAAAATTTAATTATCAAACCTAAATCATATTTTATGAGCTAAAAACAAAGATTTTTAATAAATCAAGAATTAAATAAAGAAGGCTTTTTATAAAAATTAGGGTTTTATGAAAATTGAATAGAAATTATATAAATTTAAAATTTAAGAGAGAGGCAACCGCTCTCACTCGTAAAATTCGGTCACCCACTCTCCCATGCTCACTCTTCCCAAAATCTTTAATCATTAAATCCATTATTTCACTTCATATCCCTTTCTACACTCTCTCTCACACTCCATCATTTACCACACTCAAACTCTCTCTTTCTTTCTCAAAACCCACAAAATTCTCCAGCCAAGAACATCGCTCAACCTTCAAATCTTCATCTTCTAGGGTTGTTTATCAGGGTAATCACAAAAATCCTTCATCTTTATTCACTTTTCTTTCTTGTTTTAGAGGTTTTTCTTGCACTTCTCCTTCTTCTACACCATTCTTCATGAACATATCTATGAATATCGGTGGTAGGGTTTCATACATGAACAACATGCATGTTGTTTTATGGTGAAACCCAAGGACCAAAACCCATGTTAAACTCTAAAATACGGATTTTTACCTTATACATTTCAAGTTTTTCCTTTGAAAAAAATCATTCTGAACAATATACGTCCATGAATGGTCTTCAAACCATGATTCTTATGATGAACATAAAGTTAAAGAGCTTGATGATCAAAGTACATTGTTAATAGTACATGTCAATGATTTTATTCATCAGAAATATCCTTTTCTGTTAGAAATAAATTTTCCTTAGATTCCCAGTAATATTATATCAGGATCTGAAAAATCCCAAGAGTTTTTATCATTTCTTTGATTTATTAAAATTGTTACAAGAAAACAAGGCCATTGAAAGGTCATTATTTTATGGTTTGGGCTAGGCAATCATTTGTATAAGTCTTGTTAGGTTCTTGGTTATGTTATAACTGATTTGTATGAGTTTACGGTTGAGATAGTGTGTAAGGCTGTCAACAGGTTTATGGCTATAAACCTGTTTACGGCCATCCTACCCCTATATATAGGGTGTGTCAGGTTGTTGACGAATCAATGAGTCTCTATAGTTTACGAACCCAAGGTGTATCAGATGTTTATTCGATATATTAAATGTGTCTATGCTTGGATTGATTCTATTCTCTACTACATTCTTCTTTGATCAATTGGTGTTTATTTGATCACTGTTTGGATTCTCAGTTTTGGGACTTACACTTGGTATCAGAGCCAACCGGTGTCAAAATAAATCTCAATCGTGTTATTGGTTTATTGATTTACTCAACATTCAAGGCGTGATTCTATGTTTCCATTGCTAAAGGGATTCAATTTGCTGAAAAACTTTTGTTTTGCCTAATTTTGGAAGTTTTTAGTTTTCACTGTTGAAGGGAGTACGACCGTAAACTCTATTTATGGCCGTAAACAACATATGGCCATAAACAGCTCCCGACTGTAAGCACCTCCAGCCATTTACTGGTTTTCGGCCATAAACTTCCTAGCCGTATTCAAGCTTACGGTCGTAAACTCTTGGCCGTATTCAGTTCTTAAATTTTGTAATTTGAATTAATTAACTAAAATCAGAAAATAAAAAAACAAAAACAACGGATTCACAAAACTCTGATCATGAACTTCACTCTGTCATGGGCACTACCACTCGCATACCCCGTCTGTTATCTGCTGAGGGGTTTCCAGAATGAAAGTATCGCATGGAGAAATACATCAAAATGAAAGATTTCAAAATTTGGAGATGCATTTTGAAGGGGCCCATCAGAATCATCACCACGCTTCTGGATAAAACAATTGTCGATAAAGCTATTGAATAATACACGGATGAAAATTTTGACAAGATTGAATAGCAGGAAATAGCACTTGGTACCCTCACTATGGCTCTTTCTCCTAAAATTGCTCAAGGGTTTGGGGAATACAAATATGCTAACGCTCTATGGGAGGCATTGATAGAGGTGTATGAAGGCAATGAGGAGATGAAACAGAGTCGTCAAGACACGTTGAGGGAAAATTTTAACATGTTTAATCATGTCCTTGGAGAAACTCTAGAAGCTCATCTTCAACGCTTCATCATACTTACCACTTAAATGAGCTCAATTGGTGTCTTTATGTTAAGGTCAGAAGTGAACAAGAAGTTACTTAACTCTATGCCAAAAACATGGGATATGAACGTAGTTGTCATCAAGAAAACTAAGGACCCTAATCGACTTAGTTTGGCTGAAATCATGGCTATCATTGAAGCCTGTAATCTGGATGACAAACAGAGAGAAATCAATCACATTAATTCTTATTCTTCAGCAAACCCCAGAATTCATTCAAACAATGGTTTCTCATCTTTAACCAATCCTCAAGTTCCATTCTTTCCTGCTCCTCAGTCATCATTTATTCCTCCTTAGTCATCCTTTGCTGCTTAACCTTCGTTTGCTACTCCACAACCATATCCCCAAGTTGCTTATTCTTCAAAGACAAATGTTCCAGCTCCTGCTTAAATTTCGGCTTCCAAAAAAAATGAAGAGAACTTGACCCTTGCAACTGGTTTGGTTAACTGCTATAATGCTTTTGTGGCTAGTGAACTACCACCTTAGTTGTCTTTTGCTGACTTGGATCAGATTCACCTTGAAGATGTGGAGGAAATGGATATCACCTGGAAATATGTTATGGCGGTATTCCGTACAATACAAATCTCCAAAAAGACGGGCAAGAATAACTGGGGTATGAATGTAGAAAAGAAAGTGGGATTCAGCAAGTCTAAGCTCCATAAGATAACAATAGTGTTAGCCGACAACAACAGGGGAGCTTCAACCAACAATCAAACTGCAAATCTTGTTGTGGTGGCGCAGTCTTTTGATTGGGATGATCAAATTCAAGACCTGAACATCTCAGGACCTGAAAATGCGCATCTTGCTCAAATCAATGACCATGCTCAAGGAGAAGCCGAGATAGATCCAGAGGAGGAGATGATGAATCTTCAATTTGCATTCATGGTTCAGAATACACCAGAGTCTGAAAATTCTGAGGTTAGTGAAGTTTCTTGTTTTCCTGATTGCGTTAAAACTATAAACGTTTTACATGAACAAGTTGACTTAATGCGAAGAGAAATTGAGGAACTTAAATATGAGGGATACCTGTTAAGAAAAGGCCAAAAACCTCTAAAAGATCAATTACAGGCCAAAACAAATGATTATATGAAATTGCAATCAGATTATAGTGACAAGTGTGTTCATTATAGGTACCTTAAAATGGAATTTGATGCTGTAACTATTGAGCTTGACACATTGAAAACTCGTTTTGAAAATGCCGAATGTCACTTTAAAATTTCCGATATGTCGAGTGAAAAAGTTGCATCTATAATTGAACACCAAATGAGATGGAAGGACAGAAACATGTAGGAATAGGTTATGAGAGTGTCCCTCCCCCTTTCAATCACAATTATATTGCTTCTCCATTGACTCAAGCTAAGATTGATCTTGAACCATTTATGGTTTATGGTAAATCAATAGCTGAGTAGGCAATAGACTGTAGTGCTAGGAATTTAGATACTAACGTTTCTACTTCCGATGCAGATTCATCAGTAAGCCAGGAAAAGCAGGGAAATCGAAGAACTGAATATGATAATAATTGAGTGTCAAAATTTGGATTTCCTTTCTCAAAAGATGATGAAATTATTTTAGATGTTAAGACTTATGTTTTTCTTGGTGATAATGTGGTGTCAAAATTTTAAACTTCTGATGATTGTGGTGTTATTTTTGAGAATTTTATTAAATATGAATCTTTCATAAGCACTTCCACTTCATCCTCGTCTAACACAAAACCTGAATTATGCACCTGCACTTGTGGAAATAATCGGAAGGTCAATAAGAGCATGAAAAATATTAAAGGCAGTACCAAATCGTCTGAAAATAAACAAATTAGTTTTAACTGTGGTACTGCTGGTCATATCGCTCGAAATTGTTCCAACCGAATGTTTGTGCATTTTTCAACTTCGAGGAAAGAATACGAGCCTCGAGGAAGGTTTTTAACTAGAAAGTCCTCAAGATCTCATCGTCGTGAAGATGATTGGAAATTTCGTAATTATAGAAAAAGGGAAAATCCTAAACCAAACAAACAGGTTTTATATAAATTTACTACAGGTGATTTGCTAAAATCGACCAAGGGTAAGCCAAGGTCAATTTCATAAAAAATTGTGTTTGGATCTTCGACTACTTTTAACCGAAAATCTAAGGGCTCTCATAAGAAGAAAATTGTTTCCAATTCACCTATAAATATTTCAAAACCTAACTACGAATGGGTGCCCAAATATATAACTGCCCAATCATCGTCTTCCTCTGAAAATGTATCTAATTTATAGTTACAAAACCAAAAGGATAAATCTATGAACATCGAGGATAGACCCAGGACTTTAATGAGTTGGGTTCCCAAAACTAAATAAAACTCGCTCATTGTGCAGGAACAGTTGTGGAGGTATGTCGCTAGAACCTGGTATGTCAACAACGGTTGTTCCAGGCACATGACAGGAGACATCTCCCAACTGCACAACATTCAAAATTTTAATGGGGGTTATGTTTAATTTGCGGGAGGAGATGGCGGAAAAATCACTCAGAAAGGAACTGTTTCTAATGGAGTGCTAAGTTTCGAGAATGTCAATTATGTGTTAGAGTTAAAGGATAGCTTGTTAAGTGTGTCTTAGATCTGTGACAAGGGCTATTCAACACATTTCACAGATAAAGAATGTATAATTCTAAAGCCAGGCATTGTTGTCCCAGATGAGTGGATCCTTATTAAATCAAAATGGGATGGCAATGCATACATTATTGACATGACCAATAATCTTCCTGAGCAAGTCACTTGCCTCTTCTCAAAGGTTGCAGAGCACAATGCTATGTTGTCGCATTGAAGACTCGGACATGCCAATGCAAAGAACTTGTATCGACTTGCTAAAAATGAAATAGTGTGTGGGTTTCCTGTCAGAGATTTCATGACATTTGAAAAATGTGTGGCATGCGCTCAAGGAAAACATTACAGAAAGCCACATCTACCCAAACAGGTTAATTCAATCATCCAGGTGCTCCAATTGTTACATATGGACTTATTTGGTCTAGTCAACGTTCTCAGCATCAACATAAATTCTTATTGTCTGGTTGTGATCGATGACTTCTCGTGGTTCATGTGTCTTTTCTTTCTATCTAACAAAGTTGGGGTCCCTAACTTGATTAAGAAGTTTATTGTGATGATAGGGAACCAAACTAACCAACGGGTGAAGGCACTCAGAACTGACAATAGGACAGAATTCAAGAATGTCATCCTTGATCATTTTTGTGCGGAAAAAGGGATCGTGTGTCAATTCAGTGCTGCTCACACACCGCAACAAAATGGTGTTGCTAAGCAGTGAAATTGAATATTAAAAGACACTGTAAGGACAATGTTATGTAAATCCAAGCTTCCGGGTTTCTTTTGGGCCAAGGCGATTAATACGGCATGTTATGTCAAAAATCGTGTACTAATCAACAAATCTCATATGAAAACCCGGTACGGAATTCTTTACTGTCACAAACCATTTGTTAGTTATTTTCGTGTATTTGGCTATCCTTTGTGACAACTGCCAATTCAGGTCATTCTTGGACTCATGCATCTTTATAATAACCATTCATGCACAACATGCCATGACCTAGTAGTATAAATTAGGTCAAAAATCTTGCATAAACTAGGATCCAACTAAGGTCTAGGACTAATATACTTGATACTTACAATTCTAGTAAGTTGCTTAGCTACAATAGGAAATGCCAATACTATAATTAGAATAAAGCTTCAAGCTTTGTTATAATTGAAATAGGGTATAAAACTCTAAAAATAAATTAAAACATTCTAATTATACTTCAACATGTTGTTGAATATCAAACAATATTCCAAAAACCCTAAAGAGCCAAAAATCCAAAGTTATAAATTATAAAGCTTAAAAACTTTATAAAATTTGGCTATAAACTTCCTAATATCAAATTTTATTAATCAAATTATGGATTATACCAATGAACTAGAAATATAAATTACGAGTATTAATCATAAATTATTTGTTGAAAACAAGATTTTTAAATAAATCAAATTGCTTAATAAACATTTTATAAAAATGAATGTTTTTATATAAAATATAGGACGGAAGTTTATAAAGTTTAAAATTTAGGAGAGAGGAGGCCAAAATGCATGCAAAAACCGGCCATCACCTCTCCCCATGCCCTCTCTCTTCCCCAAAACACAATCATTAAGCTTAAACCCTTACTCCACCTCTTCCCTCTTCACTCTCTCACTTCACTCTCTTCACACACTTCACTCTCTTCTTCCCTCTCTCTAAACTCACGAAAATCCTCTCATTTCTCTACAAAATTTCGAGATTGTGAAGCCCTTGAAGTGTTCTTACTTCTCTCAAGGTCAAAACCAAGGTAAACAACAACATCTTCTTCCATAATTTCATGGTTAAACCTCTTTTTCTTCTTAGTCTTCTCTACTTTTCGGATTCTATGCCTTTCCATGGCTAGAAATCTTTATTCTCCCCTTGTGGTTTGTAGATTCTCACCATAACACAATGCATGTGTTAGAGATGGTGAAAATCCGGGATCAAACCCATGCAAGGAGTGGAAAAGATGCACATATGAATCATGTGACATCAAAACCTAATATTTCATGTTCTTCTCCATTTCTTTTGTGTTCATGCATGAACAAAAGCATTTAAACCATTTCTAGTACATCTTGGATGCTCATTCCTTCCATGCATGTGTTAGAAATCGGGCCTTACCAATTTTTGGTAATTATAATGGTCTAAAAATGGGAGAAATAGTTCTGATTATCCAAAATTCATAAAAATTTACCAGGATATAATATTATAGAGTAGGAGGTTACATAAAATTTTTGAATATTTTTCTCTACTGTAAACTATTTTTCTCTTATTTTCTAAAGTTAATTGCACTAAAATACACTTAAATATACATAAATACCCAAAACCAGTTTCTAAAGCATTTAAACCATTTCAAGATTTTCCATCATGTTTTACTATTTTTCCCAATTTTTGGTAATTATAATGGTCTAAAAATGGGAGAAATAGTTCTGATTATCCAAAATTCATAAAAATTTACCAGGATATAATATTATAGAGTAGGAGGTTACATAAAAATTTTGAATATTTTTCTCTACTGTAAACTATTTTTCTCTTATTTTCTAAAGTTAATTGCACTAAAATACACTTAAATATACATAAATACCCAAAACTAGTTTATACATTATGAAAACCACTTTTGATATTTTTCCCAGGATATTTATACTGTAAATGATGTTACAAAAATTTATGGTGATTTATTTTAACTGTTTAATATTATTTCTTTAATTAATGACTATTTAAAGGAATAAAGCAAGGAAAAATAGAAATACCCACTGAAAAATATCTTTTATATTTTTCCCAGCCTATTTATGTATAATAACAATTAAATAAAAAGTTTGGGTAATTTTGGAAACTGTTTTCTATTTATTTCAATTTTTATTGAAATAAATACTCAAAAATCATAAAATATAATTAAACAGCTTGGAAATCCATTTTTATAATTTTCCCAGCTTAGTATTGTGTAATAACAGTTAAATAAAAAGTTTGAGAATTTTTATCCCTCGAATGCTATTTTCGTGAATTTATGTTGTAATAAGGACTTAAAAATTTGGAAAGTTTATATTCCAAGGTTGTAATTAATCGCCCGATATATAGAATTTCATTACTTCAGAAAAAGTGTAACTAATTGATATAAAATCCAATACTAAAACATAAATTGGCATTTCCCTATATGTAGAGTTTAGTATATTAGCATTAGATATCGACATGGAAACTCACTAGTGCGTGTGTTTGATGTCGTAGGATCCCGGTAGTAAGACGTTGGTGCATCCCGAAGTACCGCTTGTGTCTACACAAAACATCGTGAGTATTCATGCACTCCCCTATTTTCGGTTTTATGTTTTGGGGTGGAAAAGCATGTCCAGAAAACTATTGTTTGCATGATGTATTTAAATTGTTTATTATCAAACATGATTGCTATTGTATTGCTATGTATCTTTATGTATGTTTATGTGACATCCCCAAAATCACGGCTAGAAAAGACCGATTTTGTTTATGCTTTATAAAAATCAGAGTACTTCATTTTATAAAAAGGTTGCGGAATTTGTTCCCAGAAAAACACGATAAATACGTTATTAAAATATTTTCGAAGAAACGTATTTTTATTAATCTTAAAACGTTTGGGATGTCATCGTTAATACAGAAACATAAGCATAAATAGAACTTACAATTATTTACACTAGTGATCTACATCTCTTTAAATCTCTCAGTGTAATGTCACTTCATATCGCCACCTGTGATGTAAATAAACTGAGTGGGTCAGGTTGGGAAACCTGGTGAGTACATAGGGTTTTCAACCCACAATAATATAATTGTTATGTTCAATCATCAAACAATTAACCCAATTATCCATCCCCGTTATCTTCTTTACTCCTAAGAGTCATCTATTCTGCATTCGTTATTCCAAAGTCCCTTACTTCCAGGGTTATAGGACTGGCACTAAATCCATAGCTGCCGATATTCATTCGTAAAGCACTAATTCCATAGCTGCTATATCCTCGACAAAACCTAGTATCAATACCACTAGGGTTTAGTTTTTAACGTTAACTACGACTAATTAATAGTCTAGCTATTATTACTATTATATAAGCATTAAATAACACTCAATATAACTCATAATAATAGCCCAAATAATTATTTTAAGGTCCTAATAATGTTACTATAATTAAATAAAATCTATATTAAATATAGTATAGGCGTAGCTCACTTACAACGAGTTTTTATTAAAAACCGGGCTTCGCTGGAGTAGCGTTTCCAAGCCGAAAGGTTTTCTTCTCGGAGCCGTCGAGCGCTCCGGGGCTTTCTTCTCGTGCTAGGGAGGTTCCGTAGACTTGGGAGGGGTTTAGGGAGGCTAGAGAGAAGTTAGAGAGAGAAAGAGAGGCTTATGGTGTGAAGAAAATATGAGGAGTTCACCTTTGTATTTATAGGAAGTGTATAGTAAAGTAGTCTCCAAGCTTCGTCCGTAACTTTTTCATACGAGCTCCGTTTTTGTCTGTCATTTTACCGTTGAGCTCCTATTAATGAGATCTTCAACTTTCATTTGGACCTCGTTGGCTAATTCTCATTCTATCTCGAATTTACAAAACTGTATCGAATTCGCCGCGCTCGAAAAGTAGGGACTAAGCTTCGTCCATAACTTTCGCATATGAGCCCCATTTTTGTCTGTCTTTTTACTGTTGAGTTCCTATTAATGAGATCTTCAACTCTCATTTAGACCTCGTTGGCTAATTCTTATTCTATCTTGGATTTACAAAATTTTATCGAATTCGCCGCGCTCGAAAAGTAGGGACTAAGCTTCGTCCATATCTTTCGCATACGAGCTCTATTATCGACGTTCTTTATATCCACGCGTTGGTATTTACGAGTACTACAACTTTCATTTAGATCCCGTCGGCTAAAAATGGACCGATCTAAAATTCAGATTTCGTGTTGTGCACTACTATGCTAAATCTTAGAAAAATCATAACTTCCTCATACGAAGTCAAATTTGGGTGTTCTTTTTATCGATGTTCTTAGTTTAACATATTCTACGACTTTCGTTTAGATCGCTAAGGCTAAATCTCGCTCTATCGTAAATTCACTATTTACGCTTCCTAGTATCGTGCCGATTCCGTCGCGAAACTTCAACGGGTCATAACTTCTTCGTTATAACTAAGATTTCGGCGTTCTTTATATGTACGAAAACCTTGTAACATACTCTACAACTTGGTTAAGATTATTTATTCTAAATAATCTTTTGTCGAAAAGTCGTTTTCGACCCCTATTGCCTCTAATTTGACTAGCCCGGATTTGCGAGCGTTACAGTTTATGCAACACGAAACATGAGAACTTATCGTACTAAGGCCCTTCCCTTATCTCTAACCATTAACTCTTTGAGCCAATGGTCATTATGGATAGCGCTATTAGGAATTGACAACTCCTCACTCGCCCGAATCGTTGGAGTGCATGATACCATATTCATCTATGGAACGATAAGCATAGATCTCGATAGGGCTTCAGTCATAGGTTTGGTTGAGACTTATTGTTTGCTCATACACATACAAACGCGTTTCTCGTTCTAGCAATAAACTTGTATACCTTAATAGCAATCAACTTTGTTTTATCATTAAAGCAATGTACTTGTACTTACGAAAAGCATTATTGTACCCTCGATTTATAAACTTGTGATACTCACCAACTATTTTCATATTTGACGCTCGTTTTACATGCTTTTTCAGGAGGTAATTAGTAAGTGGATGTAAAGATTCATCATCATAGAGCATGCTGCATCGTGTTGAAGCTATTATGAAGCTATATTTTGAACAATGTTATTTTGAAAAACTTGTATTTTGTTTCTTTTGAAGCTATGGGTTGTAAACTTTTAAATACTGCTATGGTGATGTATCTTTATCTTTTGCATTGAAACCGTTATCGCTGTCATACCTTGCGTTTCCGCTTTAGCGGGGTGTGACATCCTTTCACCCTCCTTCGTTGGATTCTAACCCCAAATTCAATGCCAAAACTGATAACTGTTATTTTGTGGGGTAAGCCGCTCGCACTGCGTATAGGGTCTACAACAAGAAGACAAAGAAAATTGTGGAATCCTTTGACATGCGCTGGTTGGAGGAGAACGAGAAGGATGCTAGAGTAGCTCCAGATTGGTTGTTTGACTATACATCTCTATTCAAATCGCTTAATGTCTCATCATATGATCTATTTGGTTCTTTTTCTGGCTCGAAGACTGTGATAGAAGATGAGGACAAAGAAGTTATTTACAGAAAACCGATGGTGTCTTCTAAGACCCCTTTAGTGGAAACATTTGTTCCAAGTAATCGGTCCAATTCTTAGAATACATAAAACGATCCAGATACTGATGCTACTCCACTTACTCCTAATGAAAGAGAGGTTATGTCCAGAGATGCTTCCGCTGATACTCAAACGTTTATGAAACTTCTCTTTCCCGATCTGATTGCTAATTAGTTCGTTTCGAGTTCCTCTCATGAACCTAGACCTTCTTAGGCAGATCAATTAACAGATGATGCGTTTTTCAATATTCACAATCTTCCCGTTTCGATCAATGACATCAGCCAGGAGCTACCTTCCAAAATTGAACGAGATCAACAAATTGAAAACATCATTGGCCAACTGGGTAGTGGTGTTCGAATGCAAATTCAGAGTGTAGATGTAAATACATGTCTATATTCTTGCTTCATATCTCAAATAGAGCCAAAGAACATTCAAATGACTTTGAATGAGCTCAGCTCGGTGGATGCTATGCATGAAGAAATAAATCAATTTGAAAATATTGGGGTTTGGAAGCTTGTTGAATTACCTAAGGGCAAGAAGTCACTCGACACGCATTGGGTATATCAAAACATGCAAGATGACTCAGGGGTTATTGTGCAGAATAAGGCTTGATTGGTTGTTTGTGGATTTCGTCAGATTGAGGGTCTTGACTACACCGAAGTTTTTTCTCTGGTAGCTCGCTTGGAGGCTATTCACATCTTCCTCGCGTATGCTTCTTACATGAACTTCAAGGTTTACCAGATGGACGTCAAGACTGATTTCTTGTACGGCACTATGAAGGAAGAGATTTATGTTGATCAACCTTGTGGGTTTGCCAATTCAGAACTTCTGAATCACGTCTACAAGTTGAACAAAGCTTTATATGGGTTACACCAAGCTCCAAGGGCATGGTATGCTACACGTACGAAGAATTTTTCTCGAGCATGGCTATTAGCGGGAGGTAATTGATCAAACCTTATTCATTAAGCATGTTGGTTATGATCAAATTCTTGTTGAGATCTATGTCGATGATATCATTTTCGGGTCGACGAGTTCAAAACTGTGCAAAGAGTTAGAAAAAGTTATGAAGAAGAGGTTCGAGATGAGTTCTTTGGGGGAAATGACCATGTTTTGGGGGCTTCAGGTCAAACAAGAATCAACCGGGATCCTGCTACATCAAGCGAAGTACGTTGAAGATATGCTAGAGAAGTTTGGATTTCAAGAGGCAAAACCTACACTAACGCCAATGGCTGAGAGACCACTGCTGACTCCAGATATTGAAGCCGAATCCGTAGATCAAGCTGACTACAGATCAATGATCGGATCACTTATGTACTTAACCGCAAGCAGGCCAGGCATCATGTTTGCAGTTTCTCAATGCACACAATATCAGGCTAATCGAAAACTTTCTCATCATATTGCTGTCAAAAGAATATTTTAGTACCTCAAAGGCAGCCCAAAAATGGGTCTTTGGTATCCAAAAAATTATGAATTTGATTTATATACTTTTGCTGACAGTAATTATGGATGTTGTGAGCTTGATAGGAAATCATCGTCTGGAGGATGTCAATTTCTCAATGATAGACTGGTGTCATGGCAGTGCAAGAAACAACATACCGTCTCCACCTCAACAGCAGAGGCAAAATATGTAGCCGCTTCAGCTTGTTGTTCTCAAGTTATCTGGATACAACATTAGCTCCTGCATTACGGTTTGAATTTTCTAGAAACCCCCATCTTTTGTGATAACGAGGCTGCGATTCAAATTGCTAAAAATCTTGTCTAAAACTAAAAAACCAAGCACATTGATATCAATGTGCATTTTATCAGATATTTTTACGAGCGCTCGCTCATTAGGTTGGAACCAGTTCCCACTGCTGATAATGTGACAGATTTGTTCACAAAACCTTTTAACAAAGCTCGATTCGATGTGCTTGTTGGATTTCTGAACATGATACGCTTTGAGGACTAATTCTTGTATTTTAGGTTATTTTAAATTTTCCCATTTAATTTTCATTCTCTCTATGCACAAATTTAGGGGGAGAAATAAACAAAAACCAAAACAAAAAAAATTAAAAAAATTATCCAAAATCCAAAAATAATTTTTTTTTTCTGTTTTTATTTCTTTCAGAAAATCTTGAAAACCGAAAAATATTGTGTGTCTTCCTTACTTTTTGATGTTGTGTTGGGAAGTGATATACACTTGGTGATAACATGTAATTTGAATCTGTGTAAGGTATAGAAATTGAATTGTCTAGGCTCTGTGTTCGATGCGATGGTAGGCACGAAAGTTTTAATTTGGATTTGACTAGGCACATATAAACTTAAGAAATTAATTGACATGACAAATCTTGACTTAGACAAATTCATTTAGTCTGATAATATGATGCTTGGATAGCTTAAGTAGGGAGATATACATGTGAATCTGCGGATTACATTAAATAATCTATATCTAGAACGGTAGCTTAACTTTTCCTCGATGTATGTACTCAGTCCTTAATTCCGATATTGACGGGACGGAGGGAAAATTCCGATTTAATAGCTCTGCAGAAGATTATTTTCTTGCTTTCTTTTTGTTAGTCATATGTTGCTTCCTTTGCGTGATCGGAAGATCCAACCTGGACTGCAACATATGCAACTCTGTCTCTATGCATATCTCTGTATGCTATTCTTTCTATCTGTTAGCCATATGCTGTCTCAACTGCCTGACTGACAATCCGACCTGGTAAACAGCATATGCACCATTCTACTTCTCAATCCCTCTGACTCTGGTTAGACATATATTTCACCCTCTGCATGATCGGAAGATCATACCTCGGTGTACAACGTATGCACTCTAAATTCGTCTTCTCCCATAATAATTGTCTGCTCACCTAAAGTTAGGAGTGCCTCAGAAGCTCTTGATTGTTGGGGTATACCAGGAAGCGGGAAACGTGTTCTGATACATCTGAAATCAATCAATAAATAGGTTGTCTGTAGATCTCGCTGCTTAACTTAGGTGGACAACAATATCCATGGTCATCTTCAGATAAATGGTTATTAGGAATTCGGTTAGAATTTCAAAGTCAAAATGCCATGTCACCTGCAGTATAACCTAATCCTATCACAAAATTTTCATGTTTAAGTGGACCAAGATACTAGTGATCAACCAGATCTATTAATGAAGGAGAAGGTACTGATAAACAGATTCAGGCTGCCTAAGAACTTTGATCCCAAACTCAATGTACTATCAACCTTGGTAAAAGATAATTAGTGTTAAATCATTGATTATTTTATTTTAATTTTAATTTTACTTTTATTTTTCAAAAAATTAAAAATTAAAAATATATATTTTTCCTATTTTAGTTTAAAATTTTTTAGTTTTTTCTTTTGTTTTATTTTATTTTTAACATCTTCAAAATGTATTATTTTTAAACATTTTTGTGGTATTGGATATGAAATTGAAGTGGGCAGCCTAAGAGCCTTGGTCAAGGTATAAATACCCATGTGAACGGCTGTAAACTCTTTTCTGCTCATCTTTTCTTATTTACGGTTGTAAACTCACTTTTGCTCTCAAATCACTGTTCACCGACCCTCAAAATTTCGTGATTAATCTTGAATTGACAGTTCGGTCATATAGGTATGTGTATTCCGACCCTCACAAAGGTGTTATTACAAGGAAACGACTTTGGATTGAAGTTGAAATCACTAATTTAGGCTTTAGACATTTACAATCTAAGAAGGCTTACGACTGTAAATGTGTTTACGGCCGTAAACCCCATTTCCATCCGAAAACTCATTTGTGGGTTAAAATTAAAGTCAAAATTACTTTTCTTCGCACAAAACATATGTATTATTGTCGCTTTCTCACTTGAATCAGTTCATGCAGGTCAAAATAGCAGAACTCAAATTTGTAGAAAGTCATAATCTGGCGATCCTATTGGTTGAACCTCTTGTTGCTCATAGAGAATTCAAGTCCATGATTCATGGCTTGACGGAATACTACTTGGCTACAACTGTGACCTTGAATCCAGAAATTTATCAAGGTGTAATAAAAGAATTCTGGAAATCCGCAACAGTTAAGAAAGGAGACGATGGCTCTATATTTATTGAAGCTCTCGTCAAAGTATGCAAAAGTATTGTCACAGAGCAGATAACCAAAGATGTTCTGAAGATTGATGACCAATCAAGTTTTTCTACAGATATTGAATTGGATCAAACTCAGGAGGTCTTAAGCAAAATGGGTTATGAGGGCATATGTCCTCCTACCTTAAAGAAGCTATTACCACCTTATTGGAGGTTTCTAGCTCAAGTTTTTGTGAGTTGCATTTCAGGGATAATATCGGGCGTAGATGAAATTTCATTAAGAAACACGGGAGCTATTGCTGCTCTTGCTACTGGATTTGACTTCAACTTCTCGAAATTTATTCTGGATGAGCTTGTTGTGAACATAAGAGGAAAGGCAATAGACAAGTTTTTGATGTATCAAAGGTTTCTCCAAATAATCATTAACGAGCAATTTCCAGAAATCCCTAAAGGTGGTGAAACATTGGACATAAAATCTCTTCGACCAAATACCATTGGGTTGATCAAGCAAAACCGTAAAGGTAAAGTTACTTTTAAAGGAGATTACCCTCTGGTGAAATTTGGAATGTTCGTAGAGTCGAGTGAAGCTTCTGCATCTCATGAGTCGTCTAACCGTATGAATGTTGATGATGATGTGATAACGGTGTCAGATCATGAAGCTAGTAGAGTTCCTCCGGTTGCAATTGTGGCCGAGGAACATAAGTTAACATCCGTGCATGGACAGAGTGACTACAATAAAAGTGAAGAGGATGATAATGATGATGAAGATCTTGAAGATGATGATTCTCTTTTTGGGGGCAATTTGTCTCCACATGATGATTTTGAGCTTGATATGAGTTTTGTTGACAACTTTTTCCCGTCACACGAAGACATGGAATCATTCTTTAGAAATTTTGGTGATAATGTTCAAGAAACGACACATCCATTGGTTAATTAGATTGTCAGCACTTCAAATCCTATGGATTCAATTTCAAGGCTTCCTCCCATGAACGTTGAAATTCCTACATTGGTGGTGTCTACGAGTGATCCACTTAAGACTCATATCTCTGTGCCTTCGTTGAAGAGAAGAAGATTAGATCCAAGGCCAGTGGTACTGATTCAGGATTTAATCCAACCTGTTCAACCCGTACTGAATACCTCACCCACAACTCCAACCATTGCAGTTGAACCTGATCATGATCAACCATGAAGAACTTTTGAAGTTGGGAGTTCTTCAGCTCCTATGAATGTCTCCCCTACATGACCTGAGCATGATATTGCATCTGAAATACTTGCTAGGTTCTTAGAAGAAAGTGAAACAAACCTTCCCTCTCGAGAAAAAAGGTATATCTATAGGGGAAGGCAGTCTGAAAGGGGGAGACACATCGAATCCAGAGCTCAGGGAGAAGATTGCTATACTCAAACAATAAATAATCAAAAAGGATCTTCAAATTGAGGATCTTGATTCTTGTATCTTAGACCGTGAAGCTAAAAATTCCTTGCAGTCTGATCAAATTTATGCTATTCAACAAGACAATACTCATAAGACAAAACATATTTCTAGCCTTCAAATCAACCTTGGTGCTCTTTCAATCGGCTACTTTGATCTGAAGAATAGACTTATCATTGAATTTGAAGATAAGTTTCAATCAGAAGCTGAAAGCCCAAGTGACTCTCAAGCTCCTATAGTTGCCCCGACCGCTACTCCAACTTTCGAACAAACTGATAATGTGCCGATTAGAACCACAACGGTCGTTGATCGGTTTGAGAAGGTACCAACACAATCTCCACACCGAATCACTATCAAGAGAGGAGGGAGAACAGTTATGTACCAGAAAAGGGGGGGGGGGGTTTACTCTTCATGAAGAATTCTAACAAAATTATTCGTGGAGATCAACCTCAACTAACGATGACTGACCTGGAAAAGAAAAAGTTTCAGCACAAATATGGAGATCAGTCAGGAATATGCATGTGGGGAATCAATTGTTGGCTGGTTAAGAGAAGGAGCGACACAGTGGAGTATTACAAACATCATAATGACTTCTAGGCCTGGAAATTGGGTTGGGTTTGGGTTGGCGGGTTGATGGGTCAGAATACATTGACCCAACCCAACCCATATAATATATGGGTTGGTGGGTTAGCGGGTCATAGGTTGACGGGTTGAAAACATCAACTCAACCCAACCCAAATAACCCGTATAACTATATGGGTTCGTCGGTTCATGGGTCAGTGTGTCAAACCCAACCCGTATAATCCATTTAATAAGCAACACAATCTAAAATGAAATTCAAAAATACGAATGAAATGAACTCATAATGCCTTAAATATTCAACATAAAGTCATAAACAGGAGTGGCGACAACGAGTGTTGTGCGTGCGATACTTCGACAATTAATGACTCGATGCCTCAATTGACGGAGACGGGAGACATAGAATCGTGAGTTTCGACACTGAAGACTGAATTTCTTTTTGATTAGGGGCTAGGGGACGCTAAGTCGACTCAAAGATATTTTGTAGTTTTAGAATTCGGAAGACGATTAAACAATAATCAAATATTCAAAACTAATAGATAATTAAAGTATTTTTTACACATAATATATTTGTATATATATATATATATATATATATATATATATATATATATATATATATATAATTGGGTTGGCGGGTTGACCCTTGAACCCAAACAGGTAACCCAACCCAACCCATGAAATAACCGGGTTGGCGGGTTGATGGGTTGGCAGGTGAAAAATCTCAACCCAAACCCATTTATTTTCATGTTGGGTTAGTGTCGGGTTACGGGTTCAGTCGAGGATTGCCACCCCTAATTACTTCTCCTCGCTAACCAAAGTGGATCTTGCCGAACTATCTGCTGCTCCTTGATACAATCCCACCAATAATCCTCAGGCGATATTTTTCAAACTTTTCTTGGAAAATCAGATGAGGAGACGATTCGTTAATATGAAGACTACTGAATCGTTTCTGAATACTTCCAAACATGTGTTTGACCCGACCACCAAGAAGGCTATTAAAAACTTCATGTGGCCTCCTACGAAGTAGCTGACAAAGATTCCTATCATTAAAAATGTTTGTGATGTTTCTTTGGACAATATGTCGTACTGGGTATATGATGAAGCTACGGCCTCTACAGTTATCAAGTTTAAAGATGGTGTATTTTATTTGATCGATAAGAGAGATCTTCTGCAATTTGGTGAGAGAGACATTCACACGTTGGCAGGTCATCAAATCATTTGTGAGCAGGACGTTTTGGAGCCAGCTACTAAAGAATTCACAAGCATGATCTCTGAAATTATCTGCAAGAAGATGTGGCTGGGGGCAATAGGAAGATCGGATTTGCTGGTCATTAAAAAGAACTGAACTTATGCTAGCCTCAACCCAAGGGGGAGATTGAAAGGTCATTATTTTGTGCTTTGGGCTAGGCAATCATTTGTATAAGTGTTGTTAGGTTCTTGATTGTGTTTTAACTTATTTGTATGATTTTACGTTTATGATAGTGTGTATGGTCGTAAACTTGTATACGGCCAACCTACCCCTTTATATACGGTGTGTCAGATTTGTGTTAGGTTGCTGATGAATCAGTGAATCTCTATAGGTTACGGCCCCAAGGTGTATCAGACGTTTATTCGATATATAAAACGTGTGCATGCTTGGATAGATTTTGTTCTCTACTACATTCTTGTTTGATAGATTGGTGTTTGCTTGATCACTATTTGGATTCTCAATTTTGGGACTTACAGCCACAAATCATTTAAAATAATTTATTATGTCTATAATTCCTAGATAAATTTGTGGATGACCCCTAATGTAAATGATGGCATCTCATTAGGTTTCATCGATTTTGGTTACTGTTTAGTATGGTTTTGATTTTTTTTAGTTCCAATAAATCATAAAACCACTTTAGGGAATGTGGAAAGGCCATCTAAGATTTGTCACAGATCCTACTGTATGTGGAATACTCAAAAAGATATTTTGGGAATTTTTCAGAATGCATACATGTTTTTCCATGATTTTTGTATTTATAATGGACTAAAAATGGGAAAAATAGTTTACTCATCCAAAATTCATTAAAATTTACCAGAGAACCTTATAATGTATTAGGATGCTAAATAAAATTTTAGATGATTTTTCTCTTCGGTATGCTATTTTTTCTTCTATTTTCACAAATTAAATACACTTAAATATACAGAATCGGATTCTAGTTGATAAAAATCACCTTTGGTATTTTTCCCAAATTATTTACATTTTAATGAAGCTTTAAAAATTTTGTTAATTTACTTTTGTTGTATAATAATTATTCTCCAATTAATGATTATTTAAGAGAATAAATGCACAAAAATCATAAAATCGGGTTAAACTGTTTAGAAATCCTTTTTTATATTTTCCCAGATTAAGTATGTTAAGTAACAGTTTTACAAAAATTTGGATAGTTTTTGAAACTGTTTTCTATTTATTTCCATTTTTATTAGATTATATGCACAAAAATCATAAAACCGGGTTAAACTGTTTAGAAATCCAGCTTAAGTATGTTTAATGACCGTATTATTAAAAGTTTGGAAATTTTTATCATATGAAGGCTATTTTTTGTGAATTTATAATTATATGCGGGCTTAAGAATTTGGAAAAAAATATTAATCACATCAAAAGTTCAAAGGAAAATTTATGGTAACTGTTTGATAATATTTTGGATTTTTAGGAGTTTGAAACACCTTTAAATGTGTTGAAATACCCTCAATTAATATTATATAAAATTAGAAAAATTAATATCCATAATTGTCTTAATCACATGAGTTATTGATATGGGCATATTTAGTTATAAACTTCATGCACTATCTTAATACTTTATGTTGATTTTATCTCATTTAATGAAAAAAAGGTGCTTAATTAGTTTAGAATTTCATTTTTCAGCAATAATGACATGCTCGGAAGGAAAAGGAAGCGGAACTAGTGATTGGAGGCTTGGATATTGGATTTTGAAGAAAGAAGGATGTTGCTGGACAGCTTGACTCCTCGTTAGTGTGTTGGCCATATCTCATGAACCGTAACTCCGATTCACGAGATTCAAAATGTTCTGAAAACAAGACACAATTTCGGACGAATTTCGTGTTTTGAGAAAATGCTGATTCCAAATGGGCTCGGCAAGTAGACCATCAACTCGACGAGTTGGTCAGAAATTTCACAATTCTGGACGCGCTGACTTGCTGTACACGGGTTTTAAGTGACAGAATTGCCGAGTAGGTCACTGGACTCGCCGAGTAGCCCCTGTTTTGTGAAAATCTATATAAAAGGACTTTCAGATCGATACCCTAGCAGATAAATGAACCCTTGGAGGCCAATTGTCGACTAAAGATGCTGCTGGAGCGTTGGAAGCTAAGGAATCAACCCTACATTCAATTTTAAGGAGAATCAAGTCAAAATCAAGTTTACTCTTACCTAATATCTTGTTTGAACTATGTTTTTACCAATTGATTTCGTTTTTGTGCTTGTTTCTGCTGTAATCATGAGCTAAAAACTCATAACTTCTAGTTAGGTAGATGAATTTGTGAACATGGATTGAATATTTGATTAGGATTAATTTTAATTGGTGATTATGTTTTATTAAGCTTGTTAAAGAACCTTATGTGTTAACAATTACTATTCTTCTGTTAATAAATCAGTAATTAAGTTGTATAAACATCTCTTAGTTGCTAATTTCATATGATTTATGTGACCACATAGTTGTATGTGTAGGAATAACGAATGTGAAACTAGAATTAACTTGAAGATAGGTAAGTTAATGTGTGAGCTTGTGTGATACACCATCAACAAGAGGTTAATTGAATCACCAATTTGATTAGCTAATTACAAGTCTTTCTAAACCCAAATCAACAAACTAGGAAATTCATTAATTTAGACAACTGGCCATTGCTTGAATTAATATATTTTCTAAGGATTAGCTATAGCGAATGTGAATCTAATCACTTTAGTCGGTAACCAATGAAGAATTAATCTGATATATTTACCATAACATCATCCATGGGAACAAATGATTCGAACCTAAACAGAAGGCCTTTTTAATCATTGAATTTAGTTGATCTTTGTTTTCTTAGCTATTAGTTTCTTAGTTTGTGTGTTAGTAAAGTATTTAAGTTTCTAGTCTTGCAAAACTAGAGAAAACTCTTTTTTTTACTTGTTTTATTTAGATAATATTAGAATTTATTTTAATTATTTAGCGTTCCCTGTGTTCGATACCCTACTTGCTTGAACTATATTACTAATCGATAGGTACGTTTCCTTTCGTGTGTATTTTGTGTCTAAGTTAGTAGGATTGAAACTAGTTTGTTTCACACACATCAAGTTTTTGGCGGCGTTGCCGGGGAATGGTTCTAAATAGTTAATTTTATTTGCTAATTGTCATTATTTTTTTTATTTGTTGGTTAATTTTTTTTTAGTTAAATTTTTTTTTTTACTTATTATGTATTTTCCAAATCTCGATGCTTTTGATGCTTTTCTTGAGGAAGTAGTACAGAAAATTGAGCAAGAAGATAAAGGGTGTGGATCGGATGAAGATTTGAAGAAACTTGATAGATGGTTAGATAAAGTATTGTCTAACGATCAAGAACAATTTGAGTCACAAGAGCTAAAGTTATAAGATGAAGAATTTAATCCAGAAAAAGATTTGGAGGAGCTGGAAAGGTTTCTAAAAGAGAGGTCAGACGAAGAACAAGAACAAGCTGAATTGGAGGAACCAAGATGTGGTTTGACCATTACCATGACATGGCCCCCTGTATTTTCGGTTTGTGTTTCGAAGCATAGTGTGACGATTCCAACTTTGGAGAAAGTTCTAAATTATGATCCATTTATGATTAGTATCCAACCGGTTCCAACCCTTGTCAATCTTCTTGGGTTTTATGAATTCAAGCTCGCTTGGCCAATTTTTGAAGCAAAGAGTTGAATTTTACAAATTGGTCCAAAGAAAATATTTAATGCAATGGATGGATGGACATCGAATTTATTAGAAGATTATTAAGTTGGGAGTCCAGCTAAAGAGTAGCACAAAAAGAAGTGCTTGCGGGAGGCAACCCGTCATTAGAGTTTGATTTTCTTTTTCTTTTAAACTTCTAGTATTTAGGGATCATTTAGGATATTTATTTTGATTTATTTTTATTATTACTTGGTATTTTTTTTTTTTTTGATCTTTTCAGAATATAGTGTGAAGGATAGAATGAACGAATAAAGCGTGAGGAAATAAAGTGAGGGGTCAGGTCGTAGACGAGAAGATTAGAAGATTTTAGTGATTTTATAAGTCTGATGGTTTTAACGGTTAAAAAGGAGTTTCTTCACTGAAGAATATAAGGAGGTATATTACCTTAATACCCTCTTTGACCTCAAAAACAAACCTAAGGCAGAAAGAAGAATTTGCACGATCAGAGCCGAATACTCGTCGAGTGCACCCGTATAACTCGACGAGTTCCAACGAAAATTCACGATATCTGCCCATATGACGATTCAACTCGGCGAATCTCCACATAAAACTCGACGAGTTGATCATTCTTTTATCTTTGAGTCGACGATTTGATTCAATTCAAGGCGGCAATTGGCTATATTTTTTAATACCATTTCTAGGCATTTCCAAGAAGCTTTTTCCTTGATATTTTGGAGCTGTCAACCACACGAGACGAATGACACCCAAGGCATGGATGAGTTGTTCCCATGTCTAAAGTCAGCTGAAGGTGGAGGTTTAAATGAAACAGTTCAACCTTGCAACTACTATCCCAGGGTAGTTTGTTCCAATTCCCTCTTTATTTTATTGTTCTTTACCATGCATAATATGCAATGGGGACATTGCACAAATTAAGTGTAAGGTACGGGGTTGGTTAAATTAGTTAAAATTTTAGTTAAATTTCGAAAATCTTGAAATTTTAGTTAATTTTGAAATTTTTGCATTAAAATTGCTAGGGCTAATTTACAAAATTTTGGTAAAGCAATTTGGGATAATGCTAGTATTATATTTGATGATTGCAGGAAGACCCAAATGTTTAGTTGAGCCTATATACATTCTAGTGCATTTGTGGCTTCCTTATTCCAGTGAAATCATGGGACAAAAACACGACCTCACTTAGTTTGAAGGATGCAATATGTTTAGCATCGTGTACCAGAAATGTATCTAGGAAAATTATTATCGTTAACTAATAAAGGTTGAAGTTGAGCGCCCCTGCTTAAGCATGTAGGGTTTTGAGTGAAAAAAAAAGTGAGTTACATGTAAGAGAGAGATAGATAGATAGAGAGAGAGAGAGAGAGAGAGAGAGAATTACAAGAAAAAGTTTGAATAATTTTTGGAGCATCAAAGTTAATTATGAAATTAGAAGAACGAAGATTCCGAAGAAATTCAAAAAGTTCAAGATACCAAAAATCAAACAACAAGGTGGTGAATTCAAAGAAATTAAAGATCAACTGTCAAAGAAGTGAAGAATTGCAAAGAGCTCAAATGTGGTATCATAAATTGTAATTGTCTAGATTATGTATTCTTGGGTTGCTCAACCAAAAATACCTTGAGGTTAAGAGGTTTTCTGAGGATAGATTCGGAGGGATGCATAAAATGAGCATTGTGCGAAAAAAGTGGGCGAACGTTTATGAGGATTGTGAGTATTTGGAGTATGGGGGTTATTAGGAAAACTTTAGACACAAATGCATACGTTACGGTCTTGGCATAATGGTTGGGTTTGATTAGGATTGTCTTTGGTAATATTAGTGTAATAAAATTCAGTTTTGCTTGGGGGCAAGCAAAAGTCATGTGTGGGGTATTTTGATATGGGCATATTTAGTTAGAAACTTCATGCATTATCTTAATACTTTATGTTGATTTTATCTCATTTAATGAAAAAACGGTGCTTAATTAGTTTAGAATTTCATTTTTCAGCAATAATGACATCCTCGAAAGGAAAAGGAAGTGGAACTAGCGATTAGAGGCTTGGATATTGGATTTTGAAGAAAGAAGGATGTTGTTGGACAGCTTGAACCCTCGCCAGTGTTTTGGACATATCTCATGAACCGTAACTCCAATTGACGAGATTTAAAACGTTCTGAAAACTAGACACAATTTCGGATGAATTTCGTGTTTTGAGAAAATACTGATTCCAAATGGACTCGGCAAGTAGGCCATCAACTCGACGAGTTGGTTAGAAGTTTCGTGATTCTGGATGCGCTGACTTGCCATACACGGGTTTCAAGTGACGGACTCGCCGAGTAGGTCACTGGACTCGCCGAGTATCCCCTTGGAGGCCAATTGTCGACTAAAGGTGCTGCTGGAGCGTAGGAAGCTAAGCAATCAACCCTACATTTAATTTTAAGGAGAATCAAGTCAAAATCAAGTTTACTCTTACCTAATATCTTGTTTGAACTATGTTTTTACCAATTGATTTCGTTTTTGTGCTTGTTTCTGCTGTAATCATGAGCTAAAAACTCATCACTTCTGTTTAGGTAGATGAATTTGTGAACATGGATTGAATATTTGATTAGGATTAATTTTGATTGGTGATTATGTTTTATTAAACTTGTTAAAGAACCTTATGTGTTAACAATTACTATTCTTCTGTTAATAAATCAGTAATTAAGTTGTATGAACATCTCTTAGTTGCTAATTTCATATGATTTACGTGACCACATAGTTGTATGTGTAGGAATAACGAATGTGAAACTAGAATTAACTTGAAGATAGGTAAGTTAATGTGTGAGCTTGTATGATACACCATTAGCAAGAGGTTAATTGAATCATCAATTTGATTAGCTAATTACAAGTCTTTCTAAACCCGAATCAACAAACTAGGAAATTCATTAATTTAGACAACCGGCCATTGCTTGAATTAATATGTTTTCTAAGGATTAGCCATAGCAAATGTGAATCTAATCACTTTAGTCGGTAACCAATGAAGAATTAATCCGATATATTTACTATAAAATCATCCATGGGAATAAATGATTCGAACCTAAACAGAAGGCCTTTTTAATCATTGAATTTAGTTGATCTTTGTTTTCTTAGCTATTAGTTGCTTAGTTTGCGTGTTAGTAAAGTATTTAAGTTTCTAGTCTTGCAAAACTAGAGAAAACTCTTTTTTTCTGCTTGTTTTATTTAGATAATATTAGCATTTATTTTAATTGTTTACCATTCCCTGTGTTCGATACCCTACTTGCTTGGACTATATTACTAATCGATGGGTACACTGCCTTTCGTGTGTTTATTTTCTGTCTAAGTTAGTAGAATTAAAACTAGATTGTTTCACACACATCAAGTTTTTGGCGCCGTTGCTGGGGAATGGTTCTAAATAGTTAATTTTATTTTCTAATTGTTATTCTTTTTTTTATTTGTTGGTTAATTTTTTTTTAGTTTCAATTTTATTTTTATTTTTATTTATTATGTATTTTCCAAATCTCGATGCTTTTGATGCTTTTCTTGAGGAAGTAGTACAGAAAATTGAGCAACAAGATAAGGAGTGTGGATCGGATGAAGATTTGAAGAAATTTGATAGATGGTTAGATAAAGTATTGTCTAACGATCAAGAACAATTTGAGTCACAAGAGCTAAAGTTACAAGATGAAGAATTTAATTCAGAAAAAGATTTGGAGGAGCTGGAAAGGTTTCTAACAAAGAGGTCAGACGAAGAATAAGAACAAGCTGAATTGGAGGAACCAAGCTATGGTTTGACCATTACCACAACATGGCCCCCTGTATTTTTCAAACTTTTCTTGGAAAATCAGATGAGGAGAGGATTCGATAATATGAAGACTGCTGAATCGTTTCTGAATACTTCCAAACATGTGTTTGACCCGACCACCAAGAAGGCTATTAAAAACTTCATGTGGCCTCCTACGAAGCAGTTGACAAAGATTCCTATCATTAAAAATGTTTGTGATGTTTCTTTGCACAATATGTTGTACTGGGTATATGATGAAGCTACAGCCTCTAGAGTTATCAAGATTAAAGATGGTGTATTCTATCTGATCGATAAGAGAGATCTTCTGCAATTTGGTGAGAGAGACATTCATATGTTAGCAAGTCATCAAATCATTTGTGAGCAGGACGTTTTGGAGCCACCTACTAAAGAATTCACAAGCATGATCTCTGAAATTATCAGCAAGAAGATGTGGCTGGGGGCAATAGGAAGATCGGATGTGCTGGTCATTAAGAAGAACTGAACTTATGCTAGCCTCAACCCAAGGGGGAGATTGAAAGGTCATTATTTTGTGCTTTGGGCTAGGCAATCATTTGTATAAGTGTTGTTAGGTTCTTGATTGTGTTTTAACTTATTTGTATGATTTTACTCAAAAAAATATTTTGGAAATTTTTCATAATGCATACCTGTTTTTCCACAATTTTTGTGTTTATAATGGACTAAAAATGGGAAAAATAGTTTACTCATCCAAAATTCATTAAAATTTACCAGAGAACCTTATAATGTATTAGGATGCTAAATAAAATTTTAGATGGTTTTTCTCTTCTGTATGCTATTTTTTCTTCTATTTTCACAAATTAAATACACTTAAATATACAGAATCGGATTCTAGTTGATAAAAATCACCTTTGGTATTTTTCCCAAATTATTTACATTTTAATGAAGCTTTAAAAATTTTGGAAATTTACTTTTGTTGTATAATAATTATTCTCCAATTAATGATTATTTAAGAGAATAAATGCACAAAAATCATAAAATCGGGTTAAACTGTTTAGAAATCCTTTTTTATATTTTCCCAGATTAAGTATGTTAAGTAATAGTTTTACAAAAAATTGGATAGTTTTTGAAACTGTTTTCTATTTATTTCCATTTTTATTACATTATATGCACAAAAATCATAAAATCGGGTTAAACTGTTTAGAAATCCATTTTTATATTTCCCCCAGCTTAAGTATGATTAATGACCGTATTATTAAAAGTTTGGAAATTTTTATCATATGAAGGCTATTTTTCGTGAATTTATAATTATATGCGGGCTTAAGAATTTGGAAAAAAATATTAATCACATCAAAAGTTCATAGGAAAATTTATGGAAACTGTTTGATAATATTTTGGATTTTTAGGAGTTTGAAACACCTTTAAATGTGTTGAAATACCCTCAATTAATATTATATAAAATTAGAAAAATTAATATCCATAATTGTCTTAATCACATGAGTTATTGATATGGGCATATTTAGTTATAAATTTCATGCATTATCTTAATACTTTATGTTGATTTTATCTTATTTAATGAAAAAAGGTGCTTAATTAGTTTAGAATTTCATTTTTCTGCAGTAATGACATGCTCGGAAGGAAAAGGAAGCGGAACTAGCGATTGGAGGCTTGGATATTGGATTTTGGCCATATCTCATGAACCGTAAATCCGATTCACGAGATTCAAAATGTTCTGAAAACTAGACACAATTTCGAACGGATTTCGTGTTTTGAGAAAATGCTAATTCCAAATGGAGTCGGCAAGTAGGCCATCAACTCGACGAGTTGGTCAGAAGTTTCGCGATTCTGGACGCACTGACTTGCTGTACACGGATTTTAAGTTACAGAATCACCGAGTAGGTCACTGGACTCGTTGAGTAGCCCCTCTTTTTGTGAAAATCTATATAAAAGGACTTTCAGATCGATACCCTAGGAGATAGATGAACCCTTGGAGGCCAATTGTCGACTAAAGGTGCTGCTGGAGCGTAGGAAGCTAAGGAATCAACCCTACATTCAACTTTCAAGAGAATCAAGTCAAAATCAAGTTTACTCTTACCTAATATCTTGTTTGAACTATGTTTTTACCAATTGATTTCGTTTTTGTGCTTGTTTCTACTGTAATCATGAGCTAAAAACTCATAACTTCTGTTTAGGTAGATGAATTTGTGAACATGGATTGAATATTTGATTAGGATTAATTTTAATTGGTGATTATGTTTTATTAAGCTTGTTAAAGAACCTTATGTGTTAACAATTACTATTCTTCTGTTAATAAATTAGTAATTAAGTTGTATGAACATCTCTTAGTTGCTAATTTCATATGATTTACGTGACCACATAGTTGTATGTGTAGGAATAACGAATGTGAAACTAGAATTAACTTGAAGATAGGTAAGTTAATGTGTGAGCTTGTGTGATACACCATCAACAAGAGGTTAATTGAATCACCAATTTGATTAGCTAATTACAAGTCTTTCTAAACCCGAATCAACAAACTAGGAAATTCATTAATTTAAACAACTGGCCATTGCTTAAATTAATATGTTTTCTAAGGGTTAGCTATAGCGATTGTGAATCTAATCACTTTAGTCTGTAACCAATGAAGAATTAATCTGATATATTTACCATAAAATCATCCACGGGAACAAATGATCGAACCTAAACAGAAGGCCTTTTTAATCATTGAATTTAGTTGATCTTTGTTTTCTTAGCTATTAGTTGCTTAGTTTGCGTGTTAGTAAAGTATTTAGGTTTCTAGTCTTGCAAAACTAGAGAAAACTCTTTTTTTTACTTGTTTTATTTGGATAATATTAGCATTTTTTTTAATTGTATACCGTTCCCTGTGTTCGAAACCCTACTTGCTTGAACTATGTTACTAATCGATGGGTACACTGCCTTTCGTGTGTTTATTTTGTGTCTAAGTTAGTCGGATTAAAACTAGACTGTTTCACACACATCAAGTTTTTAGTGCCGTTGCTGGGGAATGGTTCTAAATAGTTAATTTTATTTGCTAATAGTTATTATTTTTTTTATTTGTTGGTTAATTTTTTTTTAGTTTAAATTTTATTTTTATTTTTATTTATTATGTATTTTCCAAATCTTGATGCTTTTGATGCTTTTCTTGAAGAAGTAGTACAGAAAATTGGGCAACAAGATAAGGAGTGTGGATCGGATGATGATTTGAAGAAATTTGATAGATGGTTACATAAAGTATTGTCTAACGATCAGGAACAATTTGAGTCACAAGAGCTAAAGTTACAAGATGAAGAATTTAATCCAGAAAAAGATTTGGAGGAGCTGGTAAGGTTTCTAACATAGAGGTCAGACGAAGAACAAGAACAAGCTGAATTGGAGGAACCAAGTTGTGGTTTGACCATTACCACGACACGGCCCACTGTATTTTTGGTTTGTGTTCCGAAGCTGTGGTTTGACAATTACCACGACATGGCCCCCTGTATAATCATAGATCTTGATAGGGCATCAGTTATACGCTTCGTTGTGAACTCATTGTTAGCTCATATACATACAAACTCGTTTAATAATTATAGCAATCAACTTTTTTTTCTCATTATAGCAATGATCTTTGTTTCTCATTACAGCAATGTACTTGTATTTATGGAAAATTTTATACCGAATCTTGATTGAATAGACCTGTGAACTCACCAACTATTTTCCTAGTTGACGATTGTTTTACATGCTTTTTCAGGAGATGATTAGTAAGTGGATATAAAGATTCATCACCATAGAGCATGCTGCATCATGTGGAAGTTATTTTATGAAGTTAATTTTTTAACAATGTTATTTTAGGAAACTTGTATCTTGTTTTGTTTAAATTATTGGTTGTAAACTTTTAACTACTACTATGGTGATGTATCTTTATCTTTTGTAGTGAAACCTTTTTTTTGCAATGAAACCATTATCGTTGTCATATCTTGCGTTTCCACTTTAGCAGGTGTGATAGAATGGTATCAGAGCTAAAGTTATAGAGAATGTGAGTTTTATTTTAAGAAAACACAACCTATAACGAAAACGTATAAAATTTCCTTTTACATCGAACATACTACTAATGTAATTAGGTCGGGAGTTGTATTGTTGGACCTCAGTTAAACATAGCCTTATCACCTATGTTCGATTGAGGAAAGACTTATACAAAGCTTGAGCTAATTATAAGGGGAATATGTTCAACCAAATTTTCATGAAAACTTTATTTGAAAAATTAAAAGGTGAATTTTGGTGAGTGTAAGCATTGCATATTATAGACATTCATTATTATTCATTTTATGGCTCATTAAAACTACGTCTTAGTCCATTATGTCGACATGGTCATCCTCTCGCGCTACCCCCTTGGCTGATGAGTCCGGCTATGTCACCATTATCCCTCGATGTGATTCCCCTTCCTCTGTGGATGAAGACCCCTCGGAAGACATGGAAGACTCGGTGGAGGTTAGTAGCGTCAGCTCCCTGAGTCAGCAATGCGAGGCATCGCTTGCATTGGTGTTGCCACAACCGCCACCATCCGGGCCTCGTATCCGAAACACTACGAGGAAGAACGTCTCAAGGCCCATGGGGATTTCATCCAATGAAGTAGGACCCATTAGGATAGGACCCAACGTGGCAGGACTGAAAATACCCCCACCACAACGAGCCATAAGGATACCTATCAGGCAGGCAGGTATGACCCCGAAGGAGTCCCGAAGAATGCAGTGGATGATAGCGGACCTACAACAGAGTCTCGTAGTGATAGTTGGGCATCAAGATGTTTTGTATGAAGTGATAATTGATGGGTTTTGGCCATATGAACATTCCTATGTGCACATACAAACCCTAATGCTTGGAGCTAGGTTTCTCTAACTGAACATGCATAATTCCAAGACTTCTAATGGTTATTCTATCATAATAACATTGAGAAATTAGAGTTATAAGTTTACCTTAAATCATTTGCTTGATATTCTTGTCCTTAGAGCTTTAGAGTCACAATTATCACTCCTCTAATGGCTTACAAACACAAACTAGCAACAGGATGATTTGAGAGAGTGGGGAGGGACTTAGAAATCGGCCAGGGTTCCTTTAGTGACAAGGATACCAATTTCCATGATCCCTAGGGTCTATTTATACTTGTAAGGCTCCCATGGTTTTACCTTTAAACCCTAATTGGATAACTTAGGCCCTAAGCAATCCTAATCCCTTTCATGATAAGCTTTAGATGGATTTTAGGTCTATCCTAAGCCCCTAAAATCATCCACCCCTTATCTATAAGGGATTATAGCCTAAAGTACAACTATCATACACTTGATAGTTTATGCCCTTCTATTTAATTAATCTCCTTAAGTCACCAAATTAATTCCTAATTAATTTATGACTTATTAATCAAATAACAATATTATTATTCCTTATAATATTTCAACTCTCATTGTAAATCATCCTATCAAGTTGCTATGGTGAAGGCAACCCAAAAGGACCATGCTCAATCGGGTCAAATACATGCCTAATATAGTTGCAGCCTTAGACACTATTCCAACAGTCTCCCACTTGGATAAGTCTAGTAACTATATATATCGATTAGCAATCGTAGCTTTCAAAGACGCTGTTAAACTTTATTATAATCAATTTTGTCCTTTAGATAAGGGATCGTACAGTCCTCTGTATAGATATCATGCAGACATTCATATCGAAACAATTCGTCTCGCAATTGGTTTCTCGATCTCAGATTTATTTGACATAGAACTTAATTGAACACATCAATTTAGTTCTGACCGGGGCCGACACATAAGTCAAATCAAATCATCGAGTGGCCTAGATATCGCTTTTACCCTCTTAGGATAAAAGTAACAGATAAACTTTGACTTATATGCATTTACTTATCCATTAATCAACTATACATAACAATGCGTTTTATAACATCAAGTTACTGATGCGGTTTCGCACCATCAATGTACAACCAATTAACAAATAACAAACCATATATATAGGTTTTAAGACCATATGATATTATCGTCTTGCGATCACCCTTTTATCACATTCCATAAGCTGATTCCAGCAAGCGCGGGTTTGTTCCAATGCTCAAAACTAGTTCATAAGCACTCATGAACGTTGTAGCAAACTTTTTCTATGTCTAATACCATTTAGACAATCTACACACCAATTCATGACAATCTTCATTCATACCTACTTCCAACATATGAACGATTGTGGACAATTTGAATAATTCGATTATTCTCAATAAACTCAATTATTCTGGAAGTCAAAACATGCAAAGTGAAACAATAGTTAAACAATTAACACAAGACAATAACATTACTCATAAATAATACTCTTTTATTTAATCATCAAATGTTAATTACATTTATCTATCACGCATTTCTAACACTATCTAATATATACTAATATAATCCTTCAGCCGAATGCTCCTAGCATGCTACGAGTGCTTAAACTTGCTCAGTCCCTTCGTAAGCGGATCTGCTGGGTTATCTTCTGATGATATCCTCTTCACCACGAGTTGTCCTTCTTCTACATGATGTCTTATAAAATGATATTTTCTGTCAATATGTCGAGATCTACCATGATCCCTTCGTTCGTTGGTCAAGGCAACCGCTCCTTCATTATCACAGAAAATCTCCATGGCCTCTTTCAATGCTTCACTCGCTGCGATGTACTCTGATTCGCATGTTGAATCAGCTACGATTTCTTGTTTGGAACTTTATCAAGTTACTGCTCCTCCATTCAGGGTAAAGACATAGCCTGACTGCGAATGGTAGTTGTGCCTGTCGGTCTGAAAGTTGGCGTCAATATACCCTCGCACCTTCAAGTCATCACTCCCTCCGAGGGCTAAAAACCATACCTTGGTCCTCCAAAGGTACTTAAGGATATTCTTCACCGCAATCCAATGGGCTCTGCTAGGGGTCCCTTGATATCTACTAACCATACTCAAAGCAAAGGCTACATTAGGGCGAGTACAAGTCATAGCATACATGATTGAGCCAACTGTGGAAGCATATGGTACTCGGCTCATTTATGCTATTTCGACTTCGGTACTCGGACTTTGAGTCTTACTCAAATTGGCATAATATTGTATCGGTAATTCTCCCTTCTTAGAGTTTTCCATACTAAAACATTTTAGTACTTTATCTAAGTAAGTGTTCTGACTAAGTCCTATTAGTCTCTTACTTCGTTCTCTCACTATCCTTATTCCCAGAATATAGGAAGCCTCTCCGAGGTCCTTCAAAGCGAAGCACTTCCCGAGCCAGGACTTAATCTCATGCAGTGTCGGGATGTCGTTTCCTATGAGCAATATGTCATCAACATACAAAACGAGAATGCTAAATATACTTCCACTGGCTTTGACATATACACATGATTCATCTTCACTTCGTACAAAACCAAAATCTTTGACTTTCTCATCGAAGCAAAGATTTCGTCTGCGAGACGCTTGCTTAAGTCCATAAATGGATTTCTCAAGCTTACAAACTCTATTTGGATGCTTCGGATCGACAAATCCCTCTGGCTGAGCCATGTAAACATCCTCAGCCAACTTCCCATTAAGGAAAGCGGTTTTGACATCCATTTCCCAAATCTCATAATCTTGAAATGAGACAATCGCTAGCATCACTCTAATAGATTTGATCTTCGCAACTGGTGAGAAGGTCTCATCATAGTTAACTCCGGGAGTTTGAGTAAAACCCTTCGCAACCAATCGCGCCTTATATGTGTGTACATTTCCATCAATGCCAGTCTTCTTCTTGAAGATCCATTTGCACCCAACGGTCTTACATCCGGGTACATAATCAACCAAATTCCAAACTTGGTTTTCATACATGGACTGGATCTCACTGTCCATTGCCTCTTTCCATTTTGCAGACTCTGGGCCTGCCATGGTTTCCTTATAGCTATTAGGTTCATCTAGATTTATTAGTGTACCATCACTAATATACGTGTCCCCGTCGGTAGTAATATGAAAACCATATAACTGGGGTTGAACTTTAACTCTTTCGGAACGTCTAAGAGGTAAGGACTCGTCAATTGGTTCAACCGGAGTTTCCTCCTCGGGTTGAGGGCCAGCGGTAGAGGTTCCTTCGTCTATCGACTCTTGAATCTCTTCAAGATCAATTTGCCTCCCACTGTCTCCTTGGCTTATGAGTTCTCGCTCTCAGAAAAATCCTCTCCTCGCAACAAAGACAACATTATCCTTCGGTCTATAAAAGAGATATCCAAAGGATTTCTGTGGGTAGCCGATGAAAATACATCGCTCACTACAAGGTTCGAGTTTCTCGTGAGTATCTCATCTTACGAAAGCCTCGCAACCCCAAACCTTGATATGTGCTAACGAGGGACCTTTCCCTGTCCACATCTCGTGAGGTGTTTTGGCAACCTTCTTAGTAGGGACTCGGTTAAGGATATGGGCGGCAATCTCTAAGGCATACCCCTAAAACGAGATAGATAGTGAATCACGATTCACCATAGAGCGGACCATGTCTAACAAGGTTCGATTACGCCTTTCTACCACACCATTCAATTGTGGTGTCCTAGGTGGCATCAATTCTGAAACTATTCCACACTCCTTGAGATAGTCGTGGAATTCAAGACTTAGGTACTCTCCTCCTCGATCAGATCAAAGCATCTTGATTTTCCTACCCAATTGATTCTCAACTTCATTCTTGAACTCTTTGAACTTTTCAAATGTTTCTGACTTTTGCTTGATTAAGTAGATATACCCATATCTACTATAGTCATCGGTAAAAGTCACATAGAAGCGGTTCCCATCCTTTGTGGTTGATATAAACGGTCCACATACATCGGTATGTATTAGGTCCAATAAACCCTCACCCCTTTCACATGTGCTAGTGAAGGGTGACTTGGTCATCTTTCCAAGTAAACAAGATTCGCATGTGTCATCTTCCCTAAGGTCGAATGACTCCAACACTCCATCCTTTTGGAGTTAGGCTATGCGCTTCTTATTGACATGTCCAAGACGACAATGCCACAAGGATGCTCTATCCAGACTATTGGAAGAATCCATGCATAAAACATCATTTCCTAGGTTATCTACAATCATAACAGTTTCATAAATTCCATTACATGGTATTGCTTCAAAATATAAGACACCATTTAGATAAGCACAAATAGAACCATTCTCATTATTAAAAGAAAATCTAAATCCTTGTCTAAACAAACCATGAAATGAAATGAGGTTTCGTGCCATTTCTGGCGAATAGCAACAATTATTCAAATCTAAACATAAACCATTCCTAAGCACTAGAGAATACACTCCAATCTTGGTCACAAGCAACGATCTTCTGTTCCCCATGATTAGATTTATTCTTCCATGCTCCACATCCCTATTTCTTCTTAGTCCCTGCAACTCAGAACCAATGTGGTAACCACACCCAATATCAAGGACCCAAGAAATAACATGAGATGAATCATTAGATTTAATTGTATATATACCTGCGAAAGACGGCTTGATATTTCCTTCCTTGATAGCTTGCAGGTACTCTGGGCAGCTTCTCTTCCAATGCCCTATTTTGTGGCAATGGTGGCACTCTGCCTCCTTTGGGTTAAAGTTAGGCTTAGCTGGATCAACTTTGTTCCCACTAGAGGAAGAACCATCTCGGGACTTTCCCTTGCAGTGGCTCTTAGACGGAGCCTTCCTCTTCTTGTCTTTTCATTTTCCTAATGGCCAAAACAGGAGCAATGGGTGGATTGGGAGTGGGTGCAACAGACTTGTCCTTGAGATTGCTCTCAGCAACCCTAAGGAGACCTTGGATCTTACTTAGGGTGACCTCTTCTTTGTTCATGTGGTAGGTCATCCTAAAGTGGTTGTAACACGGAGGCAGGGAGTGAAGCACCATGTCGATCGCTAAGTCTTCCCCAAAGTCAACATTCAACTTGCGAAGACGATCAACATACCTTTGCATCTTTTGCAGTTGCATGGTTAGAGATTCACCATGACCCATTTTAGCGGATATCATATTAGTGAAAATCTCGTAACGTTCTTGCCTTGCATTTTGGTGGTATCTCTCCAACAAGTCTTGGTGCATTTCGTACGGATACATGTCCTCGTAGGACTTTTGGAATTCGGAGTTCATAGTGGCTATCATGATGCAATGAACCTTCGTTGCGTCATGCTCATGAGTTTCAAAAGCGGTGATTTCAGCCGAAGTAGCGATTTCAGGATTGATCTTTTCGAGCTTCTCATCGAGGACATACTCCTTGTCTTTGTAGCGAGCAATCATGCGAATGTATCTTATCCATTCGCTAAAGCTCGTCCCATCGAAAGTCACCTTTTGGCAAAGGCTCATCAATGTGAATGAGCTTGCAGCATCGTTGTTCGCGTTCGACATCTACAAATAGAAAGGACAAAGATAGATTAGAATTTGGATCCCTAATTATCACCCAATAAGAAAATTAGGGCTAGGATCCAACAAAAATATTTACATATTAGAAAAGGGATGCCGTAATCAAACATGCAAACAATTTGAAGGTAAGTGAATGACGATTCACTAATTCTCCACCATGAAAACATAACTTTAAGTTCTAAATGTATTGAGAATTCCTAGGTTTGGATGAGATACATTGAAACTTTTCAATGACATGTTTAAATCTCGATATGCCCCTCTCGTTTGTGACTTGGATACCGAGGATCACAAAGTGGGTGTGAATTACGATGCAAATTCACTTGGTGCCTTCATTGTAACAATCACCTATTCGATGTGTCGGTAAACCACACACGCTCCATCGAACTATGATAAACAATGAATCACCCTTTGCCACTTTTGCTTAGAACTAACTAGTATGCCGGTAAACCACACACGCTCCACTAACTTCTTAGCAAGGGTGCAAAGTGTAATTTCATGGGATTGCATCAATTCACTTTTCCTAAAGTAACTAGGATTGGGAATTTTTTGAAAAACATGTAGTTACTTTGTATATTATACTTTTAATGAGCAGATGAGGTTGCCCTATCCTACCCGTTCGGCTAACGACCCTCCACCGATCAAGCAAGCGGTGGGTGTGAGTGTACACCCATTAAGCACCATTTTATAGGCAACAACCTTATACCCACCTTATAGATCGGCTTCGTGAATGAGGCCTACTAACATTAAGACTAGCTTTTTAATCATATATATATATATATATATATATATATATATATATATATATATATATATATATATATATATATATTAATCTTGTAATATTATATTAGTATATAGTTGAATTTTAAACTTGTAAAATTCTAGGGTTTAAATTTTAAATTGTCCAAATTAAACTTTTAATCATAAAACATAAATTTCAAAACTTGAGGGCAAGTTTTAAACTCTTCAAAACATAGAGGATCAAATAACAAATAATCTAAATTAACATTTAATCACATAATTATCCATATTTGATTTATTTAATTATTTCTTGCAGAACAATTTACCAATTTAATTAAAATAATTAATCAATTATCACATAAGGAAACTAATATTTTATTAATTCATAAATATCTTCAATTAGGTCAAGGATATACTCAAATATATCTTAAAATCAGATTTATATTGACCTAATATGATTAAGGTAAGTATCCAAAGGATAAACAGCAAGAAATCCCGAAATTAGCAATTTCTGACGCTCGAACTCGCCGAGTACCACAATGGACTCGCCGAGTTGAGGCCTACTCGCCGAGTCCACTATGGAACTCGCCGAGTTCATCAGGCAGGAACACAAAATTCAAATTTTGCAAGCATCAAACAAGCAACCAATGCATCAATTCAATAGAAACCAATCTAGGCTCTAATACCACTGATGGGTTTTGGCCATATGAACATTCCTATGTGCACATACAAACCCTAATGCTTGGATCTAGGTTGCTCTAATTGAACATGCATGAATCCAAGACTTCTAACGGCTATTCTATCATAATAAGATTGAGAAATAAGAGTTATAAGTTTACCTTGAATCACTTGCTTGATATTCTTGTCCTTAGAGCTTTAGAGTCACAATTGTCACTCCTCTAATGGCTTACAAACACCAACTAGCAAGAGGATGATTTGAGAGGGTGGGGAGGGACTTAGAAATCGGCCAGGTTTCCTTTAGTGACAAGGGTACCGATTTCCATGACCCCTAGGGTCTATTTATACTTGTAAGGCTCCCAGGGTTTTACCTTTAAACCCTAATTGGATAACTTATACCCTAAGCAATCCTAATCCCTTTCATGATAAGCTTTGGAAGGATTTTAGGTATATCCTAAGCCCCTAAAATCTTCCATCCCTTATCCATAAGGGATTATAGCCTAAAGTACAACTATCATACACTTGACAGTTTATGCCCTTCTATTTAATTAATCTCCTTAAGTCACCAAATTAATTCCTAATTAATTTATGACTGATATTAATTAAATAAAAATATTATTATTCCTTATAATATTTCAACTCTCATTGTAAATCATCCTATCAAGTTGCTATGGTGAAGGCAACCCAAAAGGACCATGCTCAATCGGGTCAAATACTTGCCTAATATAGTTGCAGCCTTAGACACTATTCCAACAATAATAGGAATAGACATCCTGTTTCAGCATACGATGGAGGCTATCGATACTGCTTGTAACGCCTGTGTTTCTAGGCTTGTCATTAATGTTGATATAATAGTCTAGGTTAACCTTTGTAACTCGTATTGAAATAATAGAAGTGTATTATTTGAGTATTATGTGTTTTGTGCTTAACTGCTGAATTATGTGGTTTGATTAATTAAGAATAAAAATAAGCATCAAAATTTAAGTGTAAAATAAACTTGAGATCTTTGGATAATGTTGTAGTAGTTGAAACGAGGTTTCCGAATATATATAGAACGCCCAAATCTGACTTCGTATGAGGAAGTTATGATTTATTGAAGTTTCGACTTATCGGTATGCAGCCCGAAATACTCGATTTGAGATCGAGCGGTTTTTAGCCGAAACAATGTAAACGAGAATCGAAAATGTCATTGTTGGTATCGAAGCGATGAAAAGTTAGGCGAGAACGGACGTCGGATGAAGAAGTTATGAATTTATAACGGAATTTTTCTGTCCCGACCCATTAAAAATAATTAATAAAAATAAATTCAAAATTAGCCGACGGAGTCTAAACGAAAATTGTAGATCGTAGTCTCACCTACACATGGATATAAAGAACGTCGAAAACGGAGTTCGTATGAAGCGGATATGAATTTACGAAGTTTATTAAATAATTAATATTTAAATTTAATCTTTAATTCGGATGTACATCCGAAGGAGTCACCGATCTGATCCGAAGTACACCCAGCATACCGTGAAGCATGACGCACCTCGCACTCGAGTTCTTTGGATGACGCATGCAGTGACGATTTCGGACGCGTACGCCCAGCGTATGTGCGAGGCTCAGCCTCCTATGAATAGGATGCGTGGGTAGCCAACTCATTTGCTCTTTTTCTCTCTTCTCTCTCCCGTTTTACCTCGATTTGCATGCCAGAAGTACCCCGAAGCCCTGTTAATATCCCCGAGCCCTGAAGCAAGTTTCGAAGCCCCAAAGATCCCGAGAAGTGTGATTCTCGAGCCGAAGCTCTGTCCGCGAGAAGTTTGATTTTTGTGGAGATCTTCCAGATCTGCTAAAGATTTCTACTTCTGCAAATCGTAGTGCCGTCCGATCATCTTGTGATCAAGTGAGTGTGTAGTTACTTTCTTCAAACGCATAATTATGAAGTATTTTATACAAAATACGTGTTATGTGTATATTTTGTTGT
Organism: Lactuca saligna; assembly: GCF_052625555.1. Taxonomy (NCBI): domain Eukaryota; kingdom Viridiplantae; phylum Streptophyta; class Magnoliopsida; order Asterales; family Asteraceae; genus Lactuca; species Lactuca saligna. The sequence continues at coordinate 228,566,870 of NC_136420.1, read as the reverse complement.
TATGTGTGTGAATGTATATTCACTTTCTTATATCTTATAGAGCTGATTATTTCTCTATGAAATACGTCTTATGTGTGTGTGCCTCATCTCTTAGGTGGAAAATGTATTGATTGAGCATGCTATACAGGTTTTGAAACTATGTATAAAAGTGTATGTTTTATCTACTAATATGTTGGGTAGAACATGGGTAGATAGTTGGTGTGTAATAAATAGATGAGAGGCCTCGATGTTGTTTTGATCCAGTCATCTAGCGGAATTTAGATGACGACCACGGACTTTTCTAGACAGTCCAGTGGAACGCTAGCAGGCTCATAACCTATAGGTGTTAATGAACTTGGGTGTTCATTCGCTGTGTTCCATCCCCCTCATGGTTGCCTTATTTGACTTATATTGCTAAGGAACCCTCGAAGCATGTGTTGTCACCCCGATGAAATATTCTTAGACTAGGTTCCTTGTGTTTGTTATTTTAGGGACATAAAGTGAGAATAACGGGAATGGGTAATGGGGGTTATTATTGGTTGGTGAAAATTAATTTAATTATTTATTGTGGGTTGAAAACCCTATATGCTCATCAGTCTCCCAAGCCTGACCCACTTAGTTTTATTTGTATTACAGGAAGTGGCGCAAGGGCATAAGATGGATGAACCATCAAGTTGTTTTGTTTACAAGTCTGTATATGTATATATTTGTCGAATGACCTGTAATTTTATTGTTTATGCTTTATGGTCTGTATCGGAACATGACATCTCGAGTTTTGATTATATAATGAAAATACATTTCTTTTATGAAATGCTTTGGTAAACATTGTTTTATCACGTTTTGTTTTCGGGAACAAATTCTGCAACTCTTTCAAATCAAAAGGATTTACTCTGAAATTATTTTAAAAGCATAAATGAAAATCGGTCTTTTCTGGCCGAGATTTTAGGGATGTCACAGTTGGTATCAGAGCATTAGTTTAAGCGAACTAGGAATTTGTAGGATTTCTAGACTTAAACTTAGAATGCTTTGTGGAATTTTGAGATGTGTGTCTGTTATATGTTAGACACAAGCACTAGTTTATTTTAGGAAAGTTGCCTAAAATGCTTTTGTGTGCTAAATGTTATATGTTGCCATATATGATATTATTTGTTCGGATCTATGGTCTGTTGCCGACCGGATCTAGAAACCTTATGTGTGTAGGATTCTAAGCGTACATCTATGAATTTAGAACTAGCATGTAAATGTTTCGGAGTGATAAGGATGATTTGAATATCTATCGTGAATAAGGATCTAATTTCACCTTATTCGGTGTGTAGATCAAAAATGGTGAGAATAAGAAGTGGAGTTGGAAATCTTGATGAAAACAGGAATCAACCACCAGTGATTGAACAATTACCTGTTGTAGCTGCAGCACTGGAGCCAATAACAATGGTTGGTGTACAAATGATGATTCAAACAATGTTGGATCGTCAAATGGAGGAGACTAGGCGGTTGCTTCAACAGAATCGTGAAGAACTGTCAATTCATGTGGAAGAGCCCAAATTAAATGAAGGGCACTCGGAAGGTGGAAACTTTAGTGGGTCTGTTGGTCAAGCCAACCCACCGATAGTTAGGCAAAACAACTATGATGGAAGGAATGATGGAATGGGGTGCAAGTACAAGGACTTTCTGACTTGAAAACCATCGACCTTCACTGGAAAGGAGGACCCGATCGGAGTGATGGATTGCATCTCCGAAATAGAGTTAGCCTTTATGACTTGTGACTGTAGAGGCAAGTTGCAGACCACGTTCGCAATACGTCAGTTCCGAGGTGGATCCGTTCATTGGTGGAATACTCTAGGGAAGACTTTAAGCCCTAATGAGCCACTACAATTGAGATGGCCAGAATTCTTGGTGCAGTTCAAGCGCAAGTTCTGCTCGGCTGAAAATCTGTTGGAACTAGAGAACAAGTTTCTGACATTGACGAAAGGCAGCATGTCAGTTGATGAATACACTAATAACTTTACAGATAAGATGGAGTTTTCTTTGTGCATCGTTCCAGATGAGCTGACAAAGGTGGACTGGTATGCGAAGGGACTCCCATGGGAGTACGAGGTGCCAGTATGTCAGACACATACTCTAGGGGCAGCTATCTGGGCTGTCAAGTCTGTTGAGAACATGATTAAGGGGAGAACCACTGACAAGGTTGAGTTTGGTGAGAAGAGAAAGTTTGATGGAACATCTGGTTCCGGTAAGAAAAGCAAATTTTCGAAATCTGATTCAAAAAAGTTTGGTGGAGGAAAAGGAGGCGAAGCGAAGTGGTTTGATAAGTGTAACAAAAAGCACTTTGGGAAATGTAGCGAGGATGTAACCTGCTACAAGTGTGGAAAGGTTGGGCATTTTGCCAATGAGTCTCCGAACGACAAAAGGATGTGTTTTGGTTGTAATGAAGAGGGGCATATTTTTAAAGACTGTCCGAAGAAGAAGGAGGCAGGGAAGCCCAAGGCGAGAGCCTTCCAGATGACACTTGAGGCTGCTAAAGATGAAGCTGATGTCGCTTCAGGTACCTTTCTCGTAAACGAATTACCTGCTCAAATTTTGTTTGATTCTGGAGCCAACTACTCATTTATTTCGAATGAGTTTGGTAGAAAACTAGCTTTCTCTATTGATAGACTAGATAATGCTTTATTAGTCGAAGTTGTTAGTGGCAAGTTTGTACCTGTTAGCCATCGTATGAAAAACATCTTAATCGACCTTAATGGGAATAAGTTTCACGAGAATTATTGCCTATTGAACTTAATGTTTTCGACGTCGTTCTGGGAATGGATTAGCTTAGCGCCAATAACGCCGAGATATTGTGCAAGAAGAAGATAGTTAAAGTAAACCCGCCAGGGAAAGAGTCGTTTATGGTGTATGGGGACAAACGCAGAGTGAATTCTAGAATTATTTCCCTAATGAAAGCCAAAAAGTGTTTGACCAATGGATGTACATCATATTTAGCATTCGTGATTGATGCTAAGAAGGAAAAGAAGGTGATGCAGAGTATTCCGGTGGTGTGTGATTATCCGAAAGTATTTCCCGAAGATCTTCTTAGATTACCACCTGATAGACAAGTGGAGTTCAGAATTGACTTGTTACCAGGAACCATGCCAATAGCGAAAGCACCTTATCGATTAGCACCGACGGAGATGAAGGAGTTGATGATGTAACTTCAGGAGTTATTGGAAAAAGGTTTCATTAGACCTAGTTCATCACCCTGGGGAGATCCGGTGTTATTTGTAAAGAATAAAGATGGAAGTATGAGATGTGCATCGATTACCGAGAGCTGAATAAGGCAACAATAAAGAACAGAGATTCGTTGCCGAGGATTGATGACCTATTCGATCAACTACAAGGTTCGAGCTATTTCTCGAAGATCGACCTAAGGTCAGGATATCATCAGCTGAAAGTAAGAGAGCAGGATATAGAGAAAACTGCATTCAAAACCCGATATGGACACTACGAGTTTTTGGTTATGTCGTTTGGACTAACCAATGCTCCAGCAACATTCATGGATTTAATAAACAGAGTTTGTAAGCCGTTCCTTGATAAATCTATGATAGTGTTCATAGATGACATTCTGATTTATTCGAAAAGCCAAGAGGAGCATGGCAGACACTTGTGAGAAGTGTTAGAAGTCTTGAAGAAGGAGAATCTGTATGCAAAATTCTCCAAATGTGATTTTTGGATTTGAGAAGTCCAATTATTGGGTCACATGGTCAACCAAGAAGGGATAATGGTTGATCCTGCAAAGATTGAAGCTGTGATGAAGTGGGAACAACCGAAAAGTCCCACGGAGATCCGAAGCTTTTTAGGATTAGTTGGATATTACCGAAGGTTTATCCAAGGCTTTTCTTCGATTGCTACTCCATTAACAACTTTGACCCACAAAGGAGCTACTTATGCTTGGAATGAAAAGCATCAAGAAACATTCGATAAGCTAAAGAAGAAGCTATGTTGTTTATAGCGATGCATCTGGGGTTGGATTGGGTTGTGTTTTGACCCAAAGAGAAAAGGTGATAGCTGTTGGATAAGGTGTCTAAGTTCATAACTTATTTGGTACATACTTGACCCGACCTGACATGGTCCATTTGGGTTGCACTTCACCCAAACGATTTATGTATAATTTTATGAGAATTGTATACTTATGATTTATTAATATATTATAAGTTATAATATATTAATATGAAGTCATGTTATTTAATTAGTTTTAGTCTAAAATTAATTATGAATTAATTTAGAGATTAAAAAAAAGACTGATTAAATTATGGGCTATTATATTTTACATAGTGTGGGCTAATACTCATTTGTTAATGGGCTAAGCTAATATAGAAGTACATGGATGATCCACGGAGCTTTTAACCCATGGATCCTTGGAAAGGAAAAGACATGGGTTATTAGGGTTTCACCCTAACCATGCACACTATATAAAGAAGCATATGATGCAAGAAATGACACTCTAGTTGTGTGAGACTTAGTGGTGGCCGATTCCACAAGAAAGTATACTAATCTCTCAAAGTTTTCCAAACGTTTGTGGTGATTTGTGATTACATTTGAGGCATTCACACTATTGGTGCTTGGCTCTCAAACTCCAAAGAATCAACCATCATCAAAAGGTATGCATTTCTACTAGTAGTTTTATGATTCATAATCCTTATGCTATGCTAGTTAGGAACAAACCTTGGAAGTTATTATTTGTATGTATTTTAGAAGAAAACATAGATCCAAGGTTTATTAGGGTTGCATGCACACTTAGGAAGTGTTAGATTGCTCAAAACCCAACAGTGGTATCAGAGACTAGACTTGTTTTCTTGAATACTTGATGAAGATTGCTGAAAATCAAAGTTTATGTGCTATCTGCACAACAGACTCGCCTAGTCCATGAAGGGACTCGACGACTCCAAGACAAAATTCATCCAACTCAGCGAGTTGGTTCATGCACTCGTCGAGTTGGACCCCCAGACAGCATATCTTCGAGTTTTGGTGTTGGAATTGGCCTAGAATCATTACCTTAACCTGTTTTGGACTCATATAACCTGTTTTTGATGTGGTAATGATGATGGTGGACCAATTTCAAAATTATAATCAAAATTTCAAGTTTATATGTGTTCGTATGATTCTTGAAATTGTTGATGTGGATGTTCATGTTCATATGAGTTTTGTTAGATCATAGGAATTATTTGCAAATTGTTTGTTAGTTAATTCTTGATCTTAATGTGTTTTAATGGAATTCATTATTTGTCCTCAAGTTATGGAATTCCAAAAGTTTTTTCTTTTAAATGTTTTTGAAGAAGTCATAAGTTACACTTTTGAAGAGTTTTTCAAATAAATGCTTTTATGAACTTCATAACTTGTCCTCAAGTTATAGATTTCCAAGAGACTCTTCATTAAAAGTATTAAACACTTAATTAAAACTCATAAGTTATGAATATCCAAAAGTTTATGAATTGTTCAAAACTTTCCCTCAAGTTTTGGAATTTGTAAAGTCTCACAAAAACTTTAATTCCATACCCTAGAAGTTTTAAAAGTTAAAATTCTATCATTATACTATTATAAGATTAATGGTTAATTATAATATATATATATATATATATATATATATATATATATATATATATATGTATGTATGTATGTATAAGAACAAGTCGTTTTACCGTTAGTAGGCCTCATTCACGAAACCGGTCTATAAGGTGGGTATAAGGTTGTTGCCTATAAAATGGCAACTTAATGGCTGTCCACTCTCACCCACCGCTTGCTTGATCGGTGGAGGGTCGTTAGCCGAACGGGTAGGACAATGACTTTAAATTCTCATTAAAAGTATAATGATTATTATAAAGTAACTAAATATTTTTTTTATTTTATTTAATTCCCAATCATAGTTCCTTTAGGAAAAATGTGAATTTGGTTCTAGCCCATGAAATTCACACTTTGTACCTTACCAAGTCGTTAGTGGAGTGTGTGTGGTTAACCGACACACTAACTTGGACTAGTAAGGATCACGCTGTCACACCCCCGAACCAGACGGCGGAAACGTCTGAGGGCTGTCGTGACTTAATTGAATACCATAACATTGAATATATATGAAACATAACAACATTCGTCACCATGCATTAATATAGTACAACTGATAAAGTTTACATGCAGTACATTGTTCAAACATTACATTCCTAAAAATAAATTGGTCGGTTCGTTAATAAGTAAACTGCACGCCATCACTGAGTACATTTTCCTTTGATTCACTGGTTACCTGAGAATACAAGTATTTTGAAAAAAAGTCAACATGTGAAATGTTGGTGAGTTCATAAGCATTATTTGAAAAACAATGTTTTGTATCGTTTTGAAAACCACCAGAAAATCCGATATTTTCTGAAAAGAACTTTTGAAAACATTGTGAAGATCCATAAGTATGCTTGTTTGTTTCTATGGTTGTAAGAAGAATGCTCGTCAAAATTGGGTACATTTTGAAAACCTTGTGTATCGAAAAACCCTAGGAAAACCCGATGTCTTCCTAATTCCTTAGATTCCATGAAGTTAAAAATAAAATCATTGCAGCGCGCGAAGTCATTAAGTCCAGGCGACGTCGAATTATTTTTGCGCATGATTAATTGCTATAAACACGCGTTACACAAACGACCCGTTTATAACTATACTAAGGATCCCGTAGGCGTCGTCCGTACTAATCACATTATCCAACCGCCCTGACTTCGAGTAATCCCACATCCGAAGAGAAAGAGGACACGAAGACCCCGATGACTCCATTAACCGGTTGAGAAAAAAAAAAGGTACGAGGGGCCCTTGACCTGCCTCGCATGAAATACTGACTTTACTAGCAATACCATAGCACCCTTGGGGACCAATAGTATATAAGCCATTGAAAGTCCTTTTACGCTGTGTTAGATCATGTAAGACCCAACAACTCGTAAGGTAGAAGTCTTCGGGCCTTAAGATCAGGTCATTGGGCTAGCTAGGCCCAACAAACAAGATTTTACACTTTGGGGCCCAAAGATGGTGTGTAGACGTCTGTGCACTCTCACGTGTATATTGAATTACCAAATATTTTCGTGTATGAATCGAGTTATCGTCGTGTTAGTATTTTCGGATTGTTATTGATTCGAGACCGAATCAAGTCGTTTAACAACAAATTTTGGTACTGTTGTGTATTGTATTACGTAGGTAGTCGCGGTGCCAATATTTGATCAATTTGCGTGTATTGAATTAGCCTTGAAAGTTTTCTATTTTCAGCCCCTCATTGTTTGTAAAATTTACTTTTTCAACCCTCTAATTAAATAACTTTCCGGTTTGGTCCTTAAATCATTTTCTTGACATTTTAACACCATAAATTATTGAAATTAATATTTTTCAGCATATTTTTCATTGAAAACAGTTTAAGTCCTTGAAATTGCAGTTTTCTCAGTTATAGCCCCTCTTTTTCGCAGTTTTTACAATTTTGGCCCAAATTGGAAAATTTTTGCAACTTTGGTCCTTTTTAAATTGGAAAAGCATTTTAAACCTTTGAAAAGTACTTGGAACCTTAGTAGTCCACTGTTTTACAGAAAAACACAGTTTTGGCCCTCCAAAACAGAAAATTTCGCATAATGGGCCCTATTGGGCCAAAAATGCCATTTTCAGCCCATTAAGCTTGAAATTTATGTTTTTAATCCTCCAAAAAAGTATATTTTTAGAAAATATATTATGGAAACTGTTTTGACTCATCTCACCCATCACATTTCGAAATATTTCAATTTGGGCCCTTTAACTTTATATTTTTAACATTTTATGTCCAAAAATTGAGTTTTTAGCCCAAATAAAATGTTATTAAGTCATTTAGCTATTTTTCTTGGAACACTTTGTATGTAGAAATATACTTGATGCTAGTATCATTAATCATAAAGTATATCTCGGTTTTTAGGGGTTTTAAGGCTAGATCCAACATTATAACACACAAAAACACACATATAAGCATAGAAATCATACAAGGCATACAAACATATATAGATCTACACTTTCACTTGTATTCCACCCCCCCCCCCCCCCACAAAACTCATAAAAACAGAAAATAGGGGGTATGAAGCCCACCTTTGGATGTTGATTTGGTTTTTGAAGAAAGGATGGAAGAAAGCTTGGTGATTTTTGACCCTAGCACCCCTTGATGAAGATTTCGAGTTTATGGAGTTCTAAGACACAAGTTTATGATTTCATAAGAGTTAAGAAGAGATTTTTGGAGATAAGAAGGAGTCCAAAGCATGGATCCAAGCATTAACTTACCTAGATAATGATTTTGGTGATGGATTCTCCTTGTGATGCTCTTGATTCACAAAATTTTTGAAGGAGGAGGGAGGATTGTTCTTCAAGACTTAGAGAGTTTGGAATAGATTTTTGTGGTGTGTGTGGGTGTGTTTTCGGCCGAGAGTGAGTGAGAGGGAAGAAGGAATGAACTTTGAGGTGATGTATGCATGGGTATATGAGATGTAATGCATGGATAATCATGAGGTAATAGTGAGGTGTCACTTGAAAGTCAACTCTTTTCATCTCCTCTTGGGTTTGGGCCTTGGGCCGAGAGTTTTGAATGGAAAAGGAAAAATTTGGGCTTTTTGCCCCTAAGCCCAATATTAGAGTTAGTTTGGGTGAGTTTTAACCTAAAAGAATGTAGTATGATTTTTACATTTTTGTTGGACTAGTTTAGGTTATTCATGGATCAAGGCTTTTAATTCATTTCATTCTAGGCCCACAATGGCCTAAAATGTTGGATTAAATGAATGTGGGTCCAATTAGAGCCCATTTAAGGGTTCTAAGCCCATGATAGTCAAATTGGAAGCTTATTGGTCCATTTGAGTCCAACAAGGAAGTCCTAGTCCAAAATAGACCTAAACAAGAACTTCTAGGGTTTCCAGTTACTTGTTGACTATTGGTAGTACTTGTATTATGTATTTGATTGAAGTTTTTGAAGTCATATAATAGGTTATCACACATGCTTTTAAGTTTTTGATTCACATTAACTTGCGTGTATAGATTACGTGACACAAAATTTCCAGTGGTGACATCATCCCCCCCGTTAAAGGGAATTTCGTCCCGAAATTTTGTTTGAAAGCTAGGTTTGAGAATGCTAGAATAGGTGAGGGTACTTTTGCTTCATTGGATCTTCGCGTTCCCACGTGAATTCTGGCCCACGCTTTGCGTTCCACTGTACCTTCACGATCGGGATGAGACTTTGCTTAGTACACTTCACCTCCCTGTCCATGATTTCAATTGGTTCATCAACGAACAGGAGATTCTCGTTGATTTCGATCTCGTCAAGGGGAATGACGAGTGTTTCATCTGATCGACACTTCTTTAGATTAGAGACATGGAACACGGGGTGTACACTGTTCAGCTTTGCGGGTAGTTGCAGTCTGTAGGCTACCGGACCTATTCGGGCGACGATTTCGAAAGGTCCAATGTATCGCGGGTTCAGCTTTCCCCGTTTTCCGAAACGTATAACCCCTTTCCAGGGTGAGACTTTCAACAGTACTCGATCACCGACCTGAAATTCTAAGGGCTTTCGCCGTTTGTCGGCGTAGCTCTTTTGTCGGTCACGTGATGCTTGCAATCGAGCTCTGATTTGAACGATCTTTTTTTTTTGTGGTTTCACGAATGATCTCCGGTCCCGTTAGTGCCCTGTCCGACGTATGTGTTCTTGCTAGCTGGGTTTCACCTACTTCAGCCCAACATAACGGTGATCTACATTTACGCCTATACAGTGCTTCGAAAGGAGCCACCTTGATGCTCGTATGATAACTATTGTTATATGAGAACTCGATCAAAGGTAGGTGGGTATTCCAAGACTTCCCAAAGTCTATCACACATGCACGAAGCATGTCTTCAAGCGTTTGAATGGTTCGCTCACTTTGACCATCCGTTTGTGGGTGATACGCGGTGCTCATGTCGAGATGAGTTCCCATTGCCTGGTGGAGTGATTGCCCAAAACGTGAAGTGAATCTACTGTCCCTGTCCGAGATAATAGACACTGGTACTCTGTGGAGTCTCACAATCTCCCGAATGTACAAACGTGTCAGTCTTTCCATCTTGTAGGTTTCTTTTATAGGCAGGAAATGGGCAGACTTCGTCAGTCGGTCGACTATTACCCATATGGTGTCCAGTCCGTCCGACGTCTTGGGTAGCTTGGTCACGAAATCCATAGAAATCCCCTCCCATTTCCACTCAGGGATTACCGGTTGCTGCAACAATCCTGAGGGTTTTTGGTACTCCACCTTTACCTTGGCGCACGTAAGGCACTTACTAACGTAGGTAGCAATTTCCGCCTTCATGTTAGGCCACCAATAGTGTTGTTTAATGTCCAAATACATCTTGTCTGAACCGGGATGAATGAAGTATCGTGTCTTGTGGGCTTCCTTCATAACGGCCTCCCTAAATCCTCCGATTTTTGGGACCCAAATACGGTTCATGAAGTAGTATACCCCATTCTCCCTTATTTCTAGGTTCTTCTCCATCCTGCGCAATGCCTTGCTAGTTCTATTTTCCATTTTCATAGCCTCCGACTGGACAGATGCAATTTGAGTGGCTAGATGAGATTGAATGGTTATCGAGAGAGTTTTCGTACGACGATTAGAGTACTCCTTCCGACTTAATGCATCAGCTACCACGTTGGCCTTGCCTGGGTGGTACTTGATCTCACATTCGTAGTCGTTTAGCAATTCAACCCATCTTCGTTGTCTCATGTTCAGCTCCTTCTGGTTCAAGATGTGCTGGAGACTCTTGTGGTCCGTGAAGATGGTGCACTTCGTACCGTAAAGGTAGTGCCTCCAAATTTTCAGAGCGAAGACCACGGCTCCCAATTCTAGGTCATGGTTCGTGTAATTTACTTCGTGCGTCTTTAGTTGGCGGGACGCGTATGCTATTACTCTTCCACGTTGCATGAGAACGCAACCTAAGCCCTGATTCGACGCGTCACAGTAGACTACAAAATCTTCCGTTCCTTCAGGTAGAGATAGTACGGGAGCACTATAGAGAGCTTGCTTCAAGTTTCGAAACGTAATCTCTTGTTTATCTATCCATTTGAATGGTATGTCCTTTTGCGTAAGCGAGGTAAGTGGCTTGGCGATCTTAGAGATTTTTTGAATGAATCTCTTATAGTAGCCTGCTAGACCCAAGAATTGACGAATTTCGGTGGCCGTGGTCGGAGTTGCCCATCCTTCCACGGCTTTGACCTTAGAGGGATCCACATGAATTCTGTCTTGGCTAACTACGTCGCCTAGGAAGTTCACATTCCGGAGCCAGAACTCACACTTAGAGAGTTTGGCGTAAAGCTTTTCCGATCGCAGAGTTTCTAGGACTTGTCGGAGATGTTGGCTATGCTCTTCTTTGCTTCGAGAATAGACGAGGATGTCATCGATGAACACAATGACGAAGTTGTCAAGGAACGGTCTGCAAATTCGATTCATTAGGTCCATAAATGTAGCAGGTGCATTTGTTAGACCGAAGGGCATTACGACGAATTCATAATGTCCGTAGCGGGTTCGGAAAGCGGTTTTAGGAATATCCTCTTCCCGGACTTTGAGTTGGTGGTATTCGGACCATAGATCTATTTTAGAAAAATAACTAGCTCCTTGGAGCTGGTCGAATAGATCATCGATTCGTGGAAGTGGGTAGCGGTTTTTAACAGTGAGTTTATTTAAATCTCTGTAATCGATGCACATTCTAAAAGATCTGTCCTTCTTTTTGACAAAGAGCACTGGAGCTCCCCATGGCGAGTAGCTAGGTCGGATAAATCCCTTGTCCAGAAGCTTACTGAGTTGGCTGGACAATTCCTGCATTTTAGTAGGAGGCAACCGATAGGGTGATTTAGCGAGAGGAGTTGCTCCTGGAACGAGGTCGATTCTGAACTCAACCTGTCTCTCTGGGGGTACTCCCGGAAGATCTTCAGGAAACACGTCTGGAAATTCACACGCTATCGGGATATCTTGAATGTTAGTCTCTTCCTTGGTCTTATCCACTATGTGAGCCAAGAACGCCAAGTTGTTCTTTCGTAGATGTTTTTGTGCCTTGATTCACGAGATGAGGCGAAAATTCATGCTAGGTTTGTCTCCGTAAATTACTAGGGTTTCGTGATTTGGGAGACGAAGGCAAACGGCCTTCTCATGGCACATAATCTCAGCATGGTGGGGGCTTAACCAATCCATGCCGACAATCACATCGAAACTCCTAATTGACACTGGCATTAGGTCTATTCGAAAGACGTGTTGGTTAAGTGTTAGGGTACATCTGATGTAGATCTCCCCAGTGGATTCGGTTTTCCCATTGGCCATTTCCACCATATAGGTTTCATTTAGCTTTTGGGGTTGTTGTTTTAATAAATGTTTAAACTTCTTGTTTACGAAACATCGCTCCGCTCCGGTGTCAAATAAGATGCATGCATAAGTGTGGTTTAGGAGGAACGTACCGGTCACAACTGCGGGGTCTTGAACTGCCTCACCCTGACCCATAGTCAGCATCCTTCCTGCTCCTCTGTTTCCCGAGTTGGTGTTGTTAGGGCAATCTTGGCGGAAATGCCCCGTCCTTCCACACCCGAAGCAGGTGTGGCTAGGCCCTGCATTATTGCCGCCGGCGTTAGTGTTGTTGTTATCGCAGTGGTTGTTGTTGTTGTTGTTGTTGTGGTGGTGGTGGTGGTTTCCCTGATTTTGGTTCTGGGGAGGATAAGTCCTGCAGTATCTTACAGTGTGTCCCCTTCGGTTGCAACTGGCGCAATGGAGTTCCCTACATTCGCCGTGATGATGGAGACCGCACTTATTACATTTGGGAAGATTACCGAAATAGGGTCTTGAAGCATTTGAAGCAGCTGAGGCTGGAGAATGTGGTGTGGCTGGAACCGGTGCGGTGACAGCGTTAACTACCACTGTCTGCTACTTTTTAGAGGTCTCGGGGCCCTGACGTCCCTTCCTCTTGTTGTTCTTCCCTTTCTTGTCATCACCTTCCTTTTTCTTCTCAGCCTCCACTGGCTTCTCGCCCTTCTCGTTGTTATGATCATACAGCCTCTTCGCCAATCTTTTCGCACTGTCAAACATTTCAGGGTTCACAGCTATCACATTCCCTTGAATGGGGGATGTCAGTCCCCAGATGAATCGCTCAATCTTCTTTCCTTCTGATGTGATCATACCCGGGCACAACAGGGATAGTTCACTAAATCTCGATATGTAGGCATCGGTATTCTCATTCTGCATAGTGAGGTTCCATAGCTCTTGCTCCATCTTCTGTATTTCGCCTCGTGGGCAGTACTCAGCCATTAACATTTCTTTCATTTTTGTCCATGGCATAGAGTTGGCTACAGGGAGCGTCATGGCTTCCACGTGTCCGTTCCACCAAGTGAGTGGTTGGTCCACAAAAGTGCAGGCCGCGAACTTAACCTTCATCTGCTCGGGGCAATCGCATATCTCGAATACCAACTCCACTTTTTCAATCCATCGCTTCAGAGTGATCACCCCTCCAGTACCGTTGAAAGTTCGTGGTTTAGCGTTTGTGAAGTCCTTGTAGGTACATGTTTTGGTAGGTCCTTGATTCATCCCGTTGTTCGAACTTCCTGCCCCTTGCCCATTGCCTCCTCCATTATTCCCCTGATGGAGTGGTGCCATAGCTGTGGTGACCGCAGCAGACACGGCTGCCTGGAATGCAGTGGAGTCAACCTCAGGTGGAGTTGGTCCTGGGTTTCCGCGAGTAGGTCGGAGAGGCATCTTTCTATCACAAAACTGAAAGATGTTGAGTGTATGTAGTTTCTGTGAGGTTGTGATCCTACTGACTAGGTGCATGGTACGAACTTAAACACTTCTACCATTTAGCATACAATCATGGATTCGCAACACATAGCAATTTGTAATGTCACAATGAAACACGTAAAAGTTCACTAATATTATCCTATGACCCTACCACTATTGCATAGACTAAACAGGCGTTCTCTTTTTGGTGCTAAAGGGTTATAGTTTTAGGTTCCCTAGATATCACGATTTCATCGGGACATGCATTAGTTATACCTTGGAGGGAATGTAGTTGATCAGGCTACATCCACCCCTTGATACCACTAAGAACAGTCCGGATTTAACCGGGATACTAGTATTATCACGTTTGGTTCGGCGTTATGTTCTATTTCCTAAAGCAAGCAAGGGTGTTTTATTTACTTGTTTTGTTCAGAGTTATGTTAGTCCCTCTTTTTGGTTTATAGTTGCATATCAATGTGTGGCTAGACATGCTAGTTCACTATAAACAAAGCTCTGATACCAACCTGTCACACCCCCGAACCAGACGGCGGAAACGTCCGAGGGCTGTCGTGACTTAATTGAATACCATAACATTGAATATATATGAAACATAACAACATTCGTCACCATGCATTAATATAGTACAACTGATAAAGTTTACATGCAGTACATTGTTCAAACATTACATTCCCAAAAATAAATTGTTCGGTTCGTTAATAAGTAAACTGCACGCCGTCACTGAGTACATTTTCCTTTGATTCACTGGTTACCTGAGAATACAAGTATTTGGAAAAAAAGTCAACATGTGAAATGTTGGTGAGTTCATAAGCGTTATTTGAAAAACAATGTTTTGTATCGTTTTGAAAACCACCAGAAAATCCGATATTTTCTGAAAAGAACTTTTGAAAACATTGTGAAGATCCATAAGTATGCTTGTTTGTTTCTATAGTTGTAAGAAGAATGCTCGTCAAAATTGGGTACATTTTGAAAACCTTGTGTATCGAAAAACCCTAGGAAAACCCGATGTCTTCCTAATTCCTTGGATTCCATGAAGTTAAAAATAAAATCATTGCAGCGCGCGAAGTCATTAAGTCCAGGCGACGTCGGATTATTTTTGTGCATGATTAATTGCTATAAACACGCGTTACACAAACGACCCGTTTATAACTATACTAACGATCCCGTAGGCGTCGTCAGTACTAATCACGTTATCCAACCACACTGACTTCGAGTAATCCCACATCCGAAGAGAAAGAGGACACGAAGACCCCGATGACTCCATTAACCGGTTGAGAAAAAAAAAGGTACGAGGGGCCCTTGACCCGCCTCGCATGAAATACCGACTTTACTAGCAATACCATAGGACCCTTGTGGACCAATAGTATATAAGCCATTGAAAGTCCTTTTACGCTGTGTTAGATCATGTAAGACCCAACAACTCGTAAGGTAGAAGTCTTCGGGCCTTAAGATCAGGTCATTAGGCTAGCTAGGCCCAACAAACAAGATTTTACACTTTGGGGGCCAAAGATGGTGCGTAGACGTCTGTGCACTCTCACGTGTATATTGAATTACCAAATGTTTTCGTGTATGAATCGAGTTATCGTCGTGTTAGTATTTTCGGATTGTTATTGATTCGAGACCGAATCAAGTCGTTTAACAACAAATTTTGGTATTGTTGTGTATTGTATTACGTAGGTAGTCGCGGTGCCAATATTTGATCAATTTGCGTGTATTGAATTAGCCTTGAAAGTTTTCTGTTTTCAGCCCCTCATTGTTTGTAAAATTTACTTTTTCAACCCTCTAATTAAATAACTTTCCGGTTTGGTCCTTAAATCATTGTCTTGACATTTTAACACCAAAAATTATTGAAATTAATATTTTTCAGCATATTTTTCATTGAAAACAGTTTAAGTCCCTGAAATTGCAGTTTTCTCGGTTATAGCCCCTCTTTTTCGCAGTTTTTACAATTTTGGCCCAAATTGGAAAATTTTTGCAACTTTGGTCCTTTTTAAATTGGAAAAGCATTTTAAACCTTTGAAAAGTACTTGGAACCTTAGTAGTCCACTGTTTTACAGAAAAACACAGTTTTGGCCCTCCAAAACAGAAAATTTCGCATAATGGGCCCTATTGGGCCAAAAATGCCATTTTCAGCCCATTAAGCTTGAAATTTATGTTTTTAATCCTCCAAAAAAGTATATTTTCAGAAAATACATTATGTAAACTGTTTTGACTCATCTCACCCATCAGATTTCGAAATATTTCAATTTGGGCCCTTTAACTTTATATTTTTAACATTTTATGTCCAAAATTGAGTTTTTAGCCCAAATAAAATGTTATTAAGTCATTTAGCTATTTTTCTTGGAACACTTTGTATGTAGAAATATACTTGATGCTAGTATCATTAATCATAAAATATATCTTGGTTTTTAGGGGTTTTAAGGCTAGATCCAACATTATAACACACAAAAACACACATATAAGCATAGAAATCATACAAGGCATACAAACATATATAGATCTACACTTTCACTTGTATTCCCCCCCCCCCCCCACAAAACTCATAAAAACAGAAAATAGGGGGTATGAAGATCACCTTTGGATGTTGATTCGGTTTTTGAAGAAAGGATGGAAGAAAGCTTGGTGATTTTTGACCCTAGCACCCCTTGATGAAGATTTCGAGTTTATGGAGTTCTAAGACACAAGTTTATGATTTCATGAGAGTTAAGAAGAGATTTTTGGAGATAAGAAGGAGTCCAAAGCATGGATCCAAGCATTAAATTACCTAGATAATGATTTTGGTGATGGATTCTCCTTGTGATGCTCTTGATTCACAAAATTTTTGTAGGAGGAGGGAGGATTGTTCTTCAAGACTTAGATAGTTTGGAATAGATTTTTGTAGTGTGTGTGGGTGTGTTTTCGGCCGAGAGTGAGTGAGAGGGAAGAAGGAATGAACTTTGAGGTGATGTATGCATGGGTATATGAGATATAATGCATGGATAACCATGAGGTAATAGTGAGGTGTCACTTGAAAGTCAACTCTCTTCATCTCCTCTTGGGTTTGGGCCTTGGGCCGAGAGTTTTGAATGGAAAAGGAAAAATTTGGGCTTTTTGCCCCTAAGCCCAATATTAGAGTTAATTTGGGTGAGTTTTAACCTAAAAGAATGTAGTATGATTTTTACATTTTTGTTGGACTAGTTTAGGTTATTCATGGATCAAGGCTTTTAATTCATTTCATTCTAGGCCCATAATGGCCCAAAATGTTGGATTAAATGAATGTGGGTCCAATTAGAGCCCATTTAAGGGTTATAAGCCCATGATAGTCAAATTGGAAGCTTATTGGTTCATTTGAGTCCAACAAGGAAGTCCAAGTCCAAAATGGACCTAAACAAGAACTTCTAGGGTTTCCAATTACTTGTTGACTATTGGTAGTACTTGTATGATGTATTTGATTGAAGTTTTTGAAGTCATATAATAGGTTATCACACATGCTTTTAAGTTTTTGATTCACATTAACTTGCGTGTATAGATTACATGACACAAAATTTCCAGTGGTGACCAAAAGTTTTTTCTTTTAAATGTTTTTAAAGAAGTCATAAGTCACACTTTTGAAGAGTTTTTCTAATAAATGCTTTTATGAACTTCATAACTTGTCCTCAAGTTATGGATTTCCAAGAGACTCTTCATTAAAAGTATTAAACACTTAATTAAAACTCATAAGTTATGAATATCCAAAAGTTTATGAATTGTTCAAAACTTTCCCTCAAGTTTTGGAATTTGTAAAGTCTCACAAAAACATTAATTCCATACCCTAGAAGTTTTAAAAGTTAAAATTCTATCCTTATACTATTATAAGATTAATGGTTAATTATAATATATATGTATAAGAACAAGTCGTTTTACCGTTAGTAGGCCTCATTCACGAAGCCGGTCTATAAGGTGGGTATAAGGTTGTTGCCTATAAAATGGCAACTTAATGGGTGTCCACTCTCACCCACCGCTTGCTTGATCGGTGGAGGGTCGTTAGCCGAATGGGTAGGACAATGACTTTAAATTCTCATTAAAAGTATAATGATTATTATAAAGTAACTAAATATTTGTTTTATTTTATTTAATTCCCAATCTTAGTTACTTTAGGAAAAATGTGAATTTGGTGCTAGCCCATGGAATTCACACTTTGTACCTTACCAAGTCGTTAGTGGAGTGTGTGTGGTTAACCGGCACACTAACTTGGACTAGTAAGGATCACGCAGGGTGACTTAATGTTTTTCATAGATCAATGGAGTGTGTGTGGTGAACCGGTACATTGATTAGGTGATAATATTAAGGGTACCAAGTGAATTGGTATGGTTATTCACACCTTGTTTTGTGATCCTCGGCATCCCAGTCACAAAATTTGAGAGGGCACACTCGAGATTGAAACATGCCATTGAAAAATTCAATGAATCTCAAAAGATCTAGGAATTTCAAATCCAATTAAAACCTAATAAATTAATTTGTTTTTCATGGTGGAAATTGGTGAATCGTCATTCGTTTACCTTCAAATATTTTATACCTTGGATTACGGCATCCCTCTTCCAAATTATAAAATATTGTGTTGGGTCCTAGCCTTAGTATTTCATATTGGGTGTTATATTAAGGATTTTGAATCAACTAAATTGATTTTCTCCCATTATAGATGTCTGGTTCAGACAACTATGATCTTCACAAATCTCTTGAAGATGGTGTCCCTCAACATCATGCTTCACTTTCTCCACCTCCTCCAATTATTCTCCCTCACCCACAAGTTCTTTAAAAGTTTAAAGTCACTCAATCCCTATTGGCAAGCATAGTCTTTATGTGCTCACATCTTGGAGATAAAGCCACATATTCACAAGCCGGGAGAGTTGGGTGTCAAAGTCTCGTGAAAGTTGGATGTTAAATCACTTTCTTAGTAACATAGTGAGTCTCTTTGGGACTACTATGAGACAGACTATGACATGAGCCTTAATGATCTTATCTATTTGCTTAGTGTTGCAGATTCAGAAATGATTTGGAACACTAGTAAAGAAAATTTTATTAGAAGATCAACTTCCCAAACCTTAAATGGACATTGGCAATGGTAGCATTGGATATCTAGAAAAACATTTCTCTTCCCAATGGAAAGGGATCGGCCATAGTCAACTCGGTTGACCAAATAGTAAAGCGAAAGGCTAAGTCTAAGATAGTCTCATGTGCCATTACCAAAGGGTCTATATGTTTTATTGCCAAAGGGAGGGACACTGATTGCGAAGCTGCCATATTTACCTGAAAGATCATAAGATTGATCAAGTCAAAAAGTTTGACTCTACTTCAGTTAAAGTCCACTGACTAACTCTATTAAGTTTCTATTTGGATATTTTTATTACATAATGTGAATGGGTCACATGTTGATGTCTTTTTAAGAATCAAAGAAAAGATAGGAAGCTTAAAGTAAGTATATGTTGATTCTGATTGCAAAGGTGGGTTTCGATCGCATGGTTCGGTAATCAGAATTTTGAGATGTTGCTTAAGAGTTATAATATATTGCTTATGAATAGATAACAACAAGGTTTTCATGTGGATTGTAAGGATAAGTTTTTCTGCAAAGTTTTAAAATAAAAGAAAAAAGGGTTTTAATTTTATTTATTTTGAAAATATCCTTACAATGGCTTATGTGGAAAATTGTTGCTTATATGTTTCCAGTAATAGCAATATTGGAAAGTGGATTTGATTCTTTCATATGTGGTAGTGTCTGAATTTACCAAATGAAGAAAGTTTTTCATCATCCAAGTTTCAATTGGACAGAAACTTGGAATCATACAAGTTGTATTGTATGATGAATGAGAATTTTCATCTTTGAAAATTAAGACTAATTCTTTGATCACATGTATATGTGAGTCAATTAAAGGACTAAGGAATTAGGTACACTGGGTGTGTGTTGGTCAAGGCCCACCACAAAGATTGATTTGTCATGATTTACTAAAGATTGGTAAATATGATTATACTTATAGGTTAAGTATAATTTTGTAACATTGGAAAGGATACAATTCTTAAAGTCATACTCCAAGATTGTAACCTTGAGTGACATAAAGGAAGATTTATTAACACTAGCCAAATGTAAGAGTAAAATGTTTTCTACTCTTGTACATTTGAGATTGGTAAGTTGTGATGTCTTGGATGAGACAAAGACCAACTAAGACCAATTGTGTGAAGTGTTAGTCTTGATAAGAATCCGCACTATCCCTTGAATATTTGTTTTGTCAAGGAATGGTTCTTGACTGGGGAAACTTATATGTGAAGGGGACAGTGGGAGCCTTAAAGATCCTGAAAGAGTTTCAAGATTTAATCAAGAGTAAAACTTGTAATTTATCACTAGCACACGACTTAAGGTTTGCAACCTGTCGTGTTGACATAATTCTTATTTCTGTACCTACTTCAAATAAGTTGAATTTGCATGTGAGTTATCAGAGTTCAACTTGGAAGCATTGGTGGGCCTTGTGCTACCAAGGTGACAAGAAACTAAGATTGAACAAGTTTAATCCATGTAAGGCTGAATTTGTCACTAACCTTATCTTGTGATTATGGTTTTGAAAAATTCACATGGATAGGAACTCATACACTATAAAATCTAAGTGTCATAAGGTTTCTCTCCGATTCATGAGAATGATGGTGAGGAAACGCTTTCATTAAGTAGATAGCAATTGTGTTATTTGCATTTTCAAAAGTCGTTAGTGGAGCGTGTGTGGATAACCGGCACACTAACATAGACTTATGAGTAATGGAAAAGGTCTAAGAAATTGAGACTATGATTACGGCATCCCTTTTCATAGTTTTCAAAATTGTTTAGACACACATGTGAGCTATCTAAGAAAGGGTGTATGAATCTAAATTTCAGAAGTCCAGCAGATTTATGGAGCTAGTGGGAGCATAAGTGTTATGCTGATAATCATTATGTTAGTGGGAGCATGATTATTACGGTTAGTGTTGCAAGTTAGCAATGTTAATTATAGAAAACAAAGTTTCAATTCGTGAAGTTGCAGGGGTTGAAAAGTGGTTTTGCTATAATTAAGGGAGAGGAAATTATACTTCATTTCAATTCTAAAGCTTAGATTTAGATTTTAATCATATTTAGTCAAGAATATATATACATATATATATATATATATATATATATATATATATATATAAATTTTATGTTGGAATGGTTCAACTTGAAGAAATTCTATATATATTGTGTTTTCAAAATTCGATTATGATTACGACATCCCTCTTCATAGTTAAATTTTGAAAACATGGAAAATAAAAAAATATTGTAGCAAAAGACTGGTCTAGTATCATGTCTTTATGTCAAACATCATGAATCGTGTCCCATATGCTTCGGATATAGGATCGATTGCATGTGCTATAATATTCATCTTTTCTAAATTTTCCAAATGCTTAAGGTATTGAGAAGGGAAAAATCTAGAACTGGATATGACTAAAGTGATTAAGCAATTGTCGAGGACAATCTGATGTACGCCAAAGATTGGTTGCTCAGGGAAAGTTGGAAGTATGATGTAAGTTGTCAGAAAGGACCGTATTGACATGTTCTGAAAAGAAGTAACTCCTGTTCGGAAGAGATAGTCAAAATGGGACTATGGAAATGTCTCCATAGGTGGAAGTTATTCAATCTATGTAAGATTAGAAAACCTTAATGCAAGAAGGATGTTTAAAGCAAAGTACTTTGAATATGAGACTTCCGTTCCATAGAAGTTGACCTTCTTTGGAATACTCTGAAATGACTGGTGACAAGGTTTTGGTGACTTTGTGAATAATCATTACAAGAGGAACATTGCATAAAAGTTTAAATTCTAACAGATTTTTGGTAAATGATAGGAATCAGGGATTCTCACATTTACAATAAGGATTTGGGATTGTGAAATGAGTATCATTGGAATCATGTTCAATTGATCTACATCACAATGTAAGGATCATAGACAAACATAGTGTGCATACTTGGAGTATGGCATAACTATTGTTTACAAAAACAAAGTGTACATGCTAGGAGCATGGGACGACTGTTGTTTTTATTCAAGTCTTAAGTTGATTGTTTGAAACATTATACAATGAATAATGTGTAATCAATATGGTGATAAATAAAAGGTGGTTCTATTTATATTCAAAAGGGTTATGAGACCATGTTGGATTCGATTATTATTGTGTTTCACTTTGCATGTTTTGACTTCCAAAATAACTAGGTTATTCTTTCCGAATGACTAAGTTATTTAAACACTCCACAGTCGTTCATATGTTGGAAGTAGGTATGAATCAAGACTGTCATGAATCGAGTTTGTAGATGGCTAAATGGGTTTAGTCATAGTAATGGTTGCTACAACATTCATGAGTGCTCATAAGTTATGAGTATTGGAATAAACCCACACTCACTTGTATCACTTCATGGAATTTATCTCGAGTGATCGTGAGACGGTAATATCATATAAATCTTCAAACCTACAAATATGAGTTGTTACCTATGAGTTGGTTGTGCATTGATTGCACGTAAACGCATCAGTAACTTGATGTTATAAAACGTGCCTTTGTGTACAATTCAACAAGTAGTAGAACAAGCATATGAGTCGAAGTTTATCTGTTCCTTCTAGAAATAGAAGCGATATCTGGGCCCCTCGATGATTTTGTTGTGACCTATGTACCGGCCGGTCAGAACTAAATTGATGTGTTCGATTAAGTTCTTTGTCAAACAAATCGAAAATCGGGAAAGAAACTGCTGGACAATAAGTACGATGTTGTTCCATGTATTTGTCCGGCTGATATCATGAGAACAGAGGATTATATGATCACTTATCTAAAATGGCGCTTCATAGTGATGGGTTTTGAGCATTCTAACACTTCCTAAGTGTACATGCAACCCTAATAACCTTGGATCTATGTTTGTCTAATTATCATGCAAAGTTGAATTCCAAGGTTATATTCCTATCTAGCATACATGGGGAACAATTTTAACTTAAAGTATAGATAGAATAACTTACCTTGTTGTTGTTTGTGTTCCTTGAAACCTTGTGAGCCTAGCACCCCAAGTGTGATGCCTCAAATTCTTCACACAACACCAAATGCTCTTGGAAGAACTTATGAGAGAACACACACTTCTTCAAAATCGGCCAAGCCCTCTTATTTCTTAGTGTTGCCGATTTTAGGTGGAGAACATGTTACTTATATAGTGTTGACACATCTAAGGTTACACCCTAATGTGTCATGACTCTTCATTTCCATGACCCATGGGTTTGTAACTCCCATGGAGCATCCATGGAGCATCCTATGGGTGGAACCCAACTTGATAGTCCATGGAGCCTTTTAGCCCACTATACAAGATATGGATGATTTACATAATCAACCCATATATTTAATTAGTTATCTTTTGATCACATAATTAATTCTAAATTAATTCTTGATCAAACTAATCAAATAATATTATTAATATATTAGGACTTATAATATATTAATAATCTCCAAGTGTTATTTCTCTCATTTAGTCTATCCAATTGCATGGTGCCATGCAACCCAAATGGACCATGCCAGGTCGGGTCAAGTACATACCAGAAATAGTTATGGACTTAGACACCTTATCCAACAGTCTCCCACTTAGATAAGTCTAATAACTATTACTGCAAGTATGACTTCAGGAACCGATCGGCAATCGTAGCTCTATACAAGGTTTCTCGAAATTGAGAAGATGATGGTACACCATTTAAGATAAGTGATCATATAATCCTCTGTTCTAGATATCAGTCGGACAAATACATGGAACAATGTCTTACTTATTGTCCAAGAGTTTGTTTCCCGATTTCCGATTTGTTTGACAAAGAACTTCATTGAACACATCAATTTAGTTCTGACCGGGCCCGGTACATAGGTCAAAACAAAATCATCGAGGGGCCCAGATATCAGCTTCTAATCCAAGAAGGAACAGATAAACTTCGACTCATATGTTTGTTCTACTACTCATTGAATTACACACAAGAGCGCGATTTATAACATCGAGTTACCAATGCGTTTTTCGTACAATCAATGCATAACCAACTTGTAAGTAACAAATCATATCTCTAGGTTTAAAGACTTATATGATATTACCGTCTCACGATCACTCGAGATAGCATTCCATGAAGTGATTCCAGTGAGCGTGGGTTGAGTCCAATTCTCAGAACTTATGAGCACTCATGATTGTTGTAGCCATGTCCAAGACCTCTACAACCAAACATGACAGTCTTGATTCATACCTACTTCCGACATATGACCAACTGTGGAGGTTTGAATAATATGTTATACCAAAGAAAATTATTCTGGAAGTCAAAACATGCAAAAGAAATATAGTAAACGATCGACAAGAGATAGCAACACTTTACTCATAAATAAAACACTTTTATTCATCATCAAATGTCAATTACACTTTACAAGTTTCGAGGTTATCTAACTACTAAATCTAATATCATCCTTCAGCCCTATGCTCCGAGCATGCTGGAGATGCTTAACCCGAGTCAGTCCCTTCATGAGGGGATCTGCCGGATTCTCATATGATGATACCCTCTTTGCCACGAGGAGTCCTTCTTCGATCCGATGTCTGATGAAATGGTATTTTCTGTCGATGTGTCTGGATCTCTCGTGATCCCTTGGTTCCTTGGCTAAGGCAACAGCACTTTCACTATCACAGAAAATCTCCATTGGCTCTTTAATAGCTGGTACAACTCCAAGGTCTCCAATGAAGTTCCTCAGCCATAACGCCTCCTTTGCCGCCTCGCTAGCTGCAATATACTCTGATTCACAAGTAGAATCTGCCACTGTCTCTTGCTTGGAACTCTTCCAAGAAATTGCTCCTCCATTTAGAGTAAAGACCCAGCCCGACTGAGAGCGGAAGTTATCCCTATCAGTCTGGAAGCTAGCATCACTATACCCTACAACTCTCAAGTCATCACTCCCACCGAGGGTAAGGTCCCAGTCCTTAGTCCTTCGTAGGTACTTGAGAATATTCTTTACCGCAGTCTAGTGTGCCTTGCCAGGGTTCCCCTGAAACCTGCTAACCATGCTCAGGGCAAAAGCCACATCAGGTCGAGTACACGTCATAGCATACATGATCGATCCTACAGCTGAAGCATAAGGTACTCGATTCATTTGTGCTATCTCAGCCTCAGTGCTAGGGCTTTGTGTCTTACTCAGTTTGGCGTTACTCTGGATGGGCAATTCTCCTTTCTTGGAGTCTTGCATGCTGAATCTCTTCAGCACCTTCTCCAAGTAGGTACTTTGACTAAGTCCAATTAGTCTTTTACTCCGATCTCTCAAGATCCTTATCCCCAAAATATAGGCAGCTTCACCAAGGTCCTTCATAGCGAAACACTTTCCAAGCCAGGACTTTACTTCCTGCAGGGTTGGAATGTCGTTTCCTATGAGTAGTATGTCATCCACATACAATACCAAAAAGCTAACTATACTCCCACTAGCCTTGACATATACACAAGATTCATCTTCACTCCTATAAAAGCCAAATTCCTTGACCTTTTCATCAAAGCAAAGTTTCCATCTACGAGGTGCTTGATTTAATTCATAAATGGATTTCTCAAGCTTACACACTCTATTAGGGTACTTGTTGCTGACAAAACCCTCTGGCTGACTCATGTAAACATCTTCAGCCAACTTCCCATTAAGGAAAGCAGTTTTGACATCCATTTGCCAAATTTCATAGTCATGAAATGCGACTATGGCTAACAGAACCCGAATAGACTTAATCTTGGCTACCGGAGAAAAGGTCTCATCATAATCCACTCCAGGAATTTGAGAGAAGCCCTTTGCAACCAGTCTAGCCTTATAAGTGTGTACTTTACCATCCATGTCGGTCTTCTTCTTGAAGACCCATTTGCACCCTACAGTCTTTCGACCTGGTACATTTTCAACCAAGTTCCAAACTTGATTGTCATACATGGATTGTATCTCGCTATCCATAGCCTCTTTCCATTTAGCAGACTCGGGGCTTGCCATGGCTTCCTCGTAGCTGTTAGGGTCATCTTGACTTACTAGTGTTCCATCACTAATAAGTGTCTCACCTTCTGCAGTAATATGGAAACCATAGTAATGCTCAGGTGCACTCCTAACTCTCGTGGAACGCCTTAGAGGTACAGATTCGTCAATTGGCTCAACAGGAGTTTCCTCCTCAAGTTGAGGGCTAGAGTTTGAAGTTCCTTCACCACTTGACTCTTGAATTTCTTCAAGATCAACTTGCCTCCCACTGTCTCCTTGGCTTATAAACTCTCTTTCTCGAAAGACTCCTCTTCTTTCTACAAAGACCACATTGTCACTAGGTCTGTAGAAGAGGTAACCACAGGATTGCTGTGGGTAGCCGATGAAAATACACCTCTCGCTTCGGGGTTCGAGCTTATCATGACTCTCGCGTCTCACGAAAGCCTCACAACCCCAAATCTTGATGTGGTCTAGTTTAGGTACTTTACCAGTCCACATCTCATGAGGAGTTTTGGCAACTTTCTTTGTAGGGACTAGATTAAGGACATGGGCGGCAGTCTCTAAGGCATACCCCCAGAATGAGATTGGTAGCGAAGCTCGACTCATCATGGAACGAACCATGTCCAACAAGGTTCGATTACGCCTCTCAGCCACACCATTCAACTGCGGTGTCCTGGGAGGTGTCAATTGTGAGACAATCCCACATTCCCTTAGATAGTCGAGGAACTCTGAACTAAGATACTCACCACCCCGATCGGATCGAAGCATCTTAATGTTCCTGCCCAATTGATTCTCGACTTCCTGTTTAAATTCCTTAAACTTCTCGAAAGTCTCTGACTTATGCTTGATTAAGTAGACATATCCATATCTACAGTAATCATCAGTAAAAGTCAAATAATAACGATTAGCATCCCTTGTGGCATGTTTGAATGGTCCACACACATCCGTGTGTATAAGGTCCAACAAACCTTCACCCCTTTCACATGAGCCTGTGAAGGGTGACTTTGTCATTTTTCCAAGTAAGCATGATTCGCAACTATCATTTGACTTTAGGTCAAACGACTCCAAGACTCCATCCTTTTGGAGTTGGCCTATGCGTTTCTTGCTTATATGTCCAAGACGACAATGCCATAATGATGCTTTATCCAAGTTATTATTATTAGTAGAATCAATACACAAAACATTATTTCCTAAGTTATCTACAACAGATACAGCTTCATACACACCATCACAAGGTAATGCTTTAAAATAAAGTACATTATTAAAGAAAGCATTAATCGAACCAACTTCATTATCAAACGAAAAGGTGAAACCTTGTTTGTACAATGCATGAAAAGATATAATATTTCTTGCCATTTCTGGCGAATAACAACATTTATTCAAATCTAAATTTAACCCACTACTTAGCGATAAAGTATAAACTCCAATCTTGGTGACAGGTGTAACTTTCCTATTCCCCATGATTAAGTTTATTCTTCCTTGCTCCACATTCTCACTTCTTCCTAGTCCCTGCAAGTCACAAAAAATATGAATACCGCAACCGGTATCAAGGACCCAAGATTTCGAATGGGGTGAGTTATTAGAAATGATAGTGTAAATACCTGCATGGTTGGGTTTGACTTTCCCATCCTTCACATCCTGCTAGTACTTTGGGCAGTTCCGCTTCCAATGGCAATAGAAGCATTCAGCCTCTTTTGGGTCAGAAGAAGGAGTAATGAAACCTTTCTTGGTTCCACTTGAAGAAGAGCCATCAAGGGTCCGAGCCTTGGTACCCTTCGAAGATCTCTTTCTCTTCCTCCCTCGACTTTGCCCGATTGCCAAGACCGGAGTTGAGTCTGGAGTAGGAGTGATAGCAACCAACTTCCCCTTAAGACCTGTTTCTGCGGTCTTGAGAAGTCCTTGAAGTTTGCTGAGAGTGACCTCTTCCTTGTTCATGTGATATGTCATGCGGAATTGATCATAGCATGATGGTAAGGAGTGCAAAATGATGTCTATTGCAAGCTCCTCAGGGAAGTTCACATTAAGCTTCAGCAAACGATCCACATACCTTTGCATTTTCTGCATGTGGCTCGTGACGGAATCTCCTTCCTTCATCATGGTTGTTATCATGGAGCAGATGACTTCGTACCTCTCTTGTCGTGCACTTTGATGGTATCTTTCCATCAGATCTTGGTGCATTTCATAAGGGTAGAAATCCTCATAAGACTTTTGGAGTTCAGTTGTCATTGTGGCCAAAATGATGCAAGCCACCTTGGTTGCATCTCTTTCATGAGTATGAAAGTCAGCGATCTCCTGGGGAGTTGCAGTGGGCTCATCAATTTCCTTAAGCTCCTTGTCAAGGACATATTCTTTGTCCTCGTAGCGGGTAATCATCCTGATGTTTCTGATCCATTTATTGAAGTTGGATCCATCAAAGGTGACTTTCCCACACAAACTCATAAGAGTAAAGGAGCCATTAGGATTCGAGCCAGAAGCATTATTTGAAGACATCTGAAAGAGAAGAACAAGTTTAGTTTAGATTTAAGGGAGTCCTTAATAAAACACCCAAATGTAATATTAAGGCTAGGATCCAATCACAATATAATATAACTTAGAAGAGGTATGCCGTAATCTAAGCTATACCATATTTGAAAGGTAGGTGAATGACGATTCACCAATTTCCACCACGAAAACCGAAATATTAGATATTTAGTTTTTATTGGTTTTAGAAATTCCTAGATTCTTTTTGATCCAATGAACTTTTCAAAGGCATGTTTCAATCTCGAGAGTGCCCTCCAAGTTTTGTGACTGGGATACCGAGGATCACAAAACGAGGTGTGAAGTAACCATGCAAATCACTTGGTACCCTTAAGGTTTATCACTCAATCGATGTGCCGGTAAACCACACACGCTCCACCGATACTATAATAACCTTAAGTCACCCTTTACCTACCTTGTTAAGTCCAAGTTAGTGTGCCGGTTAACCACACACGCTCCACCAACGACTTAGACAAAGTGTAAAGTGTAATTTCATGGATTAGCACCTTATTCACATTTTTCCTAAAGTAACTAAGATTGGGAATTTAATAAAACATTTAGTTACTTTATTATATTCATCATACTTTGAATGAGAATTTATAAGTCCTTGTCTTACCCGTTCGGCTAACGACCCTCCACCAGTCAAGCAAGCGGTGGGTGAGAATATACACCCATTAAGTCTCCATTTTATAGGAAACAATCTTATACCCACCTTATAGACCGGCTTCGTGAATGAGGCGTACTAGCAGTAAGATGACTTTATTCTTATACATATATATATATATATATATATATATATATATATATATATATATATATATATATATATATATATAATTATTAAATCATCATAATATAAGTATAAGGGTTGAATTTTAACTTTTAAAATTCTAGGGGTTGGAACTTAAAGTTTTAACTTAACTTTACTTGTTCCAAAACTTGAGGGCAAGTTTTGTAACTTTCAAAACTTTTCATTTCTTGTAACTTATGAGTTTAATTGAGTAATAAAATGAAGACTCTTCATTTTTCTTACTCTTGTATTTGTTTTAATGGTTTTAACTCAAGTCTGACTCTTGGTTTTCCATAACTTAAGGATAAGTTATGGACTCCATTAAAATACATTATGATCAAGAATTAATCTACCACATAGGTTACAAATAATTCCTATGATCATCTAAAACATCATAAGAACAAGAACATGAATATGAACACAATCAAAAATTACATTTAAAACTTTGTAATTTTGATAACTAGTTGTTGTAAATGAATTAGCAAGGACATTACACCACCAAAACAAGTTTTCAATTACCAAAACAGTTTAGGGTAATGTTTCTAATTCATTTCCAGCAACTAAATCGAAATTCTGCACTCAGTCGACCCTACTCGCCGAGTGCATGAACTGACTCACCGAGTTGGTTGAAGATACTCATGAACTCGACGAGTCCCCCCTATAGACTCGACGAGTCCATTCGCAGACAGCAAGATTTCCGATTCTGTTTTCAACTTTTAAGCACAAATAATAGCAAACAAGCGTAGGCTCTGATACCACTGATGGGTTTTGAGCATTTTAACACTTCCTAAGTGTACATGTAACCCTAATAACCTTGGATCTGTGTTTGTCTAACTATCATGCAAAGTTGAATTCCAAGGTTATATTCCTATCTAGCATACATGGGGAACAATTTTAACTTAAAGTATAGATAGAATAACTTACCTTGTTGTTGTTTGTGTTCCTTGAAACCTTGTGAGCCTAGCACCCCAAGTGTGATGCCTCAAATTCTTCACACAACACCAAATGCTCTTGGAAGAACTTATGAGAGAACACACACTTCTTCAAAATCGGCCAAGTCCTCTTATTTCTTAGTGTTGCCGATTTTAGGTGGAGAACATGTTACTTATATAGTGTTGACACATCTAGGGTTACACCCTAATGTGTCATGACTCTTCATTTCCATGACCCATGGGTTTGTAACTCCCATGGAGCATCCTATGGGTGGAACCCAAATTGATAGTCCATGGAGCCTTTTAGCCCACTATACAAGATATGGATGATTTACATAATCAACCCATATATTTAATTAGTTATCTTTTGATCACATAATTAATTCTAAATTAATTCTTGATCAAACTAATCAAATAATATTATTAATATATTAGGACTTATAATATATTAATAATCTCCAAGTGTTATTTCTCTCATTTAGTCTATCCAATTGCATGGTGCCATGCAACCCAAATGGACCATGCCAGGTCGGGTCAAGTACATACCAGAAATAGTTATGGACTTAGACACCTTATCCAACACATAGTTCAACAGAGTTTTCGAGAGGTACGATTGCTGGTTGGTTCCTGAAGTAACATACACAAATATAGTTATTAGGCTTATCCAAGTGGGAGTCTGTTAGATAAAGTGTCTAAGTCCATAACTTATTTGGTACATACTTGATCCGACCCGGCATGGTCCATTTGGGTTGCACTTCACCCAAACGATTTATGGATAATTTTATGAGAATTGTATACTTATGATTTATTAATATATTATAAGTTATAATATATTAATATGAAGTCATGTTATTTAATTAGTTTTAGTCTTAAATTAATTATAAATTAATTTAGAGATTAAAAAGAAGACTGATTAAATTATGGGCTATTATATTTTACATAGTGTGGGCTAATACTCATTTGTTAATGGGCTAAGCTAATATGGAAGTACATGGATGATCCATGGAGCTTTTAACCCATGGATCCTTGGAAAGGAAAAGACATGGGTTATTAGGGTTTCACCCTAACCATGCACACTATATAAAGAAGCATATGATGCAAGAAATGACACTCTAGTTGTGTGAGACTTAGTGGTGGCCGATTCCACAAGAAAGTATACTACTCTCTCAAAGTTTTCCAAACATTTGTGGTGATTTGTGATTCCATTTGAGGCATTCACACTATTGGTGCTTGGTTCTCAAACTCCAAACAATCAACCATCATCAAAAGGTATGTATTTCTACTAGTAGTTTTATGATTCATAATCTTTATGCTATGCTAGAGTGGAAGAAACCTTGGAAGTTATTATTTGTATGTATTTTAGAAGAAAACATAGATCAAAGGTTTATTAGGGTTGCATGCACACTTAGGAAGTGTTAGATTGCTCAAAACCCAACAATAGCATATGCATCTTGACAGTTGAAGGAGCATGAAAAGAACTACCCTACTCATGATTTGGAGTTGGCAGCGGTAGTTTTCGCTCTGAAAATATGGAGGCATTACCTTTATGGCAGAAAGTGCAAACTTTTCACTGATGATAAGAGTCTCCAATATCTCTTTAATCAGAAAAAAATGAATATGAGGCAACGACGCTGGGTCGAGTTACTCAAGGACTACGACTGTGAGATACTTTACCATCCCGGTAAAGCTAATGTTTTTGCTGATGCTCTCAGTCGGAAATTCAATGTTGAGAGGAAAAGGCCAAGATCATTAAGAATAGAAGTTGTCTCGACAATTGTGGAGAGTATAAAGAAAGCTCAAGAGGAAACTTCGGAGAAGAATGACCGAAAGGAGGAACGTTTGGGCAAAATGTTGGTGTTCGGTGTAAACAGTCATGGACTAAAGGTGTTCCAAGATCGGATTTGGATACCTAAGACAGGAGGAGTCAGAGATGTTCTTATGGAAGAAGCTCACAAAACGATGTACTCGATTCATCCCGGTAGCACTAAAATGTATAGGGACCTGAAACCCTACTACTGGTGGCCAACCATGAAGCTTGATGTTGCAAAGTATGTGGCCGAGTGTGTGACTTGTGCGAGAGTCAAGACACAACATCAGAAACCATACTTGAGTTTAGAACCTTTTCCTGTGGCTATGGGTAAATGGGAAGACATTGCGATGGATTTTGTCACTAAACTACCCAGAACAAAGAATGGTCACGACATGATTTGGGTGGTCGTTGATCGATTCACTAAGAGTGCGCATTTCATAGCAGCCAAAGAGAAATGGTCTATGGAAAAGCTTGCGAATTCTTATGTGAAGGAAATTGTGAGGTTTCACGGTGCTCCGTTAACAATTGTATCGGATCGTGATAGTCGTTTCACCTCAAGATTTTGGAAAAGTGTACAAGAGAGGAAATGGGTACCAAGTTGTGTTTAAGTATAGCTTACCATCCGCAGAGTGATGGTCAGAGTGAAAGAACAATACAAACACTTGAAGATATGCTGAGAGCATGTACCTTAAAATTCCTAGGTAACTGGGATGAACATTTACCTTTGGAAGAATTTTCCTACAACAATAGTTTCCACTCGAGCATTAAGATGGCACCTTATCAAGCTTTGTACGGGTAGAAGTGTCGTACGCCGTCTTGTTGGCTTGAGGCTGGGGAAAAGCAGTTTATGCGACCGGAGATGGTTCATCAAACTGCTGAAAAGTTGAAAATGATTAGGGAAAGAATGTTAGCAGATCAGGATCATCAAAAGAGCTATGCTGACAACAAGCGAAGGCCGATGACTTTTGAAATTGGAGATTTGGTTTTGCTTAAAGTCTCACCGTGGAAGGGCTTATAAGATGTGGTAAAAGGGGAAAGTTGAGTCCAAGGTTTATTGGACTGTTTAAAGTTCTTCAGAGGATTGGGAACCAAGCCTACAAGCTCGAACTACCAGAAGAACTTAATGGAATTCATAACACTTTTCATGTGTGTTATTTGAGGATGTTCACGTGGTAA
Organism: Lactuca saligna; assembly: GCF_052625555.1. Classification (NCBI taxonomy): domain Eukaryota; kingdom Viridiplantae; phylum Streptophyta; class Magnoliopsida; order Asterales; family Asteraceae; genus Lactuca; species Lactuca saligna. Next base: position 228,533,909 of record NC_136420.1, on the reverse strand, counting down.
GTTCCTGACATGATTCCACTTTCGGAGTTGAGAATCGATGAGAACAAAAGGTTGATTGAAGAACCACAGGCAATTGTTGACTGAAAGACTAAGAAGTTGCGACGCAAGATGGTCGAGTTAGTACTTGTCCGATGGAAACACACGAATGCGCTGAATCTCACCTGGGAGACAGAGAGTGACATGATGGGTTGCTATCCACATTTTTTTGTTGATGTGTGATTCCGGGGATGGAATCATTCTAAGGTGGAGAGAATTGTAACGCCTATGTTTCTAGGCCTGTCATTAATGTTGATATAATAGTCTAGGTTAACCTTTGTAACCCGTATTGAAATAATAGAAGTGTATTATTTGAGTATTATGTGTTTTGTGCTTAATTGCTTAATTATGTGGTTTGATTAATTAAGAATAAAAATAAGCGTCAAATTTTAAGTGTAAAATAAACTTGATATCTTTGTATAATGTTGTAGTAGTTGAAACAAGGTTTCTGAATATATATAGAACGCCCAAATCTGACATCGTATGAAGAAGTTATGATTTATTGAAGTTTCGACTTAGCGGTATGCAGCCCGAAATACTCGATTTGAGATCGAGCGGTTTTTAGCCGAAACAATCTAAACGAGAATCGAAGATCTCGTTGTTGGTATCGAAACAATGAAAAGTTAGGCGAGAACGGACGTCGGATGAAGAAGTTATGAATTTATAACGGAATTTTTCTGTTCCGGCCTATTAAAAATAATTAATAAAAATAAATTCAAAATTAGCCGACGAGGTCTAAACGAAAGTTGTAAAGAGTAGTCTGACCTACCCGTGGATATAAAGAACGTCGAAAACAGAGTTCGTATGAAGAAGATATGAATTTCAGAATTTTATTAAATAATTAATATTTAAATTTAATCTTTAATTCGGATGTATATCTAAAGGAGTCACCGATCTGATCCGAAGTACGCCCAGCATATTGGCGTATACCCAGCATACCGCGAAGCATGACGCACCTCGCACTCGAGTTCTTCGGATGACGCATGCAGTGATGATTTCGGACGCGTACGCCCAGCGTACGTGCAAGGCTCAACCTCCTATAAATAGGATGCGAGGGCAGCCGGTTCATTTTCTCTTTTTCTCTATTCTCTCTCCCGTTTTACCTTGATTTGTGTGCCAGAAGTACCCCAAATCCCCTGTAATATCCCCGAGCCTCGAAGCAAGTTTCGATGCCCCGAAGATCCCGAGAAGTGCGATTCCCGAGTCGAAGCTCTGTCCACGAGAAGTTCGATTTTTGTGGAGACCTTCCAGATCTGCTGAAGATTTCTACTTCTGCAAGCTGTAGTGCTGTCCGATCATCTTGTGATCAAGTGAGTGTGTACTTACTTTCTTCTAACGCATAATTATGAAGTATTTTATACGAAGTACATGTTATGTGTATATTTTGTTGTTATGTGTGTGAATGTATATTCACTTTCTTCTATCTTATAGATCTGATTATTTCTCTATGAAATACGTGTTATGTGTGTGTGCCTCATCTGTTAGGTGGAAAATGTCTTGACTGAGCATGTTATACAGGTTTTGAAACTATGTATAAAAATGTATGTTTTATCTACTAATATGTTGCGTAGAACATGCGTAGATAGTTGGTGTGTAATAAGGAGATGAGAGGCCTCGATGTTGTTTTGATCCAGTCATCTAGCAGAATTTACATGACGACCACGGGCTTTTCTAGATAGTCCAGTGGAACGCTAGCAGACTCATAACATGTAGGTGTTAATGAACTTGGGTGTTCATTCGTTGTATTCCATCCCCCTCATGGTTCCCTTATTTGACTTATATTGTTGAGGAACCCCCGAAGCATGTGTTGTCACCCCGATGAAATATTCTTAGACTGGGTCCCTTGTGTTAGTTATTTTAGGGACATAAAGTGAGAATAACGGGAATGGGTAATTGGGTTACTGTTGGTTGATGAAAATTAATTTAATTATTTATTGTGGGTTTAAAACCATATATGCTCACCAGGCTCCCAAGCCTGACCCACTAAGTTTTATTTATATTACAGGAAGTGGCGCAAGGGCATAAGATGGATGAACCATCAAGTTGTTTTGTTTACAAGTCTGTATATGTATATATTTGTTGAATGACTTGTAATGTTAACGTTTATGCTTTATGGTCTGTATCGTAACATGACATCTCGAGTTTTGATTATATAATGAAAATACATTTCTTTTATGAAATGCTTTGGTAAACATTGTTTTATCACGTTTTGTTTTTGGGAACAAATTCCTCAACTCTTTCAAATCAAAAGCATTTACTATGAAATTATTTTAAAAGCATAAATGAAAATCGGTCTTTTCTGGCCGAGATTTTGGGGAAGTCACACTGCTAGAGCTGACAGGCGACTTGCAGGTCGTGCAGTGACCACCTGTTATGTCTTTGGTGGGCTGTTACTATTTATGGTGTGGATGTTTCTTGTTGGGATAAGGATTCGTATTTGGTTCTGATTTCAGTATCTTATTTTATCATGTATTGAAAACCCATGCGGGATGTCTTTTGGGAGAAACATTAAAACGGTATTTTGGGAGTGATGTATTGTTTTGGTATTAAAATCATTTCATATGGTCATGAAAAAGATAATTTCTGTTTGAAAACTTTTACTATGACTTCAAACCCTAGATTTTATTTAGTCAATGGTTGAATAAAAAGATTTTCGTTTTCTTTCTTTTTACAAATCTATATGCATAGTAATAATGCAAACCATTAATTCGACAACACTTATGGCTTTCAAAATGGTAGTGAACCAAATATTATACATTATTTTATATATTTATATGTATTCTTCTCTTGTGTCTTAGAACCATGTTAGGAAGGCCTACTCGCGGACGCCTACAAAATGAAACAGCCGATGATGCTCAGTTAGTAGCACAACAACTCATGGCAGCAATTTCAAACATTGTTGCTCAAGTAACTACGGGTTTTAGTGCTAACCAAGTAGCTAGAGGAAGAAACCAGGGAAACAATGAAAGAGAATGAAAGTACAAGTCTTTTATGGCTTGCAAAGCTAAGGAACTCCATGGATAGGAAGGTGCGGTCAGGTTGCTGAAATGGATTGACTACATGGAGTCGGTCCTTTACATTAGAAAATGTCTCGAATGCAACAAACTAGAGTATACAACTTTTCTACTCTAGAATAGGGCATTGACCTACTGGAATACCCTATTACAAACCCGAGGCTATACAGCGGCATATAAGCTAACTTGGGAAGACCTGAAGAAGCTACTGGTAGAGGAGTATTATCCCAATGATGAAATTCAGTAGCTTGAATATGAGTTTTGGAACCAGTATATGTTTGGAACACAAATAGAGAAGTACACAATTTGATTTCATGAACTAGCAAAACTAGTACCTCACATGGTCACTACTGAGGAGAAACGGATTGACCGCTACCTTTGGGGTTTGGAACCTAAGCTTCCAGAACTAGTTACTACAGCTAACCCAACAACCATTCAAAGTGCAGTAAGTCTAGAAAACCGACTGACCAATGATGTGATTTGAACGGGAGCCTCGACAAAGGAAAACTCTAGTAACAAGAGAAAGCCAGTAGATCAAGAAGAGAAGAAGTTTGAAGGCAAGTTAAGGAGGAAGCAGAAAGTCTCAAGAAACATTATGGTAAGAGCCCAGGAGCAAGAACCGATGAAAACTAAGGAACAGAGAGTCGTGGAAACTCAGGAGCGAAAGCAGTACAAATGGCCACATCCGAAGTGTAACAGGTGTATCTTCCATCATGAAGGAGCTTGCCCTGTATGTCAAATATGTAACCATACAAGCCATTATGCGAGGTATTGTAAGCTGAATAAGGATAGAAAAAAGGGTGTGCTATGAGTGCGGGAGTACTGACCACCTCCGTAATGCTTGTACCAAACTAATCAGGGAACCTGGTAAAAATGGCTAGGACCAAGCTAGGCAAAATTTCCAAGGAAATCAAGGTGGGTAGGCAAGAGGTGTAGCGTTTGTGATTGGTGCAAAAGATGCTCGTCAAAACCCTAAAGTGATTACAGGTGTGTTCTTCCGAAACAATCACTTTGCATCAGTAATATTTGATGTGGGGGTAGATATGAGTTTCATTTCTTTAGAATCTAGATCATTAATTGAATTGAAATCGAGAAAGATGAGAAATACTTATGCTATTGAACTTGATGATGGGTATGAAATTAGGGCTAATGAAATAATTCCAGGTTGTACTTTGAAATTAGCTGATAAACTCTTTAACATTGACCTAATTCCTATAGAGCTAGGTAGTTTTGATTTAATAGTAAGAATGGATTAGTTATCCAAGAATAGGGCGAACATTGGTTGTTATGAGATATTCATTAGGGTACCTCTCCCCAATGACGAAACACTTATCATTCACTGTAAGAAGCTGGAAAGAAGTTTAAAAATTGTGTCAAGCACGAAGATTCACTAGTACTTGAAGAAGGATTGTATTGCATTCATGGCCCATGTAGTAGAAAGACAACCTGAAGCTAAGAAAATCAGAGAGATCCTAGTGGTTCAAGACTATCCCAAAGTGTTTCCGGAGGAATTACCCAGTCTACCCCCACACCGACAAGTTTAATCTCGGATCGACTTTAATTCTTGGGCGGTGCCAGTAGCAAAAGCACCATTTCACCTCATGTCATCCGAGATGAAAGAATTGTTTGGACAACTTCAAGAAATTCTAGACAAGGGGTTTATATGACCAAGTTCTTGACCTTGGGGAGCCTCGGTGTTGTTTGTCAAAAAGAAAGACGGGTCATTCCGAATGTGTGTTGATTACCGAGCACTGAAAACGTTGACAATCAAGAATTGATATCCTCTTCCTCGAATTGATGACTTGTTCGATCAGTTGCAGGGCACTTCATACTTCTCAAATATCGACCTTCGATCAGGATATCATCAACTAAGAGTTCACGAAGGAGACATTCATAAGATAGCATTTAAAACCCGTTATGGATATTATGAGTTCTTAGTGATGCCTTTTGGACTAACGAATGTGCTGCCTGTTTTCATGGATTTGATGAACAGAGTCTGTAAACTATACCAAGACAAGTTCGTAATCATATTTATTGATAACATACTTGTTTACTAGCAAACCAAAGAAGATCATGATGGACATTTGAAGCTAATGTTAGAGTTATTGAACAATCAAAAATTATATGCCAATTTCACTAAGGGTGAATTTTAGATTCGGGAAGTACATTTCCTTGGTCATGTGGTCGGCGAAAAACAAATTCATGTAGATCCAACGAAGATTGAGGCGATCAAAAAGTAGGAAGTCCCAAAACCCCCCAATAGATATAGGACAATTTCTAGGATTAGTTGGCTACTACAAACGCTTCATTGAGAATTTCTCAAGGATTGCTCAACCATTAACATCTTTAACCCAAAAGGACAGAAAATTTCTCTGGGAAAAGAAACACGATGAAGCTTTCCAAATCCTGAAAAACAAACTATGCAATGCACCAATTCTTTCCTTACCATAGGGGTCAAAGAACTTTGTAATGGATTATGATGCGCCTCATCAACGTTTGGGATGTGTGTTAATGCAAAATGATATGGTTATTGAGTATGCCTCCAGACAACTCAAACCGCATGGGAAGAATTATACAACCCATTATCTAGAACTAGGAGCAATATTTTTCACTCTTAAGATATTGAGGCATTATTTGTATGGAGCAAAGTGCATCATTTATATTGACCATAAAACCTTCAGCAAATGCTAGATTAGAAAATGTCAAACATGCGGTAGAGGAGATGGGTAGAGTTGTTTACTGATTATGACTGTGAGATATGTTATCACCTAGGTAAGGCTAATGCAGTATCCGTCACTCTTAGCAGAAAAGAAAGAGTAAAACCTTCCTGTTTGAGAGCTTTAGGAATGGTAATTCAGACAAGCTTGAAATCTCAAATCATTGATGCCCAGGAGAAAGCATTGATCAAGGAAAATCTTCCAGGTGAAAGTTTACATGGTTTAGAAGCGAGATTTGAAACCAAACCTAACGGAGTACGTTGTTTAAGGATAAAGTTTGGATTCCAAGGGTTAACAATCTGAGAGACATACTACTGGAGGAGTCTCATTGATCTAAATACACAACCCACCCTAGAGCGGATAAGATGTACAAGGATCTTAAAGAGTACTATTGGTGGCGTGGAAGGAAAAGGGATATTTCCTTGTATGAAGGGAAGTGTTTGACTTGCTCGATAGTTAAAGTTAAACATCAAAAACCATCCGACTTATTGCAACACCCCGGAATTACCAAATAGAAATGGGAGAAAATATCCATGGATTTCGTTACCAAACTTCCTAGAACTTCTAAAGGTCACGATTCAATTTGGGTCATAGTGGATTGACTAAAAAAATATGATTACTTTCTAACTATTCGGGAAGAGTTCAAGATGGAAAAATTGGCCCAAGTCTACATCGATAAAATTGTTTCTCTCCATGGTGTACCTCTATCTATCATTTCTGATAGAGAGAGTCATTTCACATCATGATTTTGGTGGATGTTACAAAAGGCTCTAGGAACCTAGATATATTTAAGCACAACTTACCACCGTCAAACATATGCTCGAATGGAGAGAACAATACAAACCGTGGAAGATATGCTACGGGCATGTGCCATTGAATTCAAAAGAAATTGGGATGCTCATTTGCCTTTGAACGATTTTTCCTATAATAACAGTTACAACATGAGTATCCAATGTGCTCCATATGAAACATTGTATCGATAAAAGTTTCGTTCTCCATTGTGCTGGATAGAAATCGGAGACAGACAATTTTCTAGACTTGACCATATCCGGGAAACAACTGACAAGATTGCTATCATCATAGATAGGCTTAAACCGTAAGAGATCATCAGAAAAGTTATGTGGATAATCGTTGGAAACCTTTAGAATTCCATGTCCAATACAAGGTACTTCTAAAGGTGTCACCTTGGAAAGGGCTTGTACGTTTTGGTCTGAAAGGGAAACTAAGCCAAAGATATGTAGGACCCTTTGAGATCATTGACTGGATCGATCCAATGGCATATGAACTCCAATTACCCCAAGAGTTAAGCGTCATTCACGAAACATTCCACGTCTCCAATCTTAAAATATGTTTAGCCAACGAATCCTTGATAGTGACTTTGGAGGAGATCAAGATCAATGATAAGTTCGATTTCATTGAGAAGCCGATAGAAATCCTGGACAACGAGGTGAAACAACTCAAGCGAAGTAAGATTCCGATTGTGAAAGTTCAATGGAACTCGAAACGCGGGTCGGAGTACACCTGGGAGCGTAAGGACTTCATGAAGGAAAATTATCCATAACTTTTCCCATGCAATGAAAAATGATGACATAGATGGAACTTCATGAGAAAATTCTTATTGAGTGGGGGATATTGTACCAAGCATCAATTTCAGGTCATTCTCGGACTCATGCGTCTTTTTTATAAATCATATATACACATCATGCCATGGCCTAGTCGTATAAATTAGGTCACAATCTTGTATAAACTAGGATCCCACTGAAATCTAGGACTAATATAATAGACTCTTATGACATTAGTAATTTGTTTAGCTATTGTAGGAAATGACAATACCCGAATTAAAACAAACTCCAAAAATTTGTTACAATTTAAAAAGGGTATAAAACCCTAAAAATAAATTAAAATCTTCTAATCTCATTTCAATATGATGGTAAAAATATATCAATGTTCCAAAAACCCTAAAGAGCACAAAAATCCAAATTTAAAAACTTTAAAACCAAAAAACTCTATAATATTTGTTATAAACCTTATTATATCAAATTTAAACAATTAATTTATGGGATATAATCAAAGACATAAAAGTTTAATTATCAAACATAAATCATATTTTATGAGCTAAAAACAAAAAAAAATTAATAAATCAAGAATTAAATAAAGAAGCCATTTTATAAAAATTGGGGTTTTATAAAAATTGAAGAGAAATTACATAAATTTAAAGTTTAAGACAGAGGGAACCTCTCTCACTAAAAAAATTCAGCCACCCTCACTCCTATGTTCTCTCTTCTAAAAATATTCAACCATTAAATCCATTCTTACACTTAATATCCCTCTCTACACTCTCTCTCACACTCCACCATTTACCACACTCAAATTCTCTCTCAAAACCCACAAAATTCTTCAGCCAAGAATATCTCTCAACCTTCAAACCTTCATCTTATAGTGTTGTTCTTCAAGGTGATCACAAAAATCCTTCATCTTCCTTCACTTTTCTTTCTTGTTTTAAAGGTTTTTCTTGCACTTCTCCTTTTTCTACACCATTCTTTATGAACATATCTATGAATGTCGAGTTTGATGATGATGGTGGTAGGGTTTCACCCAGGAACAACATGCATGTTGTTTAATGGTGAAATCCAAGGACCAAAACCTATGTCAAACCCTAAAATACAGGTTTTTATAAGTTTTAAAGGTTCATCTACCTTATGCATTCAAGTTTTTCATTTGAAAAACATCACTATAAACAATATATGTCCATGCATGGTTTTCAAACCATGATGAATATGATGAACATCAAGTTAAAGAGCATAATGATCAAAGTATATTGTTAACAGTACATGTAAATGATTTTTTTCAAAAAAAATATTTAAATATCCTTTTCTGTTAGAAATAAAATTTCCTTAGATTCCGAGTAATATGATATCAGGATCCAAAAAATCCCAAGAGTTTTTATCATTTCTCTGATTTATTAAAATTGATACAAGAAAACAAGGTCATAAATCATTTAAAATACTTTAGGAGCTCTATAATTCCTAGATAAATTCTTGGATGACCACAAAATTTAGTTATGGCATCTCATTAAGTTTCATCGATTTTGGTTACTGTTTAGTCTGGTTTTGAATTTTCTTTTTGTTTACTTCTAATAAATCATAAAACTACCTTAGGTAACGTGAAAATTCTATCTAAGAATTTTCGCAGATCCTACCATATTTTGAATACAAATAAAAATATTTTGGAATTTTTTCATAATGCATACCTATTTTGCCATGATTTTTGTTTTTATAATAGACTAAAAACAAGAAAAATAGTTTTGCTCATCCAAAATTCATGAACATTTATGAGAAAATCTTATATTATATTAAGATGCTAAATAAAAATTTAGATGTTTTTTCTCTTCTAGTATGCTATTTTTCTTCTATTTTCTAATATTAAATACACTTAAATCCACAAAATTGGATTCCAGTACATAAAAATAATCTTTAGTTTTTTTCCCAAATTATTTACACAGTAAATGAAGCTTTAAAAATTTTGGTAATTTAGTTTAGCTGTATAATAATTATTCTCCCATTAATGATTATTTAATAGAATAAATACACAAAAATCATAAAATTGGGTTAAACTGTTTAGAAATCCATTTTTAGAATTTTCCCAGCTTAAGTATGTCTAATAACAGTTTAAAAAAAGGTTCGGGTAATTTTGGAAACTATTTTTTATTTATATGTATTTTTATTTGAATAAATGCACAAAAATCATAAAATCAGCTTAACTTGTTTAGAAATCCATTTTTGTATTTTACCTAGCTTAATTATATTTAATGGCAGTATTATAAAAAGTTAGGAAATTTTTATCTTCTAAATGCTATTTTTTGCGAATTTATATTGATATGAAGGCTTAAGAATTTGGAAAAATAGTTAATTACATTAAAAACTCAAGGGAGAATTTTGGAAGACCTCTACTGTATTTAGAACGAAAATGCAAAGTTTGAGAAAATTTTGAAACTATTTGTTAATATTTTCGATTTTTAGGAGTTTAAAACACTTTTAAATGTGTTGAAATATCCGCAATTAATATTATAAAAATTCTGGAAAGATTAATATCCAAAATTGACTTAATCACATGACTTATAAAATTCCACTATTTCATAAAAAATGTTTACCAATTATCATAAAATCAATATTATAACAAAAGTTTTGGCATTTCTCTATATGTAGAATTTAGTATATATCATTAGATTTCGACATAGAAACTCACTAGTGTGTGTTTGATGTCGTAGGATCCCGGTAGTAAGGCGTTGGTATATTCCGAGGCACCACTTCTAGCAACTTGAAACATTGTGAGTATTCACGACTCCCCCTAAGTTCGGTTTTCGTGTTTAGGGTGGAAAAGCATGTCCGTAAAGCTTTTTATTATTCATTGTATTTAAATTGAATTGTATCAAACTTGATTGCTATATTTTGCTATATTACGCTATGTGTGTTTATGCATTTTGAAACATGAGGCCTTATCGTCTTAAGTCCCTTCCTTTATACTTTACTCCAACCATTAATTCTTTGAGCCAATGGTCATTATGGATAGCGTTATTAGGAATTGAAAACTCATCACTCGCCCAATTGCTGGAATGCATGATACCATATAATCTATGGAACGATAATCATAGATCTTGATGGGGCATCAGTTATAGGCTTGGTTGTGAACTCATTGTTTGCTCATATACATACAAACTCGTTTAATAATTATAGCAATCAACTTTTTTTTCTCATTATAGCAATGATCTTTTTTCTCATTAAAGCAATGTACTTGTATTTATGGAAAATTTTATACCAAATCTTGATTGAATAGACCTATGAACTCACCAACTATTTTCCTAGTTAACGATCGTTGTACATGCTTTTTCAGGAAATGATTAGTAAGTGGATATAAAGATTCATCACCATAGAGTATGCTGCATCATGTGGAAGTTATTTTATGAAATTAACTTTTGAACAATGTTATTTTAGGAAACTTGTATCTTGTTTTTTTTAAATTATTAGTTGTAAACTTTTAACTACTACTAAGGTGATGTATATTTATCTTTTGCAATGAAACCTTTTTTTGCAATGAAAACATTATCATTGTCATATCTTGCGTTTCCGCTTTAGCAGGTGTGATAGAATGGTATCAGAGCTAAAGTTACATAGAATGTGAGTTTTATTTTAAGAAAACACAACCTATAATGAAAACCTATAAAATTTTCTTTTACATCGAACATATTACTAATGTAATTAGGTCAGGAGTTGTATTGTTGGACATCAATTAAACATAGCCTTGTCACCTATGTTCGATTGAGGAAAGACTTATACAAAGCTTGAGCTAAGTATAAGGGGAATATGTTCAACCATAATAATAATGAAAACTTTATTTGAAAAATTAAAAGGTGAATTTTGGTGTGTGTAAGCTTTGCATATTATAGACATTCATTATTATTCATTTTATAGCTCATTAAAACTACGTCTTAGTCCACTATGTCGACATCATCATCCTCTCGCGCTACCCCCTTGGCTGATGAGTCCGGCTATGTCACCATTATCCCTCGATGTGATTCCCCTGCCTCTGTGGACGAAGACCCCTCGGAAGACACGAGAGACTCGGTGGAGGTTAGTAGCAACAGCTCCCCGAGTCAGCAATGCGAGGCATCGCCTGCATCGGTGTTGTCACAACCGCCACCCTCTGGGCCGCGTATCCGAAACACTACGAGGAAGAACGTCTCAAGGCCCATGGGGATTTCATCCGATGAAGTAGGACCCATTAGGATAGGACCCAGCATTGCAGGTCCGACAACACCCCCACCACAACAAGTCATAGGGATACATGTCAGGCAGGCAGGTATGACCCCGAAGGAGTCCCGAAGAATGCAGTGGATGGCATCGGACCTACGGCAGAGTCGCGTAGTGATAGTTGGGCATCAGGAGGTTTTGGATGAAGTGATAATAGGAATGGACATCTTGTTTCAGCATACGATGGAGGCTACCGATACTGCTAGAGCTGACAGGTGAGTAGCAGGTCGTGTAGTGACCACATGCTATGTGTTTGGTGGGAAGTTACTATTTATGGTATGGATTTTTCTTGTTGGGATAAGGATTCGTATTTGGTTCTGATTTCAGTATCTTATTTTATCATGTATTGAAAACCCATGCGGGATGTCTTTTGGGAGAAACATTAAAATGGTACTTTGGGAGTGATGTATTGTTTTGGTATTAAAACCATTTCATATGGTCATGAAAAAGATAATTTATGTTTGAAAACATTGACTATGACTTCAAACCCTAGATTTTATTTAGTTAATGGTTGAATAAAAAGATTTTCTTTTTCTTTCTTTTCTCAAATCTATATGCATAGTAATAATGCAAACCATTAATTCGACAACACTTATGGCTTTCAAAATTGTAGTCAACCAAATATTATACATTGTTTTATATATGTGTATGTATTCCTGTCTTGTGTCTTAGAACCATGTTAGGAAGCCCTACTCGCGGACGCCCACAAAATGAAACAGCCGATGATGCTCAGTTAGTAGCAAAACAACTCATGGCAGCAATCTAAAACATTGTTGCTCAAGTAACCACGGGTCTTAGTGCTATCCAAGGAGCTAGAGGAGGAAACTAGGGAAACAATGAAAGAGAATGGATTGTATCAAACTTGATTGCTATATATTATTCATTGTATTTAAATTGAATTATATCAAACTTGATTGCTATATTTATCTATATTATGCTTTGTATGTTTATGCATCTTGAAACATGAGGCCATATCGTCTTAAGTCCCTTCCCTTATACCTTACTCCAACCATTAACTCTTTGAGCCAATGGTCATTATGAATAGCGTTATTAGGAATTGACAACTCCTCACTCGCCCAATTGTTGGAGTGCAAGATACCATGTAATCTATGGAACGATAAGCATAGATCTTGATAGGGAATCAGTCATAGGCTTGGTTGTGAACTCATTGTTTGCTCATATACATACAAACTAATTGAATAATTATAGCAATCAACTTCTTTTTTTTTCTCATTATAGCAATGATCTTTGTTTCTCATTAAAGCAATGTACTTGTATTTATGGAAAATTTTATACCAAATCTTGATTGAATAGACCTATGAACTCAACAACTATTTTCCTAGTTGACAATCCTGTTACACCCCCAAACCAGAACGATGGAAATGTTCGGGGCGGAGGACGTCATATTTAGTATCATAATAATTGCATAGTAAGGAAAGTACACACCAACATATATATATATATATATATATATATATATATATATATATATATATATATATATATATATATATATATATATATGTTTGTGTGTGTGTGTGTATATATATATATATATATATATATATTCAAAAAGTTTACATCAGTGCAATCTGTTACATGTTCAAAAGTAAATTACAAAATCATGCTTCGAAAGACGTTATTAACGCCAGAGCGTAAATCTCCAAAAGTAGTTGCTAACCTTGCTTAGCGGTTTCCTGAGAATACAAGTTATTTCAAGAAAAAATGTCAACAATTAATTTGGTAAGTTCATAAGTAGTGTTTTGAGAAAATGTATGCCATTCGAAAGTTCGTGTATGTTTTCCAAGAAAATCTGATATTTTTTAATGAAAAGAGTTATGATTCATTGTGCTGAAAATGAACGTATTAGATCCAAAAAATCCCATATTTTTCCTAATAAATGAGTTATGAAAGATAGTTGTATAAACCATATGTAGTTGAAACAGGAAAAACTCTTATTTTCCTAAATATGAAATGCAGTCTCAAATGACCGAGACCGTAACCGGTAAGCAATTATGACATGCTTAAATGAATGATGTATAGTTTTATTATTTGAAAATAATAAAATCATTAGAGTTGTTTGTAAATCGTATGCCGAACGTGACAATAATATCCTACTATGATTACTTCATACAAACTAGTTATGTAAAAAGAATCATAAACATATTCATTCCATGGATTTGTTCGAGAAGTGTATTACTAAGTGCATGAGTCATTGTTTCCGCGTTGTGAGTCTCTCATAACCATACTAGACGTAGTACCGAATGTTGACATTTGTCACCCCTAGTCGACTGTAGCTAATAGTCAGGGTGCGGATTCGTTAGCCCTGTATAGATCTATAGATCTATACACAAATTCACGCACTCCCTCCAGGAGACTCGACTCTAGTTATAGAAGTGACTTTCGTTTGGTAGAAGCAAAGCCTTATGCCTCACATGATTGCTAACAACAAGTTCACGAGTAATATGATAAAAATTGTTTGACGATACAATATAACAATTAAGTCACGTATCCCAAAAGTGTGTATGTTTATATCCGAAATGATTTCACTTTCTATAGTGTTAACAAAGGCATAATAAAGAGTTGTGTTTTCTTAAACACACATAATGTTATAGTTGAAAACAATTACCCTTGACATGATATGTTATGCAAACATATTAATAAAGCATATTTCATTTTGTAAACATGTTTTATCCCGAGAGGGTAAAGTGGCGTAAGGTATTTTTCATGTTAACAACTTCAAATGATAGTTATAAAAACAACATAAAAAGTATAACTAAAATATTGATGTTTTCACATGAGATTATCCATATGTTTACTTGTATTGCCCCCCGTAAAGTGTTCAAAAGCATTTAAAATCAGTTAAAAGCGTAGAAATGGGGGTATGAACTCGCTTGATAGATTGAAGAAGGTGATACGAAAATTGAGCAGAACTCCGACAAGAGAAAACTTATTTTCTCGGGATTCTTGGGAATCTCGGGAGCATAAAACCTTCCTTCGGAACTTGGATTTGAAGACCGGGGCTTCGGGATGGCTTCAAGGGTTTAAACGCAGAGCTTCGGCACGAGAAAGAGAAGAAATGAGCACCTAAACCTAAAACCATCGATGTAACATACAAAAAATATAGCCCAAAATTTTCATTTTTAAATTATGTTATTTAAAAAAAAACCAACAGTATAAAAACATTCATATTAATATCTCTCTGTCAAAACCACAGTGTCAATAATCAAAATATATTATCATAAAACCATATCAAAGTGTAATCCAAAAGATCTCATGTGCGGAAAAATTAGTGTGATGCGTTGCAAACAAGTCGGCTACGTTCCTTTGAAAACGAGTACCTGAAACCAAAACTGTAAACCGTAAGCACAAAGCTTAGTGAGTTCCCCCATCATACCACATACCAAATAATGCATATCCCTTGGTATCTTTCAGCCGATATATGTCTGGCATCACTGGGAGCTGGACTCCCCTTCAGTATCTTTCAACTGGTACTCGGGAACAAACCTCCATTTCGGTATCTTTCAACCGGTAACCGGGAGCTAACCTCCCTCCGGTATCCGGGAACTAACCTCCCTTTCGGTATCTTTCAACCGGTAACCGGGAGCTAACCTCCCCTTCGGTATCTTTCAACAGGTATCCAGGGACTATTTAACCCCTATCACTATCACATAATAACAGGTCATATACATATTGGTTCCATGATAACATAACGTAAACATATTGAATCACATAATGGCATATCATAACCATACTAGTCACATATTATCATATCATAAGCATACTGCTCACATATAATGGCATATCATAACCATACATGTCACATAATAACATATCATAAGCATACTGCTAAGCATGCATGGATTCTAACCACCCCTTCGGTATCTTTCAACCAGTAACCTGATGGGTTTTGAGCAATCTAACACTTCCTAAGTGTACATGCAACCCTAATAACCTTGGATCTATGTTTGTCTAATTATCATGCAAAGTTGAATTCCAAGGCTATATTCCTAACTAGCATACATGGGGAACAATTTTAACTTGAATGATACATAGAATAACTTACCTTGTTGTTGCTTATGTTCCTTGAAACCTTATGAGCCTAGCACCCCAAGTGTGATGCCTCAAATGCTTCACACAACACCAAATGCTCTTGGAAAGACTTATGAGAGAATGGACACTTCTTGAAATCGGCTTAGCCCTCTTGTTTCCTTAGTGTAGCCGATTTTGGTGGAGAATGAGATCTTTATATAGTGTTGACACATCTAGGGTTACACCATGTAAACCAAAATGTGTCATGACTCTTCATTTCCATGACCCATGGGTTTGTAACTCCCATGGAGCATCCATGGAGCATCCTATGGGTAGAACCCAACTTGATAATCCATGGAGCCTCTTAGCCCACTATACAAGATATGGATGATTTACATAATCAACCCATATATTTAATTAGTTCTCTTTTGATCACTTAATTAATTCTAAATTAATTATTGATCAAACTAATCAAATAATATTATTAATATATTAGAACTTATAATATATTAATAATCTCCAAGTGTTATTTCTCTCATTTAGTCTATCCAATTGCATGGTGCCATGCAACCCAAATGGACCATGCCGGGTCGGGTCAAGTACATACCAGAAATAGTTATGGACTTAGACACCTTATCCAACAGTCTCCCACTTGGATAAGTCTAATAACTATTACTGCAAATATGAATTCAAGAACCGATCGACAATCGTAGCTTTTTTCAAGGTTTCTCGGAACTGAGAAGATGATGGTACGCCATTTAAGATAAGTGATCATATAATCCACTGTTCTTAGATATCAGTCACACAAATACATGGAGTAATGTCTTACTTATTGTCCAACAGTTTGTTTCCCGATTTCCGATTTGTTTGACAAAGAACTTAATTGAACACATCAACTTAGTTCTGATCGGGCCTGGTACATAGGTCAAAACAAAATCATCGAGGGGCCCAGATATCAGCTTCTAATCCAAGAAGGAACAGATAAACTTCGACTCATATGTTTGTTCTACCACTCATTGAATTATACACAAAACCACGTTTTATAACATTGAGTTACCAATGCGTTTTCGTACAATCAATGCATAACCAACTTGTAAGTAACAAATCATATCTCTAGGTTTGAGGACTTATACGATATTACCATCTCACGATCACTCGAGATAGAATTCCATGAAGTGATTCCAGTGAGCGTGGGTTGAGTCCAATGCTCAGAACTTATGAGCACTCATGCTTGCTGTAGCCTTGTCCAAGACCTCTACAACCAAACATGACAATCTTGATTCATACCTACTTCCGACATATGACTGATTGTGGAGGTTTGAATAATATGTTATAGCAAACAAAAATTATTCTGGAAGTCAAAACATGCAAAAGAAATATAGTAAACAATCGACAAGAGATAGCAACACTTTACTCATAAATAAAACATTTTTTATTCATCATCAAATGTCAATTACACTTTACAAATTTCGAGGTTATCTAACTACTAAATCTAATATCATCCTTCAGCCCTATGCTCCAAGCATGCTGGAGATGCTTAACCCGAGTTAGTCCCTTCGTGAGGGGATCTGTTGGATTCTCATCTGATGATACCCTTTTTGCCACGAGGAGTCCTTCTTCGATCCGATGTCTGATGAAATGGTATTTTCTGTCGATGTATCTGGATCTCCCGTGATCCCTTGGTTCATTGGCTAAGGCAACAACGCTTTCACTATCACAGAAAATTTCCATTGGCTCTTTAATAGCTGGTACAACTC
This sequence comes from Lactuca saligna, assembly GCF_052625555.1. Classification (NCBI taxonomy): domain Eukaryota; kingdom Viridiplantae; phylum Streptophyta; class Magnoliopsida; order Asterales; family Asteraceae; genus Lactuca; species Lactuca saligna. The sequence continues at coordinate 228,516,546 of NC_136420.1, read as the reverse complement.
CAAGTCTCCAATGAAGTGCTTCAGCCATATCGCCTCCTTTGCCGCCTCGCTAGCTGCAATATACTCTGATTCACAAGTAGAATCTGCCACTCTCTCTTGCTTGGAACTCTTCCAAGAAATTGCTCCTCCATTTAGGGTAAAGACCCAGCCTGACTGAGAGCGGAAATTATCCCTATCAGTCTGGAAGCTAGCATCACTATACCCTACAACTCTCAAGTCATCACTCCCACCGAGGGTCAGGACCCACTCCTTAGTCCTTCGTAGGTACTTGAGAATATTCTTTACCGCAGTCCAGTGTGCCTTGCCAGGGTTCCCCTGAAACCTGCTAACCATGCTCAGGGCAAAAGCTACATCAGATCGAGTACACGTCATAGCATACATGATCGATCCTACAGCCGAAGCATAAGGTATTCGACTCATTTCTGCTATCTCAGCCTCAGTGCTAGGGCTTTGTGTCTTACTCAATTTGGCATTACTCTGGATGGGAAACTCTCCTTTCTTGGAGTCCTGCATGCTGAATCTCTTCAGCACCTTATCAAAATAGGTATTCTGACTAAGTCCAATTAGTCTTTTACTCCGATCCCTCAAGATCCTTATCCCTAAAATATACGCAGCTTCACCAAGGTCCTTCATAGCGAAACACTTCCCAAGCCAGGACTTTACTTCTTGCAGGGTTGGAATGTCGTTTCCTATGAGTAGTATGTCATCCACATACAATACCAAAAAGCTAACTATACTCCCACTAGCCTTGACATACACACAAGATTCATCTTCACTCCGAGAAAAGCCAAATTCCTTGACCTTTTCATCAAAGCAAAGATTCCATCTGCGAGGTGCTTGCTTTAATCCATTGATGGATTTCTCAAGCTTACACACTCTATTAGGGTACTTGCTGTTGACAAAACCTTCTGGCTGACTCATGTAAACATCTTCAGCCAATTTTCCATTAAGGAAGGCGGTTTTGACATCCATTTGCCAAATTTCATAATCATGAAATGCGGCTATGGCTAACATAACCCTAATAGACTTAATCTTGGCTACCGGAGAAAAAGTCTCATCATAATCCACTCCAGGAATTTGTGAGAACCCCTTTGCAACCAGTCTAGCCTTATAAGTGTGTACATTACCATCCATGTCGGTCTTCTTCTTGAAGATCCATTTACACCCCACCGTCTTATGACCTGGTACATTTTCAACCAAGTTCCAAACTTGATTGTCATACATGGATTGTATGTCACTATCCATAGCCTCTTTCCATTTAGAAGACTCAGGGCCTGCCATGGCTTCCTCGTAGCTGTTAGGGTCATCTTGACTTACTAGTTCCCATCACTAATAAGTGTCACACCTTCTGCAGTAATATGGAATCCATAGTAATGCTCAGGTGCACTCCTAACTCTCGTGGAACGCCTCAGAGGTACATATTCATCAATTGGCTCAACAGGAGTTTCCTCCTCAAGTTGAGGGCTAGAGTTTGAAGTTCCTTCACCACTTGACTCTTGAATTTCTTCAAGATCAATTTGCCTCACACTGTCTCCTTGGCTTATGAACTCTCTTTCTCGAAAGACTCCTCTTCTTGCTACAAAGACCACATTGTCAATAGGTCTGTAGAAGAGGTAACCAAAGGATTGATGTGGGTAGCCGATGAAAATACACCTCACGCTTCGAGGTTCGAGCTTATCTTGAGTCTTGCGTCTCACGAAAGCCTCGCAACCCCAAATCTTGATGTGGTCTAGTTTAGGTACTTTACCAGTCCACATCTCGTGAGTAGTTTTGGCAACTTTCTTTGTAGGGACTAGATTAAGAATATGGGCGGCAGTCTCTAAGGCATACCCCCAGAATGAGATTGGTAGCGATGCTCGATTCATCATGGAACGAACCATGTCTAACAAGGTTCGATTATGCCTCTCAGCCACACCATTCAACTGCGGTGTCCTGGGAGGTGTCAATTGTGAGACAATCCCACATTCCCTTAGATATTCGAGGAAATCTGAACTAAGATACTCACCACCTCGATCGGATCGAAGCATCTTAATGTTCCTGCCCAATTGATTATCGACTTCCTGTTTAAATTCCTTAAACCTCTCGAAAGTCTCTGACTTATGTTTGATTAAGTGGACATATCCATATCTACTGTAATCATCAGTAAAAGTCAAATTATAACAATTAGGATCCCTTGTGGCATGTTTGAATGGTCCACACACAAACGTGTGTATAAGGTCCAACAAACCTTCACCCCTTTCACACGATCCTGTGAAGGGTGACTTTGTTATTTTTCCAAGTAAGCATGATTCGCAACTATCATCTGACTTTAGGTCAAACGACTCCAAGACTCCATCCTTTTGGAGTTGGCCTATGCGTTTCTTGATTATATGTCCAAGGCGACAATGCCATAATGATGCTTTATCCAAGTTATTATTATTAGTAGAATCAATACACAAAACATTATTTCCTAAGTTATCTACAACAAACACAGCTTCATACACACCATCACAAGGTAATGCTTTAAAATAAAGAACATTATTAAAGAAAGCATCAATAGAACCAACTTCATTATTAAACGAAAAGGTAAACCCTTATTTGTACAAAGCATGAAATGAAATAATATTTCTTGCCATTCCTGGCGAGTAACAACATTTATTAAAATCTAAAGTAAACCCACTACTTAGCGATAAAGTATAAATTCCAATCTTGGTGACAGGTGAAGCTTTCCTATTCCCCATGATCAAGTTTATTCTTCCTTACTCCACATCCTCACTTCTTCTTAGTCCCTGCAAGTCACAACAAATATGAATACCACAACCGGTATCAAGGACCCAAGATTTAGAATGGGGTGAGTTATTAGAAATGATAGTGTAAATACCTGCATGGTTGGGTTTGACTTTCCCATCCTTCACATCCTGCTGGTATTTTGGGCAGTTCCGCTTCCAATGAGCCTTTTCATGGAAATAGAAGCATTCAACCTCTTTTGGGTCAGAAGAAGGAGTAATGAAACCTTTCTTGGTTCCACTTGAAGAAGAGCCATCAAGGGTCCGAGCCTTGGTACCCTTCGAAGATCTCTTTATCTTCCTCCCTCGAGTTTTCCCGATTACCAAAACCAGAGTTGAGTTTGGAGTAGGAGTGATAGCAACCGACTTCCCCTTAAGACCTGTTTCTGCGGTCTTGAGAAGTCCCTGAAGTTTGCTGAGGGTGACCTCTTCCTTGTTCATGTGATATGTCATGCGGAATTGATCATAGAACGATGGTAAGGAGTGCAAAATGATATCTATTGCAAGCTCCTCAGGGAAGTTCACATTAAGCTTCAGCAACCGATCCACATACCTTTGCATTTTCTGCATGTGGCTCGTGACGGATTCCCCGTCCTTCATCATGGTTGTTATCATGGAGCAGATGATCTCATACCTCTCTTGTCGTGCACTTTGATGGTATCTTTCCATCAAATCTTGGTGCGTTTCATAAGGGTAGAAATCTTCATAAGACTTTTGGAGTTCAGCTGTCATTGTGGCCAACATGATGCAAGCCATCTTGATCGCATCTCTTTCATGAGTATGAAAGTAAGCAATCTCCTGGGGAGTTGCAGTGGACTCATCAATTTCCTTAAGCTCCTTGTCAAGGACATATTCTTTGTCCTCGTAGCGGGTAATCATCCTGATGTTTCTGATCCACTCATTGAAGTTGGATCCATCAAAGGTAACTTTCCCACACAAGCTCATAAGAGTAAAGGAGCCATTAGGATTCGAGCCAGAAGCAGCATTGTTTGAAGACATCTAAAAGAAGAGAACAAGTTTACTATAGATATATGAGAGTCCTTAATAAAACACCCAAATGTAATATTAAGGCTAGGATCCAATCACAATATAACATAGCTTAGAAGAGGTATGTCGTAGTCTAAGCTACACCATATTTGAAAGGTAGGTGAATGACGATTCACCAATTTCCACCACGAAAACCGAAACATTTAAGTATAATGTTTTTGTTTGGTTCTAAGAAATTCCTAGATTCTTTGAGATTTATTGAGCTTTTCAAATGCATGTTTCAATCTCGAGTGTGCCCTCCAAGTTTTGTGACTGGGATACCGAGGATCACAAAATGAGGTGTGAAGTAACCATGCAAATCACTTGGTACCCTTAAAGTTTATCAGTCAATCGATGTGCCGGTAAACCACACACGCTCCACCGATACTATAATAAACCTTAAGTCACCCTTTACCTACCTTGTTAAGTTCAAGTTAGTGTGCCGGTTAACCACACACGCTCCACCAACGACTTAGACAAAGTGTAAAGTGTAATTTCATGGATTAGCACCTTATTCACATTTTCCTAAAGTAACTAAGATTGGGAAATTTAATAAAACATTTAGTTACTTTATTATATTCATCATACTTTGAATGAGAATTTATAAGTCCTTGTCTTACCCGTTCGACTAACGACCCTCCACCAGTCAAGCAAGCGGTGGGTGAGAGTAGACACCCATTAAGTCACCATTTTATAGGCAACAACCTTATACCCACCTTATAGACCGGCTTCGTGAATGAGGCGTACTAGCGGTAAGACGACTTTGTTCTTATACATATTTAGTTACTTTAATATATTCATCATACTTTGAATGAGAATTTATAAGTCCTTGTCTTACCCGTTCGGCTAACGACCCTCCACCAGTCAAGCAAGCGGTGGGTGAGAGTAGACACCCATTAAGTCACCATTTTATAGGCAACAACATTATACCCACCTTATAGACCGGCTTCGTGAATGAGGCGTACTAGCGGTAAGACGACTTTGTTCTTATATATATATATATATATATATATATATATATATATTAAATCATCATAATATAAGTATAAGGATTGAATTTTAACTTTTAAAATTCTAAGGGCTGGAACTAAAGTTTTAACTTAACTTTACTTGTTCCAAAACTTAAGGGCAAGTTTTGTAACTTTCAAAACTTTTCATTTCTTGTAACTTATGAGTTTAATAGAGTAATAAAATGAAGACTCCTCATTTTTCTAACTCTTGTGTTCTTTTTAATGGTTTTAATTCAAGTGTGACTCTTGGTTTTCCATAACTTGAGGACAAGTTATGGACTCCATTAAAACACATTATGATCAAGAATTAATCTACCACATAGGTTACAAATAATTCCTATGATCATCTAAAACATCATAAGAACAAGAACATGAATATGAACACATTCATAAATCAAGATTACACTTAAATCTTTGTAATTTTGATAACTAGTTGTTGTAAACGAATTAGAAAGAACATTACACCATCAAAACAAGTTTTCAAGTACCAAAACAGTTTAGGGTAATGTTTCTAGTCCATTTCCAGCAACCAAAGTCGAAATTCTGCAATCTGACGACCCTACTCGCCGAGTGCTTGAACTTACTCGCCGAGTAGGTTGAAGATACGCGTGAACTCGACGAGTCCCCCCCATGGACTCGATGAGCCCATTCGTTAGATAGCAAGATTTTCGACTTTTTTCAACTTTTAAGCACAAATAAAAAGTAAACAAACCTGGCTCTGATACCACTGATGGGTTTTGAGCAATCTAACACTTCCTAAGTGTACATGCAACCCTAATAACCTTGGATCTATGTTTATCTAATTATCATGCAAAGTTGAAATCCAAGGCTATATTCCTAACTAGCATACATGGGGAACAATTTTAACTTGAATGATAGATAGAATAACCTACCTTGTTGTTGCTTATGTTCCTTGAAACCTTATGAGCCTAGCACCCCAAGTGTGGTGCCTCAAATGCTTCACACAACACCAAATGCTCTTGGAAAGACTTATGAGAGAATGCACACTTCTTGAAATCGGCTTAGCCCTCTTGTTTCATTAGTGTAGCCGATTTTGGTGGAGAATGAGATCTTTATATAGTGTTGACACATCTAGGGTTACACCATGTAAACCCTAATGTGTCATGACTCTTCATTTCCATGACCCATGGGTTTGTAACTCCCATGGAGCACCCATGGAGCATCCTATGGGTAGAACCCAACTTGATAATCCATGGAGCCTCTTAGCCCACTATACAAGATATGGATGATTTACATAATCAACCCATATATTTAATTAGTTCTCTTTTGATCACTTAATTAATTCTAAATTAATTATTGATCAAACTAATCAAATAATATTATTAATATATTAGAACTTATAATATATTAATAATCTCCAAGTGTTATTTCTCTCATTTAGTCTATCCAATTGCATGGTGCCATGCAACCCAAATGGACCATGCCAGGTCGGGTCAAGTACATACCAGAAATAGTTATAGACTTAGACACCTTATCCAACATAACCGTCTTCGGTATCTTTCAACCAGTAATTGGGGACTATTGCATCCCTACTACTACTAACACATATCTCGTAGCATCCTAGCACAATAAGAATATAAATTAATTGCAACCAGATAATTATCACAACGACAATCATCTCAAACACAATCACCTACTGGTTGGCCGGAATTGGTGCCTTAGACCCTCCCCTACTGGCAGGTAACTCACCTCACACTGTTGAAGTCCCGAAGACTCAATCCCACGCTACTGAAGTCCCGCAGACTCAACCCCAACAGCTGGATTACAGATTCTCGAACTATCAATACCAAAATAACACACAATTAATAATTGGGTCCCACTACATAAACATAAGTACATTCTTTGGGTAATTACTACATTACCCTTAGTTTGGCTTATTCCAGCCCAAGGCCCAATCCATAGGCCCAAAGTCAATTAGGAATCAAAGCCCAACACATGGCCCAATTTTCCAAATTGGGCCTACGCCTATACATGGTCTCATTCTAAGGCCCAACATCATAGAATTATTAAGGCCCAAACTATGGCCAAATTTTCTAAATTGGGCCGAAACCCCTTACATGGGCCTTACCCTAGGCCCGTTAAATTACTCTAGACCATTTGTTTGATCTTGGATAGCCTATTTAATAACCCAATCATCAAGACCCAAAAGAAAGGTCCAACAATAAACCCAAGTGAAATTAGGGTTTCACATAAAATGATGATTAGGGTTAAGTTTCCTACTTAACTCATTAAGGACTTAATCCATTAAGTCCAATATTCCTTAGATTAATTTCTACCAATGATTATTATTTAATATTCCAAGTTATCAATAAGTCCCGTGTCTCGATTAATTCCACAAAATTAGGGTTTTGATGGCATTTGGGTTTTCCAACCCAAAACTAGCCCATTTATTAATTTGTTGGGCTTTTAGATCAATTAGGGTTTTATTGGGCCTATTACGCCCACTAAAACATTATTAAGCCCATTACGGTTTTATTGGGTCCATTAAAGTCCATTAAGCTTCATTGTACCCATTTGAGCTTCTTTGGGCCCATTAGGATTTCAAGCACCCCGAACGAATCAACACCACAAGGCAAAGCACATCGTCACCGGACACAGCGGCAGGAGGCGGCAGCCACCACCCTAAGGTGGTGCTTTTCAATTTCTTTTATTATTCCAAGATGTAATTTACATTTTACAATGCAAAATATCAAAATAACACACACTAAACAAATAAACACACACACACACACACAACCACCTTGTGGTGGTCGGTGGCGGCAGAAGCGGTGGCAGCCACCATGGCTGGCGGCCAAGGTGGGTATCCTTTCCATTTTCCGGCTATCAACACTACCCCCAACACACACATGAGTTGGACACATGCAACACACCCCATATGATCACAAAAGCAACTCCAACCACCCCCCCTGGTGGCGGTTAGCGACGACAACACCAAGGAGAGGCGACAGTGGTGGAATGGTCGTTCAAACTGATGCAGCGGCAGCATGAATACGATGGCTAGAAGCTTATGGGCTCAACAATATTTAATATCCCTTCCTGATATGAGACCACCGCTCTAATCCATCGACTAGGCAGCACGTGGCGTTGGAACGAGTTGAAATGGCGACTGAGAGCTGACAAGTGAGTAGCAGGTCGTGCAGTGACCACATGTTATGTGTTTAGTGGGTTGTTACTATTTATGGTATGGATGTTTCTTGTTGGGATAAGGATTCGTATTTTGTTCTGATTTCAGTATCTTATTTTATCATGTATTGAAAACCCATGCGGGATATCTTTTGGGAGAAATGTTAAAATGGTATTTTGGGAGTGATGTATTGTTTTGGTATTAAAACCATTTCATATGGTCATGAAAAAGGTAATTTATGTTTGAAAACATTGACTATGACTTCAATCCCTAGATTTTATTTAGTCAATGGTTGAATAAAAAGATTTTCTTTTTCTTTCTTTTCTCAAATCTATATGCATAGTAATAATGAAAACCATTAATTTGACAACACTTATGTCTTTCAAAATGGTAGTGAACTAAATATTATACATTTTTTATATGTGTATACGTATTCTTGTCTTGTGTCTTAGAACTATGTTAGGAAGCCCTACTCGCGGACGCCCACAAAATGAAACAGCCGATGATGCTCAGTTAGTAGCACAACAACTCATGGCAGCAATCTCAAACATTGTTGCTCAAGTAACTACGGGTCTTAGTGATAACCAAGGAGCTAGAGGAGGAAACCAGGGAAACAATGAAAGAGAATGAATTGTATCAAACTTGATTGCTATATATTATTCATTTTATTTAAATTGAATTATATCAAACTTGATTGCTATATTTTTCTATATTATGCTTTGTATGTTTATGCATCTTGAAACATGAGGCCTTATCGTCTTAAGTCCCTTCCCTTATACCTTACTCCAACCATTAACTCTTTGAGCCAATGGTCATTATGAATAGCGTTATTAGGAATTGACAGCTCCTCAATCGCCCAATTGTTGGAGTGCATGATACCATGTAATCTATGGAATGATAAGTATAGATCTTGATAAGGAATCAGTCATAGGCTTGGTTGTGAATTCATTGTTTGCTCATATACATTCAAACTCATTTAATAATTATAGCAATCAACTTCTTTTTTTCTCATTATAGCAATGATCTTTGTATCTCATTAAAGCAATGTACTTGTATTTATGGAAAATTTTATACCAAAATCTTTATTGAATAGACCTATCAACTCAGCAACTGTTTTTCTAGTTGACAATCCTGTTACACCCCCAAACCAGAACGAAGGAAATGTTCGAGGCGGAGGACGTCATATTTAGTATCATAACAATTGCAGAGTAAGGAAAGTACACACCACCATATATATATATTTTTCAAAAAGTTTACATCAGTGCAATCTGTTACATGTTCAAAAGTAAATTACAAAATCATGCTTCAAAAGTCGTTATTAACGCCAGAGCGTAAATCTCCAAAAGTAGTTGCTAACCTTGCTTAGCGGTTTACTTAGAATACAACTTATTTCAAGAAAAAATGTCAACAATTAAGTTGGTGAGTTCATAGGTAGTGTTTTGAGAAAATGTATGCTATTCGAAAGTTTGTGTGTGTTTTCCAAGAAAATCCGATATTTTTTAATGAAAAGAGTTATGATTCATTGTGCTGAAAATGAACGTATTCGATCCAGAAAATCCCATATTTTTCCTAATGAATGAGTTATGAAAGATCGTTGTATAAACCATATGTATTTGAAACAGGAAAAAATCTTATTTTCCTAAATATGAAATGTAGTCTCAAATGACCGAGACCGTAACCTGTAAGCAATAGTGACATGCTTAAATGAATGATGTACACTTTTATTATTTGAAAATTATAAAATCATTAGAGTTGTGTTTAAATCAGATGCTGAACGTGACAATAATATCCTACTATGATTACTTCATACAAACTAGTTATGTAAAAAGAATCATAAACATATTCATTCCATTGATTTGTTCGAGAAGTGTATTACTATGTGCATGAGTCATTGTTTCCGTGTTGCGAGTCTCTCATACCCATACTAGACGTAGTATCGAATGTTGACATTTGTCACCCCGAGTCGACTTTAGCTAATAGTCAGGGTGCAGAGTCGTTAGCCCCGTATAGATCTATAGATCTATACACAAATTCACGCTCTCCCTCCAGGAGACTCGACTCTGGTTATAGAAGTGAATTTCGTTTGGTAGAAACAAAGCCTTATGCCTCACATGATTGCTAACAACAAGTTCACGAGTAATATGTTAAAAATCGTTTGACGATACATGATAACAATTAAGTCACGTATCCCAAAAGTGTGTATGTTTATATTCAAAATGATTAGCCTTTCTATAGTGTTAACAAAGGCATAATAAGGAGTTGTGTTTTCTTAAACACACATAATGTTATAGTTGAAAACGGTTACCCTTGACATGATATGTTATGCAAACATATTAATAAAGCATATTTCATTTTGTAAACATGTTTTATCCCGAGAGGGTAAAGTGGCGTAAGGTATTTTTCATGTTAACAACTTCAAATGATAGTTATAAAAACAACATAAAAAGTATAACTAAAATATTGTTTTCACACGAGATTAACCATATGTTTACTTGTATTTCCCCCCGTAAAGTGTTCAAAAGCATTTAAAATCAGTTAAAAGCGTAGAAATGGGGGTATGAACTCTTTTGATAGATTGAAGAAGGTGAGACGAAAATTGAGCAGAACTCCGACAAGAGAAAACTTATTTTCTAGGGATTCTTGGGAATATCGGGAGTGTAAAACCTTCCTTCGGAACTTGGATGTGAAGACCGGGGTTTCGAGATGGCTTCAAGGTTTTAAACGCAGAGCTTCGGCACGAGAAAGAGAAGAAATGAGCACCTAAACCTAAAACCATCGATGTAACATACAAAAACTACAGCCCAAAATTTTCATTTTTAAATTATGTTATTTAAAAAAAAACCAACAGTATAAAAACATTCATATTAATATCTCTCTGTCAAAACCACAGTGTCAATAATCAAAATATATTATCATAAAACCATATCAAAGTGTAATCCAAAAGATCTCATGTGCGTAAAAATTAGTGTGATGCGTTGCAAACATGTCGGCTACGTTCCTTTGAAAACGAGTTCCTGAAACCAAAACTGTAAACCGTAAGCACGAAGCTTACTGAGTTCCCCCATCATACCACATAGCAAATAATGCATATCCCTTGGTATCTTTCAGCCGGTATCTGTCTGGCATAACTGGGAGCTGGACTCCCCTTAGGTATCTTTCAACTGGTACTCGGGAACAAACATCCATTTCAGTATCTTTCAACCGGTAACCGGGAGCTAACCTCCCTCCGGTATCTTTCAACCGGTATCCGGGAACTAACCTCCCTTTCGGTATCATTCAACAGGAATCTAGGGACTATTTCACCCTTATCACCATCACATAATAACAGGTCATATACATATTGGTTCCATGATAACATAACGTAAACATACTGAATCACATAATGGCATATCATAACCATAATGGTCACACAATATCATATCATAAGCATACTGCTCACATAATGGCATATCATAACCATACATGTCACATAATAACATATCATGAACATACTGCTAGGCGTGCATGGATTCTGGCCACCCTTTCGGTATCTTCCAACCGGTAACCGTCTTCGGTATCTTTCAACCAGTAACTGGGGACTATTGCATCCCTACTACTACTACTAACACATATCTCATAGCATCCTAGCACACTAAGAATATCAATTAATTGCAACCAGATAATTATCACAAAGACAATCATCTCAAACATAATCACCTACTAGTGGGTCGGAATTCGTGCCTTAGACCCTCCCCTACTGGAAGGTAACTCACCTTGCACTGTTGAAGTCCCAAAGACTCAATCCCACGCTGCTGAAGTCCCGCAGACTCAACCCCAGCTACTGGATTACAGATTATCGAACTATCAATACCAAAATAACACCCAATTAATAATTGGGTCACACTACATAACCATAAGTACATTCTTTGGGTAATTACTACATTACCCCTAGTCTAACTTATTCAAGCCCAAGGCCCAATCCATAGGCCCAAAGTCAATTAGGAATCAAAGCCCAACACATGACCCAATTTTCCAAATTAGGCCTACGCCTATACATGGTGTCATTCTAAGGCCCAACATCATAGAATTATTAAGGCCCAAACTATGGCCAAATTTTCTAAATTGGGCCAAAACCCCTTACATGGGCCTTACCCTAGGCCCGTTAAATTACTCTAGACCATTTGCTTGATCTTGGATAGCCCATTTAATAACCCAATCATCAAGGCCCAAAAGAAAGTTCCAACAATAAACCTAAGTGAAATCAGGGTTTCACATAAAATGATGATTAGGGTTAAGTTTCCTACTTAACCCATTAAGGACTTAATCCATTAAGTCCAATATTCCTTAGATTAATTTCCACCAATGATTATTATTTAATATTGCAAGTTATTAATAAGTCCCGTGTCTTGATTAATTCCACAAAATTAGGGTTTTGATGGCATTAGGGTTTTCCAACACAAAACTAGCCCATTTATTAATTTTTTGGGCTTTTAGAGCAATTAGGGTTTTATTGGGCCTATTACGCCCACTAAAACATTATTAAGCCCATTACGATTTTATTGGGTCCATTAATGTACATTAAGCTTCATTTTGCCCATCTGAGCTTCTTTGGGCCCATTAGGGTTTCAAGCACCCGGAACGAATCAACACCACAAGGCAAAGCACATCATCACCGGACACGGCGGCAGGAGGCGGTAGCCACCACCCTAAGGTGGTGCTTTTCAATTTCTTTTATTATTCCAAGATGTAATTTACATTTTACAATGCAAAATATCAAAATAACACACACTAAACAAATAAACACACACACACAACCACCTTGTGGTGGCCGGCGACGGCAAAAGCGGTGGCAACCACCATGGTTGGCGGCCATGGTGGGTATCCTTTTCCATTTTCCAGCTATCAACACTACCCACAACACACACATTAGTTGGACACATGAAACACAACCCATATGATCACAAAAGCAACTCCAACCACCCCCATCCCCCCGGTGGCAGTTAGCGACGACAACACCTAGGAGAGGCGATAGTGGTGGAATGGCCGTTGAAACTGATGCAGCGGTAGCACGGCAACGATGGCTAGAAGCTTATGGGCTCAACAATATTTAATATCCCTTCCTAATATGAGACCACCGCTCTAATCCATCGACTAGGCAGCAGGTGGCGTTGGAACGAGTTGAAACGGCGACTGAGAGCCGTTTCCGGCGGCAACGACGGGTCATACGGGTGGCGGCGGAACAACAATGCTACAATGGAGTGGCGGCATCCACCGAAAACTACAACAACGAAACCCCCGTGCGTGTTCCCCCCCGACTGTCATCTGCCATGGCAATACGTGGCGGCCTTCGTCTTCAGCAGCGATAGTTCACATCTTCAGCGAAGTGGAACGACGCCGGTTATCTTGGTCCATCTGTGGCTTGGTCAGTCGGAGAAACAAGTGGGAATAAGGTGGCGGCCGACGGTTGGGAGGCATAAGGGGGAGGGGTGATGGCTGCTACATAAGGGAAGATTTGGGGTTTGGGGTTGACTGATAATGAGGTTATATACCAGCTCCACTTAGAAGTTATCCATAATGGCAACAATAGTCCCTCCATGCTCCCCATTCTTTCAAATGTAATCCAATATTTACCCTTTCAACCCAATCCATGGAAAACACTTACAAATTAAGTCCCATAAATTACTAAACAATCCCCAATATCTTAATTATGACATAATCAACCCTTCTACCTCATTTCCTTTTAAATGGAACTCAAATAATTACCACAGAGCCCATGCCTTCATAAATAATTATAAACTGAGTCCGAAAATTACACTTTTAACCCTTGACTTCCAAATTTTGCCACTTAACTCCTCGAAACCAACACCCTGCATACAATTATTGGTTTTAGGGCTACTATACATTCAGCAGTTTATTTATTTAACTAATAAATAAATGAGTGTTATAACTCTCCCCCACTTAAATTAGATTTCTTCCTCGAAATGACTCCTTACTATCTCTTATACACCCAACCACTCTAGTAACATAGTCGTCATCCTGGGCACGCCTTAGCCTTCCCAGGGTAGCCATTGACCAATTTTTTGCAAAGCCCTAAAATCCGTAGGCAAACTAATTCCTCACAACACGATCACATCTACTCATCTGAATTTTGTTGTCTCGAGATGCCCTGGATGCCTGACTAACCACTCTTACTGAATCATTATTGTTAAATCCAATCCACTTGTCTCTTAGCTGCCTACTCATCTCCTGATAACGCAGGGCTCCCACTAGAAAAACAGAATCACAGTTCCACTTATCCCTGTGGTTCACTTATACTCAGCCAAAACTCAGAAAATCTCGTTGTAAGTGACTTACCACTTCCCAATCAACCAACTATTTCGTCTGTATTTGCAACCTGAAATACAAATACTAATGATGCCCAAACGCCAAAACTGCCCGAACACTGAACTGCCTGAAGCAGCATGCTGCCACATGGCTGCTTCCCACAAGCTACCGAGACCTCCTGGGTCTCAATTCGCTCGCTAATCATCTGAAATATTGGGTCTCGGCCTGGCTACGGAGCCACATGACTCCCACTTAGTCACCTCACACGACTTATGACTGAAATCCTCCTCTGGAACTAGTTGAAACTAGTTATCATGCCATTGTGACTCTAACAACTTTCTGATCTAACCGATCGGATCCATACGTCGAATCCTGTCATCATCAAATCTAAGGCTGGAAGTGGTTGCTACTTGACCAATGGTAGCCTTATCTCACACATAATCTTATACTGTCCATTGCTTTCCTGATCCCATAAATGTAGTGGCACTCCTACAGTCCTATCACTGGTTCAACCAGATCTAATCCATCTAGGTAATTCTGAAATCCTATCCGTGGATTTCCTTATCCCTACTGCTACACCTGAACTGGTGGGTATTTACTGTTCCTTCTGCGTCCTATCAACACGCTCACACTATCTACGAACCTAGTGAATGTTGATGCTACCCCTGCAGTCTCACAACACTCTATCACTATCTGACCGCTAGTGAATGCTACGACTACACCCGCAGTCTTCAAACTGTAACAGCCCGAAATCCAGGTATTCTTCTATCTTGGTTATGTTGTCATTTTAGGGTTTTCATGATAAGCGAGTACGCTGCACTTACTCGCGCGCCTATTTTGGACGCGTTCACCCTTAGGTCCGCTGGGCGTACCGAGGGTTATGCTTGGCGTAACTGGTCCAGATCTAAAAACCTTAATTCCTTTGGAGGGCTATAAAAGGAAGGTGTGGCTGGACTTCTCAGCCACCATCCCTCAGAGAGAAACCCTAAAAAGAGTGTGCATTCATTCTTTAGCCATTTTGTGTGTATTCTAAGCTTGGTGGTGCCATTCTAAGGTTGCAAAGGAGAAGAAGAGCTCATTGGAAAGACTAGAAGTGGTGTTCAAGTGTAGATCTGAGATTCGCAAGGGTTAAAGCTTCATTATCAGGTAAAAAGTTCGGATCTTGTCACTTGGTTCATGCTATATGCTTCAAGTACCATTTTCTAGGGTTTTAGTCCCAAAGGTGGAGACTTTTTGTGCAAATGGCCTCCATAAGCTTAGATCCTTTATATTTCTTATCTATTGGAGTTGTAGACTCATTAAAATGACATTTTGGATGTGAATAGTGTACCATGCATGAGATCTAGGTCCTTGAGTTGGAATAGAATTTTGTAAAGAAGTGTTGGAGCCTTTACAGCCATGCCAAGGCTTAAAGGTCTCGACTTTATGGGTTTAGACACATTATCAGAGTCGGATCTAGAAGTTGGTGTAATGGTTTAACCGATTAAGACCAGAAATGAAGAGTGTTAGAATCTGATGGTTATGCTGGGCGTAACTTCCAGTATGTGCAGCGTACTGGGTGGAGACCCCGATCCATGGGTTGGTGATGTACGCCCCGCGTACATCTAGCAGTATGCCCCGCGTATTCACAGGGTTGACTTTTATTGACTTTTAGGGTTTTGGTCAACATGAGGACTTTAGGTCAAGGAAGTGTTAGTTGTGGAAGTCTTTGATTATTAAATGATATTTTTATGATTAGGCGAGGTAGGGTCGTCGTTGGGATTTGGAGATAGCGAGTACGCGAGATCTTAGACTTTCCACGAGGTGAGTTTTCTCACTATACTGTACCCGGAAGGGTTCGTTTGTGTGATCGGAAGGTCGGATATGTTATGAAATATATGTATTGTATGTGATAAGTTAATCGTTTATATGTGCCATGTATGATATGCTTGATATGGACCGGAAGGCATTATGTTATGGGCCGGAAGGAGAATATGTTATGGGCTGGAAGGCGTTGTATTGTGGACTGTAAGGTTGACGTAGGTAGGACCGGGAGGTTTACCTAATCGGGACGGAAGTCCCCTGAGCACACGGACCGGAAGGTCAGGGCCTGGAAAGGCGTATGTGTGTAAGTTGTATTTTGGGGAACTCACTAAGCATTTATGCTTACAGTTGTTGTGTTATGTGTTTTAGGTACTAGCGAGGACCGTGGGAAGGCGCCGGCATGATCGTACACATTTTCGGACAAAAACCATTTTATGATCATTGGGATGTATTTTGTTATGATAACATTGTTCACGTTTGAAATTGGAATATTTATCGATGGTTTTTGATGTTACAAAAATTAAAATTTTGTTTTAAAATTTACGTTGTTACAAGTTGGTATCACAGCCTTGGTTTGAGGGATTCGGATACACCTTCGGGCTTAACTGAACTCAATCTAGGGATTTGAGAAAAATTTTAATTAATAAAAGCAACAAAAATCTAATAAGAGATTTCGAAACAACCAAAGGAGAAGCAGTGTGTATGGTCAGCCAGCGCCCGAACGGTAAAATCCCCAAAATACTCTTACAATATGTGTTATGAGATATGTTATGATATGATATGCATGCTAGTAGACTAGGTATTCATATTAGGACTAGAGTGGCCTTATTTTTGATGCCTTAGTCTAAGGAAAACTACTGCTTTGAGATGTTTTGAGAGCGAGTGGGTAGCTAGTGCATAGCGAGAATAGAGTACTCATGATCTCGGGTTCGGGGAGGAGGACTTGGGGTGAATACTGATGCGGTGTAGTTGGTAGTATTGGGCCCGTACTACTGAAGACACCGGGTCAGTGGGCAACCCAAGTAAGAATCCTTGGGTATCGGAGACCGAGTAGGGTTGCGTTATCGAGTGCGATTATGCTCAATGGAGTCTCTGATATTTTTATGTTATATTTCAGAGGCATCATGTTTGGACCACACCACAGACCTGGTACGAGCGGTGTGAGTGACGAGGAGGTTTGTCAGACGATTCATGAGGAGGTGGCTACGGCGATCCGGGTCAAGATTCCGGAGATGTTTGGGTCTATAAAGACCACACTGATGGAGACTTTTGGTGAGCGGTACGCCGCTGTGACTGAGGCCGCAGCCGCTGCAGCTACCGTAGCTGTGGATGGTGCTAGACCGCAGGGAGGTGACTCGTTGCTGTTCCGGGAGTTCAGCAACACGAAGCCACCCGAGTTTCACGGGATGCAGGATCCGATCGTTGCGATGAGATGGATTGCTGATATCGAGGGATGATTCTACACTTGTTCATGTCCGGAGCATCTGAGGGTACAGTTTGTTTTGAACCAGCTTCACCTGGGAGCAAAGGATTGGTGGAAGTTCGTGACGGCAAACTTCACTCTTACGTAGGTTTCAGCCGTCACTTGGGAGAGATTCACTGCTATTTTCAGAGACGAGTATGTTCCCCCAGTGGAGAGGGAATGGTTGGTTCAGCAGCACTTGACCCTCAAGCAAGGTAATGATTCTGTTACACTGATCACTCAGAAGTTTCATGAGAGGGCGATGTTTTGCCCTAAGCAGGTGTCCACGGAGCAGGCTCGGATGAGCCGATATTTGGGTGTACTGAGGGGGGATAACCAGGAGTTCGTATCGAACTCGTCATACCAGACCTTTGCTGAGCTCCAGGCGAATGCTAGGAAGCGAGAGATCGAGTTGGAGACCCAGGCCAGGGAGGGCCGAGTCTCAACGGGTGGATCGATGGCCGCCTCAATCCCATCCGGCAGCCAAGCAGACCAAGTCCGTCGATTCGACGACGGGAGGTCAGAAGGGCCGCACTTGCAGAAAGTGCGGCAAGGGTCATGAGGGGGCATGTCGATCGGGTACTTGCAACAAGTGTGGCAAGGAGGGGCACATTGCTAGGGATTGCCCAAAGGAATTTATGGTTTGCTTTCTGTCACACCCCGAAAACCGAAGGCGGAAAACATTTCCGGGGTTGACTACCACGTTGAGTATCAAATCCAATGCACATAGTAAGTAAAGTAAAGCAACCATACATTACATAATAAAGTTTTACAGTTGTTTCAAAAGTAAAGTTTGTACAGTTGTGATACATAATATATATAGACAAAATGAAACGGGTCTTCATGTACTCCGTCTTCTGATCAAAAGAAATCTTCGGGTACCTGATCTAACGCTGACCTGAGAACACAAGCGGTTTGAAAATCAGCATAAAGCTGGTGAGTTCATAAGCGGTTTTTGTTTGTGAAAATGTTGCGAGTTTCCTTTCTGTTTCTGAAATGTTATATGCACCAAGAAAATCCCATATTTTCTTAATAGTTGGTTATTGTTTCACAAATGTAAAGTATAGTAAGTTTGTACACTGAAAACATGTTTATTCATGTGAAAATGTATAGTTGGTTATCTGACTGGTTAAACTGTTCTGTTTACTTATCATGTGTTACCAGGAAAGTCCAATACTTTCCTTATTATATGTTACCAATTGTGAAAGATGTATTGTTATCCAATTGTTACTCTTTCTAGTTATGTAAGTGTTACCCAGGAAAGCCCCATGCTTTCCTGCATGTTGGTTTCTAATGTAAACGATGTTAAAGATGTAAAAGATGTAATCGTGTTTATGTTCCATGTTTTCCCCAGGAAAGTCCCGTACTTTCCTGATTAATAGTTACTGTAAGTGAAAGATGTAAAAGATGTAAAAGATGTATAATATGGTTCATTATTACTATAAGTAAATCTCTGTTATCCTAATTGCGAGTTCCATAACCATACATTAGACTAAAACCTGTGGCAATAAGTAGTCCACATGTGGCAATAAGTCGTCCACATACTTATGACTTTCGTCAACCTTGAACCATTTCGGTTCGGCTGTAGCTAGCAGCCAGGTGTGGGGTAGTCAGCCCCGTATAGATCTATACACTCAAGTCACGCTCTCTAAATACCAGAGATTCTGGTTATGGGTGTATTCCTCCACTCGTGTATCTCGGTGGAGTGTTCTCTGAGGACGTGTCTCCAATCATACAGGATTAACAATTTTACTAGTAATAATATGATAGTCCTCCACTCGTGTATGTGTGTAGAGTGTTACCGAGGACAAAACAGTGTACAGGTATTATGTTCAAATGTTTAATGTCATGCTTTTAACTGATAAAATGTGGAAAAACCATTTGTGAAATATATGTAAAACATAATAGTTTAAAGACTTATTTCACAAATATATGCTACGTGATCTGCATGTTCAAATGATTATCAATTGTGGTAATCAGTTATAAAAGCATATGAAATATGAAACACACATTTGAAAGCATGTTTTGAGTACAAGAATTTCCTTGTACTTTGCTTGTGTTCCCCCCCCCCCCCTGAAAACAGTGAAAACAGTGAAAAAGGGTAGGGGTATGAACTCACCGGACTCGGAAACGTGTCGGTTTTGAATACTAGACGTTGGTTCGGGGTTTGATTACTCGTGATGTCCCAATGTAAAATGAAATAATGTCCATATATATACAATTAGGGATACATTCACTAATCATATGGAACATTACACTCCAATGAGGTTAAACACCTCAAAACGAGCGTTTGGAGTGACCTGGGTGACATCTTCGGACGTGTAATGGCACTAGGGACTTGGGACTTGAGTTTACTCCCCAAGAGTAAACATTTTAAGGAGTTTAAAACTATTGAACACACACATACATGAGTTTACGGCCGTAAACTCATGTGGGTGTGGTTTTGGGTGTTTAAATGGCTTAAATGGACATGGGGATTGTTGGAATGGATTTCTAAAATGCCTTGGAATGGATTGTATGAAATTATAACACTTAAAAGGGAGTTTACGGCCGTAAACTCACCGATGGCCAAGGAAAATTGATTTGAGCTTCAAAGGACAATCACATGTGATTCTAGTTAATTTTCCAAGCTTTGTCATGAATTTAAACATCATTTTGCATACATTTTGGAGTTTACAGACTAGAGGCATGTTCTACGGCCGTAAACTCTATTATACCCAAGAAAAGTTAGTTTTTGATGCTTAAAACAATCACATGTGATTCTAGAAATTTGAACAAGCCATTTGGGGTGGTTTAATGCATCATTTGACCAAGTTTCATGAGTTTACGGCCAAGGGTATGCTCCTAGGCCGTAAACTCTTATAAGTGACATTTTTGTTGTGTTTCAAACCTTTAAACCATTTTTAGATGCATCAAGATTTTACCACAAGGCCATTGGTTGAGTTTCAAGGCATTTGGACAAGTTTTAAGGCTCTAAATCCCCAATTAAGAGGATTTTACGGCCCAAGAATATGTCTTGGCCGTAAACTCTCTTTTGTCCCCTAAAAATCATGTTTAAGGTGTTTAGATGCTAAAACCAATGTCCCACAAGTCATATCTAAGTCCCAACTATGATTTGGAAGGGTTAATTGGCTCAAAAACCCCTTGGATATGAGTTTACGGCCCAAGAATGTGTCTTGGCCATAAACTCACTTTTGTCACTTAAAATCAATGTTTTAATTATTGTAAGTCCCTTCCATTAAGTCATTAAGCCATTACTAATGTCTAACATTGCTTAGGAGGGGGTTTTAGGGCTTAAAAATCCCATTGATAGGAGTTTACGGCCCAAGCTAGTTCCTTGGCTGTAAACTCATGTTCTTGGTCCCAAAACACAAATTAAACACAAATTTGAAGGCTGAAGAGGTTGAATAACAAGTTAGGGGTGTTACCTCTTTGATTTCAAGCCTTAAATCTTTGTTTTGGACCTTGATTTTGGGTTGAGGAGAGAGGTTGTGAATGTTAAATGAGAAATTGACCAAAGGCTTCAAATGAAGGCTTAAACATGTTTATATAGTGTTTAAGTTTTGGACACGATGGAATTCTACCCGATACCGGCGTTAGACGAGGCTTTTGGTCGTACCCGATTGAGTTACCGTAACCCGATATGGTAAATTCTAGAAATATTCCGATCATTAAAGTTGGGTGTTAAAATGATTTCTAAATGTATTAAGACACCCATTAAGTCATTTTAAATGTGTACTAATTAATGACTTAATTATACGGAAGATCGGAAATCGAATTTGGAATGACGATTGGTTGCGCGAATTGTACTACGAAAGAGTTACAATAAATGATACGAAAATTTCGGGTTGTTACATTATCCCCCCGTTAAAGGGAATTTCGTCCCGAAATTCAAGTTTAGAACATAAGACAAGATACAAATCATGGATCAGAAAAGAGTTGTGGATACTTCTGTTTCGTTGAATCTTCCCGTTCCCAAGTGAATTCCGGTCCCCGCTTGGCATTCCAGCGAACCTTCACTAACGGGATGCGACTTTGTTTTGTACGTTTGACTTCTCGATCCATGATTTCGATTGGCTCCTCCACAAAGTTGAGGTTTTCATTGATCTCGATCTCATCTAAGGGAATTGTTAGGGTTTCATCGGATAGGCACTTTTTGAGATTTGAAACATGGAAGACAGGATGAATGTTACTGAGTTCGTGAGGTAAATGAAGTTTATAGGCAACTGGACCGATCCTGGAGAGGATCTCAAAGGGTCCAATGTACCTTCGATTAAGTTTCCCACGCTCACCAAAGCGTACAGTGCCTTTTCAGGGCGAGACTTTCAACAGGACACGGTCTCCAACCTGGAATTCTAGTGGTTTCCGACGATTATCAGCGTAACTCTTTTGACGATCACGTGATGCTTTCAGTCGGTTACGGATTTGAATGATCTTTTCGGTGGTTTCGCGGATGATTTCAGGACCAGTGAGAGCACTGTCGGGGACTCGACTCCTGGCTAACTGAGTATCCCCCACCTCGGCCCAGCACAGAGGGGATCTGCACTTACGACCGTATAGGGCTTCGAACGGAGCGGCCCTAATGCTGGTGTGGTAACTGTTGTTGTATGAGAATTCGATCAAGGATAGATGTGTGTCCCACGACTTTCCAAAGTCAATGACACACGCCCTAAGCATGTCCTCCAGGGTTTGGATTGTTCTCTCACTCTGTCCATCGGTCTGAGGATGATACGCCATGCTCATATCTAGTTTGGTTCCAAGGGCTTTCTGAAGGGATTGCCAGAATCTGGAGGTAAACCTACTATCTCGATCAGAGATAATGGATACAGGTACACCGTGTAGACGTACTACCTCCTGGATGTAGATTCGCGCGAGTCTTTCCATCTTGTATGACTCTTTAATTGGAATGAAGTGAGCGGATTTAGTCAAACGATCGACAATTACCCAAATGGTATCGTACCCATTAGAACACTTGGGTAGTTTGGTGATGAAGTCCATCGTAATCATCTCCCATTTTCACTCGGGAATCTCGTGTTGTTGGAGCAGACCTGAAGGTTTCTGATGTTCGACTTTAACTTTGGCGCAAGTCAGACACTTGCCCACAAATGTAGCTATCTCAGCTTTCATGTTTGGCGACCAGTATTGTTTCTTGAGATCCAGGTACATCTTGTCCGAACCCGGGTGAACAGAGTATTTGGTTCTGTGTGCTTCCTCCATGACTATTTCCCTGAATCCACCGGATTTGGGAATCCAGATTCGATTCATAAAACAGTGAACTCTGTCACCTCTGATCTCAAGTTTCTTTTCCATTCCTCTCAAGACTTCATTCGACATGTTCTCGGGTTTGAGGGCTGTATACTGAGCTTCTCGGATTTGCATGGGTAGGTTGGAATGGATGGTCATCGTCTGGTTCCTCACTTTGTAGCCTGCACTTTCCTTTCGGCTAAGGGCATCTGCTACCACATTGGCCTTGTCGGGGTGGTAACGGATTTCACACTCGTAATCACTGAGTAATTCTACCCATCGCTGTTGCCTCATGTTTAAGTCTTTCTGATTAAAGATGTGTTGCAGGCTCTTGTGATCAGTGAAGATTGTGCACTTGGTTCCGTAGAGATAATGTCTCCAAATCTTCAATGCGAAGACTACTGCTCCTAGTTCCAAGTCATGTGTGGTATAGTTGACCTCGTGTGTTTTCAACTGTCTTGAGGCATAGGCAATCACCTTTCCTCTTTGCATAAGTACACAGCCTAAACCTTGATTAGACGCATCGCAGTAGACAACAAAATCCTCTGTCCCTTCAGGCAGAGACAAAACAGGCGCGCTGCATAAGGCTCTCTTTAATGTTTGGAATGCGGTTTCTTGTTTATCACTCAAACAAAAAGGTACACCTTTCTGTGTTAGAGTGGTTAAAGGTTTGGCAATTTTGGAAAAGTTCTGAATGAATCGTCGATAGTAGACGGCGAGACCCAAGAATTGACGAATTTCTGTGGGTGTTTTCGATGCCGACCAATTCTCTATCGCTTTAATCTTGGAAGGATCTACATGAATACCTTCCTCGCTTACTACGTGACCGAGGAAAGTTACCTTCCGTATCCAGAATTCACATTTGGAAAATTTCGCGTATAGCTTTTCGGATCTAAGGGTCTCTAACACTAGCCTCAAGTGTTGCTTGTGGTCTTCTTCGCTTCGGGAGTATACGAGGATGTCGTCAATGAACACGATGACGAATTTGTCTAAGAAGGGACGGCACACCCGGTTCATCAGGTCCATGAGCACAGCCGGTTCATTGGTTAGACCGAAGGGTATCACTACGAACTTGTAGTGTCCATACCGAGTCCTAAAAGTTGTTTTGGAAACATCATTTTCCTGGACTCGTAATTGATGGTACCCTGACCGAAGGTCTATTTTTGAAAAGTAGCTGGCTCCCTGGAGTTGATCGAAAAGGTCATCTATTCGTGGAAGAGGATATCGGTTCTTAACGGTCAACTTGTTCAGTTCACGATAGTCGATACACATCCAAAAGGATCCATCTTTCTTCTTGACAAACAGAACCGGAGCTCCCTAGGGTGAGGAACTCGGTCTAGTGAATCCTTTACTGAGCAACTCATTGAGTTGACTGGATAACTCCTGCATTTCTGCCGGAGCTAAGCGATATGGAGATTTTGCTATGGGAGTAGCTCCAGGAATTACGTCAATACGGAACTCGACCTGAAGTTCGGGAGGAATTCCTGGAAGTTCTTCGGGAAACACATCGAGAAAGTTACAGACTTCGGGGATGCTCGTGAGGTCTCTAACTTCTTGTTTCTCGTTGATCACATGAGCTAAGAATGCAACGCACTCCTTTCGAAGGAGCTTTCGAGCTTTGATGCAAGAAATGATATGAAGATTGGAACTGGGTTTATCGCCATAGATTACGAGAGTTTGATCCGAAGGAAGATTGAGACGGATAGCTTTTTCGTAACAAAGAATGTCAGCATGATTGGGACTCAACCAATCATTGCCAATGATAACATCAAAGCTCTTAATGGAAACGGGCATGAGATCTATAGGAAATGAGTGATCGTTTAAGGTAAGCGCACAACCTATGAATACATCGTTAGCGCTTTCTTTCTCACCGTTAGCCATCTCGACGGTAAACGTTTCGGTAAGGGGTCGAGGATTAGGTTTTAAATTTTGTTTAAATGCATGACTAACAAAACTCCTTTCAGCACCCGAATCGAAAAGAATACTAGCATATGAGTTGTCGAGAAGGAACGTACCCGAAACAACAGTGGGATCAGCAACTGCTTCCTCCCATCCCATGGTTAGAATCCTTCCAGTGTTATCAGCAGTTGACTTCTTGGGACAGTTCCTTTTAAAGTGCCCAACTTCTCCACAGTTGTAGCAGGCTTGACTAACACCTGCTCCCGATGATTGGTTGGCTGATTGGGTAGGAGTTCTGCAGAATCGAACTGTGTGCCCTTTCTTACCACAGTTGGTGCAAGACAATTCTCGATAGGGACCAGGATGATGATGGTATTTACACTTGTCACTCAGAGGGAGGTTACCAGCATATTTACTGGTAGGAGTTGAGGCTGTGGATCCCATGACAGAAACAGCAGCAACAGGGGTAGTAGTAGCAGCATGGACTGCTACCGTCTGTTGTTTCTTGGAAGATCCTTGAGAAGATTGACCCTTCTTCTTCTTTCAGAATTTCCTCTTTTCACCACTCCTTTGAGTCGGCTCAGAAGTGGTAGTGATTTCCTTAATATCGTCGTTGTGATCAATTAGAATTTGAGCTAAAGTCTTGGCACTATCATAGGTATCCGGACGAGCAGCCAAAACATGACTCTTTGTTGGTTGAGATAACCCCCAAACGAACCTTTCGATCTTTTTGTTTTCCGGAGTGACTAATCCCGAGCAGAGAAGTGCGAGATGATCAAATCGGGAAGTATATGCAGCAATGTTGGAACCTTTCATATTCAGGTTCCAGAGCTCGTGCTCTAATTTCTGCATTTCACCACGGGGGCAGTACTCGGCAATGAGAAGTTCTTTCATGGCCTCCCAGCCCATGGCATTGGCTACGAGTAAGGTCAGAGATTTGACTCGGCCATTCCACCATGTCAAGGCTTTATCAACGAAGGTACAGGCTGCGAACTTGACTTTATCAGACTCCGCACAAGCACAGATTTCAAAAATGGACTCTATTTTCTCGAACCAGCAAGATAAGGAAATGACACCTCCAGCGCCATTAAAGGATGTTGGTTTTGCGTTCATGAAATCCTTGTAGGAACTCCCTCTTTGGTGTCCCTGACTACCTTCAGGGTTTTGAGATTGAGGACCACCACCTGAACCACTAGGGTTCATTTGTGACATAGCTGCTACCATCGCAGCTGTCATCATTGTTTGGAGCGATGCTAAATTAAGCTGGGGAGGGGGTGGCGAAGAAGAAGGATTGTTGTCGTTCTTTGAGCTAGGTCTCTTTTGGGGAGGCATCTTGATCTAATAAGATCAAGAAAGAGAGGATGGTAAGTCCTCTATATTGAATCGATAGATATGGCAGTTATATGATCCGAATAAGCGATAAAGCAGGAAAGAGTTATCAAAACAGATAATTTATCACTAAGAATAATCACAGAAAGCCATTCGAACAAGGATTTCTATAGAGGATTGGAATCGAGATATACTCCCATAGTATTTCATGATTTGTTTACGACAATGATTCGACGTTTGGGATATTAGGGTAAGTTTTAGGCATGCCGCATACCACAGCAACTCCCAAGCACATGTTGGCCGTGTCTCGAATGAATATAGTTGGCCAAGCCATATTGACCCTAGACACGACTACATAACTGCCCAGGTTTAACCATAGTACACAATGCCCAATTACTTATGTTCGGTTCTACTTGTGGTTACGGATGACAACGGTTCTGTATACTTGTACACTTTTGAAAATACTTGTAGTTTGAAGATAATTTTAATTCAGAGCACTTAGGCCCTTTAGTGTTTATAGTTTTATACCATGTAAGGTTTGGTATACTTCATTCACTATAAACAAGGGCTCTGATACCAATCTGTCACACCCCAAAAACCGAAGGCGGAAAACATTTACGGGGTTGACTACCACGTTGAGTATCAAATCCAATGCACATAGTAAGTAAAGTAAAGCAACCATACATTACATAATAAAGTTTTACAATTGTTTCAAAAGTAAAGTTTGTACAGTTGTGATACATAATATATATAGACAAAATGAAACGGGTCTTCATGTACTCCGTCTTCTGATCAAAAGAAATCTTCGGGTACCTGATCTAACGCTGACCTGAGAACACAAGCGGTTTGAAAATCAGCATAAAGCTGGTGAGTTCATAAGCGGTTTTTGTTTGTGAAAATGTTGCGAGATTCCTTTCTGTTTTTGAAATGTTATATGCACCAAGAAAATCCCATATTTTCTTAATAGTTGGTTATTGTTTCACAAATGTAAAGTATAGTAAGTTTGTACACTGAAAACATGTTTATTCATGTGAAAATGTATAGTTGGTTATCTGACTGGTTAAACTGTTCTGTTTACTTATCATGTGTTACCAGGAAAGTCCAATACTTTCCTTATTATATGTTACCAATTGTGAAAGATGTATTGTTATCCAATTGTTACTCTTTCTAGTTATGTAAGTGTTACCCAGGAAAGCCCCATGCTTTCCTGCATGTTGGTTTCTAATGTAAACGATGTTAAAGATGTAAAAGATGTAATCGTGTTTATGTTCCATGTTTTCCCCAGGAAAGTCCCGTACTTTCCTGATTAATAGTTACTGTAAGTGAAAGATGTAAAAGATGTATAAGATGGTTCATTATTACTATAAGTAAATCTCTGTTATCCTAATTGCGAGTTCCATAACCATACATTAGACTAAAACCTGTGGCAATAAGTAGTCCACATGTGGCAATAAGTCGTCCACATACTTATGACTTTCGTCACCCTTGAACCATTTCGGTTCGGCTGTAGCTAGCAGCCAGGTGTGGGGTAGTCAGCCCCGTATAGATCTATACACTCAAGTCACGCTCTCTAAATACCAGAGACTTTGGTTATGGGTGTAGTCCTCCACTCGCGTATCTCGGTGGAGTGCTCTCCGAGGACGTGTCTCCAATCATACAAGATTAACAATTTTACTAGTAATAATATGATAGTCCTCCACTCGTGTATGTGTGTGGAGTGTTACCGAGGACAAAACAGTGTACATGTATTATGTTCAAATGTTTAATGTCATGCTTTTAACTGATAAAATGTGGAAAAACCATTTGTGAAATATATGTAAAACATAATAGTTTAAAGACTTATTTCACAAATATATGTTACGTGATCTACATGTTCAAATGATTATCAGTTGTGGTAATCAGTTATAAAAGCATATGAAATATGAAACACACATTTGAAAACATGTTTTGAGTACAAGAATTTCCTTGTACTTTGCTTGTGTTCCCCCCCTGAAAACAGTGAAAACAGTGAAAAAGGGTAGGGGTATGAACTCACCGGACTCGGAAACGTGTCGGTTTTGAATACTAGACGTTGGTTTGGGGTTTGATTACTCGCGATGTCCCTATGTAAAATGAAATAATGTCCATATATATACAATTAGGGATACGTTCACTAATCATATGGAACATTACACTCCAATGAGGTTAAACACCTCAAAACGAGCGTTTGGAGTGACCTGGGTGACATCTTCGGACGTGTAATGGCACTAGGGACTTGGGACTTGAGTTTACTCCCCAAGAGTAAACATTTTAAGGAGTTTACAACTATTGAACACACACATACATGACTTTACGACCGTAAACTCATGTGGGTGTGGTTTTGGGTGTTTAAATGGCTTAAATGGACATGGGGATTGTTGGAATGGATTTCTAAAATGCCTTGGAATGGATTGTATGAAATTATAACACTTAAAAGGGAGTTTACGGCCATACCATAGGAGTTTACGGCCGTAAACTCACCGATGGCCAAGGAAAATTGATTTGAGCTTCAAAGGACAATCACATGTGATTCTAGTTAATTTTCCAAGCTTTGTCATGAATTTAAACATCATTTTGCATACATTTTGGAGTTTACAGCCTAGAGGCATGTTCTAAGGCCGTAAACTCTATTATACCCAAGAAAAGTTAGTTTTTGATGCTTAAAACAATCACATGTGATTCTAGAAATTTGAACAAGCCATTTGGGGTGGTTTAATGCATCATTTGACCAAGTTTCATGAGTTTACGGCCAAGGGTATGCTCCTAGGCCGTAAACTCTTATAAGTGACATTTTTGTTGTGTTTCAAACCTTTAAACCATTTTTAGATGCATCAAGATTTTACCACAAGGCCATTGGTTGAGTTTCAAGGCATTTGGACAAGTTTTAAGGCTCTAAATCCCCAATTAAGAGGATTTTACGGCCCAAGAATATGTCTTGGCCGTAAACTCTCTTTTGTCCCCTAAAAATCATGTTTAAGGTGTTTAGATGCTAAAACCAATGTCCCACAAGTCATATCTAAGTCCCAACTATGATTTGGAAGGGTTAATTGGCTCAAAAACCCCTTGGATATGAGTTTACGGCCCAAGAATGTGTCTTGGCCGTAAACTCACTTTTGTCACTTAAAATCAATGTTTTAATTGTTGTAAGTCCCTTCCATTAAGTCATTAAGCCATTACTAATGTCTAACATTGCTTAGGAGGGGGTTTTAGGGCTTAAAAACCCCATTGATAGGAGTTTACGGACCAAGCTAGTTCCTTGGCCGTAAACTCATGTTCTTGGTCCCAAAACACAAATTAAACACAAATTTGAAGGTTGAAGAGGTTGAATAACAAGTTAGGGGTGTTACCTCTTTGATTTCAAGCCTTAAATATTTGTTTTGGACCTTGATTTTGGGTTGAGGAGAGAGTTTGTGAATGTTAAATGAGAAATTGACCAAATGCTTCAAATGAAGGCTTAAACATGTTTATATAGTGTTTAAGTTTTGGACACGGTGGAATTCTACCCGATACCGGCGTTAGACGAGGCTTTTGGTCGTACCCGATTGAGTTACCGTAACCCGATATGGTAAATTCTAGAAATATTCCGATCATTAAAGTTGGGTGTTAAAATGATTTCTAAATGTATTAAGACACCCATTAAGTCATTTTAAATGTGTACTAATTAATGACTTAATTATACGGAAGATCGGAAATCGAATTTGGAATGATGATTGGTTGCGCGAATTGTACTACGAAAGAGTTACAATAAATGATACGGAAATTTCGGGTTGTTACACTTTCATTGCAACCAAACCGGCCATCGGAAGGCCGAGTGCCCCCAGCTTCGCCACGGATCTGCGCCTGCTGCCAGGGTTACCGAGACTCGGCCGGTGAAAGCCGAGGCTCCGAAGGCTCATGGGAGAGATTTTCAGTTGACTGCGGAGGAGGTCCGCACGACGCCTGATGTCGTAGCTGGTATGTATTCTTTCGTGTATTTACTTTTATGCTAAGATATTGTGCTTATATTATGATATGCGTAGGTACTTTTCTTGTGAGTCGGGTGCGAGTCGGTCTTTTGTATCGTTGGCTTTTAGCGAGGACATCGGTATTGATCGGAAGGTGATGGGTCGACCCCTGCGAGTTTCTATAGTGGATGAGAAAACGGTATACGCCACTGATGTGATTCGAGGATGTGTGCTCGAGATTTTTGGGGTCAAGTTCCCTATAGACTTGGTTCCTATTGCGATGGGGGATGTCTGCGTCATCGTGGGCATTGACTGGTTGAGTAAGTTTGAGGCAGTCATTGACTGCAAGAGACAGATGGTGACTATACGAGACCCTAGTGGGGGAGTGCTTACTGTGTATGGCGAGGGGACCCGGTCTGGGTCAGCGTTTTGTTCGGCTGCCAGGGTGAGGCAGAGTTTGCAGCAGGGCTGCAGTGGATTCATAGCCTATGTGATGGACACTCGAGTGGCCACGGGGAGGCCCAATTCGGTTGACGACGTTCCTGTAGTATGCGAGTTTTCGGATGTGTTACCCGAAGAGTTACCAGGTGTGCCTCCGGAAAGGCAAGTGGAGTTCCGTATCGATCTGGTTCCGGGAGCGGCGCCCATCGCCTAGGCACCTTATCGCCTCGCTCCACTAGAAATGCAGGAGTTATCCTCGCAGCTTCAGGAGTTGTTGGGAAAGGGGTTTATTCGACCGAGTATCTCACCTTGGGGAGCACCGATTTTATTTGTCAAGAAAAAGGATGGTTCACACCGGATGTGTATCGATTACCGGGAGTTGAACAAGTTGACGGTTAAGAACCGGTATCCATTACCTAGGATCAATGATTTGTTCGATCAGTTGGAGGGGGCATCTTTGTTCTCCAAGATAGACTTGAGGTCAGGTTATCATCAGATGAGGGTTCGGGATGAAGATATTCAGAAGACAACATTCAGAACTCGTTATGGACATTATGAGTTTGTGGTGATGCCTTTTGGGCTCCCCAATGCCCCAACTGCGTTCATGGATCTTATGAATAGGGTGCGCAGGCCGATGCAGGATCGGTCGGTGATCGTATTCATTGATGATATTTTGGTATATTCGAGGTCTAGGGAGCAGCATTTGAGGGAAATTCTTGGAGTATTGAGATCGGAGAGGCTGTATGCCAAATTCTCCAAGTGCGATTTCTAGTTACGAGAGGTCCAATTCCTAGGGCACCTTGTTAACCAGAAGGGGATATTGGTCGATCCGGCCAAGATCGAGGCGGTGTTGAGATTGGAAGTGCCGAGATCGCCCACTGAGATCAGGAGTTTTCTGGGATTGGCCAGCTATTATCGAAGATTTATCAAGGATTTCTCCAAGATCGTCGTGCCACTTACTAAGATGACCCGGAAGGGTGTTGCATTTTCATGGGGACCGGAGCAACAGTCCTCATTCGAGACCCTTCGTCAGAAATTGTGCGAGGCCTCGGTGCTTGCACTCCCGGAAGGGATGGAGGATTTTGTGGTATACTGTGATGCATCTATATCGGGTTTAGGGGCGGTGCTTATGCAAAGGGGACACGTTATAGTGTATGCTTCGAGGAAGTTGAAGCCTCAAGAGTCGAGATGTCCCACCCACGACCTGGAATTGGGGGCTGTGTTGTTTGCCCTCAAGATCTGGCGGCACTATCTTTATGGGGTTCGGTGTACCATCTACATGGACCACAAGAGTCTGAAGTACTTGATGGATCAGCCAAATCTGAATATGCGTCAGAGGAGATGGTTGGATGTGGTGAAGGATTATCATTGTGAGATCCTATACCACCTGGGCAAGGCTAATGTGGTGGCTGATGCGTTGAGCCATAGGGCGGAAAGCACCCCGATCCGAGACATTTGTATGAGGTTGACGGTGATGACCCCGATTTTGGACACCATCCAAGGAGCTCAGGCTAAGGCTGCGAGACCAGAAAACCAGAAGAGGGAGCGGGTTGTCGGTCAGGTATCGGAATTCGTTACGGATGGTCGGGGACTTATAACTTTTCAGGGTTGGATTTGGGTACCGTTTGTGGGCGGTACGCGTACTATTTTAATGGAGGAAGCGCATCGATCGAAATTTTCGATTCATGCTGGGGCTACTAAGATGTATTTGGACTTAAGGAAGGAGTATTGGTAGCCCTGTATGAAGAGGGATGTTGCATGGTTCGTTGAGAGGTGCCTGACTTGTCAATAGGATAAGGCCGAGCACCAGCGTCCGCACGGTAAATTACAGCCGCTAGAGATTCCCGAATGGAAGTGGGAACAGATTACCATGGATTTTATCACCAAATTGTCGAGGACTGCGAGAAGAGTCGATGCGATTTGGGTGATTGTGGATAGATTGATGAAGAGCGCTCATTTTCTAGCCATCAGTGAGAGCTCTTCTGTGGAGAAGCTGGCAGAATTATATGTGAGGGAGGTGGTATCGTGGCATGGCGTTCCGATGTCGATTATTTCAGATCGGGATGTGCGTTTTACTTCTAGGTTTTGGAAGAAGTTTCATGAGGAGCTGGGTACGAAGCTGCATTTCAGTACCGCATACCACCCGTAGACTGATGGACAGAGCGAGCGGACG
Source organism: Lactuca saligna (assembly GCF_052625555.1). Classification (NCBI taxonomy): domain Eukaryota; kingdom Viridiplantae; phylum Streptophyta; class Magnoliopsida; order Asterales; family Asteraceae; genus Lactuca; species Lactuca saligna. The sequence goes on along the minus strand of NC_136420.1, from coordinate 228,483,984 downwards.
ATTTAAATGCTTGAGGATCTGCTCCGTGCATGTGTTTTGGATTTTGAAGGGAGTTGGGACACCTATTTACCCTTACCGTAGTTTTCGTACAAAAACAACCATCATTCGAGCATTGGTATGCCACCCTTTGAGTTGTTGTATGGAAGGAGGTTTCACACCCCCATCTGCTAGGGAGAGGTGAGGCAGTGGGTGATGGGTAGCACGGAGATTGTACTCCAGACGACCGAGCAGATTCAGCAGGTCAAGCAGAGGTTGTTGATCGCGCAGAGTCAACAAAAGAGTTATTCGGACTGGCGTCGATCCGAGCTCGAGTTTCAGGTTGGTGACCTTGTGCTCCTAAAGGTCTCTCCTTGGAACGGAGTGATACGATTCAGGAAGAGGGGCAACTTGGGACCCCGTACATTAGACCTTTCAGGGTAATTGCTAGGGTAGGCAGGGTAGCCTACCGGTTGGATCTACCTGCTAAGTTGGGGCAGATCCATAATACCTTTCATGTCTCGCAGTTGAGGAAATGTATTGCCGACGAGTCGGCAGTGGTGCCATTAAATGATATTCAGGTGGATGCAGGCCTGAACTATGTGGAGAGACCAGTGGCAATCAGGGATTGGATGGTTAAGGTTCTGAGGAACAAGGAAGTACCCCTAGTACAAGTGCAGTGGCATCATCGGAAGGGGTCCGATCTGACATGGGAGTCTAAGTCTGAGATGCGGGATCAGTATCCAGAGTTGTTTTCAGTATGAGACTTCGGGGGCGAAGTCTGGTTCTAGTGGCGGAGAATTGTAACAGCCCGAAATCCAGGTATTCTTCTATCTTGGTTATGTTGTCATTTTAGGGTTTTCATGATAAGCGAGTACGCTGGACGTACAAGGTGTACGCTGCGCGTACTCGCGCACCTCTTTTGGATGCGTTCACCCTCAGGTACACTGGGCATACCGAAGGTTACGCTTGGCGTAACTGGTCCAGATCTAAAAACCCTAATTCCTTTGGATGGCTATAAAAGGAAGGCGTGGCTGGACTTCTCAGCCACCATCCCTCAGAGAGAAACCCTAAAAAGAGTGTGCATTCATTCTTTAGCAATTTTGTGTGTATTCTAAGCTTGGTGGTGCCATTCCAAGGTTGCAAATGAGAAAAAGAGCTCATTGGAAAGACTAGAAGTGGTGTTCAAGTGTAGATCTGTTTTGCAACGGATAAAGCTTCATTATCAGGTAAAAAGTTCCGATCTTGTCACTTGGTTCATGTTATATGCTTCAAGTACCATTTTCTAGGGTTTTAGTCCCAAAGGTGGAGACTTTTTGTGCAAATGACCTCCATAAGCTTAGATCCTTCATATTTCTGATCTATTGGAGTTGTAGACTCATAAAAATGACATCTTGGACGTGAATAGTGTACCATGCATGAGATCTAGGTCCTTGAGTTGGAATAGAATGTTGTTAAGAAGTGTTGGAGCCTTTACAGCCATGCCAAGGCTTAAAGGTCTCGACTTTATGGGTTTAGACACATTATCAGAGTCGGATCTAGAAGTTGGTGTAATGGCTTAACCGATTAAGACCAGAAATGAAGAGTGTTAGAATCTGATGGTTACGTTGGGCGTAACTTCCAGTACGCGCAGCGTACTGGGTGGAGACCCCGATCCATGGGTTGGCGATGTACGCCCCGCGTACATCTAGCAGTACGCCCCGCGTATTCATAGGGTTGACTTTTGTTGACTTTTAGGGTTTTGGTCAACATGAGGACTTTTGGTCAAGGAAGGGTAAAATGGTCTTTTACCCTCTGAGGAATGATGATAAAGGTAAAGTGTTAGTTGTGGAAGTCTTTGATTATTAAATGATATTTTTATGATTAGGCGAGGTAGGGTCGTCGTTGGGATTTGGAGATAGCGAGTACGCGAGATCTTAGACTTTCCACGAGGTGAGTTTTCTCACTATACTGTACCCGGAAGGGTTCGTTTGTGTGACCGGAAGGTCGGATATGTTATGAAATATATGTATTGTATGTGATAAGTTAATCGTTTATATGTGACATGTATGATATGCTTAATATGGGCCGGAAGGCATTATGTTATGGGCCGGAAGGCGAATATTACCTGCCACAACTATCCATACTTTCCTCAGCAATCCTCCTGAATCCTCTAAGTCACTTCCTCAAACTGGTACATCCAAGTCTCACTGAGCCTCACTACTAACCCACTGAAACATATCCTAGGCTTTCTTAGGTTCCCGTACTCACCCAGTCCTCAGCCACTGAAGGACTTCCCACTAATGTCAACTAGCTACCTCATGAATATAGCCACTCAAGATTTAGCATATTCACTTAGTAGCTAGCTCACATTACCAAGACTCCCTCGAAGCACAAAGCAAGCACCATTCAGACAAAGGGAAATCTAACCAACACATTGCAATCAAATCAGTTTATCCTCTATCAGGAATCTACACTAGCATGTAACTCCAAAGGCTCATACAATCAGGCATAACCTAAATTGGCTATCCTATCGCTGACTGATCAATACTATCACGCAATTCAGCAAGCACATACAACAGGCACATAAGGTATCTTCCTAGATCCTTAGCTCTAGTCTAGCATGCAGTTCTCGTATTAAAATCATATCATAACACAACATGTATGGGTATCTTGGGGAAAACTTACTTAAGCTCTGTTAATTGCACGCATCACACACCTTGTTCTTTTCAAAGTTATTTTATTCTTCCAAATTCTTTTCAAACTCTTTTTATAAAAATGATTTTTATTTTGACAATTTTCATACCAAGTCCTTAGCTTGAGTTCAGACACACCCGAGAGTGTGCCCGAATCCCTCAAACCAAGTCTTTAATAGCAACTTGTAACATCCCAAAAATATAGGACAAAATTTTCATTTTTAAATTACGCTATTTTAAAAAAACCAACAGTATAAAAACATTCATATTAATATCTCGTGTCAAAACCATAGTGTCAATAATCAAAACATATTATCATAAAACCATATCAGAGTGTAATCCTACAGATCTCATGTGCGGAAAACATAGTGTGATGAGCTGCGATCAAGCCGGCTACTTTCCTTTGAAAATGAGTACCTGAAACCAAAACTGTAAACCGTAAGAACAAAGTTTAGTGTGTTCCCCCATCATACCACATACCACATAATGTCTATCCCTCGGTATCTTTCAACCGGTATCTGTCTGGCATAACTGGGAGTCGGACTCCCCTTCGGTAACTTTCAACCGGTACTCGGGAACAAACCTCCCTTTTAGTATCATTCAACCGGTAACCGGGAGCTAACCTCCCTCCGGTATCTTTTAACCGGTATCCGGCAACTAACCTCCCCTTCGGTATCTTTTAACCGGTAACCAGGAGCTAACCTCCACTTCGGTATCTTTCAACCGGTATCCGGGGACTATTTCATCCCTATCACTACCACATAATAATAGTTCATATACATATTGGTTCCATGATAACATAACATAAACATACTGAATCACATAATGGCATATCATAACCATACTGGTCACATAATATCATATCATAAACATACTGCTCACATAATGGCATATCATAACCATACAGGTCACATAATAACATATCGTAAGCATACTGCTAGGCATCCATGGGTTCTGTCCACCCCTTCGGTATCTTTCAACTGGTAACTGTCTTCGGTATGTTTCAACTAGTAACTGGGGACTATTGCACCCTTACTACTACTAACACATATCTCATAGCATCATTGTACAATAAGCATATCAATTAATGGCAACCAGATAATTATCACAAAGACAATCATCTCAAACATAATCACCTACTGGTGGGCTGGAATTGGTTCCTTAGACCCACCCCTACTGGAAGGTAACTCACCTCGCATTGCTGAAATCCTGAAGACTCAAACCCATGCTGTTGAAGTCCCACAGAATCAACCCCAACTGCTGGATTACAGATTCTCGAACTGTCAATACCAAAATAACACCTAATTAATAATTGGGTCCCACTACATAACCATAAGTACATTCTTTGGGTAATTATTACATTACCCCTAACCTGACTTATTCAAGTCCAAGGCCCAATCCATAGGCCCAAAATCAATTAGGAATCAAAGCCCAACACATGGTCTAATTTTCCAAATTAGGCCTAGGCCTATACATGGTCTCATTCTAAGGCCCAACATCATATAATCATTAAGGCCCAAACTATGGCAAAATATTCCAAATTGGGCCAAAACCCCTTACATGGGCCTTACCCTAGGCCCATTAAATTACTCTAGACCATTTACTTGATCTTGGATAGCCCATTTAATAATCCAACCATCAAGGCCCATTAGAAAGGCCCAATAATAAACCCAAGTGAAATTAGGGTTTCACATCAAATGATGATTACGGTTAAGTTTCCTACTAAACCCATTAAGGACTTAATCCATTAAGTCCAATACTGCTTAGATTAATTTCCGTCAATGATTATTATTTAATATTCCAAGTTATTAATAAGTCTCGTGTCTCAATTAATTCCCCAAAATTAGGTTTTTGATGGGATTAGGGTTTTCAAACCCAAATACTAACCATTTATTAATTTGTTGGACTTTTAGATCAATTAGGGCTTTATTGGGCCTATTAAGCCCACTAAGACATGATTAAGCCCATTAGGGTTTTATTGGTTCCATTAGAGTCCATTATGCTTCATTGGGCCCATTAAGGTTTCAAGCACCCCAAACGAATCAACACCACGAGGCAAAGCACATCGCCACCCGATAAGGCGGCCGGTGGCGGCAGCCACCACCCTAAGGTGGTGGTTTTCAATTTCTTTTATTATTGCAACCTGTAATTTACATTTTACAATGCTAAATATCAAAATAACACACACTTAACAAATAAACACACAAACACAACCACCTTGTGGTGGCCGGCGGTGGCAGAAGCGGTGGCAGCCACCATGGTTGGCGGCGATGGTGGGTATCCTTTCCATTTTCCAGTTATCAACACTACCCATTACACACACATGATTTGGAAATATGAAAAACACCCCATATGATCACAAAAGTAACTCCAGCCACCCCCTGGTGGCGGTTAGCGACGATAGCACCAAGGAGAGGCGACACTAGCGGAATGGCCGTTGAAACGGATAAAGCGGCAGAACGACAGCGATGGATAGAAACTTATGGGCTCAACAACATTGAATATCCCTTCCTGATATGAGACCACGACTCTAATCCATCGACTAGGCTGCAGGTGGTGTTGGAATGAATTGAAATTGAGAGTGAGAGCCATTTCCAGTGGCAACGACAGGTCATACCGGCGGCGGTGGAACAACAACGCTACAATGGAGTGGCGGCATCCACCGGAAACTGATAATGAGGTTATATACCGGCTACACTTAGAAGTTTTCCATAATGGCAACAACAGTCCCTTCATGCCCCCATTCTTTCAAATGTAATCCCATATTTACCCTGTCAACCCTATCCATAGAAACCCCTTACAAATTAAGTCCCTTAAATTACCAAACAACCCCCTAATATCTTAATTATGACATAATCAACCCTTCCACCTCATCTCCTTTTAAATTAAACTCAAATAATTACCACGGAGCCCCTGCCTTCATAAATAATTATAAACTGAGTCCGAAAATTACACTTTTAACCCTTGACTTCCAAATTATGCCAATTAACTCCTCGAAACCAACACCCTGCATATAATTATTGGTTTTAGGGCATGTACATTCATCAGTTTATTTATTTAACTAATAAATAAATGAGTTTTACAATCAACCTCTAAATATAACCCTATTTTTGGGCGCCACGTCGTGGTCTTCTTCACCATATCGTGGTGTTGATCTTATCCTCTTCCATGGATGAGACATCTGCTGAAAACCCTGGAACCCATCAGTCGTAGTACCACGTTGTAGCCAGCTTGACAGCCTTGGATGTTGTGTCTCGAACTTGTAAAATCTGTAACTTCTGCGTACAAGCTCTTATTTCGACGTTATATACATGCACGCGTAGATGAGAATATTATCTACAACTCTCGTTTAGATTTGTCGGCTAATTTTGAATTTATTTTTAATTAATTACTTTTAACAGGCCAGGACACGAAAATTCCATCATAAATCCATAACTTCTTCATCTGACGTCCGTTTTCGTCAGACTTTTTACCGTTGCACTACTATTGTAGAGATTTTCGATTCTCATTTAGGTTGTTTCAGCCAAAAGTCTCTCGATATATATTTCGAGTTTTTTGTTGTCTACTGCTATATCTGGAACTCGGAAAAATCATAATTTCCTCATACGAAGTCAGACTAGGACATTCTTTTCATGTACATTTACGGTTTAACGATATCTACAATTTTCCTTTAGATACCTAAGGCTAAAACTTATTGTATTGAAACTTTGCATTTTATGTTTAACAGTATTGACGGTTTTGCTGTGAATCTTAGGTTGCTCATAACTTCTCCGTTATAACTCAGATTTTAGTGCTCTTTATATTTCTGAAACCCTTGTTACGATATCTACCACTTGGTATATCGCAATTATGGTTTTATAGAAGTTAAATTTTTACCGTAATTTCACTGGTGTTACATTATCCCCCCGTTAGAGGGAATTTTGTCCAGAAATTCACATTTCGACTGGGACTCCAAATGTTGAGGAAAGGTGTATCTGTTTATAATCCATTTTTCCTTCTTGTTCCCTAGTGAGTCTAGATCCTATCATGGATGTTCCTACGGACCCTCATTACTCTGTCTATCTCTTCGACCGATAGAGGTCGTGTGGTTTTGTGTTTATTCACTTATGTTCATCTATATGTTAGCATATTGACTTGTAACTTAGGGTAGCTTTGTCTTGTAGTTCATGGTTGAATTCACACCTAGTTTCTGTGCTTGAAGTTGAGTCATTGTACGCGTGGTATTTCTAAATGACCTATTGGGGAATACTACGGAAAGGTTGTAAAGATAGAGTACTCCTCACATGAGTACTTCAGGGTTTATAAACTTAAAGATGATTTTGGAAATTGTGTCGGGTTTGTTGCTACAAATCAATAGAGTTTCGTTAGCCAATGGTGAAAGTGAAGGGTCTTTTCATGGTACATGCAATTAGTAAGGTAAAGACCAAGCCAATCCATTTCTAGTAGCTATTTGAGGACTTCTTATAGTAATATAGGTGTCAATTCGATCGGAAAGAGTGTTCATTAGTGTGATAGTGCGTTATACATCGGTGTTTTCAGTGTTTTTAATCTATCCTGATTACTATGAAGGTCTTGCTTAATGGTTGGAGTTCTTTGTTTGAAAAATATTTAAATTTGTGACTCATGAAACTCCTTTCCGCTTCACCAAAAATAAAGTGTATGCTAATGTGTTATCGAGGAAAATGTACCCGTAATAATTGTGGGATCTGCAACAGATTCCTCTTAGCCCATTTTGAAAACTCGGCCTCTTCCCCCGGCATTCCTATTGATTGCTTTCGGGCAGTCCCTTCGGAAGTGCCCTATTGCTCCGCACTCATAACAAGTAAGACCCACTCCGATATTTGGGGCTGGAGCGGTCGGTTAGATTGGTTCCCTACAGTAGCGGACGGTGATTCCCTTACTGTTGCACCTAGTGTAATGCATTTAACGGTAGGTTTCGTGATGATGAAAGTTGCATTTGTTGGACCTAGGCTGGTTGTCGTAGTACCTTCGTGTTGTTGCGGCGGTGGTAGGGACTGTAGCAGCATGAGCTGTCACCACTTGTTGTCTCTTGGGGTTTTCCGACATGGTTTGCCCCATCCTCTTCTTCCATGGTTTCCTTTGATCCTCCATCTCCTTTGGTGAATCTGACGCAGCTGTAATCGTACCTTGTTTGACCCCATGGTCGATCAGACGTTGAGCTAAGTGCTTCACGCAGTCAAACGTGATTGGATTCGAAGCTAGGATGTGCCCTTCGACCTAGGGTGTCAATCCCCAAATGTACCTCTCCACTTTCTTTGATTATGGGTTAACCATGCCTGGGCATAAGGCTGACAGATCACTAAATTTGGTCGTGTAAGTGGGTATATTAGACCCAGTCATTTTCAGGTTCCAAAACTCCTGTTCCAGCTTTTGGATTTTACCACTCGGGCAGTATTCTTCTAACATTAGGACCTTTAAGTCCTCCCAACTCATGGCATTGGCGACTAGAAGAGATAAGGATTTAACATGACCTTTCCACCAGGTGAGAGCTCGGTTAGTGAAAGTACAAGAAGCAAACCTAACCTTGCTTTTTTCATGGGATGAACATATCTCAAAGACCGTTTCGGTCTTTTCGAACCATTGCATAAGTGCAATGACTCCCCCATTGTCGTTGAACATTTTCGGCTTCGCGTTTGAGAACTCCTTGTAGGTGAATTCTCTAACATGACCATGACCAGTGCCATGGTTTTGATGATTGGTACTACTCTCGCTCCCTCCATTTCCATTAGAGTTTATTTGGGATAGTGCCGCAATTACCGTTGCAGTGATGGCAGCATGTACCATCACGGGATCGAAAGTTGGAGGCGGTGGTGGTGATGTCGGTGTTAGATTATTGATGTGTCTATTAGATCTACAAGGAGGCACCTTTCTGCCAATGAATTGATTATGAATGACAATAAGTCTTTGATGATTGAAAGTCAAGTGTTAATAAGATTGATTATTCTGGATTTCTCCCATATTAAGTTCTGACTCACACAGAGATTTATTTTGATTCATAATGATAGTTTATATAATAGCATATAAACTTATGAATGTTGAGGGATACATAACGAAGTGTAGCACCAAGAATTTTCCTTTATATATATATATATATATATATATATATATATATATATATATATATATATATATATATATGATACATCCTGATGTTAGGAAAATTTGACTTTATCTACAGGCCCACAGTACAGAAAGTTAATGAAAGTAAAACATTTTAGCCGCAACCTAGTTTATAATAAAATTTGGGATTTGTAGAGTAAACGCTACTCGCGTCCAGAATCGGTCGGATGAGCGTTTGATTCAGCTAATTGATGCTCCATCTTGAGCATACGCCTCTCAAGGCCTGCTTGATGTGCTCGAATTCCTCTGACTTCGTTTTGTGTTGTAGTCAGTTCTTCCTCCAGAATCTCGTTACGATTAACAGCTCCTCTAAGAGTTGATTCTAATTGACATATGCGAACTGTATTGACTTCGTTGCTTGCTCATCATTGTGAGCAACCCAGCGAAGCAGTCTAGGAAGGATTATGTCTGTCGAACCTCCCTCACTCATATTGTAAAAGCTTCGATCTCCATTGTACAGAAGGGGTTGATCCTGTTCGTGACTCCACCTATTCCGGTTGGTTGCCCATAGAGGTGTTGAGCCATGAAATTTTGGTCGAGGATTTGAATTTTGAATCGAAGTTGTGACATCCCCAAAATCACGGCCAAAAAAGACCGATTTTGTTTATGCTTTGTTTGAAAATCAGAGTAACATTTTAAATAAAAGTGTTGCGGAATTTGTCCCAAAAAAAATATGATAAAGATTTATCAAAATCATTTCCAAGGAAATGTATTTCATTAAAAGACTTGGGATGTCGTGTTCGATACAGATCAAAAGCATAAACAATACAATATAAGCCTTACTACATTATTTCATATCTAGATGCCTATATTCGTAATCCCTCATCCAAAACATCACATCTATGCTCATGCGCCACTACCTGTAATACAAGAAACTGAGTGGGTCAGTCTTGGGATCCTGGTGAGCACATAGGGTTTTCAAACGACAATAAACAAGTTTATTAATGTCATCGACCAACAATAACCCGATTACACGTTCCCATTATCTTTACATTACGTCCCTAAACACCTATCATAAGGGACCTATCCTAAGGATCATCATCGGGATGGACACTACTGCTAAGGGGGTTCCTCAGGATAAATGTCCTAAAGGAAACCATGAGGGGGATGGAGTACACCGGTGAACACATCGTTCACAAATAGCTACAGGTTACGAGCCTGCCAGCGTTCCACTGGACTGTCTAGAAGATTATGCGGTCGTCATCTATACTCCGCTAGATGACTAGATCAACAACAACTACATTGAGACCTCTCATCATTTTATCACACGTCGTCTTATTACATCTACCCATGTTTTTCCCCAACATTTTTTTAGATATAAAATACATATACAATTTAAATCATTTAAAACTTGTATAAAAACAGTCATCCATCATAGATAGCAAGTATAGAGATAATATGCATACATAGCACGTAATATATAAAATACTTCATATCTATGTGTAAGATGAAAGTAACTATGTACTCAACTGAAAAGGTGGTGATTCCAAACTCAGACAGCGCATCGCTTCTTAAAAATAATTTCCTTCGACGAAACCTAGTATTATTACCACTAGAGTTTAGTCTATTATTCGCTGAGACTAATTAATAGTCTAATTATTATTACTATTATATAAGCGTTAAAAAAATTAATTATATAACCCACAATAATAGCCCAATTATTTATTATAAGTTCCTAATAACGTTATTATAATTAAATAAAAGTTATATTAAAAATAGCGTAGGCGTAGCTCATTTACAACGGGTTTTATAGAAAACCAGACTTTGCTTGGAGCAGCGTTTCCAAGCCAAAAAGCTCTTCTTCTCGGAGCCGTCAAGCACTCCGTGGCTTCCGCCTCGTGCTAGGGAGGTTCCCTAGGCTTTTCAGGGGGTTTCGGGGCTAGAGAGAGAGTAAAGAGAAGAAAGAATGGGAAAGGTGTGAAGAAAATGAAGGTTGGAGAGGTGGTATTTATAGGGTGAAAATTGGCTGAACTTGGTGCCACGTGTCACCATCTAGTGGCAAGACTTGGGGAGAAAGCAATGGCCAAGACTGTACCACATCACCCATTTTCGCACAGCACACTTTCGACTTCTAAAATCCGTAAGTTTCACATACGACCTCCGTTTTTGACGTTCTTTATATCCACACGTAGGTAATAATAAGACCTACAACTTTCATTTTGACTCCTTTGGCTAATTCTCGACCGATCTTAAATTTAATAGTACAAGGAGATTATACTGTTAAACGTCCACGTAAAATTCATAACTTCTACATACATACTCTGTTTTCGTCTGTATTTTTACCGTTGATTTCCTATTAATGAGATATTCAACTCTCATTTGGGTTGTGTAAGCCAAAAACCGCTCGAACTAAAACTCGAGTTTCGGGTCATGCACTGCTAAGCCGAATCTTAGAAAAATCATAACTTCCTCATACGAAGTCAGATTTGGGTGTTCTTTTTATGGATGTTCTTCGTTTAACATATACAAAAACTTTGGTGTAGATCACTAAGGCTATAAATTCCTTCATCGTAAATTCATTATTTACGTCTCCCGGTGTCGTGCCGGTTTTGCCGTAAAACTCCGGCGAGCCATAACTTCTTCGTTATAACTCGGATTTTGGCATTCTCTATATCCCCGGAATCCTTGTTTTGACCACTACAAGTTTATATAAATATATCGGGCTTATCTCATACTTTAATTTTGACGCTTATTTTTATTCTTTATTAATTATACATTTATAATTAAATAATAAGCACATATATACACATAATTCACATAATACTCAAATATTTCATCTTTATTACTTCAAAAAGAGTTACAATAGCTGACCTAGACTATTACATTGTCAAACATGATTAGCCTTGAAACCCAAGCATTACAGAAGCTACTTAGGGTAGGTTATTGTCCTCAGGATTTGGGTCTGAGTCTTCTTGGATTTCTTCTTTTGGATCATTCTCTATCCATCCCCCACTGTCTTGGTTTGGGTAGTAGAGGTCTCCTGGTAAATAAGCTCCGGCCATTATGTCTGTACGAGAATAGGGATATAAGAATTATCTAGAACTAAGGCATATAAGGTTTAAACATCAAAATTAAATTATTGTATGAATAAGATACTACTATAGTATTCTAAATGTTATGTTTGATTCTAAGGTTTATAAGTTTGGTAAGTTTTAGACTTGTTGTCCACTGTAGCTATCCCCTGGCATATGTTGGTCGGCTCTCGGACAAATATAATTGATCAGGCTATATTCATCCCAGTCTCGATTACATATTCAAAGGCATACCTATATTGCACAACTTATCTATAAAACATATATATTGTTTTCATTATGATACTGACCCTATTATGAAATGAATGCATGTATATTTTATAAAAAATCATTTTAAAAACTATAACTCTTAGTCAGAGTGTTTTTGCCCAGTTGTGTTTATAGTTATATATCAAAATTGGTTTTGATATACTTAGTTCACTATAAACAATGCTCTGATACCAATCTATCTCACCTCCAAACCAGAACGGCAGAAACGTTCGGGGGCAGAGGACGTCATATTCAATATCATCGCAATTGCATAGTAAGGAAAGTACACACCATATATATATATATATATATATATATATATATATATATTTCAAAAAGTTTACATGATTGCATTCTGTTACATGTTCAAAAGTAAATTACAAAATCATGCTTCAAAAGAGGTTATTAACGCCAGAGCCTAAATCTCCAAAAGTAGTTGCTAACCTTGCTTAGTGGTTTCCTGAGAATACAAGTTATTTCAAGAAAAAGTGTCAACAATTAAGTTGGTGAGTTCATAAGTAGTGTTTTGAGAAAATGTATGCCATTCGAAAGTTCGTGTATGTTTTCCAAGAAAATCCGATATTTTCTTATGAAAAGAGTTATGATTCGTTGTCCTAAAAATGAACGTATTAGATCTAGAAAATCCCATATTTTCCCTAATAAATGAGTTATGAAAGATTGTTGTATAAACCATATGTATTTGAAATAGGAAAAACTCTTATTTTCCTAAATATGAAATGCAATCTCAAATGATCGAGACTGTAACCTGTAAGCAACAGTGACATGCTTAAATGAATGATGTATAGTTCTATTATTTGAAAATAATAAAATCATTAGAGTTGTGTTTAAATCGGATGCTGAACGTGACAATAATATCCTACTATGATTACTTCATACAAAATAGTTATGTAAAAACAATCATAAACATATTCATTCCATGGATTTGTTCGAGAAGTGTATTACTACATGCATGAGTCATTGTTTCCGCGTTGCGAGTCTCTCATAACCATACTAGACGTAGTACTGAATGTTGACATTTTTCACCCCGGGTCGACTGTAGCTAACAGTCACGGTACGGAGTCGACAACCCCGTATAGATCTATACACAAATTCACGCTCTCCCTCCAGGAGACTCGACTCTGGTTATAGAAGTGACTTTCGTTTGGTAGAAACAAAGCCTTATGCCTCACATAATTGCTAACAACAAGTTCACGACTAATATGATGAAAATCGTTTGACGATACAAGATAACAATTAAGCCACGTATCCTAAAAGCGTGTATGTTTATATCCAAAATGATTACCCTTTCTATAGTGTTAACAAAGGCATAATAAAGAGTTGTGTTTTCGTAAATACACATAATGTTATAGTTGAAAACGGTTACCCTTGACATGATATGTTATGCAAACATATTAATAAAGCATATTTCATTTTGTAAACATGTTTTATCCCGAGAGGGTAAAGTGGTGTAAGGTATTTTGCATGTTAACAACTTCAAATGATAGTTATAAAAACAACATAAAAGGTATAACCAAAAGATTGATGTTTTCACACGGGATTAACCATATATTTATTTGTATTCCCCCCTGTAAAGTGTTCAAAAGCATTTAAAATCAGTTAAAAGCGTATAAATGGGGGTTTGAACTCGCTTGATGGATTGAAGAAGGTGAGACGAAAATCGAGCAGATATCCAACTAGAGAAAACTAATTTTCTCGGGATTCATGGGAATATCGGGAGCAGAAATCCAGCTAGATATCGCTTCGATGGTTTAAACGCAGAGCTTCGGCACGAGAAAGAGAAGAAATGAACACCTAAACCTAAAACCATCGGCTTCTATTTATAACCCTATTTTTGGGTGCCACGTCATGGTCTTCTTCACCATGTCGTGGTGTTGATCTTATCCTCTTCCATGGACGAGACGTCTACTGACAACCCTAGCACCCATCAATCACAGTACCACGTCGTGTCCATCTGTGCCACGTCGTGGCCAGCCTAATAGCCTCAGATTTTGTGTCTCGAACTTGTAAAATCCGTAACTTCCGCGTACAAGTTCCGTTTTTGATGTTCTATATATGCACACATAGATGAGAATATGCTCTATAGCTCTCGTTTAGATTTCATTGGCTAATTTTGATTTTATTTTTAATTAATTATTTTTAACAGGCCGGGACACGAAAACTCCGTCATAAATCCATAACTTCTTCATCCGACATCCGTTTTCGTCAGACTTTTTACCGTTGCAATACTATTGTTGAGATCTCCAATTCTCATTTAGGTTGTTTCAGCCGAAAGTCTCTCGATCTCTATTTCGAGTTTTTAGCTGTCTACTGCTATATCCGGAACTCGGAAAAATCATAACTTCCTCATACGAAGTCGGACTTGGACATTCTTTTCACGTACATTTACGGTTTAATGATATCTAAAATTTTCTGTTAGATACCTAAGGCTAAAAATTATTGTATTGAAACTTCACGTTTTACGTTTAACAATATTGATGGTTTTGCTGTGAATCTTAAATTGGTCATAATTTCTGCGTTATAACTCGGAAGTGTTCTTTACATTTCTAAAACCCTTGTTACAGTATCTACCACTTGGTATATCCCAATTATGGTTTTATAGAAGTTAAATTTTGACCCTAATTTCGTTGGTGTTACATTTCCGCTTTAGCGAGGTGTGACACTCAAGGAAGTGAGTTTAGTATAAAAAAAACAACCACACCACGTTTAATAAAAATTTAACCTGTGGACTCACCAACATTATGTTGACCCATCAAAACCCACATATATTCTCAGGAGAATGAACCAGGATGAAGGAGGAGGTAACCTTGGTGTTGCAGCTCGAAGTTTATATGCTTTAGCGGGGTTTGACACTCAAGAAAGTGAGTTTAGGATAAACAAGATAACAAAAACAACCACACCACATTTAATAACAATTAAACCTGTGGACTCACCAACATTATGTTGACCTTTCAAAACCCACATAGATTGTCAAGAGAATGAACCAGGATGAAGGATGAGGTAACCTTGGTGTTGCAGCTTGAAGTTTATGTGCTTTACTTTTGTACTTTACATTCGTAACATATCTACAACTTGAACAATTGTGTAACATATTTTAATTAATAAATAAATAGAAGCATGGTTTAATATATTAATGTATTACTCAATGTACGTCTTTGGCCTAAAATCCGACATCCTAACGTCACAGAGCCCGATGTTCCACTGTCGACTAGAGGTGTGACAGATTGGTATCAGAGCTTCAGATTATAGCGAACTATTAATTCATTAAGAAATACAACTATAATCTAGGGATATACCCTAATTACTTTTAACCATGAAGCCAAAAAAATAAAAAAGTATTTATATTAATTACACAACTTCTCGACTGCTTACAGGAGAGGTGGCTATTTCGAACTATCGCTTAGGGTGCTGGATTTCAAAACGACTATATGCTAAAATGGTCCTACCTTCCGGCACTTCTCACATGGCCAATCCTTACTTGATAATCTTGGAGTACGAAACCTTAAAATTTTATAAATTACACCTGAAGCAACAAAGATTTAAAGATATAGAGCAATATAATACACACATATAAATATATCTACTACCTACCAACACAAACCCATGTAGTCGCAAATCATGATTTTTGGTCAAAAACCATATTTATAGTTGGTAAAGTACAGTGGTTGTACCACAACTAGACCTATTATGTGCAACTATGTTTTATTATGGTCCGATCAATGAACACCCAAACTCGGATACAGTGGTTGACAATCTAAACACTTGAGGATTTTTGGATTGGATGCATAAACAAGGATTCTATACTCAGAGGCTTCTTTTAAAGACACCTATGTCTGAGTATTTTTGTCTTAACGACAAATACGTATGAGAATTCATGTCCTAAATACACCTATGTTTGAGGACTTCTGGATTAGGAACCACTATTCATGACGTACGACATAGTAGGGTGACTCAGGAGTTCCGGGTACTATCTATTACATACTTCTAATTGGATAATATATTGTATTTAATTGATCTTCAAATCTTTCATGTTTGATGTCTTATACATGTTTTCCCAAGAGCATGGCAGGCACTGGATCGTGGAGTGTAGCTTCCTTGTTAGAGGGGGAGCATGCAATATATGGTGCTCATAACCCTATTGACATGCCAACACCAATTGTAGCTTCTAATTGAAAGGTTTTATACAAACAATCCTATGTGTGCATGCAACCTTAATTGGATCTATGTTTTCACTATTAGACATACACATTTATGTACACAAAATGAACACCTGGGATACTCTTATGATTTTTGAAATTCACAAAGGAGAATATAATACATACCCTATTTTTGTTATATAGCAATAAAAACTAGTTCCTTGAATTTCTTTAGCTCTTGAAAGAAAGTACCACAAGTGTAGTACCTCTAATGGCTCACAAACACATTTTCGGTGAGAGGATGAATATGAGAGAGAGGAAGGGAGGCAAGAGACTCTAAAATTAGACCCTAGTAGGGTTTCTCCAAGGGTTGGCCTTAGGGTGCTATTTATACTTAAGGCTAACTAGGGTTTCAAGGTGTAAACCCTAATTCCTTAGCTTAGGGCCTAACTAAATCCATGGACTCCTTTCCTTAAGCCCTTGGACAAAAACTCCTAGATCCTTCTAGGATTTTCGGCTAAGCCTTAATAAAGGTGATCAAATGGCCCAAAGCCTCAACTATTGAATAATTACAAAATATCCCCTATACTTTTAATCAGTTCCTTTAATCCTAAAATTAATTCTAAATTAATTTCAAATTAAATGCTAATTAACAATATGATTCAAAATTATTATATTAATCATATAATATAATAAATCATATTTATGCCCTAATCAATCTCTCTCCTCAACTGTCATCCTATCTAGTGACCCATGTGAAGGTAACCCAAAAGGATCATGCACAACTAGGTCAAGTATTTACCAAATATAGTTACGGGCTTATACAATAATCCAACAGTCTCCCACTTTGATAATTCTAGTAACTATAAATGCAAGTACAATCTGATTAGCAATCGTAGCTCTCAAAAGCCTCTGTCAACTCTGATCAGTAACTTGTCCTTTAGATAAGGGATCGTATATTCCTCCATTCTCAAGATATCGTATAGACACGAGACATAAATTTAAATCATTCTCTCTATATGTATTGTTTCCTGACATCTGATTCATGAAGACTGACAACAGACTACAATTGAACACATCAACTTAGTCTCGGCTTGGCCAAGTGCTTAAGTGTCATCACTAAATCATCGAGGGGCCCACATATAGCACTTTTATCCTACTCTGGGTAAAAGGAATGGATAAACTTTGATTCCAATGCTCGCTTGTACTCACTCATCGAATCACACACAACAATAATTTTTATTACACTAAGTTACCGGTGCGTTTACTTATCATCAATGTGCAACCGACCAGCAAATAACAACTCACATGTCTCGGTTTCAAGAATATACAATATTATCATCTCACAATCACTCGTGATAAAATCCATGAAGTGATTCTCGTGAGCGTGGGTTTAATCCAATACTCTAATCTTATCAAAGCACTAATGAACTCTGCAGCAAACTTGTGCTATGTCTAAACACTTCAGACAATCTACAGACAGATTCATGACAGCCTTCCTTCATACCTACTCCCAACGTATAACCGACTGTGGATGTTTGAATAACGCAATTATTCTGGAAGTCAAATCATGCAAACTGAAACACAACAATAATACTTAATCCTATATGGCCCCAAACTTGTGAGAGTAAATAAAACACTTCTATTTAACCAGCATATTGATTACTCATTATTTATCATTTAATGTTTTGGATAATCAACTCATTACTTGAATTACAACAAAAATTGTCCCATGCTCCATGCATGCACACATTGATTCCTATGGTCCATGAAATAGATCAATTGAAAACTTTTCCAATGATGCTCATTTCACAATTCCTAATCCTCATCGTTAGTGTAAGAACACAAGGTTCTTGCCAATACTAGAATATGTTAGATTCTAACATTTTACGCAACGATCCTTTCGTAGAGTCATAGCACAAAAGTCACCAAGACTTGGACAATAAAATTACTAAGTACTTTATCAGAAATTGTTACAAAACAATTCTATATATGTGATGTCTCACACTCAAAGCTCATTCCTTTGAACATCCTTTTTTTGCATAAAATTTTCTAATCTAGGCATAAATTCTTAATATCCAACTCCCAACATGGATACATTACCATATTTGCCATATGACAACTCATTCTAAATAGAATCTTATCTATTCATAATAATGTCGATATGGTCCATTCAATATTATACTTCCAACTACTCACAAACAACCAATCCCCAGCGAACTTTGGATCATCCTTTAACAGTTGTTTAATTATTTTAGTCAAAACCGATTCTAATCCCTTTTCCCTCTTAATGCCTAGGCATTTGGAAATTTTTTAGAATGCTCAAATATTATAGCATATGCAATCGATCCTATACCTAAAGCGTATGAGACACAAGTCATAATGTCTTACATAAAGACGTGATACTTTATCAATCTTTTGCTATAATATTTCTAATTGCCATGTTCTCACAATATTGATTATGAAAAGGGATGTCGTAATCATAACCAAATTTTGAGAAAGAAATTATCCTTTCGATATATAGAATTTCCTCATGTTGAACCATTCTAACACAACATTCACATATATTTGACTAAATTTGATTAAAATTCCACAATCTAAGCCTTTAGATTTGAAATGAAGTATAACTCTTGTTTTCTATAATTAATATTGCTAACTTGAAATACTTACCATAATAATCATGCTCCTACTAACATGATGATTATTTCCTTATTGGCATAACACTTATGCTCCCAGCTGAACTTCCAGAAAACAATGCTTATTGAATCCCTAAAGTTCATATTTCTAATACTAGATGCTTTGATAATCCTTTATCTAAGCTTCTTAAACTCATACACCTTTTCAAAGATAGCTTATGTGTGTCTAGACAATTTTAGAACTAATGTTACTAAGTCCCAAATGTTCAGACTAATTGCCAAATCTCACAATTCGAACTATGAAGAGGGATGTCGTAATCATAATCAAATTTGAGAGTACAATTTACACAACTACCATCTCCATAAAATCTCTCTTAGTGAAAGCATTTCCTCACAATCATCTTCATGAATGTAACGCCCGACTTTCGGGGCTAAGCATTTTTGACAATGTAATAGTCTAGGTTAACTATTGTAACTCTTTTTGAAGTAATAAAGATGAAAGATTTGAGTATTATGTGAAATTATGTGTATTCATGTGCTTATTATTTAATTATAAATGTATAATTAATAAAGAATAAAAATAAGCATCAAAATTAAATTGTGAGATAAGCCCGATATCTTTATATAAATTTGTAGTGGTCGAAACAACGATTCCGGGGATATAGATAACGCCGAAATCCGAGTTATAACGAATAAGTTATGACCCGTTGAAGTTTCGCGACAGAACCGGCACGATACCGGGAAGCGTAAATAGTGAATTTACGATAGAGCGAGATTTAGCCTTAGCAATCTAAACAAAAGTTATAGAATGCATTAACCCAAGAGTGTCCATAAAAAGAACGCCCAAATCTGACTTCGTATAAGGAACTTATGATTTTATGAAGTTTCGGCTTAGCAGTGTACAACCCGAAATCCGAATAATAGAACGAGCAGTTTTTAGCCGACACGGCCTAAACGAAAATCGAAAATCTCGTCAAGAGTAGCATAACGATAAAAATATGGGCGAAAACAGATGTCGGATGAAGAAGTTATAATTTTTAATGGACCAATCCTGTCCCGGCCTGTTAATAATATAACTTTTAAACTAAAGTTAAAATTAGCTGACGGAGTCTAAACAAAAGTTATAGAGTACGTTCCCACCTTCACGTGGGTATAAATAACGTCAAAAATGGAGCTCGTATGCCATAGTTATGAATTTTTAAAGAATTCATTCGAATTTGCGAAGCCTGTTGCTCAATCAATGACGTGGCAAGATCACATCCATCGCTTGCGGCCCACGGTCTCGCTTCGGAAGGAGCACACGCCACCCCTCACCTACGCTTCAGATGGTTGAGAATTGAAGTCATCTCGACAATTGTGGAAAGTATCAGGAAAGTTCAAGAAGAAGCTTTAGAGAAGAATGACCGAAAGGAAGAACGTTTGGGCAAAACGTTAGTGTTCGGTACAAACAGTCGAGGACTGAAGGTATTCCAAGATCGGATTTCGATACCTAAGAAGGGAGGAATAAGAGACCTTCTGGTGGAAGAAGCACACAAGACCATATACTCGATTCATCCTGGTAGCACTAAAATGTATAGGGACCTAAAACCCAACTACAGGTGGTCGACGATGAAACTCGATGTTGCGAGGTATGTGGCCGAGTGCGTGACTTGTGAAACTGTTAAGGCACAACATTAGAAACTATATCGGAGCTTGGAACCTTTTCCTGTACCCATGGGTAAATGGGAGGACATCACCATGGATTTTGTGACCAAACTGCGCAGGACAAAGAGCGTCACGACATGATTTAGGTGGTCTTGCATCGTTTCACCAAGAGTGTACACTTCATAGCAGTCGACAAAAGGTGGTCTATGGATAAGCTCGCAAATGCTTACGTATTGGAAATTATAAGACTTCATGGTGTTCCTCTTACAATTATATCAGATCGTGATAGTCATTTCAAGTCGAGGTTTTGGAGGAGTCTACAAGAGGAGTTGGGTACAAAGTTGTGTTTGAGTACTGCTTATCATCCGCAAATTGATGGTCAGAGCGAAAGAACAATTCAAACACTGGAAGATATGATGAGAGCATGTACCCTTGAGTTCCAAGGGAATTGGACGAGCACTTACCTCTGGTAGAATTTTCCTACAACAACAGTTTCCACTCGAGCATCAAGATGGCACCTTATCAAGCCTTGTACGGATAGAAGTGTCGTACTCCATCTTGTTGGCTTGAAGCCGGAGAGAAGCAGTTTATGGGCCCCGGGATAGTCCATGAAATTGCTGAGAAACTAAAGGTGATTAGGGAAAGGTTGTTAGGAGCTCAGGATCGTCAGAAGTGCTATGTTGACAAGAAAAGATGACCGATGACCTTCAAAGTTGGGGATTCGGTTTTGTTAAAGTCTCACCGTGGAAGGGACTTATACGATTCGGGAAACGAGGAAAGTTAAGTCCAAGGTTTATTGGACCATTCAAAGTTCTTCACAAGATTGGGAACCAAGCTTACAAGCTGGAATTACCAGAAGAACTCGATGGTATACATAACACCTTCCATGTGTGTTAGTTGAGGAAATTCATAGGACAAGTTCCCGACATAATTCCAATCTCAGAGTTAAGGATGGATGAGAATAAAAGGTTGATCAAAGACCCTGAGGAAATTGTTGACTGTAAGACTAAAAAGTTACGACGCAAGATGGTTGACTTAGTTCTAGTCCGATGGAAACATTCGAATGGGCCGAATCTCACTTGGGAAACAGAGGATGACATGATGAGTCGTTATCCACATCTGTTTGCTCATGCATGATTCCGAGACGGAATCATCCTAAGGGGGAGAGAATTGTAACGCCCGGGTTTCGCGGCTAAGAATTTTTGACAATGTAATAGTCTAGGTCAACTATTGTAACACTTTTTGAAGTAATAAAGATGAAATATTTGAGTATTATGTGAAATTATGTGTATTTATGTGCTTATTATTTTATTATAAATGTATAATTAATAAAGAATAAAAATAAGCATCAAACTTAAAGTGTGAGATAAGCCTGATATCTTTATATAAATTTGTATTGGTCGAAACAAGGATTCTGGGGATATAATGAACGCTGAAATCTTATAATGAAGAAGTTATGACCCGTTGAAGTTTCGCGACGGAACCGACACGATACCGGGAAGCGTAAATAGTGAATTTATGATAAAGCATGATTTAGCCTTAGCAATCTAAACGAAAGTCACAAAATGCGTTAAACCGAGAGTGTCCATAAAAAGAACGCCCAAATCTAACTTCGTATGAGGAAGTTATGATTTTTCGAAGTTTCGACTTAGCAGTGTACAGCCCGAAATCCGAATAATAGAACGAGTGGGTTTTAGCCAACACGGCCTAAACGAGAATCGAAGATCTCGTTAAGAGTAGCGTAACGAGAAAAGTATGGTCGAAAATGGACGTCGGATGAAGAAGTTATGAATTTTTAACTAACCAATCCTGTCCCGGCCTATTAATAATATAACTTTTAAAATAAATAAAAATAAGCCGACGTAGTCTAAACGAAAGTTGTAGAGTACGTTCCCACCTTCGCGTGGATATAAAGAACGTCGAAAATGTAGCTCGTATGTGATAGTTACCAATTTCTAAAGATTTCATTCGAATTTGCGAAGCCTGTTGCTTAATCGATGACGTGGCAAGATCACAATCGTCGCTTGCGGCCCACGGTCTCGCTTCGGATGGAGGACACGCCACCCCTCACCTACGCCCTGTGTCAGAGGACAAGTACGCCCAGCGTACTCCAGTTCTTATCCACTCCGAGATCAGTCCACATGCGAAGACAGCTGGAAGCCTCATCCGAGCCTTACGCCCAGTGTAATCCGAGGCCTCGCTGGGTATAAAAGGGGGGCGAGGGTCTCCAACTTTTTCACACCAATTTCTTTCTCTCTCTAGATTTCTTTCTCTCTCTAAGGTATTTAACCCTCCCATAAGCCTAGGTGATCCCCTAGCACCCTAAGGAAGCCCCGAGGCTCCAAGAGTTCCGAGAAAAAGAGTCTTTCGGTTTCGAAACACTGCTCCAAATAAAGCCCAATTTTCTTTAAAATCTGCTATAAGTGAGCTACGCTTACGCCATTTTTCATATAGCTTTCAAATAATTATAGTAATGTTATTAGGTCTTGAAAATAATTATTTGGCCTATTATTATGAGTTATATTGAGTGTTATTTAACGCTTATATAATAATAATAATAGCTAGACTATTAATTAGTCACGGTTGACGTTAGACTAAACCCTAGTGAAATTGATACTAGGTTTTATCGAAGGAAAATTGTTTTGAGAGTATCGAAGCGTTGTCTGAGTGCTGAGTCACCACCTACTCAGGTGAGTGCATAGTTACTTTCTTCTTACACATAGATATGAAGTATTTTATATATTACGTGCTATGTGTGCATATTATCTATATACTTTCTATCTATGCTGGATGAATGATTTTATACAAGTTTTAAATGATTTAAACTATATATGTATTTTATATCTACAATAATGTTGGGGTAAAACATGGGTAGATGTAATAAGATAATGTGTGATAAAATGTTGAGAGGCCTCGATGTTCTTGTTGTTGATCCAGTCATCTAGCGGACTATAGATGATGACCACGGACTCTTCTAGACAGTCCAATGGAACACTAGCAGGCTCGCAACCTGTAGGTATTTATTTGAACTGTGTGCTCACTAGGTGTATTCCATCCCCCACATGGTTGCCTTAAGGACATCTATTGTTGAGGAATACCCTTAGCAGTAGTGTCCATCCAATCATAGTCCTTAGAGTAGGTCTAGATGTCTTAGGGACGTAAACTGAGGATAACGGGAACGGGTAATCGGGTTTGTTTGGTTTGATAATGTTAATAAACATATTTATTGTGGGTTGAAAACCCTATGCGCTCACGAAGCTCCCAAGCCAAACCCACTCAGTTTCTTGTATTATAGGTAGTGGCGTATAAGTATATATGTGATGTTTTGGGATGAGAGATTAATGGATTTTAGGCATGTAAATATGGAATAATGTAGTAAGGCATATGTTGTATTGTTTATTCTTATGGAATACATTTCTATGGAAATGCTTTTGATAAATCGTTATCATATTTTGTTTTTGGGACAAATTCCGCAACTATTTTATTAAAAGGTTACTCTGATTTTGAAATAAATTATAAACAAACCCGGTCTTTTTTGGTCGTGATTTTGGGGATGTCACTGTTGGTATCAAAGCATTAGTTTAAGCGAACTAGGAATTTGTAGGATTTCTAGACTTAAACTTAGAATGCTAAGCGATGATTGTGAGGTGTGAGCACTAGCTTATTTTAGGAATTATGCCTAAAATGCTTTTATGTGCTAAATGCTTTGTGCCTGATACGCTGTTAATTGTTCGGATCTATGGTCTGTTGCCGACCGGATCTGGAAACCTTATGTGTTTAGGATTCTAAACGTACGACTACGATATTAGAACTAGCATGTAAACGTTTCGGAGAGATAAGGATGATTTGAACATCAGTCCTAAATAAAGATCTAAATTCACCTTATTCGGTGTATAGATCAAGATGGCAAGGACCCGTAGCGGAAACGTGAATGCAAATGGGAAAACAAACCAACCCCCAGTGATTGAGCAAATACCGGTTGTGGAAGCCGCTGCTGAGCCAATAACGATGGTTGGAGTGCAAGCAATGATCCAGGAGATGTTGGATCGTCAAATGGAGGAAACCAGATGTTTTCTCCAACAAAATCGAGAGGAAGAAACCATACATATCGAACAGACCGAGTTGAACGAAGGGTGGACTAAGGAAGGAAACTACAGTGGAACCGTTGGTCAAGTTAACCCACCAATAGTTCAACAAAACAACCAAGATGACAGAGTCGAAAGGAATGGATGCAAGTGCAAGGATTTTTTGACATGCAAGCCATCAACTTTCATGAGAAAGGAAGATCTGGTCGGGTCATGGATTGGATCTCGGAGATGCAGCTAGCTTTCATGACGTGCGGTTGCAGAGGAATACTACAGACAACGTTTGCAGTGCATCAATTTCGAGGAGGCACTGTACGTTGGTGGAATACCTTGGGGAAGACTTTAAGCCCCAACGAGCCCCTGCAACTGACATGGGTAGAGTTTTTGTGTAACACCCGAAATCAGAAGGTCAAGAAAGGAAAGGAAAAACCCTAAGTCAAAGCGGGGTGAGTTGTCGAGTCCAGGGAGGAACTCGGCGAGTCGGAGCAGGATCTGGGTGTAAAGTAAGTGACCGACTCGGCGAGTCAGAAAGTGGAGTTGACGAGTCTGGTCTGGGTTGGGAAACCATAATTTCGGTACTTGGTACCCTATTTAAGCATCTTATTCTCTTCCCTATGGCTCATTTGCGACCCCTATAGTCCAGAACCCGAAACCCTAAGCCTCCATTGTTGCTCATTCAAGCTTTCTTGGAATTGTGGGTGAATTGAAGGAAGAAGGAAGAAGGCAACCATTGGGGATTCAAGGATTGGCAGTAGATCCAGAGTTTGTGGGATTTTCCATAGCATTTGAAGGTAATGAGTCGCTACCTTCACTCCTTTGCATATAGATCAACCTTTATCATGAGATTTGGGGATTTTAGGGCAAGTTTGCAAACCATTTCGAGTTAGAAGCCCAGATCTGAAGTTGCTACTTCATATCTAAGTGTATCTTGGTCTAGAGAATCATAAAGCATCAGTGTATGGGATGATTGTTAAGCCCCTTTGTCTTAAACCCTAGTTTATAGTGTTTTGAGCCTAGATCTCCTTAGCTACACATAAAGTTTGCCACTTTACATAAGGAATAGGATTTAGAAGAGTGGATCTACAGTTTGGAGTCCATGCATGACTTAAAAGCCTCTTATTATGTGAAGGACTGAATAGACTCGGCGAGTCCTTCGAGTGGACTCGACAAGTAATATGAAGATTGAGATGAACTCGACGAGCTGGATGAACAACTCAGCGAGTCTTTTGAAGATTGCCTTGGACTCGGAGAGTTTGTTCTTGGACTCGGCGAGTCAGGTCGCGAAACCCCAAACCCTTCGAGGTAGACTCAGATCAGTGAGTTGAGTGGGGACCCAGTGAGTGGATAGGTCAGGACTCGGAAATCAGTAGACTCGGCGAGTCATGGTCTGACTCGGCGAGTCGAGTCGTGAATGAAAGGGGTTTCAAAGCTTATGAACTCGGCGAGTCAGTAGGCTGACTCGGCGACTAGGGTCAACCTGGAAGGTTAACTGTGACCAGGACTTTGACTTTTGACAAGAGTTGACTTAGTTGACTTTTGAAGGATTGTCAGACTAAGTATCATTTTGATATTGGTAGCTCAGAGAGTTAGAGGAGCAGCGGCTCAGAAGGTTATCAGTTAGCAGCCATGGGGGGGGGGGGGGGGTTATCAGCAAGCTCAACAGTACCAGGTGCGTTTCCTTCTAGTAGGAACAAGTCTAAGACCACAATGCCGGCCCGTTTAGTTAGCAATAGTTCCAGACTTCAGTCCAAGGCAGTAGTTCAGTATGTTTGGAGTCTTTGTGATACAGGCATGGTATGAGTTATGTGTTCCGGATTATGGTCCAATGCAGTATGTAGTATATGTTTTCATGTTATATGCTATGATTATGTTATGTTATGTTCAGATCGTTCCGGACCTCGGTTCGATGCAGTAATTAGGGTGCTTAATGTCTCTATGATTCAAGCATGCTTATGTGTTATATGTTCCGTACTGCAGTCCGATGCAGTATGCAGTATATGTGTTCATAACAGTTGATATGTGTTTATGCTATGTTATGCTCAATCTGATTCCGGATTTCGGTCCGATGCAGTTATTTCCGGACTTCGGTCCGATGCAGGGGACAAGGTCCCAGCCAGTTCCGGACTTCAGTCTAATACAGAGGGCAAGGCCCTGGTTAGTTCCGGACTTTGGTCCGATGCAGTTTCCGAACTTCGGTCTGATGCAGTGGGTAGGGCCCAGTATGTGTTTTTATGTTATTGTATGGTATGTGGTAGTTTGGGGGAGCTTCCTAAGCTTCGTGCTTACAGTTTCAGTTTTGGTTTCAGGTATTCAGTTTTCAAAAGAGGAACTCGGAAAGATTGTAGTGCACACACCATTTGTTCAGCTTGGGATGTTTATACTCTGATATACTTGACAGTTGTTATGATATTTTGATATACATTGCTTATGATTTTTATATGAGGTTTATCGACTATGGTTTTTATTATTCAATTAAACGAAATTTTCAGACTGTGTTTTTGGGATGTTTCAAGTTGGTATCAGAGCCTTGGTTTGATGGATTTGGGCACACTTTCGGGTGTGTCTGAACTCAAACTAAGGAAGTGGTATAAAGTCTTCAAGAGAAAAACCATGTTTAGAAAAATAGTTTGAGAAAAGAAAACAATTTTAGGAAAAGTATAAAGAAAAGAGTTTTAGAAAAAGCGAAAAGAGCTTTGAATAGAGAAAAGGGTGTGGTGCATGCAATCAGCCGAGCTCAAGTAAGTACTCCCAAATTACCCATACAAGATTATGTTATGCATATCATTTCCAGTTTCAGTAGAACAACATGCTAGAATAGGACTAAGGATCTAGGAGGATGCCTTATGTGCCTGTTATATATGTTTCGGATTTATGAGAATTGCATGCTAGTATTGAGTAGACAGTAGTAGGATAGCCTGTTTAGGGTTATACCTGATATTATGAGCTTAGCATTGTATGCTAATAGAGGTTCTTGAGAATATTTTACATGAGTATGTTTCCTTTCTCCAAATGTTGCTTGCTTTGTGCTTAGTGGGACTCTGAGTGATGGGAGTTAGCCATTAGGTGAATACATCACATCACATGTGGTCAGGATTGGATAAACTCAGAGTACCGGATTTGACCCTATTATGCAGCCCTCGTTTGAGTCTAACCTTTGTAGGGATGATTCTTGTACTCGAAGGATTATCCGAGCCTCATTGCATGTGATGGTATTCAGGTGGTGGCTAATTGGCGTTGCAAGGAGGCCTTCAGCAGGTGAGGACTGGTTTAGGTGGAGTCAGAGGTTCCCTAGGGCAAACCTAGGATGAGAGTAGCAAAGATTAGCAGTAGAGAAAAGGGACTTGGTGGAGTTGAGGTAACTCTTGAGGAAAGTACGGATAGATGTGGAAGGTAGTATGGGACTGTACTGTTGGATAAGGTGTCTAAGTCCATAACTTATTTGGTATATACTTGACCCGACCGGCATGGTCCATTTGGGTTGCATCTCATCCAAACTATTATGGATAATTTTATGAGAGTTATACACATATGTTTATTAATATATTATGGGTTATAATATATTAATATGAAGTTACGTTATTTAATTATTTTTAGTCTTAAATTAATTATGAATTAATTTAGAGATTAAAAGGAATACTAATTAGATTATGGGCTATTTGTTTTATATAGTGTGGGCTAATACTCATTTGTTAATGGGCTAGGCTTATGTAGAAGTCCATGGATGATCCATGGAGCTTTTAACCCATGGATCCTTGGAAAGGAAAAGACATGGGTTATTAGGGTTTCACCCTAACCATGCACACTATATAAGCATGCTTATGGAGCATGAAATGGAGCCTAAGAGGAAACTAGTGAACTAGTGTGTGTGTGCATGTGTGTGGCCGATTTTATACAAGGGTGTATACTCTCTCAAAGTTTTCCAAGAGTTTGTGGTGTTTGTGATTCCATTTGAGGCATTCATATTATTGGTGCTTGGCCCTCAAACTCCTTAGAACCAAACACACCAAAAGGTATGTAATCTCTTCTAACTCTTTTATGTTGAAATGTTCCCCATGCCATGTTAGATAGGTTATAAACCTTGGAAAATTATTATTTTGCATGTATTTAGACAAACATAGATCCAAAGTTTATTACCGTTGCATGTACACTTAGGAAGTTTCACACACTTTAATAAACTTTAATTCCAACCCTTAGAGTTTTAATAGTTAAAATTCAACCCTTATACTATTTATAACATTAATGGTTAATTATTATATATATATGTATAAGAATAAGTCATTTTACCGTTAGTAGGCCTCATTCACGAACCCGGTCTATAAGGTGGGTATAAGGTTGTTGCCTATAAAATGGCGACTTAATGGGTGTATACTCTCACCCACCGCTTGCTTGACCGGTGGAGGGTCGTTAGCTGAACGGGTAGAACAATGACTTTAAATCCTCATTAAAAGTATAATGAATATTATAAAATAACTAAACTCTTTTAATTCCCAATCTTAGTTATTTTAGGAAAATGTGAACATGGTGCTAGTCCATGGAATTCACACTTTGTACCTTACCAAGTCGTTGGTGGAGCGTGTGTGGTTAACCGGCACACTAACTAGGACTAGTGAGGATCACGAAGGGTGACTGAATGTTTGTCATAGATCAATGGAGCGTGTGTGGTTAACCGGCACATTGATTAGGTGATAATATTAAGGGTACCAAGTGAATTAGCATGGTTATTCACACCTTGTTTTGTGATCCTTGGTATCCCAGTCACAAAACTTGAAGGGCACAATCGAGATTGAAACATGCCATTGAAAAGTTCAATGAATCTCAAAAGAATCTAGGAATTTCAAATCCAATTAAACCTAATAAATCATTTCGTTTTCATGGTGGAAATTGGTGAATCGTCATTCACCTACCTTTCAAATATATTATTACTTAGATTACGGCATCCCTCTTCTAAGTGTAATATATTTTGATTGGATCCTAGCCTTAATATTACATTTGGGTGTCTTATTAAGGATTCTATATATCTGATCTAAACTTACTCTATTCTTTCAGATGTCTTCCAACACTAATGCTTCAGGCTCTAACCCAACTGGTTCTTTCTCTCTCATGAATCTTTGTGGGAGGGTCATCTTTTATGGTTCCAACTTCATGGATTGGATTAGGAATATCAGGATGGTTACTCATTACGAGGACAAGGAATATTTCCTCGATAAGGAGTTAAAAGAACTTGATGAGTCTACTGCTACTCCTGAGGAGATCGCTGAATTCAGGACTCATGAGAGAGATGCTACTAAGGTGGCATGTATCATGATGGCCACGATGACAGCCGAGCTCCAAAAGTCATATGAAGATTTCTACCCTTTTGAGATGCACCAAGACCTGATGGAAAGGTACCATCAGAGTGCTCGTCAGGAGCGGTATGAAATAATCTCCTCCATAATAACTACCCGCATGAAGGACGGTGAATCCGTCACGGGCCACACGCAAAAGATGCAAAGGTATGTGGACCATTTGCTGAAGCTGAATGTTAACATCCCCGAGGAGTTGGCAACTGACATCATTTTGCACTCCTTGCCTTCTTGTTATGATCATTTTCGAATGACATATCATATGAACAAGGAGGAAGTTACCCTCAGCAAGCTTCAAGGACTCTAGAAGACCGCTGAAACCGGTCATAAGGGTAAGGCGGTTGTTACCTCTACTACTCCTACTCCAACATCTACCCCTGTTTTAGCTATTGGGCAAGGCAAAGGGAAGAAGAGGAAGCACCCTTCGAAGGGTACCAAGAGAAAGTCTCTTGAAGGCTCCTCATCAAAGGCCAAGAACGGTTCTGCCACTCCTTTTGCCATTCCCAAGGATGCTGAATCCTTTTATTGCCATGAAAAGGCACACTGGAAGCGAAACTGCCCTAAGTACTTGCAGGATCTAAAGGATGGGAAAGTGAAACCCACCTATGCAGGTATTTACACTATATTGTCTAATTACTCAACATACTCTAACTCTTGGGTGCTTGATACAGGATGTGGTATTCACATGTGTTCTGATTTGCAGGGCCTAAGAAGAAGTGAGGATGTGGAGCACGGGAAGATAAACTTAATCATGGGGAATAGGAAGGCTTCACCTGTTTCCAAGATTGGAGTTTATACTTTGTTGCTTAATACTGGGTTAAAATTAGATTTGAATAAATGTGTGTACTCGTCTGAAATGGCGAGGAATATTATTTCTTTTCATGCTTTGTACAAACAAGGTTTTACCTTTTCATTTGATAATGAATGTGGTGGTATTAATGCTTTCTTTAAAAATGTGTTTTATTTTAAAGCGTTACCTTGTGATGGTGTGTATGAAACTGTGTTGTTTGTAGACAACTTAGGAAATAATGTGTTGTATATTGATTCTTCTACTAGCCTAGATAAAGCATCATTGTGGCATTGTCGTCTTGGACATGTAAACAAGAAACGCATAGGCCAACTCCAAAAGAGTGGAGTCTTGGAATCATTTGACCTTAAATCGGATGATAATTGTGAATCTTGTCTACTTGGAAAGATGACAAAATCACCCTTCACTGGAACTTGTGAGAGGGGTGAGGGTTTGTTGGACCTAATACATACTGATGTATGTGGACCATTCAAAACCGCCACAAGGGATGCTAATCGGTATTATGTGACTTTTATTGATGATTTTAGTAGATATGGGTATCTCTACTTAATCAAACATAAGTCCGAAACCTTTGAAAGGTTTAAGGAATTCAAACAGGAAGTAGAAAATCAATTGGGCAGGAACATTAAGATGCTTCGATCCGATCGAGGTGGTGAGTATCTTAGCACCGAGTTCCTTGACTATCTTAAGGAGTGTGGGATTGTCTCACAATTGACTCCTCCCAGGACACCACAGCTGAATGGTGTAGCTGAGAGGCATAATTGAACCTTGTTAGACATGGTTCGCACTATGATGAGTCGAGTTTTGTTACCAATCTCTTTTTGGGGGTATGCCTTAGAGACTGCCGCCCATATCGTTAATCTAGTCCCTACAAAGAAGGTTACCAAAACACCTCATGAGATGTGGACTGGGAAGGTTCCCAATTTGGACCACATCAAAATTTGAGGTTGCGATGCTTTTGTGAGGCGTGAAACTCATGATAAGCTTGAACCCCGAAGTGAAAGGTGTATTTTCATCGGCTACCCACAGAAATCCTTTGGTTACCTCTTCTACAGACCCAGTGAGAATGTGGTCTTTGTAGCACGAAGAGGGATCTTTCGCGAGAAAGAATTTATAAGCTAAGGAGACAGTGGGAGGCAGATTGATATTGAAGAAATTCAAGAATCAATTGGTGAAGGAACCTCAGACACTAGCAATCAACCTGAGGAGGAAACTCCTGTTGATCCAGCTGACGAGTCTGTACCTCCGAGGCGTTCCACACGTGTTAGGAACACACCTTCGTTCTATTATGGTTTTCATATTACTACGGAAGGTTATACGTTCATCAGTGATAGTACATTGATAAATTTGGATGAACCTAGCAGTGTTTAGGAAGCCATGGTAGGCCCAGAGTCTGCTAAATGGAAGGAGGCTATGGATAGCGAGATACAATCCATGTATGACAATCAAGTTTGGAACTTGGTTGACAATGTACCAGGCCGTAAAACAGTCGGGTGCAAATGGATCTTCAAGAAGAAGACAGACATGGAAGGAAAATTGCATACTTATAAGGCTCGACTGGTTGTGAAGGGTTTTACTCAAACTCAAGGTATTGATTATGATGAAACCTTCTCGCCGGTAGCAAAGATTAAGTCTATTAGGGTTATGTTAGCCATTGCAGCATTTCATGATTATGAAATATGGCAAATCGATGTCAAAACCGCTTTCCTTAATGAAAAGTTGGCTAAGGATGTGTACATGAATCAGCCAGAGGGTTTTGTCAGTGCAGAGTACCCTAATAGAGTATGCAAGCTTGAGAAATCCATTTATTGATTAAAACAAGCATCTCGTAGCTGGAATCTTTGTTTTGATGAGAAGGTAAAAGAGTTTGGTTCTCGAGAAGCGAAGATGAGTCTTGCGTGTATGTCAGAGCTAGTGGGAGTATAGTTAGCTTCTTGGTACTGTATGTGGATGACATACTACTCATAGGAAATGACATCCCAACCTTGCAGGAGGTTAAGTCCTGGCTTGGGAAGTGCTTTGCTATGAAGGACCTAGGGGAGGCTACCTATATCCTAGGGATAAGGATATTAATAGAAAGGAGTAGAAGACTAATTGGACTTAGTCAGAGTATCTACTTGGATAAGGTGTTGAAAAGGTTCAACATGGATAATTCCAAGAAAGGAGATTTACCGATCCAAAGCAATACCAAATTGAGTAAGACTCAGAGTCCGAGTACAGAGGCAGAGATAGCTGAGATGATCCAATTACCGTATGCTTCCGCAGTTGGCTCGATCATGTATGCTATGACTTGTACCCATCCTGATGTGGCATTTGCTTTGAGCATGGTCAACATGTATCAGGGGAACCCTGGCAAGGCTCATTGGACAGCGGTAAAGAACATTCTCAAGTACCTGCGAAGGACTAAGGATTGGGTCCTTACCCTTGGTGGCAGTGATGACTTGAGAGTATTAGGGTATAGTGATGCTGGTTTTCAGACTGATAGGGATAATTTCCGCTCTCAGTCGGGCTGGATCATTACCTTAAATGGAGGGGCAATTTCTTGGAAGAGTTCCAAGCAGGAGACGGTGGCTGATTCGACTTGTGAATCAGAGTACATAGCAACGAGTGAAGCAGCGAAGGAGGCGATATGGCTAAAGAACTTCATCGGAGACCTTGGAGTTGTACCAGCTATTAAGGAACCTATAGAGATTTTCTTTGACAACAATGGTGCAGTTATCTTAGCCAAGGAACCAAGAGATCATGGTAGATCTCGACACATTGACAGAAAATGTCACTTCATAAGACACAATATTGAAGAAGGACTCCTTGTGACAAGGAGGATATCATCGGATGAGAATCCTGCAGATCCCCTTACGAAGGGACTGACGAGGGTTAAGCATTTTCAGCATGCAAGACGCATAGGGCTGAGGGACAATATTAGTTTTACAGATTAGATAGTTTTCCTGAAACTTGTAAAATGTAATCGACGTTTGATGATGAATAAAATTTGTGATTTATTTATGAGTAAAGTGTTACTATCATTGTCAATTATTTACTATTGTTTCAGTTTTGCATGTTTTGACTTCCAGAATAATTAATTTATTCAAACCTCCACACTCGATCATACGTCGGAAGTAGGTATGAATCAAGATTGTCATGAATTGGGTTTGTAGATGCCCTAAAGGTGTTTAGACATGGCAATGGTTGCTGCAACATTCATGAGTACTCATAAGTTATGAGTATTCGTATAAACCCACGCTCACTTGTATCACTTCATGGAATTTATCTCGAGTGATCGTGAGACGATAACATCATATAAATCTTTAAACCTAGAGATATGAGTTGTTACCTATGAGTTGGTTGTGCATTGATTGCACGTAAACACATCAGTAACTTGATGTTATAAAACGTGCCTTTGTGTACAATTCAATAAGTAGTAGAACAAGCATATCAGTCGAAGTTTATCTGTTCCTTCTAGAAATACAAGCGATATCTGGGCCCCTCGATGATTTTGGGTTGCATCTCATCCAAACTATTATGGATAATTTTATGAGAGTTATACACATATGTTTATTAATATATTATGGGTTATAATATATTAATATGAAGTTACGTTATTTAATTAGTTTTAGTCTTAAATTAATTATGAATTAATTTAGAGATTAAAAGGAATACTAATTAGATTATGGGCTATTTGTTTTATATAGTGTGGGCTAATACTCATTTGTTAATGGGCTAGGCTTATGTGGATGTCCATGGATGATCCATGGAGCTTTTAACCCATGGATCCTTGGAAAGGAAAAGACATGGGTTATTAGGGTTTCACCCTAACCATGCACACTATATAAGCATGCTTATGGAGCATGAAATGGAGCCTAAGAGGAAACTAGTGAACTAGTGTGTGTGTGTGTGTGTGCATATGTGTGGCCGATTTTATACAAGGGTGTATACACTCTCAAAGTTTTCCAAGAGTTTGTGGTGTTTGTGATTCCATTTGAGGCATTCACACTATTGGTGCTTGGCCCTCAAACTCCTTAGAACCAAACTCACCAAAAGGTATGTAATCTCTTCTAACTCTTAATGTTGAAATGTTCCCCATACCATGTTAGATAGGTTATAAACCTTGGAAAATTATTATTTTGCATGTATTTAGACAAACATAGATCCAAGGTTTATTAGGGTTGCATGCACACTTAGGAAGTGTTAGATTGCTCAAAACCCAACATGTACTACTGAAAGCAGAGGATCCGTACTCGATTCCAGAGGGGCCGAGGCAAAACCAGGGAACTAGTAAAGTGTGTGAAAGATCCCTAAGCAACGGTATGTATATTGATCAGATTTGTGATCTTTTCCAGCACGGTGACGTTGCGTGAGATATCAGTTGGCAGTTCAGGTGTCGGGGAAGAATCTGGCTCAGGATCTAGAGCCGGATAGTTTTGATGATCAGATGAGAGATGTTATTTCTGCAGAGATTATGCGCAACATCATTGATCAGACTCCCGTGATATTTGGTTCAGTTAGGGAGGCCATTATGGAGCTTTTGGACAGTCGTCTTGAGGCCTTTAGGGCCGGGATAGTTTTGGGGCAGTTTGGGGATCATCTAGAGCCCGATTGCTATGGAGTTCAGGGATCCATCAGGGGGGAGATCCCCATTTTAGCTCTTGCCATCAGGCGACGGGAGTGAGCGGGGCACCCTGTCTCCAGGAGAGACCTCTGCATGATTGGATAGTCAAGGAGGTTTCACGAGCCATTCGCGAGGAGCTGCCCAACATCGTTCGACGGGTCACTTGTAGGTTGACCGCAAAGCTCCAGGATCAGACAGCAGTTGTTCAGTCGATGGATGGGGTTGACAAGGTAACACATGAGCGAGATTCAGGCAGGGAGTCGAAAAGGAAGAGGAAAATGGATGAGACTCAGGTAGCCGTAGGTTCGGGCAAGAGGCCTAAGGGGTCAGATTCGAGATCGAGGTACTATCAAAGCCACAGTCGATGTGGGAAGTGTGGTAGGACACACGAGGGTGCGTGCAGGCGTAGAAGTGGTGGTGATGCTGGATGTTTCAGGTGCGGCCGGATTGGCCATTTTAGCAGAGATTGTATTGTTACCATCGCTTAGGGGCTTGATCCGATATGTTTCCGTTGTATTTTGAGGGGCCAAAAGAAGGCCCATTATCTGAGTTTGTATACAGTAGGGCAGGTGCTAGCTCCTGCCCCTGGGACTTCGAGAACCACTAGCAGACATCAGGGTCGAGCAAGGGCACCCACGGCTTGGAGCTGAGTTTTCCAGTTGATTTCAACCAGGATTCGAGCAGCACTAAATGATGGGGGTACGTATCTTTTAGCTTCCTGTCAATTATTGTTCATGATATTATTGTTATGTTGCTGCATTGTTATCAATAAGCATAAGTGTTGGGGTATTATATTACTTGCTTGTGTTAGAGTTTTATGCCATCTGCATACCTTGGAATTAGAATGGTAAATTGGAGGTCGTCCCCTCTAGATCAGGTTACTTCAGATGCGGTGACTGTAGCATGTATGTGTAAGAATCAGTAATGCCTCACTACTTTCGAAAGGTATCATTTGGAATTGATTAGTTAAATCCTTAGTAGTGACAATATGGAGCTTCTAGTGAGGTAGCCAGCGGACAGTACGTAAGTGGGTTGGGGATGTGCACCCCAAACGCAGGTTCTCAGGATGCAGTCCCTAAAGAAAACATAGTTAAGGATTGAAGAGTGCTCAGTTAGATAACAATAATGGTTCGGATCTACTAATAGTTAGTTGCAGCGCCGACAGAGGAAAATGTTGGTAGACACCAGATCACCCTTTTAATGGAAGGAAGGTTGGGGAATCCTTTCGACCAGTGAATAGTAAGGAGTTAGCCGGATCCAACTAGGGGAGAACCCTACGAGTATACAAGGTTAAGAGCACGCAGTTCTAGAATGAGTACACGACCTCTGAGAAGAAAAGATAGTAGTGCAGATATTGATGGATTGAGGAGTTGAGAGTTAGGAGTTTGAGGAACTTCCCAACAATGAGTTCATGTGATCGAGATGATTGGTAGCTGGTTGGGAATTCAGGGTTGAAGGACCGCCTGTAGGACTCTAGTGGGTCGGAATGAGGATCTTGAGAACGGTTAGCGAGAGATGCTTTTGTGTTAGCAGTCAGTGATAGAGACGGCATGCAGGGTTGTGTGGATTCAGGATTTGGGGGTTTTAGATACTTCCCAATGATAGGTTCATGTATCCGGATTAGTAGACGGTTGGTTTGGGAACCAAGCCGAAGAATTCCTCGACAGACCGCTAAATGTATCAAGGATATAAGATGTCGAGGTTGATGCAGCATTCGATGTCTGAGGGCTGGTTTCGAGAAATCAGGATGAGGAATCACTAGCAGGTCTAGGGATAGTCAGGATGTCCTCGGGATAGTAGAGTGTTGTAAGTCTGCGGGGGTAGCCGTAGCATTCACTAGCAGCCAGATAGTAGTAGTAGTGTTGTAAGTTTGCGGGGGTAGTCGTACCATTCACTAGCAGTCAGATAGTAGTAGAGTGTTGTAAGTATGCGGGGGTATTCGTATAGCATTCACTAGCAGTTAGATAGTAGTAGAGTGTTGTAAGTCTGCGAGGGTAGCCGTAGCATTCAATAGCAGCAAGATATTATTAGAGAGTTGTAAGTCTGTGGGTGTAGCTGTAGCATTTACTAGGTTGGTAGGCAGCATGAGCGCATTCTTTGGACGCATGGAAAGCAGTAGTACCCACCAGTTCGGGTGCAGTAGAGAGGATATGGGAATCCACGGGTTAGAATTCGGATTTCCAAAATGGTTCAGTTATGGTTAAGTCAACGTTGTGGCAATAGATTGTCACCTCAGTTATGAGATCAGGGAAGTAGTGGACTGCTTGGGTTCGTGTATGTTAGGGGCTACCGTTAGTCTGGGAGCCATCATTTTTTTTAGCCTTGGATTTGATGATGTTAGGATTCGACATATGGACCCGGTCGGTTGGATCGGGAGGTTGTTAGAGTTGTAGTGTCAGGAAGACTAGTGGAAACTAGTTCCAGAGAAGGATTTCGTTCAGAAGTTGTGGGAGCAACTAAATAAGGAGTCCTTGGGCTCCACAGTTGAGTTGGAACTCAATGTTGCAGATCACTGATGAATGATTGGAGACCAGGAAGGTCTTCAGATGTTGTGGGAAGCAGCCATATAATCAATTCAGTGTTTAAGCCAGTTCAGTGTTTTAATCAGTTCAGTGTTTCAGCCAGTTCATTGCTTCAGCCAGTTCAGTGTTTTAATCTGTTCAGTGTTTCAGCCAGTTCAGTGCTTCAGCCAGTTTAGTGTTTTAGTCAGTTCAGTGTTTCAGCCAGTTTAGTGTTTTAGCCAGTCCAGTGCTTCAGGCAGTTCAGTATTGCATGCAGTTCAATGTTTCAGATAGTTTCAGGGTGATGGTCAATATTAGTATTTGTGGTGGAATGGAAGTGTTGACGGTATAGTTGGTCGATTTGAAATGGAAACTCCCTCTCAGCAGGATCAGTTGAGTTTTCTGCCAAGTATAAGTGATCTGCAAGGATAACTAGGCAGGTAGCCTTTCTTTCTGGATGGAAGGCTTGAGTTATTGGAAGTTGAGTAGTCAGAGGAGAGATAAGCAGGTTGGTTCCGGCTACATCGATTCAGTATGAGTGGCAGAGTGGATAGAACAATTATAGATAATCAAAGTATCTTCAGAAGTCGCTGGAAGCAACTAGTAGGTTGCGATGGGGTGTAGTAACCGATGAGAGTCCAATAACTCAGATATCGGCAGATTAGTTGCACCAGGGTGGTCTCAGTGCATCCGGTAGGCGGATGAGGGACAACAGAATTTTCAGTCGGAGGAAGTAACGTTAAGAAAATTATGGAAAAGAGAAGAATTCAGTATGCACCGACAGTAGTGACCAGCACTGTGAGTGGCTGGAGTGATGGACAAAAGGGGTTAAAGTCACCAGGCACGGTGTTGAGGCGGGTTGCAAGCCAGTTGACCATAGAGAACATCGAGGATGAAGTTTAGTTTAAGAGGGGGAGAGTTGTAACACCCAAAATCAGAAAGTCAAGAAAGGAAAGGAAAACCCCTAAGTTAAAGAGGGGTGAGTCCTCGAGTCCTGGGAGGAACTCGGCAAGTCGGAGCGGGATCCGGGTGTAAAGTAAGTGACCGACTCAGCGAGTCGGAAAGTGGACTCGACGAATCTGGTCTGGGTTGGGAAACCATAATTCCGGTAGTTGGTACCCTATTTAAGCATCTTATTCTCTTCCCTAGGGCTCATTTGCGGCCCCTATAGTCCAGAACCCAAAACCCTAAGCCTCCATTGTTGCTTATTCAAGCTTTCTTGCCATTGTGGGTGAATTGAAGGAAGAAGGAATAAGGCAACCATTGGGGATTCAAGGATTGGCAGTAGATCCAGAGTTTGTGGGATTTTCCAAAGCATTTGAAGGTAATGAGTCGCTACCTTCACTCCTTTGCATATAGATCAACCTTTATCATGAGATTTAGGGCTTTTAGGGCAAGTTTGCAAACCATTTCGAGTTAGAAGCCTAGATCTGAAGTTACTACTTCAGATCTAAGCGTATCTTGGTCTAGAGAATCATAAAGCATCAGTCTATGGGATGATTGTTAAGCCCCTTTGTCTTAAACCCTAGTTTATAGTGTTTTGAGCCTAGATCTCCTTAGCTACACGTAAAGTTTGCCACTTTACATAAGGAATAGGCTTTAGAAGAGTGGATCTACAGTTTGGAGTCCATGCATGACTTAAAAGCCTCTTATTATGTGAAGGACTAAATAGACTCGACGAGTCCTTCAAGTCGACTCGACGAGTAGTATGAAGATGGAGATGAACTCGACGACTTGGATGAACAACTCGACGAGTCTGTTGAAGATTGCCTTGGACTTGGAGAGTCTATTCTTGCACTCGGTGAGTCAGGTCGCGAAACACCAAACCCTTCGAGTTAAGACTTAGATCAGTGAGTTGAGTGGGGACCCAGTGAGTGGATATGTCAGGACTCGGAAATCAGTAGACTCGGCGAGTCATGGTCTGACTAGGCGAGTCGAGTCGCGAATGAAAGGGGTTTCAGAGCTTATGGACTCAGCGAGTCAGTCTGCTGACTTGGCGAGTAGGGTCAACCTGGAAGGTTGACTGTGACCAGGACTTTAACTTTTGACTAGATTTGACTTAGTTGACTTTTGAAGGACTGTCAGACTAAGCATCATTTTGATATTGGTAGCTCACAGAGTTAGAGGAGTAGCGGCTCAGAAGGTTGGCGGTTAGCAGCCAGGGGGGTTATCAGCAAGTTCAGTAGTAGCAGGTGAGTTTCCTTCCAGTAGGAACGGGTCTAAGGCCACAATGCCGGCTCGTTTAGTTAGCAGTAGTTCCGGACTTCAGTCTGAGGCAGTAGTTCAGTATGTTTGGAGTCTTTGTGATACAGGCATGGTATGAGTAATGTGTTCCGGATTATGGTCCAATGTAGTATGCAGTATATGTTTTCATGTTATATGCTATGATTATGTGTTTTTGGGATGTTCCATTTTGGGATGTTTGATTTTGGTTCAATTTAAACAAAAGTACTGATCAGTTCAAAACCTGCTCGAGCTAGAGAACCATTTTCTAACCCTGAAGAAGGGAAGCATGTCAATCGATGAATACACGAACAACTTCACAGAAAAGATGGAGTTGCCTTACGTCTTGTTCCGGATGAGCTGACAAAAATCGATAAGTACGCAAAGGGACTTCCATGGGAGTACGCAGTGCTAGTGCATCAGGCGCATACTCTGGAGGCAGCTATCTGGGCTGCCAAGTCTGTGGAGGATATGATTAATGGAAGAGCTACCAGCAAGGTTGAGGTTGGCGAGAATAGGAAATTTGAAGGGTCTACTAAACCCAAAAAAAGAAGAGCAATTTCGATTCCAAGAAGTTTGGGGGACGAGGAAATGAATTGAAATGGTGCGAGAAGTGGAAGAAGAAGCACTCGGGAAAATGTAGCGAGGAAGTAACCTGCTACAAGTGTGGGAAAACGGGGCATTATGCCAATGAGTGCACCATCAACAAGAGGGTGTGCTACGAGTGTCGTGAAGAAGGGCATATTGCTAAGGATTGCCCAAAGAAGAAAGATGCGGGAAGGCCCAAAATTCCACCAAAGCCGAATGTGAGAGCCTTCTAGATGACTCTCGAGGCTGCAAAGGAGGCAGCAGACGTCGCTTAAGGTACCTTTCTTGTAAATGGTTTGCCTTCCAATATACTATTTGATTCCGGAACCAACTACTCCTCTGTGTCGTGTAAATTTGGTAGAAAACTAGCATTACCTGTAAAAAAACTTGATAATGCCCTGATTGTAGAAGTTGCCAGTGGAATGTTCGTACCTGTTAGTAATCGTATTAAAAATGTAGTCATCAACCTAAATGGAAACGAAATCCATGAGGAGCTATTACCCATAGAGTTAAATAGTTTTGACATCGTTTTGGGTATGGATTGGCTTAGTGCCAACAATGTTGAGATTCAATGCTGAAAGAAGATAGTAAGGGTAAACCCACCCAGAAAGGAATCATTTATTGTGTACGGGGACAAACGTAGAGTGAATTCTAGAATCATCTCCCTAATGAAAGCCAGGAAATGTTTGTCCAAAGGATGTGCATTGTACTTGGCATTCATAATCGATGCTAAGAAGGAAAAGAATGAGGTGCAGAATATACTGGTTGTGTGTGATTATCCGGAAGTCTTTCCCGAAGATCTTCCTAGATTACCACCTGATAGGTAAGTGGAGTTTTGGATAGACTTGTTACCAAGTACAACACCGATAGCAAAGGCACTTTACCGATTAGCACCGATGGAGATGAAAGAGCTTATGACACAACTTCAGGAGCTGTTGGACAACGGTTTCATTCGACCTAGTTCATCACCCTGGGAAGCTCCAGTGTTATTCGTGAAGAAAAAGGATGGAAGTATGAGAATGTGTATAGACTACCGAGAGCACAATAAGGCAACGGTGAAGAACAAGTATCCATTGCCGAGGCTTGATGACCTATTCGATCAGCTGCAAGGTTCGAGCTACTTCTCAAAGATCGATCTTAGGTCAGAATATCATCAGCTGAAGGTAAGAGAGTAGGATATTGAGAAGACTGCATTTAGAACGAGATATGGATACTACGAGTTCTTGGTTATGTCATTCAGACTAACCAATGGTCCAGCAGCATTCATGGATTTGATGAATAGGGTTTGTAAACCATTCCTCGATAAAGCCAAGAGGGGCATGGCAAGCATCTACGGGAAGTGTTGGAAGTGTTAAGGAAGGAGAAGATTTACGCTAAGCTCTCCAAGTGTGATTTTTGGATCCGAGAAGTCCAATTCTTGGGTCATGTGGTTAAACAGGAGGGAATAATGGTTGACCTCGCAAAAATTGAAGCTGTAATGAAGTGGGAACGTCCAAAGAGTCCCACGGAGATTCGAAGCTTTCTAGGATTAGCCGGAAATTACCGACGATTTATCCAAGGCTTTTCTTCGATAGCTGCTCCATTAACAGCATTAACCCACAAAGGAGCTACGTATACGTGGAGTGAGAAGCACGATGAGGCATTCGAGAAGCTAAAGAAGAGGTTATGTGAAGCACCGATACTTTCTCTACCCGATGGAGCTGAAGACTTCGCGGTTTACAGTGACGCATCTGGAGTCGGGTTGGGTTGTGTTCTAACCCAGAGAGAATAGGTGATAGCATACGCATCTCGACAATTGAAAGAGCACGAAAAGATTTGCTTTAAAGATATGGAGGCATTACCTCTACGGCACGAAGTGCAAGCTTTTCACAAATCTTAAGAGTCTCCAGTATCTCTTTAATCAGAAAGAATTGAACATGAGGCAACGACGCTGGCTAGAACTACTCAAGGACTATGACTATCAGATACTTTACCACACCGGTAAACCAAATGTTGTTGTTGATGCTCTCAGTCGGAAAGTCAACCTTGAAAGGAAAAGGCCAAGAGCGTTGAGAATTGAAGTCGTCTAGACGATTGTGGAAAGTATCAGGAGAGCTCAAGAAGA
Source organism: Lactuca saligna (assembly GCF_052625555.1). Taxonomy (NCBI): domain Eukaryota; kingdom Viridiplantae; phylum Streptophyta; class Magnoliopsida; order Asterales; family Asteraceae; genus Lactuca; species Lactuca saligna. Next base: position 228,441,220 of record NC_136420.1, on the reverse strand, counting down.
AGCTTTAGAGAAGAATGACCGAAAGGAAGAACATTTGGTCAAAAAATTAGTGTTCGGTACAAACAGTCGAGGACTGAAGGTATTCCAAGATCGGATTTGGGTACCTAAGACAGGAGGAATAAGAGACCTTCTAATGGATGAAACACACAAGACCAAGTACTCGATTCATCCTGGTAGCACTAAAATGTATAAGGACCTAAAACCCTACTACTAGTGGCCGACGATGAAAGTCGATGTTGCGAGTTATGTGGCCGAGTGCGTGACTTGTGCAAGGGTTAAGGCACAACATCAGAAACTGTATGGGAGTTTGGAACCTTTTCCTGTACCCATGGGTAAATGGGAGGACATAACCATGGATTTTGTGACCAAACTGCACAGGACAAAGAGCGGTCACAACATGATTTAGGTGGTCCTGGATCGTTTCACCAAGAGTGCACACTTCATAGCAGCCAACGAAAAGTGGTCTATGGATAAGCTCGCAAATGCTTACGTAAAGGAAATTATAAGACTTCATGGTGTTCCTCTTACAATTATATCAGATCGTGATAGTCATTTCACGTCGAGGTTTTGGAGGAGTCTAAAAGAGGAGTTGGGTACAAAGTTGTGTTTGAGTACTGCTTATCATCCGCAAACTGATGGTCAGATCGAAAGAACGATTCAAACACTGGAAGATATGCTGAGAGCATGTAACCTTGAGTTCCAAGGGAATTGGGACGAGCACTTACCTATGGTAGAATTTTCCTACAACAACAGTTTCCACTCGAGCGTCAAGATGGCACCTTATCAATCCTTGTGCGGATAGAAGTGTCGTACGCCGTCTTGTTGGCTTGAAGCCAGAGAGAAGCAGTTTATGGGCCCCGAGACAGTCCATAAAATTGCTGAGAAACTAAAGGTGACTAGGGAAAGGATGTTAGGAGCTCAGGATCGTCAGAAGAGCTATGCTGAGAAGAAAAGACGATCGATGACCTTCAAAGTTGGGGATTCGGTTTTGTTAAAGTCTCACTGTGGAAGGGACTTATACGATTCAGGAAACGAGGAAAGTTAAGTCCAAGGTTTATTGGACCATTCAAAGTTCTTCACAAGATTGGGAACCAAGCTTACAAGCTGGAATGTCCCGAAGAACTCGATGGTATACATAACACCTTCCATGTGTGTTAGCTGAGGAAATTTACAGGAGAAGTTCCCAACATAATTCCAATCTCAGAGTAAAGGATGGATGAGAATAAAAGGTTGATCGAACACCCTGAGGCAATTGTTGACCGTAAGACTAAGAAGTTACGATGCAAGATGGTTGACTTAGTGCGAGTCCCATGGAAACATTCGAATGGGCCGAATCTCACTTGGGAAACAGAGGATGACATGATGAGTCGCTATCCACATCTATTTGCTGATGCATGATTCCGGGATGGAATCATCCTAAGGGGGAGAGAATTCTAACACCCAGGTTTCGGGGCTAAGCATTTTTGACAATGTAATAGTCTAGGTCAACTATTGTAACTCTTTTTGAAGTAATAAAGATGAAATATTTGAGTATTATGTGAAATTATGTGTATTTATGTGCTTATTATTTTATTATAAATGTATAATTAACAAAGAATAAAAATAAGCATCAAAATTAAAGTGTAAGATTAGCCTGATATCTTTATATAAAGTTGTATTGGTCGAAAAAAGGATTTCGGGGATATAAAGAACGCTGAAATCCGAGTTATAACGAATCGCGACGGAACCGGCACGATACCGGGAAGCGCAAACAGTGAATTTACGATAGAGCGAGATTTAGCCTTAGCAATCTAAACGAAAGTCATAGAATGCGTTAAACCGAGAGTCTCCATAAAAAGAACGCTCAAATCTAACTTCATATGTGAAAGTTATGATTTTTCGAAGTTTCAACTTAGCAGTGTACAACCCGAAATTCGAATAATAGAACGAGTGGTTTTTATCCGACACGGCCTAGACGAGAATCAAAGATCTCGTTAAGAGTAGCGTAACGAGAAAAAGATGGGCGAAAACGGACGTCGGATGAAGAAGTTATGAATTTTTAACGGACTAATCTTGTCCCGGCCTGTTAATTATATAACTTTTAAAATAAAATCAAAATTAGCTGATGGAGTCTAAAAGAAAGTTGTAGAGTACGTTCCCACCTTCGCGTGGATATAAAGAATGGCCAAAACGGAGCTCGTATACGATAGTTACGAATTTTTAAAGATTTCATTCGCATTTACGAAGCCTATTCCTCAATTGATGACGTGGCAAGATCACAGCCGTCGCTTGCGGCCCACGGTCTCGCTTTGGATGGAGGACACACCACCCCTCGCCTACGCCCCGTGTCCGAGAATGAGTATGCCTCGCATACTATGGTTCTTATCCACTCCGAGATCAGTCCACGTGCGAAGACAGCTGGAAGCCTCATCCGAGCCTTACGCCCTGCGTAGCCAAGGAATACGCCCAGTGTAATCCGAGGCCTCGCTAGGTATAAAAGAGGGGCGAGGGTCTCCCACTTTTTGACACCAATTTCTTTCTCTCTCTAAAAAACTTTCTCTCTCTAAGGGTTTTAACCCTCCCCTAAGCCTACGTGATCCCCTAGCACCCTAAGGAAGCCCCGAGGCTCCCGGAGTCCCGAGAAAAAGAGTCTTTCGGTTTCGAAACGCTGCTCCAAATAAAGCCCGATTTTCTTTAAAATCCGCTATAAGTGAGCTAGGCTTACGCAATTTTTAATATAGCTTTCAAATAATTATAGTAATGTTATTAGGTCCTTAAAATAATTATTTGGTGTATTATTATGAGTTATATTGAGTGTTATTTAACGCTTATATAATAATAATAATAGCTAGACTATTAATTAGTCACGGTTGACGTTAGACTAAACCCTAGTGAAATTGATACTAGGTTTTATCGAAGGAAAATTGTTTTGAGAGTATCGAAGCGTTGTCTGAGTGCTGAGTCACCACCTACTCAGGTGAGTGCATAGTTACTTTCTTCTTACACATAGATATGAAGTATTTTATATATTACGTGCTATGTGTGCATATTATCTATATACTTTCTATCTATGCTGGATGAATGATTTTATACAAGTTTTAAATGATTTAAACTATATATGTATTTTATATCTACAATAATGTTGGGGTAAAACATGGGTAGATGTAATAAGATAATGTGTGATAAAATGTTGAGAGGCCTCGATGTTCTTGTTGTTGATCCAGTCATCTAGCGGACTATAGATGATGACCACGGACTCTTCTAGACAGTCCAATGGAACACTAGCAGGCTCGCAACCTGTAGGTGTTTATTTGAACTGTGTGTTTATTTGAACTGTTTGCGCGCCAGGTGTACTCCATCCCCCACATGGTTGCCTTAAGGACATTTATTGTAGAGGAATCCCCTTAGCAGTAGTGTCCATCCCGATGATAGTCCTTAGACTAGGTCCCTTGTGTTAGATGTCTTAGGGACGTAAATTGAGGATAACGGGAACGAGTAATTGGATTTGTTTGGTTTGATAAAGTTCATAAACTTATTTATTGTGGGTTAAAAACCCTATGTGCTGACCAGGCTCCCAAGCCTGACCCACTCAGTTTCTTGGATTACAGGTAGTGGCGCATGAGTATAGATGTGATGTCTTGGGATGAGAGATTAAAGGATTTTAGGCCTGTAAATATGGAATAATGTAGTAAGGCCTATGTTGTATTGTTTATACTTATGTAGTGTATCGAACATGACATCCTGAGTCTTTTTAATGAAATACATTTCTATGGGAATGCTTTTGATAAATCTTTATCATATTTTGTTTTTGGGATAAATTCCGCAACTCTTTTATTAAAAGGTTACTCTGATTTTGAAATAAAGTATAAACAAAACCGGTCTTTTCTGGCCGTGATTTTGGGGATGTCACAATGAAGGAGGGAAACCTTATGACACTTAGATTTTGTGATGTATGCAATCCTATCCATGTAAATCCAACACATATGGCCTGAACGTGTTCAATCTCAATTTCCTGCCTCATGGCAGCACGAGTGCCCACCATTGCCTCCAGGTTTTTAAGCAGCTCACCCTTACCTATCAATGTACTTTCCATTGATCAAGGTGCTTACCTTTATGCATTCAAATGAGAACTCATAGAACTCACATAGATAGTTAACTCAAATGGAATGGCACAGAAACTAGAGTATGTCAGTCACAATAGGTTATAAACCTTAAGTCGTGCGCTAGTGATGATCAACTACGTTTATTCTTGAATTTGTTCTTGAAACTTTTCAAGACATTTAAGACTCGCACTGACTCCTTGACATATAAGCTTCTCATGTCAAGAAACATTTCTTGACAAAAAAAATATTCAAGAGTTAGTGTACTGAGACGCACTTAGAGGATCAATCGTGATATGGTTCATAATCATTAAGACGAATATCCTTATCACTCTTGTGGTGAATAGAGAAAATTTTATCTTTCTCCCCACTTGATTCTTCTTATCCGTTCTGCTATTCATTGAAACTCTTCCAATCAACTCCGAATTACACTTATTCTTATAAGTATAATCATATTTACTAAGCTTTAGTAAATCATGACGAATATCCTTATCACTCTTGTGGTGAACTTGATCAACGCACAACCTAGTGTACTTGATCTCCCAGTCCTTCACTTGACACTTTTTCAAGGAATTAGTCTAATTTCCAAATATGAAAGGTTTTCATTCATCATGCAATACATGTTGCATGATTCCAAGTTTCTATCCAATTGAAACTTGGGCGATGAGAATCTTTCCTTACTTGGTAAATTTTCGACATTTCCACAAATAGAAAAACAAGAATCATATCCAACTCAACATTGCTAAAAGAAAAATATCCATTTTCACACATGCCATTGCCAGGATAAATAAATAACATAAAACTCAAAATTTATTTTATTGCAGAAAAAATTGTGCTTACAATGCAATTCAACTGAAAACTATGCTATTACACATTCCTAAACAATTTATTCTAACTCTAAAGTAGCAGCTCAAATATCTGATCTTTGAATCTATGCGATTGAAATCCATTTCTTCATGATCAGATTCAACACAGTTCTTTCTTAAGCTTCCTTTCTTTTCTTCAATACTGCAAAACATCAAAATGTAATCCTATCACATCATGTATTAAGAATCTAGAATAGGAACTTAAAAGGAGCTAGATAGTGGATTTTACCTGAAGTAGATCCATATGCCATGACTCTCCCATCTCTTAGATCTCTCAGGTAGTTTGGGTAGCTTCGTCTCCAATGCCCCTTCTCTTGGCAATAAAAGCAAATGGACTCTTTTGGCACTTTACATGGGACAATCTCATACTTAGTGCTTTCTAGACTTCCAATGTTACCAGTGTCCATTGAATCTTGGGAGTTTGATTCACTAGACAAATATGCTTGACCAGCACGCTAAATTGAAACGACCCAAAAACACGACCCAAAAATTTTCGTTTTTCAATATAATCAAAACCATAATATAAGTATCATAACATAAAACATACGCGATGTATCCCCAAAACATAATAAAATATTGTGCGGAAAACTATATCATACATCATCAATCCAAAACATCAAAAGACGTCCCCAGGATAAAAGCTATGCTGTGGTGTGTGCGATGCTGTCACCCCGAGCTCTTCCCTTTGCTTGCGGAAGTACCTGAAACCAAACTGAAACCGTAAGCACGAAGCTTAGTGAGCTCCACCAAACTACCACATACCATACAATAACATATAAACACTTATTGGGCCTTGCCCACTGCATCGGGCCGAAGCCCGGAAACTGCATCGGACCGAAGTCCGGAACTGACTGGGACCTTGTCCCCTGCATCGGACCGAAGTCCGGAACTAACTGCATCGGACCGAAGTCCGGAACTGACTGGGACCTTGTCCCCTGCATCGGACCGAAGTCCGGAACTGACTGGGATCTTGTCCCCTGCATCGGACCGAAGTCCAGAACTAACTGCATCGGACCGAAGTCCGGAACTGACTGGGACCTTGTCCCCTGCATCGGACTGAAGTCCGGAACTAACTGCATCGGACCGAAGTCCGGAACTGACTGACTGAACATGGCATAGCATAACACATCAACTAGCATAACACATATACGACATGCTACATCGGGCCGTGGCCCGGAACACATAGTACTTAACACATAAAACATAGCACACAAATCTTGTTCGAGCCACGAAGGCATCGAACATACTAACTACTGCATCGGACCTAAATCCGGAAACTACAGCTAACTGAACGGGCCGGCATTGTGGCCTTAGACCCGTTCCTACTGGAAGGAAACTCACCTCGTAAGCTGGCTGCTGTGTGTGTGGCTCGGAAAGCTAACGGCAGCTGCTCCTGAATCTCCTCGACTACAAGTCCATAAACACACTCAATCAAATACTAAACACTACGCTTGGGGTAAAATGACTCTTTTACCCTCGGTCAAAGTCAATTCTCTTTTGGGCTGACTCGCCGAGTTGGGCCACCCAACTCGCCGAGTCCTACTTCTCACTTTACACTCTTACTCGCTGCTACTCGCCGAGTCTGGCATCGACTCGACGAGTATCCTCTTGATCCAAGAACTCAACCAATCTTCATCTGACTCGCCGAGTCGTATGAACAGACTCGACGAGTTGTTCTTGATCCCAAGAAGATTGCCTTGGACTCGCCGAGTTGATGAACAACTCGCCGAGTCCCTCCATCACTGAGTTTACCCTCAACTCGCTGAGTCCACTCCCTAACTCACCTCGTCCACTCGACACTGATAAAACTGAAGAACTCGGGACTCGCGACCCAACTCGTCAAGTCATTCTTCCGACTCGCCGAGTTGCCGCCATGCAACTGATTTTTACTTGATTTTGTTTGAATCCAATGCATACAATTGATAGATCTGAGTCCAATAAGCTGATTTACCACGTAAAGTTTCCAACTTTACGTGTACAACCTCATGAATAAGGGAAATAAGGCTAAATGATGCATAAAATGGGTAGATCTATGGTTATCATGCAATATAACTCCAAAAAGACAGTAGATCTGGGCTCTACAACACCCCAACATTCAGATCCATAGCTATTTCGACTTAATAAGACGTTCATGCAAACATAAGGCTTGGAACAAGCATCAACTAGCTCTTAGGAGAGCTCTAATGGAAGTTTAAAGCCTATAACAAGATGGAACTCCGAAAGTACCTCAATTAACTCTGATTTGGCCCTGGATCTTTGCACTACAACAGTTCTCCTTGCTTCTTCCTTCTTCTCCTTCTTCACACCTTCACAAAATGACACCAAAACACATATAAGCTCTTCAAGGGAGGATTAGGGTTCTATCACTGCGTTCTCAGGGTGAGGGAGGCGAGAATGGGGGTTATAAGGTGGTTTAAATAGTGGGCAACCCGGGGAATTTAGGGTTTCACCCAGACAGATGGACTCGCCGAGTCAGGGATATGGACTCGCCGAGTCCCCGGCTCACGCGTGCCCTCAGGCGCGACCCTACTCGGCGAGTCAGGATAGAACTCGCCGAGTCCCTATTGAAAAACTCACTATAATTACCAATAAATCAACATACCGGGAACGGGTCGTTACAATTCTCCCCCACTTGTCTCAGACTTCGTCCTCGAAGTCTGCTACGGCTGGATCTGCAAATAACTCCGGGTAGTTCGCTCTCATTTCCTATTCAGCCTCCCACGTCCATTCAGACCCCTTCCGGTGCTGCCACTGCACCTTTACTAGCTGAATTACCTTGTTCCTCAAGGTCTTGGTCTTCCGTTCCAGAATCGCGACCGGCTTCTCGATATGATTTAGGCTGCTATCAACCTGAATGTCCTCTAAGGGAACGACTGCTGTCTCATCCACCAAACACTTCCTCAACTGCGACACGTGGAAGGTGTTGTGTATCAGACTAAGCTCCTCAGGAAGATCTAACCGATAAGCAACCCGACCCACCCGGGCCAAAACCCTGAAAGGACCAATAAATCTGGGGCCCAATTTGCCCCTCTTCCGGAACCTGATGACACCTTTCCAAGGTGAGACTTTCAGAAGAACCATATCTCCCACCTGGAACTCCAAGTCCAAATGCCTCCTGTCGGCGTAGCTCTTCTGCCGACTCTGCGCAGTCTGCAGCCTACTACGGACCTGCTGGATCAACTCAGTCGTCTTGAGCACCACTTCGGTGCTCCCGATGACTCGCTGACCGACCTCGCCCCAACAAATCGGGGTCCTGCACTTCCTGCCATATAACATCTCAAAAGGAGGTCGATCAATGCTCGCATGATAACTGTTGTTATACGAGAATTCCGCTAACGGAAGATACGTATCCCAACTGCCCCCAAAATCTAAAACACATGCCCTAAGCATGTCCTCGAGAGTCTGAATCGTCCTCTCGCTCTGCCCGTCAGTCTGAGGATGAAAAGCGGTGCTGAAATGGAGACGAGTACCCATCTCATCGTGGAATCGCTTCCAGAATCTGGACGTGAAACGAACATCTCGGTCCGACACCACCGATACCGGAACTCCATGACGTGCCACAATCTCTCGCACATAGATATCGGCTAACTTTTCCGCCAATATACTCTCCTGAATCGGAATAAACTGGGCACTCTTCGTCAACCGATCCACTACTACCCATATCGAGTCCACTCCGCGTGCGGTCCTGGGGAGCTTGGTGACAAAATCCATGGTGATATCCTCCCATTTCCACACGGGAATGTCTAACGGCTGCATCTTGCCGTGAGGTCTCTGGTGCTCCGCCTTGACCTTCCGGCAGGTCAAACATTTCTCCACATACCAAGCGACATCTCGCTTCATGCAGGGCCACCAATAATCAGGTCGAAGGTCTCGGTACATCTTCGTTGCTCCTAGGTGGATAGAAAATCGAGACTTATGAGCCTCGTCCATCAATACTTGCCGTACCCCACCCCAGTACGGTACCCATATCCTACCATGAAGCGTCAACAAACCCCGACTGTCGTAATCAAACGAAGCTACTCGGCCCACTATCCTCTCGCACTTCTGCCTCTCCTCCTTGAGGCCCTCCATCTGAGCCTGCTTGATCCGCTCCAACAACGGAGTGATCACTGTCATCCTCATACACAGATCTCTGATAGGGGCCGTCGACACCTTGCGGCTCAGGGCGTTGGCCACCACATTGGCCTTCCCTGGATGATAAAGGATCTCACAGTCATAGTCCTTCAGCACGTCTAACCATCTCCTCTGCCTCATGTTCAAACTCGGCTGATCCATAAGATATCGCAAACTCTTGTGATCCGTGTAAATAGTACAGCGGACCCCATAAAGGTAATGTCTCCAAATCTTGAGGGCAAACACAACTGCCCCCAGCTCCAAATCGTGGGTAGGATAATTAGCCTCGTGAGCCTTCAACTGTCTCGAGGCATAAGCTACCACATGGCCTCGCTGCATCAATACTGCTCCCATACCTGTGATCGAAGCATCACAATAGACTACGAAATCCTCTACTCCCTCCGGCAAGGTAAGGATCGGAGCCTCGCACAATCTCTGCCTGAGAGTCTCGAACGCCGCCTGCTGCTCAGGCCCCCAATGAAAAACCACCGACTTCTTGGTTAGTCGGGTGAGCGGCACTGCTATCTTGGAGAAGTCCTGAATAAATCTCCGATAATACCCTGCCAACCCCAGGAAGCTCCGAATCTCAGATGGAGATCTCGGGACCTCCCACTGCATCACGGCCTCAATCTTGGCCGGATCTACCAAAATACCCTTCTGGTTGACGAGATGACCAAGAAACTGCACCTCGCGCAACCAGAACTCACACTTGGAGAACTTTGCGAAAAGTCTCTCCCTCCTCAAAGTCTCCAACACCTCCCGCAGGTGCTCCTCGTGCTGCCCCTGTGTCTTGGAATACACCAAGATGTCATCTATAAACACAATCACCGACTGATCCAGCATCGGTCTGCACACGCGGTTCATGAGATCCATGAACGCGGCTGGGGCATTGGTGAGCCCAAATGGCATCACCACGAACTCATAATGACCATACCGGGTCCTGAAAACAGTCTTCTGTACATCCTCATCTCTAACCCTCATCTGATGATAACCGGAGCGTAGATCGATCTTGGAGAACCAAGACGCTCCCTGAAGCTGATCAAACAAGTCATCTATCCTCGGAAGTGGGTAACGGTTCTTCACCGTTACTTTGTTCAACTCCCGATAATCAATGCACATACGATGCGACCCATCCTTCTTCCTCACAAATAAGATCGGCACTCCCCAAGGCGAACTGCTCGGCCGAATGAAACCCTTGTCTAACAGCTCCTGAAGCTGTGTAGACAACTCCTGCATCTCAGGGGGAGCAAGTCGATATGGTGCTTTGGCTATCGGAGCCGCACCAAGAACTAGGTCGATCCTGAACTCAACCTACCTCTCTCGAGGTATCCCCGGCAAATCCTCGGGAAACACATCCGGGTAGTCACGAACAATAGGAACATCATCAATCGTCGTCTTGCCCTTCTCCCGGGCATCCAAGACGTAAGCCACAAAACCGGCGCAACCCTGCTGAACATAGCGCCTCGCCCTTGCGGCGGAACAAAAGATCGGTCCTCGCTGGGGCCTCTCGCCCTGAATCACTATCTCTCCCCCACTGGGAGTGCGAACCCTCACTAGCTGAAGCTCACAATCAATCACCGCCCCATTGGGGCTGAGCCAATCCATGCCCACAATAACTTTATTCCCACGCAGTGGAATAGGAACCAGGTCCACTGAAAACTGCTCATCAAATATCTGAAGGGAACACCCTCTATGTACTTTGCCGACCCTCACGGTCCTATCATCTGCTATCTCAACCTCTAATGGACAATCCAGCTCCCCTGGAGCTCTGCTAAATCTCTTGCTAAGCGCAAGCAATACAAATGATCGGGTAGCCCCCGAATCGAACAATACCAAAGCAGAAATGTCGTTCACAGAGAACGACCCTAAATAATGTTGGGTTATGAGCATTCTAACACTCCTAAGTGTACATGCAACCCTAAATACCTTGGATCTATGTTTTCTCTATTATACATGCAAATATGAACATCCAAGGTATTATCCTAATCTAGCATTCAATATTATCAATATAACAAGATAGAATACATACCTCTTGATGGTGCTTGTCTTCATGAAGCTTGAGTGCCTAGTGCCCCAAGTGTGACACCTCAAATGGTTCACACAACACCATAAGCACTTGGAATAACTTAGAGAGAAATTAGAACACTTCATGAAATCGTCTAGCCCTCATACACATACATAGTCACGATTTCTTGAGCCATGGGTTTCTTTTATATGGTGGCTATTAGGGTTACACCATGTAACTCATGACTTTACCCATTCCTTATGCTCCATGGATTTTAACCTCCATGGAGTATCCATGGGTCACCCCATGGACTTAGTCCAACATAAGGAATCTTGGATCACAAGCCCACATATATAAGAATGAATGATTTACACAATCAACCCATATACTTAATTAGTCTCCTTTTGATCACTTAATTAATTCCAAATTAATTCTTGATCAATACTAATTAAATAACCTTATTAATATATTAGAACTTATAATATATTAACAAACCTTAAGTGTTATTTCTCTCATTTTAGTCTATCCAAGTGCATGATGCCATGCAACCCAAATGGACCATGCCGGGTCGGGTCAAGTTTTACCAATTATAGTTATGGACTTAGACATTAATCCAACAGTCTCCCACTTGGATAAGTCTAAAACTATTATTGCAAGTATGAATTCAAAACCCGACTAGCAATCGTAGCTCTCAAAAGCTTCTGTCGAACTCTGATCTTGTAGATGAACTCTGATCTTGTCAATGACTTGTCCATTAGATAAGGGATCATATATTCCTCCATTCTAGATATCATATGGACTGAGACATGGATTATAATCATTCTCTCTGTCCATTTTTTGTTTCCCGATTTCCGATTTATGACGACTGACTAATTGAACAAATCAAATCAGTCCTGGCCTGGCCGAGCACTTCCATTTGTCATCATCAAATCATCGAGGGGCCCACAGATATCGCTTTTATCCCGAAGGTAAAAGGAATGGATAAACTTCGACTCATATGGCTTGTTCTACTACTTGTTGAATCATACACAAAGACACGTTTTATAACATCGAGTTACCAATGCGTTTCGTGTAATCAATGTACTATCAACTCATAGTAACAACTCATATCTCTAGGTTTGAAGAATATAAGATATTATCGTCTCATGATCACTCATGATAAAACCCATGAAGTGATTCCAATGAGCGCGGGTTGAATCCAATACTCAGAACTTATGATCACTCATGAGTGTTGTAGCCCTTTGTCCAACAACTTAGACCTCTACAAGCCAACCCATGACAGTCTTAATTCATATCTACTTCCAACATATGACCGACTGTGGATGGTTTGAATAACGTAGTCATTCCGGAAGAATAACCTAGTTTATTCTGGAAGTCAAAACATGCAAAATGAAACACAAGAATAATTGAATCCAATATGGTCTCAGAACTTATGAATATAAATAAAACACCTTTTATTTATCACCATATGATTACACATTATTCATTGTATACTGTTTCAACTATCAACATTATTCTTGAATTTAAAACAATAGTTGTCCCATGCTCCAAGCATGCACACTATGTTTTCTAAACACTAGTCATGCCATACACCAACTATGCATAATATGTTTGTCTATGATCTTTATTTTGTGAACTAGATCAAATGAACATAACTTCAATGATTCTCTTTTCACACTCCCAAATCCTTACTGCAAATGCAAGAATTCCAAATTCATATCATTTACTGAAATCTGTTAGATTCTAAACTTATATGCATCGATCCTCTTGTAATGATTATGCACAAAGTCAGAAAGACTTAACAACAATCATTACAGAGCATTCCAAAGGAGATCAAGTCCTTGGAACCATCCTTCTTGCATTAAGTTTCCTTAATCTTACACAGATTGAAAATTCTAACTTTGAAACATTTCCAGATTCCATTTCGACTATCACTTCTGAACAAGAGTTGCCTCCTTACAGATTATGTCAATATGGTCCTTCCAGAATTATCACTATACTTCCAACTGTCCTTGAGCAACCAATCTTTGGTAAACCTTAGATTTTCCTTGACAATTGTTTAATCCTTTTAGTCATATCCAGTTCTAAACCTTTTCCCTTCTTAATGCCCTAGGCATTTGGAAAATTTTAGAAAGGATGAATATAGCACATGTAATCGATCCTATATCCGAAGGATATGGGACACAATTCATGATGTCTCACATAAAGACTAAACCAGTCTTTTGCTATAACATTTCCATTTCTACTCGCCAAGTTCTCATAATTCAGATTATGAAAAGGGATGCCGTAATCATAATCGAATTTAAGAACGCAAATAATGGACCCATATACATAATTTCCTTATGTTGAGCCATTCCAACATGAAATTCATATATATCCTTGACTAAATGATTAAAACCTCACGATCTAAGCTTATAGATTTGAGATGAAGTATAATTTCCTCTCCCCTAATTATAGCAAAACAACTTTTTCCCAATTGAAACCTTTTGTTTTCTATAATTAACATTGCTAGCTTGAAATACTTATCGTAATTATCATGCTCCTACTAACATGATGATTATTAGCATAACACTTATGCTCCCACTAGCTTTGACATGTACTCAGAAAGCTCGACTTCTAGAAATCAATACTTTATTGACTTTCTGACCAAAGTTCAGATTTCTGATACTAGATTGTTTTGATAAGACTTTATCAAAAACATACACCTTCCTTAGATAGCTTATCGGTGTGTCAAAACAATTTTAAGAACTATGAAAAGGGATGCCGTAATCATAGTCTTGATCGTTTTGACCTTTGCCATTTCTCACAAGTCCAAGTTAGTGTGCCGGTAAACCACACACGCTCCACTAACGACTTTGAGATCACAATTGCTATCTAGCTAAAATCTACTTAGTGGAAGTGTTTCCTCACCATCATTTTCATGAATCGGAGAGAAACCTTATAACACTTAGATTTAATGGTGTATGTGTTCTTATCCATGTGAATTGTCAAAATCATAGTCACAAGACAAGGATAATGACAAATCCAAACTCATATGGACTGAACTCAATCTTAATTTCTTGCCACCTGGTAGCTCAAGGGCCTACCATTGCTTCCAAGTTGTTGTGCAACACATTGAGAGCTCTAAGAACTCATATGCAAAGCCAACTTTAACTAGAATGGGCACAGAATATGTCAACACGATAGGTTATAAACCTCAAGTCGTGTGCTAGTGAAGAACTTCAGGTTTCATTCTTGATTAGTTCTTGAGAATTTCAAAACCTTTAAGACTCCCACTGTCCTCTTGACCTATAAGACTCCCTTGTCAAACATCCAAGAGATAGTGCGGATTCTAATCAAGACAAACACTTCACACAATTGGCCGAAGTTGGTCTTTGTTTTATCCAAAACATCACAACTTACCAATTTCAAATGTACAAGAGTAGAAAACTTTTACTCTTACATTTGACAAGTGTTTTAAACCTTCTTTGAGACATGTCACTCAAGTTACAATCTTGGAGTATGACTCTAAGACTTGTATTGGAACGAAGTATGACTCATCTTCTTGATTTAACCATTTCAACAATTCAAGATCCCTTCTTCTTAGTCATAAGAATGCACTAAGACTTCCTTAGAGAACTAATTTTGATATGGTTTCTTAATCATTGAGATGATCACAAAGCTGATACTAAAGTACTCTCCCATCTTTTCAGATTTGAGAACCTTTTATCCTTCTGCCTAACTTGATTCTTCTTATCCGCTCTGCCATGCATTGGAACCTTTTCCAATGTCTCAGAGTTACACTTAAGCTTGTAAGTATTATCATATTTACTGAGCTTTAGTAAACTATGACGAATAGCCTTACATCTTTTATGGTGGACTTAATCAGTGCACATGACTATGTACTCGATCCCTTAGTACATTACTTGACTCACACATCCATGTGAACAAGTAATTAGTCTTAATTTTTCCAATACTTGAAAGTTCTCATTCATCATGCTATACAACTTGCATGATTCCAAGTCCCGGTCCAATTGAGACTTGGGTGATGAGAATGTTTCCTTTATTTGATAAATTTAGACATTACCACAAATGAAGGAATCAATTTCATATTTCCACTCTTGCTATTAATGGAATCATATAAGCAACAATTTTTTTTCCTCAAATGCCATTGTAAGGATATTTTTTAAAATAAATAAAATAAAAAATTTTTCTTTTATTTTAAAACTATGCGGAAAAACTTATCCTTACAATCCATATGAAAACTTGTTGTTATCTATTCCTAAGCAATATCTCATAACTCCTAAGAAGTAGCTCAAGAATCCGATTTTCAAACTACGCAATAGAAATCCATCTACGCGATCAGATTCAGCATATTCTTTCTTTAAGTTCCTTTACTTTTCTTTGATTCTTAAAACATTACCATGTGACCCAGTCACATCATGTATCAGGAATTTGAAAATAGAAACTTAACAGAGTTAGATTAGTGGACTTTTACCTGAAGTAGAGTCAATCTTATTGACTTTAACATCCTTAGGTAAATTAGGCAGCTTCGCAACTAATGACCCTTACTTTGGCAATATAAACATATGGACCCTTTGATAATGGTACACAGGACTATTACAAACTTAGCTTTTCTCTTTACCATTTGTTCAACCGAGTTGACTATGGCCGATCCCTTTCCATTGGGAAGAGAATGCTTTTTCTGTATTTCCAGTGTCACCATTGTCAATGTCCATAAAGTTTTAGGAAGTTGATCTTAACAATAGATAAGATCATTAAGGGTCTTGTCATAGTCTATTTCATAGGTGTCCCAAAGGAACTCACTATGTGACTTAGAAAGTGATTGAACCACCAACTTTCTCAAGACTTTGACACCCAACTCTCCCGGCTTGTCAATATGTGACTACATCTCCAAGATGTGATCACACCTAGACCTTTACTTGCCAATAGGGCTCGAGTGACTTTAAACTTTTAAAGAACTTGTGGGTTAGGGAGAATAATTGGAGGAGGATAAATAAGTATGATATCCATGGGACATCATCTTCATTAGGAAAGCTTGTTTCAAGATATTTGGGAAGATCATAAATGTCTAAACCAGACATCTTTTGGGAGATATTCAAGATAGTTGATTTTAAAGTCCTTAATATGACACCCAATATGAAATATTAAGGCTAGGACCCAACAGACTATTTTATAACTTAGAAGAGGTATGTTGTAATCCAAGCTATAAAACAATTTGAAGGTAGGTGAATGACGATTCACCAATTTCCACCAAGATAAACGAAATGTATTATTAGGTTTTAATTGGATTTGAAATTCCTAGATCTTTTGAGATTCATTGAACTGTTCAATGGCATGTTTCAATCTCGAGTGTGCCCTTCAAGTTTTGTGACTGGGATGCCGAGGATCACAAAACAAGGTGTGAAGTAACCATGAAAATTACTTGGTACCCTTAAGTGTTTACCCCTCAATCGATGTGCCGGTTAACCACACACGCTCCACCGATACTATGATAAACATTAAGTCACCCTTTGCCTACCTTGTTAAATACGAGTTAGTGTGCCGGTTAACCACACGCGCTCCACTAACCGACTCAAACAAAGTGCAAAGTGTAATTTCATGGATTAGCACCTTATTCACATTTTCCTAAGTAACTAAGATTGGGTTTTTATAAGAGTTTAGTTACTTAGTATTTATCATTAATACTTTTAATGAAGGGAGAATTAAAGTCATGTCAAACCCGTTCGGCTAACGACCCTCCACCAGTCAAGCAAGCGGTGGGTGAGAGTGGACACCCATTAAGTTGCCATTTTATAGGCAACAACCTTATACCCACCTTATAGACCGGCTTCGTGAATGAGGCGTACTAGCGGTAAGACCGACTTTACTCTTATACATATATATATTATTAACTTATAATATTATAAAGTATAAGGGTTGAATTTTAACTTTTAAAATTCTAAGGGCTAACTTGGAATTAAAGTATTCATAAGAGAAAACTTTACAAATTCCAAAACTTGAGGGAAAGTTTTGAAACTATTCAAAACTAATTAATTCCATAACTTATATGTTTAAAGTAGTTTTAATCCAAAAACTCTTCAAGTTCCATAACTTGAGGACAAATTATGGAAGACTTTAAACTAATAAAGAATTAACTTTTTCTTTATTTTATAACTTATGAAATTAATTAAGGTTACATTATTTTTTTTTTATTTATTTAATGAAGAGACTCTTGGTCCTCCATAACTTGAGGATAAATTATGGAGTCATAACTCCAATTAATTAGAACTAGACTCTTCATTTTTGTAACCTTTGCCAACTTTATGAGTTTTATGAGTCTTTAATGTGACTCTTCATGTAACTTGATGATAAGTTACACAAACACATTTTATACTCAACTCTTAGATTAAAATGGATTGAAAACAACTATTTCATTCAACTTTTCTATTAATCTAAGAAACTCATAAGAACAAGATAATTCAAATCAAACTTTTTCATGTAATTAGTCTAACCTTTAAACTAATACAAAACATGAATCTATTGATAATTATCTTTGAAAATGGATTAGCATGAACATTACCACATTAAAAACAAGTTTATAAGTTCAAAAACAACTTAGGGTAATGTTCCTAGTCCATTTCTAGCCAAAAACCTCGAAGATATGCTGTCTGGGGTCCAACTCGTCGAGTGCATGAACACAACTCGGCGAGTTGGATGCATTTTGCCTTGGACTCGTCGAGTCCCTTCATGGACTCAGCGAGTCAGTTGGGCTGACAGCATCAAAACTTGATTTTTCAGCTTCTATTGCAGGTATAACAAGAAAACAAGCCTAGGCTCTGATACCATTGTTGGGTTATGAGCATTCTAACACTCCTAAGTGTACATGCAACCCTAAATACCTTGGATCTATGTTTTCTCTATTATACATGCAAATATGAACATCCAAGGTATTATCCTAATCTAGCATTCAATATTATCAATATAACAAGATAGAATACATACCTCTTGATGGTGCTTGTCTTCATGAAGCTTGAGTGCCTAGTGCCCCAAGTGTGACACCTCAAATGGTTCACACAACACCATAAGCACTTGGAATAACTTAGAGAGAAATTAGAACACTTCATGAAATCGTCTAGCCCTAATACACATACATAGTCACGATTTCTTGAGCCATGGGTTTCTTTTATATGGTGGCTATTAGGGTTACACCATGTAACTCATGACTTTACCCATTCCTTATGCTCCATGGATTTTAACCTCCATGGAGTATCCATGGGTCACCCCATGGACTTAGTCCAACATAAGGAATCTTGGATCACAAGCCCACATATATAAGAATGAATGATTTACACAATCAACCCATATACTTAATTAGTCTCCTTTTGATCACTTAATTAATTCCAAATTAATTCTTGATCAATACTAATTAAATAACCTTATTAATATATTAGAACTTATAATATATTAACAAACCTTAAGTGTTATTTCTCTCATTTTAGTCTATCCAAGTGCATGATGCCATGCAACCCAAATGGACCATGCCGGGTCGGGTCAAGTTTTACCAATTATAGTTATGGACTTAGACATTAATCCAACAAATAAAACATACCCACATAAGTAATACTCAACCGATATAATAACAATTAAAGATGAAGGAATGATTCATACCCGTCACCACATCAGGAGTCGCTCGCGCCTCCTCTGCTGTCATCTGAAATGCCCTGCTCTTCGCCACTGGCGCATCAGCTCGGCCCTGCCGGCCATCCGTAATCCTCAAGGTGGCAGGGGCAGGTGCAACCACCTTCCCTGCTACAGCTAAACTGGGACACTGGGATCTTTTATGTCCCCTCTGATTGCACTGAAAGCAAACCAGATCTGATGTTGTAACCGTAGTAGCAGGGGTCGTACAATCCCTACTCAAATGCCCAGTCCGACCGCACTTGTAGCAGCCGGAACTCCCTACCTTGCACGCCCCCTCGTGCAGTCTCCCACCCTTGCCACACCGACCGTGGCTCTGCTGACTCCTAGACCTGTGATCTGAAACCTTGGGCTTTTTGCCCACACTGCCTGAACCCGAAACCGCCTCCGGTTTCCTCTTCTTCTCCATCTCGAGATCAATCTCCCTCTCTCTAGCACTGGCAATCATGTCGTCCAGCGTTTTACAACTGGACCGGCTCACAAACATACGGATGTCACTCCGTAACATCTCATGATAACGGGCCTTCTTCATCTCCTCATCGGCTGCATACTGAGGAACAAGAAGGGCCCTCTCCCTGAACTTGGTGGTGATCTCCGCCACTGTCTCTGTAGTTTGGGTAAGGTCCTGAAACTCCCTAGCTAACTGCTGCACCTCAATGACCGGTGCAAACTCCGCCCTGAACCTGGTAGAGAAATCAGCCCAGGTCATGGCATCTAATGCCGCATCATCCCCGATGGCATGTCCGACCTCCTCCCACCAATCCCGTGCCCTGTCCTTCAGGAGACAGGACGCCAATCTGACCTTGTCCCCCTCGGGACACCTGCTAGTGCGGAAAGCGTTGGCCACATCCGCCAACCATCTGGTACTCGCTATGGGGTCCCACGCCCCATGATAGTCTGGAGCTCCGCATGCCCTGAACTCCCTGAACGTAAGTGTGCGCGACCCCATCACGGCCGCCATCTCAGCACAGCAAGTACTCAATCTCTCATCCATCAGCTCTAAAATACCCTCCTTGATCGAACCGAAGATCACAGGAGTCTGCTCCAGTATGATGCGGGTAACCTCAGAAGAAAGGAACTCTCTAGTCTGCTCATCCATCTGCCCGACCTCCGGGCCTGATCCCGATCCTGATCCCCCTCCGGCATCTGAGCTGCCGACTGCTGGCCTCGGATGCAAAACTACCATTCTGAAACATATCATAACCACATCAGAACACTGAAATATCTCAAGGTATCATGACACTGCTAATAGCTTCCTGGTCTTGTCTTGGCCTTCCTTGATTCGAGTACGGATCCTCTGCTTTCAGTAGTACGGGCCCATACTACCTTCCACATCTACCCATACTTTCCTCAAGAACTGCCTTGACTCACCAAGTCACTTCTACTACTGCTATTCTCTGCTACTCTCATCCTAGGCTTGCCCTAGGGAAACCTCAAGCTCAACACGACTGGTCCTCAGCTATTGTAGGTCTCCTCATAATGCCAGTTAGCCACCACCTAAACACCATCACATGTGATGAGGATCAAATAATCCTTCAAGTAAAAGATCTGTCCCTACAACGGTTGGACTCAAACAAGAGCTGCGCAATAGGGCCAGTTCCAGCACTCTGGGATTATTCAAACCTAATTACATGTGGTGTGATGTGTTCACCTAATGGCTAACTCCCAGTACTCAGAACCCCACCAAGCACGAAGCAAGCAGCATTCGGATAAGGGAAACAGACTCAGGCAAAAGCTATTCTCATAACAAGAAACTGCACTAGCATAGGATGCTAAACTCATACTATCAGGCATAACCTAAACAGGCTATCCTACTGCTGTCTACTCAATTCTAGCATGCAATGCTCATAAGGCCGTAACACATAAGCAGGCACATAAGGCATTCTCCTAGATCCTTAGCCCTATACTAGCATGCTGTTCTACTGAAACTGGAACTGAACAAATAACTTGTATGGGTAATTTGGGAGTACTTACTTAAGCTCGGCTGACCGCATGCACACACCTCTATCTTGTTAAAACAATTCTTTCTTTCTAAGTGCTTTCAAAATTCTTGTTGTAAAACATTTTTATTTTACTAAAATCTTTTATTTCCCTTAGTTTGAGTTCAGATACACCCGGAAGTGTATCCGAATCCCTCAAACCAGGGCTCTGATACCAACTTGAAACGTCCCAAAAACACGACCCATAAATTTTCGTTTTTCAATATAATCAAAACCATAATATAAGTATCATAACATAAAACATACGCGATGTATCCCCAAAACATAATAAAATGTTGTGCGGAAAATTGTATCATACATCATCAATCCAAAACATCAAAAGACGTCCCCAGGATAAAAGCTATGCTGTGGTGTGTGCGATGCTGTCACCCCGAGCTCTTCCCTTTGCTTGCGGAAGTACCTGAAACCAAACTGAAACTGTAAGCACGAAGCTTAGTGAGCTCCCCCAAACTACCACATACCATACAATAACATATAAACACTTATTGGGCCTTGCCCACTGCATCGGGCCGAAGCCCGGAAACTGCATCGGACCGAAGTCCGGAACTGACTAGGACCTTGTCCCCTGCATCGGACCGAAGTCCGGAACTAACTGCATCGGACCGAAGTCCGGAACTGACTGGGACCTTGTCCCCTGCATCGGACCGAACTCCGGAACTAACTGCATCGGACCGAAGTCCGGAACTGACTGGGACCTTGTCCCCTGCATCGGACCGAAGTCCGGAACTAACTGCATCGGACCGAAGTCCGGAACTGACTGACTGAACATGGCATAGCATAACACATCAACTAGCATAACACATATATGACATGCTACATCGGGCCGTGGCCCGGAACACATAGTACTTAACACATAAAACATAGCACACAAATCTTGTTCGAGCCACAAAGGCATCGAACATACTAACTACTGCATCGGACCTAAATCCGGAAACTACTGCTAACTGAACGGGTCGGCATTGTGGCCTTAGACCCGTTCCTACTAGAAGGAAACTCACCTCGTAAGTTGGCTGCTGTGTGTGTGGCTCGGAAAGCTAACGGCGGCTGCTCCTGAATCTCCTCGACTACAAGTCCATAAACACACTCAATCAAATACTAAACACTGCGCTTGGGGTAAAATGACTCTTTTACCCTCGGTCAAAGTCAATTCTTTTTTCGGCTGACTCGCCGAGTTGGGCCACCCAACTCGCCGATTCCCTCCATCACTGAGTTTACCCTCAACTCGCTGAGTCCACTCCCTAACTCACCTCGTCCACTCGACACTGATAAAACTGAAGAACTCGGGACTCGCGACCCAACTCGTCGAGTCATTCTTCCGACTCGCCGAGTTGCCGCCATGCAACTGATTTTTACTTGATTTTGTTTGAATCCAATGCATACAATTGATAGATCTGAGTCCAATAAGCTGATTTACCACGTAAAGTTTCCAACTTTACGTGTACAACCTCATGAATAAGGGAAATAAGGCTAAAGGATGCATAAAATGGGTAGATCTATGGTTATCATGCAATATAACTCCAAAAAGACAGTAGATCTGGGCTCTACAACACCCCAACATTCAGATCCATAGCTATTTCGACTTAATAAGACGTTCATGCAAACATAAGGCTTGGAACAAGCATCAACTAGCTCTTAGGAGAGCTCTAATGGAAGTTTAAAGCATATAACAAGATGGAACTCCGAAAGTACCTCAATTAACTCTGATTTGGCCCTGGATCTTTGCACTACAACAGTTCTCCTTGCTTCTTCCTTCTTCTCCTTCTTCACACCTTCACAAAATGGCACCAAAACACATATAAGCTCTTCAAGGGAGGATTAGGGTTCTATCACTGCGTTCTCAGGGTGAGGGAGGCGAGAATGGGGGCTATAAGGTGGTTTAAATAGTGGGAAACCCGGGGAATTTAGGGTTTCACCCAGACAGATGGACTCGCCGAGTCAGGGATATGGACTCGCCGAGTCCCCGGCTCACGCGTGCCCTCAGGCGCGACCCTACTCGGCGAGTCAGGCTAGAACTCACCGAGTCCCTCTTGAAAAACTCACTATAATTACCAATAAATCAACATACCGGGAACGGGTCGTTACATAAATAATTGCTGATTTGGTAGCTATAAGAAAATAGGTGAGATCAATTAGGGTCACGTCGTGTTCCATCATATAGTACTCTCTTACAAACTCACTATATGATCCAGGAAGTGACTAAAGAACCCAGTCAATAGCCAACTCACTTGAAATCTCGACACCTAACATCCTTAACCGAAAAATGTGTGACTTCATCTCTAAGACGTGTGCACACACATGTTTTCCCATCTTTGTGTTTACTTGCCGAAAGGTCTTGAGTGAGTTTGAACTTTTCAAGCCTTCAAACTTGTGGGATATGGAGAATAATTTTAGGAGGTGGTGGAAGTTAATCATGATCTCTTGTTCCTCGATCATATCATGGAATATCATCTTCAAAGAATTCAGGAAGACCATGATTGTCAGAACTAGACATCTACAAAACGTGAGAAAATTCAAGTTAAATTGATTGAGTCCTTAATAAAACACCCAAATGTGATATTAAGGCTAGGATCCAACATAATATTCTACAACCTAGAAGAGGGATGTCGTAATCTAGTTGTAGAATATTTGAAGGTTGGTAAATGACCATTTACCAATTTCCACCATGAAAAACGAAAATGAAGTTTAAGTTTTTAATGAATTGAAACTCCTAGATCTTTTGAGATTCGTTGAACTTTTCAATGGCATGTTTAAATCTCGCTTTTTCCCTTCAGGTTTGCGATTGGGATGCCGAGGATCATAAACAAGGTGCGAATAACCATACGAATCTACGTGATGCACTCAATGCTACTATCACCTAATCAATGTGTCGGTTAGCCACACACGCTCGATTGATCTATGATAAACATCGAGCCACCCTTCACTACCAATGTCAACCCTAAATTAGTGTGTTGGTTAACCACACACGCTCCACTAACGTTTGAGAAGGGTATGAAGTGTAATTCCATGGATTAGCATACAATTTCACATTTTTGCCTAAAGTAACTATGATTTGTGAATTTTTAAAAGCATTTAGTTACTTTGTACTTCATTATACTTATAATGGAAGGTTTCTTCCTATCCTACCCGTTCGGCTAACGACCCTCCACCAGTCAAGAGTGCGGTGGGTAAGAGTGGATACCCATTCAATTGTCATTTTATAGGCAATTTCCTTAAACACCCCTTATAGACCAACTTCGTGAATGAGGCCTACTAACAGTAAGACTGACTTTATCTTATACATACATACATATATATATATATACATATATATATATATATATATACATACATATATATATAACCATTAATCTTATAATATTATAATAGTATAAGGGTGTATTTTAAACATTTCAAAATACTAGGGTTTTAATCATATTTAACTTTTTCGAAAATTAAAACTTTTTAATTTTAAACTCTTAAATATTAAAATATTGATTTAATAATTATCCAAAATTAAACAATTAATCTAAAATTATTAAATCTTGTAGGATTATCTATTAAATTAAACAATTAACTTAATCTAATCCCATATCTCCTAAGATTTGAAAATTTATGGAATGTGATAATTCACAAGATCTTTAATTATCTATTTAAGGTATCAAGCATAATTACAAGATATGGCATTATCCAAATCCCTAAAATTTGGGAATCCGATCTAGGGGACAAGGCAAATTTCGAAATTCTAGGGTTAGAAAACCCTAAAATCGAAATCTTGGGGCCAAAGGAAAAAGGGTTTAGGAACCCTACCAAATTATCAAAATCTAGGGTTTAAAAACCCTAATTTCGAAAATTAAGCCTCCAAGGTTTATTGCCCGTAAACCCTAATTGTCATATTCATACATTTGTATCAAATCTAATTGAAAACAAAAACCTAAGGCTCTGATACCACTGAAAGGTTTTATACAAACAATCGTATGTGTGCATGAAACCCTAATTGGATCTGTGTTTTCACTACTAGACATACAACTTTGTGAACACAAAAAGAAACCTAGGTTACTCCTATGATTTTCAATATTCAGAAAGGAGAATATAATACATACCTTTTTGCTGTTATATAGCAATAACAACTAGTTCCTTGAATTTCCTTAGCTCTTGAAAGCAAGTACCACAAGTATAGTACCTCTAATGGCTTACAAACACACTTTGGGTGAGAGTATGAATATGAGAGAGAGACAGAGAGAGAGAGGAAGGGAGGCAAGAGGCTCTAAAATTCGACCCTAGTAGGGTATCTCCAAGGGTTGGCCAAATTTAGTGCCTTAGGGTGCTATTTATACTTAAGGCTAACTAGGGTTTCAAGGTGGAAACCCTAATTCCTTAGCTTAGGGCCTAAGGAAATGCATGGACTCCTTTCCTTAAGCCCTTGGACAAAAACTCCTAGATCCTTATAGGATTTTCGGCCAAGCCTTAATAAATGTGATCCAATGGCCCAAAGCCTCAAGTATTGAATAATTACAAAATAGCCCTTATACTTTTAATCAGTTCCTTTAATCCCAAAATTAATTCTAAATTAATTTATGATTAATATTAATTAATAATGTGGTTCCAAATTATTATATTAATCATATAATATAATAAATCATATTTATGCCCTAGTCAACCTCTCTCCTTAACTGTCATCCTGTCTAGTCATCTGTGTGAAGGCAACCCAAAAGGACCATGCAAAATCGGGTTAAGTACTTTCCAAATATAGTTACGGGCTTAGACACTAATCCAACACTAAGGAGGAGGAAATGACGGATGGTGAATACACCAAACTTGAATATACTCCAGCAGAACACTCATCCAAGCTAGCAAAATCACTAGACTACACAACAGTTGGACTTGAACTTCTCAGTTTTGATTATGCGTAGGACGAGGATAAGGGGGACACTGCCACCTCACTAGAGATCTTGCCACCCCTCCCTACTCCTTCGCATTGATCCTACAGATAAAATACTGGTACTCGGGTGAACAAACCCAAAGGAACACTATCATTGTTCCCTCTTAAAAGAGAGTGGCATCCCCACCAACATCATCCCCTCCAATGAAGAAACCATGTGGAGGCACCGCTTGGATGCCCCATATCAAATCCTGGAGGCAGGCGGAGGATATTTTTTTCCTTTAGAGGTAGGGTAGTCCTCTATGGAACCTACTCCTACCTCATACACACCAGTCAAGCAAGCTATCTCCCTCCTGGTACCACAAACTGCCCGTTACTCATATCACATATGAGTGATGGAATCTGAGGTCTTCTATTTGAGGATGGCCCTAAGGCAGCTTACGAAGCGAGTGTTGTATCTGGAGGAGGAGAGGGATGTTATGGAGATGAGGATCTAGCTCATTTCAGATCAATTGTGGGATGAAAGGGACAAGGATCGGTTCCATCATCAGGTACTAGAGGAGGTGTTCATTCACACAGATAGGTTGGAGCTCCAGGTGGAGAGGATGGAGTCACAGGTTTCTTTTGCGGATGATTGAATTGACTATATATATACGCAGTTGTTTCAGTTAATGGCTCTATTTATAGTGTACTTTGGATACTAGCTTGCTTTTTTTTACCATAACACCATATCTAGGACGGATACTTATACATTTCGGGTAAGAGTATGGGAAAAGCTCATACACGTATGTTTTGTAACCACAAATCTTATCTTACTCTAACCATCCCTTATTTTCATGGTCTTTCTATATGATATATGATGCATGGTTGTATGAAATATGTGTTTTCGTAGTATTATTGTTTCCTCTAACCAAGTAACTCATGTCTGGACACTAACCTTAAGAATTACATATGGCACCCCAAAGAATTAACAGATATATTCAAGGTATTCAAGTGGAGCACGATGACCACTCTGCTCAAAGTAACCCACCTCTAGACCATGCAACTATTGAGGCAATAGTGGAGCAAAGGATAGCTAATGTTCTAGCCACACTTACTGGCAATCACCATACAAATTGTAGAAAAGGAACGGGATGAGAAAGCTCTTAAGTAAACTATCATGGTGCTTCGAAGACATGCACCTACAAGGAATTTGAAATTTGCTAGCTGAGAACGTTCTATGGGAACGAAGGAGTTGTAGGCCTCATGAGATAGATCGATAAGACCGAGTTTGTCTTCAAAATCAGCTCTTGCATAGAAGAAAGCAAGTTTAAGTTCACTGCTTGCAATTTTTTAGATACGACCATGTATTGGTGGAAAATCCATTTAAAAACCCTAGACCTCACCAACGCTAATGCTTCATCTTGGGAGAAACTAAAGAAATTGCTCATTGAGGAATATGGTCCTTAAGAAGAAATGCAAAATTTGGAACAAGAGTTATGGAACCTGACAATGAGAAATTCTGACATCTCGACCTACACCAACAGGTTCAACGATCTCGCGAACCTTTGTCCAAACTTTATGAATCCCATGTACAAAAGGTGGAAAGGTACATATGTGGAATGGTTCAACCCATCCAAGGGTTGGTCATAACGTCTCGACAAACAACATTCGATAGTGCTAAAAGGTTAGTGTACAACCTAACCAAATAACAGATAAGACGAGGAACTTTGGTCTAGAAAGCTAACATCCCAAGGTCAGGGGAAAATAAACGTAGATCTGGAAGTAGATTCAATAGGACCTCCAAGCAAGCCTCCAACAAGAGTTAGGAAACTATCGGGGCATACATCATCGACCCAACCCCAACACCGACTGTAGTCCCTACCTCCCAAGGTCACTATGCGGGTAAACACCCGAAAAGAAACTCATGCGACTTCCACAACTCTAGAAACGACATGCACTATACTAGGTGTAATCGCAGGAGAAATACCATAAGATATTGTCGACATCCCACAACTACTCCTGGTGTCACAACCAACTCGGGAATGGCTGCCTTCCTTGACAATCGAGCCTATTTTAAGTGTGGAATTACAGGGTACCTCAAGAGAAACTGCCCAAAGTTTGGGAACAAAGTAGGAAACTCCCAAGAAGAGCGTTTGTGATTGGCGCATGGTATTCAATTCAGGACCCCATTGATGTGACATGTACATTTCGTGTTAACGGTTTATACGCACCTATACTCTTTGATTCTGGTGTTGAAAGAAGTTTTATTACACTTAAGATTAAAGAACTTTTAAACCATAAGTCTAGGAAATTATATCAGCCTTATGCAGTAGAAATGGCCAACAGAGAATCCAATAGTACTAAAGAAATACTAGAAACTTGTCTTCTAACTCTCAACAACCACACCTTTAACTTCAACCTCATGCCTATGATCATGGTTAGCATTGATGTCATAATTGGCATGCATGGGTTATCACGCCACCAACCTGAGATCTTATGCTACAACAAGGCAGTATGATTACCTTTACCCAATGAGGAATCCTTAGTAATCTACAAATATAACACGAGAAAAAACCATAGAATCATCTCTTGCAAGAAGGCTCAGAAATACATTCACAAGAAGTATCATGCTTTCTTGGCTCACATTATAGATAAGAGATACGAGAAAAGGGAAATCAATGACATACCCCAATTATGCGACATCCTAAATATGGAACTTAGGACTCACTACAGTTACTACGAGTTTCTAGTTATGCCATTCGGTCTAACTAATGCTCCAGGGAAGTGTTGGATAAGGTGTCTAAGTCCATAACTATTTCTGGTATGTACTTGACCCGACCCGGCATGGTCCATTTGGGTTGCATGGCACCGTGCAATTGGATAGACTAAATGAGAGAAATAACACTTGGAGATTATTAATATATTATAAGTTCTAATATATTAATAATATTATTTGATTAGTTTGATCAAGAATTAATTTAGAATTAATTATGTGATCAAAAGATAACTAACTAAATATATGGGTTGATTATGTAAATCATCCATATCTTGCATAGTGGGCTAAGAGGCTCCATGGATTATCAAATTGGGGTCCACCCATAGGATGCTCCATGGATGCTCCATGGGAGTTACAAACCCATGGGTCATGGAAATGAAGAGTCATGACACATTAGGGTTTAACCCTAGATGTGTCAACACTATATAAGAAACATGTTCTCCACCTAAAATTGGCTACACTAAGAAACAAGAGGGCTTGGCCGATTTTTGAGAAGTGTGTGTTCTCTCATAAGTTCTTCCAAGAGCATTTGGTGTTGTGTGAAGCATTTGAGGCATCACACTTGGGGTGCTAGGCTCACAAGGTTTCAAGAACACAAACAACAACAAGGTAAGTTATTCTATCTATACTTTAAGTTAAAATTGTTCCCCATGTATGCTAGATAGGAATATAACCTTGGAATTCAACTTTGCATGATAATTAGACAAACATAGATCCAAGGTTATTAGGGTTGCATGTACACTTAGGAAGTGTTAGAATGCTCAAAACCCATCAGTGGTATCAGAGCCTAGGCTTGTTTGTTTTTTTATTTGTGCTTAAATGTTGAAAAAAGTCGAAAATCTTGCTGTCTACGAATGGACTCGTCGAGTCCATAA
The DNA here is from genome assembly GCF_052625555.1 of Lactuca saligna. Taxonomy (NCBI): domain Eukaryota; kingdom Viridiplantae; phylum Streptophyta; class Magnoliopsida; order Asterales; family Asteraceae; genus Lactuca; species Lactuca saligna. Next base: position 228,411,986 of record NC_136420.1, on the reverse strand, counting down.
GAGGGACTCGTCGAGTTCATGTGTATCTTCAACCAACTCGGCGAGTAAGTTCATGCACTCGGCGAGTAGGGTCGACTGATTGAAGAATTTCGATTTAGTTGCTGGAAATGAATTAGAAACATTACCCTAAACTTTTTGGTACTTGAAAAACTTGCTTTAGATGGTGTAATGTCTTTGATAATTCATTTACAACAACTAGTTATCAAAATTACAAAGTTTTAAGTGTAATTTTTGATTTATGAATAATTTCATATTCATGTTCTTGTTCTTATGATGTTTTAGATGATCATAGGAATTATTTGTAACCTATGTGGTAGATTAATTCTTGATCATAATGTGTTTTAATGGAGTCCATAACTTGTCCTCAAGTTATGGAAAACCAAGAGTCACACTTGAATTAAAACCATTAAAACAAACACAAGAATTAGAAAAATGAAGAGTCTTCATTCTATTACTCTATTAAACTCATAAGTTACAAGAAATGAAAAGTTTTGAAAGTTACAAAACTTGCCCTCAAGTTTTGGAACAAGTAAAGTTAAGTTAAAACTTTAAGTTCCAACCCCTAGAATTTTAAAAGTTAAAATTCAACCCTTATACTTATATTATGATGATTTAATAATTATATATATATGTATAAGAATAAAGTCGTCTTACCGCTAGTACGCCTCATTCACGAAGCCGGTCTATAAGGTGGGTATAAGGTTGTTGCCTATAAAATGGTGACTTAATGGGTGTCTACTCTCACCCACCGCTTGCTTGACTGGTGGAGGGTCGTTAGCCGAACGGGTAAGACAAGGACTTATAAACTCTCATTCAAAGTATGATGTATATTGTAAAGTAACTAAATGTTTTATTAAATTCCCAATCTTAGTTACTTTAGGAAAATGTGAATAAGGTGCTGATCCATGAAATTACACTTTACACTTTGTCTAAGTCGTTGGTGGAGTGTGTGTGGTTAACCGGCACACTAACTTGGACTTAACAAGGTAGGTAAAGGGTGACTCAAGGTTTATTATAGTATCGGTGGAGCGTGTGTGGTTTACCGGCACATCGATTGAGTGATAAACTTTAAGGGTACCAAGTGATTTGCATGGTTACTTCACACCTCGTTTTGTGATCCTCGGTATCCCAGTCACAAAACTTGGAGGGCACTCTTGAGATTGAAACATGCCTTTGAAAAGTTCATTGAATCTCAAAGAATCTAGGAATTTCTAAGAACCAATCATAAAACCTAATATCAAATATTTCGGTTTTCGTGGTGGAAATTGGTGAATCATCATTCACCTACCTTTCAAATATGGTATAGCTTAGATTACGGCATACCTCTTCTAAGTTATATTATATTGTGATCGGATCCTAGCCTTAATATTACATTTGGGTGTTTTATTAAGGACTCTCTTAAATCTATACTAAACTTGTTCTCCTCCTTCAGATGTCTTCAAATAATGCTTCTGGCTCGAATCCTAATGGCTCCTTTACTCTTATGAGTTTGTGTGGGAAAGTCACCTTTGATGGATCCAACTTCAATGAATGGATCAGAAACATCAGGATGATTACCCGCTACGAGGACAAAGAATATGTCCTTGACAAGGAGCTTAAGGAGATTGATGAGACCACTGCAACTCCTCAGGATATCGCTGACTTTCAGGCACATGAAAGGGATGCTACGAAAGTAGCATGCATCATGATGGCCACAATGACAGCAGAACTCCAAAAGTCCTATGAGGATTTCTACCCTTATGAAATGCACCAAGATTTGATGGAAAGATACCATCAAAGTGCACGACAAGAGAGGTACGAAATCATCTGCTCCATGATAACAACCATAATGAAGGACGGGGATTCCGTCACGAGCCACATGCAGAAAATGCAAAGGTATGTGGATCGATTTCTGAAGCTTAATGTGAACGTCCGAGAGGAGCTTGCAATAGATATAATTTTCCGCTCCTTACCATCGTGCTATGATCAATTCCGCATGACATATCACATGAATAAGGAAGAGGTCAAACTCAGCAAACTTCAAGGACTTCTCAAGACTGCAGAAACAGGTCTTAAGGGGAAGTCGGTTACTATCACTCCTACTCCAAACTCAACTCCGGTTTTGGCAATCGGGAAAAGTCGAGGGAGGAAGAGAAAGAGATCTTCGAAGGGTACCAAGGCTCAGACCCTTGATGGCTCTTCTTCAAGTGGAACCAATAAAGGTTTCATTACTCCTTCTTCTGACCCAAAAGAGGCTGAATGCTTCTATTGCCATGAAAAAGCTCATTGGAAGCGGAACTGCCCAAAGTACCAGCAGGATGTGAAGGATGGGAAAGTCAAACCCAACCATGCAGGTATTTACACTATCATTTCTAATAACTCACCCCATTCGAAATCTTGGGTCCTTGATACCGGTTGTGGTATTCATATTTGTTGTGACTTGCAGGGACTAAGAAGAAGTGAGGATGTGGAGCAAGGAAGAATAAACTTGATCATGGGGAACAGGAAAGCTTCACCTGTCACCAAGATTGGAGTTTATACTTTATCGCTAAGTAGTGGGTTTAGTTTAGATTTGAATAAGTGTTGTTACTCGCCAGGAATGGCAAGAAATATTATTTCCTTTCATGCTTTGTACAAACAAGGGTTTACCTTTTCGTTTAATAATGAAGTTGGTTCTATTGATGCTTTCTTTAATAATGTCCTTTATTTTAAAGCATTACCTTGTGATGGTGTGTATAAAGCTGTGTCTGTTGTAGATAACTTAGGAAATAATGTTTTGTGTATTGATTCTACTAATAATAATAACTTGGATAAAGCATCATTATGGCATTGTCGTCTTGGACATATAAGCAAGAAACGCATAGGCCAACTCCAAAAGGATGGATTCTTGGAGTCGTTTGACCTAAAGTCAAATGATAGTTGCGAATCATGCTTACTTGGAAAAATGACAATGTCACCCTTCACAGGCTCGTGTGAAAGGGGTGAAGGTTTGTTGGACCTTATACACACGGATGTGTGTGGACCATTCAAACATGCCACAAGGGATGCTAATCGTTATTATTTGACTTTTATTGATGATTACAGTAGATATGGATATGTCTACTTAATCAAGCATAAGTCAGAGACTTTCGAGAAGTTTAAGGAATTTAAACAGGAAGTCGAGAATCAATTGGGCAGGAACATTAAGATGCTTCGATCCGATCGGGGTGGTGAGTATCTTAGTTCAGAGTTCCTCGACTATCTAAGGGAATGTGGGATTGTCTCACAATTGACACCTCCCAGGACACCGCAGTTGAATGGTGTGGCTGAGAGGCGTAATCGAACCTTGTTGGACATGGTTTATTCCATGATGAGTCGAGCTTCGCTACCAATCTCATTCGGGGGTATGCCTTAGAGACTGTCGCCCATATCCTTAATCTAGTCCCTACAAAGAAAGTTGCCAAAACTCCTCACGAGATGTGGACTGGTAAAGTACCTAAACTAGACCACATCAAGATTTGGGGTTGCGAGGCTTTCGTGAGACGCGAGACTCATGATAAGATCGAACCTCGAAGCGAGAGGTGTATTTTCATCGGCTACCCACAGCAATCCTTTGGTTACCTCTTCTACAGACCTAGTGACAATGTGGTCTTTGTAGCAAGAAGAGGAGTCTTTCGAGAAAGAGAGTTTATAAGCCAAGGAGACAGTGGGAGGAAAATTGATCTTGAAGAAATTCAAGAGTCAAGTGGTGAAAGAACTTCAAACTCTAGCCCTCAACTTGAGGAGGAAACTCCTGTTGAGCCAATTGACGAATCTGTACCTCTGAGGCGTTCCATGAGAGTTAGGAGTGCACCTGAGCATTACTATGGATTCCATATTACTGCAGAACGTGAGACACTTATTAGTGATGGAACACTAGTAAGTCAAGATGACCCTAACAGCTACGAGGAAGCTATGGCAGGCCCCGAGTCTGCTAAATGGAAAGAGGCTATGGATAGCGAGATACAATCCATGTATGACAATCAAGTTTGGAACTTGGTTGAGAATGTACCAGGTCGAAAGAGTATAGGGTGCAAATGGGTCTTCAAGAAGAAGACCGACATGGATGGTAAAGTACACACTTATAAGGCTAGACTGGTTGCAAAGGGCTTCTCTCAAATTCCTGGAGTGGATTATGATGAGACCTTTTCTCCGGTAGCCAAGATTAAGTCTATTCGGGTTCTATTAGCCATAGCCTCATTTCATGACTATGAAATTTGGCAATGGATGTCAAAACCGCTTTCCTTAATGGAAAGTTGGCTGAAGATGTTTACATGAGTCAGCCAGAGGGTTTTGTCAGCAACAAGTACCCCAATAGAGTGTGTAAGCTTGAGAAATCCATTTATGGGTTAAAGCAAGCACCTCGCAGATGGAATCTTTGCTTTGATGAAAAGGTCAAGGAATTTGGCTTTTCTAGGAGTGAAGATGAATCTTGTGTGTATGTCAAGGCTAGTGGGAGTATAGTTAGCTTCTTGGTATTGTATGTGGATGACATACTACTCATAGGAAACGACATTCCAACCCTACAGGAAGTAAAGGCCTGGCTTGGAAAGTGTTTCGCTATGAAGGATTGATGAGATTAAACTAACCTTTAATCTATAAAGATCGATTAGATCTTGAACAAGTATATAAACATAAACAATATGAACGCAATAATATGAATAAGTCAAGATGGAATCAAACGTGTCGAATGATTAAACAAAATCCTCAGAAGAGCTCTATTAAGAACATCAACTGTAGAGGATTGGAAGGTTATAAGAACGATTAAAGAAACCTGTTATTGTCTTGATGAATCGCTATTTCACAGATCTCTAAAAACCTTAACCTAATATGCATGCAAGCGCAAATTTATATACAAAACATAAAAGGTTCACGGCTGGACAGGCCCAAACTGGAATACAAAGCAACTTAAGCTATCGAGCCCAAAAGACGCAATCTTCAAAAATAATCTCTAGCCCAACAATCTTCCCCCTTGCTTCAATTTGGAGCGAGACCTGCACTAGTTACTTGGGCCAGCAGCTGAAGCAGGTACCTTCTTCTTCACGGTACTAAACAGACATTTGGTGATGGAGAGAATGGTCTGTCTAAACCGGATGTACCAATTAATCATATCTTCAAAGTACTTGATGTCATCAGCCGAGTTCTCTTTACACCGTTTGATAATGAATAACACATGCTCCAAACAAGTTGCGGTGTAAAGATGCTTGTCAGCTAAAGCGAAGAGACATTTCTGTCCTTCCGCTCTAGTGAACATAACCGAGTTGCGTCTCGGGTCGATCCTGCCCAATAGCATTTGGTTGAGATCACTGGTCGATCCCACAGGAGCAATCTTTGGTTTCTTCTTGAAGACTGTGGAGACCTCCTGATCCATTAGGGCAACCTCCATGATGTAGCAGGCTAACATCCTTTTGACATGGTCTAGAATGGGACCATATTCAGCTTCATTAGTCAAAAGGATATTATACAGGACAATCCAATCATGAGGATTTAGATTCGGTAGATCTGCCAGGGAGATAATATGAGCAGTTCTTGCAGATCCCCGAATCAACTTGAACCGAACATTTATAAAACGACCTTCGGTATAAGGTTTCATCACCCGAACGTTTACAATCTTCTGGGCGCTCCAAGTAAGGTATTGTAGACGAGCAACCGCCAGATAGAAGTCAATGAGCTCCCTGTCAAGCTTAGCATTCGGGTGAGGGACTTCAAATATGTTTGAGAAGACGTGGAAGATGAACGCCTTTCGAGCCAGCGGCATATCGAACTGCGAATCGACAGTGTTGTTGCAGTCGAACGAGATAACCGGCTCGAGCCATAAAATGCTAGGAGTTTCAATGGCCTCTTTAATCAAACGTTCCCTGGTCCAGGCAGGGAAGAGAGTCTTTCGGCTCTCAAGGAGATCGTGGGCTTCTTTTTGTTTGCGTTCGGCTTCTTCAGCTTCTCGTGCCACACGACTGGCATCTTCGTCAACCTTGCGACTGTTCTTTCTTTTTAAAATGTCAGCAATGGTCTCCTTGTCTCCTTCTTCATCTTCTTCCTCAGCTATGTTTTTGCCTTTGTTCTTCACACCCGAGCCTAAGGCTTGACCAGTCGGAGATGGTTCGGTCGTGTGAGTAGCTTTGGAGGAAGGAGGTGGTTTCGATCCTTACTTCTCATCTCCCCCTTGTTTCGGAATGGACACGAAACTAGGTAGCCCTTCAACTTTGTTGAGAAGATCGATGGCTGGAGAGAGTTTTTCAGCAAGGGAGCGCCTCACCGAAAAGTTTAATATGGGATCGTGTGCTTCCAGAATGTTGGATATAGCAGTGTGGACATCCGAAACACACGTTTTGATCACCTCCCTTTCGGATCGAAGATCTTCCAGTTGTTGTTGGGAGTGGGAGAGTTGAGTTGTCTTGAGCTCAAGGGCGGTTGTTTGGCTTGCCAGATCGTCCATCAACGAATGCTCGGTTGCAAGATCTTCTTGTAGCTTGGCGAGGCGAGCATCAATGGAGGCACGAAGTGCCGAGTTGTCGTCGCTTAGGTTTTGGCGAAGAGTAGCGAACGAAGTCAACTCCGATGAGACAAAGTTGGCCAATTGCTGAACAATTGGTTCCAAAGATGTCCTGGTGGCATTGGCGCTGTCCTTCAAGGACTTCAGCAGGGCAGAAGCATCAGAAAATAGTTTATCGACTTTTGCGGTCGCTGCCTCACAAGCTCGAGTGGATGCATCAATGGCAGCAGTTGCTGAAGCCACCGAATCGTGTTGAGCCCTGGAGAAGGCATCAACAATTTTCTGAAGGGCAGCTTCAGAAAGAGAGGACTGATGGTTGGAAGAGGAGGTGAGAAGTAGGTCAATCTTCTCGTTGAGTTCTTTGAGATGCTTCTTTGTTACTGGAGCATCATCCTCCTTGTCACTCTGAACCTGAAACGGACTATAGTAGACCGAATCAAAGATCATATTTTCACCACCAAGATAAGGGTTTTCACCCTCAGAGGCATTTTCAGGAGAGGAAGGGGGTGGTGAAGTTGGGGGTGTTGTGGGTTTGGTAGGATCAGGTTGAATAGGTGTTGGTATAATTCTAGGTGGTTGTTGAGTATGGGTAGTTTCGGTTGTATGGGTTTTGGTTTGTGGTGGTTCGGTTACGTGAGGTGATTCGGTTGTAGTTGTAAAGATTGGTGGAGGTGAATGAACTGGGGAATTGGGAAGTGCCATCTCTGGGGTAGGGGAACGAGGTGGTGTGTTGCCTCGTTGAGGAGAGTCGGCTCCTTGAGAGTCGTCAGAACCCGAACTCTCACCCTCAGAGTCACTCGAAGAAGAGGGAATAATAAGCTTTCGCTTCGGTTGAGTCTTCCTCCTCTTTGGCTGTGAGGATTGTGCAGCTTTCGTTTGTTTCCTCTTTTTGGGAGAAGGTCCCTTTGGAGCTTTGGACGCATGCTTCCCTTTTTCCGCCTTTTTGCCCCTGCTCACCAGTTTGTCGGCATCATGAATCGACCTGAGCATATCCGGTGTCAGTTCCCTTGGACCAGATGGCCTTAGCTCCTTGATCTTCCGAATCAACCTGCTGTCAGAGGGCACATCGCCATACATTGACTCCGGGATGGAGCCAATGAAGGAAAACTTCGATGCATCTGAGACGATGATCTTCTTGGTATGGAAGGTACCAACAGAAGACATCGATGCACCGTCAGCAGTAGGAGCATCAAATCTATCCATGGCCCATTTTGTAATCAGGATCCAGAATCGGGCCAACGACACCTCAGAGTGTCGGGATGATGAGGAGAGACTTTGAATAAGTTGTTGCCATAGGACAAACCCATAGTCTAGGTTAATCCCATTGTAAACCCCGTACATGATGGTGAGGAAGAGACGACTTGCACCATCTGATCCTGAACTTCTCTCCGACAAGCCCTTGAAAAGGACTGTAAATAGACCGTTCCACTGTGGCGGCAGGCATGACTTTTTGAATCTTGCGACAGAGGTAAGAGCTTCTGTGTATCCCATGTTGTAAAACATGTTATACAGATGGCCAATCTGAATCGACTCCGGATGAACTCTTGAAGGGTCAACAGCAAACCCTAGCAAGGTGCAGAAACGTTGGCGAGAGACTGAGGTTTTGTGTTCTGCAATCTCGAAAAACACCCGGTCGACGGCCTTGTCGTAGTATGCAGTCGCGTAAACCTGCGATAGAGCCACCATTGGCACAGATTCAATTCTGGAGAGAGCCGGAACAAGTTGAGAATACTTCAAACATTCTATGACCGGCGACATATAGGAGTCGTACGCCAGTGGGTTAAGATCAATGACCAGACATTGTTGTGGGCGAATAGGAAGGATCTGTGAGGTAGCATGAACAGAAGAGGAATCAGCCATTTTTGCAGGTATGAAGAAGATGATGAACAGGAAACTGTTTGGGAGTATTTGCGCTCTGGAAATTTTGAAGGTGGTAAAGAGATAAAAGGTGGTGTAGTGGGCTATTTATAGTGGGTGATAGGAGAGAGAAAAATCGTTTCAAATCTCTTATGGAAATTTGAACCGGGTTGTTGAGTGACAGATGGATGATAGTTGAGGCGTGCGATGATCACGTAGGAGAGAGAGTGTCAGGTTCCTAGGATCACGCCGCCCAACAAGCGCCGTTTCAGAGAGACAAGCCGTTACTATTTCCACACGCGCATTTAATGCCACAGGACAAGAGAGAACTTAAGGTTTAAGAGTGGATTCCCGTTAAATTACGATCAACCATTTATGAAGAAATGTTGAAAGGCTTCTTTTAATTAGGCTAAATAAGGGTGGTTTGGAATAGTATAAAATCTCAGAAGAAAATGAAAAACTGGATCCCAAGGGGAGAAATGTTATGGTGTTTAACAATTTCATAGGAATCACACAAAGTAGAATTTGAGATTTTAGTAGGGTACATTCGTCAATTCTTTAGTGAAAACTTGAGCAACTTAATTGCTCACCATCAATTCATTAGGTGTTGAATGTTGGGTTTCACTTAGCTCGTAGTGACACGAGACTAAGATCATAAACACAGATGTTGTGTAACCATAAACCTCAGCGGTAATTTCTGAGAGTCTCAAGGGTTACTTTGATGGAATGAGTGTAGTGGAGAGGTAAAGTGGAGATGGTGTAAGAGAACGTAGTACCTCTGCTGCGAAAATAAGGACCAAGCAGGAAACTCTTAACTCCTGTGAGAAAAAGAGTGAGGTAGCTCACGATTAGAATAAATGAGTTGGCCTTTTTGGGAAGACAAGGTTTGTGTATACCAGGTCATGAAGGCCATTATTCAAAATCTTATGAGGCTTGAGACACATACAGCAGCATGCTTCTAGGGACACTTAGGAAAATCATCAAATTTATCCCCATAAATGAACACGAACACACAAGAAAAAAATATTTTTGGAGTTTTTGAGATTAAAAAAAAATTAAGCAAGAAGAAAAGAAAAAGAAAAAAAAACTTTGGAAAGAATATGAAAAACCTCGGAAAGAATATGAAAAACCGAACCCGAACGTTCGGTTGGATTCGGTTCAAAAAAAATTTGAAAAACCGAACCCGAACCTTCGGTTGGTTTCGGTTTAGGAAAATTTTGAAAAACCGAACCCGAACCTTCGGTTGGTTTCGGTTTAGGAAAAAAAAAAATTTTAACACAAGGAAAAACAAAATTGTACAATAAATATATAATAGAGAAAGAACTAACCTTTAAAGTAATGAGCGAGTCAGATAGTTGAACCGAACCCGAACGTTCGGTTGGTTTCGCTTCTTACGTTTGAGGTTGAGAGATAGTGTGAGGTACTGACTCTGATTCCATCATACCTAGCCCTTGTAATATTTTATTGAATGATGCTTCAGGAAGAGCTTTGGTAAAGACATCAGCCAGTTGATCAGTGGTTCTTACGAAGTGAACTTCGACGTTTCCATCTTCCACGTGATCTTTGATGAAGTGATACCTCAGTGCTATGTGTTTGGTTTTAGAGTGTTGCACTGGGTTATGACAGATCCTAATTGCACTTTCAGAGTCACAATATAATGGGATCTTCTTCATATTGAGTCCATAGTCTCGAAGTTGACTCTGGATCCAAATCACTTGTGATGTGCAGGATGCAGCGGCAATGTATTCCGCTTCGGCAGTAGACAATGACACACACGTTTGTTTCTTGGATTGCCAGCTGACCAACTTCCCGTCAAGGAATTGACAGCCACCAGTTGTGCTTTTACGGTCGAGTCCACATCCTCCAAGGTCAGCATCAGAATAGGCTTGAACGAAGAAGCATGAGTTGGATGGATACCATAGACCTAAGGAGGTGGTTCGTTTGAGATAGCGCAAGATGTTCTTCACATCAAGCATGTGAGGTTCACGTGGGTTTGCCTGAAATCGAGCACAATAACACACAGAAAACATGATATCAGGTTTGCTAGCAGTTAGATACATCAATGAGCCTATCATTTGGCGATAGAGCGTGATATCGACAACCGGTTTGTCTAAAGATGGGGTAAGCTTGGTGTCGAATGCCATTGGGACTTTGACTTTTGAGTCTCCCATCATGCCAAACTTTGCTAGGAGAGTCTTCGTGTAAGCTTCCTGATTAATAAAGATCCCTTCGGTTCCCTGTCTTATGTTTAAACCAAGGAAAAAGTTAATAGGACCCATTGAGCTCATTTCAAACTTAGTCTCCATCAGCTTTCTGAATTCAGCTGTTAAGCTGGGATTCGTGGAGCCAAAGATGATGTCATCGACATAAATTTGAACTATCATAAGGTGGTTACCTTCCTTTTTGCGAAAGAAGGTTGGGTCAACCGAACCCTGTTTAAATTTAGACATCTTTAAAAATTTTGTAAGCGTTTCATACCAGGCTCTCGGAGCTTGCTTGAGGCCGTACACAGCTTTATCCAGAATATAGCAATGATTTGGATGATTTTCGTTCACAAACCCAGGAGGTTGCTCCACATACACAGTTTCTTCGAGTTCTCCATTGAGAAATGCACACTTGACGTCCATTTGGAAAACCTCAAAATTCTTGTGAGCAGCATAAGCTAGAAATATTCTAACAGATTCTAGCCTAGCCACTGGAGCGAAAGTCTCTTCATAGTCTATCCCTTCCTCCTGACAGTATCCCTTTACCACCAGACGAGCCTTGTTCCTTATAACATTACCTTCCTTGTCCATTTTGTTCCAAAAAACCCATTTGAGACCAACGACCGAAGCATCTGGAGGAGTTGGAATGAGGCGCCAGACTTTGTTCCTTTCAAATTCGTTCAGTTCGTCTTGCATTGCTTGAACCCAATCAGAGTGATCTAGGGCAGAGTTAACTGTCTTTGGTTCAACTTTTGATACGAATGAGTTAATCATACAAAACTCAACTTTTGAAAATAAGGATGTTTGTTTTGCCTTCAGTTGTGATCGGGTCAGAACCTTTTCAGATACATCACCAACTATTTGAGAAATAGGATGATCTCTGGTCCATTTGATAAGAGGAGGGTAATTCGGATCAAAGGTTGGGTCTAGTTTAGCATTAATCATTTCTTCTGGCTCAGATTGGCTATCGTAACCGAGCGTCATATCATTATGTTCCCCCTCAATTGATGAGCTTTGAAAAACATGAGGTTCAGGTGTTTTTTGTGGTACTGAGCTTACAGGTGTTGAGGCATCTTCGGTTGATGAAGGACCTTTGGTTGAAGTTGTAGAATTTGGCTCCCCCTGGACTTGTGAGCTTGGCTCCCCCTCGACATGAGAGTTTGGATCCCCCTCGACATGAGAGTTTGGCTCCCCCTCAACATGAGAGCTTGGTTCTCCCTCGACATGAGAGCTTGGCTCCCCCTCGACAGAAGCTTTGTTGGATGGAGAGTCGTTAGAGGTCGATTCTCCTTCATGCATTCTTCTTGCAGCATCTTCGACAATCTGCTTCATATGATCACCTTTGTTGTCTGCTGCACCTGCTTCGGAGAGTGAAGCTTTCTCTGGTTCGTCAAAGAGCTCCAGAAATGTCTCGTATAAGTTGGCGACCGAGACTGTGACCTGGCCAGTTAGAGGAAAGATTTCCCCAGCGGTGTCTTCTTTAGCCTGTAGTTTCTTGACATAGCTGTCATCAAAGGTCACATATTATGTCTCTTCAATCCTTCTCGAACGCTTGTTTAGGACCCTGTACGCCTTGGATGTGAGCGAGTAACCCAGAAAAATTCCCTCGTCGGCTTTGACATCAAACTTGTTGCGGTGTTCTTTAGAGTTAAAGATGAAACACCTTGAGCCGAACACATGGAAAAATTTCACATTGGGCTTTCTGTTGTTTAGTATCTCATATGGAGTGAGCATGAATCGCTTGTTGAGATAGGACCTGTTCTGTGTAAAACAAGCAGCCGAAATAGCGTCAGCCCAAAAATAAAGAGGTAAGGAAGCGAAAATTAGCATAGTTCGGGCAGCTTCATACAAAGATCGGTTTCGTCTTTCGACTATTCCGTTCTGTTGCGGTGTGTAGGGAGCTGAGAAATTGTGACTTATTCCCTTTTCTGCAAGAAACTCTTCAAACTCCCTGTTCTTGAATTCAAGACCATTGTCGCTCCTGATGTTGCGGACAACCTTCTTGAGCTGTATTTCTATTTGCTTGATAAACACTTTCAGTTTTTGAGTCGCTTCATATTTGAGCTTTAGAAAGAATACCCATGTAAATCGTGAAAAGTCATCAACAATAACAAGAATATACTTGCTACCACCGATGCTTTCGATAGATGAAGGACCACACAAATCGATATGAAGTAATTCAAGTGGTTCAACAACTTTTGTGTTGATTATAGATGGGTGACTTTGACGAATCTGCTTCCCCATTTTGCATGCAGCACACAAATGATCTTTGTCGAACTTGAGCAATGGAAGACCCCTAACATGACCTCCAGTGACAAGTCGGTTGATATCTTTAAAATTGAGATGAGATAATCTTCGGTGCCACAACCAGCTTTCGTCGGATTGAGCTTTTGACAACAAGTATATAGTTGGGTTTCCTTTGATGGGTTTAAGGTTTAAGGGAAACATTTCACCCTTTTGCTCTGACTTGAGAATCACTTTTTTTGTCTTTTTCTCTATGATTTCAGAACCTTCATCATCGAACGAGACTTTGAGACCTGTACCTCCAACAAGCTGAGATACACTAATGAGGTTGTGTTGGAGTCCTTCCACATAAGCCACCTTCCTTATAGTAAAGTCCCCATTTGTTATCATCCCATATCCCTTTATGGTGCCGAAAGAATTATTTCCAAACTTGACATTGCCACCATTTGCAAGAGATCTGTATTCCCTAAGCTCCTCTTTCCTCCCTGTCATGTGACGTGAGCAGCCACTATCGATGTACCATTCTTCGTCGAACTGCTCGTCACTTATAACCTGCAAAAATTAGGCAGATTTAGGAACCCAAAGTTTCTTGGGTCCACGTGAGCTTTGCATGGGAACGAGAACAGTAAGAGAGACGTCAACTAGATATGTTCGTTTTATAAGAGTTGTTTCATCTTTCCTTTTAATGGTAAAAACTTTTATTTTGTTAGGATTGGGTGTGTTCGGTTTGGACTCTGGTTTGGATTCATTGACCTTCTGCTTTCCCTTTTGTTCAGCTGACGAATCAGATTTTTGAGAACAAGCGGAATTAGCTTTAGAACAAGATGGAGACGAATCGGTGGAAGTAGAAGAATTAGAAGAACGAGAAGAATTAGAATGAGAGGGTTTGGATTGAGAGGACTTCCTGGCTTGAGACTCTAGGTGACCCTTTTGCTTTTGATCGTTGGAGGGACCGTCCTTAGAGTCTTGGTCTCTTTTGACTTCAGAACCGAACCTTTGCGTTTGGTTGGAGCTGTCCTTGGAACCGAACCTTTGGTTTCGGTTGAAATCTTTTTCAGAACCGAACCTTTTCCTTCGGTTGTTGTGACTTTCAGGCTTTCCTACAGGATTGTTTTCATACTTCAGATTCCTGTCTTGGTGTGAGAAATATGCATTCTGGGAATGCCAGAATTGTTTCCTTTCAGAAAGGTTCTTCCTGTATCTATTGTTCCTTTCTCTCTTCCTATTCCTCATCTGATTAGGTTGATGATGAACATTCACTTTCGTTTTTGGTGTCTCCTTGGCTGGTTCCTTTTGAAGTACAGGAGTTTTACTTTGAGCCGAAGGAGCAGAGGGAATGTCTTCTTTTGCCGAACGATCATTCTTCTGAGGAATATCTTTTGTACCACTGGTGCTTGGCTCATCAAAATTGTCCCGCTTATTCAAGGGTTCAGGTATGTATCTTCCTTTGCTCTTCCAGGAGGTTCTTTCAGATAAACCAATGGTTTTGTTTGTATTATCTATTGGAGCTTCCCAAAAGTACTCATCGCAGCCATCAGCATTGTCTTCATTTACAATAGCTGTGAGTTCAGCTGTTTGATGTTCGGTTACTCCTGTCACCTTGTATACTTGATTCGGAGTGGTCCTGACCTTTTGATATACAACTGCTTTCTCAACTAATATTGGGGACTTTTGATGGGACAAACGAGCGAACTCTACTGAATTTTCAGAAATAAGATTCTTGTGGTTTTCAGGTTCGTTTTTAGTAAATTCTGAGCAGTCAACCGTGTCCTCTACAGAAATTTCACTTATGTTTTCGTCCTCGTCAAGCTCAGATGCATTCTCAACATCAATTTTGTTTTCTGAGCTTACGTTGGTGTTTAAAGAGTCAAATTTTTGCATGGTTTCGGTTCTCAGTTTAAGTCTGTCATTTTCATCCAAAAGATTTTTAAGCATGTCCTTGTGGTCTTTGGATTTAATGAAGGACTCAATTTTGTCCAGTCCATACATGTAGGTTAGATTGACGTCATCAGACGATATCACACTCTCACAATTGTAGGCTTCGGCATCGATTTCCTCCTCCTTAAACTCTAGGAAGGGCAAAATCATGCGATGGATCTTTTGGCCTATTTCACAATCCAAGTGAAGCTGAGTAATATTAGAATACAAACGTTTAGCAATTAAACAAAAAACATTCCGCTGTTTTAACAATTTTAAATTGTCTCTTTGCAAATAAATGTTTTCGTCTTTAACTTTAACTAAATCCAACTCCTTTAACTCGATCTACATTCTCCGCTCCTCACTTTTCGATGCCACCCTGCTTAATTGATCAGTTAGGTTAGAATTGGTGACTCGAGTTTGAGTTAAGCTACTATCTAGATGAGAAATTCTTGTATTAACATTTTTTAGTTCTTTCTCATATGAGGATGGTGGTACTTGGGATGAAATAAAAACAGATTGTACCTTCTTTATCAGTTCATCGAGCTCATTGAATTGCTGGCTGAGTGGTTTGGCCGTAAAGCACATGTCCTCCTGTACCTTCGGTCCATCGCTTCCTCCATCGGTGTTGTATCCCCTCATTTGAGATACATCAGTCACCATGAAGCATCTTCCTCCACTGCTTTCCTCCTTTGCCACATAAGCCTTTCCATGGGTAGGCTTCCTCACTTCATCGTCTTCTGAGTCGGTAGACCAAACTTCCGTGCTACCGAACTCGTCATCTTTAACCGAACCCTGCACAATGAGAGCATTAATAGAAGGGTTAGCGGTAGACTTCTTCTTTCTTAACTCATCCAATCTTTTCTGCAACACAGCTTCCTCATCATTTCCATCATCCTTTTCAGCCATCTTCTTAAGGACACAGTCCTTGGCATAGTGGTTTTTCCCACCACAGTAGAAACAGCTTACTCCGGAATCGCCATCCACCTTCGGTTCCTTCTTGTGCTCCTCAGCCTTCGGTTCATTGTTCACCTTTTCAGAGCTGTAACTTCCCTGCCAGTTTCGGTTTTTGTTGCTGGGGAATCTCTTCTTTATGAACCTCTTGGGATTGGACACCATCATGGCATAATCCTCAGACGTGAGATCATATTCCTCCAAGTTGAGATCTTCATCTTCCATCACAACTTTACTTTTAGATAGGAGGGCCAACGAACCAAGACTAGAAACGACGTTCTTTTCTTGCACCACAATCTTTTCTTGGGACTTAAGAATACCCACCAGTTTCGCCAAAGAGTATGATTTAAACTGCTCATGGGCTTTGACTGTGGAAACTACTGCTCTCCATTCAGACCTCAATCCGTTCAAGAAAGTAACCTTCTGTTTGATAAGCTTCCTTTCAATATCGTGTTTGATCATCTTGCTGAGAAGATGATTGAAGCGATCAAACGTCTGGGTCACCGTTTCTTCGGCTCCTTTCCTGAATTCTCCAAACTCAGATAAAAGCAAAGTTTGAATAGAATGTTCAAGATCCTCTTCTGTAGAGTACAGTTCACGAAGTCTATCCCAAACTTCCTTTGCCGTCGTGCATGAGCTGACCAACCTGAATGTGTCGGACTGAAGAGCAAATCTGATCAACCTTAACGCCTTAATATTGCACTGGAATTTATCCTTTTCATCTTGTGCAATATCCTTCACGTCCTTTAGCAGATCATTGTACTCCTTTTGTGTCTTGATGATTCTGGACGATGCAGAATGAGAAAACGGTCCATCGGTGATGGCTTCCCATATGAGGTACCCATTATCCTCCGATCCAATCACGTAGTCTTCAAAGTGATGCGCCCATACTTCATAGTCATAGGTGTATAAGATTGGAATCTTTGTCGTTGAACCGATGCTGTTGGAAATATTAATAAGGTTTGATTGCGCCGCGTCCATTATGATCGTAAAAACCTGTTCACAGATCAGACTTGTAATAAAGCAGATTAGGGCAAAACAATAAATATCAAGATACGTCAATAAAGAGATGACGGCTCAATAAATATTGATAATTGCGGAAAAACCCTAATGGAAATCTTTTTCACAGAAAAGATGTGTATTGATTACACAGCCTCCTGCTCTGATACCACTTGATGAGATTAAACTAACCTTTAATCTATAAAGATCGATTAGATCTTGAACAAGTATATAAACATAAACAATATGAACGCAATAATATGAATAAGTCAAGATGGAATCAAACGTGTCGAATGATTAAACAAAATCCTCAGCAGAGCTCTATTAAGAACATCAACTGTAGAGGATTGGAAGGTTACAAGAACGATTAAAGAAACCTGTTATCGTCTTGATGAATCGCTATTTCACAGATCTCTAAAAACCTTAACCTAATATGCATGCAAGCGCAAATTTATATACAAAACATAAAAGGTTCACGGCTGGACAGGCCCAAACTGGAATACAAAGCAACTTAAGCTATCGAGCCCAAAAGACGCAATCTTCAAAAATAATCTCTAGCCCAACAAGGATCTTGGTGAAGCTGCCTATATTTTAGGGATAAGGATCTTGAGAGATCGGAGTAAAAGACTAATTGGACTTAGTCAAAGTACCTACTTGGATAAGGTGCTGAAGAGATTCAGAATGCAAGACTCCAAGAAAGGAGAGTTGCCCATCCAGAGTAACGCCAAACTGAGTAAGACACAAAGCCCTAGCACTGAGGCTGAGATAGCACAAATGAGTCGAGTACCTTATGCTTCGGCTGTAGGATCGATCATGTATGCTATGACGTGTACCCGACCTGATGTAGCTTTTGCCCTGAGCATGGTTAGCAGGTTTCAGGGGAACCCTGGCAAGGCACACTGGACTGCGGTAAAGAATATTCTCAAGTACCTACGAAGGACTAAGGGCTGGGTCCTTACCCTCGGTGGGAGTGATGACTTGAGAGTTGTAGGGTATAGTGATGCTAGCTTCCAGACTAATAGGGATAATTTCCACTCTCAGTCGGGCTGGGTCTTTACCCTAAATGGAGGAGCAATTTCTTGGAAGAGTTCCAAGCAAGAGACAGTGGCAGATTCTACTTGTGAATCAGAGTATATTGCAGCTAGCAAGGCGGCAAAGGAGGCGTTATGGCTGAGGAACTTCATTGGAGACCTTGGAGTTGTACCAGCTATTAAAGAGCCAATGGAAATTTTCTGTGATAGTGAAAGTGTTGTTGCCTTAGCCAAGGAACCAAGGGATCACGGGAGATCCAGACACATCGACAGAAAATACCATTTCATCAGACATCGGATCGAAGAAGGACTCCTCGTGGCAAAGAGGGTATCATCAGATGAGAATCCGGCAGATCCCCTCACGAAGGGACTGACTCGGGTTAAGCATCTCCAGCATGCTCAGAGCATAGGGCTGAAGGATGATATTAGATTTAGTAGTTAGATATCCTCGAAATTTGTAAAGTGTAATTGACATCTGATGATTAATAAAAGTGTTTTATTTATGAGTAAAGTGTTGCTATCTCTTGTCAATCATTTACTATATTTCTTTTGCATGTTTTGACTTCCAGAATAATTTTTGTTTGGTATAACATATTATTCAAACCTCCACAGTCGGTCATATGTCGGAAGTAGATATGAATCAAGACTGTCATGTTTGGTTGTAGAGGTCTTGGACAAGGCTACAGCAATCATGAGTGCTCAAAAGTTCTGAGCATTGGACTCAACCCACGCTCACTGGAATCACTTCATGGAATTCTATCTCGAGTGATCGTGAGACGGTAATATCGTATAAGTCTTCAAACCTAGAGATATGATTTGTTACTTACAAGTTGGTTATGCATTGATTGTACGAAAAATGCATTGGTAACTCGATGTTATAAATCGCGCTCTTGTGTGTAATTCAATGAGTGGTAGAACAAACATATGAGTCGAAGTTTATCTGTTCCTTCTTGGATTAGAAGCTGATATCTGGGCCCCTCGATGACTTTGTTTTGACCTATGTACCGGGCCCGGTCAGAACTAAATTGATGTGTTCAATGAAGTTCTTTGTCAAACAAATTGGAAATCGGGAAACAAACTGTTGGACAATAAGTAAGACATTGTTCCGTGTATTTGTCCGACTGATATCTACAACAGAGGATTATATGATCACTTATCTTAAATGGCGTACCATCATCTTCTCAGTTTCGAGAAACCTTGTAAAGAGCTACGATTACCGATCGGTTCCTGAAGTCATACTTGCAGTAATAGTTATTAGACTTATCCAAGTGGGAGACTGTTGGATAAGGTGTCTAAGTCCATAACTATTTCTGGTATGTACTTGACCCGACCCGGCATGGTCCATTTGGGTTGCATGGCACCGTGCAATTGGATAGACTAAATGAGAGAAATAACACTTGGAGATTATTAATATATTATAAGTTCTAATATATTAATAATATTATTTGATTAGTTTGATCAAGAATTAATTTAGAATTAAGTATGTGATCGAAAGATAACTAACTAAATATATGGATTGATTATGTAAATCATCCATATCTTGTATAGTGGGCTAAGAGGCTCCATGGATTATCAAGTTGGGTTCCACCCATAGGATGCTCCATGGGAGTTACAAACCCATGGGTCATGGAAATGAAGAGTCATGACACATTAGGGTTTAACCCTAGATGTGTCAACACTATATAAGAAACATGTTCTCCACCTAAAATTGGCTACACTAAGAAACAAGAGGGCTTGGCCGATTTTTGAGAAGTGTGTGTTCTCTCATAAGTTCTTCCAAGAGCATTTGGTGTTGTGTGAAGCATTTGAGGCATCACACTTGGGGTGCTAGGCTCACAAGGTTTCAAGGAACACAAACAACAACAAGGTAAGTTATTCTATCTATACTTTAAGTTAAAATTGTTCCCCATGTATGCTAGATAGGAATATAACCTTGGAATTCAACTTTGCATGATAATTAGACAAATATAGATCCAAGGTTATTAGGGTTGCATGTACACTTAGGAAGTGTTAGAATGCTCAAAACCCATCAAGAAGAGCATGGTAAACACCTACGAATCATCTTGGAATTGTTAAGAGCAGCGAAATTATATGCCAAATTCTCAAAATGTGAGTTTTGTATTAGAGAAATGCACTTTATCAGACATGCGGTTGGTGACAAAGGAATCCACATGGACCCTTCCAAGATCAAAATCATAAAGAATTGGGAAGCACCCACAATGGTAACAGAGGTGCATCAATTTCTAAGACTGGAAGGCTATTATAGGAGATTTATAGAAAACTTCCCAAAAATAGCCAAACCCCTCACAACACTTACACAGAAAGCTAAGAACTTCAAATGGAAAGAACAACAAGAATCTATGTTTTATAGATTGAAAAACATGATGTGTAGTGCACTAATTCTGTCACTTCTAGAAGGAACCGAAGACTTTTTTGTCTATTGCGACGCATCATAGCAGGGCATGTGATGCTTACTTATGCAAAGAGACAAAGTGAATGCTTATGCTTCACGCCAACTCAAGCGTCATGAGATCAATTACACCACCCATGACTTGGAATTGGGAGCTATAATTTTCTCCTTAAGGATCTGGTGACACTACTTGTATGGCACGAAGTGTAACATATACACCGACCACAAATGTCTCCAGCACATCTTCAACCAGAAAGAACTCAACATGAGACAACAAAGATGGTTGGAACTATTAAAGGACTACGATTGTAGAGTACGATACCAGCCAGGCAAAGCGAACGTAGTAGCTGATGCTCTAAGTAGAAAGGAACGAACCAAACCTTGCAGAATGAAAGCACTAAATATAACCATTCAGTCAAACCTTCCAACTCAAATCAAAGAAGCATAAGTAGATGATCTTAAGGAAGAAAATAAGACAAAATAATCATTACAAGGAATGGAAAAACAATTCGAGTCCAAGGAAAATGGAACCTTATGTTTCATGGACCGAATCTGGATACCAAAGCTTGGCGACATCAGCAGCCTAGCGTTGGATGAAGCTCAAAAGACATGCTAGTAGTACCTCTCGATGAGATCCAGATTGAGGTAAACCTCATTTTCATTAAAGAAACAATCGAGTTCATGGATCGCGAAGTAAAGATACTTAAATAGAGTCGCATTCCCATAATCAACGTATGATGGAACTCTAAGAGAGGACCAGAATACACATGGGAACGCAAAGATCAAATGAGAAGCAAGTATCCCCACTTTTTGAAAACACCCCAACTACCAATTAAATTTTGCGATAAAATTTCTTTTAACAGGGAGAGGTTGTGACAAACCAGAAAATATGTTACCTGCCGCCATTAGTTATTAACGATAGATTGAAAAAAATATAATAAGGAAAACCTTGTAACAATCTGATATATTTTAATATATTCGAATTTTCGTCCTTAATTATATCAACTTTTAAGCTAAAAAAATAAGTATGAAAAAAGTCGTGTCACTTCGAAAGCAGGTTAATGTATTTAGTGCATAAAGTTTAGATCTTAAAAGTTAGTGACCTTATTATGGATAAAGCTGGAAACTTTATCTATCTAAGTATCATATTGATTTAAATCTGAAGTTTAGAGACTTGGAATTAAGGGACTAAGTTGAGAAAGATGTACATTTGATCCCTTTGAGACTTAAAGACTATATCTTGGTTGTTTGGACCATCTTCATGGGTAAAGTTAGAAACTGTATCCATTATGGAGCTATTAGGAACCATAATAATGTGATCTTGGTCCTTCTATCCCTTCCATGCTAGAGTTGTGATGTCTTAATGAATTAATAAGTTAGGGTTTTAGCTTTTAGACCTTTTCTAGCCATGGAAAGTCTTAAAGGTGGAAGCTTTATGACTTAAGTTAATGCTTTGAGTGTAGACCTGAGCTCTGGACAAAAGACCTTAAAGGATTAAATGATTAATGAAGGAGTGGGACCAGGTAGCGTATGCTGGGCATACTCAGCAACCTTGGACTTTGACTTAAGTTATTTCGTTGACCGTTGACTTTGATGGTCAAACTTATGGATTTTGGGATATTAGTTAAGATAATATACGGTTCTAATGTTAGGGGATTCGCAGGTGCAAGTCGTACAGAAAAGGGATCATATCGCAATGTTTCAGAGTTCTTTGATTTAGGTGAGTTTTTTTCTTCACTGTACATGTAGGTCGAAGGCACCAATATCGACCCACTAGGTTATGTATCTTGGTATATAGGATGTTGTTATGTTGTGACGGTCTGTTAAATTAGTATCATGGTATATATGATGTTGATTTGCTATAGTGATCTGCTAGATTTGCGTATATATCCATATATGATAGGATATTGTAGTAGTGGTATAGTGATTATCATCTAATGGAGTGTCGTAGGAGTTGTATGTAGTCATGTAGGATAGCCTGAGAACTCTTGATCTAAGCTTTCTTGCATGTTCCTTGTTTGGTTGTGGCTCTAGAGTAGGATCATATGTTCGAGTGGCTATCTCACCTTTGGTTACTTATGGTTACACATTTCATATAGGTTAGCTGGTGGCGAGATAGTATACTGTAAGAGGACTAGTAGGCGGTATTGAACTGTATGATTGATGTTTGCATGTATTATGCGTCTATTTGATCATTGATTATTTATATGTTGACATGTGGTGGCAGTAGGTTGAGGCGATCATGCTTTGTGTTGAAGCCAAAAAACCTGGGATCAAGCTATACATAAGTTGTAGGCGTGAAAGGCAAGTTAGACTTACGATGTGGGCTCGGGAGCAAACTAGACATAAGTTATGGGCCCGAGAGGCAAACTAGACTTATGTTGTAGGCCGGTAGACAAGTCAGACTCATACTGAGGATCCAAAGGTAATCTAATTTGTTAGCTGTGGATCCAATATGCATGTTGTTATATATTTGTGTGGTGGTATTTTAGTGGAAACTCACTAAGTTTTGTGATTACCTAATTGTTTATGTTTTTCAGGTTTTAATTGTAATTATGGGAAGGTGAATGTGAGACTGTGCACACTCATTAGCAACATTGAGGATTCCGCGTTTCTTATATTACTATGATTTTCAATAAATATATTTTGGAATAAACACTTTTCTTAATAATGAATTGATAATCATGAAGTTTTACTACAATAAAAATGAAAATTTTTGTGTGTAAAAATGGGAAGTTACATAAAACCCGCAAATAGATATTATGTTTTATATGATTGTATCTAAAGCTAGCAATGAGTCGACCTGGGTTGGTTTCGGGTTCGGGTTCAACCAATTTATTAATTGGGTTGAAGATTTCAACCCATCCCAACCTTTTTATTTAAATGAATATTTATTTCTAACCCAATCCAAGCTTTCAGATAAATAGGTTGTCAGCGGGTTAACCCGTTTATGTAATTCTGAATCAAACCTATTAAATAAATGGGTTTAACATGTGTTAGCTCATTTAAAATAAAAAGTACATAAATTAACTAAAGTTTACACCACTTAAATTAGTTCAAAAACTAAATGAACTTCCAAAGTATAATAAAAACACAATGGCAATTCACAAATCCAAAGAAATTGTTCAAATAGCATTAAAGATATATAACTACAAAATTATTTTAAAAAGTGATTAGTGTTGCGAGCATAAAGAAAAATATAGTAATTAGGATTGCATTTTTAAAATATAAATAATAAATACAATATTATAATTTATAAATTAATACTTAGATTAAATTCATAAATCCAAAGAAATTGTTCAAATATCATTAAATATATATATAATTTCAAAATGATTTTAAAAAGTGACAGTATTGTCAGCATAAAGAAAAAAATATAGGAATTAGGATTGTATTTTTAAAATATAAATAATAAATATAACATTGTAATTTATAAATTGATATTTAGATTAATATATTGTAATATTTAAATAATTATTAAATTAAATATATATTAAACATAAATAGATTGATGGGTTAATATTTATCTAACCCAACTTATTTAATTAAATACATCTAAGAATTGACCCATTTTATCTTAAATGAAGAATCTTGATCCATCCTACTAATTTTTGGTTGGATAGATGGGTTGGGCTGTCTTATTTGTAATTTCATATATTTTTAATTTTTTTTGTAGTTAGATGGGTATAGTTTATTATATGTGAATATAATATAATTTTAACTTATTTTATTTTATATATAGTTAAATATACTATATGTATTACTATGAAATAAAAAATAATGTTTAATACATATGCGTTGGAGCCAAAATAAGATTTATAATATAAAAAATTATAGCAATATTACGATTATTTTAAACAGTATTTACAAAATAGTTTAAAATTTTGAAAATCGATAAACGTAAAAGAATAGTACTCCCACTAAATTAGATCAAACAGATAGTTGTGTTATATCCCTAATCAGAATAATCATTCATTTTTTTCCTACATATTTTAACATGTTAAACGCTACATAAAACTGAACTTATTATTAAAGAATTTCTTTGAAACAATTCAAAATAATATACGTAATTAAATTTTCCAAAAAAAAAAAAACGTTTTACTGATTAACGGAAATATTAACACCCATTGCACGAAGACACGACGACTTACAAGGTTTACGAGAAGTTGTAAACAACACGCATGAGTTTAATAACTTTCAACCAATTAACTCTCAGCCATCATCACTATTCGCTAGACACAATCTCACATACTTGTGTGTGTTCCAAAACTTTTTGCCAAATTCTCATCGCATTCGTCAATCTACTTCTACATGCTAATCATTAATCTCTATCTATCTTCTTATTTTCAACGATTGTGAAGCGGGTCTGATGCATTTGGAACTCTTCGTTTGCTAGAATACAAGTCACCCAGTCCTTGCTGATGATTCTGATGTCTTTGCTGCTTTTCCGGTTGTACATTTCTGCTTATTCCAGCGGGTTCCCTTCCATTCTCGGCGCCGGAGACTAACAGTGAGAGAAGAACAATTATCACCAAACCCACTTGTACACAACGGTGATTCTGCATGTTGTAAGATGAGAGGGTTTTCTCGTTGGGAGAAGGTGATTATGAAAGATGCGAATTATGAAAGTGTAGTTTGAACTTTGAAGTGTGATGTGAATATGACTCGATGATGATGGTCGTACGATGGTATTGGATTAGGGTAAGTAGCTGCCCTAAAGAAGGGGGCCGGTAAGGGCAAAAAGAGTAGGCTAAAAAGAGGGACAAGAGGGAAAGTGATGGAGTACGCTACAATCTACACATACCCTGCAAACAAGGGGGCACATCTCACGATATATTAGACCCCTTTTTCCTTTTTGACAGAATATAAAGAAAAGCTATATACTAATTTAAGAGCTTTCTTAATGCATACCACATATTATTAACTAATCACGTGATTCATGAATTCTATTTGGTGACTAATGAAAAGACGAATGACTTCCATATATATGTCAATTCTGCGACCTTCATTTGAAAAGCTTTTTACCTCGAGAACAATCGTTTCTTCGATAGTTTCCTACGAGTAAATCGATGCGTTCCAATAATACTTCCAAGTTGAGTACATAATGTTCAAACTACACCATTCTAGCTTTTACTTGTATCAATGTTTAAAAGTTTAAATTACACCTTTCTAGCTTTTCAATTCTTATTACATACGGTATCATTAGTTTATGTTAACTTATTAAGTAAAAATATATAAACAATAACTTATATTTTTATATAAGATGATATTGTTATAAAATACTATTATATATGAAAAAATAACTATTAACTGTAATTCATGAATTGTAAATTCTTTGTATAAGACTATACTGAATACATCACAATATATTTATTTGTTAAGGTCCGTCACTTCATTCCACTTTCAAATCACAAAGCATAGAAAATAGTGTTTAAGTTTCAGGATGGTCACAAAGTCACAAAACAATGGTGATGTTCCATTAATAAGTTGCTAGTGAGAGGGTTTCACCTCATCATTCCATGTAGTCTAATCAATAGTTAGGGAAAATGACTTATATAGATAACTATTTTCAAAATCATTCAAAAAAAAACCATTTAAGTTTGGTATGTTCAAAAAACACCATCCGAGTAAAACATTTATATAAAAAACACCAACAAAGTACATTCTTTGTTCAAATTTGACCTTGTGATAATTGTTAGGACCAAGACCCTCAATCATATTCAGGATCTCGGATCTTAAAGGAATCTTAGGATCCTGAATATACGTTAGGATCCTGAACATCGCTATTATTATTTCCTAACAAGTTTAACAGCTATATTTGTTGTTTATTTATCACATGTGCAGAAATGGTCAACATACAACTCATTCACCACGAAGAATCGGTCCAACCAGGCTTAAGACCCGGAAATACCAAGTCAAATCATGTTGTAAATACCAGCTCAGCAAGATCCCGGAAATATCGGAGATTTAGTTACTTAACCTAGATTATAAATATACTTGTAAAACACATACAATGGGAACAATTCTTTGACACCTTACTCATTTAGTATCACTTTACCATTTGTAATCATATTATGATGCTTATCTTTGTAATTCTTTCTTCAATCAATAAAATCAAACAAGACAGGTGATAATTATCACCTCCCAAGGTTTCTATATCGGAGATCCTAACAAGGATCAATGGCTTTCCTAGTAAATCTCTTATGTAATCTTGTTCTAATTTCGTTAATCACTTCACCTACAACACCACAGACTGTTATGCAATTTGGTTGATATCCACTTAAACGGTTGTTTACCAAAACAATTTAACTCTTACCGTGGGGCCGTGGTGTTCTTGGTTCACGAAAATTATGTCTACACAACCAACTTTATCTTCTTCCTCTATTCCTCCCATTTCCTCAAAAAAATCTTCCACCACCTAATTCTTCCTCAAAGTCTTTTGCACGATCCTGAAAAAGCTCGGGGTAATGCTCCCCCATCTTATCCTCTGGATCCCAGGTCCACTCTGAGCCCTTTCGGTGCTGCCACTACACCTTTACCAGTTCCACTCTCTTGTTCCTCAGATCCTTTGATTTCCAATCAAGGATCCCCATTGGCCGCTCGATATAGTTCAGGCTGTCATCAACCTGAATGTCCTCTAAAAGCACCACTGTCGAATCGTCCACCAAGAATTTCTGCAACTGGGAAACGTGAAAGGTGCTATGAATCTGACTGAGTTCGACTGGCAGATCCAACATGTACGCCACCTTGCCCACTCGGGCTATAACCCTGAAAGGTCTGTTATACCAGGGGTCCAACTTGCCCCGCTTCCTGAATCGAATGATGCCTTTCCAAGGCGACAGTTTCAAGAGGACCATATCCCCGACATGGAACTCTAGGTTTGATCGACGTTTGTCGGTATAACTTTTCTGCCGACTCTGAGCAGTCTGAAGCTTGCTCCGGACCTGTGGGATCCTCTCTGTAGACTTAAGTACCACTTCAGTACTCCCCGTGACCCTCTGGCCCACCTAACCCCAACATATCGGGGTTCTGCACTTCCTCCCATACAATATCTAGAAAGGGGGACAGTCGATGCTCACATGATAACTATTATTATAGGAGAACTCTACCAACGGAAGATAAGTATCCCAACTACCTCCGAAGTCTAGAACGCACCCCCGCAACATATCCCCCAAAGTTTGAATGGTCCGCTCACTCTGACCATCCTTCTACATATGAAAAGTAGTGCTAAAATGCAGACGAGTACCCAGCTCGTCATGAAACTTCTTCCAAAACCTGGAAGTGAATCATACATCTCTGTCTGAAATCAATCAGACCGACACCCCGTGCCATGCCACCACCTCCCTGATGTAGATTTCGGCCAACTTTTCGGCTGAAATACTCTCCTAAATCGGAAAAAAATGGGCGTTCTTGGTCAATCGATCGACGATAACCCAAATCGAATCCACTCCTTGTGCAGTCCTGGGAAGCTTTGTGATAAAATCCATCGTAATGTCTTCCCATTTCCACAGCGGAATATCCAACGGCTGGACCTTGTCATGAGGTCTCTGGTGCTCAGCCTTGACCTTCTTGTAGGTCAGACACCTCTCCATAAACCAGGCCACATCCCTCTTCATACATGGCCACCAATAATCAAGATGAAGATCCTTGTACATCTTCATTGCCCCATGATGAATAGAGAATCTGGATCTATGTGCCTATTCCATCAATACCTGGCACACACCCCCATGATACGGAACCCACACTCTACGGTGAAGAGTCAACAATCCCCGACTATCATAGTCGAAGGAGGGAACCTAACCCACAATCCGCTCACTCTTCCGATGTTCCTCCTTCATGGCCTCCTATTAGGCCTCCCGAATCCGCTCCAACATCAGAGTAACCACTGTCATCTTCATACATATATCCCTGATCGGTTCTGCCTTGCGGCTAAGCGCATCGGCCAACACATTGGCCTTCCCAGGGTGGTAGAGAATCTCCCAATCATAATCCTTTACCACATCAAGCCACCGGCGCTGCCTCATATTCAGATTTGGTTGGTCCATGAGATACCTCAGGATCTTCTGGTCTGTGTACATAGTACAATGAACCCCATAGAGGTAATGACACCAAATCTTGAGGGCGAACGCAATAGCCCCCGGCTCCAAATCATGCGTTGAGTAGTTCGCCTTGTGAGGCTTCAGCTGCCTCAAAGCGTAAGAAATAACATGCCTTCTCTGCATCAATACTGCCCTCCGGCAGGGATAAGATCGGTGCCTCGCATAATCTCTGTCTCAATGTCTCGAATGCAGCCTACTGATCAGGCCCCCAACGAAAGAACACAGCTTTCCTCATCAACCTGGTTAGGGGCACGACTATCTTGGAGAAGTCCTGAATGAATCTCCGATAATAGCTTGCCAGTCCCAGGAAGCTCCGAATCTCAGATGGAGACCTCAGAACCTCCCACCTTGGCCGGGTCAACCGAAATCCCATTCTGGTTGACAAGGTGCCCAAGAAACTGCACCTTGCGCAACAAGAACTCGCACTTGGAGAACTTAGCATACAATCTCTCCCTCCTCAAAGTATCTAGAACCTCCCGCAAGTACTCATCATGATGCTCTCGCATCTTGGAATAGACCAATATGTCATTGATGAAAACTATCACATACCGATCCAGCATCAGTCTTCACACACGGTTCATGAGATCCATGAACACGGCAGGAGCATTGGTGAGACCGAAAGGAATCACCACAAACTTATAGTGGCCATAACTTATCTGAAAAGCAGTCTTCTACACATCCTCTTCTCTGACCCTCATTTGATGATACCCTGAACGCAAATCAATCTTGTAGAAACAAGATGCTACCTGCAGCTAGTCAAAGAGGTTATCGATCCTTGGGAGCGGGTAACGGTTCTTCACCGTTACCTTATTCAGCTCCTGATAATTTATACACATCCGATGCGAACAATCCTTCTTCTTCACAAACGAAATCGGGGCTCCCTAGGAAGAACTGCTTGGTCTAATGAATCCCTTGTCTAATAGATACTGCAGCTGTGTAGACAATTCCTGAATCTCAGGAGGAGCCAACCGATATGATGCCTTGGCTATCGGAGTGGTACCGGGGACTAGGTCAATGTTGAACTCTACCTGCCTCTCCGGAGGTATCCCAGGCAACTCCTCAGGGATTACATCTGCAAACTCTCGAACTACGGGCACATCTCCCACCATCGCCTTTCCCGCCTCCTGGGTATGCACAACATAGGCAACATATCCTACACATCCCTGCTGAATGTAGCGCCCAGCCCTCGCTGTCGAACATAAAGTTGGTCCTCGTTGCGGCCTCTCGCCCTGAACTACCAGCTATCCCCCACTTGGGGTCCTAATCCGCACCAACTGCTTCGCGCAGTCGATCACCACCCCATTGGGGCTTAGACCAATCCATACAGATAATAACCTTGTTCCCCCACAAATGTAGGGGAACCAAGTCGACCAGGTAGTATTCCTCGAACAACCTCAAAACACAATCCCGGTAGACCTCTGATGCATGCACTGACCGGTCGTCCGCAATCATGAGCTCTAGAGGGCAATCCAACATGCCCGAAGACTTAGGAAACTTCTTGCTAAGCGCAAGAGAGACAAACGATCGGGTAGCACCCGAATCAAACAACACCTGCGCTAGGATATCGTTCACATAGAACAATCCTAAACAGAACACATACACATATCAAAATCATAACGACATAACATAAAAGATCTGAGAGGAGAAATCATACCCGTCACCACGTCGGGTGCAGCGCATGCCTCCTCGGCTATCAGCTGAAATGCTCGGCTCTGCACCACTGGAGCCTTTGACTTGACCTTCCGGTTATCCGTAGCCCTTGTAGTCGCCGAAGTTGGCGCCACTATCGGCACCGCTGCTGCTGTCAATCTGGGGCAATTGTCCTTTTTATGGCCCCTCTGATTGCAATGAAAGCAAATTAGGTCTGATATCTGAATCGCAGGAGTAGGGTCAGTACAATCTCTGCCAAATGCCCAATCTTGCAACACTTATAGCAACCTGAACCCGACACATTGCGGCAAACTCCTTCATGTGACCGACCGCATTTCAGGCAACGGTCCCGCCCTGCTTGGGCTTTCAGCCTACCATTGGATCCTTTGGGCTTCTTCCCCAAAGACCCGACTGTAACGTCCGGGTTTTAGGGCTAAGCATTTTTGTCAATGTAATAGTCTAGGTCAACTCTTGTAACTCTTTTTGAAATAATAAAGATGAAATATTTGAGTATTATGTGAATTATGTGTATTTATGTGCTTATTATTTAATTATAAATGTATAATTAACAAAGAATAAAAATAAGCGTCAAAATTAAAGTGTGGGATAAGCCCGATATCTCTACATAAAGTTGTAGTGGTCGAAACAAGGATTCCGAGGAAACAAAGAACACCGAAATCCGAGTTATAACGAAGAAGTTATGACCCGTCGAAGTTTCGCGACAGAACTGGCACGATACCGGAAAGCGTAAATAGTAAATTTACAATAGAGCGAGATTTACCCTTAGCGATCTAAACGAAAATTGTAGAATATGTTACACTAAGAACATCGATAAAAAGAATGCCCAAATCTGACTTCGTATGAAGAAGTTATGATTTTTCGAAGTTTCGAGTTAACAGTATACAACCCGAAATTCGAATATTAGATCGAGCGGTTTTTAGCCGACACGACCTAAAAGAGAATCGAAGATCTCGTTAAAAGTAGCGTAACGAGAAAAAGACGGATGAAAACGGATTTCGGATGAAGAATTTACGAGGATTTAACGGACCAATCCTGTCCCGACCCGTTAACAATATAAATTTTAAAATCGAATCCAAATTAGCCGACGGAGTCTAAACGAAAGTTGTAGAGTACGTTCCCACCTTTGCGTGGATGTAAAGAACGTCGAAAACGGAGCTCGTATGCGAAATTTACTAATTTTTAAAGTTGAAGCATGAATTTGGAAAATCTGTTGCGAAGCTGATGACGTGGCATGATCCCAGCCGTCGCTTGCGGCCCACGGTCCTCGCTTCGGATTGTGACACGCCACCCTCGCCTTATGCCCTGCATCCGAGGAGAGTATGCCCCGCGTCCCTTCGTGTCTTATCCATCTGGGGAAGGTGCGAGCCAGTTGGTGCCAGCTGGCAACCATATCCGAGCTACGCCCAATGTAGCGCTGCTGGATGCCCAGCGTAGACCGAGGCCCTCGCGGCTATAAAAGGAGGCCGAGGCTGCCACCATTTTTCACACCAAAATCACTTCTCTCTCTAACTTCTTTCTTTCTCTACAACCCTAAACCACCCCTAAGCCCTAGATAATACCCCTAACACCCTAGGGAAGCCCCGAGGCTCCCGGAGTCCCGAGAAAAAGGAGTTTTTCGGTTTCGAAACGCTGCTCCAATTAAGTTCCGGTTTTCGATAAAATTCGCTGTAAGTGTGCTACGCTTACGCAACTTTTAATATAGCTTTCAAATAATTATAGGAATGTTATTATGTCCTTAAAATAATTATTTGGGCTATTATTATGAGTTATATTGAGTGTCATTAACGCTTATATAATAATAATAATAATAGTCAGATAATTAATTTGTCGCGGTTATCATTAGACTAAACCCTAGTGGTATCGATACTAGGTTTTATCGAAGGAAAATCGTTGTTAGAGTATCGAAGCGATGTCCGAGTGCAGAGTCACCACCTTTCAGGTGAGTGCATAGTACTTTCAGCTTACACATAGATATCAAGTATTTAATATAAATTACGTGTTATGTGTGCATATTATCTGAATACTTGCAATCTATGCTGGATGAACGTTTTATACATGTTTTCAATGATTTAAACTGTATATGTATTTTATATCTACAAAATGTGTTGGGTAAAACATAGGTAGATGTAATAGTTGTTGTGTGAAAAAATAAAATAATGAGAGGCCTCGTTATAGATGTTATTGCTGATCCAGTCATCTAGCGGAGTATAGATGACGACCACAGACTATTCTAGACAGTCCAGTGGAACACTAGCAGTCTCGCAACCTGTAGGTGTTTATTCAAACTGTGTGTTTATTTGAACTGTGTGCTCACCAGATGTACTCCATCTCCCACATGGTTGCCTTAAGGACATTTGTTGCTGAGGAATCCCCTTAGCAGTAGTGTTCATCCTGATGACAATCCTTAGGATAGGTCCCTTATGATAGATGCTTAGGGACGTAATGTGAGGATAACGGGAACAGGTAATCGGGTTTGTTTAATTTAATGAAGTTAATAAACTTAATTATTGTGGGTTGAAATTCCTATGTGCTCACCAGGCTCCCAAGCCTGACCCACTCAGTTTTATGTATTACAGGTAGTGGAGATTGAGCATAGATATGATGTTTGGACGAGGGATTACGGATATAGGCCTATAGATATGAAATAATGTAGTAAGGCTTATATTGTACTGTTTATGCTTTTGATATGTACGAACATGACATCCCAAGTCTTTTAATGAACTACATTTCTATGGAAATGCTTTTGATAAATCTTTATCATATTTTGTTTTGGGACAAATTCCGCAACACTTTTATTTAAAATGTTACTTTGATTTTTAAGCAAAGCATAAACAAACCGGTCTTTTCTGGCCATGATTTTCGGGATGTTACAGTTGGTATCAGAGCATTAGTTTAAGCGAACTAGGAATTTGTAGGATTTCTAGACTTAAACTTAGAATGCTAAGCGATGATTGTGAGGTGTGAGCACTAGCTTATTTTAGGAATTATGCCTAAAATGCTTTTATGTACTAAATGCTTTGTGTCGGATATGCTGTTAATTGTTCGGATCTATGGTCTGTTGCCGACCTGATCTGGAAACCTTATGTGTTTAGGATTCTAAACGTACGACTATGATATTAGAACTAGCATGTAAACGTTTCGGGGTGATAAGGACGACTTGAACATCAGTCCTAAATAAAGATCTAAATTCACCTTATTCGGTGTATAGATCAAGATGGCAATGACCCGTAGCGGAAACGTGAACGCAAATGGGAACAGAAACCAACCCCCAGTGATCGAGAAAATACCAGTTGTGGAAGCCGCTGTCGGGCCAATAACGATGGTCGGAGTGCAAGCGATGATCCAAGCAATGTTGGATCGTCAAATGGAGGAAACCGGGCGTTTGCTCCAGCAAAATCGAGAGGCAGCGACTATACAGATCGAACAGCCCGAGTTGAACGAAGGGCAGACTGGGGAAGGAGACTACAGTGGAACTGTTGGTCAAGTCAACCCACCAATAGTTCAACAAAACAACGAAGATGATGGATTCGAGAGAAATGGATGCAAGTACAAGGAGTTTCAGACTTGCAAGCCATCGACTTTCACGGGAAAGGAAGATCCAATTGGGGTCATGGATTGGATCTCGGAAATGGAGTTAACTTTCATGACATGTGGTTGTAGAGGGAAGCTACAGACCACGTTTGCAGTGCGTCAGTTTCGAGGAGGCGCTGTACGTTGGTGGAATACCTTGGGGAAGACTTTAAGCCCCAACAAGCCCCTGCAACTGACATGGGCAGAATTTCTGGTGCAATTCAAACAAAAGTACTGCTCAGCTCAAAACATGCTCGAGTTAGAGAACCAGTTTCTAACCCTGATGAAGGGAAGCATGTCAATCGATGAATACACAAACAACTTCACAGAAAAGATGGAATTTGCCTTGCGTCTTGTTCCGGATGAGCTGAAGAAAATTGATAAGTACGCAAAGAGACCTCCATGGGAGTACGCGGTGCCAGTGCGTCAGGCACCTACTCTAGAGGCAACTATTTGGGCTGCCAAGTCTGTGGAGGACATGATTAAGGGAAGAGCTGCCAGAAAAGTCGAGGTTGGCGAGAAGAGGAAATTTGAAGGGTATGCTAAACCCATCAAAAAGAAGAGCAAGTTCGGTTCAAAGAAGTTCGGAGGAGGAAATGAATTTAAATGGTGCGAGAAGTGCAAGAAGAAGCACTCGGGAAAATGTGGTGAGGAATTAACCTACTACAAGTGTGGGAAAACGGGGCACTATGCCAATGAGTGCGCCACCAACAAGAAGGTGTGCTACGAGTGCCGTGAAGAAGGGCATATTGCCAAGGATTGCCCAAAGAAGAAAGATGCAGGAAGGCCCAACATTCCACCGAAGCCGAAGGCAAGAGCCTTCCAGATGACGCTCGAGGCTGCGAAGGAGGCAGCAGACGTCGCTTCAGGTACCTTTCTTGTAAATGGTTTGCCTGCAAATATACTATTTGATTCCGGAGCCAACTATTCTTTCGTGTCGCATAAATTTGGTGGGAAATTAGCATTGCCTGTAGAAAAACTTGATAATGCCCTAATTGTAGAAGTTGCCAGTGGCAAATTCATACCTGTTAGTAAACGTATTAGGAACATCGTCATTAACTAAACGAAAACGAATTTCATGAAGAACTGTTACCCATAGAGTTAAACAGTTTCGACATCGTTTTGGGTATGGATTGGCTTAGCGCCAACGATGCCGAGATATTATGCCGAAAGAAGATAGTTAGGATAAACCCAACCGGAAAGGAATCATTTATGGTGTACGGGGACAAACGCAGAGTGAATTCTGGAATCATCTCCCTGATGAAAGCCTGGAAATGTTTGTCCAAAGGATGTGCACCATACTTGGCATTCTAATCGATGCTAAGAAGGAAAAGAAAGAGGTGCAGAATATACCGGTTGTGTGCGATTATCCGGAAGTCTTTCCCAAAGATCTTCCCGGATTACCACCTGATAGGCAAGTGGAGTTTCGGATAGACTTGTTACCAGGTACAACACCGATAGCAAAGGCACCTTACCGATTAGCACCGATGGAGATGAAGGAGCTCATGACGCAACTTCAGGAGCTATTGGACAACGGTTTCATTCGACCTAGTTCATCACCCTGGGGAGCTCCGGTGTTATTCGTGGAGAAGAAGGATGGAAGCATGAGAATGTGTATAGACTACCGAGAGCTGAACAAGGCAACGGTGAAGAACAAGTATCCATTACCGAGGATTGACGACCTATTCGATCAGCTGCAAGGTTCGAGCTACTTCTCAAAGATCGATCTTAGGTCAAGATATCATCAGCTGAAGGTGAGGGAACAGGATATTGAGAAGACTGCCTTCAGAACTCGATATGGACACTACGAGTTCTTGGTTATGTCGTTTGGACTAACCAATGCTCATGCAACATTCATGGATTTGATGAATAGGGTTTGTAAACCATACCTTGATAAATCTGTGATAGTGTTCATCGACGATATTCTGATCTACTCGAAAAGCCAAGAGGATCATGGCAAGCATCTACGAGAAGTGTTGGAAGTGTTAAGGAAGGAGAAGCTTTACGCTAAGTTCTCCAAATGTGATTTTTGGATCCAAGAAGTCCAATTCTTGGGTCATGTGGTTAACCAGGAGGGAATAATGGTTGACCCAACAAAAATCAAAGTTGTAATGAAGTGGGAATGTCCAAAGAGTCCCACGGAGATTTGAAGCTTTCTAGGATTAGCCGGATATATCGACGGTTTATCCAAGGTTTTTCTTCGATAGCTGCTCCATTAACAACTTTGACTCATAAAGGAGCTACGTATACGTGGAGTGAGAAGCACGATGAGGCATTCGAGAAACTAAAGAAGAAGTTATGTGAAGCACCGATACTTTCTCTACCCGATGGAGTCGAAGATTTCGCGGTTTATAGTGATGCATTTGGAGTCGGGTTGGGTTGTGTTCTGACCCAAAGAGAAAAGGTGATAGAATACGCATCTCGACAATTGAAAGAGCATGAAAAGAACTACCCCACTCATGATCTGGAGTTGGCAGCGGTAGTATTTGCCTTAAAAATATGGAGGCATTACCTCTACGGCACGAAGTGCAAGCTCTTCACTGATCATAAGAGTCTCCAGTATCTCTTTAATCAGAAGGAGTTGAACATGAGGTAACGACGCTGGCTAGAACTTCTCAAGGACTACGACTGTGAGATACTTTACCACACAGGTAAAGCAAATATTTTTGCTGATGCTCTCAGTCAGAAAGTCAATCTTGAAAGGAAAATGCCAAGAGCGTTAAGAATTGAATTCGTCTCGACGATTGTGGAAAGTATCAGGAAAGCTCAAGAAGAAGCCTTAGAGAAGAATGACCGAAAGGAAGAACGTTTGGGAAGAACGTTAGTGTTCGGTACAAACAGTCGAGGACTGAAGGTACTCCAAGATCGAATTTGGGTACCCAAGACGGGAGGAATAAGAGATCTTCTGATGGAAGAAGCACATAAGACCATGTACTCAATTCATCCCGTTAGTACTAAAATGTATAGGGACCTAAAACCCTACTACTGGTGGCCGATGATGAAGCTCGATGTTGCGAAGTATGTGGCCGAGTGTGTAACATGTGCGAGGGTTAAGGCATAACATCAAAAACCGTATGGGAGTTTAGAACCCTTACCTGTACCCATGGGTAAATGGGAAGACATCACCATGGATTTTATGACTAAACTGCCCAGAACGAAGAACGGACACGACATGATTTGGGTAGTCGTGGATCGTTTCACCAAGAGTGCACACTTCATAGCAGCCAACGAGAAGTGGTCTATGGATAAGCTCGCAAATGCTTACGTAAAGGAAATTGTGAGACTTCACGGAGTCCCTCTTACAATTGTATCTGATCGTGATAGTCGTTTCATGTCGAGGTTTTGGAGGAGTCTGCAAGAGGAATTAGGTATGAAATTATGTTTGAGTACTGCTTACCATCCGCAAACCGATGGTCAGAGCGAAAGAACGATTCATACACTGGAAGATATGCTGAGAGCATGTACCCTCGAATTCCAAGGGAATTGGGACGAGCACTTAACTCTGGTAGAATTCTCCTACAACAATAGTTTCCACTCGAGCATCAAGATGGCACCTTATCAAGACTTGTATGGACAGAAGTGTCGTACACCATCTTGTTGGCTTGAAGCCAGAGAGAAGCAGTTTATGGGCCCCAAGATAGTCCATGAGACTGCTGAGAAGTTGAAGGTGATTAGGGAAAGAATGTTAGTAGCCCAGGATCGTCAGAAGAGTTATGCTGACAATAAAAGACGACCGATAACCTTCAAAGTTGGGGATTCTGTTTTACTTAAAGTCTCACCGTGGAAGGGACTTATACGATTTGGGAAACGAGGAAAGTTGAGTCCAAGGTTTATTGGACCGTTCAAAGTTCTTCAGAAGATTGGGAACCAAGCTTACAAGCTGGAATTGCCCGAAGAACTCAATGGTATTCATAACACCTTCCATGTGTGTTATTTGAGGAAATTCACGGGAGATGTTCCCGATATAATTCGAATCTCAGAGTTAAGGATGGATGAGAACAAAAGGCTGATCGAAGAGCCCGAGGCGATTGTTGACCATAAGACTAAGAAGTTACGACGCAAGATGGTAGACTTGGTGCTTGTCCGATGGAAACGTTCGAATGGGCCAAATCTCACTTGGGAAACAGAGGATGACATGATGAGTCGCTATCCACATCTGTTTGCTGATGCATGATTCCGGGATGGAATCATCCTAAGGGGGAAGAGAATTGTAACGCCTGGGTTTCAGGGCTAAGCATTTTTGTCAATGTAATAGTCTAGGTCAACTCTTGTAACTATTTTTGAAGTAATAAAGATGAAATATTTGAGTATTATGTGAATTATGTGTATTTATGTGCTTATTATTTAATTATAAATGTATAATTAACAAAGAATAAAAATAAGCGTCAAAATTAAAGTGTGGGATAAGCCCGATATCTCTACATAAAGTTGTAGTGGTCGAAACAAGGATTCCGAGGAAACAAAGAACACCAAAATCCGAGTTATAACGAAGAAGTTATGACTCGTCGAAGTTTCGCGACAGAACCGGTACGATACCGGAAAGCGTAAATAGTAAATTTACAATAGAGCGAGATTTACCCTTAACGATCT
This sequence comes from Lactuca saligna, assembly GCF_052625555.1. Classification (NCBI taxonomy): domain Eukaryota; kingdom Viridiplantae; phylum Streptophyta; class Magnoliopsida; order Asterales; family Asteraceae; genus Lactuca; species Lactuca saligna. The sequence goes on along the minus strand of NC_136420.1, from coordinate 228,373,950 downwards.
AAACGAAAATCGTAGACTATGTTACACTAAGAACATCGATAAAAAGAACGCCCAAATCTGACTTCGTATGAAAAAGTTATGATTTTTCGAAGTTTCGAGTTAACAGTGTACAACCCGAAATTCGAATATTAGATCGAGCGGTTTTTAGCCGACACAACCTAAATGAGAATCGAAGATCTCATTAAAAGTAGCGTAACGGGAAAAAGATGGGCGAAAACGGATGTCGGATGAAGAAGTTACGAGGATTTCACAGACAAATCCTGTCCCGACCCGTTAACAATAAAAAATTTAAAATCGAGTCAAAATTAGCTGACAGGTAGAGTACGTTCCCAACTTCGCGTCGATATAAAGAACGTCAAAAACGGAGCTCGTATGCAAAAGTTACGAAGTTTTAAAGTTGAAGCATGAATTTGCGAAATCTGTTGCGAAGCTGATGACGTGGCACGATCCCAGCCGTCGCTTGCGACCCACGGTCCTTGCTTCGGATTGTGACACGCCACCCTCGCCTTACGCCCCGCGTCCGAGGAGAGTACGCCCCGCGTACCTTCGTGTCTTATCCATCCGGGGAAGGTGCGAGCCAGCTGGTGCCAGCTAGCAACCATATCCGAGCTACGCCCAGTGTAGCGCTGCTGGACGCCCAGCGTAGACCGAGGCCCTCGCGGCTATTAAAGGAGGCTGAGGCTGCCACCATTTTTCACACAAAAATCACTTCTCTTTCTAACTTCTTTCTCTCTCTACAACCCCAACCCACCCCTAAGCCCTAGATAAAACCCTAGCACCCTAGGGAATCCCCGAGGCTCCCGGAGTCCCGAGAAAAAGGAGTTTTTCGGTTTCGAAACGCTACTCCAATTAAGTTCCGGTTTTCGATAAAATTCGTTGTAAGTGTGCTACGCTTACGCAACTTTTAATATAGCTTTCAAATAATTATAGGAATGTTATTAGGTCCTTAAAATAATTATTTGGGCTATTATTATGAGTTATATTGAGTGTCATTAACGCTTATATAGTAATAATAATAGTCAGACAATTAATTTGTCGCGGTTATCATTAGACTAAACCCTAGTGGTATCGATACTAGGTTTTATCGAAGGAAAATTGTTGTGAGAGTATTGAAGCGCTGTCCGAGTGTTGAGTCACCACCTTTCAGGTGAGTGTATAGTACTTTCAGCTTACACATAGATATGAAGTATTTAATATAAATTATGTGCTATGTGTGCATATTATCTGAATACTTGCTATCTATGCTGGATGAACATTTTATACATGTTTTTAATGATTTAAATTGTATATGTATTTTGTATCTACAAAATGTGTTGGGTAAAACATGGGTAGATGTAATAGTTGTTGTGTGACAAAATAAAATAATGAGAGGCCTCGTTATAGATGTTATTGATGATCCAATCATCTAGCGGAGTATAGATGACGACCACGGACTATTCTAGACAGTCCAGTGGAACACTAGCAGGCTCGCAACCTGTAGGTGTTTATTCGAACTGTGTGTTTATTTGAACTATGTGCTCACCAGATGTACTCCATCCCCCACATGGTTTCCTTAAGGACATTTGTTGCTGAGGAATCCCCTTAGCAGTAGTGTTCATTCCGATGATAATCCTTAGGATAGGTCCCTTATGATAGATGCTTAGGGCGTAATGTTAGGATATCGGGAACGGGTAATCGGGTTTGTTTAATTTAATGAAGTTAATAAACTTATTTATTGTGGGTTGAAAACCCTGTGTGCTCACTAGGCACCTAAGCCTGACCCACTCAGTTTTATGTATTATAGGTAGTGGAGCTTGAACATAGATATGATGTTTGGACGAGGGATTACGGATATAGGCCTGTAGATATGAAATAATGTAGTAAGGCTTATATTGTACTGTTTATGCTTTTGATCTGTACGTACATGACATCCCGAGTCTTTTAATGAAATACATTTCTATGGAAATGCTTTTGATAAATCTTTATCATATTTTGTTTTGGGACAAATTCCGCAACACTTTTATTTAAAATGTTACTCTGATTTTTAAGCAAAACATAAACAAATCGGTCTTTTTTGGTCGTGATTTTGGGGATGTCGCACCTGCCATCTTTCCCTCCTCTGCCTTCCTCTTCCGAATATGCTCCAGATCAATCTCCCTCTCCCTTTCCCTGGCAATCATGGAATACAGGGTAGGGAAATCTGAAAAATTGACATGCTCCCAAATGCCAGCTCGTAGCTTGTCATGTCCTCATCTCCCGCATACTGGGGCACCAACAAAGCTGTAACGTCCCAAAAATCCGTACCAAATTTTTTTCTTTAAATCATTACCAAAGCCATATTCATAAACCATATAATAATTCATAACATGAATTTAGAGTATCATTTCCAAAACATATTTTCATTATCAGAGTAAAACATCTCAGGCTGACTAATCAATGGTGTGTGCCATGCGCTCACCCCGAGCTCTTCCCTCCGCTACCGGACGTACCTGAAACCAAAACTGAAAAACCATAAGCACGAAGCTTAGTGAGTTCCCCAACCTACCACAAACCCTGAATAAACACATACATCATATACTGGGCCACGCCCGCTATTTCGGGCCTCACCCGCTACCTCGGGCCTCACGCGCTACAACGGCCCCGCCTGGCTTCGAGCCCCGCTCGGATACAGATATGTTTCACTTAGGCCTTGCCTGTCACTGGGCCTCGCTCGCTAACATATAATAGCACATAAACATTTCACAACACATAAGCTAAACATATACTAATGGATCCTGTCCTAAGGCCTTGCCTATCTTGGGCCTCTCCCTTGAGCTGCTACCGATGAGTCATGGAACCCCATCCACGCTCCTACTGATAGTGAGATACAGGCCTAACCCACACTCACTCTTTCCTTAACTCCAGCCTCGCCCCTGTTCTACTGCTAATGAGATGTGGAACACCATCCACACTCTGCTATTAGTGAGATACGAGACCTCGCCCACACTCACCTCCCTACCAGGCACATACAAGTATCACACCGACAACAAGTGTACTCTATCATGCAAACCATTCCTTGGGAACCAGCCCACTATGAATGGACCTTGGTCCTAAATATCATAATGGCATACAGTGACTAGGGCTAACCCCTAGGTCTTCCTACTCATATCTACATGGGTCGGCATTGTGGCCTTAGACCCATTTACAAAAAGGGAAACTCACCTGGTACTGCTGAACTTGCTCGTAATCCCTCTAGCCGCTGTCTGAAAACTCTCTCTGAATTGCTGCTCCACTAGCTCTCCGAGCTACCAATATCAATATAGCACTTAGTCAAAATGTCTTACGAAAGTCAACTAAGTCCACTCTGGTCAAAGTCAACCATCCAGTTCAACCCTAGTCGCCGAGTCTGCCTACTGACTCGCCGAGTTTATACGCTTAGAATCCTTTCATTCGCGATTCAACTTGCCGAGTCAGCCCCTGACTCGCCAAGTCTACCGATTTCCGAGTCCTGTCTTGTCCAACTCACTGAGTACCCACTCAACTCACTGGTCCTAGTCTTAACTTGAAGGGTTTAGGGTTTCGCTACTTGACTCGCTGAGTCCAAGAACAGACTCGCCGAGTCCAAGGCAATGTTCAACAGACTCGTCGAGTTATTCATCCAACTTGTCGATTTCATCTTCATCTTCATACTACTTGCCGAGTCCACTCGAAGGACTCGCCGAGTCTATTCAGTCCTTTAAATATTCAGAGGCTTTTGATTCATGCATGGACTCCAAACTGCAGATCCATTCTTCTAAAGCCTATTCCTCACGTAAAGCGGAAAACTTTACGTGTAGCTAAGGAGATCTAGGCTCAAAACACTATAAACTAGGGTTTAAGATAAGGAGACTTTACAATCAACCCATAGACTGATGCTTTATGATTCTTTAGGCCAAGATACACTTATTCTGAAGTAGCAACTTCAGATATGTGCTTCTAACTCGAAATGGTTCTTAAACTTGCCCTTAAAGCCACAAATCTTATGTTAAAGGTTGATCTATATGCAAAAGAGTGAAGGCAGCGACTCATTACCTTCAAATGCTTTGAAGAACCCACAAACTATGGATCTACTACCACTCCTTGAATCCCCAATGGTTCCCTTCTACCTTCTTCCTTCAAATCACCCAAAATGGCAAGAAAGCTTGAATGTGCAACAATGGAGGCTTAGGGTTTCGTATTCTAGATAAGAAAGGCTACAAGGAACCCTAAGACAGAGAATAAGATGCTTAAATAGCGCACAAAGTCCCGTATTTAGTTTTCCCCTCTTCAGACCGGACTCGCCGAGTCCTCTTTGCCGACTCGCAGAGTCGATTACTTAATCGATCCCCTGGATCCCGCTGCGACTCGTCGAGTTCCTCCCTAGACTCGACGAGTTTACCCTTTGACTTAGGGGTTTCTTTCCTTTCTTAGCCTTTCTGATTTTGAGTGTTACAACTCTCCCCCACCTAAACTAAACAACATCCTTGAAGTTCGCTATGGCCAACTGACCTCTCATCTGCCTCCAACACTCTGTCTGGGAAACCAAACACCCGCTGACTACCTTCGCTAGCCTTCTGACTGATCATTCTGACTAACATTAATCCTTGCGGATAATATTCTCGAGTTAACCCTAACCCTGACCATCCTGGAAACACAACTTACTCGACTGACAACCATTCTGGTACTCCTAGAGTACTTATGCTGGACACCCTACGGGTTCACCCCCTTTTTTTCCTTGTGCGTTTTCTGGCCTGCCCAAGGCAACGTTCCATAACCAACTACTTCCTTTGTCACTATGAAGGCCCTATCCTTCACCAAATCCATTACTCCTGCTTCTTCCAGTACTGGACACTTTTCACTGCTATAACTTAGTGATGAGCACCCTCCCAGCGAATGGTTCGGATAATCCTTCGAGTAAAACATTCATCCCTGCAACGGTTAGACTTGGACGAGAGCTGCGCAACAGGGTCAAACCCTTCCTTCTAAGATTATCCAAGCTGATGTGATGTGCATAACACCCCTCGATCAACTAATTGTATTCCACCATAGACTGCTTAACATCACTACCTCTGACTGAAAATTTTTCTTGTTCCTTTTCTGCCTTTCGGAAGAACCAATACTATCCTGGTCCCTACTGATCTATCAATATCTGGATTACCGGCTCCCACCGGTCGCTAGCCCCAAAACAAATTTCTAGTGTCTCCCAGCAACTTCCGAGGAAACTTAGGCTACCTAATACCACCCCGTCTACTCTACCATTCTGGCGCTACAAATCCTGGGATCCTCGATCCCTAAACTTGGCCCTATGGTCATTACCAGGTCCCACCTGTACTACTAAAACTCACGGGCCTCACACACGGGTCCCACCCAACTATACTACTGAGCAACCTTGCTCTCAGGTCTCACCTATACTGCTACTCTCAAACGGGCCTCGCCCAAGGGTCTCACCCAACTACATCCTGGAGCGACCTTTCCCAAGGTCTCACCTCTCTAGGGCTATGCAGGCAAGCTCCATGCTATTCTCATCCACTACCCATTCCTGATTCCTACCTAGACCACTAGGAGGTAAGGGCCTCGCCCCAACTCCACTAACTAGGTGATACGGGCCTCCGCCCACACTCCCCTAACTAAGCTGCTAGGGAATGTTATGGCTACCCCGTAGCCTTACAGTACCTTCCACCTTTGGCTTGCTGACGCAAAATGTTGCGGCTCTCCCGCCGCTCTACCATGCTCTACATGTTGACTCTACCACTGACTATTATCACGAAAGCATCCCATGCTATCGTTCTCAAAATCCTCATTCCAAATATTTTGAGTCCTGCAGGCGATCCTCCATCATGATATTCCAACCAGATACCAACCATCTTGATTACATGATCTAACTGTTGAGAAGTTTCTCAAACTCCCAACCCCGAACTCATCAACCCATCCATCGCTGTGCTACTTTTTTTCCTTCTTAGAGGTCGTATACTCATCCTGGATTGGCGCGCTCTTACCATTGTACACTCGAAGGGTTCTCCCCTACTTTGATCCTTCTTATACCTCACTGCTCATTGCTTGATAAGGATTCCCAATCTTCTCTGCTATACCGCAAACAATCTGCTGATGAACCAAGCTTTCCATAGCTAGGGACCTAACCGATCCATCACTCAATAATACCTTTCCGAATCCAGCGGGTCACCACTGAGTTCCACACAACCATGCTACAGTTACTTCATCCTAAGTAACCTTCTTCCCTAAGGCACCACCCCCTTAACTACCACTTTATTATCCAAGGTATGTAGATAGCATAACTAAATCGCAAGCAATCCGCTAAATTCTAAAATACTTATACCACAAACGATGCAGAACCATAACAATATAATGATGAATAGAGAAAGCAGAAAATGGAAGACACATACCTGCAACGTCCGTAGCTGCTCGTGTTTCCATGGTAGTCATCTGAAAAGCCCTGTCTCCTACCATAGGCGCCTCTGCTCGGCCCTGACGGCCGTCTGTGATCCTCAAAGTTGTAGGGGAAGGTGCTATCACCCGTCCTACCGAAAACAAATTGGGGCACTAGGCCTTCTTGTGGCCCCTCTGACTGCAGTGGAAACATATCAAATCTGATCCCCGTGTGGTGGTATCAGTACAATCCCTGCTGAGATGACCAGTCCGGCCGCACTTGAAGCAGCCCGAATCCCCACCACTACCACTCCTACATGCACCCTCGTGTGTCCTACCGCACTTCTCGCATTGGCCACGGCTCTGGTAATCTATCGATCTCGAATCTGACCCCTTGGACCTTTTGCCCGAACTAGTAGCTACCTGAACCTCATCCGGCTTCCTCTTCCGGATCTACTCCAAATCAATCTCCCTCTCTCTAGCCTGAGAGATCATATCTTCCAGCGTCTTACAGCCGGACCTGCTCATGAACTCCCTGATGTCAGCCCCAACATCTCATGATATCGGGCCTTCTTCATTTCCTCATCCGCGACATATTGCAGAACAAGAAGGGACCTCTCCCTGAACTTGGTGATGATCTCCACCACAGTCTCAGTAGCCTGCATCAAATCCTGAAACTCCCGAGCCAACTGATGTACCTCAATAATCGGCGAAAAATCAGCCCTGAACCTGGCCGAGAAATCACTCCATGTAATCGCGTCCAACGCGACGTCATCACCAATGGCATGACCAACCTCCTCCCACTAATCCCTCGCTCTGTCCTTCAGAAGACAGGAGGCAAGTCTAACCTTCTCACCCTCGGGACACCGACTCATATGGAACGTGTTAGTAACATCGGTCAACCATCTGCTGCTAGCGATGGGGTCCCTAGCCCCATGATAATATGGCGCTCCGCAAGCTCTAAACTCTCGGGATGTCAAAGTACGAGCTCCCATCAAAACCATCATCTTTGTAAGGAAGCCTCCCATCCTCTCATCCAAAATCTCTAGTATACCCTCCTTGAATGTGCCAAAGATCACAGGAGTTTGATCTAGGATACTGCGCATAACGTCCGCTGATATCAACTCCCTCATCCGCTCCTCGAGCTACTCGGCCCCCGAAACCGAGCCTGATCCCTCTCCGGCACCTGATCCTCCCACTTGTCTTTCTCGCAATGTCACCATGCTGAAAACATAACACAATAACTATCATAATAATCATCACTGCTGAGGGGATCATACACACACTACAAGTTTCCTGGTCTCATCTCTACCTTTCTTGAATTGAGTACAGATCCTCTGCTTTCACTAGTACGGGCCCACACTACCTTCCACATCTATCTGTACTTTCCTCAAGAACTGCTTCGACTCCACCAGGTCCCTTTTTCTACTATAACTGCTCCCGGTACTATCTCATCCTAGGCTTACCCTAGGGAAACCTCTAACTCCACCCAAACTAGTCCTCAGCTACTGAAGGCCTCCTTGCGATGCCAATTAGCCATCACCTGAATACCATCACATATGACGAGGCTCAGATAATCCTTCGAGTAAAAGACTCATCCCTACAACGGTTAGACTCAAACGAGAGTTGCGCAATAGGGCCAAATCCATCACTCTGAGATTATTCAATCCTGATCACATGTGACGTGACGTATTCACCTAATGGCTAACTCCCATCACTCAGAATCCCACAAAGCACAAAGAAAGCAACATTCAGACAAGGGAAAATCTAACCATAACATACTCAACAATCATAATCTCATATCAACAATCTGCACTAGCATGCGACATAAGCTCATAAACTCAGGCAAAACCTAAACATGCTAGCCTACTACTGTCTAATCAGAACTATCATGCAGCCCAATGCACATATAACAGGCACATAAGGCATCCTCCCGAGATCCTTACTCCTAATCTAGCATGCTATTCTACTAACTGATAATCATAGCATAAACTTGCATGGGTATTTTGGGGTACTTACTTGAGCTCGGCTGATTGCATGCACCACACCCTTTTCTCTTATCAAAATTCTTTTCTTTCTGAATTCTTTTCTCTTTTCTAAAACTGTTTCATTTCTAAAAACTCTTTTTACAAAACTGTCTTTTCATTTTGAAAACTCTTAAACCAATCCCTTAGTTTGAGCTCAGACACACCCGAGAGTATGTCCGAATCCCTCAAACCAAGGCTCTGATACCAACTTGTAAAATTCCAAAAATCCGTACCAAAATTTTTTCTTTAAATCATTACCAAATCCATATTCATAAAACATATCATAAGTCATAACATGAATTCAAAGTATCATTTCCAAAACATATTTTCATTATCAGAGTAAAACATCCCAAGTTGACTAATCAATGGTGTGTCCCATGCGATCACCCCGAGCTCTTCCCTCCACTACCGGAAGTACCTGAAACCAAAACTGAAAAACCGTAAGCACGAATCTTAGTGAGTTCCCCAACCTAGCACATACCCTACATAAACACATACAACACATACTGGGCCACACCTGCTATTTCGGGCCTCGCCCGCTACCTCAGAGCTCGCTCGGTACAATGGCTCCGCCGCTCCAGGCCCCGCCTGGCTTCGAGCCCCGCTCAGATACAGATCTGTTTCACTTAGGCCTCACCTATCACTAGGTCTCGCCCGCTAACATATAATAGCACATAAACATATCACAACACATAAGCTAAAAATATACTAATGGATCATATCCTAAGGCGTCGCCTATCTTGGGCCTCACCCTTGACCTGCTACTGATGAGTCATGGAACCTCGTCCACGCTCCTACTGATAGTGAGATACGGGTCCAGCCCACACTCACTCTTTCCTTAACTTGGGCCTCGCCCCTATTCTGCTACTAATGAGATGTGGAACACCATCCACACTCTGCTATTGGTGAGTTACGGGACCTCACCCACACTCACCTCCCTACCAGGCACATACAAGTATCATACAGACAACATGTGTACTCTATCATGCAAACCGTTCCATGGGCACCTGCTAGCTATCAATGGACGTTGGTCCTTAATATCATAATGGCATACAGTGCCTAGGGCTGACCCCTGGGTCTTCCTACTCATATCTACATGGGCTGGCATTGTGGCCTTAGACCCATTCACACAAAGGGAAACTCACCTGGTATTGCTGAACTTGCTGGTAATCCCTCTGGCCACTGTCTGACAACTCTGTCTGAACTGTTGCTCCACTAGCTCCCCGAGCTACCAATATCAATATAGCACTTAGTCAAACTGTCCTCCAAAAGTCAACTAAGTCCATTCTAGTCAAAGTCAAAGTCTTGGTCAAATTCAACCTTCCAGTTCAACCCTACTCGTCGAGTCTGCCTACTGACTCGCCGAGTTTATACGCTCAGAATCCTTTCATTCGTGACTCGACTTGCCGAGTCATCCCTTGACTCGCCGAGTCTACCGATTTCCAAGTCCTGTCCTATCCAACTCATTGAGTCACCACTGAACTCACTGTTCCGAGTCTTAACTTGAAGGGTTTGGGGTTTCGCGACTTGACTCGTCGAGTCCAAGAACAGACTCGTCGAGTCCAAGGCAATCTTCAACAGACTTGCCGAGTTGTTCATCCAACTCATCGAGTTCATCTTCATATTCATACTACTCACCGAGTCCACTCGAAGGACTTGCTGAGTCTATTCAGTCCTTCAAATATTCAGAGGCTTTTGAGTCATGCATGGACTCCAAACTGCAGATCCATTCTTCTAAAGCCTATTCCTCACGTAAAGTGGAAAACTTTACGTGTAGCTAAGGAGATCTAGGCTCAAAACACTATAAACTAGGGTTTAAGACAAGGAGGCTTTACAATCAACCCATAGACTAATCCTTTATGATTCTCTAGGCCAAGATACACTTAGATCTGAAGTAGCAACTTCAGATTTGGGCTTCTAACTCGAAATGGTTCTTGAACTTGCCCTTAAAGCCCAAATCTCATGTTAAAGGTTGATCTATATGCAAAAGAGTGAAGATAGCAACTCATTACCTTCAAATGCTCTGAAGATCCCACAAACTTTGGATCTACTACCACTCCTTGAATCCCCAATGGTTCCCTTCTACCTTCTTCCATCAAATCACCCAAAATGGCAAGAAAGCTTGAATGTGCAACAATGGAGGCTTAGGGTTTCGTATTCTTTATAAGAAAGGCTACAAGGAACCCTAAGAGAGAGAATGGGATGCTTAAATAGTGCACAAAGTCCCGAATTTAGGGTTCCCCTCTTCAGATCGGACTCGCTGAGTCCTCTTTGCCAACTCGCCGAGTCGGTTACTTAATCGATCCCCTGGATCCCGCTCCGACTCGTCAAGTTCCTCCCTGGACTTAACGAGTTGACCCTTTAACTTAGGGTTTTCTTTCCTTTCTTGGCCTTTCTGATTTTGAGTGTTACAAAAGCCTTCTCTCGGAACTTGGTGGTGATCTCCGCTACAGTCTTCGTAGTTTGTCTTATATCCAAGAACTCCCTGGCCAACTGCTGAATCTCCACAACTGGTGCAAACTCGGGCCTGAATTAGGTCGCAAATTCTGACCATGTCATAGCCTTAATGGTTGGGGCTCCCAACGTATCACCAATCAACTCCCACCAATCTTTGGCTCAATCCCTCAAACATCCTGCAGCAAAACAGACCTTCGACCCTTCCGGGCAGAAGCTCGTCAACTGCACAGACTCGATATCTGCGATCCACCTTCTAACAGCAATGGGGTCCTTCTCCCCATGGAAATCCGGCGGACCACTCCCTCTGAATTCCTTAAAGGACAATGTGCGCGTGCCCGTCTGGCTAGACGCCAAATCACTCCTGAATGCCCGAAGGTGACCCTCCATCAGCTCCACGATCCCCTCCTTAATCGACCCGAAAATGACCGGGGTCGCATCAAAGATACCTCTCGTGATATCAGACGGGATGAACTCACGTAACCCATCATCAACATGCTCGGATCCCGCACCCTAGCTCGATCCTGATCCAGAGCCTGAGCCTCCCGCACCATGTCGCGTGACCACCATTCTGAAAGCAAACATACAAATGTCATGATCACATATATTTTCGAGAGGTCTCACCCACTTTCCAAGTTTCCTGGTTCCATCTCGACCCTCCTTGACTTGATTAAGGATCCTCTGCCTCCACTACTACGGGCCCATACTACCTTCCACATCTATCCGTACTTTCCTCAAGGGTTGCTTCGACTTCACTAAGTCCCTTTTACCGATACCTTTTCCACTGACCTCATCCTAGGCTTCCCTAGGGAACCCCCGAACTACTCTCCGCCATCAGCTGCACTAGGAGTCCTCACCACCTCCCCCTAACTAACTTGCGGATACTGTTACATATCCGCTCACTAGTTAGTTAAAGTTGGCCAGAACCCTATAGCACAAAGCAAGCAACATTCGTGTATTGAGTAACCACATCAAACATAACCTAATCAGGCTATCCTACTGCTGACTAAGATGTCCTAGCATACAGCTCATACAACAGGCCTTCAAGGCATCCTCCCTAGATCCTTACCCCTATCTAGCATGCAGTTCTTAGAATCATAAACATAACATAGTAAGTATGGGTATCTTGAGGAAAACTTACTTGGCCCGTCCGATCGCATGCATCACACCTTGTCTTTCTCAAAATTCCTTAACTTAGATTTTAGAAAACCATTTTCTTTGTAAAAGTTTTTTAGTCCCTCGGTTTGAGTTCAGACTCTCCCGAGGGTGTGTCCAAATCCCTCAAACCAGGACTCTGATACCAACTTGTAACATCGCAAATTTCGAGGCCAAAAATTTTATTTTTAAATTAAGTAAATCAAAAAATGTGTTACCAAAACATTGTCAATATTACATTGTTTATATAAACATCAGTCATATCTCAAAAACCATATCATGAGGAACAACAAAAATCAGAGTACAATCCCAGAAAAATCCGATGTGGAAACCATGTGTGTGATGTGCTGCTACCTTGCTGGCTCCTTCCCCTTAGACGAAGAGGTACCTGAAACCAAAACTGAAACTGTAAGCACGAAGCTTAGTGAGTTTCCTCCTTAGTGAGTTTCCTCCATCATACTGCATACCATAAAACATCATAGGTATCTTACAACAGGTATCTGCCATCGGTATCTTTCAACCAGTAACCATCATCAGTATCTTTCAACCGGTACATGCCATTGGTATCTTTCAACCGGTAATTAGGGACTATTTCACCCCTAGCACTAGCACACAGTAACAAGATATAATCATATAGTCAAACATAACTGGATACTTCCCTACCCTTCGATCATAAAGACTGATGTCAGGGACAAACAATCCCTTCTACACACATAGCATATCACACAGACATATCTCATGCCCAAAACATGTAACCATACCAAGATAATTATCAGAAAGACAACCATCTACCAAATACCCCTGTTGGTGGGTTGACATTGTGGCCGTAGACCCACCCCTACTGGAAGGTAACTCACATCGATGGCGTGTAGTGTCTGAACTGTCCTCTGCGTGAAGATCAACTCTCCTCGACTCCTTGCTCCCTACATGACAACCCATCTAAATCAATGAATAAAACATACAACCCTAACCAAGGTCAACCCAATTTCAGTTAAAGTCAACATTCAATTGACCTAACTCGCCGAGTTGGACTATCAACTCATCGAGTCCATGCTCCTCTATCCCGATACAAACCCCAACTCAGCTCGCCGAGTCTAGAAAGAACTCGATGGGTTCTCCTTCGATAGTAACGTCGGGTCCATCTTCATCTAACTCGTCGAGTTCATTTTTGAACTCGTCGAGTTCATCTCCCTCATAAGAAGTTGTCAAGTCTACGACTTGCTGATTTGTATGAGCAACTCGTCGATTCCATCTTCAAAGTTTGGGAGATTGCCTTGGACTCGCTGAGTCTGCCCAATCTACTCGCCGAGTCCCATGAGGTCCAGGTCCTTTTTCGTGCCTTAAACAACCAAGGGACCTTCTTCCTAACAACTGATCCATCCTTAGAAAGGATTTTGTGTTCGATGCTCACTGACTCGCCGAGTTCTAAGAACAACTCGTCGAGTCTAACCTTTCCCATTACTATACAGTTGATTTAAATGGGATCTAACACACCAAAACCATAGATCTGGCCTCCTAATGTCCGTTTTATACGTAAAGTTCCAAGCTCGATGCACATGCATGGGGTTTTTAGCTCAAAAGTCCATAGAAAGTGCTCTACAATGTGCATGGGATATCATGGCCCTAAAGTTGGCACCTTTATGCCATGAGACGCCTCTTAAGGCCCAAATCTGAGGTCAATCCTCACTCAACCCCTCATAATCCGAATATTTCTTAGAAAGCCATAAAAATCCTAATTCCAAAGATGAATAAGCACATAGATAAGTCAAAACAGAGGCATTTACCTTGATGAAGTTGAATATGGGGTAAGATCTCTATATCTACAAATCCCAACTTGAAATCCCAAGCTTCCTCCTTCCTTCCAAGCTCCAAAAACCAACCAAGAACACTAAAATGGCCTTAACACACACACACACACACACAAATGACTAGGGTTTCAATATGAAGCTTTAGGGGAGTGTTAGGGACAAGTAGGCTAAGTTAAGGTGTTTATATAGGGTGCAAACCCTCCGATTTAGGGTTTTACTCTCCCAGCACCTACTCGCCGAGTCCGTCACCCGACTCGTTGATTAGGCCACTTAAAATATCTGTAGGTCATGATCCTACTTGACGAGTTGATCCTCCAACTTGTCGAGTTCCAGAGAAAAACACAAGTACTTGAATAAAAAGGCATACCAGGAATCAGGTGTTACATATGAGTCATCGGTAGACATTAATTAGGGTATACCAACTATTGGAAGCAATGACAAGACCTAAAGGATACAGAGAAAGATTCAGTCCAAGTATGTTGAAAGTTCATTGATTAGGCACTTGGCCTTAACCGTTAAGCATAGGTAGATACCGCAGAAGAGACAAGTATAAATGGGAACAAACACATATTTAAACCAAAATATGTTTTGAATCATGTGTAAGTTTATGAATTTCATTCATGAATCAAAACAAGAATCTCATAATTAGAGTCATTGTTTCAATGAGAGAATTCAAGAGTTTGAATTTCAAGAAATGAAGATGAGCCATATATTTGTCAAAATCAATTAGGAGCAATTAGAATATTTGTTTCAATGACATAATTCAAGGGTTTGAATTTTGAGAAACGAGGATGAGCTATACACATGTCAATGCTAGTAGGAGAACAGTTGTCACCCTTGTATTGCATATGGACAATATGCAATTCGTAGGAATCAATGTTCTAACTTAGCAAAGTATAAATATTGTATTTGTTTGGGAAATGTTTCACTTTGAAACGCGTGGGAAAAACAACACACGTACTAAATATAGGGATGTATAGTGATATATCTAAATGATTTAATGAATCAAGCCAAAGAACAAAACATCTTTAGGAAACTCAATATAAAGTATAGCATGGTATTGAGTAATATTAATTTCATACTTCTACTATTAAGTTGGAGGAAATGAGCTGTTTCCCACATGCTTCTACTACTGGATCGATCAAATATGCCACAACACATACTAGATCTAATGACTCATATTCCTTGAGCAAGACAAGTCGGTTTAGATTAATTTAGCAAGAATCAATGAATAGATTCTAGAACAATCCTAAGTGTCCTAGGAGGACGAAGGAAAAAATCTTGTTAGTATGGAAGAGAACAATGTAAATGTGACAATAATGCTAAGTTTCACAGTAATAAAGATGACTTCATTCGTAGTCAAAATTCGTGTTTCTACTGAATGGGAAAGTATTTGCTTAGAGGAATTCCAGGTAATAAAGATGACTTCGTTCGTGGTCAGAATTTGGTTCAACCGGTTAAAAGGTTTAGAATTTATATTCTGTATTTTGTAAGTTTGTTATAACGTAACCTGACATAATTTGAGAATTAAAGAAACAAACCATTACATCTTCATCGAATGCCTTACGCCTTCAGCTCTTGTCCACCATTCTTTGCGATCTATCTCGCATCCACCACCACCGATGTCTAAAGTGATCACTTCAAATCTTCAAATGTGTTTTGAATTAGACTCAATCCATGTTGTTTGAAATCTATTTGATCATTGAAGGTTGACACTTGTAGTTTGTTTGTTTGAGCTCATCAATGCCTTCTCCAAGATCTTGCAGTCCATATCTCCTCCACCATCGACGAGCTACTCGACCATTGTTAGATCATTGACAGCCTGTTTGAAATATGTTTGATGCTTCTCGTTTATTGTTCAATGCTTCAAGCCATGAGATTTTTTCATAAATTGTGTTTTGATGTTTCCAGATTATTGTTTGAAAACCATCCTATTGTATTTGATGCTTATGCTTTATTCACTGTGGATTTCAATTCTAACTTCAAAGCTGTTTATTTGTTTATGGGATTTATGTACCATCTTCAAATTTGGCTAAAGTTTGTGATATTTGAAAACCAACATAAAAATATAAAGTAAACTAGTAAAATACTAAAGTCAAAAACTAATTATGGGATTCTTTGGTATTTTAATTTTGAAGTTTCTTTTTTATTTTTTTATAGTTTTAAATTTAGTTATGATATTATATTAATACTACTATTGACCCGTTGGAACTACGGTTATAAAATTATTTAAAATTTCATAGTAAAATCTTAAAACTATTATTCAATTATTTTAAGTAAGTTATTAATTAAGTTGTATTTTTTAATTATATAAAATTATAATCGTTGATTTAAATAAATATATGATCTTATAATTTGTATTAATTTTATTTTAATTTTAATTTAAATGTTATTAATTTAATGTAATTAGAATGAAAATTTTAAAATTTAAAATTTGAAATTGAGAATCAATAGATTGATAAGTTTGATAAGTGACATAATATTAATTAATAAAGTTAATATAATAACACATGTCAAAAAAAGAAAAAAACTATTTTTTTATTAAAATAAATTAGATTACTCACCATTGAACTTGTAAGAAAAACTGATCGATTTTACAAAAAATGTTATTTAAAAAAAATTAATTTCTTTCTAAATTTTGAAAAAACTTAGGTAGATTATTGGTTTTGTCTTTTATCTCCTTTTAGTTATTTATGTTGGAAATACGTTCTTGTGGTTTTGTACCATTTCATATAAAATAAACTGGGAAGTACTATAACGTGACATTTGCTTTGGAAATCTTTATGGTCAGCTGTTCTATTGGATTTTGTTCTCCTTTTATTTTCTAACCTTTTGTCATTTTGTCATTTTGCTTTGTGCTTTTCATTCCCCTTGCATTTTGAGTGTATTCGACCGGAGAGAATCTCATAGGAAAGTTTTTTTTATTTTTTGTGGGCTATACCATATTTTCGTTACTTTTTTTTCGGTCTCCTAAAATTCAATGAATGCGTGAGAAGGCTTCCTTCACTTTTATTTTTTAAATGTTTTTTTTTATGATTTATAATTTTTAAATTAATACTAAACATAAAATTTAATTAAAAATAAAAAACATTTAATTAATTAAAATAAAAATTACATTAAACCTAATATTTAAATAAGTAAAAAATTAAAAAAAAACGCAAACAAAAATGAAACAACCCACAACATAGAAATTATAATTAATATCCTAATTTTAAATAAATTAAAATATGTCACTCGGAGTCGTCGTCCTTATCGTCCTCGTCATCGTCCTCATCGTGCTCGTTATCGCCTTCATCGTCTCTGTCATTCTCCCAAGTGTCATTCTCGTCGTCAGAATCTTCACTCTCGACGAACATATCAGAATCCTCGTCTGATTCGTCAAACAAATCATCGTGAGAAAGCTCTAACGAGAGTTGAATATGAACCCTATAAATGTGCTCCACAAAATCAGCACGAAGGGAGTGGTGAATGCCGCGATTGTGTACTTCTCTTCTATTCACCCTATACTCTTGTGTACCAACGGCTACTCATTCGATATTTGGCAAAACTTCATTTTCATTGTTCCGGCATATCGCTCTTTCTCCGTCTTCAAGAATTATATTATGTAATATGATAAATGCATACATTATGTGTTGTAACCTTTTCACTTCATATGACCTTGCCCTAACCGTTAGTACTTGCCAACGTCTCTTAAGTACACCAAATGTTCGCTCCACATCCTTCCTAGCTGGCTCTTGCGCCTCTTTAAACTTTTTCCTTTTTCGGGTCGTAAGGATATGTAAACGATTTCACAAAAACATACAAGGGAGGATATATACCATCAGTAAGATAGTATCCATGTTTAAATGCTACCCCATTTGCTTGAAAAGGTACAACGTGCGACTTTCCAAGGTAGATATCGTTGAATACCAGCGACTGGTCTAACACATTGATGTCATTGTTTGCACCAGCTGGACCAAAGAATGCATACCATATCCAAAGATCATGTGATGCGATAACCTCTAGAATGATTGTCGACTCTTTGTGGTGGCCTCTCATGTACTGACCACGCCATGCGTTGGGGCATAATGACCAACTCCAATGCATGCAATCGATACTACCTAACATTCCATAGAATCCATGCTTGCCTTCATGCACCGTTTACAATTAGTGGATATCGTTGATAATTGGTTTGCGCAAATATCGTTGCCCATAAGCCAAACAGATGGCTTTGCAGAACTTGTACACACACTCCCACACGGTACGCTTTGACATCCTAAAATACTCGTCCCATTTGTCTGTGCTCATACTGTATGCTAGCTGACGAATTGCAGTCGTGCAATTTAGAACAGGAGAGAAACCTTTTATCCGCCTTGCATCCGTTTTCCAAATCGCTAACAATACGTAAGAAGAGTTCCTTCCTTATCCGGAACCGGCGTCGAAACTTTACAGCGTAGATGACGTCATCTGCAAAATAATCTTCTATAAGGCGATCTTGTCCAGCTTCGTGATTTCTACGCAACCGCGACTTTCTTGGTTTACATCGTGCACGTGATGTTTCGCCTAGTCGGTTTTGATAGTATGCAACCGTTTTCGCCATGACAGAACCGATAAATTTAGCCTCCTCTAAAGCTATTGAATCGGATGATTAAGATGATGACATTTTGAATAATATTTTTTTGAGAGAAGTATATGTTATGAGTTAAAAAAATGATTGGATGTTGTAATATTTATAGCTTAAGAAAAGGAAAAAACCAAATGTATATATATTAACGGCTATATAGCCGTTGGAATAAAAAAAATTAAAAAAAAAAAATTAAAAAAAATAACCGACGAATCACGTGGGAAGTGAGAACGCGAGATACCCACCCTCTTCCTACGCCTAGCTTCCCGCACCGACGGTGCGGTGTTCCCCTGTGCGGGAAACGTTCCGCACCACCTCCCCGTACTCCATACCGTCCAGTCTTATTTATTAGTGAAAGCATTAAAGAAATAAGGTAGGGCGATGTTATAAAAAAAATAGTAACATACATCACAAACTCATTTTTGAAATATCTATTAACCAATCACGAACTCATTTTTGAAATATCTATTAACCATTTAATTTACAAATGTTTTTTTGGGAAAAAATTACATGATGGAAAGTGACTAGATAATAATCAATGCGTCAGAAATCAATACTTGTTTAAACAATTCGGGTTTGACATGTTTGATTTGTTTAAATAATTAGGGTTTGACATGTTTGATTTTCTTGCATCAAATGTTATGGAACCTTTTAATAGAATACAACCGGTCACTCATAATAATTCTATGAACATTAGATTATGAATGTTTTTTAAAAGAAGTTAATATTATTATCCATAAATGGTTTATGTGGTTTACGATATAAAAGAAGTTAATATTGTTATCCATAAATGGTTAAAAGAAGTTAATATTGTTATCCATAAATGGTTTATGTGGTTTACGGTATAAGTGTACATAGTTTGCCTTCCAACTCAATAGAGAATTTTTTTGGTAAATGAATAAAAATTACTATAAAATAGTTTTTAGTTAGGATAAATAGAACAAAAGACATTCACTTTATACAAAAATTGTAATTTGATAGTATATTTTATAATTTGTTACAATTCTGACCACTTGACCGTTCAACCAGGTTAAATCCTGACGTCACATGATGACGTATCAGTTTTGATGACGTGACATTCTGGCATGATATACTGACGTATCAAAATTGATTTTTTCCACAAAAAAACACTAAGTTTTCACTATTTTTTTTCGATTTTGACACTAAGTTTAATTTTTCTTTCAATTTTGACACTATGTTTTTTTGTTACAAATCGAAACAATATTTTTTTTTCCAATTTTGTTCAATGTTATACAATTTTCTATTTGAAACAATATAAATATTTTTTTAATACATTTAAACCGTATAAATATGTTTTTTTTTTTCAATTAAAAACCATAGTTTTATATAAATACAAGGTTTTTTTTTTTAAATTCAAACCATAATTATATGAATAAATATGTATTAGTTATATACAAACCGTATTTTATATCAAATACACAACTTTAAAATGAGTTTGGAGGTTTGAAGACATGTAGTCGATCAAAACCCGGATGTCAAGTTTGCAACCCTTGAAAATTTTACATCTTATTAGAAACTTATAGTTAGTTTAATCTTATGATATAACTAATAAATATTTATACATTATGCTTTGAATGTAAATAAAAAACAAAAAAAAAAAAACCTTGTATTTAGATAAAAATATGGATTTAAACGAAAAATATATATTTATACAGTTTAAAATTTAATAAAAAATATATATTTATACAGTTTCAAATGGAAAATGGTCATAATTGAACAAAATTTGATTAATGATGTTCGATTTAGATCAAAAAACATAGTTTCAAAATTGAAAGAAAAAATTAAACTTAGTGTTAAAATTGAAAAAAAAATGAAAACTTAGTGTTTTTTTAGAAAAAAAAAATCAATTTTGATACGTCAACATATTATGTCAGAATGTCACGTCATAAAACTGACACGTCATCATGTAATCTGGTTGACCGGTTAAGTTGTCAGAATTGTAATAAATTGAAAAACACAGTGTTAAATTTGAGATAAAAAAAAACACGGTATCAAATTAGAATTTTGATGTAAACTGAATGTCTTTTGTGATATTATCCTTTTAAGTATTCTATAATGTGTGCCATTCATAAAACTACAAGTAGGATAAATCATTTCGTGAAATCCGTTTGTGAAAATAGATCATTTTTGTAATTAATATTCAATAAAGATTGATTATTTTAACACACTATATGTAGTGATATTTACAAATATGATCATAAATATATTCTTTCAGGATTAAACAAAATATTCCAAAGTACTGCATTTTATACAAATGATCATTCAATTCAAAATTGATCGTTTCGGACGAAAAGCCCATCCAAAACATGTGCTTCCTTTGTTTAAAGGAAATCCAAATTATGGAAGTCCAAATTATGGAAGTCCAGTAGTCCACAACAAATATAAAGTCCATCCTAAAAATATCCCATTGTCATAACAGATTATGTGAGGTCACCATTATGCAAGAAAACGATGTTTCTCATTGAGTCTAAAAAAACAATATATTGTTCGGATTAAATTTTTAATACAGTATATATATATATATATATATATATATATATATATATATATATATATATATATATATATATATATATATATATATATATATATATATATATATATATATTTTATGAAGGGAACATTTTTATTTAGATCGTTTTTTACCCATAAACTACATTATTATTAGTATCTACTCTAATTTTATGGGATCAGTTGCACGAATCTACACTTTACTGAACGTAGAAAGATTAGAAATGAATTAATTGAGAGAGAATTTGAGAGAAGTGTTTTTCATCATTATTGAATAATAATACAATACATTAATATATACTGAGACGAAAAACATTATGTACTAATTACGATTTTAAGAAACATGACATGTCACTTCTTTAATGGCTGACTTGTTGATTTTTATTCTCCAATAGCTCCCCGCAAGCTGGTGGACATGTAAGGAGACCAAGCTTGGAAATAGCTAGATAAAACAAAAATAATAAAGAAAATATTTTTATGTTCTTGGGATTTTATGAAAAAGAAATAAAAATAGAAATTAAAATTCAGAAACACAAATGAACAGTGTCTTCTAAACCATTCGGAAGCTTGGAATTAGTTGGAAGCAACTTAATATACAAAGGATACAATATATTCCGAATCGCCAGATGAGCATTGGATTCTGAGGCGTTCTGAGGGCTCGCAATCATTCGAAACATGAACAGTAGATTACAAAGCATATCGAAGGCTTGGAGCAATTCGGAATAAGAACGTTGTTTTTCTATACTATGTTGGTTTCAAAATGGAGTCTGCTTCATCATTCCTAAGCCTTGTAGAATTCGATTGAAGGTTGGTTCAGGTAAGGCTTTCGTAAAGATATCTGCCAGTTGATCAGAGGATCTAACAAAATGTACTTCAACATTTCCATCCTCAACATGATCCTTACTGAAATGATGTCTCAATGCATTGTGTTTGGTTTTAGAGTGTTGCACTGGATTATGACAAATCTGAAACTGACATGTCTGCCATCTAGAAACTGAAATCCTCCAGAAGTGCTTTTACGATCGAGACCACAACCACCAAGATCAGCATTAGAGAACACTTGAAATGAAGAATCCAGAGTTACAAGGATCCCAAATTATGAAAGAGGTCGTTCGCTTTAGGTACCAGAAGATGTTCTTTACAGCAGGCATATGCGGTTCACATGGATTCACTTGAAGCCTAGCACAATAGCAAACAGAAAACATGATATCTGGACGACTAGCTGTTAGGTACATTAAAGAATCGATTATTCGTCAATAAATAGTCATATCTGTTGCTGGTGTGTCCAAGGATGGTGTAAGCTTCGTTCCGAACACCATAAGAACCTTGACCTTTGAGTTTCCCACAATTCTGAATTTCATAAGCACGGACTTCGTGTAGGATTGCTGGTTGATGAATATACCCTTCGAACTCTATTTAATATTTAAACCAATGAAAAAGTTACTAGGACCCATTGAGCTCATCTCAAATTTAGTTTCCATCATTTTTCGGAATTTAGCTGTTAATCTATAATTATTGGATCCGAAAATGATATCATCAACATAAATTTGGATGATCATCAGATGGTCACCATCTTTCTTGTGAAAGAAGGTTGGGTCGACCGAACCTTTTTTTAAACTTGGATTGTTTCAAGAAGTGAGTTAGGGTTTCATACCATGCATGAGGTGCTTGTTTTAAACCATACACAGCCTTATCCAAAATGTAGCAATGATTTGGATATTTCTCATTCACGAAACCTGGTGGCTGTTCCACGTAGACTGTCTCCTTCTAATTCACCATTCATAAATGCACATTTGATGTCCATTTGATAGACTTCAAAATTTTTGTATACTACATAGGCAAGGAAAATCCAAATAGATTCCAACCTTGCAACTGGTGTGAATGTTTCTTCATAGTCTATAACTTCCTCTTGGAAATACCCTTTCACAACCAACCGAGTTTTGTTCTGAATTATATTGCCTTCCTTGTCAAGCTTATTCTGAAACACCCATTTTAATCCGACCATAGATGCATCCTTCGGAGTAGGAATGAATCTCCATACTTTTTTACACTCAAACTCATTAATCTCATCCCGCATAGCTTGCACCCAATCAGCATGATCAAGAGCAATCTTTACAGTTTTAGGATCAATTTTGGAGATGAATGAATTAAACATGCAAAATTCCATTTTTGAAAATAAGGCAATTTGATTCACTTTTTATTGAGCTCTTGTGAGAACTCCTGAAGAAGCTGCTCCAATTACTTGATATTTAGGATGATCTTTGGTCCACTTGGCCAGTGGAGGATAGTTCGGATAATAGGTTGGATCTAATTCTGCATTTACGTCTTCAAATTCCGATTAAGCGTAAGAGTCATTATTTTCATTCTTGTTCTCCCCCTGGAAGTTTTCATGTGTGTCACACCCCGAAAACCGAAGGCGGAAACATTTCCGGGGTTGACTCCACGTAGAGTATCAAATCCAATGTACATAGTAAGTAAAGTAAATCAACCATTACATTACATATATGAAAGATTTACATTTGTTTCAAAAGCATAAGTTATACAAGTGATACATAGTATATATGAGCAATACAAAAATGAGTCTTCGGAAAACTCCGTCTTCACACAAAAGGATCTTCGGGTACCTGTCTAACTCGGACCTGAGAATACAAGCGGTTTGAAAATCAGCATAAAGCTGGTGAGTTCATAAGCGTTTAGTTTTTCTGAAAATGTACAAGTTCCTTTGTTTTCCTGAAAAGTAATTATCCAAGAAAATCCCATATTTTCTTATGTAAAGTTAGTTTCCCAATCCGAAAGTAAATTAAACGATGTTTAATTAAAACATGATTGTTCTTGTGAAATGTAATTCAATCGTTTAACTTATTACACTTTTCTAATTTCGTACTACTATTACTCAGGAAGAACCCCATGTTCTCCTGACTGTGTGTATGTGAACTATTACTAGTTTCTGACTATGTTCGGTGTCCTTCCCAGGAAAACCCCATGTTTTCCCTGACTGTGTATATTTCTTTACGGTTCTGGTTATGTTCAGTGTTCTCCCCAGGAAAACCCCATGTTTCCCTGACGGTGTGTGTGTATCTTTACTGGTTTTGGTTATGTTCAATGTTCTCCCCAGGAAAACCGCATGTTTTCCTGACTGTGTGTATATCTTTACCGGTTTTGTTTATGTTCAGTGTTCTTCCCAGGAAAACCCCATGTTTCCCTGACTGTGTGTGTGTCTTTACTGGTTATGGTTATGTTCAGTGTTCTTCCCAGGAAAACCCCATGTTTTCCTGACTGTGTGTTTATCTATAATCCCTAAACGTACATTAGCTTTACTACGTACATAAAGCTAGTAAATGAATCTGAAACGTTAATAATCTAGATTGCGAGTCCTTAACCATACTTAGACTAGATATGACTCGGACCATGGTCAGTATCCTATTTATGACTTTTGTCACCCTTGAACCATTCGGTTCGGCTGTAGCTAGCAGCCAAGTGTGGGATTGTCAGTCCCGTATAGATCTATACACTCAAGCCACGCTCTCCTACGAACGGAGATTCTGGTTACAGGGTTAGTCCTCCACTATCTCATGCCATGGAAGTGTTACGAGGACGTGTCTCCAATCATTAAGATTACTCTTTACTTTTCGACTAGGAAAGTAGTGTTTACAACTGATTATATTCTAGGTACCTTTCCTTTACACTCGAGCCTAGGTGTTTTAATAAGGACATTACACTCGAGCCTAGGTGTTATTTAATGATGGCTGTCCTTTTACACTCGACCCTAGGTGTATTATTAAGGACATTACACTCGAACCTAGGTGTTATTTAATGATTATGGTCCTTTACACTCGATCCTAGGTGTTTTATTAAGGACATTACAATGATTTATTTATTCTATTAGTTTAAATGTGAACAATCAATTACCAAGTACACAATATAACAGTGTATAATAAGAATTGAAAATCGGGTTAAAACAAACAACTCTGCAAGCTAAAACGGTTTGTTTAAAAGGTTTTCAATTCTTAAAGTGTACAATTATGAAACCATATAACTAAAATCATGTGATTGAGTACAAGATATACTTGTACTTTTGGTTGTATTCCCCCCTGAAAACATTGAAAAACCATTGAAAAAGGGTAGGGGTATGAACTCACCGGACTCGGAAACGTGTCGGTTTTGAATGCTAGACGTTGGTTCGGGGTTTGATTACTCGCGATGACCCTATGTAAAATGAAATAATGTCCATATATAAACAATTAGAGATACATTCACTAATCATATGGAACATTACACTCCAATGAGGTTAAAACACCTCAAAACGAGCGTTTGGAGTGACCCGGGTGACATCTTCGGGCTTGTAATGGCACTAGGGACTTGGGACTTGAGTTTACTCTCCATAAGTAAACATTTAAGTGAGTTTACAACCATAAAACACACACATACATGAGTTTACAGCCGTAAACTCATGTGGGTGTGGTTTTGATGGATTAAGGGCTCAAATGGACATAGGGATTGCTAGAATGGATTATCTAAAATACATTGGAACACTTGGAATGAATTTAAATCATCAAAATGATTATTTTATGGGAGTTTACGGCCTAATATAGGCTCCTGGCCGTAAACTCCTTAATCTTCATGAAAATGGTGTTAAATGTTGTTAAAACAAATCACATGTGATTACTAGGATTATTCCAAGACCTTACATGAGTTTTATGGGACATTTGAGGGGTGTTATGGAGTTTACGGCCCATGAGACCCTCCTCATGGCCGTGAACTCTTATATAGGGTCATACAAAGTGTTTCAAGGTCTAAAACTTGCATAGAAGGGCTTCTAAAATTCATCTAAAGGCTTTAGGGGTGTTTAGTTTGCATTCTAACACCAAAAATATTGGAGTTTACTGCCCAAGAACAAGCCTTGGCCGTAAACTCTTAGAATTCCCACAAATGATGTGTTTAAGTCCCTTAAACTATTTTTGGTTGGTCCTTTGATTTATTCCAAGGCTTTTGGTGGTCTTGGATGACTTTCTAACACCTTAGAATTGAATTTATGCCTTGTTTTGGGGAGTTTACGGCCCAAGCACTCACCTTGGCCGTAAACTTACATAAGTCCCTCAAAAGTTATGTTTCAAGTGTCCAAATGCTAAAACCAAGGTCCTATAATTCATATCTAAGCCATAGAAGTGATTTGGAAGGGTTTAAGGGCATGAAAACCCTAATTATATGAGTTTACGGCCCAAGAATGATCCTTGGCCGTAAACTCCTTTAAACATCACAAAATTCATGTTTTAATTGTTTAAGGTCCATATCTTGAAGTCCCATAGCCATATCTAAAGTCCAATTGAGTTTAGGAAGGAGTTTAAGGGCTTAAAACCCCATTTAATGGAGTTTACGGCTCAAGCTTGCTCCTTGGCCGTAAACTCATGTTCTTGGTCCTAAAACTCAATTAGTTCATCAATTTGAAGACTAAAGGTGTTGAATAACATGTTAGGGAGGTTACCTTAAAGATTTGAGGCCTTAAACTTGAGATTTGGACCTTAATTCTAACTTGAGGAGAGAGGTTGAAAGAGTTTAGTGAGAAATTGGCCAAAGGCTTCAAAAGGAGTCTTAAACATGTTTATATAGTGTTCGGGACTTGGACACGATAGAATTCTACCCGATACCGGCGTTAGACAGGGTTTTTGGTCGTACCCGATTAAGTTACCGTAATCCGATACGGTAATATCTAGAAATATTCCGATCACTAAAGTTGAGTGTTAAAATGATTTTTAAATGTATTAAGACACCCATTAAGTCATTTTAAATGTGTACTAGATATTGACTTAATTAAACGGAAGATCGGAAATCGAAATCGGAACGACGATCGGTTGCGCGGATTGTACTACGAAGGAGTTACAATAAATGATATGGAAATTTCGGGTTGTTACATTATCCCCCCGTTAAAGGGAATTTCGTCCCGAAATTCAAAGATTCGAACACGGATCATGAAGTGGAAAGATATATGGGGATGAATTTACTGCATTCGGGTCTCCGCTTAACATTCTAATGAACCCTCACTGTCAGGATGTGGCTTGGTTACGCATGATTAATCTCTCAATCTACGATCTCAATTGATTCATACATAAAAATTTAGATTTTTATTTCCTCAAAGGTATTTACTAGGGTTTCGTCAGGTCGGCAAGCCTTACGAATAAAGATGCGGAATACCAGGTGGTTGCTATTGAGTCCTTAAGATAGCTCGGAGAGGGCTATAGAATCGATTCCTAACGAAGATCTTGAAGGATCTAAGGTTTCACGAGTTAAGTTTTTCCGCACTTCCCAAGACGTACTATGTCTTTCCAGGGTAAAACCCTCAACAAGTGGGTACACTTTCACAGGTCAGAGTAACTAAAGGTCCAATGGTTCTAAAGGGGACTCTTACGTGAGTCTGTGATCGTAGCCGACGGGACCCAAAGATCGACAGGTTCCATGGGTGCTCCCGGTGTCGACAAGTTCTTTATTGTCTTAGCTTTGGAAATGATCTAGGAGTATGACTGCTTTGCTTATCTACATGAACAAGAGAATGGTTCGACCGAAGGGCGTCACTACCTCCTCGTAGTGATCGTATCATGCCCTGATTGCTGACTTGCACACATTGTGCTTACTGAGGTTCGGTTACGAGGAAATTCCCGGGATTAGATCGATGCGAGACTAGACTACACGTTCGGAAAGAATTCTCAAGAATTCTTTAGAAACAGCATCGGGAAAATATCGTAGACTTCTCGTGTCTCGATGATCACTTGGACGAGAGATACACGGGTAAACGTTTTAAGCTTTAATGTACGAAGATCATGGGAGTCAAGTCAGAGGAAGATTAGAACAAATGGCTTTCTCGAATCTAGGAAAGACAGCATGAATGAGGCTCGGTCATTACATGCTAAGGGTGACATCAAAGCATTTCATAAAAGTTCACCAATAGATCGAAGGGAAAAGAATAATCACTCGGATTGAGAAAACAATCTACGAATATGACGCAAGCGTTCTCATTTTCATATGATAACCATCTCGAAGACATACATTTTCAGTTACTCGTAAACGATGGGGTTTAGAAAATGTTCAAATGGATGGTTAACGAATTTCTTTCAGTGCTAGAATCGAAAAGAATCGCAGGCATATAAATTTAACGAGGGAAAATATACCTGTGGCAACCGTGGGATCGGTGGCTGTCTCTTCTTGTCCTATCGCTAAGACTCTTCCAATGTTACCAGGTTTTACAGTCTTAGGACAGTTTCGCTTGAAATGTCCCACTTCTCCACAACCATAGCAGGCCCGATCGATGCCTGCTCCAGAAGTTTGACTCGTTGATTGAGTTGGCGTCTTACAGTTCTTCGCCATGTGACCCTTTATGCCACATTTGTTGCAAATTACCTCTATACATGGACCGGACGAAAGATGATGATAGTTGCACTTGCCACAACTAGGAAGGGTTCCAGCATACCTATTAATAGATTTTCGGGTTGAGGACCCATCAACAGAAACAGTTGCAGAGGAAGTGACAGCGTGAATTGCCACCGTTTGCTGTCTCTTTGAAGACTCGTGTGATGTTTGGATTTTCTCTTTCTTCCCAAGTTTTCTTTTCTCGCCACTCCTTACCGTCGGTTCAGTAGTGGTAACTGCCTCTTCAAGATCATCACTGTGATCGATTAGGATTTGTGCTAAACATTTGGCGCTGTCGTACGTATCCGGCCTCGCAACTATGACATTTCCTTTCGTTGGCTGAGTCAGTCCCCAGATAAATCTCTCTATCTTCTTACTTTCCGGGGTAACCATTCCCGGACAAAGTAGTGCCAAGTTGTCGAAACTGGAAGTATAAGCAGCAATGTCAGAACCTTTCATCTTCAAGTTCCACAGTTCGTGTTCTAACTTCTGCATTTCTCCCCGATGGCAGTACTCAGCCAGCAGAAGTTCCTTCATGGCTTCCCAACCCATGGCGTTGGCTACAGGTAAGGTTAGGGATTTGACTCGGCCGTTCCACCAAGTCAAGGCTTTGTCAAGAAAGGTGCAGGCGACAAACTTCACCTTGTCTGAATCTGAACAAGCGCAGATTTCAAAGATAGATTCGATCTTCTCGAACCATCGGGTAAGGGAAATGACACCTCCAGTGCCATCAAAAGACGTGGGTTTGGCATTCATGAAATCCTTATAGGAACCCTCTTTCCGGCGTCCTTGGCTATCTTCTGGGTTTTGGGATTGAGGACCACCTCCTGAACCGCTAGGGTTCATTTGTGACATGGCTGCCACCATTGCAGCTGTCATGACTGTCTGGAGTGATGCTAGGTCAAACTGAGGAGGAGGTGATGGCGGAGGAGGATTGTCGTTGCTCTTCGAGCTGGGTCTCTTTCTCAGAGGCATCTTGATCTAAAAAGATCAGGAAAGAGAGGATCATAAGTCCTCTGAATTGAATCAAGGAATATGGAACAGGGGATATCTCATCAAGACAGATATAACATCATACTAAGCGATAAAGTAGGAAAGAGTTATCAAGACAAAACATTTTATCGCTAGAGGAATGTTCAAGTAACATCGCATATACGAGGATTTTCTACGAAGGATTGGCTCGAGAAATACTCCCATAGTATTTCATGGTTCACTGCAACGACGATTCGTTGTTTGAGATATTAGGTAAGTTTTAGGCATGCTGCGTACTACAGTCACTCCCAAGCACATGTTGGCCGTGTCTCGAACGAATATAGTTGGCCAGGCTATATTGATCCTAGACACGACTACATAACTGCCCAAGTTTAACCGCAGTGTACAACATCCATTTACTTATGTTTTGTTCTACTTGTAGTTACGGATTTCGACGGGTCGGTATACTTGTATACTTTTGAAAATACTTACAGTTTTGAAGATACTTTTAATTCAGAGCACTTAGGCCCTTTAATGTTTATAGTTTTATACCATGTAAGGTTTGGTATACTTCATTCACTATAAACAAGGGCTCTGATACCAATCTGTCACACCCCGAAAACTGAAGGCGGAAACATTTCCGGGGTTGACTCCACGTAGAGTATCAAATCCAATGTACATAGTAAGTAAAGTAAATCAACCATTACATTACATATATGAAAGATTTACATTTGTTTCAAAAGCATAAGTTATACAAGTGATACATAGTATATATGAGCAATACAAAAATGAGTCTTCGAAAAACTCCGTCTTCACACAAAAGGATCTTCGGGTACCTGTCTAACTCGGACCTGAGAATACAAGCGGTTTGAAAATCAGCATAAAGCTGGTGAGTTCATAAGCGTTTAGTTTTTCTGAAAATGTACAAGTTCCTTTGTTTTCCTGAAAAGTAATTATCCAAGAAAATCCCATATTTTCTTATATAAAGTTAGTTTCCCAATCCGAAAGTAAAGTAAACGATGTTTAATTAAAACATGATTGTTCTTGTGAAATGTAATTCAATCGTTTAACTTATTACACTTTTCTAATTTCGTACTACTATTACTCAGGAAGAACCCCATGTTCTCCTGACTGTGTGTATGTGAACTATTACTAGTTTCTGACTATGTTCGGTGTCCTTCCCAGGAAAACCCCATGTTTTCCCTGACTGTGTATATGTCTTTACGGTTCTGGTTATGTTCAGTGTTCTCCCCAGGAAAACCCCATGTTTCCCTGACGGTGTGTGTGTATCTTTACTGGTTCTGGTTATGTTCAATGTTCTCCCCAGGAAAACCCCATGTTTTCCTGACTGTGTGTATATCTTTACCGGTTTTGTTTATGTTCAGTGTTCTTCCCAGGAAAACCCCATGTTTCCCTGACTGTGTGTGTGTCTTTACTGGTTATGGTTATGTTCAGTGTTCTTCCCAGGAAAACCCCATGTTTTCCTGACTGTGGGTGTATCTGTAATCCCTAAACGTACATTAGCTTTACTACGTACATAAAGCTAGTAAATGAATCTGAAACGTTAATAATCTAGATTGCGAGTCCTTAACCATACTTAGACTGGATATGACTCAGACCATGGTCAGTATCCTATTTATGACTTTTGTCACCCTTGAACCATTCGGTTCGGCTGTAGCTAGCAGCCAGGTGTGGGATTGTCAGTCCCGTATAGATCTATACACTCAAGCCACGCTCTCCTACGAACGGAGATTCTGGTTACAGGGTTAGTCCTCCACTATCTCGTGCCATGGAAGTGTTACAAGGACGTGTCTCCAATCATTAAGATTACTCTTTACTTTTCGACTAGGAAAGTAGTGTTTACAACTGATTATATTCTACGTACCTGTCCTTTACACTTGAGCCTAGGTGTTTTAATAAGGACATTACACTCGAGCCTAGGTGTTATTTAATGATGGCTGTCCTTTTACACTCGACCCTAGGTGTATTATTAAGGACATTACACTCGAACCTAGGTGTTATTTAACGATTATGGTCCTTTACACTTGATCCTAGGTGTTTTATTAAGGACATTACAATGATTTATGTATTCTATCAGTTTAAATGTGAACAATCAATTACCAAGTACACAATATAACAGTGTATAATAAGAATTGAAAATCGGGTTAAAACAAACAACTCTGCAAGCTAAAACGGTTTGTTTAAAAGGTTTTCAATTCTTAAAGTGTACAATTATGAAACCATATAATTAAAATCATGTGATTGAGTACAAGATATACTTGTACTTTTGGTTGTATTCCCCCCCCTGAAAACATTGAAAAACCATTGAAAAAGGGTAGGGGTATGAACTCACCGGATTCGGAAACGTGTCGGTTTTGAATGCTAGACGTTGGTTCGGGGTTTGATTACTCGCGATGACCCTATGTAAAATGAAATAATGTCCATATATAAACAATTAGAGATACATTCACTAATCATATGGAACATTACACTCCAATGAGGTTAAAACACCTCAAAACGAGCGTTTGGAGTGACCCGGGTGACATCTTCGGGCTTGTAATGGCACTAGGGACTTGGGACTTGAGTTTACTCTCCATAAGTAAACATTTAAGTGAGTTTACAACCATAAAACACACACATACATGAGTTTACAGCCGTAAACTCATGTGGGTGTGGTTTTGATGGATTAAGGGCTCAAATGGACATAGGGATTGCTAGAATGGATTATCTAAAATACATTGGAACACTTGGAATGAATTTAAATCATCAAAATGATTATTTTATGGGAGTTTACGGCCTAATATAGGCTCCTGGCCGTAAACTCCTTAATCTTCATGAAAATGGTGTTAAATGTTGTTAAAACAAATCACATGTGATTACTAGGATTATTCCAAGACCTTACATGAGTTTTATGGGACATTTGAGGGGTGTTATGGAGTTTACGGCCCATGAGACCCTCCTCATGGCCGTGAACTCTTATATAGGGTCATACAAAGTGTTTCAAGGTCTAAAACTTGCATAGAAGGGCTTCTAAAATTCATCTAAAGGCTTTAGGGGTGTTTAGTTTGCATTCTAACACCAAAAATATTGGAGTTTACGGCCCAAGAACAAGCCTTGGCCGTAAACTCTTAGAATTCCCACAAATGATGTGTTTAAGTCCCTTAAACTATTTTTGGTTGGTCCTTTGATTTATTCCAAGGCTTTTGGTGGTCTTGGATGGCTTTCTAACACCTTAGAATTGAATTTATGCCTTGTTTTGGGGAGTTTACGGCCCAAGCACTCACCTTGGCCATAAACTCACATAAGTCCCTCAAAAGTTATGTTTCAAGTGTCCAAATGCTAAAACCAAGGTCCTATAATTCATATCTAAGCCATCGAAGTGATTTGGAAGGGTTTAAGGGCATGAAAACCCTAATTATATGAGTTTACGGCCCAAGAATGATCCTTGGCCGTAAACTCCTTTAAACATCACAAAATTCATGTTTTAATTGTTTAAGGTCCATATCTTGAAGTCCCATAGCCATATCTAAAGTCCAATTGAGTTTAGGAAGGAGTTTAAGGGCTTAAAACCCCATTTAATGGAGTTTACGGCCCAAGCTTGCTCCTTGGCCGTAAATTCATGTTCTTGGTCCTAAAACTCAATTAGTTCATCAATTTGAAGACTAAAGGTGTTGAATAACATGTTAGGGAGGTTACCTTAAAGATTTGAGGCCTTAAACTTGAGATTTGGACCTTAATTCTAGCTTGAGGAGAGAGGTTGAAAGAGTTTAGTGAGAAATTGGCCAAAGGCTTCAAAAGGAGTCTTAAACATGTTTATATAGTGTTCGGGACTTGGACACGATAGAATTCTACCCGATACCGGCGTTAGACGGGGTTTTTGGTCGTACCCGATTAAGTTACCGTAATCCGATACGGTAATATCTAGAAATATTCCGATCACTAAAGTTGAGTGTTAAAATGATTTTTAAATGTATTAAGACACCCATTAAGTTATTTTAAATGTGTACTAGATAATGACTTAATTAAACGGAAGATCGGAAATCGAAATCGGAACGACGATCGGTTGCGCGAATTGTACTACGAAGGAGTTACAATAAATGATATGGAAATTTCGGGTTGTTACAATGTGACTCTACGTTCAGAATCTTATTCTCCCCATGGATTCGAATATCATCTCTGATACCAATTGTAGAAACAACAAAACTAAGATCGATAGATTCTAAATAGCAAAGTGAATTAATAAACAAGAATAATGATCAAAGATGTGTCGAATGCTTAGTATTATCAAAGCTTTAGAAGAGTTCGATGTGAACTTTTCTGTAAAAGCTAAGTAGGACAAAATAATCGATTGCCCTAAACAGATACATGCATGCACCTTGAATAGTCTAACCCTAGCATCATAAATACATAGATGGACAGACCCAACCCATTAAAAAATAAGACTATTCTAGTACAAAACACTTTGACACAATACATTAATAACCCAACATAAATAAGGAGGGTAGACTAATAAATAAAACTTCTAATGTGGTGTATAAAGAAGTTTTTATAAATTTGTGAGTAATGTGTAGAATATTATTTATTATAACGTATTTTTTATTATTTTTAAAACACGTTATTTTTTATTTTTATTTGTATTTTGTTATATTTTTCATATATTTTTATTTCAACAAATTAATTTTCTTATTTTCCATATATCAATTTTAATTTACTTCACTTGTAATGATTCTTTTATTTTTATAATTAATTTAAAATTACATTATACAATATCATTTTTTTTCATTAATTCACAAATAAAATTTAACTAATATAGCTTCAAAACTAATTTTATATATTTATTTAAATAAGTGACTATAATTTTACATAAATAAAAAAAATCAATATATTCTAATTAATATTTTATTTAAAATTATTGATTAATAATTATAAAATTTAACTAAAAAACTCAACCTTGGTTTACCACGTCCTATAACCTAATATATATATATATATATATATATATATATATATATATATATATATATATATATATATATATATATATATATATATATATATATATATATATAAAATGCATAAACCTAAAAAATCATAAAACCCTAAAAATGTATAAAAAAATGTTTTGATATATCTAATATTTTTTTAGACTTTACAAACATAAAAATCACTAGTTTTCTTTTCTTTTTTTTTTTTTTTTTTTTTTTATAAATAAAATCGCCGAAAAAAATAAAAAATAAATAATTTTTCTGTTTTAATTTTTTTATAATTTTTTTATCAAAATTTTTTTTCAACGAATTTGTTCCAAAACCTACGATTTTTAGCATTAGAAAGTAAAAAAAACAGATTAGATATCTTCAATTATTTTTTCTATCTATTATTATTGATTTTCTAAGTTTTACAGTTTGTAAACCTTTATAAATTTTCTATTGATTAGCATATATATATATATATATATATATATATATATATATATATATATATATATATATATATATATATATATATATATATATAATAACCATTATTAACAAGGAAACAAGAAAACAATAGTAAACGTCTAAATTTAAAGCGATAAATAGTCAAGGAAATCGATATACACTTGTACATTGAACGTATATGCATCGAATTATACCATAAACCCACATTTTTACAAAAAAAAAATCAAATCTTTTTTTGGTTTAAATTTTTTTTCAAGCCATATCTTTTATCTAAAAAAAAAAAAAAACTGAATATACCGATTTTTACAATATTTTATTATCTTTCTATAGAGATTCATGTTGATATAAAAAAACAAACTTTTTTTTTTTCGAAAAAACTTACATTGTTTTGTTGTTTTTGTTTTTCTATATTTCAATTTATTTAAAAAAAAATTATACCAAAAATTTTAATTTTTTGTCATCTATTAATTTACATTAGCATCGATTAAGAAAAAAAACCTTCGATCTTTTGAAATTCAAAGTGTGAATCTAAACTACAAATATTTAAATTTTAACATTTATAATATGAATCTGACTTACTATTATTCAAATTGTGAATATGTGCAGATTCACAACATAAACCTATATTGAAATTCTGCAGGTTTATTTATTTATTTTTATTTTTTTATTTTTTAACATTAATATGATTCTATGTTTAAAAAGTACCAAAAAATAAGCATTTTGATATAGTTATTAAATTTTTTTCGATGAAAAATAGACCATAACTTTTTCAAAAAACAAAGAAATGAAGAGAGTTTTTTTGAAAAAAAAAATATTTTCTTTTGTATAGCAATGTAGATCTATATGGAAAGAGGACGAAAAATCATAAACAACGGTATATTGGGTTTTTTTTTTTCCGATTAAAAACATGACCTAAAAAAATTAAACAAAAAAAGAAGTGAGTTTTGTTATAATCCGGTGCACATACGTCAACTGTAAAAGTCACAACCCTTCCTTTTTCTATTGATCGTTTTAAATTTCGACACTTTAGATTGGTTCTTTGGTTCCTTAATTAATAATGATTCTCTAGTGAAGTTTTTCATATATAGATGCGACATCTACATCGAACTTCATTGAGTCAATTGCTACAAAAATTTACCTTAAATCGATTGCTTTTTTGATAAATTTCTTCCGTCCTCACAATTAAAAGAAAGAACCAACAAATTAATTAAAAAAAAAATCATTTTTCGATTATAGAGATTGACAGCTTAATTTCTTTTGTTCCTTAATTAATAAAACATCTTTTTCTTTGATTTGACAAAATTACCCTTAGATGGTACTGAAGGCCCTGGTCTCCTATTTGGTTAATGAGATTTTGTTATATAATTCTCTTTGGTTACTAACATTGACAAAAATTAACCAGATTATCTTCTTTATTTTTTTTTTCAAAAAAAAGTAACATTATTACCCTTGCTACTGGTAACTATGGCTTGGAGGAATGGAAAATATTTACAAAACTAGAAGAATAACAATATATAGCCTATGCCATAAAACACATGACAAGTAAAAACTTTATCCAATCTACTTAGTTAATCATTAATAAGGTTTTATATAAAATCTCTAAAACAGGAAAATGTTGGCATTATAGGTTTTTACACAATGTTGATCACTTTATATTCCTATATCCCCTTGAAATTATATTACTATGATGGTTATGTACTTGTAAATTAGTAGGTGAAAGTAACATACTATGAAGATCATATGCATACGCATATGTACATGCATAAGAACAAATATATGCATATATATCTAAATGAGTATATGCATATATATATATATATGTATGTATGTATGTATGTATAAGAATAAGTTTATGCATAAGGCAATTAAATACATATGATTATGCTTGTGTAAATACACATACATATGTGTAACATGATATATGCATAAGAATTCGTATATGTATATACATATGAACAAGTGTATGCATATACATCACAATACATATGTATAAAAATAAGTATATGTATATGCATATTCATATGCATATGCTTATGAATAAGAATATACATACACATAGTATGACATATATATGCATAAAAATAAATATATACATATTCATAAGTATATGTACATGCATATGAATAACTATATCCATATGCATAAGAACAAGTATATGCATATGCGTATGAATAAGTATATACATATGCATAACATATCATATGCATAAAAATAAATATCTACATATTGGTAAGTATATGCATATACCTAAGAATAACTATATGTATATGAATATGAATAACTATATGCATATGCATATTTATTCTTATTCATATACATATTCATAAGAATAAGTATATGCAAATGAATAATCCATATGCATATGCATGAACATATACATCTGCACTTAAATTTTATATGCATATGCACCTTAAGATGCGTATGCATATACACATACATGTGAAATGTATATACATGATTACACACACACACACACACATATATATATATATATATATATATATATATGTATATATATATATATATATTAAGATGTATATGAACATGCATACTAATACATTTTTTAAAACATCACCCGTGCCTGCTCGTTTTCTTCTTTGTTTCCACTTTTTTTTTTCCTCTACCACAAGACCGCATCCTTCTTTTTCCCTTGCGCTTAAACCTCACCAAATCAATGCATATGGAAGGAAAAATAGAAAATAATACTAATATTATAATAGAAATAAACTCTTGAGACACACCATGAATAGAGTTGTAGATTAAGGTCAAATGAAACAACAACAATCACTAAATATTGGTTTGAGTCTTTAAGCAAACTAACGCCAGGGGTAAAGATGTCATAATCGAAAAAAGATGAAAAACCATTATAATTGTAAACATAGAAGCTCTTAAACAAAGCACCTATAGCAACTTTTGTCAAATTCAAGGAACATAAAGTTTCCAATATTTGCCATTCTTCCAAGCCACAATTATCGGTATCAAGGGTAATAGTGTCATCTTTTTCTGAAAAAAGAAAAAAAAATATGGTTAATTTACATCGGTAATCAAAGAGAAATATATAATAAAATATCATTAACCAAAGAAAGATCAGGTCCTCTAGTACCATGTAGGGGTAATTATGTTAAATCAAAGAAAAAGATGTTTTATCCTCATATTCACCATCTTTTCAAAGTGCCAATAGAACATTGAATTAACATCGTTTGTAAACTTCCAGTAGGAGATTCTTATTTTACATCTATGTGTAACCTCCTAATATAACAAGATTACCAATAAGGGGTAGAGTGTGCCATTTTACTAGACTATATAGCTAAAATCCAAACACTACAACAACTGTAACAACTAGAAAATTTTGGGTCAAGAATAGTCTAAATTGTATCCATGCACAAATAAATTCATGATGTAACCTTGTTGCAATTGACTTCGTAAATCAAAAATGACATGGTTATATGAGTATATATATATATGTATATATATATATATATATATATATATATATATATATATATATATATATATATATTAATTCATGATGTAACCTTGTTGCAATTGACTTTGTAATTCAAAAAATGACATCGTTATATGAGTACGTATATATATATATATATATATATATATATATATATATATATATATATATATATATATATATATATATATATATATAAATATAATAAACATTTAGAAGACCAAAATAGATCAAATACATAATGCATAAATAAAAAATAGGCCTTCGCTTTAAGGTTTTCGGCCAAGAAAACCCATTGAATGAAAACCCTTCTAATGGAGATCCTAAGGACCGAGAACCTTATGCAAAGGGGAGGGTGTTTTTGATCACCCTAAAATCGAGAACCCCTTGGTTTTCGGTTGAGTACAAGGCCCAAAACATTGACCTTAGGAGTGACACCTCAACACTTTACATCCCTTTAACCAACTAACATCCATACCCTACATGCATTTACACTTCAAACCTCCATGCATGACATCTAATGGACCACCAAATAACAAGAAAGAAAACTTTCCCTCTCTCCATATAAACCTCAGCTGAGAGTGGGTTTATCCCACTCTTGTCATCTTTTTCTCACTTCCATTTCTTCTCCCCTCCAAGAACAACGCCAAAATCTCTCAAGAATCACCACATCAATGTTGGTCCTAAGTAAATTGGTAAGCATTTTCGTGAATCTTAGGTGTTCTAATTTCATCATATTTGCACACATTTTTATGTGTTAGGTTACTAGAATACCAACCCTTCCAAGTAGCTTAGAAACTCCACACTAGAAACTAGGCTCGAAGCTCTCATATTTTCCTCCAAGACACCCATCAAAATTTGCCAAGGTGAGCTTCATACCCTTATTTTCGAGTTTTCATGCTTTTAGGGGGGGGGGGGGGGGGGTTTGGGGGGCAAGGGATACAAGTCAAAATGTGTTTGTCCTTTGGATATTTGCATGCTCTATTCTTATTGTATGAATATGGAGAAATCTTTTTATAAAATGTAGATATTACTTTGTTATCATATAAAAATCGTGACCTATGAGGTTGATAAGCAAAAATGACCGAAATCATATCTCATTTTGTGGTAACAAATATCAATAAGAAAAATATGGGTTGTGCAAACTGCAAGTTTATGGTAGTTTTTACTAAAAATAGCTTTTCGTGTAAAAATTATTACATTTTAGACTTTTTAATTTTGTTGGGTTAAAACCCAAGAAAATTATATGTTGATAACATATATTAACACTAGTCAAGAATTCAACTTTGTATTTATATAAAAGTTTATATAAATAGTCCACACAAAAACATACCAGGCAAAATATAATGGGTATAGTTTGGGAGTCACAAAAACCATACTCTTATACTTTTTCAATTGTATTAACATTTCATTATACAAGAAAAATGGAGTCGTAGTTCACGTAAATCTATTATGCTCTAGTGATACATTCTCTTCATAGTACCTATCTAGTGTACAGTTTAAATCCCGCATTATAACCAGAGTCTCCTAGAGGGAGAGCGAGATAGTTGTGTATAGATCTATACGGGATTGACAACCCCACACCTCAGCTGTTCGCTACAGTTAGACCAACAAGTCTAGCATGAAAAATATCTACCAATTCCGATGTCTGAAGAACGTCATTCAGGAATAACAGTCATATTAAGCATGGTTTTAATAACTCACATAGGGATTAACAATACTATCTTGGTTTACGGGAAACATACACTTCATTAGTTTCATTAAATGATAAAACTACATACTACTTTTCAGTACACTATTGTTTACATTTCTGGTCTTAGGGTTAAG
Source organism: Lactuca saligna (assembly GCF_052625555.1). Lineage (NCBI taxonomy): Eukaryota > Viridiplantae > Streptophyta > Magnoliopsida > Asterales > Asteraceae > Lactuca > Lactuca saligna. The sequence goes on along the minus strand of NC_136420.1, from coordinate 228,333,910 downwards.
ACTACATCTCACATATGAGAAAATATTGGATTTTCTGGAAACATATATTATCATGTTTACAAGGAAAAGATACACAAGACATACAAACATTTTTAGTCTTGGATATAATACTTACAATCCATTTTCATAGCAAATATCGAATTTTCTGGAAGTATACAAAACCATTTTTAAACAAAATAGTTACAAACCTTTTACATACAAAAATGCTTATGAACTCACCAACATTATTGTTGACGTAGTAATAGGTATCCAAATCTTCTGAGATCAAGAGTTGCAGAATTATGTATTTCTATATTCAGTCATTTGTTGTGTCATTTTTGAACAAACACAATATGTAAACTATGTAAACTTGTATTCTTAATGTATGCTGTTTTTCTTGCTATGTTTCATTTATATTCAACCGTTATGATACTATACAATGACATCATCCGTCCTCGGACGTTTGCACCGCTCCGCTTCGTGGGTGTGACAAATTGGTATCAGAGTATTGTTTATATTGAGCTAGTATATCTAGCCATACAAGATATACATCTATAAATACAATGGGACTAAAACACTCTAACTAAGAGTATACTTTAAAAGTATAAGTATTTTATAAAAGTATACATACATTCATGCACATTAGGAATAGTGTCATTAAAAGAAACAAATAAAAAGTTTTTATAAGGGTTAGACATCGCGATTAAGCCTAGATAGTTATGTAATCATATCTGGGATAAATGTAGCCTGATCAACTATATTTATTCGAGATATGACCAACATGTGTTTAGGAATGGTCGAGGTGGACGACAAATCTAAAACTTACCAACTTTCTACCAACAAGCTTTAAGAACCAAACATAAAGAACTAAAATACTATAGGAGTATTTTAGAACGTTATAAACTTTTCATGTACTTCTCACACTTATATTCTCGTACATACGCAATGGCAGGTTTCCACATCCCAGGAGATCCCTACATCCCCAACCAGGGGAATGGAGGGTGGATTGAGGAGGATCCCGATGAGATCTTGGAAGAGTAGACAGAGGAAGACTTTCAAGAAGAAGAAAAAAAGGAAGAGGAGGAGGAGGAGTCAGATGCAGAATCCGAAGTTATCAATCCTCCCTATGTTGCTCACGTCCCTATGCATCGTTTGGGCTATAATGGACCTACACCACGCTTGGCGGAGGACCTTGAGAGGTGGAGTCGGTATCAGAGGAAGCACCCACCCTTTGTTATGGAACGAGGTTTTTATAACCTTTGCCATGGGGGACAGGACGACAGATCCCTCCCCGTCATGATCCAATAGATCTCAGGCATTGGTGATCAGACTAGGGTGACGGCAAACTATGTACTGGAGTTGGGAGTCGTTGCAGAGGTCACGGACACGCGCACTCGAGACCTTGAGAAGGAGTACTATCCCATGGACCGACTCATTGAGGACTTTACCACTACCCCGAGCGGAGGTAAGGGAATATTAAGAGAGGCATATGATTCTCGAGGAGAGAGTGATCGCAGCCAAGCGTCGATTGCTTGAGCTACAGGGCGCGTCTACTTCATCCTAGGGACCATAGAGGACTACCCATCGTGAGTAGGATTCATCCTACTCACAATTTGATGTAGACTAGGTTTATGGGTATGCATTGGTGCTACCCTTTTCTATTTCCTGTATGTAGGACCGACCTTACGTCTAAGTGATCAGACTATTTAGAGGGTCGTTATGCTGCCAAATTTTTAACTTCGATGTACTGTAGACCTTTTTAGAGGCCAATTTTCTCAAAAAGATGTACTAGTATCCTATCATTAATTAAATGAAAATGTATTTTTATTTTGATGGATGTTGTTATCTGTTATGTTTTCTCTTTTCATTATTATTTGGCATAATAATGTTTCAGTTATAAGTACAAGCAAATCACCATAACAACTAGAAACAAAGGAGTTCTATTACAATAATGTCCGAGCCATAATATTATCAAAAACTCATCGTCGTTCCACTTTATGGCAGAAAATGTCGCCCCGAATATATAGCAAACGCAAGAATAATACAACAACACCACCACTAGCGTCACCTCCTCTGTAAGTGGACTCTACCATGTTTCAGGCAGCAGTAATAGCTACGGTGACTGCTGCTATGACACAAATGGCTCTGATATCGAAGCCTACACCCCCCGATTCAGTGACCTGGGAATCATGTGCCCTGCAATGATCACTTCAGAAAGTAAGAAAGTATAACGTTTCATCTGGGGCCTATCTCCCCAAATTCAATGGAATGTAATTGATGCCAACCCAACAACCTTCAACAACGCTAAGCGCCTTGGCCAAAGGCTCATTGATCATGGAGTTCGACAAGGCATAATGACTCTCATTCCTGAGCAGGCGATAGAAGGTGGTAAAAAGAGGAATTTTGGGAACAAAAAGAAGGGTCAACCAACTCAGGAACCCTCTAAGAAGCAACAAATTATGGTAGTTCACGCCGCTACTACCCCTGCCGTACCAGCACCCACCAAGCAACATGTCGGTAATCTTCCAAAGTGTGAAAAGTGCCCCTTTCACCACCACGGAACTTGCCGAGAGATTCAATGTACAAGCTGCAACAAGAAAGGGCATACTGGCCGATATTGCAAAGCACCGACACAACAGGCCATCCAACCCACTAATGTTGGGGGTGAGCCAAGCGTGTTATGGTTGTGGGTAAATAGGCCCAAAGACCAACCACCGAAATACTAGGGGAACGAGACAAGTCCAAGAAATAGGACATGAGGAAGCGATGAAAGACCCTACAGTGGTCCTAGGTACGTTCCTCCTTAATAACATTTATGCATGTATACTATTTGATAGTGGAGCGGAGATAAGCTTTGTGAGTCATAAGTTTAAACATCTACTCAAACAAAATCCTCAAACACTAAATGAAACATTTACCATGGAAATGGATAACGGAAAAACCGAAACAACAAACGATGTATTCATAGGATGCACACTAACTTTGAATAACCACTCATTCCAAATCGAGTTAATGTCAATTACCATAAGGAGTTTTGATGTGATCATCGACATGGACTGGCTAAGTCCTCACCGTGCCGACATTATGTGTTACAAGAAGGCCATTCACCATCACCTACCAAGCAACGAAACCTTGGTTATATATAGTGACAAACCCAGTACAAACCTTCACCTCATCTCATGTATCAAGGCACAAAAGTGTTTACACAAGAAGAACCATGCCTTCTTAGCTCACGTGGTCAAAAAAAAGAAAGGAGAAAAGAACATTAAAGAGATCTGGGGGTGTGCAACTTCCCTGATGTGTTTCCCAAAGATCTCCCGTGAGTACCCCCCAAATGACCGGTAGAATTTATAATCGACTTAATTCCCGGAGCCACACCAATCACCAAGTCGCCATACAGATTAGCTCTGGCGGAGATGCAAGAACTCTCCAGTAAATCGAGTGAATTACTGGACAAGGGATTTATATGGCCAAGCTTCTCACCCTGGGGAGCTTCGGTCTTGTTTGTATAGAAGAAGGATCGGTCATTTTGCATATGCATCGATTACCGAGAACTCAACAAGCTCACCGTAAAAAACCAATACCCTGTTCCATGGATTGATGACCTATTCGACCAGTTGCAAGGGTCAAGTTACCTTGAAAAGATAGATTTAAGATCCGGGTACCACCAACTACGGGTCCGAGAGGAAGATATCCCCAAGACCGCATTTCGAACATGCTATGGTCACTATGAATTCGTAGTGATGCCCTTCAGTCTAACAAATATGCATGCTGCATTCATGGATCTAATGAACCGGGTGTGCCGACTTTACCTTTACAAATTTGTGATAATATTCATCGATGATATACTAGTCTACTCACGAAGTAAAGAAGAACACAACCAACACCTGCAACAAGTTTTGGAAACCTTAAGGGCGGAGAAGCTGTATATAAAGTTCTCCAAATGCTTGTTCTAGATCCAATTGGTGGATTTCATAGGTCATGTAGTCAGAAAAGCCGGGATACATGTGGACCCTTCCAAAGTCAAGGCGATCAAAGGTTGGGCGACACCAAGAACCCCAACGGAAATCAGGCAATTCTTAGTCCTCGCTGCTTACTATGGGAGGTTCATACATAATTTCTCCAAAATAGCTAAATCGCTCACCAACCTAACTCAGAAGGGTGTAACCTTCATCTGGGATAGGAAACAAGACGCTGCCTTCCAAACCATGAAACAAGCTCTATGCAGCACCCGGGTCTTATCTCTCCCAGATTGGACATAAGATTTCATGGTATATTGTGACACATCCAATCAAGGATTAGGTTGTGTAATCATGTAGGAGGAAAGTTCATAGCCTACATGTCAACACAACTAAAGAACCACGAGGTGAACCACACTGCACATGACCTTGAGCAGGGAGCACTCGTGTTTGCACTAAAAATCTAGAGGTACTACCTCTACGGTACAAAGTGCATTGTCTTCACAGATCACAAAATCCTCAGCACATTCTAAACCGAAAAGAGCTTAACATGAGGCAGAAATGCTGGGTAGAGCTATTGAACGACTATGAGTGCGAGATCCGATACCATCCGGGCAAAGCCAACGTGGTAGCAGATGCCCTGAGCCGGAAAGAACACTCGGGTCATCGGGTAAAGTCACTAACAATGACCATCCATTCCCACTTGTCTTCGCAAATCAAAGAGGTTCAACTTTAAGCTTTGAAACGGGAAAATATCAGAAATGAATCCTTGCGATGGATGGACAAGAACCTTACAATAATATACGACGAAGCCTACTACCTCATGGACCGAATCTGGACACCGAAGTTCGGTGGGTTCAGAGACGTGGTCATGAATGAAGCTCACAAGACAAAGTACTCCGTCTATCCAGGTTCGGACAAAATGTACCTAGATGTCAAGAAAGATTATTGATGGCCGAACATGAAAGCCGAAATCGATACCTACGTGGGCAAGTGTCTGACTTGCGCCAAATTCAATGTAGATTACTAGAAGTCCTCGGGTCTACTACAACAACCAAGCATAACCGAGTGGAAGTGTCAATAGATAACTATGGATTTCATAACCAAGTTACCCAAATCGATAGATGGACTTAACACCATCTGGGTGATTGTCGACAGGTTAACCAAATCTACCCATAGTAACTTGACCATATATATATATATATATATATATATATATATATATATATATATATATATATATATATATATATATATATTACTTGGGATATTATTTTAAAACAAAAACGGTTTTTGAAATGCAGCTTATTATGATCATAATAAGCTGCATTTCAATAACCGTTTTTGTTTTTAAATAATATCCCAAGTAATTTCTTAATTCAATATTTATGTATATTGAAAATACGATGAGTATGCTTGGTAAAAACGCGACAATAATTAATAAGAACGCCATATGGGTACACGAGCCTTTAATAAAAGGGCCACTATAATTTACTTACAATCACGTCTTTATTATTTTATCCATCTAATAATTATTAACCATACATATTATAATTTAACATGAACATAAATTACTTATCGTCACTTGATTTGTTATGTTTATTATATGCCGCTAAATGATGCATATGTTCATACAAACAAATCATGTGACCGTATGTATTACCTTTAACTATATTAGAATCCATTACACGTTAGTTCTGATAAAGAAAACAAAAATATGTGGGAGATGGTCATATTGCACCATATTGTTCGACTGAGGCTAAACGATATATATGGACACATGAACTATAAAAAAACACGCCACAATAATATGCTTACGGTCACATGGGTTTTTACCTTTGTTATATGTCGCTAAATGATACATATGGTCATAAAAATAGTTCGTGTGTCCATAGGTTTTACCTTTAGATACCTTAGAATCATCCACACACTATTTCTGATTAAACGAAAAAAAAGATGTGACAGATGGTCATATTTTGCCACATTTTTCGATTGACGGGAAACAATACATATGGACACATAGACTATTAAGAAAAAATGTCATCATAATATGCTTACAGTCACATGGTTTGTTATGTTTATTACATGTCCCTAGAAGATACATATGATCATACAATCAATTCATGTGACTATCGATATTACTTTTAGCCACATATGTTTCTATATATGTCGCTAAATGATACATTTGGTCATACAAAAAATTCATGTGACTATAGGTATTACATTTTGGCTACATTAGATTTCTATATGTGATAATATATATAGTAATTGTCTCATCGATAACCATTACAATTTTTAAATGTGGGAGAGTGTTTCGTGGGTTCTACTTATGAGAATGAATGATCCAAAAAAAATAGTAATCGATTTATCCCTATCTTCTTTCCATCCAAATTATATGCACAAGGATACCCCCAAAAAACCTTGGTTCTTCAATTTTTTTGCGTACCTTCAAGAACAAACAACCATGGGTCTAAAGCACCTAGTCTAGGAAGGTAGTTTTCGAAACCTATTGTTCGTCCCCAGAAGGAACTTCAAAATTTCAATTTTGTAGGAGACATTCTGAACCATACCTATTTGGATACTCCTGTCTCACCATTGTCGTTCCATTAAGACACTTCAGAAGGATATCAATCATTGATTCCTGATTTGAAAACAATCACTATTACATGTCATGATTCCATGCAACTTCCGCCTCTAATATCGCTGGACCTGAATCAGTCTTTGGAAATTCTACATGGCAAAGGGGGTGCTAGAGTTTATCTTCCGAACTTTAGTCCTAAAAAATTTGTGTTATTGAGGAAATTATTCCATAGACATGCATACAAGACTCAGACAGACCTAATGATAATGCTAACTCATTTTAGTCGTCCCTTTACAGTGATGTAGATGATGAAATTAGGTGTTATGACGACACCTCGTCTAATTCCATGATGTAGATGATGAAATTAGGTGTGATGAAGATAATGCAAAATTTTTAAACCAAAATAATTTCCAAAATTAAATATGTCTACTAGAACAGTGAATAAGGGAAAGGATTATTGAAACACTTTTGTTAAGAAACCCTCAAAAGTTTCATATCCACAATGTGAATGGAAAGTTAAAGGGAATGAAATTCAAATGAACCGTCTCAGAAAACAGTTTTTCCCAAACCATCCATCTGAAGATAACAGTGTCTAAACAACCCAAACTTAAGTATGACTCTTGGATCAATGATAAGACCATGAAATTCTGCATATTCCCAATAGAATATCGGAAAGAGCCATCTGAGATACCAGCTGTTCAAAAATCAAAATACAGGTCCAAATCCCATGCTAAAGTCCTTAGGTTTAATTTAGAGCCTAAAAGCTCCAAAACTCACTGGTTTTGCAAGCTTTTTGTGCTTCAGAATAAGAGATAATATGGTATATTCATAGTGCTTGTTACATGCACATGATCGGGTAGAAGGATTTTCCACATGATATCAAGTTAACTCCAGATGGTGGTTACGTTACATATCGCAACAATACAATTTTACAAATTCTGGGTTATGGTATCCTAACCAATGAATCTCTCTCCAATGTGGCTTATGTGACTGATCATATGCACAACCTGATCGGTGTAGCCCAACTCATTGATGCAAATCGGAGGGTTGAGTTTTGTAAGAAATATAGCTACCACATGATAGAAGATCGGAAAGAATGTCTCATCAGATCCCATCAGGATAAAAATATGTATCCTCTGGATATCAATATGATTGTCGGAAATCCTCAATTGTATCTTCTTACAAAAGCAGTTCCTAAAGTCAGTTGGCTATGGCATCGGAGACTTGCCCATCTGAATTTCCTATGTATGAATGATCTGGGGTCTGGAGGACTGTTGGATTAGTGTCTAAGTCCATAACTATTTTGGTATGTACTTGACCTGATTATGAGCATGGTCCTTTTGGGTTGCCTTCACCATAGCAATTTGTAGGATGAATTAAGGAGAGAAAAGTTTAATTATGATTTATTAATATATTATAAGAATAATATATTAAAGGAGAAATCATAATGTTTAATTAATATCCGTCAATAATTAATTAAGAATAAATTTTGTGGCTAAAAGAGATTAATTAAACTTAGGGGACTGGAATTATAATTATAAGATAATTGCAATTGGGCTATGGATCACCTTGGAATATTGGTTGGATGAAATGTATGGGAAGCCCATCTGATTTTCATCCAAGGCATGTTCCAGAAGAGGTCTATGGGCTGCTTAGGGCTTAAGCAGTCAACTTAGGGTTTCCTTGTTAGATAACCCTAATTGCCTACCTATTTAAGGAGCCCCTAAGCCCCAAAAACGTGGTGACTGAATACTTAGGGTTTCCTGGACGTTTTGGAGCCTCCTTCCTCTTCTCTTCCTCATCTAGTTTCTTAGTGGTGTTTATGACTCCATTAGAGGGGCAACACTTGAGGCACTAAGCTTTCTGAAGCCAAGGAATTGATTGTTAATGCTACATAACAATCAAGGTAAGATCTAAACCCTAATTTATATGTTAATTCGATTACTAATATGCTAGATCTAGGGTTTGTAAGTTTTGGAAGTTTATTGCATGTTCAAAGTAGAAAAACTAGATCCAAGCAATTAGGGTTGCATGAACACCATAGGATTGATGTTTTACTCGAAACCCATCAAAATGGTCCGAGGATTGCCACACCTCAAGAATGATAATGGTCATCTTTACACTGCTTGTTAATGTGGGAAGCAATCCAAGAAAGGTCATCTTGTTTTGATCAAAAAATTAATTTTCAAACAACTTGAACTTCTTAATATCGATCTATGTGGACCATCTAGCATTGACAGATTTCATCACAAAAAGTACATTCTTGTGATTGCTGACGACTACATGAGATTCACTTGGGTGTTCTTTTTGTGATTGAAGTCAGAAACAATTTTCAACCTCATAAATTTTATCGCGTGCGAAGTGTTAACAGTGCAATGGATCTGAGTTCACCAATGCCACAATTGAAACTTTTCTAACTGAAAAAGGCATTGAACACAACTTTTCTAATCCGAGTTCATTAATCCCAACACTGCATAGCAAATGGCATCGTTTAAAGAAGAAATAGAACTCTAGTTGAAGTCGCTTGGTCGATGTTGAAATTTGTATATATTCCTCTTTATCTTTTGGATGATTTTGTTTCCACGACTTGTTTCACTCAAAATCGAAGCATCATCAACCGTCGACTCAACCAGACACCATATAAAGAAATTAATGGTCAGAATTCGATTATCTCATTTATACACATCTTTTGCTGCAAATGTTTCATAACAAAAACCATGATCAACTCCCCAAGTTTCAACCGAAATCAGATGAAGCCATCTTTTTAGGATACTCTGCTAAATCAAAAGCTTATCGGGTTCTTAATCTTCAGAGTCGTGTGATTGAAAAACGCTTCTATATTAGATTTAATAAAAATTTGGTTTGGAACTCAGAGCCAACTCATGTTAAAATGCACACCCTGGAGTGTTTGAATCCTTAAGTTGTCTAAGAAGTTGATTTCGAAAGCTTCTTCGCACCTATATAAATAGCTCATTACTTAGAATCTCGATCAAGACCATCTTCAACACTAATTCATCCTGTTTTGTCAGAACATATCTGATATGACCCCTACTTTTCCACCATTTGATTATGAAGTTTTTCTATCTCGGGTTGAGGGAGGTGTATGCCTCCACTTCTGCGCCTCAAGGGCAAGAAAGTAATCCAACCCTCGAATCGAATGTTGATAGTTTTCAAAATGCAGCAAATCAATTTGTAGAAATTTATCTAGTTCTGAACAACTATGAAGATGATGCCAACTCCTTTGAATTTTCTGATCGAAGACGATATTGACTTATCTGGTGCAGAAGTTCGGGGGGAGCATCATCCTCAAATTCAAGCTAATCAAGGGGAGCAACACAACCCCATTCTTGACATCGGATCATCAGTTGCACAAGAAATTCCAAGATTGGATATATGGAAAAAGGTTATCCTCCAAATAAAGTGATCAGAAATCTAAACACCGAAGTTCAATCTTGCTATGCTACTAATATTCAAAATGAGTATCACTTCTCAGCATTTATATCTATGGTTGAACATAAATCTATTAAAGAAGCTCTAAATCATTCCAATTGGATTACAACCATGCAATAAGAGTTAGTAGAACTCAAGTGTGGACTCTTGTCCCTCCTCCTTAGTATCACCCAATTGTCAGAACTCGTTGGGTTCTCCGAACAAAAATCAATGATGCAAGAGTCATTATTAGAAACAAAGCAATATTGGTGGCCAAAAGATTCACACATATTGAATATTTTGATTACACTGAGACCGTTGCACCTGTTACTCGTCTTGAATCCATCCGAATCTTTCTCACATATGCTGCTCGCAAGGCCTTCAAAGTTTACCAAATTTACATCGAAGGTGCTTTCCTTAACGATGAACTTAATAGTGAAGTTTATCTTCAATATCCTCCTTGGTTTGTGTATTTATCCTATCCAAACTACTCGTACAAACTTCGGAAAGCTGTGTATGCCCCGAAGTAAGCTCGCCACACCTAGTATGAGACTCTTACATGTTTCTGAATCCTTCAGGTTTTCAAAGAGGAGTTCTTGATCCGAACTTCTTTAGAAGATCAAACAGAAAGTATCTCATGTTAGTTTAAATACATATCGATGATAATATCTGTGCATCAACTGATCCGAAGATGGCGGATGACTTTGCAAAACTGATGGTTATTCAATTCCAAATGAGTATAATTCGTGAGTTAAGTTTCTCTCTTTCATTGCAAGTCAAACAAACAAATCGAGGAATCGTTATTCACCAATAGAAATGCATTTTTGAACTTCTAAAGAAATATCCAATGGAAAGTTGTGCATCTATAATAGTTATGATGGTTTCCGTACATAATATCTTCTCAGACCCATCCGGTGAGGCCTTAGATCAGAAGAAGTGTAGGGGAATGATTGGATTAATGATGTACCTCACTACAAGTCACCCAGACATCACAATATCGACTTGACTTTGTTTTAGATTCTAGGTTAATCCGAAGATGTCTCACCTATTTTTCGTGAAACAAATTTTCCGATATCTTGAAAGAACATAAAGTCTTGAAATTTGGTACCCAGCAAATGAAAGTTTTTTTTTTCAAGTTTACTCGGATTCAAATTATGGTGGATTTGAACTTGATCGGATGAGAACATCTGACAGATGTCAATTTTTGGGTGGAAGATAGGTCAATTGGTCATCCAAAAAGCAGAACTGCATAGCACTTTCAACAAAAGAAGAGTAGTACATTGCTATTACAAGATTTGCCTCTCAAGTAATATGGACGAAATCTCAACTTCTAGACTATGGTTATCGATTTAGTAGATTTCGATCTACTATGATGCTTAGAGTGCTTGCGATCTCTTATAATCCGATCCACCACTCAATGACCAAACACATTGATATTCATTATCAATTCATTAAAGATCTTGCTTTAAACGGTAACATTGAGCTCATTTTTGTTCAATATGATGATGAGATCATTGATGTCTTCACCAAGGCATTAGACGAGACTATATTAAATAATTTTCTAATGAAAGTGGGAATGATGATGCCCGAACCTATGTTTTTGCAAGAAGTTTATACTCTCTGATGGAAACATCGGAAAGTCTAATAATTTTGAACTAAACATTTTTCATATCAGAATTGTTTCTTCTCGGAAAATTAAGGATCACTATATGTTTTTTGGTCTAACCTTTCTTCTAGTCTAAAGCTCTTTCAAGTTGTTTCTCCATGGATAATTCAGTCTGAAATCTCCTTTGTCAGAGATCTTTTAATTTGAAATTTCACTTTCCGATATCTCCATAATTATTGTCTTGAAATTCTAGTACCAAATAGTAACGTGACTTCTTTTATCTCTCTTTTACGAAATCTAATCCTTTAGCTATCAGAATCTTTCAAATCTCTTTCAATTGTTTGACTAAATCTTCCATGTAACTTTTGTCTCTAATATCCATTCTTGAATTTGTGCCACTTCTGTAATCATTATAAAACATTAGTGACTATTTTTCTGATTCTTGGAAGCATCTTAGGTCTGCCATCTTTCAAAATTTATCTTTCCAATTCCATTAATGAATAAATTAGTTTTATGGTTGTCATTTATATCTATTTAATGAAACATCAAGAATTTTTCTCTAACGGTTAAATGATTTACTTTTACTTCTAATAAACTTACTTTCGTATGATTTTCGATAAATGACTGAGTGTTTTTCTATGTTGAATTGATTGTTATCCCTTTTTGAACAATTAAACATCTCATCTTTATGGTCTAACTATCAGTTTTGGGGATCTTTGAGTATTTGGCATTAAATGCAACCCATTTCGGCTCTAGGTGTCTTTATAAGTTCATCCAACCTGACACAAAAAAATATAACTATATAAGGATTTTGATTGCAAACTTCACCCTCTTCATGCTTGTATCTCTCTCTTGGCTTAGAACCTTTTATCTATACTACCTGTTCCTTGTGCTCTTCATTAATCCTCAAGCATTCAACAATGGCCTCCAAGACTGCTAAGTCTCCTTCGAAGTAGAGATCCTCTAAATGATATGTATCGTCTTTTTCCTCTAAACCTATTCTGAAGGAAACAACACTATTGTTCTCTATTGATCCTAACAATTACAGAGAGTATGTTCATCACATGGTGGAATTCATCTTCTGCCATCCCATATAGGTTCCTTTAACCAAAGTTCGAAACCTTAACTTCCCACTATGTTTTCTTTCCAAAGCTTTTGAGCAAATCAAAATCTATAATGTTGTTCTTGAATGCAAGCTCAATGGAGACACGATCATTCATGTGACTAAAGAGAATTGCCTCAGAGCCATTGGTGTCACACTCTGCCAAACTGGTAGTGGAAAGGCTAGGTAGTACAACATGGGGGTTGTTAGATCTCGACAATCAGATATATTGAACACTACACACAAGTCTATTACAATGATACTTTTATTTATTTTAATGTAGGAATTACAATTTTTTAATAGACCAAGCATACATTTTAAACAAAATAAAACAGAAAACAAACAGAAACAACTTCCAAAATTCTTCGATGATGAATCCCTCTTTAGACTACTCGTTCTCTACACTCATCTCCCTAAGAATACATGTATTTTGAAAATGTAAACACGATGCTAGTGAGTTCACATGTTTTGATTAATTTCTTCTTTATATGATCTCTTAAATTTAAAATTACTTTTCTTTTTGGAACAATATCTTGTAAAACATTTTATTATGTTATTTGAGAAACCTGACCTCCTAATTATTTTAGGGTATTTTATTTATCCTAGATCTATCTTATCTTTGGATTTGTTATCATTTCAACTACGCGAAGGCATCCTTCTTGGTAGTCGCTTCCCCTAAGATTTGTAATCACATTATTATGACCCCCTATTGAAGGTTTGTATCGATTCGATACACTTCAAGTATGAAGAACAAAAATAAGAAAACAAAAAATAAAAATTAAATAACACAAAGAGTTCTCACCAAGAAAGAGTTTTTGTCTTCACCAAGAAAACGGGTTGTCACAAAGACGATTGATACAAATCCAAAATCATTAAATTAGGGTTTACCCTAATTAGATTATATACTAATCTATAGATATGTATCTCATGATTTAAGGGAATGTATATTATCTATACTAAGAACTGATCTTCAAAACAAAGATATCATATCTTCTATCTATTCTATACTTATCTTATATCACTACCTAATATACAATAAATTACATAAAATAACTATACAATGCAATGATGATGATAAGTTTGATACACTGGCACTGATAGTTGAGAAGATGCTGACGTGATAGATAGCTTGTATGAGTGTTTGACTCATCATATCATAAGATGTGACCTTATAGTCTCCATTTATCTAATAATATCAAAACGTATATTCTTCATAGTCATCAAAGAGACATTATAAAAGTTGTTAGATTCTTTCAAGATCTTTGGCTTGACCCATCTTAATTGATCAATTTTAAGTTCATCCAGTTTTTTACTAAGCTCCAGAGATATCAGCATGTGATATGTCTTTGCAGTTCAAAATGACCAGGTCCTTCCAAGCGAAGATAAAACAAATGTTCAGTGGGCGCAGAAGGAAGATCATCCGTGCGTTGAAAGCACATTTTATTTGAACTATAAAAATAAAATATCCGATGCTTCGGTTCTGGAACGAACATGTACTAGACTGGTTCAACACCCTCTGTTAATGCATTGTGGACGTATTGAGTGGTGGCTTTTCTTCGCGTCAAATAGACTCTAAACTAGGTAGTGGAAAAGACAAAACTATGATATACCTAAGTGTACATGCAACCTATGGATCTATGGTTTCATGCTAATTACATCTGCCTTAGGAAACAAAATCCAAAGAAAAAAAGCATACCTTTTCTGTATCCCTTGATCTCCATGCTTGAGATCTCGTCCTCCATGAAGTTGAATAGATGAGAGGACCCAAACCAGAATCACTCTAATGGTATCACACCTAATGAAACCAAAGAGTGGAATAAAAATAACTGGGAGAAGGGTTAATTTCAGAAACTCAAAGAGGGTTAGAAATTGGTTAGTGTCGAATTTGTTTTAATGTGTCGAAGTATGTCTTATCAGTTTTGAATAGTGTTTTATCTATTTACTAAGGTATTTTATGTTTAAAAGTCTATATGCTTAGTCCTTAGTATTTTTTGTATGCTTTACTTTTCTCCTATAAATAAGAGTTGTTACATAGAGATAAATAAGAACTTTGGAGTCTGTGTTTGTCTATTTTCTCTCTATAACTGTGAAGCATAATATAAGCTGAAACAAGATCTTATTTACTCCTTGTGTTCTTAATTCTCGTTACTCTAATTTTTTTTTTCATTTCTCGATTCAATACTTCATCAATTGGTATTAGAGCAGGAATCATATCTCTGCGATCTGATTTTCATTCTAAATCAAAAGGTTTTTGAATCAATTATGGATTCTAAAGTTTCCGTCCCTTTTGTTTTGAAAATCGTTCTTGATCCACAGTTGTGATTCGATTCTGCAACTGAATTGTTGAGTCGAGGGTTCTGCTTGAAATCTCTGATCGTTTCAACTATTTGTTTGCAAAATCTCTGAAGTTTTTTTTGAAAAATTCATTTGTACATTCATGGCTAATTTTAACATGAATTCAATGACATCCTATTCTCATTTGCTAGGATCTTCAATGAAGATTCGTATGCTCATCCCAAAATATTATGATTAGTGGGCTAATCGCATGGAAGAGTACTTGAATGGGCTTGATGAGGAGCTTTGGTTAAGTATTATTGGAAATGGTACACCTCCACTAAATGTTCAAGCAATTGGATCTTCATCTGGTACTCCAAGTGTGGTTGATCAAACTGATAGACTGAAGAAGCATGGGAAAAGATATATTAAGGAATTGCATGGTGCATTGCCTCGTGTTGTTTACAACTATGTCAGAAGCTGTATAACAACAAAAGACATCCGGAACACTCTCAAAAAAAGTTTCAAGGGAGTGAGAAAACTAAGATTAATTCCGTGAAACACTGTTTGATTGAATTGAAAGAATTCAAATAGAAGGATGGTGAATCGATTGAAGGTTACTATGATCGATTAAACGAATTAATCTACAAGTGTAATCGCCATGGAATTACACGAACAACCATGGAGTTCAATTAGACGGTCATCATGGGTTTATGTAAAGAATGGAGGAATGTGACACTAATGGTGAAAGCTCAGCAACGTTTCGACACATCAACGCTAAATGACTTGTATAATCTGCTAAAAACTCATGAAGGAGAACTAAATGAAATTGCAGAGGAAGTGAAAATTAGTCTTGGAGGACCATTAGCTTTGATGTCGAAAGTTAATGAGAAGGAATCGGTTGAAAAGGAAGATTCTTATAATGAAGGATTGTTGATAAACTCTGATGATAAATCTATTGCATTTTACTCGAATAATAGGGTAAATAAGTTTTTCAAGAAACCGTTTAGTTCAAAGTCAAAAACTGGTGATGGAAAAGGAAATTCGTGACAAAAGCTGGAGGAGAAGAGAAAAAGAAGAGTGATAAGAGTGATGTGAAAGAAGAAGAGTTGAAAGTTGAGAAGAAGCTTAAAGGAGACTCAAGAATCGACTGTCACTATTTTCATTGTGAAAACCATATGGAAAGTGACTCTATGCTTCGAAAGAAGGAAGAAAAGAAAAACAAGGTGAAAGACGAAGCATACAATGTTGAAATTTTGGAGGAAGTTCGGGAAAAGGAAAAGGAATTTCTCTTGTGGCTAAAGGTGAGGATGATGATGAAAGAACATACCAAATTTGGTCTTTGGGTTTTGATGATGAGGAAATGCGTAATCCTAGCATGGAGCAATGTATGCGAAGTTTGAGGAGGAAGATGACGAAGTGGTGACTGATCGCTGTTTTATGACCAAAGGAGGAGACAAATCACCAATGACGACAAAAGTACATTCTATTCTTGAATCTTTAGATATTCCTTTAAATGCTTATGATTTTGAATTAATTGCTTTTGATGATACTGTTGGTTATTTCGATACTTTGGTTATCTTTGATAGTAATGAGGCTAAAAACAACCACTCAGTTAGTAGAGGTTCAGAAGCAGTTAGACTCTAAGAAATTAAATGTTGAATATCTAGAGTTACAGATTACGAATATGATGTGTGATAGAGATTCGTTATGTAGTGAAGTAAAATTGTTCTTAGCTCAATGAACCATCTACAATAATTCTGCTAAATGACTTTAGGCTAAATTGACTGCTTTGCATCATTCATTTGATATAAGCCAGGACCAACATAAGAAGTTATTACCTTTTCTAGCCTACGAAATAGAGAAGGTTGATAATATTTCTTATGATTATGAGAAAACCATCGCAAAATTTGATAGAATTCCTAATGATAGGTATGCTTATGGAATTGTCAAAATTGATGAATATCTTGATGCGGATGAATTACTTGATATTGTGAATGATACCTTGACCAAAACTGAACAAATTAAAATTTTAAAAAGGACTGAGAATTCGACATCCGACTCTCAATCTAATTTTGCTGATATCAATGATAATTCTGATAATATTAGCGAAATTAGTGATATTGAGGATGTTGATTGTTCTCAATTGTCTATCGTTAATGTTACATCTACGTCTAAAGGAAAAGAAAAGTGTAATGATTCGTTGGTTAAGATTAACACTGACAAACCCCCCAACTTCAAAAGTTTGTGATTTTGATCATGTGAGTGTCAAAGATAGTCAAACTGATAGCAGTGATGACGAAAATGATGATGAAGTTTTGCAAACAGCAGCATCAACAAACAATGGTTCGAAAGAAACATAAATTCCACGAATTGTTGTTGATCAGGTGTATGGAGATACAATTTTTTTGACAAAGTAACAATTGAAAAGGGTGCTTATTATCTCGAAACTAATTCAGTGGTGTATCCTAACTTCAAATGTACAGATGATGTCGTCTTTCCAAATCAAGTATTTGTGAAAACAGGAAATGTCGATAACATCAAATTTGAATATAGCAAATTGGTTGAAGAAGATAATAAACATACATCTGATGAAGGATTCTTTGCAAATCAAAGTGTTGTTGAAAATAATCTCACAAAGAACACTTACACTTTTCAAAGACAAAAACCTCAAAGAAAATGGGTTGAAAAACAAAAAGTTTCGAAAGAAATCCAAAATCAAGCTGTTAAGGATGTTGAAAAAGTTGTTAAAATCAATTCTCAGGAATTTAAAGACCAAATTGACAAGTTTTCGAAAGATAATGACATTTTAAAGAGACAAGCATGAAAGAAAATTTTCTGGCAAACTGTTGAGTTTCGAATGCAACAAACAGGTTTGAAAAAGAAACTGTCTGAAAAGACAAAGTCTCTAAATCTATTAACATCATCAACAAATTTAGACAATCAGAAAAATCACGCTCAGTTTAAAAAACCATTGTATAAATCCATTCCACAAACTACATTTTCAAAATGAAAACCTTAAACAACTACAACTTTTTCGAAACTTTCAATCATTCCTTCAAGAAATTTCAAAATAAACATTCCACAAATCAATTTCCTCATTATCCACAACAAAGATTTTCTTAAAATCAATACTTCCAACACACACATCTTCCAAACCACTCAAAGAATTTTCAAAATCGATTTTCTCAAAACACAAATGTTGAAACCAATGTTAAAATAGAAAATCAGAAAACTTTCGTCCTAAATCATATGTTGATTTCACTCCACAACATCAAAATTTTCCAAATCCTTCTGGAAAAAAAATTCGAAAGTTTCATACACCAATGGTTTATCTAATGTGAAGAACATAGACCATTGGCTTTAAGGATATGGAAATATGTTTCAATCACGAAAATTTTCACATCAACAAATTCAAGAAGCTTATGAGAAGTATCTAAATGATTCTTCAAATGGAAGTTTGTCTGCAAAAGAATCAAATATTTTTGTGAAAGCTTTGAAACTAGTTTTGAAAGACAAGCTAGTTGAGAAACAAACTGAGAAGAAAAAGGAGAAAGTCAATAGCAATACTAAACCTTTGAAAACTTATGTTTTTGTTTGTTTATCTAATGATGTGGATGTAATTGATACTTTCAAATAAAAAGTTCGAGATTGGGTTTTAGGTACTTCATTTAACTCTGTTTTTAAAACTAATTACCATGGACCCAAACAGCCTTGGGTACTTAAATTTTTTCATTAATTGCAAGTTTTATGTGATGAGAAATATGATGATAAATGGTAAATTGATTGTGGTTGCTCTTGTGACATGACTGGAAAGTAAGAGAATTTGCGTGATTATCAAAGTTTAAAGAATGTAGTTGGCATGAAAACATCAAGATGTAAACTTTGTGTGTGCACATGTTTTGAAAATGAAATCTTACATTAACAAGTTGGATAGAATGGGTGTCGTTTTCTCAAGGGAGCAAGCCATTTATTTGGTTATTCTCTTGCTTCCAAAGTAATATGATTAGTTCATTGATAACTTTTATATAAGGAATATCGACGTGACCCTATCTGATCTGACCTAAATGTTGATGGTTGCTGATGTAGGAATGCTTAAGATCACATCTAATGCATAGATGCTTATAGGATCTAATTCCTAGATTTCCATGGACATTGGCAATGGTGACAATGGTGGCCTAATTCCTAGGAAGATTCTGTGTGTTTCTACTGCTAATTGACGAGACATCGGAAATGAAGCTTCCCAAAATTCCTGAAAGGTCATAGAGATAGTAAAGCAAAATCGTATCACTCTACTTCCGGTACATCCATTATTCGAATCGTTTTTTTTATATGTTCCTATTCATATACTTTAAATACATCATGTGATGATCGCATTTTGATGGTATTTGTCACACCCCGAAAACCGAAGGCGGAAAAAATTTTCGGGGTTGACTACCACGTTGAGTATCAAATCCAATGCACATAGTAAGTAAAGTAGAACAACCATTACATTACATAATAAAAGTTTTACAGTTGTTTCAAAAGTAAAGTTTGTACAGTTGTGATACATAGTATATATAAACAAAATGAAACGAATCTTCATGTACTCCGTCTTCGAGCAAAAGGATCTTCGGGTACCTGTTCTAACGCTGACCTAAGAAAACAAGCGGTTTGAAAATCAGCATAAAGCTGGTGAGTTCATAAGCGGTTTTTGTTTGTGAAAATGTTTCGAGTTTTCTTTCTGTTTTTGAAATGTTATATGTACCAAGAAAATCCCATATTTTCTTAATAGTTGGTTATTGTTTCCCAATTGTAAAGTATAGTACGCTTGTACACTGAAAACTTGTTTATTCATGTGAAAATGTATAGTAGTTATCTAACTGGTTAAACTGTTCTGTTTACTTATCATGTGTTACCAGGAAAGTCCCATACTTTCCTTATTGTATGTTACAAATTGTAAGAGATGTAATGTTATCCAGTTTGTTACTCTTTCTAGTTATGTAAGTGTTACCCAGGAAAGCCCCATGTTTTCCTGCATGTAGGTTTCTAATGTAAACGATGTTAAAGATGTAAAAGATGTAATCGTGATTAGGTTCCATGTTTTCCCCAGGAAAGTCCCGTACTTTCCTGATTGTTAGTTACAAAACGTGAAAGATGTAAAAGATGTAAAAGATGTATAAAGTGGTTCATTATTACTGTAAGTAAATCTTTGTTATCCTAATTGCGAGTTCCATAACCATACAATAGACTAAAACCTGTGGCAATAAGTAGTCCACATGTGGCAATAAGTCGTCCACATACTTATGACTTTCGTCACCCTTGAACCATTTCGGTTCGGCTGTAGCTAGCAGCCAGGTGAGGGGTAGTCAGCCCCGTATAGATCTATACACTCAAGTCACGCTCTCTAAATACCAGAGATTTTGGTTATGGGTGTAGTCCTCCACTCGCGTAATCTGGGTGGAGTGTTCTCCGAGGACGTGTCTCCAATCCGTCACACCCCCAAACCAGAACGGCGGAAACGTTCGGGGGCGGAGGACGTCATATTCAATATCATAACAGTTCATAAAAAGGAAAGTACACACCACCATATATATTAAAGTTTCCAAGATGTTTACATAATTGTATTCATTACATGTTCAAAGATAAATACATAAACATCATCCAAAAGAAGTAATTAACACCAGCGCGTTAATCCCAAAAGTTGATTCCCAAACCTGCTTAGCGGTTCCCTGAGAATACAAGTTATTTCAAAGAAAAAGTGTCAACAATTAAGTTGGTGAGTTCATAAGTAGTTTAGAAAAATTGGATGCCATTCCAAATTTTGGATGATTCGTGCTATGATTTGGATGATTCGTGCTGCTGTTGGGTTTTGAGCATTCTAACACTCCTAAGTGTACATGCAACCCTAAATACCTTGGATCTATGTTTTCTCTATTATACATGCAAATAAGAATATCCAAGGTATTATCCTAATCTAGCATACAAAACAATGAGTGTAACAAGATAGAAGACATACCTCTTTGATGTAGAAAGTCTTCATGAAGCTTAAGTGCCTAGCCCCAATAGTGTGGAAGCCTCAAATGGAATCACAATCATCAAAACACTTAGAATAACTTGAGAGAGTTCTACACTTCATGAAATCGGCTAGCCCTCTTCTTACTCTCTCTAGTGGCCGATTTTGCCAAGAATGAGATCTTTATATAGTGTTACAATTAGGGTAAATCCTTAATTGTCATGGCTTTCCATTTCCTTGGATCCATGGGTTCAAATACACCATGGAGCATCCATGGACCATCCTATGGGTTTTAGCCCAACTTGATTATCCATGGAGCATTAGCCCACTATATAAGTATGGATGATTTACACAATCAACCCATATATTTAATTAGTCTTCTTTTGATCACTTAATTAATCCTAGATTAATTCTTGATCAATACTAATTAAATAATCTTATTATTCTTATTATTAATACACTAGAACTTATAATATATTAATAACCATAAGTGTCTTATTTCTCTCATTATAGTCTATCCAAGTGCATGATGGTATGCAACCTAAATGGACCATGCCGGGTCGGGTCAAGTCTTACCAATTATAGTTATGGACTTAGACATTAATCCAACAGTCTCCCACTTGGATAAGTCTAAAACTATTATTGCGTATGACTTCAAGAACCAACTGGCAATCGTAGCTCTCAAAAGCTTCTGTCGAACTCTGACCTTGTAGATGAACTCTGATCTTGTCAATGACTTGTCCATTAGATAAGGGATCATATAATCCTCTGTTCTCATGATATCAGCCGGACAAATACATGGAACAACGTCGTACTTATTATCCAGCAGTTTGTTTCCCGATTTTCGATTTGTTTGACAAAGAACTTAATCGAACAGATCAATTCAGTTCTGACCGGCCGGTACATAGGTTACAAAAAAATCATCGAGGGGCCCAGATATCGCTTCTATTTCTAGAAGGAACAAATAAACTTCGACTCATATGCTTGTTCTACTACTTTTTGAATTGTACACAAAGGCACGTTTTATAACATCAAGTTACTGATGCGTTTACGTGCAATCAATGCACAACCAACTCATAGGTAACAACTCATATCTCTAGATTTGAAGATTTATATGATATTACCGTCTCACGATCACTCGAGATAAATTCCATGAAGTGATACAAGTGAGCGTGGGTTTATTCCAATACTCATAACTTATGAGCACTCATGAATGTTGTAGCAACCATTGCCATGACTAAACCCATTTAGCCATCTACAAACCCGATTCATGACAGTCTTGATTCATACCTACTTCCAACATATGAACGACTATGGATTGTTTAAATAACTTAGTCATTCGGAAAGAATAACCTAGCTATTTTGGAAGTCAAAACATGAAAAGTGAAACACAATAATAATCAAATCTAATATGGTCTCAGAACCCTTTTGAATATAAATAAAACCACCTTTTATTTATCACCATATTGATTACACATTATTCAATGTTTCAAATAATCAACTTAAGACTTGAATAAAAACAACAGTCGTCCCATGCTCCTAGCATGTACACTTTGTTTTCTAAACAATAGTTATGCCATACCCCAAGTATGCACACTATGTTTGTCTATGATCCTTACATTGTGATGTAGATCAATTGAACATGATTCCAATGATACTCATTTCACAATCCCAAATCCTTATTGTAAATGCAAGAATTCCAAATTCATGTCATTTACTGAAATCTGTTAGATTCTAAACTTATATGCATTGATCCTCTTGTAATGATTATGCCCGAAGTCAGAAAGACTTGACAACAACCATTACAGAGCATTCCAAAGGAGATCAGCTCCTTGGGAACATCCTTCTTGCATTAAGTTTCCTAATCTTACATAGATTGAATAACTTCCACCTATGGAGACATTTCCATAGTCCCATTTGACTATCACTTCCGAACAAGAGTTACCTCTTTTCAGAAAATGTCAATATGGTCCTACCAAAATTAACACTATACTTCCAAATGTCCCTGAGCAACCAATCTTTGGCGAACCTCAGATTGTCCTCGACAATTGCTTAATCACTTTAGTCATATCCAGTTCTAGACTTTTCCCTTCTAAATGCCTTAAGCATTTGGAAAATTTAGAAAGGATGAATATTATAGCACATGAAATCGATCCTATATCCGAAGCATATGGGATACGATTCATGATGTTTGACATAAAGACATGACACTAGACCAGTCTTTTGCTACAATATTTTTTATTTGCCATGTTTTCAAAATTTAACTATGAAGAGGGATGCCGTAATCATAATCGAATTTTGAAAATGCAATATATATAGAATTTCTTCAAGTTGAACCATTCCAACACAAAATTCATATATATTTTTGACTAAAGATGATTAAAATCTCAATCTAAGCTTTAGAATTGACATGAAGTATAATTTCCTCTCCCTTAATTATAGCAAAACAACTTTTCAACCCCTGCAGCTTCACGGATTGAAACTTTTGTTTTCTATAATTAACATTGCTAGCTTGCAATACTAATCATAATAATCATGCTCCCACTAACATGATGATTATCAGCATAACACTTATACTCCCACTAGCTCTCACATATTTTCAGAAATCTGCTGGACTTCTGAAATTTAGATTCATACATCCTTTCTTAGATAGCTCGCATGTGTGTCTAAACAATTTTCAGAACTATGAAAAGGGATGCCGTAATCATAGTCTCAATTGCTTAGGCATTTTCCATTTCTCACAAGTCCATGTTAGCGTGGCGGTTATCCACACGCGCTCCACTAACGACTTTTGAAAATGCAAATAACACAATTGCTATCTACATAAAATCTACTTAGTGAAAGCGTTTCCTCACCATCATTTTCATGAATCGGAGAGAAACCTTATGACACTTAGATTTTATAGTGTATGAATTCCTATCCATGCGAATTTGTCAAAACCATAATCACAAGATAAGGTTAGTGACAAATTCAGCCTTACATGGATTAAACTTGTTCAATCTTAGTTTCTTGTCACCTTGGTAGCACAAGACCCACCAATGCTTCCAAGTTGAACTCTGATAACTCACATGCAAATTCAACTTATTTGAAGTAGGTACAAAAATAAGAATTATGTCAACACGATAGGTTGCAAACCTTAAGTCGTGTGCTAGTGATAAATTACAGGTTTTACTCTTGATTAAATCTTGAATCTCTTTCAGGATCTTTAAGGCTCCCACTGTCCCCTTGACATATAAGTTTTCCTAGTCAAGAACCATTCTTTGACAAAACAAATATTCAAGGGATAGTGCGGATTCTTATCAAGACTAACACTTCACACAATTGGTCTTAGTTGGTCTTTGTCTCATCCAAGACATCACAACTTACCAATCTCAAATGTACAAGAGTATAAAACATTTTACTCTTACATTTGACTAGTGTTAATAAATCTTACTTTATGTCACTCAATGTTACAATCTTGGAGTGTGACTCTAAGAGTTGTTTTGGAACGAAGTATGACTCATCTCCTTGATCTTAACCAATCCAACAATTCATGACCTCTCTTCTTAGCCATAACAATGCACTAAGACGTCCTTAGAGTATGAATTTGTAATATGGTTTCTAAATCATTAAGATGATCATAAAAACTGATACTAAAGTACTCTCCCATCTTTTCAGATTTGAGAAACTTTTATCCTTCTGCCTAATTTGATTCTTTTTATTCGCTCTGCCATACATTGGAACCTTTCCAATGTTACTGAATTATATTTAACCTTATAAGCATAATCATATTTACTAATCTTTAGTAAATCATGACAAATCAATCTTTGTGGTGGACCTTGACCAGCGCACATCCAGTGTACCTAATTCCTTAGTCCTTCAAATGACTAACATATACATGTGATCAAAGAATTAGTCTTAATTTTTCAAAGATGAAAATTCTCATTCATCATACAATACAACTTGTATGATTCCAAGTTTCTGTCCAATTGAACTTGGGTGATGAAAAACTTTCTTCATTTGGTAAATTCAGACACTACCACAAATGAAGAATCAAATCCACTTTCCAATATTGCTATTACTGGAAACATATAAGCAACAATTTTCCACAGATGCCATTGTAAGGATATTTTTTAAAATAAATAAAATTAAAACCATTTTTTTTCTTTTATTTTAAAACTTTGCGGAAAAACTTATCCTTACAATCAATACGAAAACCTTGTTGTTATCTATTCATAAGCAATATTATAACTCTTAAGCAACAGCTCAAAACTCTGATTACCGAACCATGCGATCGAAACCCATCTCCGCAATCAAAATCAGCATATACTTCTTTAAGCTTCCTATCTTTTCTTTGATTCTTAAAAGACATCAACATGTGACCCATTCACATTATGTAATAAGAATCTCTAAATAGAAACTTAGCAGAGTTAGATAGTGGACTTTACCTGAAGTAGAATCAAACTTATCGACTTTAACATCCTTAGGTAAATTATGGCAGCTTTGCAACCAATGCCCCTTTCTTTGGCAATATAAACATATGGACCCTTTGATAATGGTACACGGGACTATCACAGACTTAGTTTTTCTCTTTACCATTTGGTCAACCGAGTTGACTATGGCCGATCCCTTTCCATTGGGAAAAGAATGCTTTTCTGGATTTCCTGTGTCACTATTGTCAATGTCCATCAAGTTTTGAGGAAGTTGATCTTAACAAATAGATAAAATCATTAAGGGTCTTGTCATAGTCTTTTTCATAGGTGTTCCAAAAGAACTCACTTTGTGACTTAGAAAGTGATTGAACCACCAACTTTCTCAAGACTTTGACACCCAACTCTCCCGGCTTGTCAATATGTGACTACATCTCCAAGATGTGACCACACCAAGACCTTTACTTGCCAATAGGGCTCGAGTGACCTTAAACTTTTTCAAGAACTTGTGGGTGAGGGAGAATAATTGGAGGAGATAGAGGAAGTGAAGCATGATGTTGAGGAACATCATCTTCTAGAGATTTGGGAAGATCATAAATGTCTAAACCAGACATGTTTTGGGAGATATTCAAGATAGTTGATTTAAAGTCCTTAATATGACACCCAATATGAAATATTAAGGCTAGGACCCAACACAATATTTTATAATTTGGAAGAGGGATGCCGTAATCCAAGCTATAAAATATTTGAAGGTAGGTGAATGACGATTCACCAATTTCCACCATGAAAAACGAAATAATTTATTAGGTTTTAATTGGATTTGAAATTCCTAGATCTTTTGAGATTCATTGAACTTTTCAATGGCATGTTTCAATCTCGATTGTGCTCTCTCAAATTTTGTGACTGGGATGCCGAGGATCACAAAACAAGGTGTGAATAACCATACCAATTCACTTGGTACCCTTAATATTATCACCTAATCAATGTGCCGGTTAACCACACACGCTCCATTGATCTATGACAAACATTAAGTCACCCTTCGTGGTCCTTACTAGTCCAAGTTAGTGTGCCGGTTAACCACACACGCTCCACCAACGACTTGGTAAGGTACAAAGTGTGAATTCCATGGGCTAGCACCAACTTCACATTTTTCCTAAAGTAACTAAGATTGGGAATTATTAAGATTTTAGTTACTTTAGTATTTATCATTAATACTTTTAATGAAGGGAGAATTTAAAGTCATTGTCCTACCCGTTCGGCTAACAACCCTCCACCAGTCAAGCAAGCGGTGGGTGAGAGTATACACCCATTAAGTCGCCATTTTATAGGCAACAACCTTATACCCACCTTATAGACCGACTTCGTGAATGAGGCCTACTAACGGTAAAACGACTTGTTCTTATACATATATATAATACTTAACCATTAATGTTATAAATAGTATAAGTGTTGAATTTTAACTCTTTTAAAATTCTAAGGGCTAACTTGGAATTAAAGTATTCATAAGAGAAAACTTTTCAAATTCCAAAACTTGAGGGCAAGTTTTGAAACTATTCAAAACTAATTAATTCCATAACTTATGTGTTTAAAGTAGCTTTAATCCAAAAACTCTTCAAGTTCCATAACTTATGGAAGACTTTAAACAAATAAAAGAATTAACTTTTCTTTATTTTTATAACTTATGGAATTAATTAAGGTTACACTTTATTTATTTATTTATTTATTAATGAAGTGACTCTTGAATTTCCATAACTTGAGGACAAGTTATGGAGTCATAAAAAAAAAAAATTCAATGACACAAGACTCTTCATTTTGTAACCATTACCAACTTTTATGAGTTTTATGAGTCTTTAATGTGACTCTTCATGTAACTTGAGGACAAGTTACACAAACACATTTTATACTCAACTCTTAGATTAAAATGGATTGAAAAAAACTATTTCAATTAACTTTTCTATTAATCTAAGCAACTCATAAGAACAAGATAATTCATATCAAACTTCTTCATGTAATTAGTCTAAACCTTAAACTAATACAAAACATGAATCTATTGACAATTATCTTTAAAAATGGATTAGCATGAACATTACCACATTAAAAAACAAGTTTATAAGTTCAAAAACAATGTAGGGTAATGTTCCTAGTCCATTTCTAGCCAAAAACCTAGAAAATATGCTGTCTGGGGTCCAACTCGTCGAGTGCATGAACAAAACTCGGTGAGTTGGATGCATTTTGCCTTGGACTCGTCGAGTCCCTTCATGGACTCGGCGAGTCTGCTGGGCTGACAACATCAAAACTCGATTTTTCAGCTTCTATTGCAAGTATAACAAGAAAACAAGCCTAGGCTCTGATACCACTGTTGGGTTTTGAGCATTCTAACACTCCTAAGTGTACATGCAACCCTAAATACCTTGGATCTATGTTTTCTCTATTATACATGCAAATAAGAATATCCAAGGTATTATCCTAATCTAGCATACAAAACAATGAGTGTAACAAGATAGAATACATACCTCTTTGATGTAGAAAGTCTTCATGAAGGTTGAGTGCCTAGCCCCAATAGTGTGGAAGCCTCAAATGGAATCACAATCATCAAAACACTTAGAATAACTTGAGAGAGTTCTACACTTCATGAAATCGGCTAGCCCTCTTCTTACTCTCTCTAGTGGCTGATTTTGCCAAGAATGAGATCTTTATATAGTGTTACAATTAGGGTAAATCCTTAATTGTCATGGCTTTCCATTTCCTTGGATCCATGGGTTCAAATACACCATGGAGCATCCATGGACCATCCTATGGGTTTTAGCCCAACTTGATTATCCATGGAGCATTAGCCCACTATATAAGGATGGATGATTTACACAATCAACCCATATATTTAATTAGTCTTCTTTTGATCACTTAATTAATCCTAGATTAATTCTTGATCAATACTAATTAAATAATCTTATTATTCTTATTATTAATACACTAGAACTTATAATATATTAATAACCATAAGTGTCTTATTTCTCTCATTATAGTCTATCCAAGTGCATGATGGTATGCAACCCAAATGGACCATGCCGGATCGGGTCAAGTCTTACCAATTATAGTTATGGACTTAGACATTAATCCAACAGCTGCTTCCTGCCCCTCCATTTCCATGAGAGTTTATTTGCGAGAGGGCTGCAGTTACTGCTGCTGTGATAGCAGCCTGGACCACGGCTGGATCATAAGCTGGTGGTGGAGGTGGTGGTGGTACCGTGCCCGGCCTGGGCCTTAGGTTTGGACGGGGAGGCATCGTGCTGCCAAAAGAAAAAAAAATGGAAAAATTTATAAGTTTTGGTAGTTCAGAGTTGAATGATATTGAGTTAACTTCTAATAGTTCTAAGAAGTTGGGTTTGACTGACACAATGTTTTGAGCTTGAAAGTAAAGTTTGAATAGCTGTACCAATGAATCGAACGATTTGCGCATGATTAACAACAACAAGAAAAGGGGTATACCCTTATATATATTAAACATATAGTTGTGTTACAGCGGGGTCTATACAAAATTTCTTGGCCTTTCTAAAGGCCTCCGGTTACAGAACAATTTAAAGAAAATAATACTTTTATCCGAAGTCCTAATTTATAACAAAATTTGAGAGTTGGGCAAGTACTACTTGCGGTGCGCTTTGCGTTTGGAGCTCGACTCCGTGTCGAACTGCTTCGACTCCATGAGGCGTGTATCAAATGCAGCTTGTTGTTCTCTTAATTTTGCGAAGGCCGCATTTGTTTGTGCTTGAAACGCTTCGGTGCGAATGTGGATGTCGTTCTGCAACAACTCTAGGCGGTTGATATCGGCCGTGTGGATTTGTACTTCCACATTAACCTCTCGGATTGCGTTGAAAGTGAATGTATTAGATCTAGAAAATCCCATATTTTCCCTAATGGTTGAGATATGAGTTGTTGTGTTTTCCAAGAAAAACCCTTATTTTCTTATAAAAGTATGAAATGCATATAAATGTTCGTGTTATAAGTTGTAAATAGTTGCACCAGGAAAATCCCTTATTTTCCTATTAGTTGTTTGGTTTGTATGCAGGAGAAACCCTTATTTTCCTAATATAATTGGCAGTCTCTAAGACCGAAAATCGCAAGAAACCGACGTTCTCAAAAGTTGTGTCATAGTTTTATATAGTAAAACTATACGAAGATCGCATTTATTAGATGAAGAATAGTTTTAATAGCTACTCGTTCATAAAAGCATAATACCATAATAATTGTATATCTGATGAGTTTTATAACCATACTAAACATAATATGCCTGTAACGACGTTCTTCAGGCGTCGCAGCGTTATGACAACTGTCACCCCAAAAGACGGACTGTAGCTAACAGTCAGGGCGCGGGATCATGACTTCCCGTATAGATCTATACACATTTGACACGTTCTCCGAACAGGAGACTATGGTTATAGACAGGAGTTGCAGCATTACTTTCTAATAAAGAAAAGTAACGTTTGAAGATATACACGTCTCATGGATTCTCAATTAAGCCCGTATTAAAGTGATAGTTTTCTATGCAAAGTTTATCCTTTTTCACAATGTTTGACAAAGCAAAATCATAAGTTTTTTTAGAATGTATAAAACGACTTAACAATGAAAGTTACTTTGAAATCATTATATACTTTGTATAATGTCTAATTCACACAAAGTATGACAAGAGTTTTCCATAATAGTAATGAGTTCCATGTGATTTATTCGATAAAACAAGTGAAGTGAAACTTTATAAAATACACGATAATAACCGTATGTTTACTTGTATTCCCCCCCCCCCCCTAACATAGTATAAAAGCATTTAAAATGTATTTAAAGTGTGTTTTAAAGGGGTATGAACTCACTTGAAAGTTTGAAGATAGCAAGATGGAAAACCGGGCAGAGTTTCGTCTCGGGAAATGGATTTTCCTCGGAAATCTCGGGATTCCTCGGGAGAAAAATCGACCTTCAGGACTTGCACAAAATGACCAGGGCTTCGGGGTAGTGCGAGCACGGAAAACGAGGTAAAACGCAAGAAAAAGGAGAGAGAATGAGCCCTTTTCCCGGGAGCCCTCACATCCCTTTTATAGGGGGCTGAGCAGCATGCATACGCGGGGCGTACTCCCGTACGCGGCGCGTACGGGACGTCATCGCTGACCGCATCCTCGGCTGCAACGTTTCGGATGGGAAGGGGGAGGGGGTAGCTCGCATAGGGGCGACGTGGACGATCTGAGGCCGTTTCCTCGAGTACGCGGGGTGTACGAGTGTACGCGGCGTGTACTACGGCCCTAGGCTGACTCCCCTTCGGATAATACCGAATTTTTAATAAAAATTATATATAAATTATTTATCAAACTTCAAAAATTCATATCTCCTTCATACGAACTCTGTTTTTGACGTTCTTTATATCCCCGCGAAGGTGAGACTACGATCTACAACTTTTATTTAGATTCCGTTGGCAAATTCCGAAATTATTTTTATTATTTATTTATTAAAATGACGTGATTAAGGAATTTCTTTAAAAATTCATAACTTATTCATACAATGTCCGATTTGAGCGTTCTTTTTATGCATGTTTGTAGTCTAACGATATCTATGACTTTCATTTAGACACCTAAGGTCAGAAAGTGTTTTATTGAAACTTTGCGTTTTTACGCAACTTCGTATTGCCGGTTTTTGTCCGATAACTTAGAATGGTCATAATTTGTTCGTTATAACTCGGATTTTTGTGTTATTTATATGTTTGGAAACCTTAAGACGATACCTACCACATAGTGTACTCCAAATAGAGTTTTTGAATACTTCATTTTTCGATGATATTCTAATTCCTTCCTCAAAGAGGTTACAGGACTCGATTTTTACTGACTTGAAATAACGGGTTGTTACATCATCCCCCCGTTAAAGGGAATTTCGTCCCGAAATTTCAATACAAAAGAAGAGTCTTAGGGGCTGAGGAAGAGATGTGGATACTTCTATTGCATTTGATCTTCTCGTTCCCACGTGAACTCAGGTCCCCTCTTAGCATTCCATCGAACCTTTACTATTGGAATGCGACTCTGTTTAGTTCGTTTAACTTCCCTATCCATGATCTCGACGGGTTCTTCCACAAAGTTAAGATTTTCATTTAGTTCGATCTCATCGAGTGGAATTACAAGTGTTTCGTCGGACAAACACTTCTTCAGGTTTGATACGTGGAATACTGGATGTACTTTGTTAAGGTTGATTGGAAGTCAGAGTTTGTAGGCTACTGGACCAACCCTTGAAATGATTTCGAAGGGTCCAATGTACTTAGGATTTAGCTTCCCATGCTTTCCAAAGCGTATCATGCCCTTCCAGGGTGAGACCTTCAGTAGTACCTGCTCGCAAATCTGAAATTCTAAGGGTTTACGTCTTTTGTTGGCATAGCTCTTTTGCCTATCCCTAGAGGATTTCAGTCGTTCTCGTATTTGCATGATCTTTTCAGTAGTTTCTCTGATAATCTCTGGACTAGTGAGGGTGCTATCAGGGACTAGACCTTTTGCTAGTTGTGTGTCGCCCACTTCCATCCAGCACAGAGGTGATCTGCACTTACGGCCGTAAAGGGCTTCAAATGGAGCAGTATTGATACTAGTATGATAACTATTGTTATAAGAGAACTCAACCAAAGGTAAGTGAACATCCCATGCATTACCAAAGTCGATTACACATGCTCGTAACATGTCTTTCATGGTTTGGATCGTTCTTTCGCTCTGCCCGTCAGTTTGGGGGTGATAGGCTGTACTCATGTCCAATCTTGTTCCCATGGATTTTTGCAATGATTGCCAGAATCTAGACATGAATCTGCTGTCTCTATCCGAGATGATAGACATTGGCACTCCATGGAGTCGTACGATCTCTCGGATGTAGATTCTCGATAGCTTTTCCATTTTATCCATTTCTTTGATCGGTAGGAAATGAGCAGACTTGGTTAATCTATCGACGATTACCCAAATAGTATCTTGGCCACCCTGAGTTTTGGGCAGTTTCGTTATGAAGTCCATGGAAATCTGATCCCATTTCCACTCAGGAATTTCAGGTTGTTGGAGTAGTCCTGAGGGTTTCTGGTGTTCTATTTTGATCTTGGCGCAAGTCAAACACTTGCTCACATATGTAGCGATCTCTGCTTTCATGTTTGGCCACCAGTAGAGTTGTTTGAGATCTTGATACATCTTGTCTGACCCGGGGTGTACGGAGTATGGAGTCTTGTGTGCCTCGCTCATAACTACCTCTCTAAGTCCACCAAACTTGGGCGTCCATATTCGGTTCATGAGGTAGCGTGCTCCGTCACTCTTGATTTCTAAATTCTTGTCCATTCCCCTAAGGTTCTCACCTGTCACGTTTTCGGGTTTCAGGGCCTCTATTTGGGCTTCCTTGACTTGTGTCGACAGGTGCGAATGGATTGACATGGCTAATGACTTCACTCTTCGGCCAGAGTACTCCTTACGACTAAGGGCATCTGCCACAACATTAGCCTTTCCTGGATGATAGTGAATCTCACATTCGTAGTCATTGAGCAATTCGACCCAACGTCGCTGTCTCATGTTTTAAGAGCGAAGACCACCGCCCCAAGTTCTAAATCATGTGGTCTGTAAAGATAGTGCATTTGGTACCATATAGGTAGTGTCTCCAGATTTTAAGAGCGAAGACCACCGCCCCAAGTTCTAAATCATGAGTGGTGTAATTGACCTCATGCGTTTTCAGTTGTCGTGAGGCATATGCAATAACCTTTCCCCTCTGCATTAGTACACAGCCCAGCCCTTGCTTCGAAGCGTCGCAATACACCACAAAATCTTCGGTCCCTTCTAGGAGAGAAAGGATGGGCACGCTGCAAAGGGCCTGTTTCAAAGTTTGAAACGCAGCATCTTGCTTTTCTCCCCAATTGTAGGTCACACCTTTCTGGGTTAAGGCGGTAAGAGGCTTTGCGATGCTGGAGAAATTCTGGATGAACCTTCGGTAATAACCAGCAAGACCTAGAAATTGGCGAATTTCTGTTGGTGTAGTTGGCGCAGACCAGTTTTTGATAGCCTTGATTTTTGATGGATCCACGTGGATTCCTTCCTTGCTGACCACGTGACCGAGGAAGTCCACCTTTCTAATCCAAAATTCACATTTTGAGAATTTTGCATATAGTTTCTCAGTCCGTAACATCTCTAAAACTTGCCTCAGATGTTGACCATGCTCTTCTTTATTGTTTGAATAAATGAGTATGTCGTCTATGAATACTATCACGAATTTATCCAAGAATGGACGACATACCCGATTCATTAGATCCATGAACATGGCCGGGGCATTGGTTAGTCCGAACGGCATCACTACGAACTCGTAATGTCCGTATCGTGTTCGGAAGGATGTCTTGGGAATATCACTCTCCAGGACTCGCAGCTGGTGATATCCCGACCTCAGATCGATCTTGGAGAAGTAGTTGGCTCCTTGGAGTTGGTCGAATAAGTCATCGATTCGGGGTAGGGGGTATCGGTTCTTGATGGTAAGTTTGTTGAGTTCTCGGTAGTCGATGCACATTCTGAATGATCCATCCTTCTTTTTCACGAATAGTACGGGTGCTCCCAATGGCGAGAAGCTCGGCCTGATGAATCCTTTTCCAAGTAGTTCATTCAGTTGGCTGGATAGCTCTTGCATCTCTGCCGGGGCTAATCGATAGGGTGCTTTGGCTACTGTGGTAGCTCCGGGAACTAGATCGATTCGGAACTCAACTTGTCTCGCGGGTGGTATTCCCGGAAGGTCCTCGGGAAAAACATCGGGAAAATCGTGTACGTCGGGCACACTCTTGATGTCTTGGACTTCGCGTTTCACATCTACCACATGTGCCAAGAATGCGTGACACTCCTTGCGTAGGCATTTCCGAGCTTGGATACTTGAGATGATACGAAGAGTGTTACTTGGTTTGTCGCCCAAGACAATGAAAGTTTCGCCGGTTGGCAGATTAAGGCGAACGACCTTATCGTAATATAGAATGTCCGCATGATGAGAACTCAGCCAACCCATGCCAATGATGACATCGAAACTCTTAATCGAGACTGGCATGAGGTTGATTGAAAAGGGATTATCGTTTAAAGTTAGGGTACAGTTTAAGTATATCTCCTTAGTGCCTTCGGTTTTCCCGTTGGCCATTTCTACTATGAATGGTTCACTTAGTGATTGTGGTATTGATTTTAGCAGGCCTTTAAAGTCGTGACTCACAAAACTCCTTTCCGCTCCACTATCAAACAAAATGCATGCATACGAGTTATCGAGAAGAAACGTACCCGTAACAACAATAGGGTCCGCAATGGCTTCATCTTGTCCCATTGCGAAAACTCGCCCCCTTCCGCCGGTATTCCGGTTGTTTGCCTTTTGGCAGTCCCTGCGGTAGTGCCCCGTGTCTCCGCACTCAAAGCAGGCGCGGCTTACCCCGGTATTAGTAGTGGGGATGGATGGTTGGGTTGGCCCTTTGCAATAGCGGGCTGTATGTCCCTTCTTATTACACTTGGTGCATTGAAGGTCAGGGCAAGGACCGTGGTGGTGGAAGCATCGGTTGCATTTAGGAAGTTTCCCATTATATGAGCTTGTGGGGGCAGGGTTCACAGGTACAGTCATAGCGTGGGTCGCTATTACTTGTTGTTTCTTGGGGTTTTCCTGGAGAGTTTGTCCCCTCCTTTTGTTCCAAGGCCTACTCTGGCCCTGAGCCTCCCTAGGTGGATTTGTGGTTGTTGAAATGATATTGGGTTTTACTCCGTGGTCGATGAGTCGCTGAGCCAGGCATTTAGCGCTGTTGTAGGTAACAGGGCCGGAAGCTAGGACATGCCCTTGAATCTGGGGTGACAACCCCCAAATGTACCTTTCAACCTTCTTTGATTTTGGGTTGACCATGGTAGGGCACAGTGCAGCGAGGTCGTTGAACCTAGCTGTGTAGGTGACTAGGTCAGACCCAGTCATTTTCAGATTCCAGAGCTCCTGCTCCAGCTTTTCCACTTCGCCCCTTGGGCAGTATTCTTCTAGTAGTAGAACCTTTAGATCGTCCCAACTCATGGCGTTGGCGACAGTGAGCGTCACTGAATTCACATGGCTTTTCCACCAAGTGAGGGCTCGATCCACGAAAGTGCAAGCAACGAACTTGACTTTGCTTGCTTCTAGGCATGAGCAGATCTCGAAGACCGTTTCGGTCTTCTCGAACCATTGCATTAGTGCAATGACTCCCCCAGTTCCATTAAAAGTTTTTGGCTTAGCGTTAGAGAACTCCTTGTAAGTACATTCTCTTCCTTGACCATGACCAGTGCCATGATTTGGATGATTCGTGCTGCTTCCCGCCCCTCCATTTCCGTGAGAGTTTATTTGCGAGAGGGCTGCAGTTACTGCTGCTGTGATAGCAGCCTGGACCATGGCTGGATCATAAGCTGGTGGTGGAGGTGGTGGTGGTACCGTGCCCAGCCTGGGCCTTAGGTTTGGACGGGGAGGCATCGTGCTGCCAAAAGAAAAAAAATATGGAAAAATTTATAAGTTTTGGCAGTTCAGAGTTGAATGATATTGAGTTAACTTCTAATAGTTCTAAGAAGTTGGGTTTGACTGACACAATGTTTTGAGCTTGAAAGTAAAGTTTGAATAGTTGTACCAATGAATCGAACGATTTGCGCATGATTAACAACAACAAGAAAAGGGGTATACCCTTATATATATTAAACATATAGTTGTGTTACAGCGGGGTCTAGACAAAATTTCTTGGCCTTTCTAAAGGCCTCCGATTACAGAACAATTTAAAGAAAATAATACTTTTATCCGAAGTCCTAATTTATAACAAAATTTGAGAGTTGGGCAAGTACTACTTGCGGTGCACTTTGCGTTTGGATCTCGACTCCGTGTCGGACTGCTTCGACTCCATGAGGCGTCTATCAAACGCAGCTTGTTGTTCTCTTAATTCTGCGAAGGCCGTATTTGTTTGTGCTTGAAACGCTTCGGCGCGAATGTGGATGTCGTTCTGCAACAACTCTAGGCGGTTGATATCGGCCGTGTGGATTTGTACTTCCACATTGACCTCTCGGATTCGGTTGGCTTGCACTCCGGATTGATAGCACTGGTTGGCGAGTTTGCCAACCATGACCGGAAGTGCGCGGTCGGCGGATCCCCCGCCTCTCACATCATAGAAGTCTCGGCACATGCCGTAAGGAGGGCGTAAGCTTTGTTGTTGGCTCCAATGATGGAGGTGACTTCCCCACACTGGAGTGGGTCCTTGGAAAAATCTCACGTGCACGAGAGATTGTGGGATTGGTGGATTTATAATTTCTGGCTCCGAATACGTGCCAGAGTCATCCCCTCCCTCCAACTCTATAGGCTCTTCGTCTTCTTCAGGATCTTCTTCAATCCACCCTCCATTACCTTGGTTGGGGTAGTAGGGATCATTGGGGTGATGGAATCCCGCCATTTAGGCTGTACGAGAATAGAGTTAAAAGTTTACTATAAGCTAGAGCACATGAAACTTACCCTTAAGTTTAATGGTTGACGGCACTCGAATACTCCCTCAATATTCTTTAGCGATTTGCTTTTGGTAAGTTTTAAATTTGTTGTCCATTACAGACACTCCTTGGCATACGTTAGTCGGCTCTTGGACAAATATAGTTGATCAGGCTATATTCTTCCCAGTTCCGATTACATGTCCCAAGGCGTACCTGTGCTGCACAACTTATTTATAATACTTCTAAAGTTATTTACTATGAAACTGTTATTAGTATAAAAACGAGTGCATGCTTACCTTAAAACTAATTAGGTTTACTTTCAAAAGTATGAATTTTTCTCAGAGTGTTTTTGCCCAGTTGAGTTTATAGTTGTATATCAAAAAGGAATGGTTTTGATATACTTAATTCCCTATAAACAAAGCTTTTGATACCAATTTGTCACACCCCCAAACCAGAACGGCGGAAACGTTCGGGGGCGGAGGACGTCATATTTAGTATCATAACAATTCATAGAAAGGAAAGTACACACCACCATATATATTAAAGTTTCCAAGATGTTTACATAATTGTATTCATTACATGTTCAAAGATAAATACATAAACATCATCCAAAAGAAGTAATTAACGCCAGCGCGTTAATCCCAAAAGTTGATTCCCAAACCTGCTTAGCGGTTTCCTGAGAATACAAGTTATTTCAAAGAAAAAGTGTCAACAATTAAGTTGGTGAGTTCATAAGTAGTTTAGAAAAATTGGATGCCATTCCAAAATGGGTGTATATTTTCTAGAAAACGCAGCATTTCAAATGTAAAGAGTTGTGAATTCTTGTGTTGAAAGTGAATGTATTAGATCCAGAAAATCCCATATTTTCCCTAATGGTTGAGATACGAGTTGTTGTGTTTTCCAAGAAAAACCCTTATTTTCTTATAAAAGTATGAAATGCATATAAATGTTCGTGTTATAAGTTGTAAATAGTTGCACCAGGAAAATCCCTTATTTTCCTATTAGTTGTTTGGTTTGTATGCAGGAGAAACCCTTATTTTCCTAATATAATTGGCAGTCTCTAAGACCGAAAATCGCAAGAAACCGACGTTCTCAAAAGTTGTGTTATAGTTTTATATAGTAAAACTATACGAAGATCGCATTTATTAGATGAAGAATAGTTTTAATAGCTACTCGTTCATAAAAGCATAATACCATAATAATTGTATATCTGATGAGTTTTATAACCATACTAAACATAATATGCCTGTAACGACGTTCTTCAGGCGTCGCAGCGTTATGACAACTGTCACCCCAAAAGACGGACTGTAGCTAACAGTCAGGGCGCGGGATCATGACTTCCCGTATAGATCTATACACATTTGACACGTTCTTCGAACGGGAGACTCTGGTTATAGACAGGACTTGCAGCATTACTTTCTAATAAAGAAAAGTAACGTTTGAAGATATACACGTCTCATGGATTCTCAATTAAGCTCGTATTAAAGTGATAGTTTTCTATGCAAAGTTTATCCTTTTTCACAATGTTTGACAAAGCAAAATCATAAGTTTTTTTTGAATGTATAAAACGACTTAACAATGAAAGTTACTTTGAAATCATTATATACTTTGTATAATGTCTAATGCACACAAAGTATGACAAGAGTTTTCCATAATAGTAATGAGTTCCAAGTGATTTATTCGATAAAACAAGTGAAGTGAAACTTTATAAAATACACGATAATAACCGTATGTTTACTTGTATCCCCCCCCCCTAAAATAGTATAAAAGCATTTAAAATGTATTTAAAGTGTGTTTGAAAGGGGTATGAACTCACTTGAAAGTTTGAAGATAGCAAGATGGAAAACATGGCAGAGTTTCGTCTCGGGAAATGGATTTTCCTCGGAAATCTCGGGATTCCTCGGGAGAAAAATCGACCTTCAGGACTTGCACAAAATGACCAGGGCTTCGGGGTAGTGGGAGCACGGAAAACGAGGTAAAACGCAAGAAAAAGGAGAGAGAATGAGCCCTTTTCCCGGGAGCCCTCGCATCCCTTTTATAGTGGGCTGAGCAGCATGCGTACGCGGGGCGTACTCCCGTACGCGGCGCGTACGGGACGTCATCGCTGACCGCATCCTCGGCTGCAGCGTTTCGGACGGGACGGGGGAGGGGGTAGCTCGCATAGGGGCGACGTGGACGATCCGAGGCCGTTGTCTCGAGCACGCGCGGCGTACGAGGGTACGCGGCGCGTACTACGGCCCTAGGCTGACTCCCCTTCGGATAATACTGAATTTTTAATAAAAATTATATATAAATTATTTATCAAACTTCAAATATTCATATCTCCTTCATACGAACTCGGTTTTTGACGTTCTTTATATCCCCACGAAGGTGAGACTACGATCTACAACTTTCATTTAGATTCCGTTGGCAAATTCAGAAATTATTTTTATTATTTATTTATTAAAATGACGTGATTTAGGAATTTCTTTAAAAATTCATAACTTATTCATACGATGTCCGATTTGAGCGTTCTTTTTATGCATGTTTGTAGTTTAACGATATCTATGACTTTCATTTAGACACCTAAGGTCAGAAAGTGTTTTATTGAAACTTTGCGTTTTTACGCAACTTCGTATTGCCGGTTTTTGTCGGATAACTTAGAATGGTCATAATTTCTTCGTTATAACTCGGATTTTTGTGTTATTTATATGTTTGGAAACCTTAAGATGATACCTACCACATAGTGTACTCCAAATAGAGTTTTTGTATACATCATTTTTCGATAATATTCTAATTCCTTCCTCAAAGAGGTTACAGGACTCGATTTTTACTGACTTGAAATAACGGGTTGTTACACAATCATACAGGAATAACAAATTTACTAGTAATAATATGATAGTCCTCCACTCGTGTATGTATGTGGAGTGTTACCGAGGACAAAATAGTGTACAGGTATTATGTTCAAGTGTTTAATGTCATGCTTTTAACTGATAATTTGTGGAAAACCATTTGTGAAATATATGTAAAACATACTAGTTTAAAGACCTATTTCACAAATATATGTTACATGTTCTGTATGTTCAATCTGTTATCAGTTGTAGTAATCAGTTATAAAAGCATAAGAATATGAAACACACATTTGAAAACACGTTTTGAGTACAAGAATTCCCTTGTACTTTGCTTGTGTTCCCCCTGAAAACAGTGAAAAACAGTGAAAAAGGGTAGGGGTATGAACTCACCGGACTCGGAAACGTGTTGGTTTTGAATGCTAGACGTTGGTTCGGGGTTTGATTACTCGCGATGTCCCTATGTAAAATGAAATAATGTCCACATATATACAATTAGGGATACATTCACTAATCATATGGAACATTACACTCCAATGAGGTTAAACACCTCAAAACGAACGTTTGGAGTGACCCGAGTGACATCTTCGGACGTGTAATGGCACTAGGGACTTGGGACTTGAGTTTACTCCCCAAGAGTAAACATTTTAAATAGTTTACAACTATGGAACACACACATACATGAGTTTACGGCCGTAAACTCATGTGGGTGTGGTTTTGATGATTTAAGGGCTCAAATGGACATAGGGATTGCTAGAATGGATTATCTAAATTGCCTTGGAACACTTGGAATGAATTTACATCATTTAAAACATGAGTTTACGGCCACACTCATAGAGTTTACGGCCATAAACTCACCCATGGCTAAGAACGGTTAATTTGAACTATATAGGGCAATCACATGTGATTCAAACTAATTTTCTAAGCATTGTTATGAATTTAGATTACCATTTTACAAACTTATAGGAGTTTACGGCCTAGGAGGATTTCTTTGGCCTTAAACTCACTTATGTAGGGTATATGTTGTGTTTAAGGTCTCCAAACCATTTTTAGATGAATCTAGGATTTACCACAAAGCCATTGGTTGAGTTTGAAAGCATTTTGACATGTTTAAGGGCACTAAATCACCATTTAAGAGGAGTTTACGGCCCAAGAGTATGTCTTGGTCGTAAACTCACTTTTATTACTCAAAAATCAAGTTTAAAGTGTTCCAAGTCTAGATTAGCAAGCCCAAAGGTCATATCTAAGTCCCAACAATGATTTGGAAGGGTTAATTGGCTCAAAAACCCTTTGAATATGAGTTTACGGCCCAAGAATGATCCTTGGCTGTAAAATCCTTCAAACCTCATAAAACTCATGTTTTAATTGTTTAGAGTCCATATCTTGAAGTCCCTTGGCCATAACTAAAGTCCAAATGAGTTTAGGAAGGAGTTTAAGGGCTTAAAACCCTTCAAATTGGTGTTTACGGCCTAGGCATGCTCCTGGGCCGTAAACTCACATATGTTGTCCTATTTTATGATTAAATTTCGAATTTGGAAGCCAAACATGCTATAGATTAAGGGTAGGAAGGTACCTTAGAGATTTGAAGCCTTAATTTTGAGTTTTGATCCCTTAAACTTGGATGAGGAGAGAGGTTGGTAGTGTTTAATGGTAAATTGAACAAAGGCTTCAAATGGAGTCTTAAACACGTTTATATAGTGTTTAAGTTTCGGACACGGTGGAATTCTACCCGATACTGGTGTTAGACGAGGCTTTTGGTCGTACCCGATTGAGTTACTGTAACCCGATATGGTAATTTCTAGAAATATTCCGATCACTAAAGTTGGGTGTTAAAATGATTTCTAAATGTATTAAGACACCCATTAAGTCATTTCAAATGTGTACTAAATAATGACTTAATTATACGGAAGATCGGAAATCGAATTTGGAATGACGATTGGTTGCGCGAATTGTACTACGAAAGAGTTACAATAAAATGATACGGAAATTTCGGGTTGTTACATTATCCCCCCGTTAAAGGGAATTTCGTCCCGAAATTCAAGTTTAGAACATAAGACGAGATACAAATCATGGATAAGAAAAGAGTTGTGGATACTTCTGTTTCATTGAATCTTCCCGTTCCCAAGTGAATTCCGGTCCCCGCTTGGCATTCCAGCGAACCTTCACTAACGGGATGCGACTTTGTTTTGTACGTTTGACTTCTCGATCCATGATTTCGATTGGTTCCTCCACAAAGTTGAGGTTTTCATTGATCTCGATCTCGTCTAAAGGAATTGTTAGGGTTTCATCGGATAGGCACTTTTTGAGATTTGAAACATGGAAGACAGGATGAATGTTACTGAGCTCGTGAGGTAAATGGAGTTTATAGGCAACTGGACCGATCCTGGAGAGGATCTCAAAGGGTCCAATGTACCTTGGATTAAGTTTCCCACGCTTACCAAAGCGTACAGTGCCTTTCCAGGGCGAGACTTTTAACAGGACACGGTCTCCAACCTGGAATTCTAGTGGTTTCCGACGATTATCAGCGTAACTCTTTTGACGATCACGTGAGGCTTTCAGTCGGTTACGGATTTGAATGATCTTTTCTGTGGTTTCACGGATGATTTCAGGACCAGTGAGAGCATTGTCGGGGACTCGACTCCTGGCTAACTGTGTATCCCCCACCTCGGCCCAGAACAGAGGAGATCTGGACTTACGACCGTATAGGGCTTCGAACGGAGCAGCCCTAATGCTGGTGTGGTAACTGTTGTTGTACGAGAACTCGATCAAGGATAGATGTGTATCCCATGACTTCCCAAAGTCAATGACACATGCCTTAAGCATGTCCTCCAGGGTTTGGATTGTTCTCTCACTCTGTCCATCGGTCTGAGGATGATACGCCGTGCTCATATCTAGTTTGGTTCCAAGGGCTTTCTGAAGGGATTGCCAGAATCTGGAGGTAAACCTACTATCTCGATCAGAGATAATGGATACAGGTACACCGTGTGGATGTACTACCTCCTGGATGTAGATTCGCGCGAGTCTTTCCATCTTGTATGATTCTTTAATTGGAATGAAGTGAGCGGATTTTGTCAAACGATCGACAATTACCCAAATGGTATCGTATCCACTAGAACACTTGGATAGTTTGGTGATGAAGTCCATGGTAATCATCTCCCATTTCCACTCGGGAATCTCGGGTTGTTGGAGTAGACCTGAAGGCTTCTGATGTTCAACTTTGACTTTTGCGCAAGTCAGACACTTGCCCACGAATGTAGCTATCTCAGCTTTCATGTTTGGCCACCAGTATTGTTTCTTGAGATCCAGATGCATCTTGTCCGAACCTGGGTGAACAGAGTATTTGGTTCTATGTGCTTCCTCCATGACTATTTCCCTGAATCCACCGGATTTGGGAATCCAGATTCGATTCATGAAACAGTGAACTCCATCACCTCTGATCTCAAGTTTCTTTTCCATTCCTCTCAAGGTTTCATCTGACACGTTTTCAGGTTTGAGGGCTGCATACTGAGCTTCTCGGATTTGCGTAGGTAAGTTGGAATGGATGGTAATCGTCTGGTTCTTCACTTTGTGGCTTGTACTATCATTTCGGCTAAGGGCATCTGCTACCACATTGGCCTGCCGAGGTGGTAACGGATTTCACACTCATAGTCACTGAGTAATTCTACCCATCGCCGTTGTCTCATGTTTAAGTCTTTTTGATTAAAGATGTGCTGCAGACTCTTGTGATCAGTGAAGATTGTGCACTTGGTTCCGTAGAGATAATGTCTCCAAATCTTCAACGCGAAGACTACTGCTCCTAGCTCCAAGTCGTGTGTGGTATAGTTGACCTCATGTGCTTTCAGCTGTCTAGAGGCATAGGCAATCACCTTTCCTCTTTGCATAAGCACACAACCTAAACCTTGATTAGAAGCATCGCAGAAGACAACGAAATCCTCTGTCCCTTCGGGCAGAGACAGAACAGGCGCACTGCATAAGGCTTTCTTTAATGTTTGGAATGCAGTTTCTTGTTTATCACTCCAACAAAAGGGTACACCTTTCTGTGTTAGAGTGGTTAAAGGTTTGGTGATTTTGGAAAAGTTTTGAATGAATCGTCGATAGTAGCCGGTGAGACCCAAGAATTGACGAATTTCTGTGGGTGTTTTCGGTGCCGACCAATTCTCTATCGCTTTAATCTCGGAAGGATCTACGTGAATACCCTCCTCGCTTACCACGGGACCGAGGAAAGTTACCTTCCGTATCCAGAATTCACATTTGGAAAATTTCGCGTATAGATTTTCGGATCTAAGGGTTTCCAACACTAGCCTCAAGTGTTGCTTGTGGTCTCCTTCGCTTTTGGAGTATACGAGGATGTCGTCAATGAACACGATAACGAATTTGTCTAAGAAAGGACGGAACACCCGGTTCATCAGGTCCATGAACACAGCCGGTGCATTGGTTAGACCAAAGGGCATCACTACGAACTCGTAGTGTCCATACCGAGTCCTAAAAGCTGTCTTGGGAACATCATTCTCCTGGACTCGT
Source organism: Lactuca saligna (assembly GCF_052625555.1). Lineage (NCBI taxonomy): Eukaryota > Viridiplantae > Streptophyta > Magnoliopsida > Asterales > Asteraceae > Lactuca > Lactuca saligna. The sequence continues at coordinate 228,289,771 of NC_136420.1, read as the reverse complement.
AACTGATGGTACCCTGACCGAAGGTCTATCTTAGAAAAGTAGCTGGCTCCCTGAAGTTGATCGAAGAGGTCGTCTATTCTTGGAAGAGGATATCGGTTCTTAACGGTTAACTTGTTCAGTTCACGATAATCGATACACATCCGAAAGGATCCATCTTTCTTTTTGACAAACAGAATCGGAGCTCCCCAGGGTGAGGAACTCGGTCTAATGAATCCTTTACTGAGCAACTCATTGAGTTGACTGGATAACTCCTGCATTTCTGCTGGAGCTAAGCGATACGGGGATTTTGCTACGGAAGTAGCTCCAGGAATTAGGTCAATACGAAACTCGACCTGTCGTTTGGGAGGAATTCATGGAAGTTCTTCGGGAAACACATCGGGAAAGTTACAGACTTTGGGGATGCTCGCGAGGTGTCTAACTTCTTGTTTCTCGTTGATCACATGAGCTAAGAATGCAACACACTCTTTTCGAAGGAGCTTTCGAGCTTTGATGCAAGAAATGATATGAAGGTTGGAACTGGGTTTATCGCCATAGATTACGAGAGTTTGATCCGAAGGAAGATTGATACGGATGGCTTTTTCGTAACAAAGAATGTTAGCATGATTGGGACTCAACCAATCCATGCCAATGATAACATCAAAGCTCTTAATGGAAACGGGCATGAGATCTATAAGAAATGAGTGATCGTTTAAGGTAAGCGTACAACCTATGAATACATCGTCAACGCTTTCTTTCTCACCGTTAGCCATCTTGACGGTAAACGTTTCAGTTAGTGGTTGGGGATTTGGTTTTAGATTATGTTTGAATGCATGACTAACAAAACTCCTTTCAGCACCCGAATCGAAAAGAATACTAGCATATGAGTTGTCGAGAAGGAACGTACCCGAAAAAACAGTGGGATCAGCAACTGCTTCCTCCCGTCCCATGGTTAGAACCCTTCCAGTGTTATCGGTAGTTGACTTCTTGGGACAGTTCCTTTTAAAGTGCCCAACTTCTCCACAGTTGTAGCAGGCTTGACTAACACCTGCTCCCGATGATTGGTTGGTTGATTGGGTAGGAGTTCTGCAGTATCGAACTGTGTGCCCTTTCTTACCACAGTTGGTGCAAGAAAATTCTCGACAGGGACCAGGATGATGATGGTATTTACACTTGTCACACAGAGGGAGGTTACCAGCATATTTACTGGTAGGAGTTGAGGCTGTGGATCCCATGGCAGAAACAGCAGCAATAGGCTTAGTAGTAGCAGCATGGACTGCTACCGTCTGTTGTTTCTTGGATGATCCTTGAGAAGATTAACCCTTCTTCTTCTTCCAGAATTTCCTCTTTTCACCATTCCTTTGAGTCGGCTCAGAAGTGGTAGTGATTTCCTTAACATCGTCGCTGTGATCAATCAGAATTTGAGCTAAGGTCTTGGCACTATCGTAGGTATCCGGACAAGCAGCCAAAACATGACTCTTTGTTGGTTGAGATAACCCCCAAATGAACCTTTCGATCTTTTTGTTTTCAGGAGTGACTAATCCTGGGCAGAGAAGTGCGAGATCATCAAATCGGGAAGTATATGCAGCAATGTCGGAACCTTTCATCTTCAGGTTCCAGAGCTCGTGCTCTAATTTCTGCATTTCACCACGGGGTAGTACTCGGAAATGAGAAGTTCTTTCATGGCCTCCCAGCCCATGGCATTGGCTACGGGTAAGGTCAGAGATTTGACTCGGTCATTCCACCAAGTCAAGGCTTTATCAACGAAGGTACAGGCTGCGAACTTGACTTTATCAGACTCCGCACAAGCACAGATTTCAAAGATGGACTCTATTTTCTCGAACCATCGAGATAAGGAAATGACACCTCCAGCGCCATTAAAAGATGTTGGTTTTGCATTCATGAAATCCTTGTAGGAACCCCCTCTTTGGTGTCCCTGGCTACTTTCAGGGTTTTGAGATTGAGGACCACCACTTGAACCACTAGGGTTCATTTGTGACATAGCTGCTACCATCGCAGCTGTCATCATCGTCTGGAGCGATGTTAGATCGAACTGGGGAGGAGGTGGCGGCGAAGAAGGATTGTTGTTGTTCTTTGAGCTAGGTCTCTTTCGGGGAGGCATCTTGATCTAATAAGATCAAGAAAGAGAGGATGGTAAGTCCTCTATATCGAATCGATAGACATGACAGTTATATGATTCGAGTAAGCGATAAAGCAGGAAAAAGTTATCGAACAGATAATTTATCGCTAAGGGTAATCACAGTAAACCATTCGAATAAGGATTACTACAGAGGATCGAGATCGAGAAATACTCCCATAGTATTTCATGAATTGTTTACGACAATGATTCGATGATGTTTGGGGATATTAGGGTAAGTTTTAGGCATGCCGCATACCACAGTCACTCCCAAGCACATGTTGGCCGTGTCTCGAATGAATATAGTTGGCCAGGCCATATTGACCCTAGACACGACTACATAACTGCTCAGGTTTAACCATAGTACACAACACCCAATTACGTAGGTTCGGTTCTACTTGTGGTTACGGATGACGACGGTTCGGTATACTTGTATACTTTTAAAAATACTTGTAGTTTGAAGATACTTTTAATTCAGAGCACTTAGGCCCTTTAGTGTTTATAGTTTTTATACCATGTAAGGTTTGGTATACTTCATTCACTATAAACAAGGGCTCTGATACCAATCTGTCACACCCCGAAAACCGAAGGCGGAAAACATTTCCGGGGTTGACTACCACGTTGAGTATCAAATCCAATGCACATAGTAAGTAAAGTAGAACAACCATTACATTACATAATAAAAGTTTTACAGTTGTTTCAAAAGTAAAGTTTGTACAGTTGTGATACATAGTATATATAAACAAAATGAAACGGATCTTCATGTACTCCGTCTTCGAGCAAAAGGATCTTCGGGTACCTGTTCTAACGTTGACCTGAGAACACAAGCGGTTTGAAAATCAGCATAAAGCTGGTGAGTTCATAAGCGGTTTTTGTTTGTGAAAATGTTTCGAGTTTCCTTTCTGCTTCTGAAATGTTATATGTACCAAGAAAATCCCATATTTTCTTAATAGTTGGTTATTGTTTCCCAATTGTAAAGTATAGTACGCTTGTACACTGAAAACATGTTTATTCATGTGAAAATGTATAGTAGTTATCTGACTGGTTAAACTGTTCTGTTTACTTATCATGTGTTACTAGGAAAGTCCCATACTTTCCTTATTGTATGTTACAAATTGTAAGAGATGTAATGTTATCCAGTTTGTTACTCTTTCTAGTTATGTAAGTGTTACCCAGGAAAGCCCCATGTTTTCCTGCATGTAGGTTTCTAATGTAAACGATGTTAAAGATGTAAAATATGTAATCATGATTAGGTTCCATGTTTTCCCCAGGAAAGTCCCGTACTTTCCTGATTGTTAGTTACAAAACGTGAAAGATGTAAAAGATGTAAAAGTTGTATAAAGTGGTTCATTATTACTGTAAGTAAATCTCTGTTATCCTAATTGCGAGTTCCATAACCATACAGTAGACTAAAACCTGTGGCAATAAGTAGTCCACATGTGGCAATAAGTCGTCCACATACTTATGACTTTCGTCACCCTTGAACCATTTCGGTTTGGCTGTAGCTAGCAGCCAGGTGTGGGGTAGTCAGCGCCGTATAGATCTATACACTCAAGTCACGCTCTCTAAATACCAGAGATTTTGGTTATGGGTGTAGTCCTCCACTCGCGTAATCTGGGTGGAGTGTTCTCCGAGGACGTGTCTCCAATCATACAGGAATAACAAATTTACTAGTAATATTATGATAGTCCTCCACTCGTGTATGTATGTGGAGTGTTACCGAGGACAAAACAGTGTACAGGTATTATGTTCAAGTGTTTAATGTCATGCTTTTAACTGATAATTTGTGGAAAACCATTTGTGAAATATATGTAAAACATACTAGTTTAAAGACCTATTTCACAAATATATGTTACATGATCTGTATGTTCAATCTGTTATCAGTTGTAGTAATCAGTTATAAAAGCATAAGAATATGAAACACACATTTGAAAACACGTTTTGAGTACAAGAATTCCCTTGTACTTTGCTTGTGTTCCCCCCTGAAAACAGTGAAAAACAGTGAAAAAGGGTAGGGGTATGAACTCACCGGACTCGGAAACGTGTCGGTTTTGAATGCTAGACGTTGGTTCGGGGTTTGATTACTCGCGATGTCCCTATGTAAAATGAAATAATGTCCACATATATACAATTAGGGATACATTCACTAATCATATGGAACATTACACTCCAATGAGGTTAAACACCTCAAAACGAACGTTTGGAGTGACCCGAGTGACATCTTCGGACGTGTAATGGCACTAGGGACTTGGGACTTGAGTTTACTCCCCAAGAGTAAACATTTTAAATAGTTTACAACTATGGAACACACACATACATGAGTTTACGGCCGTAAACTCATGTGGGTGTGGTTTTGATGATTTAAGGGCTCAAATGGACATAGGGATTGCTAGAATGGATTATCTAAATTGCCTTGGAACAATTGGAATGAATTTACATTATTTAAAACATGAGTTTACGGCCACACTCATAGAGTTTACGGCCGTAAACTCACCCATGGCTAAGAATGGTTAATTTGAACTATATAGGGCAATCACATGTGATTCAAACTAATTTTCTAAGCATTGTTATGAATTTAGATTACCATTTTACAAAATTATAGGAGTTTACGGCCTAGGAGGAGTTCTTTGGCTGTAAACTCACTTATGTAGGGTATATGTTGTGTTTAAGGTCTCCAAACCATTTTTAGATGAATCTAGGATTTACCACAAAGCCATTGGTTGAGTTTGAAAGCATTTTGACATGTTTAAGGGCACTAAATCACCATTTAAGAGGAGTTTATGGCCCAAGAGTATGTCTTGGCCATAAACTCACTTTTATTACTCAAAAATCAAGTTTAAAGTGTTCCAAGTCTAGATTAGCAAGCCCAAAGGTCATATCTAAGTCCCAACTATGATTTGGAAGGGTTAATTGGCTCAAAAACCCTTTGAATATGAGTTTACGGCCCAAGAATGATCCTTGGCCATAAACTCCTTCAAACCTCATAAAACTCATGTTTTAATTGTTTAGAGTCCATATCTTGAAGTCCCTTGGCCATAACTAAAGTCCAAATGAGTTTAGGAAGGAGTTTAAGGGCTTAAAACCCTTCAAATTGGTGTTTACGGCTTAGGCATGCTCCTGGGCCGTAAACTCACATATGTTGTCCTATTTTACGATTAAATGTCGAATTTGGAAGCCAAACATGCTATAGATTAAGGGTAGGAAGGTACCTTAGAGATTTGAAGCCTTAATTTTGAGTTTTGATCCCTTAAACTAGGATGAGGAGAGAGGTTGGTAGTGTTTAATGGTAAATTGACCAAAGGCTTCAAATGGAGTCTTAAACACGTTTATATAGTGTTTAAGTTTCGGACACGGTGGAATTCTACCCGATACCGGTGTTAGACGAGGCTTTTGGTCGTACCCGATTGAGTTACCGTAACTCGATACGGTAATTTCTAGAAATATTCCGATCACTAAAGTTGGGTGTTAAAATGATTTCTAAATGTATTAAGACACCCATTAAGTCATTTCAAACGTGTACTAAATAATGACTTAATTATACGGAAGATCGGAAATCGAATTTGGAATGACGATTGGTTGCGCGAATTGTACTACGAAAGAGTTACAATAAAATGATACGGAAATTTCGGGTTGTTACAGTATTAAAGGAGCTAAGAGAAAGAAGGAAGCTTAAGCAAGGTGAGTTAAATCCGATCATGAGAAATAGAATTTGTTCACTTGGTTTGATGATTAGAATTTGGAGCTAATACTTTGGATTTATGATAATTTAATAGATTGTTGTTACTCTTCGTAGATGTCTAGAAACATAGTTTCCATTTTATGCATTGTAAGGACAAGTTCCAATTTTCCGTTTATTTTTTACAAAATTGAAAATTTGGTTTGTATGGTTGCCTTATTTTATATTTCGTTGTAATGGCAATTATGGAAGTGTTGGTTATATGTATAATATTAACAATATTAAATTGTGGATTTGACTATGATGGTATCGCTTGTGGTATTGTCATAATCGACTAAGTAGAAAGAAATCTCATCACAAATTTTCAATTGGATAGAAACTTGGAGTTATAAAATTCTAATTGCATGATGCATGAGAATCTTGTTCATTTGAAAATTATGACTGATTCATGGTTTCACATATTTGTGTGCGTCAAGTTGTAATGATTGGCTCATGTATAAATCATTTTTTAAATATTTGGAATTATTGCTGGAACTTGACGAGTTGGGGAGCTCCAACTCGTCGTTTTGAGAAGGGTTGCGGCAACTCGACAAGTCGGAATTGTTAGGTGTCTAAGTTCATAACTATTTCTGGGATGTACATGACCCGGTTGGCATGTTCCATTTGGGTTGCATGGGATTGCAACACTTGGATAGACTAAATGAGAGAAAGGACACTTAAGGATTATTAATATATTGTAAGTTCTAATATGTGACAACCCGAAATTTCCATTCTATACAAATAGTATCACTTCAATAGAAGTTATAACAGTCATAGTCGATTTTCAGACTTTTCGTATAAGTTGGAGTAATTTAGGGTTTACACTTCAGTAAACATCAGGAGAGTGGATGCGCTACGGTTTTGTGCAACACTGTTATTCCAACGTTCGGATATATTAGAAATCATTTCCGGAATAAAAATATTTTCTGTCAAAATATTTCAGGACTATAAATAGATTTTTGAACTAAATTCATTCATTATTCACATTGTTTAATGCTTGTTATATGCTTTATAACATTGTTTATATGACAAATTTGTAAGATCCGGGAGTTTACCGCCCAAGAACGTTCTTGGGGAGTAAACTTCAAAACGAAGCCTAAAGGCTATCTAGTCCCATTTCCTTGATAGGTAACTAGTTAAGGACATTATGTATGATCATTAGAGGCTAGAACACAATCAAGAACACCAAGCTTTTGGAGTTTACGGCCCAAGAGTTTCTTGGACCGTAAACACCATTTTAAAGGGCCAAAATTGAGCCCTAAATCACCCCTAAGTCTTAAGACATTTACCTTCTAATACTTGAAGCTAGTTTGGACACCAAAACACATCAAAATCATCCCTAAAAGGGAGTTTACGGCCAAGAAATACTCTTGGGCCGTAAACTCCAAGTAAAGGCACAAAAGTGTGCCTAAAGTCCCCTTAAGGCTTAAACAAAAACCTAGAAGCTATCCTACTTGTGCAAGAGGCCTAAGAGAATTAAAACAAACATCCTATAGGAGTTTACGGCCGTAAACACTAGGGGATATGGTCTTTTGGCCGTAAACTCCTCAAAGGAGCATTCTAGGGCCTTAAACTACTTCAAGGATTAATCTATTAATGCTAGGCTTATTCTAGGATTCATTTAGCACCTTAAAACACCCAAAACCACCAAGAGTGGAGTTCACGGCCGTAAACTCAAGGATTTTATGACCGTAAACTCCAAGGGTGGGGTTTGTTGGGTGGTGAACTCTTATACAAGGTCCTTGGAAGCTTTTCAACCCTTTTGCCTTGTCCCATATCAACTTAGATGCAACCATTAGGACATATAACACTTATACAAAGTGTTTACATGTTCCTAAGTATCCCAACTTATTTCATTAAGTTATTAATTGGCTAATTAGTTACATATATATGCTCATTATATGATAACTAGGCTCGTGCGTGTGAACAAGTCTCCGTTTGCCACCTAGCACGGTACCCGATACTTCAATCCAATCCACTCACCACAAGTGAGTTCATACCCCTTAAATTAACCTTTGGAATGCTTTTAAATGTTTTAAATACTTTATGGGTGGGATACAAGTTAAACACTTACAATTATTACATCAATCACATGTGATTACATTAACCACATGTGATTAATAACTAGAAAACCAATGATTTTATCACTGTTCAAACTGTTTATCAAACTGTTTCACTTCAAAATGTTTTACAAACTCTTTTACTTATCAAATGCTTTTATTAAACTTTGTTTTACTTCTTATAAATTGCATGCCCATATATGTATAAATATATAAGAAATGTTTAAAGGGCTTAGGAAGGCTACCCACCCTATTTCCTTTTCGCGCATTGAGATGTGGTCTGGTGGGATTTCGGGTAACCGTCCGAAGGTCGTTTCAATATTAATTATATATCAAATATACATGTATTGACATAAAAGTACTTCCATATTCATACTTATCAGTACATCATCAGTAAGTTACCATCGGGGTAACATAGGATCATACTAGTACAATTTCTAGATAAATGAGTCAGTTCATTCATGAGTTAATACTTATTACTACGAGTACTTATACAAATATACTAGAAAGAAAACATATACAACTATACTAGAAAGAGAACATATACAACTATACTAGACAGAGAACATATACAACTATACTAGAGGAAGAACATATACAACTATAATAGAACAGTTCATTTCATTACATATACAAGAATACGTTAACAATTGTGATCCACTGTATCGGAGCATGCCTTAATTGTCATGGGCCGAGTTGTAGCCAGAATTCTCTTGGAGGGAGAGCGTGAGTTTGCGTATAGATCTATACTGGATTGACTATCCTACACCTTGCTGCTAGCTACAGCCGGACCTGCACGTCTGCGGATGCCAAACGTCATTCCGTTATTACAACCATTCGTATGTCGTTGTTACCAGTCGATAGTATGGTGCAATTTATCACATGATACCTCAATATAAATCCGGTTTAAGGTAGTTAGTACAGCAGTAGTTCCTATAATACAAAACTACAGTACTACAATGATTTACCCATTACATATTTTAGTGACAACCTCACTTAAACGTTAATGTACAAACTATATTTTGTTAAATGATAGTTACACATGGGAAATTACACACTTTTACAACAAACGAGCATACAAAACAGTTAAGCCTTGGTAGAAGGCTACTTTAATAGAAAATATAGGTTTTTCTGAGAGATTCCAACTTTTACAGACACTTACAAACCTTTACATACATTTTACAAACTTATACTTGATACATGTTCAAACTTTTTGGATGACAAATAACGACACTAAAATACTTATGAACTCACCATCTTAATGCTGATAAACTCTTTCAAAATAACTTGTATTCTCAGGTCATCAGTAGACAGGTACTGATGCCAGCCTTTGAGAAGATGGAGCGCATCCAAGACTCATCTTATTATTTTGATATACATTATTTTTGGTGTCTATACTGTACAGAACACGCTTGTATTAAAATTATATATTTAATGCAATGGATGATGTTGTTTGCTTATTTACATTTACTGTGTTGTGATACTTTACATGACGTCCTCCGCCCCAGAACGTTTCCGCCGTTCTTGGTTTTGGGGTGTGACAGATTGGTATCAGAGCATTGTTTATAGTGAATCAAGTATATCAACCCATAAAATATATACTAAACTATAAACCCATTTGGGATTAAAACACTCTGACCAAGAGTTTATAATTTAAATACTAAAATATTTAATTAAGTATACTAGTCTGCATTCATACAAAAACCAATGTCACAACGACAAGAAGAAAAGTATTACGATTGTTAAATATCACAGGTAAGCTCGGGGATGTATGGTCAGTCCTGGGAATGGCATAGCCTGATGAACTATGCTGGTCCGAGGAGTGATTAGCATATGCCCTAGAATGGTTGTGATGTGTTAACAAGTCTAAAAACTTACCAACAACACCACAAGAAGATAAATAGAACCTAAACTTAAAATACTATAGGTGTATTTTGTACTTCTAGCTACATACATACTATATCTTTATACCTCTCTTCTCGCGTAGATTTAAATGGCTGGATTCCATCACGGCGACCCGTACTTCCCAAATGAAGGCAACGCAGGATGGCTCGAAGCAGAGTCTGACGATGAGCACCAAATTCCGTTGGATGATCATCAAGCTGAAGGCTTCTCGGATGGATCAGACTTTGAGCCTGAAGTCAACAACCTACCTCCAGTAGGTCAAGCCCCGAACAACAACCCTCGACCAACTTTTCCAGGTCCCACTCCCTTGTGGGTAGATAACCTGAATCGTTGGATTGACGAACAGGGTCAACCCTTACCATACATTGGGGACCGAAGCTTTTACAACGTCAGCGAAGGTGGTTCTGCTGACTAAGCTCTGCCCGTCATTATCCGCAGAATTGCTCGTAATGTTGAGCAAGGTGGAGCAGCCATCGAGCGAGTTGTGGAGATTGATGCAAATCTGGTGTCAACACAGTCCGCATTCGCCGTCTCGAAGAAGACATGGAACGGACCCAGAGAACCAATGAAACCCTACAGCAACATCTAATTGCCTCTCAAGCCGAAGTCATGGAACTTCGAGCTCATCAAAGGGCTCATGAACGACACCTTCAAGAGGTGGTCCGTCAAATGAGAGACCTCAGGGTTCTCCCGAGGAATACTCATCGCCGTTAGATGATGTCTAGTACATCATTATCTTTTGGGTTAAGGATTAGCCTTTAACATCTGTGCTCTAAGTAGCACTTATCTGTAAAATATTCCTAACTTTTAGTACTCTAATTAGGAATCTAAGAACCGTCAAATTTTCCGTATGGTATGATGTAAGACCTACTGTTAGGTCAATTTTCATTGAACTCGTTACATCAATAATACCAGTATTATTGACAACTACCTACTCTGTGGGAAGAATCTTTACACTTGTGTTTTCCTACGAATCTTCCTTGTTATGATCTCAAACACTCATCCAATTGTTGGGCTATGGTTAGTTAGTCCATGTGTCACTCTCACCTTACTTACTAATTGATTCTTACCACTTTTCTCATCTTTATAAACTTATAGTTGAAAGATGCCTCCTCGCAAATCTCCCCGGAATAACCCTACACCTACACCGCCTCCTGCACCTACAGTTATCGATACAACAACCCTAAATGCTACCGTAGCTATAGCAGTGGCAACTGCCATGGCACAGTATCACTCTACTGATGCCAGTAGAGGTGGAACCCCTGTTAACTCCATTCTGGTTGAAACTCCTATGCGCTCGAGAGAGTGCTCTTACAAGGATTTCACCAACTGCAAGCCGAAGTCCTTTCATGGGACCGGCGGAGTCATTTCTCTCTCGCAATGGTTCGAGAAGACTGAATCAGTCTTCGAAATTTGTTCATGCCCTGCTGCGAGCAAAGTCAAATATGCCGCATGCACCTTTGAAGGAAAGGCACTGACGTGGTGGAACGGCCACGTTAAAGCTCTAACTCTCATCGTGGCCAACGACATAGGCTGGGAAACGATGAAAGACCTCATGATTGAGGAATACTGCCCGAGGGGCGAGATCCAGAAACTAGATCAGGAGCTTTGGAGCCTGACCATGAAGGGCACCAACATTGTTGCTTATACCGCCAGATTCAGCGAACTGGTGGCCCTCTGCCCTAATATGGTTCCCACTGAAGGGAAAAAGATCGAAAGGTACATATGGGGGCTAGTGCCTCCGTATCAGGGGAACGTCCTATCATCAAACCCCACTACCTTCGACAGTGCCAAGCGACTGGCACAGCGACTCATTGACCATGGGGTCAAAACCCCTGCAACCATAACAACCCTAACCATCCCGGAACCCTCTAAACCTGCTGACACCAAGCGAAAGTTCTGGGATGACAAGAAGAAACAGCAACCTGCCAAAAAGCAGCAAATTGTGGCAGTGCATGCCGCGGTAACCCCTGCTACAGTTCCGATGAAGCAGTATGCTGGAAGTTTGTCAAAATGCAACAAATGCAACTTCCACCACAACGGCCCCTGCTGCGAAATGCAATGCTCTAACTGCAACAAGAAAGGACACGCCATCCATTTCTGTAAATTCCCGGCACAACCGATCACACAAGTCCTCGGCTCTGGCGTGAGCCCGACCTGCTATGGATGTGGCGAAGCAGGCCACTTTAAGAGGGACTGCCCCAAGGCGAAGAATGCTGGAGGAGCAGGGAGGGTACTAGCTATAGGCCACGGGGAAGTAGTTGCTGACCCGACAGTGGTGACTGGTACGTTCCTCCTCGATAACTCCTATGCATGCATTCTGTTCGATAGTGGAGCGGAGCGAAGCTTCGTGAACCATAAATTTGCTCGCATGCTTAAACAACAACCACACGCACTTAAAGAACAATTCATAGTAGAAATGGCTAATGGAAAAATAGAAAACACCGGTAGCATATACTTAGGATGTATCCTAACTCTAGATAAGCATTCATTCCCAATCAACCTCATGCCGGTCTCAATAAAAAGCTTCGACGTTATCATCGGCATGGATTGGTTGAGTCTTCATCGCGCCGACATCATGTGCTTCGAGAAGGCAGTCCGTTTAAACCTCCCGTCTAACGAAACTCTTATCGTCTACGGTGACAAACCTGGTGCGAGTCTTCGCATTATATCAAGTATTCAAGCATAGAAATATCTGCGCAAAGAATACCACGCATTCCTTGCTCACGTCGTCGACACGAGCCTCGAAACGAAAGAACTCAAGAACATTCCAGTAGTGAGAGACTTCCCTGACATTTTCCCAGAAGAGCTACCTGGATTACCTCCGCAGCGACAGGTCGAGTTCAGAATTGACTTAGTCCCAGGAGCTACCGCAGTAGCCAAGTCACCCTACCGCTTAGCACCAGAAGAGATGCAGGAATTATCTGGTCAACTTAACGAACTGCTCAGAAAGGGCTTCATAAGGCCAAGCTTCTCACCTTGGGGAGCACCGGTCTTGTTCGTTAAGAAGAAAGTGTTGGATTAGTGTCTAAGTCCATAACTATTTTGGTATGTACTTGACCCGATGGTGCATGGTCCTTTTGGGTTGCCTTCACCAAAGCAACTTGATAGGATGAATTATGGAGAGAAAGGATTAAATATGATTTATTAACATATTATAGGAATAATATATTAAAGGAGAAATCATATTGTTTAATTAATATTAGTCAATAATTAATTGGTAATTAGTTTTGTGACTAAAAGAGATTAATTAAACTTAAGGGACTAGAATTGTAATTATAAGATAATTGCAATTTGGGCCATGGATTGCCTTGTATCAAGGGATGGACGAATTCTAATGGGAAACCCATAAGGAAATCGTCCATGGGCTTAATAAAAGGAGTCTATGGGTTGCTTAGGGCTTAAGCATCCAAATTAGGGTTTCCTTGTTAGATAACCCTAATAGCCCAACTATATAAAGACCCCTTAAGGCTAAAAAACGAGGCTAAGGTTCTTGTAAGGGTTTACACACGTTTTTGGCAGCCTCCAACCTCTCTCCTCTTCATCCCCTTGCTCTTGGTGTTTGTAAGCCATTAGAGGAGTGACACTTGTGGCTCTAAGCATTCTTAAGTCAATCCAAGGTGGAATTGGGATTGTTATTGCTACATAACAATCAAGGTATGATCTTAAACCTAATTACATATTAATATGATTACTTGTATGCTAGAATTAGGGTTTATAGTCTTGGATAACTTGCATGTACAATAGAGAAACCTAGATCCAAGCATTAGGGTTTGTATGAGCACATAGGATGTCTTATGACCAAAACCCATCAGTGGTATCAGAGACTAGCTTGGTTTCAATTGTATTGATGCATTGTATAACTGGAAAATCGTTTTTTTGGGCTTTATGGCTGAGGTACTCGGCGAGTAGACCTCAACTCGGCGAGTACAGTGTGGTACTCGGCGAGTTCGAGCGTCAGATAATGCTTAGCTCGAGATTTCTTGCTGTTTTTGCATATGGATAGTTACCTTATCATGTTAGATCAATATAAATCCGATTTTATGATATATATGACTATATTCTTGATCTAATTAAAGATAATTATCAATTAACAAGATAATTGTTTCCTTATAAGATAATTGATTAATTATTGAGTAAATTGATAAATTGTTTTGCAAGAAATCATTAAACAAATCAAATATGGATAATTATGTGATTAAATGTTAATTTAAAATTATTTGTTATTTGATCATTGTTGTTATGAAAAGTTTCACATTTTCCCCTTTAGGTTTTATAGTTTAAATTTGAACCCAAAAGGTTTTGAAGTTTTGAAATTTAAATAGTTAAAACCCTAATGTTTTGAAATGTTTCAAAACTTGCCCTCAAGTTTTGGAATTTAAAAGTTGATTAAAGGTTTAATTAGAAATGTTAAATTCTAAAACTCTAGTAATGTTTTCAAAAGTTCTAATCACACCCTCATGGTTTTGTTAATTAATTAAGGAGTATAATTAAAAGAGGTTTAATAAATCCATAAAAGTTTAGGTTAACCTTTTAATTGAATTAAAAGTGTAATTGTTAAAGTTAACCATATAGTATTTTAAAAGTATAAAATACACTCTATACTATATATAACATTAAAAGTCTAACATTATATATATGTATGAGTAAAAGTCAGTCTTACCGTTAGTAGGCCTCATTCACGAAGCTGGTCTATAAGGGGTGTTTAAGGAAATTGCCTATAAAATGGCGATTGAATGGGTATCCACTCTTACCCACCGCACTCTTGACTAGTGGAGGGTCGTTAGTCGAACGGGTAGGATAGGACGAAACCTTCCATTATAAGTATAATGAAATACCAAGTAACTAAATGTTTTTCAAAATTCCCAATCTTAGTTACTTAGGCAAAAAGTGAATTGATGCAATTCCATGAAATTACACTTTGTTTCCTTGCGAAGATGTTAGTGGAGCGTGTGTGGTTTACCGGCACACTAAATGGTTCTGAGCAAAGGTAGCAAAGGGTGACTCAATGTTTGTCATAGTTTGGTGGAGCGTGTGTGGTTTACCGACACATCGAATAGGTGATTGTAACATGTGAGGGCACCATGTAATTTGCATGGTTATTCACACCCGCTTTGTGATCCTCGGCATCCCAGTCACAAACAAGAGGGGCATATCGAGATTTAAACATGCCATTGAAATGTTCAATGAATCTCAAAGGATCTAGGAGTTTTCATAGATTTAAAACTTAAATTTCTTTTTCGTTTTTCATGGTGGAAATTAGTGAATCGTCATTCACTTACCTTCAAATGTTCTGCAATTTGGGTTACGGCATCCCTCTCCCGAGTTGTAGGATATTGTGTTGGGTCCTAGCCTTGGAATTTCATTTGGGTGATTTACCAAGGACTCAATCAATCAACTAACTTGAATTCGTTTTCTCCCGATGTTAAAGTTCGACAACTATGGTCTTCTCAAATCCCGTGGAACAAGCATTCCACATGAAAATGATATTCCACGATTCGATCGAGGAACAATAAATCATGCTTCACTTCCTCCTCCTCCTCCAATTATTCTCCCTAACCCACAAGATTGTAAAATTGAAAGGTTCAATATCACTCAAGCCCTTTTGGCAAGTAAACATAAAGAGGGCAAGTCGGTGTGTGCACACGTCTTAGGGATGAAGTCACACTGTTGGGATCCGTTGTCTGTGAGGAAATGACTGTTGATTGGGTTCTTCAATCACTTCCTTACTCATATAGTGAGTTCGTAAGAGAGTACTATATGATGAACCACGACGTGACACTTATAGATCTCACCTACATGCTTATTGCTGCTGAATCAACAATGGTTTGGCACAATAGAAAAGCAAAGTTGATTGGAGAATCTGCCTTCAAGACCTCTATGGATTTAGACAATGGCAATGGAAGACATCCAATGATCGAAAAGTTTGATCATAAGTGAAAGGCGATGTCTGAAGTAGTTCCATGTGTTGTTCCAAAAGAATCAATTTGCTTTTATTGTCAAGAGAAGGGGCATTGGAGACGAAGTTGCCCTATTTACCTAAGAGATCTAAGAGATGGGAGAGTCAAAAGTATGACTACGCTTTAGGTAAGAATCCACTATCTAACTCCATTAAGTTCCTATTCATTAATTCTTAATACATGATGTGATAAGATTGCATTTGAATGTTTTGAAGGATCGGTGAAAAGAAAGGAAGCTTGATAAGAGAGCAAGATGAATCTAATCACAAGAGATGGATCTCGATCTCATGGACTTGAAGATTGGATTTTGAGCTTAGATAGTTATGATAGAGTTGTTAGATATTTTCTTTTTACATAGTTTTCAATAGATTTTGCATTGTAAGGACAAATATTTTTCCGCTGCTTTTATAAATAAAATAAATTTTGTTTGACTTATTTATTTATTTGTTTACTTCCTTGCAATGAAATCGTTATGTGAAAATTGATGTTTGCATATTTCTACAACGAATGGATATGATTCTTAGTTATGTTATTTATGGAAATGTCAAGAATTTACCAAATAGGGAGAGTTTCTCATCACCCAAAGTTTCAATTGGACAGAAACTTGGAATCATGCAACGTGGATGCACGATGAATGAGAAATTTCGTATTTGGAAATTGGACTAATTCATTGACAAAGTGTCAAGTGAAGGACTATGAGATCGAATACACAAAGTTGTGTGTTGATCCAGTTCACCATAAGAGTAACAAAGATATTCGTCATGATTTACTAAAGGTTTAGTAAATATGATTATGCTTATAAGATTAAGTGTAATTCTGAATTGATTGAAAATGTTTAAATCAATAGCAGAACGAATAAGAAGAGTCAAGTAGGCAGAAAGATAAAAGTTTCTCCATTCTAAGAAGAAGGGAGAGTACCTTTTATGCTTTATGATAGGCCTTAATGATTAAGAACCATATCTCAATTGATCCTCTAAGTGAGTCTTTGTACAATTGTATGTTTAAGAAGAGGAATCAAGGATTGAAGAAATGGTTAAATCAAGAAGTCTATCATACTTCGTTCCAATAACAAGTCTTAAAGTTAAGATTGTGACAATGAGTGAAAAGTATTAAAGGTTTATAACATTCATCAAATGTGGAAAGTTGTGATGTCTTGAATAAGACAAAGACCAACTCAGACCAAAATTATGAAGTGTTTTGTTTTGATAAAAGCTACACTAACTCTTTAATGTTTGTTTGTCAAGAAATGTTTATTGACAAAAGAATCTTATATGTCAAGGATTCAATGGGGGTCTTAATGGTCTTGAAAGGTTTCAAGAACAAATCAAATAAACCTTATCGATCATCACTAGCACACGAGTTGAGGTTTACAACCTATCGTGAAGACATTATTTTGTTTCTGTGCCAATCCAATCAAGTTAATTATGCATATGAGTCCTATGAGTTCTCATTTGAATGCATAAAAGGCAAGGACCTTGATCAATGGAAAGTACATTGATAGGAAAGGGTGAGCTGCTTAACTACTTGGAAGACGTGGTGGGCAGCTGTGCTACCATAAGGCAAGAAATCAAGATTAAGAAAGTTCGATCCATATGAGTTTGAATTTGTCGTAAACTTTGGTTTTAACAAATTCACATGGATAGGAACACATACACCGTTTAAATCTAAGTTTCATAAGATTTCCTCCTTCATGAAAATGATTGTGAGAAAATGCTTTCACTAAGAAAGATTTTAAAATATAGTGGTTGTAAAATTGCATTCTCGAATTCGATCATGGTTACGTCATCCCTTTCCATAATTTGAATTGTGAGGTTTGGCAATTAGTCTTAATTGTTAAGACACACATATGAACTATCTAAGGCAAAGGTGTATAAGTTCAAGAAACCTTGATAAAAGATTATCAAAGCACTAAGTATTAGAAACATGAACTTAAGAAATTCAATAAGTATTGTTTTTCTGAAAGTTAAGATGTTTATGAATACATGTCGAAGCTAGTGGGAGCATAAGTGTTATGTTTTATAATAATCATCATGATAGTGGGAGCATAAATGTTATGATTGTATGATTATTAAGGCAAGTATTGCATAGTTGGCAATATTAATTATAGAAAACAAGAGTCATACTTTGCAAAGTTGTAAGAGTTGAAAGGTTGTTTTGCTATAATTAAGGGAGAGAATATTATGCTTCATTTCAAATCTAAAGGATTAGGTTGAGAAATGTTAATAAACTTAGTCAAGGGTACATAGTGTGTTCTTAAAGTTTCGATTATGATTACGACATTCCTCTTCACAATTCGAATATTGAGAACATAGCAAATAAAACATTATGCGTCGTGTCCCATACGCTTCGGGTATAGGATCGATTGCAAATGCTTTAATGTTTGACCATTCTAAAATTTTCCAAATGTCTAGCACATTTAGAGGGAAAAGGGACTAGAATCGGTTTTGACTAAAATAATTAAACAACTATCAAAGGACAATCCAAAGTTCGACGAGGATTGGTCGCTTGTGAGTAGTTGGAAGTATAGTATTGGAAATTATGGAAATGTTTCCATATTGGATGGACAATATCGACATCATTACGAATAGATAAGATTCTATTAAGAAATTAGTTGTCATATGGAAAATATGGAAGCGTGTCCATATTGGGAAGTAAATATTGAAAATCTATGTCTAGATTAGAAACCTTTATGCAAAAGGATGTTCAAAGGAATGTACTTTGAATGAGAGACATCGTATCTAAGGAATTGTCTTGTAACAATCTCCAATAGAGGACTTTGTAATATCATTGGCAATAGTCTTTGTGACTTTGGTGCAGTGACATTACGAAAGGATCATTGCATAAAGTGTTAGAATCTAGCATATTCTATAAGTAGCGAGAATTTGATATTCTTACACTTAAGAAAATGGATTTGGAGTTGTAAAATGAGAATGATTGGAAATGTGTTCAATTTGTCTATTTCACAAAAGTAAGAACCATAGGTAAACATTGTGTGCATGCTAGGAGCATGGGACAAGTGTTGGAATTCAAGTAAGAAGTTGATTACCCGAAACGACAAATAATGAGTAATCGATATGATGATAAATAAAACGTGTTTTGTTTATACTCAAAGGTTGAGGCCATATGGGATTAGTATTATTCTTGTGTTTCACCTTGCATGTTTTGACTTCCAGAATAATTGAGTTTATTAAGAATAATCTAATTATTCAAACGGGCCACAGTCGTTCATATGTTGGAAATAGATATGAATGAAGATTGTCGTGAATTGGTGTGTGGATTGTCTAAAAGAGTATTAGACATAAGCAAATGTTTGCTGCAACGTTCATGAGTGCTTATGAATATGATTTGAGCATTGGATTAAACCCACGCTCACTTGGATCACTATCTCGAGTGATTAGTGAGACGATAACATCTTATATTCTTGAAACCGAGATGTGTGAGTTGTATCTTGCGAATCGGTTGCACATTGATAATGTGTAAACGCACTAGTAATTTGGTGTTATAAAACATATTGTTGTGTGTGATTTGGTTGGTGAGTGCAAGCAAGCATTGTATCAAAGTTTATCCATTCCTTTTATCCAAAGTAGGATAGAAGCGATATCTTTGGGGCCCCTCGATGGTTTAGTGATGACTAACGTAAATGCTCAGCCGGGCTAGGGCTAATTTGATTTGTTCAATTAGTCAGTCGTCATAAATCAGAAATCGAGAAGTAGTACAAAGAGAACGATTAGAAATCATATCTCATACGATATCTAGAATGGAGGAATATATGATCCCTTATCTAAGGACACGCGTATCTGATAGGATCAGAGTTGACAGCGGCTTTGGAAAGCTACGATTGCAGATCAGGATCTGAAGTCATACGCAGAATAGTTATTAGACTTATTCAAGTGGGAGACTGTTGGATTAGTGTCTAAGTCCATAACTATTTTGGTATGTACTTGACCCGATGGTGCATGGTCCTTTTGGGTTGCCTTCACCAAAGCAACTTGATAGGATGAATTACGGAGAGAAAGGATTAAATATGATTTATTAATATATTATGGGAATAATATATTAAAGGAGAAATCATATTGTTTAATTAATATTAGTCAATAATTAATTGGTAATTAGTTTTGTGACTAAAAGAGATTAATTAAACTTAAGGGACTGGAATTGTAATTATAAGATAATTGCAATTTGGGCCATGGATTGCCTTGTATCAAGGGATGGACGAATTCTAATGGGAAACCCATAAGGAAATCGTCCATGGGCTTAATAAAAGGAGTCTATGGGTTGCTTAGGGCTTAAGCATCCAAATTAGGGTTTCCTTGTTAGATAACCCTAATAGCCCAACTATATAAAGACCCCTTAAGGCTAAAAAACGAGGCTAAGGTTCTTGTAAGGGTTTACACACGTTTTTGGCACCCTCCAACCTCTCTCCTCTTCATCCCCTTGCTCTTGGTGTTTGTAAGCCATTAGAGGAGTGACACTTGTGACTCTAAGCATTCCAAAGTCAATCCAAGGTGGAATTGGGATTGTTATTGCTACATAACAATCAAGGTATGATCTTAAACCTAATTTCATATTAATATGATTACTTGTATGCTAGAATTAGGGTTTATAGTCATGGATAACTTGCATGTACAATAGAGAACCTAGATCCAAGCATTAGGGTTTGTATGAGCACATAGGATGTCTTATGACCAAAGCCCATCAGAAAGATGGATCATTCCGTATGTGTATCGACTACAGAGAACTCAACAAACTGACGGTAAAAAATCGTTACCCTTTGCCTCGCATAGACGATCTATTTGACCAACTACAAGGGGCGAACTATTTTTCCAAAATTGATCTGAGATCCGGATATCACCAGTTACGGGTACTAGAGGAGGATGTTCCAAAGATAGCCTTCCGAACTCGTTACGGACACTACGAGTTCGTGGTGATGCCATTCAGATTGACCAATGCGCCCGCAGTTTTCATGGACCTGATGAACAGAGTATGTCGACCTTACTTGGATCAGTTCGTCATCGTTTTCATTGACGACATCCTGATCTACTCCCGAAGTAAGGAAGAGCATGGCGATCACCTGCGACAAGTTTTAGGAACTTTACGAACGAAGAAACTCTATGCGAAGTTCTCGAAATGTGAATTTTGGATCCGAAGAGTCGAATTCTTAGGACACGTGGTAAGCGAAGAGGGAATCCACGTGGACCCATCCAAAATTAAAGCCATTGAGAACTGGTCAGCACCGAAGACGCCTACTGAAATTCGTCAATTTGTAGGCCTCTCTGGCTACTACCGCAGATTCATTCAGAACTTCTCCCGAATAGCGAAACTTCTTACAACCCTGACCCAGAAAGGCGTGGCCTTTGACTGGGAAGAGAAACAAGGAAGAGCATTCCAAACGCTCAAGCGAGCCTTGTGCACCGCGCCAATACTATCCCTCCCCGAAGGGATAGAAGACTTCGTAGTCTATTGCGATGCATCGAACAAAGGGCTCGGGTGTGTTCTGATGCAACGAGGTAAGGTCATCGCCTACGCCTCCAGACAGTTGAAGACACACGAAGTTAACTACACGACCCACGGTCTTGAACTGGGAGCAGTGGTGTTTGTTCTGAAGATCTGGAGACATTACTTGTATGGAACAAAAAGCACTATCTTTACCGACCACAAGAGTTTACAACACATATTCGATCAGAAGTAGCTCAAGATGAGACAACAACGGTGGGTCGAGCTACTCAGTGATTACGAATGCGATATTCGTTATTATCCGGGTAAAGCCAACGTAGTAGCAGACGCCCTAAGTTGGAAGGAATATTCTGGTCGCAGGGTTAAGTCATTGTCGATAACCATCCATTCACACTTGTCTAAACAAATTCAGGCGGCCCAACTTGAAGCCATGAAACCTGAAAATGTGATGAGTGAATCCCTCAGAGGAATGGACAAGAATTTAGAAGCCAAGGGTGACGGAGCCTTATATTTCATGGACCAGATCTGGACACCGAAACACGGTGGTTTTCGAGACTTGGTCATGACCGAGGCGCACAACACTTGGTATTCCGTCCACCCAGGTTCAGATAAGATGTATCTGGATCTTAAAAATCTATATTGGTGGCCTAATATGAAAGCAGAGATTGCTACCTTCGTATGTAAATGCCTTACTTGCGCAAAGGTTAAGGTCGAGTACCAGAAGCCCTCCAGTTTACTGCAACAACCAGAGATTCCAGAATGGAAGTGGGAGCGGATCACTATGGATTTCATAACCAAGTTGCCCAAGACAACGGGTGGACTTGATACCATATGGGTCATCGTCGATAGATTGACCAAGTCTGCACACTTCCTGCCAATCAAAGAAACCAACAAGATGGAGAAACTTACGAGAGCATACATTAGGGAAATCGTACGGCTACATGGTATGCCTATATCCATTATCTCCGATAGAGATAGTAGGTTCACCTCAAGATTCTGGCAATCACTACAATATTCCCTAGGAACAAGGCTAGACATGAGCACAGCCTACCATCCACAGACTGACGGACAGAGTGAGAGGACAATCCATACTTTAGAAGATATGTTGCGTGCTTGTGTAATTGACTTTAGAAAAGCGTGGGATACCCATTTACCCCTCGTCGAATTTTCCTACAACAACAGTTATCACACGAGCATAAAGGCAGCACCATTTGAAGCCCTCTACGGCCGAAAGTGCAGATCCCCTCTGTGTTGGGCTGAGGTGGGTGATACCCAATTAGCCAGGGGGCAAGCTTCTGACAGTACTCTCACCGATCCGGAGATCATTCGGGAAACAATAGAGAAAATCGTTCAGATCCGTGAACGATTGAAAGCCTCTAGAGACCGACAGAAGAGCTACGTTGATAAACGAAGAAAACCGTTGGAATTTTAGGTGGGAGACCGAGTCCTTCTCAAAGTCTCACCCTGGAAGGGCTTGATACGCTTCGGTAAGCGTGGGAAGCTTAATCCGAGGTACATAGGGCCTTTCGAGATTCTCGCAAGAGTCGGCCCCGTAGCTTAAAAACTCGATCTACCTGACACACTTCGTAACGTACATTCTACATTCCACGTACCTAACTTGAAAAAGTGTATGTCCGACGAGACTCTCGTAATCCCACTCGACGAGATCGAGATCAACAAGAGCCTCAACTTCGTGGAAGAACCTGTAGAGATCATGGACCGTGAGGTCAAGCAGACGAAACAAAGCCGTATCCCTATCGTGAAGGTTCACTGGAACGCCAAGCAAGGACCGGAATTCACTTGGGAACGCAAGGATCAGATGAAACTGAAATACCCTCATCTTTTCGCTCAGTTATTTGTAACTTCTTATTTGCTTAAATTCTAATTTCGAGATGAAATTCCTTCAAACGGGGGGATGATGTGACAACCCGAAATTTCCATTCTATACAAACAGTATCACTTCAATAGAAGTTATAACAGTCATAGTCGATTTTCAGACTTTTCGTATAAGTTGGAGTAATTTAGGGTTTACACTTCAGTAAACATCAGGAGAGTGGATGTGCTACGATTTTGTGCAACACTGTTATTCCAACATTCGGATATATTAGAAATCATTTCCGGAATAAAAATATTTTCTGTCAAAATATTTCAGGACTATAAATAGATTTCTGAACTAAATTCATTCATTATTCACATTTCCAACTAGAGAAAAGCCATTTTCTCTCTCACGGATCTTTGGGTTTTCATCCCAAATCATGAGTCTACTTTCCTAAATGTGTTTTAATGCTTGTTACATGCTTTATAACATTGTTTATATGACAAATTTGTAAGATCCGGGAGTTTACCACCCAAGAACGTTCTTGGGGAGTAAACTCCAAAACGAAGCCTAAAGGCTATCTAGTCCCATTTCCTTGATAGGTAACTAGGTAAGGACATTATGTATGATCATTAGAGGCTAGAACACAATCAAGAACACCAACCTTCGGGAGTTTACGACCTAAGAGTTTCTTGGACTGTAAACACCATTTTCAAGGGCCAAAGTGAGCCCTAAATCTTGAAGCTACATTGGACACCAAAACACATCAAAATCATCCCTAAAAGGGAGTTTACGGCCAAGAAATACTCTTGGGCCGTAAACTCCAAGTAAAGGCACAAAAGTGTGCCTAAAGTCCCCTTAAGGCTTAAACAAAAACCTAGAAGTTATCCTACTTGTGCAAGAGGCCTAAAAGAATTAAAACAAACACCCCATAGGAGTTTACGGCCGTAAACACTAGGGGATATGGTCTTTTGGCCGTAAAATCCTCAAAGGAGCATTCTAGGGCCTTAAACTACTTCAAGGATTAATCTATCAATGCTAGGCTTATTCTAGGATTCATTTAGCACCTTAAAACACCCAAAACCACCAAGAGTGGAGTTCACGGCCGTAAACTCAAGGAGTTTATGACTGTAAACTCCATGGGTGGGGTTTTTTGGGTGGTGAACTCTTATACAAGGTCCTTGGAAGCTTTTCAACCATTTTGCCTTGTCCCATATCAACTTAGATGCAACCATTAGGACATATAACACTTATACAAAGTTTTTACATGTTCCTAAGTGTCCCAACTTATTTCATTAAGTTATTAATTGGCTAATTAGTTATATATATGCTCATTATATGATAACTAGGCTCGTGCGTGTGAACAAGTCTCCGTTTGCCACCCAGCACGGTACCCGATACTTCAATCCAATCCACTCACCACAAGTGAGTTCATACCCCTTAAATTAACCTTTGAAATGCTTTTAAATGTTTTAAATACTTTATGGGGGCGGGGGGATACAAGTTAAACACTTACAGTTCTTACATCAATCACATGTGATTACATTAATCACATGTGATTAATAACTAGAAAACCAATGATTTTATCACTGTTCAAACTGTTTATCAAACTGTTTCACTTCAAAATGTTTTACAAACTCTTTTACTTATCAAATGCTTTTATTAAACTTTGTTTTACTTCTTATAAATTTCATGCCCATATATGTATAAATATATAAGAAATGTTTAAAGGGCTTAGGAAGGCTACCCACCCTATTTCCTTTTCGCGCATTGAGATGTGGTCTGGTGGGATTTCGGGTAACCGTCCGAAGGTCGTTTCAATATTAATTATATATCAAATATACATGTATTGACATAAAAGTACTTCCATATTCATACTTATCAGTACATCATCAGTAAGTTACCATCGGGGTAACATAGGATCATACTAGTACAATTTCTAGATAAATGAGTCAGTTCATTCATGAGTTAATACTTATTACTAAGAGAACATATACAACGATACTAGAAAGAGAACATATACAACTATACTAGACAGAGAACATATACAACTATACTAGAGGAAGAACATATACAACTATACTAGAACAGTTCATTTCATTACATATACAAGAATACGTTAACAATTGTGATCCACTGTATCGGAGCATGCCTTAATTGTCATGGGCCGAGTTGTAGCCAAAATTCTCTTGGAGGGAGAGCGTGAGTTTGCATATAGATCTATACTGGATTGACTATCCTACACCTTGCTGCTAGCTACAGCCGGACCTGCACGTCTGCGGGTGCCAAACGTCATTCTGTTATTACGACCATTCGTATGTCGTTGTTACCAGTCGATAGTATGGTGCAATTTATCACATGATACCTCAATATAAATCCGGTTTAAGGTAGTTAGTACAGCAGTAGTTCCTATAATACAAAACTACAGTACTACAATGATTTACCCATTACATATTTTAGTGACAACCTCACTTAAACGTTAATGTACAAACTATATTTTGTTAAATGATAGTTACACATGGGAAATTACACATTTTTACAACAAACGAGCATACAAAATAGTTAAGCCTTGGTAGAAGGCTACTTTAATGAAAATATAGGTTTTTCTGAGAGATTCAAACTTTTACAGACACTTACAAACCTTTACATACATTTTACAAACTTATACTTGATACATGTTCAAACATTTTTGGATGACAAATAACGACACTAAAATACTTATGAACTCACCAGCTTAATGCTGATAAACTCTTTCAAAATAACTTGTATTCTCAGGTCATCAGTAGACAAGTACCGATGCCAGCCTTTTGAGAAGATGGAGCGCATCCAAGACTCATCTTATTATTTTGATATACATTATTTTTGGTGTTTATACTGTACAGAACACGCTTGTATTAAAATTATATATTTAATGCAATGGATGATGTTGTTTTCTTATTTACATTTACTGTGTTGTGATACTTTACATGACGTCCTCCGCCCAGAACGTTTCCGCCGTTCTTGGTTTTGGGGTGTGACATAATATATTAATAATATTATTTAATTAGTATTGATCAAAGAGTTAATTTAGAATTAATTAAGTGATAAAAAAGAGACTAATTAAATATATGGGGTTGATTGTGTAAACCATCCATTCTTGTATAGTTGGGCTAATGATCCATGGTTTGTATGGATTGGGTTAAAACCCAAAAGGTGCTCCATGGGTAGTCAATGGAGGTTATAAACTCATGGATCATGGAATATAGAAAGCCATAACAACTAGGGTTTACATGATGTAACCCTACTTGTGTCACAACTATATAAAGGCCCCATGTGTAGGAGGGGCATTGGTTGCGAAACTGCGCTAACTACCTGAAAGATCTAAGAGAAAAAGGAAAAATAAAAAAGGTTTGACTCTGGTTCGGGTAAGTCCACTATCAAACTCTATTAAGTTCCTTATTGATTATTCTTAATACAAAATGAGTCGGTTATATTTTGGTGTTTGGTAGGATCAAGCAAAGGGAAGGAAACTTAAAGAAAGAGTATGTTGAATCTGATCGCGAATATGGATTTCAATCGCATGGTTCGAAGATCGGATTCTTGAGCTACTACTTAGGAGTTATGATAGATCTCTAGAAAATATGTAATAGCATAGTTTTCATTTAATGTTTCATTGTAAGGAAAAAGTTTTTTCCGCATTTATAAATAAATAATTTTTTTTATTCTAGTATATCTCCTTGCAATGGCATTTTATAAAAAATTGATGTTTGTATGGTTCTAGAAATAATAGAAATGTGAAATTGATTCTTTCATTTGTGGTAGTGTCTAAATTTACCAAATAAAGAAGATTGTCATCAACCAAGTTCCAATTGGACTGAAACTTAGAATCATGCAAGTTATATAATATGATGAATGAGAATTTTCGCCTTTGGACAATAAAGAATAATTCCTTGTTTGCATGTATATGTGAGTCAAGTGAAGGACTAAGGGATCCAGTACACATTCTTATGCACTGGTCAAAGTCATCCACAAAAGATCGACAAGACTATTCGTCATGATTTACTAAAGTTGAGTAAATATGGTTATACTTACCAGTTTAGGTATAACTCTGAAACATTGGAAAAGTTTCGATGTATTGCAGGACGAATGAGAAGAAACAAATTAGGCACAAAGATAAAATTTCCTCAAATCTGAAAAGATGGGAGAGTACTTTAGTATCATGTCTTGTGATCATCTTAATGATTAAGAAACCATATCACAGTTGGTTCTCTAAGGACATCTTAGTGCATTCTTATGGATAAGAAGAGGATCATGAATTGTTGAAGTGGTTAAATAAAAAAGATGAGTCATACTTCGTTCCAAAACAAGACTTAGAGTCATACTCCAAGATTGTAACTTGAGTGACATATTTTAAAGAAAGGTTTATAACACTTTTAAAATGTAAGAGTAAACTGTGTCCTACTCTTGTACATTTGAAATCGGTAAGTTATGATGTTTTGGATAAAACAAAGACCAACTAAGGCCAATTATGTGAAGTGTTTGTCTTGATAAAGAATTCGCACTATCTATTGTATATTTGGCAAGTAAGTATTATATGTCAAGAGGACAGTAGGAGTCTTAAAGATCTTGAAAAAGCTTCTAGATCTAATCTAGAGGAAAAAACCTATAATACATCACTAGAACACGACTTGAGGTTTATAACCTATCGTGTTGACATACCCTATATCTGTGCCTATTCCAGTTCAAGTTGTAACAGCTCGGAATTTCAGGTATTGTTATAATATGGTTTTTGGGGTGTTTTAGGAGGGACTCGGCGAGTTGGAGCCAGACTCGCCGAGTAGGACCACAGACTGGGTTGCGGGTTCGCGACTGGACTCGACGAGTCCATTATGGACTCGGCGAGTCTGCGCTGTTCAGCGGAAACCCTAGCCGTTCGGTTTTGGAACGTATATAACGAACTTATAGGCCATCATTGTCCGTCTTTAGCAACTGAGAAGAACCCTAAATCGGTTGTGGGCATCTAGAGCAAGGATTGAAGGCCATTGGTGATCTTGAAGAAGTTATTGTGCAAGGAAGAGAAGTGTTTGGCTAAAGGAACAGCAAGGGAATCAAGTTCTGAGGATTGGGGACACAGAGAGTGCATTATTCAGGTAATATTTCGGATCCTATTCTGCTATGTTGATGTGTGCATGGATTTAGGGTTTATGGAACCCTTTTGTGACTAGATTGATTATTACCCTTGTTCCCCAAACGATTATAACCCTGTATTAGGACCTTTAGGGGTCTAGAATGTCCCATGCCTGTGTATTTCAGGAATTAAGAGAGGTTTTGGATTGGAATCCTTATGCCTTAAGTCAAAAGGTAAATTACAAGTCTTGGGGTGTAGCATGAGCACCTAAATGAAGGTCTTACGTGTTGTACCAGCTTAGGAGGACCAGACCTATGAATGGTCGGGACAATACTGATCTCAGGAAGCAGTTTGATCGACTGCATGGCATGGACTCGCCGAGTCCGATGAACAGACTTGGCGAGTAGTTTGGAGATTAACTGGGACTCGTCGAGCTGTTCTTCAGACTCGGCGAGTGGAGTCGGGGTGGCCCCGCGATTCTTCCACGAGGAACTCGTCGAGTCAAGAGGGATACTCGATGAGTAGAAAGGGAACATCAGGATTTGGTGAGGACGTCTAGACTCGCCGAGTCGCCTTAGCACTCGCCGAGTCCGGTCAAGTTGACCGTTGACCGTTGACCGATGACCAGAGTTGACCTACATGTGATTTCTTAGGGTCAGTGTCTTGAAAGATAAAAGTATTAATAAGGGATATATGATATTATAGGGAGTCTGTAGCTCGGCGGATCGAGTGCGAGTGATTTCAGGAGTCGCTAGCTTTCATTACCCACGAGGTGAGTCTTCTCACTATATTGTACCCGGAAGGATTTGACTGTGTGACCGGAAGGTTGGATATGATATGTGTTATAAGTGCTATAAATGGAAAGGTAATTGCTATGCGTGCTATGTATGTTTATATGGGCCGGAAGGCAATATGTTATGTGACTGAAAGGTCGGATAGGATATATGATATATGTGCTATATGTGTTAGGATAAATGTATTATTTGCTGCGTATGTTTATGGGCCGGAAGGCAATATGTTATGGGCCGGAAGGCAATATGTTATGGGCCGGAAGGCGATTATCTCAAGGGCCAGAAGGCGATTGTGTTGTGGACCGGAAGGTCAGGGCCTGGAAAGGCGTATATGCGTAAGTAGTATACTGGGGAACTCACTAAGCATTTATGCTTACAGTTGTTATGTATGTGTTTCAGGTACTAGCGAGGACCGTGGGAAGGCGCCGGCATGACGCGTACACACTGTTGATGTTTTGAGATCTTGGGGATTTTATGATTGTAATTTGATATGAAATTTGGAATAATTATATTTGGTTGAAATAAATCACTTATTTTAAATGAAAAATTTGTTTGGAAATTTGCGTTGTTACAATTGGTATCAGAGCCTTGGTTTGAGGGATTCGGGTGTACCTTCGGGTGCAACTGAACTCAAACCGAGGATTTGAGGAAAATCTTTTAAAAATAATAAAGGCATAAACTGTTATAAATGGTAAAGTGGTAAATAAGAAAGAAGCAGTGTGTACGATCAGCCAGCGCCCGAACGGTAAAGATCCCCATAATACCTTATAATGTTATGTTATGCGGAGATTACAGTAGTGACATGGGAGAGGTTTACTGACATGTTCAGGGACGAGTACGTTCCCCCAGTGGAGAGGGAACGATTGATTCAGGAGTTCTTGACCCTTAAGCAGGGTACTGATTCGGTTGCGGTGGTTACGTGGAAGTTTCATGAGAGGGCGATGTTCTGCCCTGAGCTGGTGTCTACAGAGCAGTCGCGGATGAGCCGGTACTTAGGCATTTTGAGGAGGGATATCCGGGAGTTTGTGTCAAACTCAACCTATCATACATTTACTGAGCTTCAGGCGAATGCCAGGAAGCGCGAGATCGAGTTGGAGACCCAGGCCAGGGAGGAGGCCGAGTCTCGGCAGGTGGACCAGCGGCCGGCTCAGTCTCAGCCGGCAGCCAAGCGGATCAAGTCCGCTGATTTGAGGACGGGAGGTCAGAAGGGCCGCACTTGCGGGAAGTGCGGCACGGGTCATGAGGGGGCGTGCCGAGCTGGTGGTTGCTATAAGTGTGGCAAGGAAGGACACATTGCCAGGGATTGTCCTAAGGGGTTTATGGTTTGTTTTCATTGCAACCAGACAGGCCATCGGAAGGCCGAGTGCCCACAGCTTCGTCAGGGATCTACACCTACTACCAGGACTACTGAGACTCGACCGGCGAAGGTCGAGGCCCCGAGGGCTCGCGGGAGAGCCTTTCAGCTGACTGCGGAGGAGGTCCGCGTTGCGCCCGATGTTGTGGCAGGTATGCTGTAATTCACGTATTTATTTAAAGTCGAGATGTTATGCTTATGTTAATATATGTGTAGGTACTTTTCTTGTGAACTCTATGCCTGCTCTAGTGTTATTTGATTCGGGTGCGAGTAGGTCCTTTGTATTTGTAGCTTTTAGTCAGCATATCAGCATTAGTCGTGAGCCGTTAAGTCGGCCCCTGAGCGTTTCTATAGCGGCCGAGAGGGTGGTTTGTGCCACGGAGGTTCTTCGGGGATGCGTACTAGAGATTTTCGGGGTTGAGTTTCCGATTGACCTAATTCCTATTGCGATGGGTGATGTATGTGTCATCGTGGGCATGGACTGGCTGAGCCGATTCAGCGCTGTCATCGACTGCGAGCGCCATCTGGTGACTATACGAGACCCTAGTGGAAGAGTTCTTACGGTGTACGGCGAGGGTACCCATTCGGGATCAGCTTTTTGTTCGGCCGCTAGGGCGAGGCAATGTCTACAGCAGGGATGTAAGAGTTTTGTGGCGTATGTGATGGATACGCGGGAGGCTTCCGAGAGACCAAGGTCAGTGGAGGAGGTCCCAGTGGTGTGTGAGTTTCCAGATGTTTTTCCCGAGGAACTGCCGGGAGTACCTCCTGCGAGGCAATTAGAGTTTGGTATCGATCTGATTCCGGGGGCTGCGGCTATTGCGAAGGTGCCTTATCGTCTCGCACCTCCAGAGATGCAAGAGTTGTCCTCGCAACTCCAGGAGTTGCTGGGGAAGGGATTTATTCGGCCGAGCAGCTCGCCGTAGGGAGCACCGATCCTGTTCGTCAAGAAGAAGGATGGTTCACACCGGATGTGCGTTGATTACCGGGAGTTGAACAAAGTAACGGTCAAGAACCGCTATCCGTTACCGAGGATCGATGATTTATTCGATCAGTTGCAAGGGGCATCTTGGTTTTCCAAGATCGATCTGAGATCAGGGTACCATCAGGTAAGAGTGAGGGATGAGGACGTCCAGAAGACAACATTTAGGACGCGATATGGGCATTATGAGTTCGTGGTGATGCCTTTCGGGCTCACCAATGCCCCGGTAGTGTTCATGGACCTCATGAACAGGGTATGCAGGCCGATGCTGGATCGGTCTGTGATTGTATTTATCGACGACATCCTGGTGTATTCGCGATCTAGGGAGCAGCATGAGGGACATTTGAGGGAGGTCCTTGGGGTACTGAAGTCGGAGAAGCTATATGCAAAATTCTCCAAATGTGACTTCTGGTTGCGGGAGGTCTAATTTCTTGGACATGTTGTTAATCAGGCAGGGATATTGGTCGATCCGGCCAAGGTTGAGGCAGTGATGAGTTGGGAGATACCGAAGTCACCTTCCGAGATCAGGAGTTTCCTTGGGTTGGCGGGGTACTATCGGAGGTTTATTAGAGACTTCTCCAAGATCGCAGTACCGCTCACCAGACTGACCTGGAAGGGTGTTGCCTTCTCATGGGGACCCGAGCAACAGATTTCTTTCGAAACACTTCGCCAGAGACTGTGCGAATACCCGGTATTAGCTCTCCCGGAAGGGATGGAAGATTTTGTCGTATATTGCGACGCATCGATTTTGGGACTGGGTGCAGTGTTGATGCAGAGAGGTCATGTGATAGCTTATGCATCGAGGCAGCTAAAGCCTCACAAGGCGAGATATCCCACGCATGACTTAGAGTTGGGGGCCGTAGTGTTCGCTCTCAAGATTTGGCGTCACTACCTGTATGGGGTTCGATGTACGATATATACGGACCATAAGAGTTTGAAGTATTTGATGGATCAACCCAACCTAAATATGCATCAGAGGAGATGGTTGGATGTGGTCAAGGATTAGGACTGTGAAATCCTATACCACCCGGGAAAGGCTAATGTGGTAGCCGATGCATTGAGCCGCAGGGCGGAGAGCACTCCATTACGAGATGTATGTCTGAGACTGACGGTGATGACTCCGGTATTGGATGCTATTCGTGGGGCACAGGCCGAGGCTGTGAGATCCGAGATGCAGAAGAAAGAACGGGTCGTTGGGTTAATTTCAGAGTTTGTTAAGGATGGACGAGGACTTCTGACGTTTCAGGGTCGGATTTGGGTACCGTTCGTGGGCAGTACGCGTGCTACTTTGATGGAGGAGGCTCACAGATCGAAATTCTCGATCCATCCCGATGCTACGAAGATGTATTTGGACTTGAGGAAGGAATACTGGTGGCCCTGTATGAAGAGAGACGTCGCCTGGTTCGTTGAGAGGTGCTTGACCTGCCGTAGAGTTAAGGCCGAGCACCAAAGACCGCATGGCAAGTTACAGCCTTTGGAGATTCCTGAGTGGAAGTGGGAACAGATTACCATGGACTTCATCACTAAATTGCCGAAAACTGCCAGAGGAGTCGATGCAATTTGGGTGATTGTGGATAGATTGACGAAGAGTGCACACTTCCTTGCCATCAGCGAGAGTTCATCAGCGGAGAAGTTGGCGGAGTTATATGTGAGAGAGGTGGTATCTCGGCATGGAGTGCCGATCTCGATTGTTTCGGACCGTGATGTACGCTTCACTTCCAGGTTTTGGAAGAAATTCCACGAGGAGCTGGGTACTAAACTGCATTTTAGTACCGCATACCATCCCCAGACAGACGGCCAGAGCGAGCGGACGATTCAAACATTGGAGGACATGCTTCGAGCGTGTGTGTTAGACTTCGGGGGTAGCTGGGATGCGCATTTACCCTTGGCAGAGTTTTCCTACAACAACAGCCATCATTCGAGCATTGGTATGCCACCTTTTGAGTTGTTGTATGGTAGGAGGTGTCGGACCCCCATTTGCTGGGGAGAGGTGGGACAGAGAGTGATGGGCAGTACAGAGATCGTACTTCAGACGACAGAGGAGATTCAGCAGGTTAGACAGAGGTTATTGACCGCCCAGAGCCGACAGAAGAGTTCTCTTGAAGGTTTCTCCTTGGAAGGGAGTGATCCGGTTCAGGAAGAGGGGCAAGTTGGGGCCCCGGTTCATAGGTCCATTTCGTGTGATTGCAAGGGTAGGTCGGGTAGCTTATCGGTTGGAGTTGCCAGCAGAGTTGGGACAGATCCACAATACATTTCACGTATCGCAGTTGAGGAAGTGTATAGCCAATGAATCGGCAGTGGTTCCATTAGAGGATATTCAGGTGGATGCGAGCCTGAATTACGCCGAGAGACCAGTAGCCATCAGGGATCGGAAGATCAAGGTTCTGAGGAACAAGGAGGTACCTCTGGTGTTGGTTCAGTGGCAACACCCGAAAGGATCGGAGATGACTTGGGAGCCGGAGCGTGAGATGCGGGAGCAACATCCGGAGTTATTTGCAGAATGAGACTTCGAGGGCGAAGTTTAGTCCTAGTGGGGGAGAGTTGTAACAGCCCAGAATTTCAGGTATTGTTATAATATGTTTTTGGGGTGTTTTAGGAGGGACTCGGCGAGTTGGAGCCAGACCCGCCGAGTAGGACCACAGACTGGGTCGCAGGTTCGCGACTGGACTCGACGAGTCCATTATGGACTCGACGAGTCTGCGCTGTTCAGCGGAAACCCTAGCCGTTCGGTTTTGGAACATATATAACGAACTTATAGGCCGTCATTGTCCATCTTTAGCGACTGAGAAGAACCCTAAATCGGTTGTGGGCATCTAGAGCAAGGATTGAAGGCCATTGGTGATCTTGAAGAAGTTATTGTGCAAGGAAGAGAAGGTTTTGGCTAAAGGAACAGCAAGGGAATCAAGTTCTGAGGATTTGGGACACAGAGAGTGCATTATTCAGGTAATATTTTGGATCATATTCTGCTATGTTGATGTGTGCATGGATTTAGGGTTTATGGAACCCTTTTGTGACTAGATTGATTATTACCCTTGTTCCCCAAACGATTATTGTTGGGTTATGAGCATTCTAACACTCCTAAGTGTACATGCAACCCTAAATACCTTGGATCTATGTTTTCTCTGTTATACATGCAAATATGAACATCCAAGGTATTATCCTAATCTAGCATACAAAATAATGGATATAACAAGATAGAATACATACCTCTTTGATAGTGCTTGTCTTCATGAAGCTTGAGTGCCTAGTGCCCCAAGTGTGACACCTCAAATGGTTCACACAACACCATAAGCACTTGGAATAACTTAGAGAGAAATTAGAACACTTCATGAAATCGTCTAGCCCTCATACACATACATAGTCACGATTTCTTGAGCCATGGGTTTCTTTTATATGGTGGCTATTAGGGTTACACCATGTAACTCATGACTTTACCCATTCCTTATGCTCCATGGATTTTAACCTCCATGGAGTATCCATGGGTCACCCCATGGACTTAGTCCAACATAAGGAATCTTGGATCACAAGCCCACATATATAAGAATGAGTAATTTACACAATCAACCCATATATTTAATTAGTCTTCTTTTGATCACTTAATTAATTCTAGATTAATTCTTGATCAATACTAATTAAATAATCTCATTATTCTTATTATTAATATACTAGAACTTTATAATATATTAATAACCGTAAGTGTCTAATTTTCTCTCATTATAGTCTATCCAAGTGCATGATGCCATGCAACCCAAATGGACCATGCTAGGTTGGGTCAAGTCTTACCAATTATAGTTATGGACTTAGACATTAATCCAACAGTCTCCCACTTGGATAAGTCTAAAACTATTATTGCGTATGACTTCAGGAACCAACCAGCAATCGTAGCTCTCAAAAGCTTCTGTCGAATTCTGACCTTGTAGATGAACTCTGATCTTTGTCAACGACTTATCCATTAGATAAGGGATCATATATTCCTCCATTCTAGATATCATATGGACTGAGACATGGATTATAATCATTCTCTCTGTCCATTAGTTGTTTCCCGATTTCCGATTTATGACGACTGACTAATTGAACAAATCAAATCAGTCCTGGCCCAGCCGAGCACTTCCATTTGTCATCATCAAATCATCGAGGGGCCCACAGATATCGCTTTCATCCCGAAGGTAAAAGGAATGGATAAACTTCAACTCATATGGCTTGTTCTACTACTTATTGAATCATACACAAAGACATGTTTTATAACATCGAGTTACCAATGCGTTTCGTGTAATCAATGTACTATCAACTCATAGTAACAACTCATATCTCTAGGTTTGAAGAATATAAGATATTATCGTCTCATGATCACTCGTGATAAAATCCATGAAGTGATTCCAATGAGCGCGGGTTGAATCCAATACTCAGAACTTATGAGCACTCATGAGTGTTGTAGCCCTTTGTCCAACAACTTAGACCTCTACAAGCCAACCCATGACAGTCTTAATTCATATCTACTTCCAACATATGACCGACTGTGGATGGTTTGAATAACTTAGTCATTCCGGAAGAATAACCTAGTTTATTTGGGAAGTCAAAACATGCAAAGTGAAACACAATAATAATTGAATCCAATATGGTCTCAGAACTTATGAATATAAATAAAACTCCTTTTATTTATCACCATATGATTACACATTATTCATTGTATATTGTTTCAGCTATCAACATTATTCTTGAATTTAAAACAATAGTTGTCCCATGCTCCAAGCATGCACACTATGTTTTCTAAACAATAGTCATGCCATACACCAAGTATGCATAATATGTTTGTCTATGATCTTTATTTTGTGAACTAGATCAAATGAACATAACTTCAATGATTCTCTTTTCACACTCCCAAATCCTTACTGCAAATGCAAGAATTCCAAATTCATGTCATTTACTGAAATCTGTTAGATTCTAAACTTATATGCATCGATCCTCTTGTAATGATTATGCACAAAGTCAGAAAGACTTAACAACAATCATTACAGAGCATTCCAAAGGAGATCAAGTCCTTGGAACCATCCTTCTTGCATTTAGTTTCCTTAATCTTACATAGATTGAAAATTCTAACTTTGAAACATTTCCAGATTCCATTTCGACTATCACTTCTGAACAAGAGTTGCCTCCTTACAGATTATGTCAATATGGTCCTTCCAGAATTATCACTATACTTCCAATTGTCCTTGAGAAACCAGTCTTTGGTAAACCTTAGATTGTCCTCGACAATTGTTTAATCCTTTTAGTCATATCCAGTTCTAAACCTTTTCCCTTCTTAATGCCCCAGGCATTTGGAAATTTTTAGAAAGGATGAATATAGCACATGTAATCGATCCTATATCCGAAGCATATGGGACACGATTCATGATGTCTCACATAAAGACTAAACCAGTCTTTTGCTATAACATTTCCATTTCAATTTGCCAAGTTCTCATAATTCAGATTATGAAAAGGGATGCTGTAATCATAATCAAATTTAAGAACGCAAATAATGGACCCATATACAGAATTTCCTTATGTTGAGCCATTCCAACATGAAATTCATATATATCCTTGACTAAATGATTAAAACCTCACGATCTAAGCTTATAGATTTTGAGATGAAGTATAATTTCCTCTCCCTTAATTATAGAAAAACAACTTTTTCCTAATTGAAACCTTTTGTTTCCTATAATTAACATTGCTAGCTTGCAATACTTATCGTAATTATCATGCTCCCACTAACATGATGATTATTAGCATAACACTTATGCTCCCACTAGCTTTGACATGTACTCAGAAAGCTCGACTTCTAGAAATCAATACTTTATTGACTTTCTGACCAAAGTTCAGATTTCTGATACTAGATTGTTTTGATAAGACTTTATCAAAAAACATACACCTTCCCTTAGATAGCACATTTGTGTGTCTAAACAATTATGAAGAGGGATGCCGTAATCATAATGGTTAGACCTTTTTGCCACTTCTCACAAGTCCAAGTTAGTGTGCCGGTAAACCACACACGCTCCACTAATGACTTTGAGAATGCAAATATCCCAATTTCTATCTAGCTAAAATCTACTTAGTGGAAGTGTTTTGTCACACCCCAAAACCGATAACGGCGGAATACGTTTCGGGGTGGATGACGTAGTGTACAGTATCATCACAATTGTATAATAGTAAAAACAAGAATCATACAACCATTTCATTTACATAGTAAGTGTATTTACAAGTGTGTTTTGTAATGTTTGACAAACACCAAAAGTAAACAAAAATAAGAGATGGGTCTTGTATCCTCCATCTTCTCCAAAAATTGCTGCTGTACCTATCTATCTTTGACCTGAAGATACAAGTTATTTTGAAAAGAATATCAGCATAAAGCTGGTGAGTTCATAAGAGTTTTAGTGTGAGTACTTGTATAAAAAGCATTAGAGTCATTATTATGAAAACTGAAGTTTGAAATCATAAATAGTGGTGAAACCTAGAAAATCCCATATTCTCCAGAACATTAAGTAGTGTAATATAGTGAGTTATTCTTAGAGTATGTAATAGTGGTGCAGCATCCTTTAGTATTAGATACTTATTTACTTCGGGATATTACTTCATCTTTCTTTTAGCATTTTAGTGCGGTTATAGTGTCTGTCTAGTATATTCCCAATAGTGTGAGTAATAGCGAACCCCCATGACCTTCCCAGTCATGAATAGTGTAGTAGAGTAAAAGCATCCCTGGGCCTGAGCGGCTCGGACTGAAGTTATCAGTCGGGATGTAATAGCGTCTGCCCCGTATAGATCTATACATATAGTGTCATCTTCCTGTCGGAAAACTCCAGGCATAGTGAATAGCGTATAGAGTACCCCGTAGTGGATTAGTGAGTTATCTCATGATTAGTGCATTCTCTTGTATTATAGTGTAGTAATCTTTCGTATAACTTGTATTGTATTCTCTTATTAGTGTATTGCTTCATAATATAGAGAATTATAGTAGTGTAGAGTAATAGTGGAAACTAGGGATAGAGTCCTTAACTATACCCATTATAGTTAATTTGGTGTACGTGGTTCTAATCAAGTAGTGATTCAGGTAATTAATGAATTAAGAAGTACCCATAATCTGTACTAATATATGAGATATATAATTAAGAAATCAATGACAGTCGGATGGATAACTACTACCCTAAGTCCACAATCAAACAAGAAACAGGAAATAAGGCGAGCTATCGATCCTAAGTCTTTCAAGTCTTACTTATATAAATATATTAGTATGATTACATTCCCATAAAGAGTTTTATTTAACAAAAGTATTGTACGAAAGGAACATTTAAAACTTGTTTGTCAATCCAAGATAGTTTTGAAAACAATTGACTTATTTATAAAGCATAGTGATAAATCACATGTGATTTGAACTACAGATTGGGAATCACATGTGATTAACTCTGAAATCTGAAAAATAGTTCTATATAACTTTTCATAAACATGTATATTCAACTTGTATCTCCCCCCTAAAACATATAAAACATTTGAAAGGTTCATTAAGGGGTATGAACTCACCTGAAATCGCGGAAATCGGGTGAATCGGGTAAATCGGGTAAAAGTGTCGATTGAGCGTTTGGTACCCAATAACCTCTTGAGCACCTCCTAGGACCCTAATGTCATATGAAATATGTATTTTGCAAGAAGTTAATCATCTTATGCTTTTCATTATAGTATTTGGACATTCTAGCATCGTTTTCGGGGTTTTAAGGCTTAGAAGGGGTTCCCGGGAGTGGTACAAAGTCATGAATGATTTACGGGAGGGTTCACGAGCTCACTACCTTGGAGTTTATGGCCCAAAAGCCATCCTTTGAGATTTTACGGCCGTAAACCCCCTAGGTTTGGCCGTAAACTCTTGTGGCACTCCAAAGTGTATGGTTAAGGTCTTATTTCACTTCCTTGATTTAGTGGTATGTGTCTTGGGCTATTTGAAGGGATTAAACATCATAATTTGTGACATTTTTGGGGAGTTTACGGCCAAGACTTGTTCTTGGGCCGTAAACTCTTGTAAACCCTTCAAGATGTATGTTTTATTGGTACAACAAAGCCTCATACACCTTAGATAAATTCTAGAAGGCCATATAGTGAGTTTGGGACAATTTGGCATATATTTTTGGGGAGTTTACGGCCCAAGAACATCCTTGGCCGTAAACTCTTCATTTTGTGTCCAAATGTGAAGTTTAATGGTACAACACACTTCCAAAGGCCTTAGCTAAAATCCTTATATGCATTTGAGGGGTTTTGGGACTTGTTTGACACAAAATATGGGTGTTTACGGCCCAAGCTTAGCCTTGGCCGTAAACTCCTCTTTTTGCCATCAAATGATGTTGTTTGATGCATTTAAGCCTTCCTTGTTGTCAAGTCTAAATTGCCAAACACCCTAGATGAGTTTTTGGGACATTAAACAAGTGTTTTTGGGGTGTTTGAGGTGTTTACGGCCTAAGCACATGCTTGGGCCGTAAACTCCTTTTTGCATGTCTAATCCATGTGTTTTAGTGTCCAAACCCTTCTAGATACATGCCTTAATTAGTATACTAGCTTAACATGAGGAAAAACTTGACCTTTGGCATGATTTTGGGGGTTTACGGCCTAAGGAGCTTCTTAGGCCGTAAACTCCTTTATGGTCCTTGATTCTCATCATTTTGGACTCTAAAAGCAGTAAAGTATGATTAGATTAAGTTAGGGGATGAATCCTTACGTTTGGAAGTCGGAAATTCGCGGATTTGGAGTCGATTTCGGGTCTAGAGAGAGAAAGTAGTGAGAGAGAGGTGTAATTGTGGTAAAAGAGTCCAATTGAAGTGTTCAAGTGTTTTTATATGTCTCGGGTATTGTACCCGATACACGGCTACTCGATGCTAAAGTTTAACGGGGTTAAAACTTTTTACTCGGGTGAAGTGGTTGAAAAGTAATATAACTTTATTTAGTTAAACGGGGTTAACATTTGCAAGTTATAATTACTCATGATAATACCGGAACATATAATTAACTAAATATTTATTTATTGACGACCCGAACAATACCGAGAAATAACATATAATGACGCATTCCGTTAGTGAAAATAGGGTTTGTAACGGGAATAGATTTAGGGTTGTCACATCATCCCCCCGTTAGTGGAATTTCGTCCCGAAATTTTAGAATTCATACATATAAGAGTTGCAGTACAACTACGCGAAGAGATGGGGGTATTTGAGTTTCATTTGGTCTTCGCGTTCCCAAGTGAATTCCGGTCCTCGTTTGGCGTTCCACCGAACTTTCACAATTGGGATACGGCTTTGCTTCGTTCGTTTTACTTCTCGATCCATAATCTCAACAGGTTCTTCCACGAAGTTGAGGCTCTCATTGACCTCAATCTCGTCAAGGGGAATTACGAGTGTCTCGTCTGACAGGCATTTCTTTAAGTTAGAGACGTGAAAGGTAGGGTGTATGTTGCTTAGTTCGTGAGGTAGGTTGAGTTTATAAGCTACGGGGCCGATTCTAGCGAGAATCTCAAAAGGCCCTATGTACCTTGGGTTCAACTTTCCACGCTTTCCAAAGCGTATCGTGCCCTTCCAGGGTGAGACCTTCAACATGACTCGATCTCCCACCTGGAATTCCAAGGGTTTTCTTCGTTTATCGGCGTAGCTTTTCTGTCGATCCCTAGCGGCTTTAAGTCGTTCGCGTATCTGTACAATCTTCTCGGTCGTTTCTCGAATGATCTTCGGACCAGTGAGAGAGCTGTCAGGAACTCTTGCTTTAGCTAGTTGAGTGTCACCCACCTCAGCCCAGCACAGAGGGGATCTACACTTGCGGCTGTAGAGGGCTTCGAATGGGGCTACCTTGATGCTCGTATGATAACTATTATTATAAGAAAATTCCACAAGAGGTAAGTGTGTGTCCCATGACTTACCGAAGTCAATTACACAAGCTCGCAGCATATCCTCTAAGGTTTGAATCGTCCTCTCACTCTGTCCGTCGGTCTGCGGATGGTAGGCTGTACTCATGTCCAGCCTCGTCCCTAGTGCTTCTTGCAACGATTGCCAGAACCTAGAGGTGAATCTACTATCTCTGTCTGAGATAATAGAGATAGGGACGCCATGTAGTCGTACTATTTCTTTAATGTATGTTCTAGTGAGTTTCTCCATCTTGTCCGTTTCCTTGATGGGTAGGAAATGTGCGGACTTAGTCAACCTATCGACAATGACCCAAATAGTATCTAATCCACACGTTGTCTTGGGAAGTTTAGTTATAAAGTCCATTGTGATCCGCTCCCACTTCCATTCTGGTATCTCAGGTTGTTGGAGAAGTCCTGATGGCTTTTGATATTCAACCTTGACCTTCGCGCAAGTGAGACACTTACTCACAAATGTGGCGATCTCCGCTTTCATGTTTGGCCACCAGTATAGCTTTTTGAGATCCAGATACATCTTATCTGAACCTGGGTAGATGGAGTAGCGAGTGTTATGTGCTTCCCTCATAACCA
The DNA here is from genome assembly GCF_052625555.1 of Lactuca saligna. Classification (NCBI taxonomy): domain Eukaryota; kingdom Viridiplantae; phylum Streptophyta; class Magnoliopsida; order Asterales; family Asteraceae; genus Lactuca; species Lactuca saligna. The sequence goes on along the minus strand of NC_136420.1, from coordinate 228,248,028 downwards.
AATCTCTAAAACCTCCATGGCATGGAGTCCAGATTCGGTCCATGAAGTAGTAGGCTCCGTCACCCTTAACCTCCAGATTTTTATCCATTCCGCGCAGAGATTCTCCCAACACGTTCTCGGGCTTTAGGGCTTTCAGCTGAGCCTCTTTGATCTGTGTGGAGAGGTGCGAATGGATAGTCATCGTCAACGATTTGGTCCTTCGACCAATATACTCCTTCCTGCTCAGTGCATCTGCTACTACATTGGCTTTTCCCGGGTGATATCTAATTTCACAGTCGTAATCGTTAAGTAGCTCGACCCATCGACGCTGCCTCATGTTGAGTTCTTTTTGGTTCATTATGTGTTGAAGGCTTTTATGATCAGTGTACACCACACTCTTCGTCCCATATAAGTAGTGTCTCCAGATTTTTAGTGCAAAGACAACCGCTCCTAACTCGAGGTCGTGAGTAGTGTAGTTCGCCTCATGGGTCTTTAGCTATCTCGAGGCATATGCGATAACCTTACCCCGTTGCATCAAGACCCAACCGAGCCCCTGGTTGGATGCATCACAGTATACGACAAAATCTTCTGTCCCTTCGGGAAGGGATAATACTGGTGCGGTGCATAGGGCTCGCTTCAGGGTTTGGAATGCCTTCTCCTGTCTTTCCTCCCAGTCGAACGGTACTCCTTTCTGTGTCAGCATAGTGAGAGGTTTCGCAATCCGAGAAAAGTTTTGAATGAATCTACGGTAGTAGCCAGCGAGGCCTAGAAATTGACGAATTTCCGTAGGCGTCTTCGGTGCTGACCAGTTCTCAATAGCTTTAATCTTGGAGGGATCCACATGAATTCCTTCTTCACTAACCACGTGACCTAAGAATTCAACTCTTCGGATCCAGAATTCGCACTTAGAGAACTTCGCATATAACTTTTCGGATCGCAACATTTCCAAGACTCGTCGTAAGTGATCCTTGTGTTCTTCCTCGTTCCGAGAGTAAACGAGGATATCGTCAATGAAGACGATGACGAACTGATCCAGGTATGGACGACACACTCTATTCATCAAGTCCATGAATACTGCGGGGGCGTTGGTCAGTCCAAAGGGCATCACTACGAACTCAAAGTGTCCGTAGCGGGTTCGGAAAGCTGTCTTCGAAACATCTTCCTCGAGTACCCGTAACTGATGATACCCAGATCTAAGGTCAATCTTGGAGAAGTAACTTGCTCTTAGTAGTTGATCAAACAGATCGTCGATACGAGGGAGGGGGTAGCGATTTTTAACCGTGAGTTTATTGAGTTCTCTATAATCGATGCACATCCGAAACGATCCGTCTTTCTTCTTCACGAACAAGACCGGAGCTCCCCAAGGTGTGAAACTCAGTCTTATAAAGCCCTTGTTGAGCAGTTCGTTGAGTTGACCAGACAGTTCTTGCATTTCGACGGGCGCTAAATGGTAGGGCGACTTAGCTACGGGGGTAGCTCCTGGAATTAGGTCGATTCTGAACTCAATCTGACGTTTGGGAGGTAGGCCGGGAAGGTCCTCCGGAAAGACGTCAGGGAAATCGCATACTACGGGAATGTCTTTTGGATCTTTCGATTTCTGGTTAGTGTCAACGACATGGGCAAGAAAGGCGCGATATTCCTTGCGTAAGTATTTCTGAGCCTGAACACTGGAGATGATACGAAGGCTCGTACTCGGCTTATCTCCATATATCAAGAGGGTTTCGTGATTAGGAAGGTTCAGACGAATGGCTTTGTCAGAACATAGGATATCGGCGCAATGGAGACTCAACCAATCCATACCAATAATGACATCGAAATTTTTGATTGAGACTGGCATAAGATCGATTGGGAATGAGTGATCGTCTAACATAAGAGTGCACCCTATGTAGATTTCGCTAGAGCTTTCTGTTTTCCCATTAGCCATTTCTACGATGAATGTTTCTTTTAGTGGTTGAGGGGTTTGTTTGAGTAAGTGTTTAAAGTTATGATTTATGAAGCTTCTTTCTGCACCACTATCAAATAAGACACAGGCATAGGAGTTGTTGAGAAGAAACGTACCCGTGACTACTGTGGGATCTGCTACCGCTTCATTGTGACCGATCGCGAGTAGCCTTCCAGTTCCTCCAGCATGTGTGGTCTTTGGACAGTTTCTCTTAAAATGACCCGCCTCTCCATAGCCATAACAAGTTGGGGTCACTCCCGTACCAGGAACCTGCGTGATAGGTTTGGGAGGGGCCTTACAAAATCGGACAGTATGGCCATTTCGACCGCAGTTGGAACACTGCAGTTCACGGAAGGGACCGTTGTGGTGGAAAAGGCACTTGGGACACTTGGGCAAGTTTCCACTGTAAGCTTTTGGCGGGGCTGGAGCAGCTGGAGTAGTCGGGGTGGTGGCAGCATGGACCGCCACAATTTGTTGGTACCTTGAGGAGGTTTGAGTTCTCTTGCCTTTCATCTTATCCCATCGCTTCCTCTTTCTATCAGATGAAGCGGGCGGTGCAGTGGTTGTTGTGGTTGCTGTCGCCGGAGTGGAGGGGATTTCGTGGTTGATCAGACTCTGGGCCAATTCCTTGGCGCTATCAAAAGTTGTAGGGCGTGAAGCTAGAACATTTCCTTGATATGGGGGCACCAAACCCCAAATGTACCGTTCAATCTTCTTGTTCTCTGTAGGGATCATATTGGGGCACATGGCTGCCAAGTAGCAAAACCTGGCCGTATAAGCTGTTATATCGGTCCCCTTCATCTTGAGGTTCCAGAGTTCTTCCTCAAGTTTCTGAATTTCGCCCCTAGGGCAATACTCTCCTCTCATGAGGTCCTTCAGAGTGTCCCAGCCCATAGCATTGGCTGTGACCAAGGAAAGTGAACTAACATGGCCGTTCCACCATGTTAAGGCCCTGTTGGTAAGGGTAGCAGTAGCGAACTTGATTTTGCTCTCCTCGGGACAAGAGCACATCTCGAACACAGCTTCGGTTCTTTCGAACCATCGAGATAATGTCAGAATTCCTCCAGTACCATCGAAGAAGGTGGGCTTACAGTTCATGAAATCCTTATAAGTACATCCCTGCACTCGATGATGGACTTCACCGAACCTGGAGTTACCACCGCTCGCATCCCCAGAATTCATTTGGGCCATGGCTGCTGTCACGGCCGCAGTTACCACTGTTTGAAATAACACCGGATCGATCTGTGGAGGAGGGGGTGGCGGAGTAGGGGTTTGAGTTGCAGGTCTTCCTCTGGCGGGACGCTTTCGTGGAGGCATCCTTTACTGGAAGAAGTATAGAAATGATAGCAATAGTAAAGGCCTATTACGAATATAAATAGAGTGTTTCGTGGACTAAATTAACATAATCCAAGATCAAGATGAGAGTTATAGGAATAGAGAAATCAACTGCCAATATATTGGTATCCATGATGCAACACAAGTTCATGAAAATTTGACCTAGCAATAGGTCTTACATCATACCATAGAGAAAAGGTTTGGTAGTTTAGAGGTTTGACTAGAGTACTTTCAAGCTAGGAATGTTTACAGATAATAGATCTATGGAATATAGAGTGGATAGGTTAATCCATTAAACAAAAGATAGAGGTAACTAGACGTCTTCTACTGGCGACGGTTACCTGTCGGGTGAATCCTCAGTTCTGCTAGCTGACGCATAACTTCTTGAAGGTGTCTATCATGAGTCCCTTGGCGTGCACGGAGTTCTCTAACTTCAGCTCGGGATGCAGCCAGCTGGTGCTGCAGAGCCTCGTTAGTCCTCCTTGTCATGTCCATGGCTTCTTCGAGTTGGCGGATGCGAACTGTGTTGAGATTTGAGTTGACATCCACTTCCACAACTCGACCTATTGCAGCTTGACCTTGCTCGACATTCCTGGCAATCCTTCGGATCATGATGGGCAGAATCTGATCTGCTGATCCACCTTTGTTTATGTTGTAGAAACTTCGGTCTCCATTGTATGGCGTGGGCTGACCCTGCTCTTCGCTCCATCTGTGCAAAGATATGGCCCACGTAGGAGTGGGGCCCTGAAATGTCGGACGGGGGTTGGGGTTTGGGACTCCAGGGGGTAGGTTATTAACTTCTGGCTCGGAGTCGGAGTTATCCGGAAAGCCTTCTGCTCGGTGGTCATCCAAGGGGATTGGGTGATCATCGTCTGACTCTTCACTGAGCCATCCCCCATTACCCTGGTTTGGGTAGTACGGGTCGCCAGGAGGGTGGAAGCCAGCCATGGTATCTATGTGAGAAAAGGGGAAAAGAAGGTTAATAGGCGTACTAACCTAAATTACTTATAAGACGGTCGTCACGAGTTGGACCAATACTTGCATAATGCATACTAATTACATGTGATTGAGGCAGGATAGTCCGTCAAATAAGTGACCCTAACTCTAAATCCACAACCAAACAAGGAACAGGAAGTAAGGCAAAGATCACAGATTCTAAGTCTATAACGCCCTAGTCACATGTAACCGGAAGGTATCCATTTAGCAACTATCGCTCCATCAGTAACGACCCTTTTTAGTTCTCACAGATGTTAATTTTTTTTTTAGAGGTACAGAATACTCCTATAGTATTCTAATGTTAACGTTATTGTGGTAGTGTTGGTAAGTTTTAGACTTGTTGCAATACCACGACCAAACTTAGGCACATGTTAGTCACTCCCAGGAAGACGTAGTTGATCAGGCTACATCCCCCTGAATGTGACTATATGTCTCTAAGCTCAATTGTGCTATCCGACAATCTTAATACTTTTGTTTGGTTCTAGGACGATACTGACTTCTGTGTTTTATAGTGATGTGTGCATATATACTTAGTTAAATCTTTTAGATACTTAACAGTATATATTCTTGGTTAGAGTGTTTTAGTCCCGAAGTGTTTATAGTTCGTATATCTTTTATAGGTTGATATACTTGATTCACTATAAACAATGCTCTGATACCAATCTGTCACACCCCAAAACCGATAACGGTGGAATACGTTTCGGGGTGGATGACGTAGTGTACAGTATCATCACAATTGTATAATAGTAAAAACAAGAATCATACAACCATTTCATTTACATAGTAAGTGTATTTACAAGTGTGTTTTGTAATGTTTGACAAACACCAAAAGTAAACAAAAACAAGAGATGGGTCTTGTATCCTCCATCTTCTCCAAAAATTGTTGTTGTACCTGTCTATCTTTGACCAGAAGATACAAGTTATTTTGAAAAGAATATCAGCATAAAGCTGGTGAGTTCATAAGATTTTTAGTGTGAGTACTTGTATAAAAAGCATTAGAGTCATTATTATGAAAACTGAAGTTTGAAATCATAAATAGTGGTGAAACCTAGAAAATCCCATATTCTCCAGAACATTAAGTAGTGTAATATAGTGAGTTATTCTTAGAGTATGTAATAGTGGTGCAGCATCCTTTAGTATTAGATACTTATTTACTTCGGGATATTACTTCATCTTTCTTTTAGCATTTTAGTGCGGTTATAGTGTCTGTCTAGTATATTCCCAATAGTGTGAGTAATAGCGAACCCCCATGACCTTCCCAGTCATGAATAGTGTAGTAGAGTAAAAGCATCCCTGGGCCTGAGCGGCTCGGACTGAAGTTATCAGTCGGGATGTAATAGCGTCTGCCCCGTATAGATCTATACATATAGTGTCGTCTTCCCGTCGGAAAACTCCGGGCATAGTGAATAGCATATAGAGTACCCTGTAGTGGATTAGTGAGTTATCTCATGATTAGTGCATTCTCTTGTATTATAGTGTAGTAATCTTTCGTATAACTTGTATTGTATTCTCTTATTAGTGTATTGCTTCATAATATAGAGAATTATAGTAGTGTAGAGTAATAGTGGAAACTAGGGATAGAGTCCTTAACTATACCCATTATAGTTAATTTAGTGTATGTGGTTCTAATCAAGTAGTGATTCAGGTAATTAATGAATTAAGAAGTACCCATAATCTGTACTAATATATGAGATATATAATTAAGAAATCAATGATAGTCGGATGGATAACTACTACCCTAAGTCCACAATCAAACAAGAAACAGGAAATAAGGCGAGCTATCGATCCTAAGTCTTTCAAGTCTTACTTATATAAATATATTAGTATGATTACATTCTCATAAAGAGTTTTATTTAACAAAAGTATTGTACGAAAGGAACATTTAAAACTTGTTTGTTAATCCAAGATATTTTTGAAAACAATTGACTTATTTATAAAGCATAGTGATAAATCACATGTGATTTGAACTACAGATTGGGAATCACATGTGATTAACTCTGAAATCTGAAAAATAGTTCTGTATAACTTTTCATAAACATGTATATTCAACTTGTATCTCCCCCCTAAAACATATAAAACATTTGAAAGGTTCATTAAGGGGTATGAACTCACCTGAAATCGCGGAAATCGAGTGAATCGGGTAAATCGGGTAAAAGTGTTGATTGAGCGTTTGGTACCCAATAACCTCTTGAGCACCTCCTAGGACCCTAATGTCATATGAAATATGTATTTTGCAAGAAGTTAATCATCTTATGCTTTTCATTATAGTATTTGGACATTCTAGCCTCGTTTTCGGGGTTTTAAGGCTTAGAAGGGGTTCCCGGGAGTGGTACAAAGTCATGAATGATTTACGGGAGGGTTCACGAGCTCACTACCTTGGAGTTTATGGCCCAAAAGCCATCCTTTGAGATTTTACGGCCGTAAACCCCCTAGGTTTGGCCGTAAACTCTTGTGGCACTCCAATGTGTATGGTTAAGGTCTTATTTCACTTCCTTGATTTAGTGGTATGTGTCTTGGGCTATTTTAAGGGATTAAACATCATAATTTGTGACATTTTTGGGGAGTTTACGGCCAAGAATTGTTCTTGGGCCGTAAACTCTTGTAAACCCTTCAAGATGTATGTTTTATTGGTACAACAAAGCCTCATACACCTTAGATAAATTCTAGAAGGCCATATAGTGAGTTTGGGACAATTTGGCATATATTTTTGGGGAGTTTACGGCCCAAGAACATCCTTGGCCGTAAACTCTTCATTTTGTGTCCAAATGTGAAGTTTAATGGTACAACACACTTCCAAAGGCCTTAGCTAAAATCCTTATATGCATTTGAGGGGTTTTGGGACTTATTTGACACAAAATATGGGTGTTTACGGCCCAAGCTTAGCCTTGGCCGTAAACTCCTCTTTTTGCCATCAAATGATGTTGTTTGATGCATTTAAGCCTTCCTTGTTGTCAAGTCTAAATTGCCAAACACCCTAGATGAGTTTTTGGGACATTAAACAAGTGTTTTTGGGGTGTTTGAGGTGTTTACGGCCTAAGCACATGCTTGGGCCGTAAACTCCTTTTTGCATGTCTAATCCATGTGTTTTAGTGTCCAAACCCTTCTAGATACATGCCTTAATTAGTATACTAGCTTAACATGAGGAAAAACTTGACCTTTGGCATGATTTTGGGGGTTTACGGCCTAAGGAGCTTCTTAGGCCGTAAACTCCTTTATGGTCCTTGATTCTCATCATTTTGGACTCTAAAAGCAGTAAAGTATGATTAGATTAAGTTAGGGGATGAATCCTTATGTTTGGAAGTCAGAAATTCGCGGATTTGGAGTCGATTTCGGGTCTAGAGAGAGAAAGTAGTGAGAGAGAGGTGTAATTGTGGTAAAAGAGTCCAATTGAAGTGTTCAAGTGTTTTTATATGTCTCGGGTATTGTACCCGATACACGGCTACTCGATGCTAAAGTTTAACGGGGTTAAAACTTTTTACCCGGGTGAAGTGGTTGAAAAGTAATATAACTTTATTTAGTTAAACAGGGTTAACATTTGCAAGTTATAATTACTCATGATAATACCGGAACATATAATTAACTAAATATTTATTTATTGACGACCCGAACAATACCGAGAAATAACATATAATGACGCATTTTGTTAGTGAAAATAGGGTTTGTAACGGGAATAGATTTAGGGTTGTCACATGTTTCCTCTCCACCATTTTCATGAATCAGAGAGAAACCTTATGACACTTAGACTTATTGGTGTATGAGTTCCTATCCATGTGAATTGTCAAAACCATAGTCACAAGACAAGGATAATGACAAATACAAACTCATATGGACTGAACTCAATCTTAATTTCTTGCCACTTGGTAGCACAAGGGCCTACCATTGCTTCCAAGTTGTTGTGCAACACATTGAGAACTCTAAGAACTCATATGCAAAGCCAACTCTAACTGGAATGGGCACAGAATATGTCAACACGATAGGTTATAAACCTCAAGTCGTGTGCTAGTGAAGAACTTCAGGTTTCATTCTTGATTAGTTCTTGAGAATTTCAAGACCTTTAAGACTCCCACTGTCCTCTTGACCTATAAGACTCCCTTGTCAAACATCCAAGAGATAGTGCGGATTCTAATCAAGACAAACACTTCACACAATTGGCCTAAGTTGGTCTTTGTTTTATCCAAAACATCACAACTTACCAATTTCAAATGTACAAGAGTAGAAAACTTTTACTCTTACATTTGTCAAGTGTTTTAACCCTTCTTTAAGGACATGTCACTCAAATTACAATCTTGGAGTATGACTCTAAGACTTGTATTGGAACGAAGTATGACTCATCTTCTTGATTTAACCATTTCAACAATTCAAGATCCCTTCTTCTTAGTCATAAGAATGCACTAAGACTTCCTTAGAGAACTAATTTTGATATGGTTTCTTAATCATTAAGATGATCACAAAACTGATACTAAAGTACTCTCCCATCTTTTCAGATTTGAGAAACTTTTATCCTTTTTCCTAACTTGATTCTCCTTATTCGCTCTGCCTTACATTGGAACATTTTCCAATGTCTCAGAGTTACACTTAAGCTTGTAAGTATAATCATATTTACTGAGCTTTAGTAAACTATGACGAATAGCCTTATATCCTTTGTGGTGGACTTAATCAGTGCACATGACTATGTACTCGATCCCTTAGTCCATTACTTGACTCACACATCCATGTGAACAAATAATTAGTCTTAATTTTTCCAATACTTGAAAGTTCTCATCCATCATGCTATACAACTTGCATGATTCCAAGTCCCGGTCCAATTGGGACTTTGGATGATGAGAATCTTTCCTTATTTGGTAAATTTAGACATTACCACAAATGAAGGAATCAATTTCATACTTCCACTCTTGCTATTAATGGAATCATATAAGCAACAATTTTTTCCTCAAATGCCATTGTAAGGATATTTTAAAATAAATAAAACCAAAATTTTTCTTTTATTTTAAAACTATGCGGAAAAACTTATCCTTACAACCCATATGAAAAACTTGTTGTTATCTATTCCTTAGCAATATCTCATAACTCCTAAGAATTAGCTCAAGAATCCGATTTTTCAAACTACGCGATAGAAATCCATCTATGCGATCAGATTCAGCATATTCTTTCTTTAAGTTCCTTTACTTTTCTTTGATTCTTAAAACATTACCATGTGACCCAGTCACATCATGTATCAGGAGTCTCCGAATAGAAACTTAACAGAGTTAGAGTAGTGGACTTTACCTGAAGTAGAGTCAATCTTATTGACCTTAACATCCTTAGGTAAATTTGGCAGCTTCGCAACCAATGCCCCTTCCTTTGGCAATATAAACATATGGACCCTTTGATAATGGTACACGAGACTATCACAGACTTAGACTTTTCTCTTTACCATTTGGTCAACCGAGTTGACTATGGCCGATCCCTTTCCATTGGGAAGAGAATGCTTTTCTGTATTTCCAGTGTCACCATTGTCAATGTCCATAAAGTTTCAGGAAGTTGATCTTAACAATAGATAAGATCATTAAGGGTCTTGTCATAGTCTATTTCATAGGTGTCCCTAAGGAACTCACTATGTGACTTAGAAAGTGATTGAATCACCAACTTTCTCAAGACTTTGACACCCAACTCTCCCGGCTTGTCAATGTGTGACTACATCTCCAAGATGTGATCACATCTAGACCTTGCCTTGCCAATAGGGCTTGAGTGACTTTGAACTTGTGGGTTAGGGAGAATAATTGGAGGAGGAGAAAGAAGTATGATATCCATGGGACATCATCTTCATTAGGAATGCTTGTTTCAAGAGATTTGGGAAGATCATAAATGTCTAAACCAGACATCTTTTGGGAGATATTCAAGATAGTTGATCTAAAGTCCTTAATATGACACCCAATATGAAATATTAAGGCTAGGACCCAACAAACTATTTTATAACTTAGAAGAGGTATGCCGTAATCCAAGCTATAAAACAATTTGAAGGTAGGTGAATGATGATTCACCAATTTCCACCAAGATAAACGAAATGTATTATTAGGTTTTAATTGGATTCGAAACTCCTAGATCTTTTGAGATTCATTGTACTGTTCAATGGCATGTTTCAATCTCGAGTGTGCCCTTCAGGTTTTGTGACTGGGATGCCGAGGATCACAAAACAAGGTGTGAAGTAACCATGCAAATTACTTGGTACCCTTAAGTGTTTACCCCTCAATCGATGTGTCGGTTAACCACACACGCTCCATCGATACTATGATAAACATTAAGTTACCCTTTGCCTACCTTGTTAAATACGAGTTAGTGTGCCGGTTAACCACACACGCTCCACTAACCGACTTAAACAAAGTACAAAGTGCAATTTCATGGATTAGCACCTTATTCACATTTTCCTAAGTAACTAAGATTGGGAATTATTAAGAGTTTAGTTACTTAGTATTTATCATTAATACTTTTAATGAAGGGAGAATTATAGTCATGTCAAACCCGTTCGGCTAACGACCCTCCACCAGTCAAGCAAGCGGTGGGTGAGAGTGGACAGCCATTAAGTTGCCATTTTATAGGCAACAACCTTATACCCACCTTATAGACCGGCTTCGTGAATGAGGCGTACTAGCGGTAAGACCTACTTTACTCTTATACATATAAATATTATTAACTTATAATATTATAAAGTATAAGGGTTGAATTTTAACTTTTAAAATTCTAAGGGCTAACTTGGAATTAAAGTATTCATAAGAGAAAACTTTACAAATTCCAAAACATGAGGGCAAGTTTTGAAACTATTCAAAACTAATTAATTCCATAACTTATGTATTTAAAGTAGTTTTAATCCAAAAACTCTTCAAGTTCCATAACTTGTGGACAAATTATGGAAGACTTTAAACTAATAAAGAATTAACCTTTTCTTTATTTTATAACTTATGGAATTAATTAAGGTTACATATTTTATTTATTTATTTATTAATGAAGTGACTCTTGAACCTCCATAACTTAAGGACAAGACTCTTCATCTTTTGTAACCATTGCCAACTTTTATGAGTTTTTATGAAACTTAAATGTGACTTTTCATATAACTTGAGGACAAGTTACAAAAACACATTTTAGAATCAACTCTTAGATTAATTTGGATTGAAAACAATTTTTTCACTCAACTTTTCTATTAATCTAAGCAACTCATAAGAACAAGATAATTCAAATCAAACTTTTTCATGTAATTAGTCTAACCTTTAAACTAATACAAAACATGAATCTATTGACAATTATCTTTGAAAATGGATTAGCATGAACATTACCACATTAAAAAACAAGTTTATAAGTTCAAAAACAACTTAGGGTAATGTTCCTAGTCCATTTCTAGCCAAAAAAACTCGAAAATATGCTGTCTGGGGTCCAACTCGTCGAGTGCATGAACACAACTCGGCGAGTTGGATGCATTTTGCCTTGGACTCGTCGAGTCCCTTCATGGACTCGGCGAGTCAGCTGGGGTGACAGCATCAAAACTCGATTTTTCAGGTTCTATTGCAGGTATAACAAGAAAACAAGCCTAGGCTCTGATACCACTGTTGGGTTATGAGCATTCTAACACTCCTAAGTGTACATGCAACCCTAAATACCTTGGATCTATGTTTTCTCTATTATACATGCAAATATAAACATCCAAGGTATTATCCTAATCTAGCATACAATATTATCAATATAACAAGTTAGAATACATACCTCTTGATGGTGCTTGTCTTCATGAAGCTTGAGTGCTTAGTGCCCCAAGTGTGACACCTCAAATGGTTCACACAACACCATAAGCACTTGGAATAACTTAGAGAGAAATTAGAACACTTCATGAAATCGTCTAGCCCTCATTCACACACATAGTGTTAGTCCCGATTTCTTGAGCCATGGGTTTCTTTTATATGGTGGCTATTAGGGTTACACCATGTAACTCATGACTTTACCCATTCCTTATGCTCCATGGATTTTAACCTCCATGGAGTATCCATGGGTCACCCCATGGACTTAGTCCAACATAAGGAATCTTGGATCACAAGCCCACACATATAAGAATGAATGATTTACACAATCAACCCATATATTTAATTAGTCTTCTTTTGATCACTTAATTAATTCCAAATTAATTCTTGATCAATACTAATTAAATAATCTCATTATTCTTATTATTAATATACTAGAACTTATAATATATTAATAACCGTAAGTGTCTTATTTCTCTCATTATAGTCTATCCAAGTGCATGATGCCATGCAACCTAAATGGACCATGCCGGGTCGGGTCAAGTCTTACCAATTATAGTTATGGACTTAGACATTAATCCAACAATATAAAGCTCTGCCACCCTTGGCTTCTAAGTTCTTGTGCATTCCCATAAGGGATTCACCCGCCACATTTTTAGGTTTCAAGGCTTCAAGTTGAGCCTCCTGAATTTGTGTAGACAAGTGTGAAACTCCTAGATCTTTTCAGATTCATTGAACTGTTCAATGGCATGTTTCAATCTCGAGTGTGCCCTTCAGGTTTTGTGACTGGGATGCCAAGGATCACAAAACAAGGTGTGAAGTAACCATGCAAATTACTTGGTACCCTTAAGTGTTTACCCCTCAATCGATGTGCCGGTTAACCACACACGCTGCATCGATACTATGATAAACATTAAGTTACCCTTTGCCTACCTTGTTAAATACGAGTTAGTGTGCCGGTTAACCACACACGCTCCACTAACCGACTTAAACAAAGTGCAAAGTGTAATTTCATGGATTAGCACCTTATTCACATTTTCCTAAGTAACTAAGATTGGGAATTATTAAGAGTTTAGTTACTTAGTATTTATCATTAATACTTTTAATGAAGGGAGAATTATAGTCCTGTCAAACCCGTTCGGCTAACGACCCTCCACCAGTCAAGCAAGCGGTGGGTGAGAGTGGACACCCATTAAGTTGCCATTTTATAGGCAACAACCTTATACCCACCTTATAGACCGGCTTCGTGAATGAGGCGTACTAGCGGTAAGACCGACTTTACTCTTATACATATAAATATTATTAACTTATAATATTATAAAGTATAAGGGTTGAATTTTAACTTTTAAAATTCTAAGGGCTAACTTGGAATTAAAGTATTCATAAGAGAAAACTTTACAAATTCCAAAACTTGAGGGCAAGTTTTGAAACTATTCAAAACTAATTAATTCCATAACTTATGTATTTAAAGTAGTTTTAATCCAAAAACTCTTCAAGTTCCATAACTTGAGGACAAATTATGGAAGACTTTAAACTAATAAAGAATTAACTTTTTCTTTATTTTATAACTTATGAAATTAATTATGGTTACATTATTTTTTTTTTATATTTATTTAATGAAGAGACTCTTCATTTTTTTGTAACCTTTGCCAACTTTATGAGTTTTATGAGTCTTTAATGTGACTCTTCATGTAACTTGAGGATAAGTTACACAAACACATTTTATACTCAACTCTTAGATTAAAATGGATTGAAAACAACTATTTCATTCAACTTTTCTATTAATCTAAGAAACTCATAAGAACAAGATAATTCAAATCAAACTTTTTCATGTAATTAGTCTAACCTTTAAACTAATACAAAACATGAATCTATTGACAATTATCTTTGAAAATGGATTAGCATGAACATTACCACAATAAAAAACAAGTTTATAAGTTCAAAAACAACTTAGGGTAATGTTCCTAGTCCATTTCTAGCCAAAAACCTCGAAGATATGCTGTCTGGGGTCCAACTCGTCGAGTGCATGAACACAACTCGGCGAGTTGGATGCATTTTGCCTTGGACTCGTCGAGTCCCTTCATGGACTCGGCGAGTCAGCTGGGCTGACAACATCAAAACTCGATTTTTCAGCTTCTATTGCAGGTATAACAAGAAAACAAGCCTAGGCTCTGATACCACTGTTGGGTTATGAGCATTCTAACACTCCTAAGTGTACATGCAACCCTAAATACCTTGGATCTATGTTTTCTCTATTATACATGCAAATATGAACATCCAAGGTATTATCCTAATCTAGCATACAAAATAATGGATATAACAAGATAGAATACATACCTCTTTGATAGTGCTTGTCTGCATGAAGCTTGAGTGCCTAGTGCCCCAAGTGTGACACCTCAAATGTTTCACACAACACCATAAGCACTTGGAATAACTTAGAGAGAAATTAGAACACTTCATGAAATTTTCTAGCCCTCATACACATATATAGTCACGATTTCTTGAGCCATGGGTTTCTTTTATATGGTGGCTATTAGGGTTACACCATGTAACTCATGACTTTACCCATTCCTTATGCTCCATGGATTTTAACCTCCATGGAGTATCCATGGGTCACCCCATGGACTTAGTCCAACATAAGGAATCTTGGATCACAAGCCCACATATATAAGAATGAGTGATTTACACAATCAACCTATATATTTAATTAGTCTTCTTTTGATCATTTAATTAATTCTAGATTAATTTTTGATCAATACTAATTAAATAATCTCATTATTCTTATTATTAATATACTAGAACTTATAATATATTAATAACCGTAAGTGTCTTATTTTCTCTCATTATAGTCTATCCAAGTGCATGATGCCATGCAACCCAAATGGACCATGCCGGGTCGGGTCAAGTCTTACCAATTATAGTTATGGACTTAGACATTAATCCAACAATTATAACCCTGTATTAGGACCTTTAGAGGTCCAGAATGTCCCATGCCTGTGTATTTCGGGAATTAAGAGAGGTTTTGGATTGGAATCCTTATGCCTTAAATCAAAAGGTAAATTACAAGTCTTGGGGTGTAGCATGAGCACCTAAATGAAGGTCTTACGTGTTGTACCAGCTTAGGAGGACCAGACCTATGAATGGTTGGGAGAATACTGATCTCAGGAAGTAGTTTGATCGACTGCATGGCATGGACTCGCCGAGTTCGATGAACAGACTCGGCGAGTAGCTTGGAGATTAACTGGGACTCGTCGAGCTGTTCTTCAGACTCGGCGAGTGGAGTCGGGGTGGCCCCGCGATTCTTCCACGAGGAACTCGTCGAGTCAAGAGGGATACTCGATGAGTAGAAAGGGAACATCAGGATTTGGTGAGGACGTCTAGACTCGCCGAGTCGCCTTAGCACTCGCCGAGTCCAGTCAAGTTGACCGTTGACCGTTGACCGATGACCAGAGTTGACCTACATGTGATTTCTTAGGGTCAGTGTCTTGAAAGATAAAAGTATTAATAAGGGATATATGATATTATAGGGAGTCTGTAGCTCGGCGGATCGAGTGCGAGTGATTTCAGGAGTCGCTAGCTTTCATTACCCACGAGGTGAGTCTTCTCACTATACTGTACCCGGAAGGGTTTGACTGTGTGACCGGAAGGTCAGATATGATATGTGTTATAAGTGCTATAAATGGAAAGGTAATTGCTATGCGTGCTATGTATGTTTATATGGGCCGGAAGGCAATATGTTATGTGACTGAAAGGTCGGATAGGATATATGATATATGTGCTATATGTGTTAGGATAAATGTATTATTTACTGCGTATGTTTATGGGTCGGAAGGCAATATGTTATGGGCCGGAAGGCAATATGTTATGGGCCGGAAGGCGATTATCTCAAGGGCCGGAAGGCGATTGTGTTGTGGACCGGAAGGTCAGGGCCTGGAAAGGCGTATATGCGTAAGTAGTATACTGGGGAACTCACTAAGAATTTATGCTTACAGTTGTTATGTATGTGTTTCAGGTACTAGCGAGGACCGTGGGAAGGCGCCGGCATGACGCGTACACACTGTTGATGTTTTGAGATCTTGGGGATTTTATGATTGTAATTTGATATGAAATTTGGAATAATTATATTTGGTTGAAATAAATCACTTACTTTAAATGAAAATTTTGTTTGGAAATTTGCGTTGTTACACAAGTTGGCTTTGCATTTAAGTTCTGAGAGTTCTCAATTGGTTGCATAACAACTTGGAAGCAATGACAGGCCCTTGTTCTACCTGGTGGCAAGAAGTTAAGACTGCACAAGTACAATCCATAAGAGTGTGGATTTGTCACTAACCTTGTCTTGTGATTATGGTTTTGACAAATTCACATGGATAGGAACACATATACCACAAAATCTAAGTGTCATAAGACTTCTCTCCGATTCATGAAAATGATGGTGAGGAAATGCTTCCACCAAGTAGATTTTAAGTATATAACAATTGTAATATTTTCATTCTCAAAGGCGTTAGTGGAGTGTGTGTGATTAACTGACACACTAACATGGACTTGTAAGGAATGGCAAAGGTCTAAACAATTAAGACTGTGATTACGACATCCCTTTTCATAGTTCTGAAACTGTTTAGACACACATGTGTGCTATCTAAGGAAATGTGTATGATTTTGATAATGTTTTATTAAAGTATTTCATACAAGTTATTTTGAAAGAGTTTATCAGCATTAAAGCTGGTGAGTTCATAAGTATTTAGTGTCTATGTTTGTATCAAAATGTTTGAAATAGTGTTTGATGTACGAGTTTGTAAACGTTTGTAGTAAAAGTATGTGAATGTTTGTAAGAGTTTGTAAAAGTTTGTAACTCCTAGAAAATCCCATATTTTCTACTAAAACTAGCCTTCAACCAAGGCACAACTGTTTTGTATGTTTGTTTCTTGTAAAAAGTGTGTAATTTTCCGAAATATAACTATCATTATCAAAATATAGTTTGTACATTAATGTTTAAGTGAAATGATCACCAAATAAATGTAAAGGGTGAATTAATGTAGTACTGTAGTTTTGTATTATAGGAACTACTGTTGTACTAAGTACCTTAAACCGGATTTATATCAAGGTATTATGTGATTAATTGTACCATACTATCGACTGGAAAACACGACAATGTAAGTCGTGAAAAGGTATGACATTTGGCACCCGAAGACCTGCCGGTCCCACTGTAGCTAGCAGTAAGGCGTAGGTTAGTCAATCCAGTATAGATCTATACACAAACTCACGTTCTCCGTCCAGGAGATTCTGGTTACAACTCGGGCCATAACAATGAAGGCATGCTTCGATACAGTGGATCACATTTATGTAATCATATACTTGTATATGTAGTGTATGTAGTTGTGTAATGAATGTATTGTTTCTCATTATAGTATAGTTGTATATGTTCTCATCATAGTATAGTTGTATATGTTCTCATAGTAGTAAGTAATGACTCATGAATGAAATGAATCTTGTATGGATCATTGGACTAGAAGTAGTCAGTAGTATAACCCTAAACAATACCTATTATAGTTTATTAGTAGACTTGTTTGTATGACTGAATGTACTGAACTAAGATAAAAGTCTTTATATCTATACATATATACATAATGTATAACTAAGGATTCAACGACACTCGGACAAACAACTGGGTACTTTAAGACCAAAACCAAAAAAGGACAGGAGGTAAAGTGGGTTATCTCTCCTAAGTCCTTCAAACGTTATTTATATAACTATATATGTAGTAGACATGGTTTTAACATTATATATGTTTGAAAACTGTAAAAGAAAGGTTTAGTATACAAAAGTGAATTTGATAAAGAGTTTGAAATGTAACATAGTTTGATGAATAGTTTGAAGTCATTTGTTTGGTAAAACAGTTTAAAGTATGAAAAATCCATTTGTATGCTAGTTATTAATCACATGTGGTTGATCTAATAACTAACATGTTTCAACTTGTATTCCCCCTATAAAGCATTTAAAAACATTTCAAAGGTTAATTAAGGGGTATGAACTCACCTGTAGTGAGTGGTTTGTATGGAAGTGTCGGACAAGGTGCTAGGTGTCAAGTGAAGACTTGAACACACACAATGATCCTAGTTATCATATAATAAACATATATGTATCTAATTAGTTAGTTAACAAGTAATTAATCAAGTTAAGACATCGTAGGACATGGAAATACTTTCATTCAAGTGCTATAGGTACCAAAGGGTTGCATCTAAGGGTTGTATGGCATGACATTGGAGTTTATGGCCCAAGAACCAATCCTTATGGAGTTTATGGCCCATCACCATTTCCCCATAAGTTTATGGCCGTAAACTCATGGTTATATGTGCCATATTGTGTTTTGAGGTCTTACAAATCATGCTTGAACATCCAATGATCAAGTCCAAGCCTTAGGAAAGCATTAGGGCACAATAAGACTACTTTGTAGAGTTTACAGCATAAGGACCATATCCTTTGTGTTTACGGCCATAAAATCTTATGGGGACTTTTTTTTATTGTTGTTTAAGGTATTAAACACTTCTAGGAAGTATCAAGGTTGGAATCCAAGGACCACTCCTTATGGAGTTTACAGCCCATGACGTTAGAGTTTATAGGTACCAAAGGGTTGCATCTAAGGGTTATATGGCATGCCATTGGAGTTTATGGCCCAAGGACCACTCCTTATGGTGTTTACAGCCCATGACCATTTCCCCATGAGTTTATGGCCACAAAATCATGGTTATAAGTGCCATATTGTGTTTTGAGGTCTTACAAATCATGATTGAACATCCAATCATCAAGTCGAAGCCTTAGGAAAGCATTAGGGCCACAATAAGACTACTTTGTAGAGTTTACGGCCTAAGGACCATATCCTTATGTGTTTACGACTGTAAACACTTATGTGGACTTGTTTTGATTGTTGTTTAAGGTCTTATAGACTTCTAGGAAGGATCAAGGTTGGCATCTAAGGCTTAGGTAGGGACTAGGGTCCATTTAGCCACCTTAAGAAGTGTTTACGGCCCAAGAACATCCTTGGCTGTAAACTCCTTTGTTCTTATGATTCTTGATGATTTTTAAGTGTTATCAAGTTCATATTAAGCACACAAGAAGCTAGGGAAAGTGTACTTACAAGATAGAAGCTTGATTTGGGGTTTAAGGTCCAAGAACACTAGTGTGTGTTCTTGGTGTTTTGAAGAACACTTGAAGATCTAGTTGAAAAGCAAGAATGAATGGATGAAATGATGTATAACTACTACATGTTAGGTTATAACAACAAATCAAGTCGAGAAACACTTACGTTTTGGGGAGATCGGGTGAAGAATGGGATGATAGTTGAGAGAGAATGGGGAGTATTCTTGAGTGTGGAAGTGAGAAATGAAGAGTTTGGGGAGTAAAATCATGCCTAAGGTATGAGTTGATGGCCATGGGGGAGTTTAAGGCGGAAACTCCAAAAGTTTGGCCGTGAACTCTTTTTTAGGGTGCAATGGGTGGGTTTGCTACTTCATGAACCGAGACGGTACTTCCTTTCTTTCATTCGTTTGAAGAATAAATAATAAAAACACTCAAACAGACTTTTAAATTAGCTAACAATTATTAGAAAATGTAATTTACTTTTAATTGAAGTTATTGACTTTAGAGTTTGTACGAATGATAATTTCAGGTTGTCACATCATTCCCCCGTTAAAGGGAATTTCGTCCCGAAATTAGAGTTTAAGCAAATAAAATAGTTACAAACAGCTAAGCAAACAGATGAGGATATTTCAATTTCATTTGATCTTCGCGCTCCCATGTAAATTCCGGTCCTCACTTGGCATTCCAGTGAACCTTCACAATCGGGATACAACTTTGTTTCGTCTGCTTGACCTCACAGTCCATGATCTTTACAAGTTCTTCCACGAAGTTAAGGCTGTCGTTGATCTCGATCTCGTCGAGTGGTATTACAAGAGTCTCTTCGGACAGACACTTTTTCAAGTTAGAGATGTGGAATGTAGAATGTACGTTGCTAAGTTCATTGGGTAGATTGAGTTTGTAAGTTATAGGGCCGATTCTAGTGAGAATCTTGAAAGACCCTATGTATCTTGGATTGAGCTTCCCACACTTTCCAAAGCGTATCAAGCCCTTCCAGGGTGAGACTTTCAATAGAACGCGATCTCCCACCTGGAATTCCAAAGGTTTCCTGCGTTTGTCTGCGTAGCTCTTCTATCGGTCTCTAGAGGCTTTCAATCGTTCACGAATCTGAATGATCTTCTCTGTCATTTCCCGAATGATTTCCGGACTTGTGAGATTGCTGTCGGGTAGGGATAAAAGTGGGTCCAAACCTAGACCGGATGGATGCGGACTCGGAAAACCCGAAATTGGTTAATGAGATTTTGAAGAATTGAAAACCGGACCGGTATATAGGAACCTGTTCCAAGTAAAGTGGGTCTAGAACCGAAAAACCTGGAAACATCAAAGTAGGTAGGTTAGAACTGGATAAAGTGGGTTTAGAACTGGAAAACCCGGAAAAACCGGAATTTTTTGGTAATTACTTACTACTTAGTGGGTTGAACTTTGAAAAATTTCATATTAATATCCTAACTTTGGGGGATCGTAACTCATTGAATATGAAACCAAAATTAACAAAATTATAGTTTAAAATCATGTACAAACTATAAAATAAACTCTAGAAAAAACCGCATGTCAAATCCCTACTGTCGGGCACTCGTCCTATAGCTAAATAGGTGTCACTTACCTCAACCCAACACAGAGGGGATCTGCACTTCCGGCCATGGAGGACTTGGAATGGAGCAATCTTGATGCTCGTGTGATAACTGTTATTGTAGGAAATTTTAACAAGGGGTAAGTGAGTATCCCATGCCTTCCCAAAGTCGATCACACAGGCTCTCAACATATCTACCAGTGTTTGGATGGTTTTCTCACTTTGTCCGTCGGTCTGAAGATTGTAGCCTGTACTCATGTCCAGCCTCGTTCCTAGTGAACTTTGTAGGGACTGCCAGAACTCGAAGTGAACCAACTATCTCTATCGGAGATAATGGATATAGGAACACCATGCAGTCGGACGATTTCCCTAATGTATGTTCTTGTAAGCTTATCCATCTTTTCAGTTTATTTGATAGGCTTGAAGTGTCCAGACTTGGTCAATCTATCGATGATGACCCATATGGTATCAAGTCCACCCGTTGTCTTGGGCAACTTGGTTATGAAATCCATAGTGATCCGCTCCCAATTCCATTATGGTATCTATGGTTGTTGCAGCAAACTGGAGGGTTTCTGGTATTCGACCTTAACCTTTGCTCAAGTAACGCATTTACTCACAAAAGTAGCAATCTCTACTTTCATGTTAGGCTACCAATATAACTTTCTAAGATCCAGATACATCTTATCTGAACCTGGGTGAATGAAATACCGAGTATTGTGTGCCTCGGTCATGACCAAGTCTCGGAAGCCACCGTGTTTCGGTGTCTGGATCCGGTCCATGAAATATATGTTGGGTTATGAGCATTCTAACACTCCTAAGTGTACATGCAACCCTAAATACCTTGGATCTATGTTTTCTCTATTATACATGCAAATATGAACATCCAAGGTATTATCCTAATCTAGCATACAATATTATCAATATAACAAGATAGAATACATACCTCTTGATGGTGCTTGTCTTCATGAAGCTTGAGTGCTTAGTGCCCCAAGTGTGACACCTCAAATGGTTCACACAACACCATAAGCACTTGGAATAACATAGAGAGAAATTAGAACACTTCATGAAATCATCTAGCCCTCATTCACACACATAGTGTTAGTCCCGATTTCTTGAGCCATGGGTTTCTTTTATATGGTGGCTATTAGGGTTACACCATGTAACTCATGAATTTACCCATTCCTTATGCTCCATGGATTTTAACCTCCATGGAGTATCCATGGGTCACCCCATGGACTTAGTCCAACATAAGGAATCTTGGATCACAAGCCCACACATATAAGAATGAATGATTTACACAATCAACCCATATATTTAATTAGTCTTCTTTTGATCACTTAATTAATTCCAAATTAATTCTTGATCAATACTAATTAAATAATCTCATTATTCTTATTATTAATATAGTAGAACTTATAATATATTAATAACCGTAAGTGTCTTATTTCTCTCATTATAGTCTATCCAAGTGCATGATGCCATGCAACCCAAATGGACCATGCCGGGTCGGGTCAAGTCTTACCAATTATAGTTATGGACTTAGACATTAATCCAACAGTCTCCCACTTGGATAATTCTAAAACTATTATTGCGTATGACTTCAGGAACCAACTAGCAATCGTAGCTCTCAAAAGCTTCTGTCGAACTCTGACCTTGTAGATGAACTCTGATCTTTGTCAACGACTTGTCCATTAGATAAGGGATCATATATTCCTCCATTCTAGATATCATATGGACTGGGACATGGATTATAATCATTCTCTCTGTCCATTTGTTGTTTCCTGATTTCCGATTTATGACGACTGACTAATTGAACAAATCAAATCAGTCCTGGCCCGACCGAGCACTTCCATTTGTCATCATCAAATCATCGAGGGGCCCACAGATATCGCTTTTATCCCGAAGGTAAAAGGAATGGATAAACTTCGACTCATATGGCTTGTTCTACTACTTGTTGAATCATACACAAAGACACGTTTTATAACATCGAGTTACCAATGCGTTTCGTGTAATCAATGTACTATCAACTCATAGTAACAACTCATATCTCTAGGTTTGAAGAATATAAGATATTATCGTCTCATGATCACTCGTGATAAAATCCATGAAGTGATTCTAATGAGCACGGGTTGAATCCAATACTCAGAACTTATGAGCACTCATGAGTGTTGTAGCCCTTTGTCCAACATCTTAGACCTCTACAAGCCAACCCATGACAGTCTTAATTCATATCTACTTCCAACATATGACCGACTGTGGATGGTTTGAATAACATAGTCATTCTGGAAGAATAACCTAGTTTATTCGGGAAGTCAAAACATGCAAAGTGAAACACAATAATAATTGAATCCAATATGGTCTCAGAGCTTATGAATATAAATAAAACACTTTTTATCTATCACCATATGATTACACATTATTTATTGTATATTGTTTCAGCTATCAACATTATTCTTGAATTTAAAACAATAGTTGTCCCATGCTCCAAGCATGTACACTATGTTTTCTAAACACTAGTCATGCCATACACCAAGTATGCATACTATGTTTGTCTATGATCTTTACTTTGTGAACTAGATCAATTGAACATAATCTTCAATGATTCTCTTTTCACACTCCCAAATCCTTACTGCAAATGCAAGAATTCCAAATTCATGTCATTTACTGAAATCTGTTAGATTCCAAACTTATATGCATTGATCCTCTTGTAATGATTATGCACAAAGTTAGAAAGACTTGGAAACAATCATTACAGAGTATTCCAAAGGAGATTAGCTCCTTAGAAACATCCTTCTTGCATTAAGTTTCCTAACCTTACACAGATTGAAAATTCTAACTTTGAAACATTTCCAGATTCCATTTCGACTATCACTTCTGAACAAGAGTTGCCTCCTTACAGATTATGTCAATATGGTCCTTCCAGAATTATCACTATACTTCCAATTGTCCTTGAGAAACCAGTCTTTGGTAAACCTTAGATTGTCCTTGACAATTGTTTAATCCTTTTAGTCATATCCAGTTCTAAACCTTTTCCCTTCTTAATGCCCCAGGCATTTGGAAATTTTTAGAAAGGATGAATATAGCACATGTAATCGATCCTATATCCGAAGCATATGGGACACGATTCATGACGTCTCACATAAAGACTAAACCAGTCTTTTGCTATAACATTTCCATTTCAATTTGCCAAGTTCTCATAATTCAGATTATGAAAAGGGATGCCGTAATCATAATCGAATTTAAGAACGCAAATAATGGACCCATATACAGAATTTCCTTATGTTGAGCCATTCCAACATGAAATTCATATATATCCTTGACTAAATGACTAAAACCTCACGATCTAAGCTTATAGATTTGAGATGAAGTATAATTTCCTCTCCCTTAATTATAGCAAAACAACTTTTTCCCAATTGAAACCTTTTGTTTTCTATAATTAACATTGCTAGCTTGCAATACTTACCGTAATTATTATGCTCCCACTAACATGATGATTATTAGCATAACACTTATGCTCCCACTAGCTTTGACATATACTCAGAAAGCTCGACTTCTAGAAATCAATACTTTATTGACTTTCTGACCAAAGTTCAGATTTCTGATACTAGATTGTTTTGATAAGACTTTATCAAAAAAAACATACACCTTCCCTTAGATAGCACATTTGTGTGTCTAAACAATTATGAAGAGGGATGCCGTAATCATAATGGTTAGAACTTCTTGCCACTTCTCACAAGTCCAAGTTAGTGTGCCGGTAAACCACACACGCTCCACTAACGACTTTGAGAATGCAAATATCCCAATTGCTATCTAGCTAAAATCTACTTAGTGGAAGTGTTTCCTCACCATCATTTTCATGAATCAGAGAGAAACCTTATGACACTTAGATTTATTGGTGTATGAGTTCCTACCCATATGAATTTGTCAAAACCATAATCACAAGACAAGGATAATGACAAATCCAAAACCATATGGATTGAACTCAATCTTAATTTCTTGCCAGCTGGCAGCTCAAGGGCCTACCATTTCTTCCAAGTTGTTGTGCAACACATTGAGAGCTCTAAGAACTCATATGCAAAGCCAACTTTAACTGGAATGGGCACAGAATATGTCAACACGATAGGTTATAAACCTCAAGTCGTGTGCTAGTGAAGAGCTTCAGGTTTTATTCTTGATTAGTTCTTGAGACTTTCAAGACCTTTAAGACTCCCACTGTCCTCTTGACCTATAAGACTCCCTTGTCAAACATCCAAGAGATAGTGCGGATTCTAATCAAGACAAACACTTCACACAATTGGCCTTAGTTGGTCTTTGTTTTATCCAAAACATCACAACTTACCAATTTCAAATGTACAAGAGTAGAAAACTTTTACTCTTACATTTGACAAGTGTTTCAAACCTTCTTAAAGACATGTCACTCATATTACAATCTTGGAGTATGACTCTAAGACTTGTATTGGAACGAAGTATGACTCGTCTTCTTGATTTAACCATTTCAACAATTCAAGATCCCTTCTTCTTAGTCATAAGAATGCACTAAGACTTCCTTAGAGAACTAATTTTGATATGGTTTCTTAATCATTAAGATGATCACAAAATTGATACTAAAGTACTCTCCCATCTTTTCAGATTTGAGAAACTTTTATCCTTTTGCCTAACTTGATTCTCCTTATTTGCTCTGCCTTACATTGGAACATTTTCCAATGTCTCAGAGTTACACTTAAGCTTGTAAGTATAATCATATTTACTGAGCTTTAGTAAACTATGACGAATAGCCTTATATCCTTTGTGGTGGACTTAATCAGTGCACATGACTATGTACTCGATCCCTTAGTCCATTACTTGACTCACACATCCATGTGAACAAATAATTAGTCTTAATTTTTCCAATACTTGAAAGCTCTCATCCATCATGCTATACAACTTGCATGATTCCAAGTCCCGGTCCAATTGAGACTTTGGATGATGAGAATCTTTCCTTGTTTGGTAAATTTAGACATTACCACAAATGAAAGAATCAATTTCATATTTCCACTCTTGCTATTAATGGAATCATATAAGCAACAATTTTTCCTCAAATGCCATTGTAAGGATATATTTTAAAATAAATAAAATCAAAAATTTCTTTTATTTTAAAACTATGCGGAAAAAAAAAACTTATCCTTACAACCCATATGAAAACCTGTTGTTATCTATTCCTAAGCAGTATCTCATAACTCCTAAGAAGTAGCTCAAGAATCCGATCTTCAAACTACGCGATAGAAATCCATCTACGCGATCAGATTCAGCATATTCTTTCTTTAAGTTCCTTTACTTTTCTTTGATTCTTAAAACATTACCATGTGACCCAGTCACATGATGTATCAGGAATCTGAAAATAGAAATTTAACAGAGTTAGATTAGTGGACTTTTACCTGAAGTAGAGTCAATCTTATTGACTTTAACATCCTTAGGTAAATTAGGCAGCTTCGCAACTAATGACCCTTACTTTGGCAATATAAACATATGGACCCTTTGATAATGGTACACAGGACTATTACAGACTTAGTTTTTCTCTTTACCATTTGTTCAACCGAGTTGACTATGACCGATCCCTTTCCATTGGGAAGAGAATGCTTTTCTGTATTTCCAGTGTCACCATTGTCAATGTCCATAAAGTTTCAGGAAGTTGATCTTAACAATAGATAAGATCATTAAGGGTCTTGTCATAGTCTATTTCATAGGTGTCCCTAAGGAACTCACTATGTGACTTAGAAAGTGATTGAATCACCAACTTTCTCAAGACTTTGACACCCAACTCTCCCGGCTTGTCAATGTGTGACTACATCTCCAAGATGTGATCACATCTAGACCTTGCCTTGCCAATAGGGCTTGAGTGACTTTGAACTTGTGGGTTAGGGAGAATAATTGGAGGAGGAGAAAGAAGTATGATATCCATGGGACATCATCTTCATTAGGAATGCTTGTTTCAAGAGATTTGGGAAGATCATAAATGTCTAAACCAGACATCTTTTGGGAGATATTCAAGATAGTTGATCTAAAGTCCTTAATATGACACCTAATATGAAATATTAAGGCTAGGACCCAACAAACTATTTTATAACTTAGAAGAGGTATGCCGTAATCCAAGCTATAAAACAATTTGAAGGTAGGTGAATGACGATTCACCAATTTCCACCAAGATAAACGAAATGTATTATTAGGTTTTAATTGGATTCGAAACTCCTAGATCTTTTGAGATTCATTGAACTGTTCAATGGCATGTTTCAATCTCGAGTGTGCCCTTCAGGTTTTGTGACTGGGATGCCGAGGATCACAAAACAAGGTGTGAAGTAACCATGCAAATTACTTGGTACCCTTAAGTGTTTACCCCTCAATCGATGTGCCGGTTAAGCACACACGCTCCATCGATACTATGATAAACATTAAGTTACCCTTTGCCTACCTTGTTAAATACGAGTTAGTGTGCCGGTTAACCACACACGCTCCACTAACCGACTTAAACAAAGTGCAAAGTGCAATTTCATGGATTAGCACCTTATTCACATTTTCCTAAGTAACTAAGATTGGGAATTATTAAGAGTTTAGTTACTTAGTATTTATCATTAATACTTTTAATGAAGGGAGAATTATAGTCATGTCAAACCCGTTCGGCTAACGACCCTCCACCAGTCAAGCAAGCGGTGGGTGAGAGTGGACAGCCATTAAGTTGCCATTTTATAGGCAACAACCTTATACCCACCTTATAGACCGGCTTCGTGAATGAGGCGTACTAGCGGTAAGACCGACTTTACTCTTATACATATAAATATTATTAACTTATAATATTATAAAGTATAAGGGTTGAATTTTAACTTTTAAAATTCTAAGGGCTAACTTGGAATTAAAGTATTCATAAGAGAAAACTTTACAAATTCCAAAACTTGAGGGCAAGTTTTGAAACTATTCAAAACTAATTAATTCCATAACTTATGTATTTAAAGTAGTTTTAATCCAAAAACTCTTCAAGTTCCATAACTTGTGGACAAATTATGGAAGACTTTAAACTAATAAAGAATTAACCTTTTCTTTATTTTATAACTTATGGAATTAATTAAGGTTACATATTTTATTTATTTATTTATTAATGAAGTGACTCTTGAACCTCCATAACTTAAGGACAAGACTCTTCATCTTTTGTAACCATTGCCAACTTTTATGAGTTTTTATGAAACTTAAATGTGACTTTTCATATAACTGGAGGACAAGTTAGAAAAACACATTTTATAATCAACTCTTAGATTAATTTTGATTGAAAACAATTTTTTCACTCAACTTTTCTATTAATCTAAGCAACTCATAAGAACAAGATAATTCAAATCAAACTTTTTCATGTAATTAGTCTAACCTTTAAACTAATACAAAACATTAATCTATTGACAATTATCTTTGAAAATGGATTAGCATGAACATTACCACATTAAAAAACAAGTTTATAAGTTCAAAAACAACTTAGGGTAATGTTCCTAGTCCATTTCTAGCCAAAAAAACTCGAAAATATGTTGTCTGGGGTCCAACTCGTCGAGTGCATGAACACAACTCGGCGAGTTGGATGCATTTCGCCTTGGACTCGTCGAGTCCCTTCATGGACTCGGCGATTCAGCTAGGCTGACAGCATCAAAACTCGATTTTTCAGCTTCTATTGCAGGTATAACAAGAAAACAGGCCTAGGCTCTGATACCACTGTTGGGTTATGAGCATTCTAACACTCCTAAGTGTACATGCAACCCTAAATACCTTAGATCTATGTTTTCTCTATTATACATGCAAATATGAACATCCAAGGTATTATCCTAATCTAGCATACAATATTATCAATATAACAAGATAGAATACATACCTCTTGATGGTGCTTGTCTTCATGAAGCTTGAGTGCTTAGTGCCCCAAGTGTGACACCTCAAATGGTTCACACAACACCATAAGCACTTGGAATAACTTAGAGAGAAATTAGAACACTTCATGAAATCGTCTAGTCCTCATTCACACACATAGTGTTAGTCCCGATTTCTTGAGCCATGGGTTTCTTTTATATGGTGGCTATTAGGGTTACACCATGTAACTCATGACTTTACCCATTCCTTATGCTCCATGGATTTTAACCTCCATGGAGTATCCATGGGTCACCCCATGGACTTAGTCCAACATAATGAATCTTGGATCACAAGCCCACACATATAAGAATGAATGATTTACACAATCAACCCATATATTTAATTAGTCTTCTTTTGATCACTCAATTAATTCCAAATTAATTCTTGATCAATACTAATTAAATAATCTCATTATTCTTATTATTAATATACTAGAACTTATAATATATTAATAACCGTAAGTGTCTTATTTCTCTCATTATAGTCTATCCAAGTGCATGATGCCATGCAACCCAAATGGACCATGCCGGGTCGGGTCAAGTCTTACTAATTATAGTTATGGACTTAGACATTAATCCAACAATATAAAGCTCTGCCACCCTTGGCTTCTAAGTTCTTGTGCATTCCCCTAAGGGATTCACCCGCCACATTTTTAGGTTTCAAGGCTTCAAGTTGAGCCTCCTGAATTTGTGTAGACAAGTGTGAAACTCCTAGATCTTTTGAGATTCATTGAACTGTTCAATGGCATGTTTCAATCTCGAGTGTGCCCTTCAGGTTTTGTGACTGGGATGCCGAGGATCACAAAACAAGGTGTGAAGTAACCATGCAAATTACTTGGTACCCTTAAGTGTTTACCCCTCAATCGATGTGCCGGTTAACCACACACGCTGCATCGATACTATGATAAACATTAAGTTACCCTTTGCCTACCTTGTTAAATACGAGTTAGTGTGCCGGTTAACCACACACGCTCCACTAACCGACTTAAACAAAGTGCAAAGTGTAATTTCATGGATTAGCACCTTATTCACATTTTCCTAAGTAACTAAGATTGGGAATTATTAAGAGTTTAGTTACTTAGTATTTATCATTAATACTTTTAATGAAGGGAGAATTATAGTCATGTCAAACCCGTTCGGCTAACGACCCTCCACCAGTCAAGCAAGCGGTGGGTGAGAGTGGACAGCCATGAAGTTGCCATTTTATAGGCAACAACCTTATACCCACCTTATAGACCGGCTTCGTGAATGAGGCGTACTAGCGGTAAGACCGACTTTACTCTTATACATATAAATATTATTAACTTATAATATTATAAAGTATAAGGGTTGAATTTTAACTTTTAAAATTCTAAGGGCTAACTTGGAATTAAAGTATTCATAAGAGAAAACTTTACAAATTCCAAAACTTGAGGGCAAGTTTTGAAACTATTCAAAACTAATTAATTCCATAACTTATGTATTTAAAGTAGTTTTAATCCAAAAACTCTTCAAGTTCCATAACTTGAGGACAAATTGACTCTTTGACTAGAATATTCTTTTCGACTTAAGGCATCTACTACTACGTTGGCTTTACCTGGATGATAACGAATTTTGCATTCATAGTCATTGAGTAGCTCGACCCACCATTGTTGTCTCATGTTGAGCTCCTTCTAATTGAATATGTGTTGTAAACTCGTGTGGCCTGTAGAGATGGTGCTTTTCGTGCCATACAGATAATGTCTCCAGATCTTCAGGGCAAACACAACTGCCCCCAGCTCAAGATTGTGTGTGGTGTAGTTGACTTCGTGTGCCTTCAGCTGTCTTGAGGCATAGGTGATGACCTTACCTCGTTGCATCAGAACACAAACAAGCCCTTGGTTGGATGCATCACAATATACAACGAAGTCTTCTATCCCTTCGGGGAAGGATAGTATCGGCGCGGTGCATAAGGATTGCTTCAGTGTTTGAAACGCTTTTTCTTATTTCTCTTCCCAGTCAAAGGCCAATCCGTTTTGGGTTAGTGTAGTAAGAGGTTTCACAATCCGGGAGAAGTTCTGTATGAACCAACGGTATTAGCCAGCGAGACCTAGAAATTGACGAATTTATGTAGGCGTCTTCGGTGCTGACCATGTCTCAATGGCTTTAGTTTTGGATGGGTCCACGTGGATTCCCTCTTCGCTAACCACGTGTCCTAAGAATTCGACTCTTCGGATCCAAAATTCACATTTAGAGAACTTCGCATAGAGCTTCTCCATTCGTAAATTTCATAGAACTTGTCGCAGATGATCGCCATGCTCTTCCTTACTTCGAGAGTAGATCAGGATGTCATCAATGAAAACGATGACGAACTGATCCAAGTAAGGACTACATACTCTATTCATTAAGTCCATGAACACTTCGAGTGCATTGGTTAATCCGAATGGCATCATCATGAACTCGTAGTGTCCGTAACGAGTTCGGAAGGCTGTTTTTGGAACATCCTCCTCTAGCACTCGTAGCTGGTGATATCCAGATCTTAGATCAATTTTACAAAAGTAAATCGCCCCTTGCAGTTGGTCAAATAAATCGTCTATGCGAGGCAGAGGGTAATGATTTTTGACCATCAGTTTGTTGAGTTCTCTGTAGTTGATACACATACGAAATGATCCATCTTTCTTCTTAATGAAAAATACCGATGCTCTCCTGGGTGAGAAGCTTGGTCTAATAAAGCCATTGCTGAGTAGTTCGTTAAGTTGACCAGATAATTCTTGCATCTCTGCTGGTGCTAAGTGGTAGGGCGATTTGGCTACTGGGGTAGCTCCTAGGACTAAGTCGATTCTGAACTCGACCTGTCGTTGCGGAGGTAATCATGTTAGTTCTTCTGGAAAGATGTCGGGAAAGTCGCTCACTACCAAAATGTTCTTTAGTTCCTTTGTTGCTAGGCTTGTATCGACCATGTGAGCAAGGAATGCACAATATTCCTTACGTAGATACTTCTATGCTTGAATACTCAAGATGATACGAAGACTCGTGTCGGGTTTGTCGCCATAGATGATGAGAGTTTCGTTAGCCGGGAGGTTTAGATGGACTGCTTTCTCGTAGCACATTATGTCGACGCGATGAAGACTCAACCAATCCATGCCGATGATGATGTCGAAGCTTTTAATTGAGACCGACATGAGGTTGATTGGAAATGAATAGCTATCTAGAGTTAGGGTACATCCTATGTATATGCTATTTGTGCTCTCAGTTTTCCTATTAGCCATTTCTACCGTGAATGTTTCCTTAAGTGTGTGTGGTTTTAGTCTAAGTAGGCGAGCAAATTTATGATTCATGAAGCTTCTCTCCGCTCCACTATCAAACAATATGCATGCATAAGAGTTATCGAGGAGAAACGTACCAGTTACCACTGTAGGGTCGACAACTGCTTCCTCGTGGCCTATAGCCAAAACTTTTCCCATTCCACCGGCATAGGGGCCTTTGGGCAGTTCCTTTTGAAGTGGCCCACTTCACCACAACTATAGCGAGCCTGGCCCACACCAGCACCAGGAACTTGGGTGATCGGCCTTGCCAGAGATTTGCAGAAAACGGACAGTGTGTCCTTTCTTGTTGTAGTTTGAGCACTGCATTTCACGGCAGGGTTCGTTGTGGTGGTAGTTACATTTGTTGCACTTTGGCAGACTTCTACCATACCGCCTTATTGGAGTAGCAGTGGTCGGTTCGATCGCAGCATGAACTGCCACAACTCTCTGCTTTTTAGTAGCTCGTTGTTTCTTCTTTTCATCCCAGAATTTCCGCTTATTGTCAGCGGGTTTAGAGGGTTTTGAAATGGCCAGGGTTGTTGTTGATGACAGAGATTGGATTCCATGATCTATGAGTGGTTGTGCCAATCATTTGGCACTATCGAAGGTAGCAGGGTGTGAAGCTAAGACATTTCCCTGATACGGAGGCACCAACTCCCATATCTACCTTTCGATCTTTTTCCCTTTGGTGGGAACCATGTTGGGACAGAGGGCTACCAATTCGCTGAATCTAGCGGTATACGCGACTATGTTGGAACCCCTCATGGTTAGGTTCCACAGCTCCTATTCCAACTTCTGGATTTCACCCCTCGGGCAGTACTCCTCAGTCATGAGGTCTTTCAAAGTTTCCCAACCCATGTCGTTAGCCACTGTGAGAGTTAGTGACTTTACATGGCCTTTCCACCATGTTAGGGCTCACTCTTCGAAGGTGCACGCAACAAATTTAACTTTGCTCGCGACAGGAATGAGCAAATCTCGAAGATTGACTCTGTTTTCTCGAACAATTGCGAGAGGGAAATAACTCCGCCAGTCCCTTTGAAGGACTTTGGCTTGTAGTTAGTGAAGTCCTTGTAGGAACACTCTCTCGAGCGCACAAGGATTTCACCTTGCGTAGATTGAACTGGCGTTCCTCCTCCGCTGGCACTGGTGGAGTGATACTGAGCCATGATAGTTGCCACTGCCACAGCTACTGCAGCATTCAGAGCTGCTGTATCGATTGCCGAAGGAGGTGGTGGTGGAGGAGGTGGAGGATTATGCCCTATTGATTTTCTAGGAGGCATCTTTCAACTATAAGCTTATAAAGATGAACAAGATAGTTAGAGTCAATTGTAAGCATAAAGAGGGTGTTCCATGGGCTAAATAACCATAGTCCAACAGTTAAACGAGTGTAGGTCTTGAAATAGCAGTATAATAGAAGAGTAAGAAAACACAAGAGTACAGATTTTTCCAACAGATTAGATAACTGACCATATTACTGGTATTACTGATGTAAACGAGTTCGGGAAAAATGACTTAACAGTAGGTCTTACATCAAACCATATTGGGGAAAATGTTTGACAGTTTAGAAGACTAGATAGTATACTGAAAGATAGGAATGTTTTACAAACAAGTGTTTCATAGAGCATAGATACGAAAGACTATTCCTTAATCAAAATAAAAGATGTGCTAGACATCTTTTAACAGCGATGGGAATTCCTTGGACGAACCCTAAGGTCTTCCATCTGACGAACCACTTCTTGGATGTGTCGTTCATGAGCCCTCTGGCGAACTCGAAGTTCTATGACTTCAGCTCTGGAGGTAACTAGTTGTTGTTGCAGTGTTTGATTAGTCCTTCTGGTTCTTTGTGACAACCGTCATATTCGGGTCAATTTGTGACAATCGTCAATCTTGAGTCAAGTCAAGTCATCAAGTCAAGCCGGTCAACTCTATTAAACCTTGTGTATTAGGTCGATGAATCGATAAAGCAAGAACATATGAGTTTTTGATTCGCATTTGGATTGATGATTGAGGGATGATTCATGAAGAAAAACGCGAAGTCAAGGACTATGAAATTGTTGTTTGCAAGAATTTAAAAACTCGATTGTGGAGTTGTTGATGCTCATTTTGCGAAAGTAAAACAATCGAGTGTTCGCATCTATGAATCAATTTGAAGTCAATTGGGTTAATATTCGCATATGGGTTCAACATATGAAAATTTTGATTTCGCAAGTTTAGAGTTCAAGAACTAAACTGTGTTCGCATCTGGAATGAAAAATTTTGTGAATCGCATTTGATTAATTAGGTTAAAATGCGAAGGGATGCGAAGGGTGTAAGAATGAAAATGCGAAGGTGATTAATGCGAAGGGATGCGAAGGGTGTAAGAATGAAAATGCGAAGGTGATTAATGCGAAGGGATGCGAAGGGTGCAAGAATGAAAATGCGAAGGTGATTAATGCGAAGGGATACGAAGGGTGTAAGAATGAAAATGCGAAGGTGATTAATGCGAAGGGATGCGAAGGGTGTAAGAATGAAAATGCGAAGGTGATTAATGCGAAGGGATGCGAAGGGTGTAAGAATGAAAATGCGAAGGTGATTAATGCGAAGGGATGCGAAGGGTGTAAGAATGAAGATGCGAAGTATTTCACAGTAGAATGCGAATTGGGGAAGAAAACAGAAGATTTCAAATATTGTCCCTGGAGTTTCGCATTTTTGGAAATAAATACTCAACTTCGCAAATGGGGGTCATAAAATGATGAAATTGCAGAATTTTTAAAGAGATGCACACACATAGACAACCACACATATATTTAGAAAATTAAACTAAAAATGGGATATAGACTATTATAAGACATTGTTCTTGACTTTTGAGTCCAAAGACGTATGATCCGAACTTTAATTGTGAAATCGTCCTTGATTGAGTCAATTTCCTGTATAGGAGTAATATATTCCATTGTGCCCTGCAAGTTAAAAAAAAAAAAAAAAAAATCAAAGTCACAATCAACCACCCCACACCCACTCTATGACCAGCCATACCTCCCCACCTTACCTATGTCACTTCAATGTTCCCTTACACTCAAATTTCACTCACTCCCACGTTTTTTTTTGAGCTGGAACAATCAACCACACTCCTCATTTTCTCTCATTTCTCTCATTCCACTAAGTAACAAACATCACTTTTTTCTCTCAAACTCTTCTACACAAATTTTCGAGATCCAAGACTGGATTCAAGTGTTCTTCCACACTTAGTAAGTAAAAATTCATCCTCCCTATTATTATTTCACTTCATTCTACTCAAATCTTTGGTTGCTTACACAAACTCCCTAACTATGATGTTAGATTCTCGAAAACCTTCAAGGCATCTCCAAGTGTTCTTGAATTAAACACTTCCATTCTTCAACAATCATCTACTGAAATCACTCAAGGTGAGTTCATACCCCTACGTTTTCATGTTTTCTCAAGTTTTCAGGGGGAGAATACAAGTTAAAACACTAAGAACATAACTAAATTTCTCTAACAGCCTTCATCAGAAAAGTTCAACTCCATTCACGGACTGTTTTGGGCATCTTAAATATTTTTGTTTTCAAAACTGTACAAGGTGCAAATAGTTCAAGTTTTTAGCTTTAAAATGGCTACTTGCACATCTCCATACGATTTTTCTACAATTTATGGCAATTTTTACAAAACTGCCTATCACTTCAAACAACAATCCGGACCAGTCTGTGATTATGGACTTTTTCACCCAAGTTAGAGGTCATTATGAATTGTGATAAAAATTATGAGCAAACTAGACACATTTTGTGAACTCTCAGAATTTACGGATCTAGTTTTCGACTTCGTATGATTTTTCTATGATTTTTCCAAAACAGGGCAGAATTGCTAAATTTTACCAACAACATGTAAATATCATAACACTTTGTATTATGTTGAGCAAAGTGTATAATCATAAGTTTTAATGTTTGAATGTGTTTTCCTAGTTAGTTTATCATTATGAACTGAAACTAAGACATTCATATTAAATATTATCCATTCATTTTGGAACACGTATTATTTAACTATAAAAAGTATAGTTTGAATATATTTATAACACTAATACATTTTCCATAAAAGGATTCATACATATTATACACATTTTAGATAAACTATAATAGGTATAGTTTATGATACATCACTCTACGCACTCGTACCAGAAGTGTACATTCATATAAGAAAGATTTCTATTCGCACACATTTCACGTAAGTTAATCTATGGTTTGATAAATTCACAACACTAATACATCTCCATAAAAGGATTCATACATATTACATACATTTTAGATAAACTATAATAGGTATAGTTTATGATACATCACTCTGCGCACTCGTACAAGAAGGGTACATTCATACAAGAAATATTTATATTCACACACATTTAACGTAAACTTGTTATCCTATATTGTGAGTTTCTCTATCTCTCCCCGTACGTCCGAGTGCGGGATATAATTCCTGGTAGTTATAATCAGAATCTCCTTGAGGGAGAACGTGATACTTGTATATAGATCTATATTGGGATTGACACCCCACACCTTGCTGCTAGCTACAGTTGGACCTGCAGGTCTACGGGTGACAAATGTCATTTCATTTTTCGCGACACTGAGAACGTCGTGGCAGGTTCACATAGTCATAGTATGATTATAACGGCTCACATAGGGAACAATCCATAAGTTTACGGGATTTTATTTTTAAAACCTAAATGAGTTTTATGTCGATTTAAAATCACCTTTTATCTCTATGGGTACAAATACAAAGTGCCGGGTCTCTATACAAAGCTATTATGATATTAAAACTACACTTCCTCTAAAATTGTTAGACTTCAACTATAGTCGCTGAGCGTATATGTTGAGTCATATAAGAATTTAGTCTTGATTGGCCTAGAATTGGTGGTGCCCGCCTCATCTCCTGTTCCTCGTTGGGTTGTGGACCTAGGGCAGACCCACTATATTCAACGTTTTATCTAAGTTAAGCCTTATATAACTTTATATGTTGGACGATTATAGAGGAACTCTACGGATTACTCTAGGGTTCATTACAGCATCATGTAGGATTATTTCTATTCATACTTAACTAAGAAAATATTGGATTTTCTGGAAATCAAACTAAATCGATTTTACAAGGAAAAACAGTTTCTACTTCAAACAAAACTCTTATTAACTCACCAACCTTTGTGTTGACACTCTTTAAAACTACTTGTATTCTCAGGAAATCAGTGAAACAGGAAAACTTCATCGCTTTGAGGATGGGACGCTAAACCGTCAACAATTTATTTTGTCATCATAATGTAATTGCTTTTGAAACATGTAAACATATACTTTGGTGTAACTTTTGCAATTATATTTATGGTGGTTGTTTTTACTTTGAGCACTATTATACACGTTGTTGTGATACTGTACATGAAGTCCTCCACCCCCAGACGTTTCCGCCATCCTTGGTTTGGGGGTGTGACAGATTGGTATCAGAGCATTGTTTATAGTGAACTAAGTATATCGAACCACATAAGATATACAAACTATAAATGCATTGGGACTAAGGTCTCTGATTTTAAGATTTCAAAACCACTATACCTTTAAGAATAAATAACTTTTGTTAAAAGTATACATGCATGCATACATACTAAGGTCAGCATCAATTTAGGACAAAACAAAAGTAATGATTGTTGGATATCACAGTTAAGCCTGGGGATGTATGATCAGTCTTGGGAATAGCATAGCCTGATCAACTATGCTGGTCCGAGGAGTGATTAGCATATGCCCAAGAATGGTTGTGATGTGGCAACAAGTCTAAAAACTTACCAACACTACCACAATGAAATACCATAGGGGTATTTTGGCATTATTAAAAATTACATCTGCAAGAACTAAATAGATCTTTATCAATAGGTCAATAGTTGCTTAGTGGATACATTAAAATTTTATGTATCCAGGACGTCATAGACTTAGAATCTGTGGATCTTTGCTCTACTTCCTGTTCTCGTTGGATTGGGGATTTAGAGTTAGGGTCGCTTATTCGAAGGTCTATCCTGTCCCGAATACATATAATTAGTATGCACTAAACAATTTGTTGAAGTACCTGATAAAGATCATCGTATAATTAGCAAATTAGTACGTTTTCTTAATCATTTCTTATATCCCCATTTCTCGCGAAGATATCATGGCTGGATTCCACCCACACGACGACCCGTACTACCCTAACCACTACAATACCAAATGGCTCGGAGAGGAGCCAGAGAATGATTACCTAACCCCTGTAGATGGTCACCAAGCTGAAGACTATGCTGATGGTTCTGATCCCGACCCTGAAGTGGAGAACTTAACCCCGATGACTCTTGTTCCGAATCCCAACCCTTGACCGGCTTTCAAGGCCCGATGCCTCCTTGGGTAGAGTGCTTGGAAACCTGAAGCAAAGAACAAGACCAACATATGTCGTTTAATAGAGAACGAAGCTTCTACAACATAAACGAAGGAAACCCAGCAGATAAAATTTTTCCAATCCTAGTCTATAGAGTTGCCCGAAACGAGATTCAGGGTAGAACAACTCTCCATAGTATCGCAGAGGTTGATGCAAATAACGAGAATACATACGATCCGCACCAATCGCCTTGAGCACACTCGTGAAAAATCTAAGAGAGACCACAAAACCCACTAACTCGTGAAGTTCATTCATATGGACTTCCTTTATGAACTATATATAAGGAATTCTTAAATCGAAGAAAAACGCAGGAAAAATCAAATTCTATAACAACTGACTTGTCTTTACTAGTAGGAACTTACCATCTGATCAGTTTTCCTTTTTGCAAACTCATTGACCATCATGCCCACCATGACACTATGGCAACCACCCATACCCAAGCAAGAGGAGGGAACAACGAAAGAAAGTTTTGGGACAACAAGAAAGATCAATCAACCCAAGGCCTCGCTAAGAAGCAACAGATCCTTGTTGTTCATGCTGCCACAACCCTCACCACACCAACTCCCATGAAACCATACGCAGGAACACTTCCAAAATGCAACAAGTGTAACTTCCATCACACTGGGGCTTGCCGAAAGTTGCATTGCAAAAACTGCGACAGAGAGGGGCACACTGCTCGTTTCTGTAAGGCACCAGCACGACCCATCAGCCAGGTACCCGGCTCTGGAGCAAGCCCAACCTGTTACGAGTGTGGAGAAACGGGACACTTTAAAAGGGAATGCCCAAGAACAAGAGATGCTGGTGGTGGCGGGAGGGTGTTTGCAATCACCGAGCGAGAAACCACTCCGGAACTGCCCGCAAATATCAGTACGTGTTTCTAACATCGACATTTAAATCCCGAATTTCTTTATATGATAAATCTAGCATCGATTAAAGCATGCATAGTAGTAATCATGTGACATCGGGCGAGTTATTCCTCGCCATAATCAAATTCTGGTACTACGAAAAGTCATCCCCATCTTTCCTCTAAATTCCTGGATCCCCATTCGAAGTGCAAATTTCGGGACGAAATTCCCTTTAACGGGGGGATGATGTGACAACCGTCATATTCGGGTCAATTTGTGACAATCGTCAATCTTGAGTCAAGTCAAGTCATCAAGTCAAGCCGGTCAACTCTATTAAACCTTGTGTATTAGGTCGATGAATCGATAAAGCAAGAACATATGAGTTTTTGATTCGCATTTGGATTGATGATTGAGGGATGATTCATGAAGAAAAACGCGAAGTCAAGGACTATGAAATTGTTGTTTGCAAGAATTTAAAAACTCGATTGTGGAGTTGTTGATGCTCATTTTGCGAAAGTAAAACAATCGAGTGTTCGCATCTATGAATCAATTTGAAGTCAATTGGGTTAATATTCGCATATGGGTTCAACATATGAAAATTTTGATTTCGGAAGTTTAGAGTTCAAGAACTAAACTGTGTTCGCATCTGGAATGAAAAATTTTGTGAATCGCATTTGATTAATTAGGTTAAAATGCGAAGGGATGCGAAGGGTGTAAGAATGAAAATGCGAAGGTGATTAATGCGAAGGGATGCGAAGGGTGTAAGAATGAAAATGCGAAGGTGATTAATGCGAAGGGATGCGAAGGGTGTAAGAATGAAAATGCGAAGGTGATTAATGCGAAGGGATGCAAAGGGTGTAAGAATGAAAATGCGAAGGTGATTAATGCGAAGGGATGCGAAGGGTGTAAGAATGAAAATGCGAAGGTGATTAATGCGAAGGGATGCGAAGGGTGTAAGAATGAAAATGCGAAGGTGATTAATGCGAAGGGATGCGAAGGGTGTAAGAATGAAAATGCGAAGGTGATTAATGCGAAGGGATGCGAAGGGTGTAAGAATGAAGATGCGAAGTATTTCACAGTAGAATGCGAATTGGGGAAGAAAACAGAAGATTTCAAATATTGTCCCTGGAGTTTCGCATTTTTGGAAATAAATACTCAACTTCGCAAATGGGGGTCATAAAATGATGAAATTGCAGAATTTTTAAAGAGATGCACACACATAGACAACCACACATATATTTAGAAAATTAAACTAAAAATGGGATATAGACTATTATAAGACATTGTTCTTGACTTTTGAGTCCAAAGACGTATGATCCGAACTTTAATTGTGAAATCGTCCTTGATTGAGTCAATTTCCTGTATAGGAGTAATATATTCCATTGTGCCCTGCAAGTTAAAAAAATAAAAAAATAAAAATCAAAGTCACAATCAACCACCCCACACCCACTCTATGACCAGCCATACCTCCCCACCTTACCTATGTCACTTCAATGTTCCCTTACACTCAAATTTCACTCACTCCCACGTTTTTTTTTGAGCTGGAACAGTCAACCACACTCCTCATTTTCTCTCATTTCTCTCATTCCACTAAGTAACAAACATCACTTTTTTCTCTCAAACTCTTCTACACAAATTTTCGAGATCCAAGACTGGATTCAAGTGTTCTTCCACACTTAGTAAGTAAAAATTCATCCTCCCTATTATTATTTCACTTCATTCTACTCAAATCTTTGGTTGCTTACACAAACTCCCTAACTATGATGTTAGATTCTCGAAAACCTTCAAGGCATCTCCAAGTGTTCTTGAATTAAACACTTCCATTCTTCAACAATCATCTACTGAAATCACTCAAGGTGAGTTCATACCCCTACGTTTTCATGTTTTCTCAAGTTTTCAGGGGGAGAATACAAGTTAAAACACTAAGAACATAACTAAATTTCTCTAACAGCCTTCATCAGAAAAGTTCAACTCCATTCACGGACTGTTTTGGGCATCTTAAATATTTTTGTTTTCAAAACTGTACAAGGTGCAAATAGTTCAAGTTTTTAGCTTTAAAATGGCTACTTGCACATCTCCATACGATTTTTCTACAATTTATGGCGATTTTTACAAAACTGCCTATCACTTCAAACAACAATCCGGACCAGTCTGTGATTATGGACTTTTTCACCCAAGTTAGAGGTCATTATGAATTGTGATAAAAATTATGAGCAAACTAGACACATTTTGTGAACTCTCAGAATTTACGGATCTAGTTTTCGACTTCGTATGATTTTTCTATGATTTTTCCAAAACAGGGCAGAATTGCTAAATTTTACCAACAACATGTAAATATCATAACACTTTGTATTATGTTGAGCAAAGTGTATAATCATAAGTTTTAATGTTTGAATGTGTTTTCCTAGTTAGTTTATCATTATGAACTGAAACTAAGACATTCATATTAAATATTATCCATTCATTTTGGAACACGTATTATTTAACTATAAAAAGTATAGTTTGAATATATTTATAACACTAATACATTTTCCATAAAAGGATTCATACATATTATACACATTTTAGATAAACTATAATAGGTATAGTTTATGATACATCACTCTACGCACTCGTACCAGAAGTGTACATTCATATAAGAAAGATTTCTATTCGCACACATTTCACGTAAGTTAATCTATGGTTTGATAAATTCACAACACTAATACATCTCCATAAAAGGATTCATACATATTACATACATTTTAGATAAACTATAATAGGTATAGTTTATGATACATCACTCTGCGCACTCGTACAAGAAGGGTACATTCATACAAGAAATATTTATATTCACACACATTTAACGTAAACTTGTTATCCTATATTGTGAGTTTCTCTATCTCTCCCCGTACGTCCGAGTGCGGGATATAATTCCTGGTAGTTATAATCAGAATCTCCTTGAGGAGAACGTGATACTTGTATATAGATCTATATTGGGATTGACACCCCACACCTTGCTGCTAGCTACAGTTGGACCTGCAGGTCTACGGGTGACAAATGTCATTTCATTTTTCGCGACACTGAGAACGTCGTGGCAGGTTCACATAGTCATAGTATGATTATAACGGCTCACATAGGGAACAATCCATAAGTTTACGGGATTTTATTTTTAAAACCTAAATGAGTTTTATGTCGATTTAAAATCACCTTTTATCTCTATGGGTACAAATACAAAGTGCCGGGTCTCTATACAAAGCTATTATGATATTAAAACTACACTTCCTCTAAAATTGTTAGACTTCAACTATAGTCGCTGAGCGTATATGTTGAGTCATATAAGAATTTAGTCTTGATTGGCCTAGAATTGGTGGTGCCCGCCTCATCTCCTGTTCCTCGTTGGGTTGTGGACCTAGGGCAGACCCACTATATTCAACGTTTTATCTAAGTTAAGCCTTATATAACTTTATATGTTGGACGATTATAGAGGAACTCTACGGATTACTCTAGGGTTCATTACAGCATCATGTAGGATTATTTCTATTCATACTTAACTAAGAAAATATTGGATTTTCTGGAAATCAAACTAAATCGATTTTACAAGGAAAAACGGTTTCTACTTCAAACAAAACTCTTATGAACTCACCAACCTTTGTGTTGACACTCTTTAAAACTACTTGTATTCTCAGGAAATCAGTG
Organism: Lactuca saligna; assembly: GCF_052625555.1. Classification (NCBI taxonomy): domain Eukaryota; kingdom Viridiplantae; phylum Streptophyta; class Magnoliopsida; order Asterales; family Asteraceae; genus Lactuca; species Lactuca saligna. The sequence goes on along the minus strand of NC_136420.1, from coordinate 228,205,199 downwards.
AAACAGGAAAACTTCATCGCTTTGAGGATGGGACGCTAAACCGTCAACAATTTATTTTGTCATCATAATGTAATTGCTTTTGAAACATGTAAACATATACTTTGGTGTAACTTTTGCAATTATATTTATGGTGGTTGTTTTTACTTTGAGCACTATTATACACGTTGTTGTGATACTGTACATGAAGTCCTCCACCCCCAGACGTTTCCGCCATCCTTGGTTTGGGGGTGTGACATTCTTTCATTGCCTCTTTGAGATGGTGAATGCGGACCGTGTTGACACCAATGTTGGCATCAATCTCCACTACTCATCCAATGGCTGCCCGACCTTGCTCTACATTCCGAGCAATCCTACGGATCATGATGGGTAGGGCTCGGTCAGTCGAGCCACCTTCGCTTATGTTGTAAAAGCTTCACTCCCCGTTGTAGGGTAAGGGTTGACCTTGTTCATCGCTCCAGCGATTCAAGTTTGTTTCCCACAAGGGTGTGGGACCCTGAAATGCTAGTCGGGGTTGTTAATTGGGGCTTGACCTACTTGGGGTAGGTTGTTGACTTCTAGCTCGGAGTCAGATCCATACGAGAAGACTTATGTGTTATGATCATCCAAAGCGATTTGATGCTCCTCATCATACTCTACATCAAGCCATCCAACATTTCCGTGGGGTGGAAAGTACGGGTCGCCATGATGATGGAATCCAACCATGATATCTACGCGAGAAAAGGGGTATAAGAATCTTATATAAATAGACGTACTAACTAATATAATTATAAGATGATCTTTATCAGTTATGTCAATACTTGTGTAGTGCATATATCAGTTATATGAAATCGAAGTAGGATAGATCTTTGAATAAGTGGTCCTAACTCCAAATCCACAACCAAAAAAGGACAGGAAGTGAAGCAAAGATCACAGATTCTGACTCTATAAAACCTGAATTTCATATAACCTTAGCATATCCACTTAACAACAACTAACCTACTTGATAGAGACCTTTTTAGTTCTCAGATAAGTGATTATAGTAACACAAAATACTCCTATAGTATTTTAAACTTATGCTCTGTTCTAGTGCTTTCATTGTAGTAGTGTTGGTAAAATTTTAGACTTGTTGCCATATCACAACCATTCTAGGGCATATATTAATCACTCCTCGGACAAGCATAGTTGATCAGGCTATACCACTCCCAGGACTGACTATACATCCCCGAGCTTACTTGTGATATTCAACAATCGTAATACTTTCGTACTTGTCATTGTGACACTGATTTTAGTATGAATGCAAACTTGTATACTTAGTTAAATATTTGATTATTTAATAGTATATGCTCTTGGTCAGAGTGTTTTAATCCCATTGGGTTTATAGTTACTATATCTTTTATGGGTTGATATACTCAATTCACTATAAACAATGCTCTGATACCAATTTGTCACACCCCAAAACCGAGAACGACGGAAACGTTCTGGGGCGGAGGACATCATGTAATGTATCACAACAGAGTATAATAGTAAACAAGTAAACAACATCATCCATTGAATTAAATATATAATTTTTAATACAAGTGTGTTTTGTAGTATATAAGATACCAAAATATGAATCAAAATATAAGAGGAGTCTTTTATACGCTCCAGCTTCTCAAAAGCTGGCATCGGTACCTATCTACTGATGACCTGAGAATACAAGTTATTTTGAAAAAGTTTATCAGCATTAAAGCTGGTGAGTTCTTAAGTATTTAGTGTCTATGTTTGTATCAAAATGTTTGAAATAGTGTTGGATGTACGAGTTTGTAAACGTTTGTAGTAAAAGTATGTGAATGTTTGTAAGTGTTTGTAAAAGTTTGTAACTCCTAGAAAATCCCATATTTTCTACTAAAACTAGCCTTCTACCAAGGCACAACTATTTTGTATGTTTGTTTCTTGTAAAAGTGTGTAATTTTCCGAAATATAACTATCATTATCAAAATATAGGTTGTACATTAATGTTTAAGTGAAATGATCACCAAATAAATGTAAAGGGTGAATTAATGTAGTATTGTAGTTTTGTATTATAGGAACTACTGTGGTACTAACTACCTTATACCGGATTTATATCAAGGTATTATGTTATTAATTGTACCATTCTATCGACTGGAAAACACAACAATGTAAGTCGTGAAAAGGTATGACATTTGCACCCAAAGACCTCCGGTCCCACTGTAGCTAGCAGTAAGGTGTAGGATAGTTAATCCAGGATAGATCTATACGCAAACTCACGTTCTCCCTCCAGGAGATTCTAGTTACAACTCGGGCCATGACAATGAAGGCATGCTTCGATACGGTGGATCACATTTATGTAATCGCATACTTGTATATGTAGTGTATGTACTGATGGGTTTTGGTCATAAGACATCCTATGTGCTCATACAAACCCTAATGCTTGGATCTAGGTTTCTCTATTGTACATGCAAGTTATCCAAGACTATAAACCCTAATTCTAGCATTCAAGTGATCAGATTAACATAAGAATAGGTTTATAATGTTACCTTGATTGTTATGTAGCAATAACAATCCCAAATCTCCTTGTATTGACTTTGGAAAGTTTAGAGTCACAATTGTCACTCCTCTAATGGCTTACAAACACCAAGAGCAAATGGAGAAGATATGAGGAGAGAGAGGAGGTATTGAATTTTTCCCTAAGAAGCCTTGGGAAGGTCTTCCACGAATTCATGAGCCAAGGGGGTTTATATAGGTGTACAGATAGGGTTTCAGTCATTATCCTTATCTAGTTGCTTGCTTACCAAGCAACCCATAAGATAATCCTTGAATCCTTATCATAGTCGAATTCTAAGGCATTATCACCTTAAATTCGTCCATCCTATACTTAGGATAATCCTTACCTTATTTTGTAACTATCACATAATTACAATTCAGCCCCTCTAGTTTAATTAATTACACTTGATCACAAAATTAATTCCTAATTAATTATTGACCAATATTAATTAAAAAAAATATGATTTCTGCTTTAATATATTATTCTTATAACATATTAATAAATCATAATAACCTCTCTCTCTATTTATCTCTCCAATCAAGTTGCTTTGGTGAAGGCAACCCAAAAGGACCATGCACCATCGGGTCAAGTACATACCAAAATAGTTATGGACTTAGACACTAATCCAACAGTCTCCCACTTGGATAAGTCTAATAACTATTCTGCGTATGACTTTAGATCTTGATTAGAAATGGTAGCTTTCCAAAGCCGTTGTGAACTCTGATCCTATCAGATATGCGTGTCCTTAGATAAGGGATCATATATTCCTCCATTCTACATATCATATGAGATATGATTTCTAATCATTCTCTTTGTACTATTTCTCGATTCCCGATTTATGACGACTAACTAATTGAACAAATCAAATTAGCCCTAGCCCAGCCGAGCATTTACGTTTGTCATCACTAAATCAACAAGGGGCCTAAAGATATCCCTTTTATCCTTCTTTGGATAAAAGGAACGAATAAGCTTTGATACAATGCTTGCTTGCACTCACTAACCAAATCACACACAACAATATGTTTTATAACACCAGGTTACTAGTGCATTTTCATATTATCAATGTGCAACCGATTAGCAAGATACAACTCACACATCTCGGTTTCAAGAATATAAGATGTTATCGTCTCACCAATCACTCGTGATACAATCCATGGAGTGATCCAAGTGAGCGTAGGTTTAATCCAATGCTTAAATCATATTCATAAGCACTCATGAACGTTGCAGCAAACATTTGCTTATGTCTAATACTCTTTAGACAATCCACACACCAATTCATGACAGTCTTCATTCATACCTACTTCCAACATATGAACGACTGTGGCCCTTTCGAATAATTGACTGTTCTAAACCTGTTAAATTATTCAGGAAGTCAAAACATGCAAAGTGAAACACAAGAATAATACTAATCCCATATGGCCTCAAAACTTTTGAGTATAAATGAAACTCCTTTTATTTATCACCATACCGATTACTCATTATTTGTCGTTTCGGGTAATCAACTTCTTACTTGAATTATTACACTTGTCCCATGCTCCTAGCATGCACACAATGTTTACCTATGGTTCATACTTTTGTGAAATAGATCAAATTCAACACATTTCCAATCATTCTCATTTCACAACTCCAAATCCATTTTCATAAGTGAAAGAATATCAAATTCTTGCTACTTATAGAATATGCTAGATTCTAACATTCTATGCAATGATTTTTTCGTAATGTCATTGAACCAAAATCACAAAGACTATTGCCAATGATATTACAAAATCTTCTATTCGGAGATTGTTATAAGACAATTAATTAGATATGATGTCTCTCACTCAAAGTACATTCCTTTGAACATCCTTTTGCATAAAAGTTTCTAATCTAGACATAGATTTTCAATATTCAATTCCTAATATGGACACGCTTCCATATTTTCCATATGACAACTCATTTTTAATAGAATCTTATCTATTCATAATAATGTCTATATGGTCCATCCAATATCATGCTTCCAACTACTCACAAGCAACCAATCCTCGTCGAACTTTGGATTGTCCTTTGATAGTTGTTTAATTATTTTAGTCAAAACCAATTCTAGTCCCTTTTTCCTCTAAATGCGCTAGACATTTGGAAAATTTTAGAATGGTCAAACATTAAAGCATTTGCAATCGATCCTATACCCGAAGCGTATGGGACACGATGCATAATGTTTTATTTGCTATGTTCTCAAAATTCGAATTGTGAAGAGGAATTCCGTAATAATAATCGAAAATTTTAAGAACACACTATGTCCCTTTGACTAAATTTATCAACATTTCTCAGCCTAATCCTTTAGATTTGAAATGAAGCATAATATTCTCTCCCTTAATTATAGCAAAACAACTTTACAACCCTTACGACTTTGCAAGGTATAACTCTTGTTTTCTATAATTAGTATTGCCAACTTGCAAAACTTTCCATAATAATCATACAATCATAACTTTTATGCTCCCACTATCATGATGATTACTATAAAAAAACATAACACTTATGCTCCCACTAGCTTCGACATGTATTCAAAACATCTTAACTTCCAGAAAAACAATACCTATTGAATTTCTTAAGTCCATGTTTCTAATACTTAATGCTTTGATAATCTTTTATCAAGGCCTCATAAGCTTATACACCTTTGCCTTAGATAGTTCATATGTGTGTCTAAACAATTAAGACTAATTGCCAAACCTCACAATTCAAATCATGGAAAGGGATACCGTAACCATAATTAAATTCGAGAATGCAACTTTACAATCACTATGTTCTTAAAATCTTTCTTAGTGAAAGCATTTCCTCACAATCATTTTCATGAAGGAGGAAATCTTATGAAACTTAGATTTAAACAGTGTATGTGTTCCTATCCATGTGAATTTGTTAAAACCAAAGTTTACGACAAATTCAAACTCTTATGGACCGAACTTTCTTAATCTTGATTTCTTGCCTTATGGTAGCACAGCTGCCCACCACGTCTTCCAAGTAGTTAAGCAGCTCACCTTTTCCTATCAATGTACCTTTCATTGATCAAGGTGCCTTGGCTTTTACGCGTTCAAAATGAGAACTCATAGAACTCACATGCATAATTAACTCAATTTGAAGAGTTTAAAATAAACTTAAAGATCGATTAGATCTATGAAACAGGTAAATGAATGACTAAGTAAATTAAGAACAAGCTAATGAATCAAAAAGGTCGAATGATTCAATAAACAATCCTTAGACGAAATAATACTCTCACAATTAAATGCATCAGCATCAATTTCATCTTCCTTAAATTCAAGAAAGGGTAAAATCATGTGATGAATCTTTTGCCCTATTTCACAATTTAAATGAAGCTGAGTAATATTAGTATAAAGACATTTGGCAATCAGACAAAAAACATTTCGCTGTTTCAAAAGCTTTAAATTATCTCTTTGCAAATAGATGTTTTCATCTTTTATTTTGATTAGCTCTGACTCCTTCAGTTCGATCCACATCCGCCGTTCCTCACTCTTCGAAGACACCCTGCTTAATTGATCAGTTAGGTTAGAATTGGTGACCCGAGTTTGAGTCAAGCTACTATCTAGATGAGAGATTCTTGAATTAACACTTTTTAATTCCTTTTCATATGAACATTGTGGGACTTTAAATGAGACAAAAACTGATTGTACCTTTTTGATCAGTTCATCAAGTTCGTTGAACTGATCGCTGAGAGGTTTGGCGGTAAAGCATAGATTCTATTGTTCTTTGTCATCATTCCCACCATTTGTGTTGTATCCTCTCATCTGCGAAACGTCAGACACCATCAAGCATCTTCCTCCACTACTTTCTTCTTTCGCTACATAGGCCTTTCCATGAGAAGGCTTCCTCACTTCATCATCTTCAGAATCGGTTGACCAAACCTCCACGTCACCGAACTCATCATCAGCTACCGAGCCCTGCACAATTAAAGCATTCATGGAAGGGTTAGCAGCAGATGTCTTCTTCCTTAGCTCATCAAGCTTTTTCATCAACACAGCTTCTTCATCATTTTCTTCGTTCTTTTTTGCCATGTTTTTGAGGACGCAATCTTTTGCGTAGTGGTTCTTTCCTCCACAATAATAGCAGCTCACTCCAGAATCTCCTTCAGCCTTCGGTTCCTTCTTTGCTTCTTCAGCTTTCGGTTCATCTTTGACCTTTTCAGTGCTATAGCTTCCTTGCCAGTTTCAGTTCCTATTTGTGGGGAATCTCTTCTTGATGAATCTCTTAGGATTTGACACCATCATAGCATAGTCTTCAGATGTGAGATCGTAATCATCCAAGTTGAGATCTTCGTCCTCTATCACATCTTTGCTTTTCGACAGGAGTGCTAATGAACCCAGACTTGAAACCACGGTCTTCTCCTGCAGCACAATCTTTTCCTGAGATTTTAGGATGCCCACCAGTTTCGCCAAAGAGTAGGATTTGAATTGCTCGTGTGCTTTAACTGTGGACACAATTGCTCTCCACTCAGACCTGAGTCCATTTAAAAAAGTAACCTTCTGTTCGATAAGCTTCCTTTCGATGTCATGTTTGATCATCTTGCTAAGAAGATGATTGAAGCGATCAAACGTTTGAGTCACTGTTTCTTCTGTTCCTTGCTTGAACTCACCAAACTCAGACAAGAGTAAGGTTTGAATGGAGTGTTCAAGATCTTCATCTGTAGAGTACAATTCACGTAGCCTGTCCCATATCTCTTTAGCAGTTGTGCATGAACTTACCAGCCTAAAGGTATCGGATTGAAGAGAAAATCTAATCAATCTTAGCGCTTTGATATTGCACTGAAATTTAACTTTTTCATCTTGCGCTACATCTTTAACATCTTTCAGGAGATCATTATACTCCTTTTGAGTTTTAATAATCCTTGAAGTTGCTGAATGAGAAAACGGTCCAGAGATAATTGCTTACCAGATAAGGTATCCATTATCCTCAGATCCTATGACATAATCTTCAAAGTGATTCGCCCAAACTTCATAATCATGGGTGTAGAGGATGGGAATCTTTGTCGTTGATCCAATGTTGTTTGAAATATTGATGGGATTGGATTGTGACTCGTCCATTATTGATCGAATAACCTGTTCAAAGATCAGACTTGTAATATATCGAATTAGGGCAAAGATAATAAATATTGAGATACGTCAATTATGTGATGAAGGCTCAATAAATATCAATGAATGCGGAATAACCCTAATCGAAGCTTTTTCACAGAAAAGAAGTGTATGGATTACACAGCCTCCTGCTCTCATACCAATTGAAGAGTTTAAAATAAACTTAAAGATCGATTAGATCTATGAAACAGGTAAATGAATGACTAAGTAAATTAAGAACAAGCTAATGAATCAAAAAGGTCGAATGATTCAATAAACAATCCTCAGAAGAGCTCGATAAAGAACGTCAACTGTAGAGGATTTTAGGGTTTACAATATTCAATGAGAATGACGACCATTACTATACGCATACATGCATGCATATATTTATAATGAAACCCTAACAGTTTTTCTAATAAAAATAAGGCAAATCTAGCTGAACACGGATTGACAAGCCCAATCCGGTTGTTAAACAAAAGGGCCCAAGACGCAATTCTATTATTTTCAACACAATTGGAAACAGCACAAAAACAAAATAATGTTAACACTATAGGTTGTAAACCTCAACTCATGTGTTAGTGATGATCGATAAGGTTTATTTGATTTGTTCTTGAAACCTTTCAAGACCATTAAGACTCCCACTGACTCCTTGACATATAAGATTCTTTTGTCAATAACCATTTCTTGACAAAACAAATATTCAAGAGTTAGTGTAGTTTTTTTTATCAAAACACTTCATAAATTGGACCTAGTTGGCCTTTCTCTTATCCAAGACATCACAGCTTTCCACATTTGATGAATGATATAAACCTTTAATACTTTTCACTCATTGTCACAATCTTAACTTTAAGACTTGTTATTGGAACAAAGTATGATTGACCTTTTGATTTAACCATTTCTTCAATTCTTGATTCCTCTTCTTAGACATACAATTATACTAAGACTCACTTAGAGGATCAATTGAGATATGATTCTTAATCATTAAGACCTATCATAAAGCATAAAAGGTACTCTCCCTTCTTCTTAGAATGGAGAAACTTTTATCTTTCTGCCTACTTGATTCTTCTTATTCGTTTTGCTATTGATTTAAACCTTTTTAATCAATTCCGAATTATACTTAATCATATTTACTAAACTTTTAGTAAATCATGATGAATGTCTTGTTACTATTATGGTGGACTTTGACCATCACACAACTTTGTGTACTCGATCTCCTAGTCCTTCACTTGACACTTTGTCAATGAATTAGTCTAATTTCCAAATATGAAATTTCTCATTCATCATTCAACCAAGTTGCGTGATTCCAAATTTCTGTCCAATTTGAAATTTGGGCGATGAGAAACTCTCCCTATTTGGTAAATTCTCGACTTTTTCCATAAACACCATAAATAAGAATCATATCCATTTGTTGTAGAAATATTCAAACATCAATTTTCATAACGATTTCATTGCAAGGAATTGAATAAATAAATAAGTCAAACAAAATTCATTTTATTTATAAAAGCAGCGGAAAACATTTGTCCTTACAATGCAAAATCCATTGAAACTATGTATTTCAAAGGGAAATTTTCTAACAACTCTGTCATAACTATCTAAGCTCAAAATCTAATCTTCAAGTCCATGCAATCAAGATCTATTTCTTGTGATTAGATTCATCTTGCTCATTTACCAAGCTTCCTTTCTTTTCACCGATCCTACAAAAACGTTCAAATGCAATCTTATCACATCATGTTTTTTGAATCAATGAATAGGAACTTAACGAAGTTAGATAGTGGATTTTACCTGAAGCGCAATCGTACTCTTTGACTCTCCCATGTTTGGAATTTTCAGGCTCTTGGGGCAAACTTCTATCTAACGCCCTTTCTCTTGGCAGCAAACGCAGGTCGCTTCTCTTAGAACGTCCTTGGATGCATGGTCAGTTGACTCTCCCAACAAATACGCTCCATTGCTTCGCCAAATCATTTCTGATTCAGCAGCAATGAGCATGTAAGTTAGGTCAATGAGGTTGTCGTCATGATCTATCATATAATACGTTCTTTTGAACTCATTATATGATTCAGGAAGTGACTGCAAAACCCAATTTACAGCCAACTCATTCGGGAATGACACACCCAACATTATCAACCTATCAATGTGTGATTTCATTCCTAGAACGTGGGCACACACGGGCTTACCATCTTCATGTTTCATTTCCAATAGGGCTTTAATGATATTGAACCTTTCAATTCTTCGATCTTGTGGGTTAGGGAGAACAATTGGAGGAGGAGGAGGAAGTGAAGCATGATTTCTTGTTCCTCAATCGAATCGTGGAATATCATCTTCATGTGGAATGCTTGTTCCACGGGATTTGAGAAGACCATAGTTGTAGAACTTTGACATCTATAAAACGGGAGAAAACAAATTCAAGTTAGTTGATCGATTGAGTCCTTAGTAAATCACCCAAATGAGATACTAAGGCTAGGACCCAACACAATACGCTACAACCTAGAAAAGGGATGTCGTAATCTAGTTGCAGAATATTCGAAGGTAAGTAAATGACGATTCACTAATTTCCACCATGAAAAACGAAAAAGAAATTTAAGTTCTAAATCTATGAAATCTCCTAGATCCTTTGAGATTCATTGAACATTTCAATGACATGTTTAAATCTTGATATTCCCCTCTTGTTTGTGACTGGGATGCCGAGGATCACAAAGCGGGTGTGAATAACCATGCAAACTTACATGGTGCCCTCACATGTTACAGTCATCTATTCGATGTGCCGGTAAACCACACACGCTCCACCGAACTATGACAAACATTAAGTCACCCTTTACTACCTTTGCTTAGAACCATTTAGTGTGCCGGTAAACCACACACGCTCCACTAACGTCTTCGCAAGGTCACAAAGTGTAATTTCATGGAATTGCATCAATTCACTTTGCTTAAGTAACTAAGATTGGGAATTTGTAAAAACATTTAGTTACTTTTGTATTTCATTATACTTATAATGGAAGGTTTCGTCATATCCTAACCGTTCGGCTAACGACCCTCCACTAGTCAAGAGTGCGGTGAGTAAGAGTGGATACCCATTCAATTGCCATATTATAAGCAATTTCCTTAAACACCCCTTATAGACCAGCTTCGTGAATGAGGCCTACTAACGATAAGACTGACTTTTACTCATACATATATATAATGTTAGACTTTTAATGTTATATATAGTATAGGGTGCAGTTTACACTTTTAAAATATTAGGTGATCAAATTTAACAATTATACTTTTAATTCAATTAAATTGTAAACCTAAACTTTTATGGATGTATTAAAATTCTTTTAATTATACACCTTAATTAATTAATAAAACCATAAGGGTGTGATTTGAAGTTTTCAAAACATTACTAGGGTTTTAGAATTTAACATTCCTAATTAAACTTTTAATCAACTTTTAAATTCCAAAACTTGAGGGCAAGTTTTGAAACATTTCAAAACATTATGGTTTAGAATTTAAATATATATCACAATTAAACAATTAATCAAAATTTAAATTCCAAAACTTGAGGGCAAGTTTTGAAACCTTTTTCAAAACATTAGGGTTTTAACTATTTAAATTTCAAAACTTCAAAACTTTTGGGTTCAAATTTAAACTATAAAACCTAAAGGGGAAAATATGAAACTTTTCATAACAACAAGGATCAAATAACAAATAATTCAAATTAACATTTAATCACATAATTATCCATATTTGATTTATTTAATGATTTCTTGCAAAACAATTTATCAATTTACTCAAAATAATTAATCAATTATCACATAAGGAAACAATTATCTTATTAATTGATAAATATCTTCAATTAGATCAAAATTATAGTCAAATATATCATATAATCAGATTAATATTGATCTAACATGGTAAGGTAACTATCCATAAGCAAAAACAGCAAGAAAACCCGAGATACCCTCCATCTGACGAGTTGACTCGTCGAGTCAGGCTTGGACTCGTCGCGTCTGCATGGACTCGGCGAGTTCAGCTATGGACTCGGTGAGTCCAGCCTCCAAAACACCAAAAAACGAATTTTTTGAACATGTAATGCATCAATACAATTGAAACCAAGCTAGGCTCTGATACCACTGATGGGTTTGGGTCATAAGACATCCTATGTGCTCATACAAACCCTAATGCTTGGATCTAGGTTTCTCTATTGTACATGCAAGTTATCCAAGACTACAAACCCTAATTCTAGCATTCAAGTGATCATATTAACATGAGAATAGGTTTATAATGTTACCTTGATTGTTATGTAGCAATAACAATCCTAAATCTCCTTGTATTGACTTTGGAAGGCTTAGAGTCACAATTGTCACTCCTCTAATGGCTTACAAACACCAAGAGCAAATGGAGAAGATATGAGGAGAGAGAGAGAGGAGGTATTGAATTCGTCCCTAAGAAGCCTTGGGAAGGTCTTCCACGAATTCATGAGCCAAGGGGGTTTATATAGGTGTACAGATAAGGTTTTAGTCATTATCCTTATCTAGTTGCTTGCTTACCAAGCAACCCATAAGATAATCCTTGAATCCTTATCATAGTCGAATTCTAAGGCATTATCACCTTAAATTCGTCCATCCTATTCTTAGGATAATCCTTACCTTATTTTGTAACTATCACATAGTTACAATTCAGCCCCTCTAGTTTAATTAATTACACTTGATCACAAAATTAATTCCTAATTAATTATTGACCAATATTAATTAAACAAATATGATTTCTCCTTTAATATATTATTCTTATAACATATTAATAAATCATAATAACCTCTCTCTTTATTTATTTCTCCAATCAAGTTGCTTTGGTGAAGGCAACTCAAAAGGACAATGCACCATCGGGTCAAGTACATACCAAAATAGTTATGGACTTAGACACTAATCCAACATGTACTTGTGTAATGAATGTACTGTTTCTCATTATAGTATAGTTGTATATGTTCTCATCATAGTATAGTTGTATATGTTCTCATAGTAGTAAATAATGACTCATGAATGAACTGAATCTTGTATGCTTCATTGGACTAGAAGTAGTATATGTTGGATAAGGTGTCTAAGTCCATAACTATTTCTGGTATATACTTGACCCGACCCGGCATGGTCCATTTGGGTTGCATGGCACCATGCAATTGGATAGACTAAATGAGAGAAATAACACTTGGAGATTATTACTATATTATAAGTTCTAATATATTAATAATATTATTTGATAAGTTTGATCAAGAATTAATTTAGAATTAATTATGTGATCAAAAGATAACTAATTAAATATATGGATTGATTATGTAAATCATCCATATCTTGTATAGTGGGCTAAAAGGCTCCATGGACTATCAAGTTGGGTTCCACCCATAGGATGCTCCATGGATGCTCCATGGGAGTTACAAACCCATGGGTCATGGAAATGAAGAGTCATGACACATTAGGGTTTAACCCTAGATGTGTCAACACTATATAAGTAACATCTTCTCCACCCAAAATCGGCTACACTAAGAAACAAGAGGGCTTGGCCGATTTTGAAGAGTGTGTGTTCTCTCATAAGTTCTTCCAAGAGCATTTGGTGTTGTGTGAAGCATTTGAGGCATCACACTTGGGGTGCTAGGCTCACAAGGTTTCAAGGAACACAAACAACAACAAGGTAAGTTATTCTATCTATACTTTATGTTAAAATTGCTCCCCATGTATGCTAGATAGGAATATAACCTTGGAATTCAACTTTGCATGACAATTAGACAAACATAGATCCAAGGTTATTAGGGTTGCATGTACACTTAGGAAGTGTTAGAATGCTCAAAACCCATCAGTGGTATCAGAGCCTAGGCTTGTTTGCTCTTATTTGTGCTTAAAAGTTGAAAACAGAATCGGAAATTTTGCTGTCTGCGAATGGACTCGTCGAGTCTATAGGGGGGACTCGTCAAGTCCATGAGTATCTTCAACCAACTCGGCGAGTCAGTTCATGCACTCGGCGAGTAGGGTCGACTGATTGCAGAATTTCGATTCAGTTGCTGGAAATGAATTAGAAACATTACCCTAAACTGTTTTGGTAATTGAAAACTTGTTTTTGGTGGTGTAATGACTTTGCTAATTCATTTACAACAACTAGATATCAAAATTACAAAGTTTTAAATGTAATTTTTGATTGTGTTCATATTCATGTTCCTGTTCTTATGATGTTTTAGATGATCATAGGAATTATTTGTAACCTATTTGGTATTAATTCTTGATAATAATGTGTTTTAATGGAGTCCATAACTTATCCTTAAGTTATGGAAAACCAAGAGTCACACTTGAGTTAAAACCATTAAGAAAACACAAGAGTTAGAAAAATGAAGAGTCTTCATTTTATTACTCTATTAAACTCATAAGTTACAAGAAATGAAAAGTTTTGAAAGTTACAAAACTTGCCCTCAAGTTTTGGAACAAGTAAAGTTAAGTTAAACTTTAGGTTCCAACCCCTAGAATTTTAAAAGTTAAAATTCAACCCTTATACTTATATTATGATGATTTAATAATTATATATATATATATATATATATATATATATATATATATATATATATGTATAAGAATAAAGTCGTCTTACCGCTAGTACGCCTCATTCACGAAGCCTGTCTATAAGGTGGGTATAAGGTTGTTGCCTATAAAATGGTGACTTAATGGGTGTATATTCTCACCCACCGCTTGCTTGACTGGTGGAGGGTCGTTAGCCGAACGGGTAAGACAAGGACTTATAAATTCTCATTCAAAGTATGATGAATATAATAAAGTAACTAAATGTTTTATTAAATTCCCAATCTTAGTTACTTTAGGAAAAATGTGAATAAGGTGCTAATCCATGAAATTACACTTTACACTTTGTCTAAGTCGTTGGTGGAGCGTGTGTGGTTAACCGGCACACTAATTTGGACTTAACAAGGTAGGTAAAGGGTGACTTAAGGTTTATTATAGTATCGGTGGAGCGTGTGTGGTTTACCGGCACATCGATTGAGTGATAAACTTTAAGGGTACCAAGTGATTTGCATGGTTACTTCACACCTCGTTTTGTGATCCTCGGCATCCCAGTCACAAAACTTGGAGGGCACTCTCGAGATTGAAACATGCCTTTGAAAAGTTCATTGGATCTCAAAGAATCTAGGAATTTCTAAAACCAATAAAAAACTAAATATCTAATATTTCGGTTTTCGTGGTGGAAATTGGTGAATCGTCATTCACCTACCTTTCAAATATGGTATAGCTTAGATTACGGCATACCTCTTCTAAGTTATATTATATTGTGATTGGATCCTAGGCTTAATATTACATATTGGGTGTTTTATTAAGGACTCTCTTAAATCTAAACTAAACTTGTTCTTCTCTTTCAGATGTCTTCAAATAATGCTTCTGGCTCGAATCCTAATGGCTCATTTACTCTTATGAGTTTGTGTGGGAAAGTCACCTTTGATGGATCCAACTTCAACAAATGGATCAGAAACATCAGGATGATTACCCGCTACGAGGACAAAGAATATGTCCTTGACAAGGAGCTTAAGGAAATTGATGAGACCACTGCAACTCCCCAGGAGATCGCTGACTTTCATACTCATGAAAGAGATGCAACCAAGGTGGCTTGCATCATGTTGGCCACAATGACAGCTGAACTCCAAAAGTCATATGAAGATTTCTACCCTTATGAAATGCACCAAGATTTGATGGAAAGATACCATCAAAGTGCACGACAAGAGAGGTACGAAGTCATCTGCTCCATGATAACAACCATGATGAAGGACGGAGAGTCCGTCACGAGCCACATGTAGAAAATGCAAAGGTATGTGGATCGTTTACTGAAGCTCAATGTGAACTTCCCTGAGGAGCTTGCAATAGATATCATTTTGCACTCCTTACCATCGTGCTATGATCAATTCCGCATGACATATCACATGAACAAGGAAGAGGTCACCCTCAGCAAACTTCAGGGACTTCTCAAGACCGCAGAAACAGGTCTTAAGGGGAAGTCGGTTGCTATCACTCCTACTCCAGACTCAACTCCGGTCTTGGCAATCGGGCAAAGTCGAGGGAGGAAGAGAAAGAGATCTTCAAAGGGTACCAAGGCTCGGACCCTTGATGGCTCTTCTTCAAGTGGAACCAAGAAAGGTTTCATTACTCCTTCTTCTGATCCAAAAGAGGCTGAATGCTTCTATTGCCATGAAAAAGCTCATTGGAAGCGGAACTGCCCAAAGTACCAGCAGGATGTGAAGGATGGGAAAGTCAAACCCAACCATGCAGGTATTTACACTATCATTTCTAATAACTCACCTCATTCGAAATCTTGGGTCGTTGATACCGGTTGCGGTATTCATATTTGTTGTGACTTGCAGGGACTAGGAAGAAGTGAGAATGTGGAGCAAGGAAGAATAAACTTAATCATGGGGAATAGGAAAGTTACACCTGTCACCAAGATTGGAGTTTATACTTTATCGCTAAGTAGTGGGTTAAATTTAGATTTGAATAAATGTTGTTATTCGCCAGAAATGGCAAGAAATATTATTTCCTTTCATGCATTGTACAAACAAGGTTTCACCTTTTCGTTTGATAATGAAGTTGGTTCGATTAATGCTTTCTTTAATAATGTACTTTATTTTAAAGCATTACCTTGTGATGGTGTGTATGAAGCTGTATCTATTGTAGATAACTTAGGAACTAATGTTTTGTGTATTGATTCTACTAATAATAATAACTTGGATAAAGCATCATTATGGCATTGTCGTCTTGGACATATAAGCAAGAAACGCATAGGCCAACTCCAAAAGGATGGAGTCTTGGAGTCGTTTGACCTAAAGTCAAATGATAGTTGCGAATCATGCTTACTTGGAAAAATGACAAAGTCACCCTTCACAGGCTCATGTGAAAGGGGTGAAGGTTTGTTGGACCTTATACACATGGATGTGTGTGGGCCATTCAAACATGCCACAAGGGATGCTAATCGTTATTATTTGACTTTTACTGATGATTACAGTAGATATGGATATGTCTACTTAATCAAGCATAAGTCAGAGACTTTCGAGAAGTTTAAGGAATTTAAACAGGAAGTCGAGAATCAATTGGGCAGGAACATTAAGATGCTTCGATCCGATCGAGGTGGTGAGTATCTTAGTTCAGAGTTCCTCGACTATCTAAGGGAATGTCGGATTGTCTCACAATTGACACCTCCCAGGACACCGCAGTTGAATGGTGTGGCTGAGAGGCGTAATCGAACCTTGTTGGACATGGTTCGTTCCATGATGAGTCGAGCTTCGCTACCAATCTCATTCTGGGGGTATGCCTTAGAGACTGCCGCCCATATCCTTAATCTAGTCCCTACAAAGAAAGTTGCCAAAACTCCTCACGAGATGTGGACTGGTAAAGTACCTAAACTAGACCACATCAAGATTTGGGGCTGCGAGGCTTTCGTGAGACGCGAGACTCATGATAAGCTCGAACCCTGAAGCGAGAGGTGTATTTTCATCGGCTACCCACAGCAATCCTTTGGTTACCTCTTCTACAGACCTAGTGACAATGTGGTCTTTGTAGCAAGAAAAGGAGTCTTTCGAGAAAGAGAGTTCATAAGCCAAGGAGACAGTGGGAGGCAAGTTGATCTTGAAGAAATTCAAGAGTCAAGTGGTAAAGGAACTTCAAACTATAGCCCTCAACTTGAGGAGGAAACTCCTGTTGAGCCAATTGACGAATCTGTACCTCTAAGGCGTTCCACGAGAGTTAGGAGTGCACTCGAGCATTACTATGGATTCCATATTACTGCAGAAGGTGAGACACTTATTAGTGATGGGACACTAGTAAGTCAAGATGACCCTAACAGCTACGAGGAAGCCATGGCAGGCCCCGAGTCTGCTAAATGGAAAGAGGCTATGGATAGCGAGATACAATCCATGTATGACAATCAAGTTTGGAACTTGGTTGAAAATGTACCAGGTCGAAAGACTGTAGGGTGCAAATGGGTCTTCAAGAAGAAGACCGACATGGATGGTAAAGTACACACTTATAAGGCTAGACTGGTTGCAAAGGGCTTCTCTCAAATTCCTGGAGTGGATTATGATGAGACCTTTCTCCGGTAGCCAAGATTAAGTCTATTCGGGTTCTGTTAGCCATAGTCGCATTTCATGACTATGAAATTTGGCAAATGGATGTCAAAACTGCTTTCCTTAATGGGAAGTTGGCTGAAGATGTTTACATGAGTCAGCCAGAGGGTTTTGTCAGCAACAAGTACCCTAATAGAGTGTGTAAGCTTGAGAAATCCATTTATGGATTAAAGCAAGCACCTCGCAGATGGAATCTTTGCTTTGATGAAAAGGTCAAGGAATTTGGCTTTTCTAGGAGTGAAGATGAATCTTGTGTATATGTCAAGGCTAGTGGGAGTATAGTTAGCTTTTTGGTATTGTATGTGGATGACATACTACTCATAGGAAACGACATTCCAACCCTGCAGGAAGTAAAGTCCTGGCTTGGAAAGTGTTTCGCTATGAAGGACCTTGGTGAAGCTGCCTATATTTTGGGGATAAGGATCTTGAGAGATCGGAGTAAAAGACTAGTTGGACTTAGTCAAAGTACCTACTTGGAGAAGGTTCTGAAGAGATTTAGAATGCAAGACTCCATGAAAGGAGAGTTGCCCATCCAGAGTAACGCCAAACTGAGTAAGACACAAAGCCCTAGCACTGAGGCTGAGATAGCACAAATGAGTCGAGTACCTTATGCTTCGGCTGTAGGATCGATCATGTATGCTATGACGTGTACTCGACCTGATATAGCTTTTGCCCTGAGCATGGTTAGCAGGTTTCAGGGGAACCCTGGCAAGGCACACTGGACTGCGGTAAAGAATATTCTCAAGTGCCTACGAAGGACTAAGGACTGGGTCCTTACCCTCGGTGGGAGTGATGACTTGAGAGTTGTAGGGTATAGTGATGCTACCTTCCAGACTGATAGGGATAACTTCCGCTCTCAGTCGGGCTGGGTCTTTACTCTAAATGGAGGAGTAATTTCTTGGAAGAGTTCCAAGCAAGAGACAATGGCAGATTCTACTTGTGAATCAGAGTATATTGCAGCTAGCGAGGCGGCAAAGGAGGCGTTATGGCTGAGGAACTTCATTGGAGACCTTGGAGTTGTACCAGCTATTAAAGAGCCAATGGAAATTTTCTGTGATAGTGAAAGTGTTGTTGCCTTAGCCAAGGAACCAAGGGATCACGGGAGATCCAGACACATTGACAGAAAATACCATTTCATCAGACATCGGATCGAAGAAGGACTCCTCGTGGCAAAGAGGGTATCATCAGATGAGAATCCGGCAGATCCCCTCACGAAGGGATTGACTCGGGTTAAGCATCTCCAGCATGCTTGAAGCATAGGGCTGAAGGATGATATTAGATTTAGTAGTTAGATAACCTCGAAATTTGTAAAGTGTAATTGACATTTTATGATGAATAAAAGTGTTTTATTTATGAGTAAAGTGTTACTATCTCTTGTCGATCGTTTACTATATTTCTTTTGCATGTTTTGACTTCCAGAATAATTTTGTTTGGTATAACATATTATTCAAACCTCCACAGTCGGTCATATGTCGGAAGTAGGTATGAATCAAGACTGTCATGTTTGGTTGTAGAGGTCTTGGACAAGGCTACAACAATCATGAGTGCTCATAAGTTCTGAGCATTGGACTCAACCCACGCTCACTGGAATCACTTCATGGAATTCTATCTCGAGTGATCGTGAGACGGTAATATCATATAAATCTTTAAACCTAGAGATATGATTTGTTACTTACAAGTTGGTTATGCATTGATTGTACGAAAAACGCATTGGTAACTCGATGTTATAAAATCGCGCTCTTGTTTGTAATTCAATGAGTAGTAGAACAAACATATGAGTCGAAGTTTATCTGTTCCTTCTTGGATTAGAAGCTGATATCTGGCCCCCTCGTTGATTTTGTTTTGACCTATGTACCGGGCCCGGTCAGAACTGAATTGATGTGTTCAATGAAGTTCTTTGTCAAACAAATCGGAAATCAGGAAACAAACTGTTGGACAATAAGTAAGACATTGTTCCATGTATTTGTCCGACTGATATCTAGAACAGAGGATTATATGATCACTTATCTTAAATGGCGTACCATCATTTTCTCAGTTTCGAGAAATCTTGTAAAGAGCTACGATTGCCGATCGGTTCCTGAAGTCATACTTGCAGTAATAGTTATTAGACTTATCCAAGTGGGAGACTGTTGGATAAGGTGTCTAAGTCCATAACTATTTCTGGTATATACTTGACCCGACCCGGCATGGTCCATTTGGGTTGCATGGCACCATGCAATTGGATAGACTAAATGAGAGAAATAACACTTGGAGATTATTAATATATTATAAGTTCTAATATATTAATAATATTATTTGATTAGTTTGATCAAGAATTAATTTAGAATTAATTATGTGATCAAAAGATAACTAATTAAATATATAGGTTGATTATGTAAATCATCCATATCTTGTATAGTGGGCTAAAAGGCTCCATGGACTATCAAGTTGGGTTCCACCCATAGGATGCTCCATGGATGCTCCATGGGAGTTACAAACCCATGGGTCATGGAAATGAAGAGTCATGACACATTAGGGTTTAACCCTAGATGTGTCAACACTATATAAGTAACATGTTCGCCACCCAAAATCGGCTACACTAAGAAACAAGAGGGCTTGGCCGATTTTGAAGAGTGTGTGTTCTCTCATAAGTTCTTCCAAGAGCATTTGGTGTTGTGTGAAGCATTTGAGGCATCACACTTGGGGTGCTAGGCTCACAAGGTTTCAAGGAACACAAACAACAACAAGGTAAGTTATTCTATCTATACTTTATGTTAAAATTGTTCCCCATGTATGCTAGATAGGAATATAACCTTGTAATTCAACTTTGCATGACAATTAGACAAACATAGATCCAAGGTTATTAGGGTTTCTTGTACACTTAGGAAGTGTTAGAATGCTCAAAACCCATCAGTATAACCCTAAACTATACCTATTATAGTTTATTAGTAGACTTGTTTGTATGACTGAATGTACTGAACTGAGATAAAAGTCTTTATACCTATACATATATACAAAATATATAAATAAGGATTCAACGACACTCGGACAAACAATCGGGTACTTTAAGACCATAACCAAACATGGACATGAGGTAAAGTGGTTTATCTCTCCTAAGTCCTCCAAACCTTATTTATATAACTATATATGTAGTAGACATGGTCTTAACAATATATAAGTTTGAAAACTGTAAAAGAAAGGTTTAGTATACAAAAGTGAATTTGATAAAGAGTTTGACATGTAAAATATTTTGATAAACAGTTTGAAATCATTTGTTTGGTAAAATAGTTTAAAGTATGAAAAATCCATTTGTATGCTAGTTATTAATCACATGTGACTGATCTAATAACTAACATGGTTTAACTTGTATTCCCCCTTATAAAGCATTTAAAAAAAATTTAAAAACATTTCAAAGGATAAATAAGGGGTCTGAACTCACCTGTAGTGAGTGGTTTGTACGGAAGTGTCGGACAAGGTGCTAGGTATCAAGTGAAGACTTGAACACACAAAATGATCCTAGTTTCCATATAATAAACATATATGTATCTAATTAGTCATTTAACAACAAATTAATCAAGTTAAGACATCCTGGGACATGGAAACACTTTGATTCAAGTACTATAGGTACCAAAGGGTTGCATCTAAGGGTTATATGGCATGACATTGGAGTTTATGGCCCAAGGACCACTCCTTTTTGAGTTTACAGCCCATGACCATTTCCCCATGAGTTTATGGTCGTAAACTCATGGTTATAAGAGCCATATTGTGTTTTGAGGTCTTACAAATCATGATTGAACATCCAATGATCAAGTCCAAGCCTTAGGAAAGCATTAGGGGCACAATAAGACTACTTTGTAGAGTTTACGGCCTAAGGACCATATCCTTATGTGTTTACAGCTGTAAACTCTTATGTGGACTTTTTTTTATTGTTGTTTAATGTCTTAAACACTTCTTGGAAGGATCAAGGTTGGCATCCAAGGCTTATGTAGGGACTAGGGTCCATTTAGCCACTTTAAGAAGTGTTTACAGCCCAAGAACATCCTTGGCCGTAAACTCCTTTGTTTTTATGATTCTTGATGATTTTCAAGTGTTATCAAGTTCATATTAAGCACACAAGAAGCTAGGGAAAGTGTACTTAGAAGATAGAAGCTTGATTTGGTGTTTAAGGTCCAAGAACACTAGTGTGTGTTCTTGGTGTTTTGAAGAACACTTGAAGATCTAGTTGAAAAGCAAGAAGGAATGGATGAAATGATGTATAACTACTAGATGTTAGGTTATAACAGCAAATCAATTCGAGAAACACTTACGTTTTCGGGAGATCGAGTGAAGAACGAGATGATAGTTGAGAGAGAATGGGGAGTGTTCTTGAGGGTGGAAGTGAGAAATGAAGAGTTTGGGGAGTAAACTCATGCCTAAGGCATGAGTTCACGGCCATGGGAGAGTTTATGGACCAAACTCCAAAAGTTTGGTCGTGAACTCTTTATTAGGGTGCATTGGGTGGGTTTGATACTTTAAGACCCGAGACGGTACTTCCTTTCTTTCGTTCGTTTGAAGAATAAATAATAAAAACACTCAAACAAACTTTTAAATTGGCTAAAAATTATTAGAAAATCTAATTTAGTTTTAATTGAAGTGATTGACTTTAGAGTTTGTACGAATGAAAGTTTCGGGTTGTCACAGTCAGAACTAAGTTGATGTGTTCCATTGAGTTCTATGTCAAACAAATCGAAAATCGGGAAACAAACTGCTGGACAATAAGTAAGACATTGTTCCATGTATTTGTCCGGCTGATATCTAGAATAGAGGATTATATGATCACTTATCTTAAATGGCGTATCATTATCATCTCTGTTCCGAGAGACCTTGAAAGAGCTACGATTGTTGATCGATCCCTGAAGTTATTCTTGCAGATATAGTTATTAGACTTATCCAAATGGGGGACTGTTGGATTAGGTGTCTAAGTTCATAACTATTTCTGGGATGTACTTGATCAGGTTGGCATGGTCTATTTGGGTTAAATGGCATTGCAACACTTAGATAGACTAAATGAGAGAAAGGAAACTTAAGGATTATTAATATATTATAAGTTCTAATGTACTAACAATATTATTTAATTAGTATTGATCAAAGAATTAATTTAGAATTAATTAAGTGATCAAAAAGAGACTAATTAAATATATGGGGTTGATTGTGTAAATGATCTATTCTTTTATAGTTGGGCTAATGATCCATGGTTTGTTTGGATTGGGTTAAAACCCATAAGGTGCTCCATTGATTGTACATGGAGGTTACAAACCCATGGATTATGGAATATGGAAAGCCATGGCAATTAGGGTTTACATGGTGTAACCCTACTTGTGTCATAACTATATAAATGCCCCATGTCTAGGAAAAAATTGGCCACTACAAGCAAGTAAGAGGAAAAACCGATTTAGAGTGTAAGTGTACTTCTCTCAAAGTTATTCCAAGTATTGTGGTGTTGTGTGAGACATTTGAGGCATCACACTTGAGGTGCTAGGCTCACAAGGTTCTCAAGCAATCCAGTAAACTAAAAGGTATGTTCTTCTAGAAACAATTATGTTTTAATGTTTCCATGCCATGCTAGATAAGTTAAGAACTTTGGAAAATCATTTTGCATGTATCTTAGTAAAACATAGATCCAAGGTATCTAGGGTTTGATGTACACCTTAGGAGTGTTAGAATGCTCAAAACCCTTCAGTGATGTCCTATCTCGACGCGTTAGGGGCTATGAAGAAAACCCTAATTTTAGGAGTTTTTACCTTATTTAAAGACCTTAAGTACCTTGGTTGGCCTCATTACTGTGACAACCCGAAATTTCCATTATGAACAAACCATATCAAGCCAATAGAAGTTAGAACAATTACAGTGAAATTCCAGACTTTGGGTATAAGTTTGAGTATTTCAGGTTTAGCACTTAGTGAGATATCAGGAGAGTCGATGCACTGGGTTTTTGTGCAACACTATTATTCCAATACTCTATGATATTAGAGTTCATTCCGGGAATAAAATATTTTTTGCCAAAAATATCAGGACTATATATAGAAATCAGAACCATATTCATTCATTAGTTGCATTTCCAACAAGAGAAAAGCCGAATTCTCTCTCACGGATCTTCGGGTTTTTATCCCAAATCATGAGTACTTCTATCTAGTTATATTATATAGCTTAGATTGTGTGTTATGACATCAAAAATCGAACCAAAACCCCAAGATTTGGGAGTTTACCGCCCAAGAACACTTAGAGAGTAAACTCCTTTTTAAGGGCCAAAAGAGTGCCCAATGTCCCTCTAAGCCTTGGAACTCAACCTAGGAACTACCAGGACATGTTTAGACCACAAAATCATTAAAAATCAAAGGTTGAAAGTGAGTTCACAACCAAGGAAGTTCTTGGGTCGTGAACTCCATTTTAGGTTGCCAAAATTCCCTAAATGCCTTCATTGAGCCAAGATACTAGCATAGCACATTACCTTGATGTGTCTAGGACCCAAAACAATCAAAATACCAACACCTATGGGTGTTCACGGCGGCAAACACATGACCAATTGGTCCAAGGGACGAAAACTCAAGTTAGGGGTGTTTTGATACCACAAACACTTCCTAAGGCTTAGGCTTGAATTTAGACATGTACCCTAATGAGTTTGGGACTAGCAAACACCATTAGAACACCAAGAGTAAGGTGGTCACAACACAAAAAGTTCCAGGGCCGTGAACTCCAAACAATAGTGCCAAATGGTGCTATAAACTCTTCTAAAGCCTTGTACACTAGCCTAGTTTAGTTCCTAGTTAAATTAGAGATTTGAAAACACCACAAACACCCTTCCAAGGCAGATTACGGCCGTAATCTCCATGGGATTTGGTCCCAGGGTCGTGAACTCCTCAAAGGAGTTAAAAGGAAGCCCAAACACTTGTTTAAGCCTAGAAGCACTTCACCAATTGAGTTGTAATAATGCTAAGCTTCATTTAGGGGCCCTATAGAGAGTTTACGGCCAGGAGTTTACTCCCATGGGCCGTAAACTCCAACACATATGGTCTTTTGACCATAAACTTCCATAAGAGGTCTTGCACTCCTTTGTGGCAACCCATTAGCCTCCTACCACTTGACCAAAACTGTTTTCCTCGCATTAGGATGTTTATACTGTTAGTTTTTGAGCAATCTAACACTTCCTAAGTGTGCATGCAACCCTAATAAACCTTGGATCTATGTTTGTCTAAATACATGCAAAATAATAATTTTTTCCAAGGTTCATAACCTATCTAACATGGCATGGGGTACTTTTAAACATAAAGAATTAGATAAGATTACATACCTTTTGATGATGAGTTTGATTCCTAAGCAGTTTGAGGGCCAAGCACCAATAGTGTGAATGCCTCAAATAGAATCAAAAATCACCACAAACTCTTGGAAAACTTTGAGAGAGTGTATACACACTTATAAAATCGGCCACACACAAACACACATACTCTAGTGACACTAGTTTCACTAGTGGCTATTTCATGCAACATAAGCATGCTTATATAGTGTACATGATTAGGGTGATACCCTCATAACCCATGACCTTTCCTTTTCCAAGGATCCATGGGTTAAAAGCTCCATGGATCATCCATTGACTTCCATACAAGCCTAGCCCATTAACAAATGAGTATTAGCCTACACCATATAAAACCAATAGCCCACAATCTGATTAGTCTTCCTTTTAATCTCTAAATTAATTCATAATTAATTTAAGACTAAGACTAATTAAATAACATGACTTCATATTAATATATTATAATTTATAATATATTAATAATCATATGTGTATAACTCTCATAAAATTATCCATAAATAGTTTTGATGAAATGCAACCCAAATTGACCATGCCGGGTCGGGTCAAGTATATACCAAATAAGTTACGGACTTAGACACCTTATCCAACATATACATGTTTAATTAGTGTTATAATCACTAATTGTTTATATACATATGTCTTCATATGTAATTAGGACCATTGTGTGTGTCTAAAGTCTTCACTTGACACCTAGCAGTCCTACCTTTTCAGTTCATCCGTATCACCCACAACAGGTGAGTTTATACCCCTTAATCAATGTTTTAACTGTTTTTTAAATGTTTTATGAGGGGGGGAGGATACAAGTAGAATTATGCTAGTTACTATATCAATCACATGTGATTAGTAAGCAACATTCAAATGATTTGCTACTCATTAGCCATTTTACCAAACAGTTTCCTTCCAATGATTTTCATAAACATTTTATATGATTAAAACTCCTTACTAAATTGTACACTTTACTTTGTACGCTTCATTTCAAACTCATTTATAATTGTGTTTCAAACAAATGTTCCTTTATACTTAAACTGTTTTATCAAACCCACGCTTTCAAACCGTTTTATAGATTGACATCAAGTTGATCGTTTCTTAGATAATAATTATTTTCAAAGGTTTTACCAAACTTATTTTATGCTTTTATATTGTCAATTACATGCCTAAAAATGTATAGTTATATAATAAATGTTTAAAAGACTTAGGAAGGCTATCCACCCTATTTCCTTTTCGCGCTTGAGATGTGGTTTGGTGGGATATCGGGTACCCGTCCGAAGGTCATTTAAATATTAGTTATATATCAGGTGTACATATATAGTCATAAAGGTCCTTCCAGTTCATCCAATGCCCTTAGGTAGCAACGGTATACATCCATGTCCACACATACCAGTTAGATTACTAGTAAACTACCATAGGGGTAGTTTAGGAAGATACTAGAACTATTACTGGAATGCGATATCATACAATGAGTCAGTTCATTTATGAGTCAATACTTGTTAGATAGAGAGAGAACACAAATTACAACTAGTACACGCAGAACATTATAGTACATTACTATACTATTACATAGATATGTTTACATGATTACACTTACATGAGTACAATTACATGATCACACTTACATGAGTACGCTTACATATACATAGGACAGACGTCACTAGGTGCTATAGCATGGAACCAGTTCAGGATCTAACTATACCGATGAATCACAACGCAATTGTGATAGTTATATCGATTATACGTGATCATAGTAATGTGGATGCTCACGACTTGCATACATGCAGGCATCGTGGGTAGGTCTCAAAATCCCTTTGACAGGGGAGCGTATATCCTGGGATCTAGACATCACATTATACCTTATCCCTCAAATAAGGCAGTTGAGTACCGATGTAGTTATTTATTACAAATGCTAGAGTACTTAGAAAAATTACCCTAGACTTAAGGTAATTGGTCCGACTGTAGTTCGGAACTACACCATAGTACTATTTCATTTTCCCATTACATTCACTTCGTGAACACACACACGACGCACAACAATGTAGAAACTATATTTTGGTTAATGATAGTCATACTTGGGAAAATACACACTCTTACAAGAGACACACACAGACACTAGATGCCTTGGTAGAAGGCTACATATATATCAGTTAAGTCTTGGTAGAAGACTCCCTTTTATAAAAGTAGGAATCATAGGGCTTTCTAGGGTTTTTCAAACGTTTATAGTTGTTTTACAAACATTTTCATACTTACAATTCATATACATTTTCAATACTTACAATTCATATACATTTTCAATACTTACAATTAATATACATACAAATTCTTACATACAAATTAAGCCACTATAATACTTATGATCTCACCAGCTTTAAAGCTGATACACTCTTTCAAAATACCTTGTATCCTCAGGTCAACCATAGACAGGTACCCATGCACGGTTTAGAGAAGATGGAGCTCGTTCAAGACTCATATTTTATTTTGATTTATGCTTTATTGTCTATTATAATTTGGCATAACACACTCGTATAATAATTATATTATTAATGCAATGGATTATGTTGTTGCTTGTTTACTACTTTTCATTGTTGTGATACTGTACATGAGGTCCTCCGCCCCAGAACGTTTCCGCCGTTCATGGTTTTTGGGTGTGACAGATTGGTATCAGAGCATTGTTTATAGTGGATTAAGTATATCAACCCATAAAAGATATACTAACCATAAATAAAATGGGATTTAAAATACTCTGACCAAGAGTTTATACTTTAAATAATAAAATATTTAATTAAGTATACATGCCTGCATTCATGCTAAAATCAGTCTCACTAGGACAATACAAAAGAATTACGATTGTTGGGCAACACAGGTGGACTTAGAGACATATAGTCAAAACTGGGAAGATATAGCCTGATCACCTATATTATCCGAGGGTTGACTAGCATGTGCCTAAGTGTAGTTGTGTGGTTGCAACAAGTCTAAAATCTTACCAACCCTATTGTAACATCCGGAATCCCAAGTACATTATTTTAATATTTATATTTTTGAATTATGAGAAGGAACTCGGCGAGTTGATGCGTAGACTCGCCGTGATGGTTCATCCGGATTCACTTTGGACTCGGCGAGTCCACGCTATTTAATGAAACCCTAAATCCTCCAGGGTTGGAGCCTATTTAAGGGTACTCTTAGCCTCCCATTGCGGCTACCAGTCCCTTGAGAGCTCCCTTAGTGATCTATATCATTTGGAAGGAAGGAGAAGCTTTTATTGATCTTTCTTTCCTTGGTTTGGCAAATAGGAGGTGATCAACGGCAAGAGGAGGCTGAAGGAGGTGTGGTTCAAGTGGTTTTAGAGTCCAGAGATTTCAACTTGAGGTATTCATTTGACCTTTCTTCAGTTTTGGTATTGAACCTAGGGATTAGGGTTTTCTAACCCTTTTGTGAGGATGTTGGTGTGGAGCAATTGGTCCCTTATCGAGTGTATGCTTGGATCTGAACTCAAATAGGTTCAGAGACTTCCATCTAGTATGCTTTATGGGTTCTTGAGGGGTGATTGAACCTAGGTTGCCATTTATGGGACTAAATCTCCATTTGATTCCATTATGTATGTTTATAAGCATCAAGTTTCGAGCTTTACATGATTATATTGTTTGGAAAGGTCAGATCTATGGAATGGTGGAAAAGATCTGACCTCAGGAGGTCAAATGAATTTGTGCATGGCATGTACTCGCCGAGTTGTTCTTGGGACTTGGCGAGTTGAGTCAAGGTAGCCCCGCGATTCATGCCTGGGGACTTGTCGAGTAAAGGGAAAGACTCTACTTGTTAATTGGACTGAGGAGTTGAGTGGAGACAGGTGGAGTCGCCGAGTTGCCCAAGTGCACTCGCCGAGTTGGGTCAAAGTTGACCGTTGACTTTGGTTGACTTTTTAGGGTTTGGTCAGCAGTGAGGCCTTTGAGTCAAAAGAGGGGTAAAATGGTCTTTCACCCTTCTGAGGATGTTAAGAAAGGATAGAGTATGGTCATATTTATGGGAATATTTTCCTTATGTGTTTAGGCAGAGGCTAGATCATATTTCCTACCGAGTCAATGAGTTACCGAGATATCTTAGGTGAGTCTTCTCACTATACTGTACTCGGAAGAGTATTTATGTGTGACCGGAAGGTCGGATATGTTATGAGAAGTATGCTTTGTATGCGATTAAGTTAACTGTTTGTATGTGCTATTTATGCTATGCTTGAAATGGGCCGGAAGGCATTATGTTATGGGCCGGAAGGCATTGTGATGAGGACCGGAAGGTGGACGCTAGTAGGACCGGAAGGTTTACCGGGTTGGAACGGAAGTCCCCTGAGACACATGGACCGGAAGGTCAGGGCCTGGAAGGACGTATGTGTGAGTAAGTAGTATTTTGGGGAACTCACTAAGCAATTATGCTTACAGTTGTTATGTTATGTGTTTCAGGTACTAGCGAGGACCGTGGGAAGGCGCCGACATGATTTGTACACACTAGCGGAGGAATT
Source organism: Lactuca saligna (assembly GCF_052625555.1). Classification (NCBI taxonomy): domain Eukaryota; kingdom Viridiplantae; phylum Streptophyta; class Magnoliopsida; order Asterales; family Asteraceae; genus Lactuca; species Lactuca saligna. The sequence goes on along the minus strand of NC_136420.1, from coordinate 228,175,625 downwards.
ATTTTATGATCTTGGGATTGATATGTTTTATATGATGATATGATATATATGGGATTTTTATGAATTGATTTGGAAGAAAACATGTTTAAGAAATTAAAATTTTCTTTTGAAAATTTACGTCGTTAAACCTACCACAATGAGAACAGTAGAACATAACATTAAACTTAAAATACTATAGGAGTATTTGGTGTTACTATAAGTACTTTATACTTGAGAACTAAAACGGGATCATCATTACTAAGTTGATAGTTGCTAAGTTGATACACTAAGGCTATATGTAATTAGGATGTTATAGACTTAGAATCTGTGACAATTTTTACTTTACCCCTATTCTGTGTGAATTTGGAGTTAATATCACTTATTCGAAGGTCTATCCTATTTCGATTACATATAACTGGTATGCACTTCACAAATAGCGATGTAACTATTGAAGATTTTATAAATAATTATCTAGATAGTTTCGTCTAATAATTATTTTCTTACCCCGAATTCTCGTGTAGATAACATGGCTGGACTTCATCCCCACGACAACCAGTACCTTCCGAACGAAGTCATTGCTGGATGGTTTGGAGAAGAACCAGAGAATGATCATCCGATTCCTTTAAATCGTCACCATGATGAAGACCTTTTAGATGGTGCTAACTCTGAAACCGAGGTTGAAAACCTACCTTAGGCAGCTCCCGTTCCAATTCCTAACCCTCGTCCGACTTTTCATGGCCCAACGCCTCCCTGGGTTGAATATTTGGAAGCATGGAGCGAAGATCAAGATCAAACAATGCCTTTTAATGGAGACCGAAGCTTCTACAACGTAAATGAAGGGAGCACAGCAGATAGAGTTCTACCAATCCTGATCCGTAGAGTTTCCCGAAACGAAATTCAGGGCAGGACAGCCCTACGTCGTATCGAGCAAGTTGACACCAATGGAGGGATGCATATCCTTCACACCAATAGCCTTGAACATGCTCGCGAGAGATCTGAGAGAAACCACGAAACCCTGCTACAAACACTGGCTGAAACCCGAGCCGAAGTCATTGAGCTCCGAGTACATCAGAGGGTATACGAAAGATACCTGCTTGATATGGAACGTCAACTGGCTGAATTGAGAGTTCACTAGAGGGATGACCGGCGCCGCTAGTAGACGCTTTAGTTTATTTTTCCTTGTTAAAAAGGAATCATTTTATGTCTATGCCCGATGTGGCATTTTCTATGAAATTACCTTGTACTGTAAGTACTTTTGGTTAGGTCTTTATGCTGTCAAGAACTATCTTCTCTGGATATGATGTAAGACCTTTACAAGGTCATTTTCCCGAACTTTTACGTCATGAATACCAAAGATATTGACAGTCGGCTAACTCCTATGTCGTTCTTTATTCGAGTACTCTTATCATACCTTCATTAGAGTGTATCTGAAACATGCTTTAATCAAGTCACTTGACTATAGTAATTTAACTCCGGAGACACCTCCAAGTCGCTTTTAATGGTTGGATCATGTTATTCACCAACCAAAAATACCACGGCTTGAACGACAAATGTTTTGAGACCATTCTACAAACTCACTTCCATTCCATTACTAGGACTACATCATAGGGATGTAGGTTAACCCTTCATGAACACACCTCCATTTCGTACTAGGACTGCATCATAGGGATGTAGGTCAAACCTCCGAGAACATACTTCCATTTCATGCTAGGACTGCATCATAGGGATGTAGGTCAAACTTTTGAGAACATAGTCTTGCTCTTTACTTAGACAATCGAAGTACATCTAGGGTCAACCAGAATTGCTCACAAAATCCTTAGATTTTGTGTTAACAGAATCATGTTGTCATCTGGAAACAGTCAGCCGAGCAACGAAACCACTGCCTTTCCTACGGACGCCGCTACCTTTCAAACCACAGTTACAACTGCCGTGATGGCGGCCATGATAGTTGTCCTTGCGCACCGTAGTGCTATCAACACAATCAATCCTGATGATGGGATTGAAGTTTCCAATCGTGGTATCCACCCAGGAAGTCGCCAAACAGTAACAGTCACAGGCTCGCAAAGCCGAAAGACAGAGAACAAGAAACGAAGGCGTCAAATCTAGAAAGAACGCAAGAAATCCCGAAAACTTTCCATGCAACAATAGCAAGTGGAAACCCCTGCCATCGCCGTACCGAGCAGGCCATATAAAGGAACACTCCCGAAGCGCGATAGGTGCAAATACCACCACGAAGGAATTTTCCGAGCATGGCAATGCGATAATTGCAACAAGCTAGGGCACATTGCTCGTTTCTGTAGAACTACCTCCACCACTGGAGCAAGCCTAGTTTGCTACAATTGTGGTGAGTTTGAGCACTATAAAAGAGATTTCCCGAAAAAGGAAGTCAAGGAAAGAACCCGCGTCCCTATAACTCATACTCGACACCTCACTTCCACCACCAATGTTGGTGCCATCCATATATCTCACCAATGCGGTGAAATAGGACACCTCAAGAAGGATTGCCCAATAGGGAAGAACTCTGGTGCAGATGGGAAGATTCTCAGGATCACAGCTGCGGGAGAACCTGCTCCGAAACCCACGTTCATGTAATTTAGGCGTTTCATTGTAACAGACTTATAAACTATCCCGAACTAGTGCAACTAGAGTCTTATCTTTTGCGGGATCCTATCAGTATAAGGATGCTCGTGCTGCGTATACTTGTCTTTTGTAGTATACCTTATTCGAAGAAATAGTCTTGTGGTAAGTCTAAAGTACTGTAACTCTGTTCATGGTTTCACGGTTGTGTTTTGTCTGTAAGCGCCTTATGTTCAAATCTAATGTCTTTAAGTTTCTGTATGATTCTGACATTATCATACGACTCGATTCAATTTGATCCTCACAAAAACAGCTTCATACATACATCTCTTTGTCATTAAATGTCGTTTTAGCGAAGCCGTCATATCAGGACACCGAAGTACTCATTCGTAGAGTACCTCATAGTTCTTTTCTTTTTCTGAAGAAATCCCCGAAGTACCACTCGTACAGTATGTCAAGCTCAATCCAAAGATTCATGCGGTTAATATATCACTGGGGAATGTATACATAAGTGTAATATATAATAAAGGTTTTACAGGTTTAGAATTGATGATTCCACTTTAACTTCTTTTTCCCCGCTGGGATATGAGCTTAAAGAAGAATCAGTTATTCGACTACCTTTTCAATCTTAATTATATACGACTCGTATACACGAGATTGTGATTTTGAAACCATGTATGAATCCTAAACATGAACTTCAGGACGGAGACTGCCCAAGACTACGAGTAATCGCAACCTCATGTGAACAAACTTAGAACCCCGTACGACTTCCGTAAACAGATTGCCCTACAGTCTAAAGACCTACGGAGATACAAGAACAACCCGGACAACTTAGCAAACTACACAGAAATAGAATTAGAAGACTAGACTTCTCACCCTGTAGAACTTCGTTCTTATCCTTCCAGAGATCGATGGATTGCATTGTAAGTACCTCGGATATCGAGGACTCCATCAAGATTTTTCATTAGAAATCGTTATCTCTTCCTCGCATAGATGAAATGGTTGAGCAAGCGCAAGGAAATAATTACTTGCAGAAATGGATCTGAGATCCGAACATCACCAGTTCGAGTGTTAGAGAAGGATGTCCAGAAGACTATCTTCCGAACTCGATGCGGACACTTCGAGTCCGTAGTGATACCCTTCGGATAGGACTAATACGCCCATAGTTTTTATGAGCTAAATGAGTAGGGTATGTCTTTCTTACTTGGATCAGTTCGTCATTTCTCCATGTAATGACTTACTTATCTACCCTCGTAGTAAAAAGAAACCCATGGAAACATTACCTTTAGACATACTTTTCGCGAAGTTTTCTAGGCACGAGTTTTGAATTGAAGAGTCAAATTCCTATGACTCACGGTTAGTGAGGTGAGAATTTTTGAATACTCTTTCAATTTGTCAAAACCGTTGAGAATTTGTCAACACCAGAGATGCCGACAGTCATTCGCCAAATTCTAGGTCTTACAGACCTGCTGTCATAGTTCATTCACAACTCCTTTCAATTTACAGAAACCCTTACGACTCTGAACCAACAAGGGGTGGCCCTTGACTGGGAAGTTAAACAAGAAAAAGAAACCTTGGAGATTCCAAGTGAGTGACCAAGTTCTTTAGGAGAACTCACTCTGGGTATGGCTTACTACGCTTCTTATTGCGTGGAAAGCTAAATCCAAGATAGATAGGACCTCCGAGATTCTTACCAGAATCAGTCCTGTATCTCGCAGACTAGATCTACTCTGCGAACTCAGTAACGTACATTCTACTCTTCGCGTCTCGGTCGTGAAACCATACCTTTCCATTAGGAATCTTGTAAGTCCACTCGTCAAGATCCTCGCCTTCGTATTAGAACCATAGTGACCCTCGACCGAGTGGTCAAGCGGACAAAGCAACGTCGGTGCCAGTTAGTGAAGGTTCGTTGGGATACCAACCGAGAACCCGATTTCACTTAGGAGCGCTAGAACCAATCGATTAGGAAGTTTCCTCCTCGCGACTCGATCATTCATACCTACTTCCTTATCTAAATTCTAATTTCAGGACAAAATTCCCTTTAATAGGGGGATGATGTGACAACCTGAAATTTTCATTCTGAACAAACCATATCAAGCCAATAGAAGTTAGAACAGTTACGGTAAAATTCCAAACTTTGGGTAGAAGTTTGAGTATTTTAGGTTTAGCACCTAAGGAGATATCCAGAGAGTGGATGCACTAGGGTTTTGTGCAATAGTGTTATTCCAATACTCTATGATATTAGAGTTCATTCCTGGAATAAAATATTTTCTGCCAAAAATCTCAGCACTATATATAGAAATTTGAACCATATTCATTCATTAGTTGCATTTCCATCAAGAGAAAAGCCTAATTCTCTCTCACGGATCTTCGGGTTTTTTTATCCCAAATCGTGAGTACTTCTATCTAGTTATATTATATAGCTTAGATTGTGTGTTATAACATCAAAATCGGATCAAAACCCCAAGGTTTGGGAGTTTACCGCCCAAGAACACTTGGAGAGTAAACTCCTTTTTAAGGGCCAAAAGAGTGCCCAATGTCCCTCTAAGCCTTGGAACTCAACCTAGGAACTACCAGGACAAGTCTAGACCATAAAATCATTAAAAATCAAAGGTTGAAAGTGAGTTCACGACCAAGGAAGTTCTTGGGCCGTGAACTCCATTTTAGGTTGTCAAAATGCCCTAAATGTCTTCATTGAGCCAAGAGACTAGCATAGCACATTACCATGATGTGTCTAGGACCCAAAACAATCAAAATACCAACACCTATGGGTGTTCACGGCCGCAAACACATGACCAATTGGTCCAAGGGCCGAAAACTCAAGTTAGGGGTGTTTTGATGCCACAAACGCTTCCTAAGGCTTAGGCTTGAATTTAGACATGTACCCTAATGAGTTTGGGACTAGCAAACACCATTAGAACACCAAGAGTAAGGTGGTCACAGCACAAAAAGTTCCAGGGCCGTGAACTCCAAACAATAGTGCCAAATGGTGCTATAAACTCTTCTAAAGCCTTGTGCACTAGCTTAGTTTAGTTCCTAGTTAAATTAGAGATTTGAAAACACCACAAACACCCTCCCAAGGGAGATTACGGTTGTAATCTCCATGGGATTTGGTCCCAAGGCCGTGAACTCCTCAAAGGAGTTAAAAGGAAGCCCAAACACTTGTTTAAGCCTAGAAGCACTTCACCAATTGAGTTGTAATAATGTTAAGCTTCTTTTAGGGGCCCGTATAGAGAGTTTACGGTCAGGAGTTTACTCCCCTGGGATGTAAACTCCAACACATATGGTCTTTTGACCATAAACTTCCATAAGAGGTCTTGCACTCCGTTGTTGAAACCTATTAGCCTCCTAGCACTTGACCAAAAGTGTTTTCCTCGCATTAGGATGTTTATACAGGTTTAATTAGTGTTATAATTACTAATTGTTTATATACATATGTCTTCATATGTTATTAGGACCATTGTGTGTGTCTAAAGTCTTCAATTGTCACCTAGCAGTCCTACCTCTTCAGTTCATCCATATCACCCACAACAGGTGAGTTCATACCCCTTAATCAATGTTTTAACTGTTTTTAAATATTTTATGGGGGGGGGGTGGGATACAAGTAGAATTATGCTAGTTACTATATCAATCACATGTGGTTAGTAAGCAGTATTCAAATGATTGGCTACTCATTAGCTGTGTTACCAAACAGTTTCCTTCAAATGATTTTCATAAACATTTTATATGATTAAAACTCCTTATTAAGTTGTACACTTTACTCTGTACGCTTCATTTCAAACTAATTTATAATTGTGTTTCAAACAAATGTTCCTTTATACTTAAACTGTTTTATTAAACCCATGCTTTCAAACCATTTTATAGATTGACATCAAGTTGATCGTTTCTTAGATAATAATTATGTTCAAAGGTTTTACCAAACTTATTTTATGCTTTTATATTGCCAATTGCATGCCTATATATGTATAGTTATATAATAAATGTTTAAAAGACTTAGGAAGGCTATCCACCCTATTCCCTTTTCGCGCTTGAGATGTGGTCTGGTGGGATATCGGGTACCCGTCCGAAGGTCGTTTAAATATTAGTTATATATCATGTGTACATATATAGTCATAAAGGTACTTCTAATTCATCCAATGCCCTTGGGTAGCAAGGGTATACATCCATGTCCATACGTACCAGTTAGATTACTAGTAAACTACCATAGCGGTGGTTTAGGAAGATACTAGAACTATTACTAGAACGCGATATCATACAATGAGTAAGTTCATTCATGAGTTAAAACATTCAAGATAGAGAGAGAACACACATTACAACTAGAACACGCAGAACATTACGGTACATTACTATACTATTACATAGATATGTTTACATGATTACACTTACATGAGTACAATTACATGATCACACTTACATGAGTATGCTTACATATACATAGGACAGACGTCACTAGGTGCTATAGCATGGAACCAGTTCAGGATCTAATTATACCGATGAATCACAATGCAATTGTGATAGTTATATCGAGTATACGTGATCATAGTAATGTGGAGGCTCACGGCTTGCATACATGCAGGCATCGTGGGTAGGTCTCAAAATCCCTTTGACAGGGGAGCATATATCCTGGGATCTAGACATCACATTATACCTTATCCCTCAAATAAGGCATTTGAGTACCGATGTAGTTATTTATTACAAATGCTAGAGTACTTAGAAAAATTACCCTAGACTTAAGGTAATTGGTACGAATGTAGTTCGGAACTACACCATAGTACTATTTCATTTTCCCATTACATTCACTTCGTGAACACACACACGACGCACGACAATGTAGAAACTATATTTTTGGTTAATGATAGTCATACTTGGGAAAATACACTCTTACAAGAGACACACACAGACACTAGATGCCTTGGTAGAAGGCTACATATATATCAGTTAAGTCTTGGTAGAAGACTCCCTTTTATAAAAGTAGGAATCATAGGGCTTTCTAGGGTTTTTCAAACGTTTACAGTTGTTTTACAAACATTTTCATACTTACAATTCATATACATTTTCAATACTTACAATTCATATACATTTTCAACACTTACAATTCATATACATACAAATTCTTACATACAAATTAAGCCACTAAAATACTTATGATCTCACCAGCTTTAAAGCTGATACTCTCTTTCAAAATAACTTGTATCCTCAGGTCAACCATAAACAGGTACCGATGCAAGGTTTAGAGAAGATGGAGCTCGTTCAAGACTCATCTTTCATTTTGATTTATGCTTTAGTGTCTATTATAATTTGACAGAACACACTTGTATAATAATTATATTATTAATGCAATGGATGATGTTGTTTCTTGTTTACTACTTTTCATTGCTGTGATAGTGTACATGACGTCCTCCGCCACAGAACGTTTCCGTCGTTCATGGTTTTGGCGTGTGACAATTACCAGCCTCCTCTATCCAAAAACCCTAGATACGTATGTTACCGTGCAAGATTGAGTACGTAAGCTTGGAAAGTATTTTTTGGTGATTTTTTGGAAAGAGATTTGAAGTTGGAACAGCCTAGCTTGCAAGGAGGATCTTGGATCCATAAAATCTTCTTCATTATCAGTCTTTTTGAGGTATAAAGTTGACATCTTTCTTTGTTATCAAGTAGATCTCTTTAATGGAAGTTTTAGCATGATTTTGGGATTTTGGTTGGGCTAGATAAGATATTGAAGGTTCCAGGGGTTATTATGTTAGATCTAACCCCTTCATGACTTCTCATGGTTGAAAGTTGCAAACATTATTAGTTCCAAGCTCCATTCATGCAATAAGTCCCTCATTAAGTCCTTAGTAAGCTCTAGATTTTATTTCTCGCTTGCATGGATGTAATCTTAGAAACTTTACATGATTATTTGACCTTTGGACTCTAGATCTGTGTTTTAGGACTATATTAGGAGAGTTCAAGGACTTACTGTATTAAGACCCACTCCAAAGCACCTAGGATTTAGGTTTGCTACTTATTGGATGGTTCTTAAGGGTAAAGTTGGAAACTTTACCCTTCTAGACATCATTTTGAAAGAGATTGGGTTTTGGAATCGTTGGTTTCGATAGAATCAGCTTAATGCATTATGAGGTTGGATTTCTAGCCAACTCGACGAGTTTATTACTGAACTGGACGAATTGATGGGATTTTAACCGATCTGTACGAATAATGGAGAAACTCCACAAGTTGAGGGTTAACTCAGCGTGTTGGGTCAACTCAACCCGTTGACTTTGACCTTTGGCCCTAGTTTTTGACCAAGTTTGACCTTTGAGGGGTTTCGGGGAATTTTGAGTAGTATTTAAGAAATTGTTACTGTTATAGGGTGGTGTAGAGCGGATATTTGGAGTCCCGACCTAGTCAGCTACCGTTTAGTATTGTGGTGAGTCTTCTCACCACACTCATTGGTTGAAGGCACCAAGAATATTTCTCGAACATGTATCTCATTCTTGTGACCAAAATGAACTAAAACTCATAAATGGGAGATCTAAGACATAAATGTTCGAGTTCAAAGCTTTTTCACCTCCAACAACCTGGAAATGAGACATATAAGTAAGATCCATAAGCTCTTCCTGATTCCCCATCCTGGCACCAAACTCCATCTTCTTGGAAATGGACCAAACACTCCCAAAATGAACACCATAAGCTCAAAATGGCACCAGGAAGGCTTAAGGACGATTTCGAAGCTTTTAGAGGGTGGGGCTGACTTTGGAATGAAGAAAGAGGCTAACATTATGTTTATATAGGGTACAACCCTAGGATTAGGGTTTTTATCCCGACCTTCGTACGCCGAACTTACCTCCTCGACATCGCGCACCCCGACCCAACTTTGCACTTACACCACTTGTTTCTCCCAGCTACGCCTCGTGTACTCCTTTTTGCCTCGGTACGCCCTGCATACCACCTTGGTATGCCCAGTGTACTAGGGTTTTCCCTAAACCCTAATTTTTCCGAAGGGCATAACTCTCTCGATACAACTTCGATTTCAAGCATCTATATATCCATAAAAAGGTACCGAGATGCTCTACACTATTATCAATTCATACTCGTCCTAAGATATCCCAATTTAAAAACCACTTTCCATAAAAGCCGAGTTGACAAAGTACCGAAATTCCATTTGGCCCAAAAACTCAAACTGAATACCCGAGCAACCAAGATACCTTATCCAACTCCGAATGAATCCAAAAACCCAATCCCTCGATGTTCCAAAGCCTGATAATACCCAATCCTTTGACACCATCCCAAAAATGGCAATGATTTCAAGCAAGATGTTACATGCTATTTCATACGTCATGAGATATGTTCTAGAAAACTTTAAGCATGAAGCTCTTAATCCCTTATGCTACTCCTTGAGACTTTCTCGGGGGTTTTCCCCTAACCCCAAGGACCATAAAAGTAGTACCTTTTCAGTCATGCATCTCCAATGCATGACTTAAATGCTAGTTAGGTCAATAAGGAGAAAATGAGGTCAACACTGATGCTTTGAATTTGAAATGAACACACAAACCTCATATCTGAAACTTATACTAGAGAAAGGCCTCAATGATTCATAAGGTACCAACTTTATGGATCCCATGCATGCTACGCGACCCAACTATGAAAAGGAATGCATAAATCATACATCTAGCATCATAAGAGATAAAGGTAGGAGCTTTAGGACTTATAAAGGTCCAAAAGCACTACAAGATAATGACGAAGGAGTTTGTTTTCCTGGAGGATGCACCCAAGGAATCTTCTTCTTCTTCTTCAAGGAATCAAAATGCAACTAACAAGCTCATTAAGGTCATAAGGGAAGTTATCTTCGATTAGGACATGAGGAAGGTGATTCACGTTGAGGGTGTGCAAATCCTATCCCTCCACTTCCGTTAAATACAACACAAAACACAAGATTAGGGAAAATTCACTCTCACTTCGTTACAACCTAAGTGTCACGTTGTTATCCATAAATTTGTACACACGTCTCAGCTCGGTGTCAAGTTGTAAGATTTCACCCCACACATTGTGACTGACCATAAACTTAAGGAATTTCATGCATTAGCCAAATCAAACTTTAGTAGATAAAATACTTGCAATAGATGTTATAATTCTCCCAAACTAGAATCTGACTTCACCCTCGAAGTACTCAATTTCGAACAATGCAGGGTAGTGGGTACACATCTCCTCCTCAGGTTCCCAAGTCCACTCAGACCCTTTTCGGTGTTGTTACTGCACCTACACCAGGCCCCACTCCTTGTTACGTAGGACCTTTTTTTCTTGTCGATAATTTCTATTGTTCACTCATCATAATTTAGGGGGTCATGAACCTGAATATCATCCAAATGCACTACTACAGTCTCGTCGGTCACACACTTCCAAAATTGAGAAATATGGAACGTTCTATGAATCTTACTGAACTTATCTGGAGAATCTAATCTCCAGACCACCTTAGCTACCGTAGCTGTCACCCAAAATGGACCCATAAACCTACGGCCTAACTTGCCTCACTTCCTAAATGGTTTAACGCCTTTCGAAGGTGACAGCTGCAGAATTACGATATCCCCGACATGAAATTCCAACTCAAATCAGCGTCGGTCGGTATGGCTCATCTGGCGACTCAAGGTTTTGTTAAGTCTCTGATTGACATGTTGAATGAGCTCCATCGTTTTGAGCACTATCTCCACACCTCCCATGACCCTCTGACCAACTTCATACCCACTGACAATGAATGAAGATCAGCACATCACAACCAACCAATTTGAGAAAAGATGGCTTGTTTGCTCACTATTAATCAACTCATATTATAATTAGAAATAACAATTCAGGTATTACACTCAACTCTGAATATAAAAAATAATTGTCATGTATCTATATATCATTAATCTAAGATATATAAGGTTACTCACATGGTTATTTAATGAAGACTAACTATTATTATGGCATCCACATCAGCTCTGCTTTCCGGATAATCACTTGTCCAACCATATTTGGACAATATATCAAGTTCATTATAACTTTTCTTATCTTATCACTATATCCATAAAAATGATTTGACAACTGGGAAATTTTTATCAAACAATCGTCACTAAGAATTAGCATATGCAAATGGTAGAAATAGAGTTTTTCACATTTTTGGGAAATATGATCAGATTTCTTATGATTCATATGTAAAAAAAGGTTAACAGGCTCAATAGTGAGTGACCAAAAAGTTATACCACTATTAATAATGGTTATTGTATTTGGAAAGTACACAATATTGTGATCTTAAGGATATAAACTTTATAAAAATCTAACTCCAATTGAAGGAGTTATGATTCAAAAACAATGTAAAAGTGAATTGTATGATTAATGTAATTAACATCAAAATGGTATCAAGAACTTGGTGGAATTTTGTTTAAAGTCTTTAAAAGGAAAATCATAGTACTCCACGAGATAATAAATTTGAGAGGAAAAAGGTGAAAAATGAAGTTCGGATGAAAAAGATATGATTTTTGGATAAACATAAAATACGGGTTTAAAATAAAGGTTAAGATTTGACAAAGCAACGTTAATGAATATTTTAGAACTTAAGGATAGCTACAAAAATATATTAATAGGTTAAGAAACAAAGTTCATATAAGGAAGACATGAATTTATATAGAAAATTTAAGAAAGGACACGAGGTGAACGCCATGTGCAGTGCGCATATCTGACACCATAATTTGTCAAGATTTGAGAGACGTGGACCACCAGAAGTGAGACACGTGGAAAGATTTGGTTGGAGCCATGAATCATGTGCACGATGAGCATAAGGTGTACTGCATGCGTAACTCCTAGGAATAGAGCTTTTAACTTCTCAAACTACCACATTCCAAAGTAAATTATGTTTCCTTTTTCTCCTCTATTGCCATGAAGCATTGGTTGTAGAAGTCAGAGTTTGCAAAAGCATGCTACTAGGGCGAGTTCATGGTCCCACTCTAATGGTTTAAAAGATTTTACAGAGTGCATACATGCTTATCAAACTAGTTTTGAACAATTACATTTTAGCCCATGTACTGTTAATTTATTTGTAACAGCCCGGATCCCCAGGTATCTTCATTTCATATATTTTGACATTCTGTGAGGGGACTCGACGAGTTGGTGGTCGAACTCGCCGAGTCGGGTCGCGGTTTTTAGCGGGGGTTCGCGTCTGGACTCGGCGAGTCCGCGCTGTTTAATGAAACCCTAATTTCCCGGTCCTAAGTCCTATTTAAAGGACCTTATCGCCCTCATTTGCGGCCACCTTGAACCCTAAGAGCCTCCATACGTCTGTAAGCCCTTGTGAGTGTGTTTGAAGACCATTTGTTCATCATTTTGTGTGATATTGCAAGGTAAGGAGGGAGAGGAGCAAGCTTGAAGTGTTGGGGAGCTTAGATCTGTTGCTATTTCATCAAGGGAGTCTTCTTGAGGTAATTTTCAGAGCCAAACTTCGTGTTTTGTGTTGATGTGCCAAATCTAGGGTTTCTTCTTGCATTTCTTGGCTTGAATAAGAAGTATGAGAGGTCCTATGGAGATATGGAACCTAGATCTGGACTTTAGCAGGTCCAGGAGACCCCTGATGACAAGCTTTATGTCCATTCTTTTGAGTTAGAAGCTAAACTTGCCATATTAGAGGTTGTTTCTTCAAAATAAGCCTTGTATGCATTGCATGGCAACCAAGACTGAGACTTTACGTGACAAATAAGCTTGGGAAGGCCAGATCTATGTATGTATGGAGCGGATCTGACCGCAAAAGCCAGTTTTAGCTGGTGCATGGCATGGACTCGCCGAGTCTGAAGAACAGACTCGACGAGTCGCTTGAAGATTGTCCTTGAGACCATCCTGTGCGTAGTCCGGACCGAGTTGTGGGCGACTCAGTGAGTCGCAGAGAGTTGGAAAGGTTTTGACAGGTGGACCGAGTCAGGTTGGGACTCGCCGAGTTGACCTTCGACTCGGCGAGTTGAGTCGCGGTGGCCCTGTGATTCAGGCCCAGGGGGGGCTCGTCGAGTCGGGGGAGTACTCAACGAGTCAAAGGGGAATAACCCTGATAGTTGATTAAAATGCGTAAACTCGCCGAGTCACTAGTGTGCACTCGCCGAGTCCGGTCCAAATTGATTAAAGACGTTTGACCAAGTCAACCTGTGCCGACTTGATAAGGATGCCCCACCTTTGTGGTACAAGTAATAATTATAGATTTATAATATCATAGGAGGATTGCAGCCCGAGGGTTCCAGTCCGAGTGATTTCAGGATTCACGATTAGCGACCTAGCAAGGCATTCGAGGTGAGTCTTCTCACTATACTGTACCCGGAAGGGTTTTGGTTGTGTGACCGGAAGGTCGAATATGATATGAAATATATGCCTTATGTGTGTTAAGTTATTTGCTATATGTGTCATGTATGATATGTTTGATTTGGGCCGGAAGGCAACATGTTATGGGCCGGAAGGCGTGGTCATATGGATTGCAAGGGTTGACGTGGGTAGGACCGGAAGGTTTACCCAGTCGGGACGTGTAACAACGCAAATTTTCAAATAAAATTTTCATTTAAAATAAAGTGATTTCATTCAACCAATAGTATTTATTCCATGTTTCATATCAAATACATATATAAAATCCCCAAGATCTCAAATAGCAGCAGTGTGTATGCATCATGCCGGCGCCTTCCCACGGTCCTCGCTAGTACCTGAAACACATACATAACAACTTGTAAGCATAAATACTTAGTGAGTTCCCCAGTATACGACTTACACACATACGCCCTTCCAGGCCCTGACCTTCCGGTCCACAACACTTCGCCTTCCGGCCCGTAAAATAATCACCTTCCGGCCCATGACATATTGCCTTCCGGCCCGTAACATATCGCCTTCCGGCCCATAACGTATTGCCTTCCGGCCCATAAACATATACAGCACATAATACATTTACTCTAACACATATAACACATGTATCATATATCATACCTGACTTTTCTGTCACATAACATATTTCCTTACGGCCCATAAACACCCATAGCATGCATAGCAACTACCTTTCTATTTATAGCATAAATAACACATATCATATCCGACCTTCCGGTCTCACAGTCAAACCCTTCCGGGTGTAGTATAGTGAGAAGACTCACCTCGTGGTAATGAAAACTATCAACTCTTGAAATCACTCGCACTCGATCCGCCGATCTGCAGACTCCCTATAATACCATATACCCTTATTAATACTCTTATCATTCAAGACAACTGACCCTAAGAAATTATATGCAGGTCAACTCTGGTCAACGGTCAACTGGACCGGACTCGTCGAGTGCAAAGGTGACTCGACGAGTCGAGACGTCCTCTCCAACTTTCCCTAATGTTCCCTTTCTACTCATCGAGTATCCCCCTTGACTCGACGAGATCCACGTGGAAGAATCGTGGGGCCACCCCGACTCCACTCGCCGAGTCTGAAGAACAACTCGGCGAGTCCCAGTGAATCTTCAAGCTACTCGCCGAGTCTGTTCATTGGACTCGGCGAGTCCATGCCATGCAGTCGATCAACTGCTTCCTGAAATACGTATGGTCCCGAAATACACAATCATGGGACTTTCTGGACCTCTAAACATCCTATTACTGGGGTATAAACGTTTGGGTAACAACATAATAATCCATCTAATCACCAAATGGGTTTCATAAACCCTAAATCCGTGTACACATCAAAATAACAGGAATGATCCGAAGTATTACCTGAAAAACGTACTCTCTGTGTCCCCAAACCTCAGAACTCGATCCCCTTGATCTTCCTTTGGCCAAAACCCTTCCTCTTCTTGCCTAACAAATTCTTCAAGGTTCCAATAGCCTTCACTCCTGCTCTAGATGTCCACAGACGCTTAGGTTCTTCTCAATCGGCCAAAAGACGGACAATGACGGCCTAAAAGGCGTTATATACGATCCAAAACCAAACGGCTAGGGTTTCTGCTGAACAGCGTCGACTCGCCGAGTCCATATCTGGACTCGTCGAGTCCAGTCGCGAACCCGCGACCAAGTCTGTGGTCCTACTCGGCGAGTCTGGCTCCAACTCGCCGAGTCTCTTCCAAAAATGCCCCAAAAATAGTTTTAAAGCAATACCTGAAATTCCGGGCTCTTACAACTCTCCCCCACTAGAACTAGACTTCGCCCTCGAAGTCTCACTCTGCGAATAACTCCGGATGTTGCTCCCGCATCTCACGCTCCGGCTCCCAAGTCATCTCCGATCCTTTCCGATATTGCCACTGAACCAACACCAAAGGTACTTCCTTGTTCCGCAGAACCTTGATCTTCCAATCCCTGATAGCTACCGGTCTCTCGGCGTAATTCAGGCTCGCATCCACCTGAATATCCTCTAACGGAACCACTGCCGATTCATCGGCTATACACTTCCTCAACTGTGATACGTGAAAGGTATTGTGAATCTGTCCCAACTCTGCTGGCAACTCCAACCGATAAGCTACCCGACCTACCCTTGCAATTACACGAAATGGACCTATGAACCGGGGCCCCAACATGCCCCTCTTTCTGAACCGGATCACTCCCTTCCAAGGAGAAACCTTCAGGAGAACGAAGTCGCCAACCTGGAATTCCAGCTCGGACCGGCATCTGTCCGCATAACTCTTCTGTCGGCTCTGGGCGGTCAATAACCTCTGCCTAACCTACTGAATCTGCTCTGTCGTCTGGAGTATGATCTCTGTACTGCCCATCACTCTCTATCCCACCTCTCCCCAGCAAATGGGAGTCCGACACCTCCTACCATACAACAACTCAAAAGGTGGCATACCAATGCTCGAATGATGGCTGTTGTTGTAGGAAAACTCAGCCAAAGGCAAATGCGCATCCCAGCTACCCCCGAAGTCTAACACACATGCTCTAAGCATGTCTTCCAATGTCTGAATCGTCCGCTCGCTCTGACCGTCTGTCTGGGGATGGTATGCGGTACTAAAATGCAGTTTAGTACCCAGCTCCTCATGGAATTTCTTCCAGAACCTGGAAGTGAAGCGTACATCACGGTCTGAAACAATCGAGATCGGCACTCCATGCCGAGATACTACCTCTCTCACGTATAACTCCGCCAACTTCTCCGCTGATGAACTCTCGCTAATGGCAAGGAAGTGTGCACTCTTCGTTAATCTATCCACAATCACCCAAATTGCATCGACTCCCCTGGCAGTTCTCGGCAATTTGGTGATGAAATCCATAGTAATCTGTTCCCACTTCCACTCAGGAATCTCCAAGGGCTGCAACTTACCATGCGGTCTCTGGTGCTTGGCCTTAACCCTACGGCAGGTCAAACACCTCTCAACGAACCATGCGACGTCTCTCTTCATACAAGGCCACCATTATTCCTTCCTCAAGTCCAAATACATCTTCGTAGCACTGGGATGGATCGAGAATTTCGATCTATGAGCCTCCTCCATCAAAGTATCACGCGTACCGCCCACGAATGGTACCCAAATCCGACCCTGAAACGTCAGAAGTCCTCGTCCATCCTTAACGAACTCTGAAATTAACCCAACGACCCGCTCTTTCTCCTGCATCTCGGATCTCACAACCTCGGCCTGTGCCCCACGAATAGCATCTAATACTGGAGACATCACCGTCAGTCTCAGACATACGTCTCGCAATGGAGTGCTCTCCACCCTACGACTCAATGCATCGGCTACCATGTTAGCCTTGCCTGGGTGGTATAGGATCTCACAGTCATAATCCTTAACCACGTCTAACCATCTCCTCTGACGCATATTTAGGTTGGGTTGATCCATCAAATACTTCAAACTCTTATGGTCCGTGTATATAGTACAACGAACCCCGTACAGGTAGTGACGCCAAATCTTGAGAGCGAACACTACTGCCCCCAACTCTAAGTCATGTGTGGGATATCTCGCCTCGTGAGGCTTTAATTGCCTCGATGCATAAGCTATCACATGGCCTCTCTGCATCAACACTGCACCCAGTCCCGAAATCGATGCGTCACAATATACGAAAAAATCCTCCATCCCCTCCGGGAGGGCTAATACCGGGGCTTCGCACAGTCTCTGACGTAGTGTCTCGAAGGAAGTCTGTTGCTCGGGTCCCCATGAGAATGTAACACCCTTCCGGGTCAATCTGGTGAGCAGTATCGCGATCTTGGAGAAGTCCCTAATAAACCTCCGATAGTACCCCGCCAACCCAAGGAAACTCCTGATCTCGGAAGGTGACTTCGGTGCCTCCCAACTCATCACTGCTTCCACCTTGGCCGGATCGACCAATATCCCTGCCTGATTAACAACATGTCCAAGAAATTCGACCTCCCGCAACCAGAAGTCACATTTGGAGAATTTTGCATATAGCTTCTCCGACCTCAATACCTCAAGGACCTCCCTCAAATGTCCCTCATGTTGCTCTCTAGTTCGCGAATACACCAGGATGTCATCGATAAATACAATCACAGACCGATCCAGCATCGGCCTGCATACCCTGTTCATGAGGTCCATGAACACTGCCGGGGCATTGGTGAGCCCGAAAAGCATCACCACGAACTCGTAATGCCCATACCGCATCCTGAATGCTGTCTTCTGGACGTCCTCATCCCGCACTCTTACCTGATGGTACCCTGATCTCAAATCGATCTTGGAAAACCAAGATTCCCATTGCAACTGATCGAATAGATCATCGATCCTAGGTAACGGATAGCGGTTCTTGACCGTCACCTTGTTCAACTCCCGGTAATCAATGCACATCCGGTGTGAACCATCCTTCTTCTTGACGAACAGAATCGGTGCTCCCCACGGCGAGCTACTCGGCTGAATAAATCCCTTCCCCAGCAACTCCTAGAGTTGCGAGGACAACTCTTGCATCTCTGGAGGTGCAAGACGATAAGGCACCTTCGCAATAGGCGCAGCCCCCGGAATCAGATCGATACCAAACTCTACTTGCCTCGCAGGAGGTACTCCCGGCAACTCCTTAGGAAAAACATCTGGAAACTCGCGCACCACTGGAACCTCCTCCACTGTCCTCGGTCTCTTGGAAGCCTCCCGCGTATCCATCACATACGCCACAAAACCTCTACATCCCTACTGTAGGCATTGCCTCGCCCTAGCGGCCGAACAAAAAGCTGATCCCGAACGGGTACCCTCGCCGTATACCGTAAGAACTCCCCCACTAGGGTCTCGTATAGTCACCAGCTGGCGCTCACAGTCGATGACAGCGCTGAATCGGCTCAACCAGTCCATGCCCACGATGACACAGACATCCCCCATCGCAATAGGAATTAGGTCAATCGGAAACGCAACCCCGAAAATCTCTAGTACGCATCCCCAAAGAACCTCCGTGGCACAAACCACCCTCTCGGCCGCTATAGAAACGCTCAGAGGCCGACTTAACGGCTCACGACTAATGCTGATATGCTGACTAAAAGCTAAAGATACAAAGGATCTACTCGCACCCGAATCAAATAACACTAGAGCAGGCATAGAGTTCACAAGAAAAGTACCTGCCACAACATCGGGCGCAGCGCGGACCTCCTCCGCAGTCAGCTTAAAGGCTCTCCCGCGAGCCCTCGGGGCCTCGACCTTCGTCGGTCGGGTTTCAGTAGTCCTGGTAGTAGGTGTAGATCCCTGACGAAGCTGCGGGCACTCGGCCTTCCGATGGCCTGTCTGGTTGCAGTGAAAGCAAACCATGAACCCCTTAGGACAATCCCTCGCAATGTGTCCTTCCTTGCCACACTTGTAGCAACCACCAGCTCGACATGCCCCCTCATGACCCTTGCCGCACTTTCCACAAGTGCGGCCCTTCGGACCTCCCATCCTCGAATCAGCGGACTTGATCCGCTTGGCTGCCGGCTGAGATTGAGCCGGTCGTTGGTCCACATGCCGAGACTCGGCCTCCTCCCTGGCCTGAGTCTCCAACTCGATCTCGCGCTTCCTGGCGTTCGCCTGAAGCTCAGTGAAAGTACGATAGGTGGAGTTTGACACAAACTCCCAGATATCCCTCCTCAAAACGCCTAAATACCGGCTCATCCGTGACTGCTCTGTAGACACCAGCTCTGGGCAGAACATCTCCCTCTCGTGAAACTTCCGTGTGACCACCGCAACGGAATCAGTACCCTGCTTAAGGGTCAAGAACTCCTGAATCAATCGTTCCCTCTCCACTGGGGGAACGTACTCGTCCCTGAACATCTCAGTAAACCTCTCCCATGTCAACGCTGTAATCTCCGCCAGAGTGAAGTTCGCCGTCACGAACTTCCACCAATCCTTCGCTCCCAGACGGAGCTGGTTCAAGGCGAACCGTACCCTCAGGTGCTCCGGGCATGAGCAAGTGTAGAAGCACCCCTCAATGTCGGCGATCCACCTCATCGCAGCAATCGGATCCTGCGTCCCATCGAACTCAGGGGGTTTCGTGTTGCTGAATTCCCGGAACAGCAACGAATCGCCCCCTTGCGGCCTGGCAGTGGCCACAGCTGCGGTAGCGGCAGCGGCTGCAGCCTCAGTCAGTGCGGCGTACCGCTCCTCAAACGTCTCCATCAGTGTGGTCTTAATAGACCCAAACATCTCCGGGATCTCAGCCCGGATCGCTGCAGCTACCTCCTCCTGAATCATCTGACGAATATCCTTGTCGCTCACACTGCTCGAACTCTCCCCATGACGTGTGGTAACCATGATGTCTCTGAAATACAACATAAAATTATCAGAGACTCCATCAAGTACAATTGTACTCGATAACGCAACCCTACTCAGTCTCCGATATCCAGGGATTCTTACTTGGGTCTTCCACCGACCCGGTGTCTTCGGTAGTACGGGCCCAATACTACCGACCACACCGTGTCAGTATTCGTCCCAAATCTTCCTCCCCAAACCCCGAATAGTGAGTACTCTACCTCTAGTATGCACTATCTACCTGCACGCTATCGAATATCTCATATAAGCAAACTCCCTAGACTAAGGCATCACAAAACAGGCCATTCTAGTCCTATCATGAATACCTAGTCTTCTAGCATGCATAACAATTCATAATTCAGTGCATAACATAACATTGTAAGGTATTCTGGGGATCTTTACCGTTCGGGCGCTGGCTGATCGTACACACTGCTCCGTTCTTGTTTACCACTTTACCATTTATAAAAATTTATGTCTTTATTATTTTTAAAAGATTTTTCCTCAAATCCTCGGTTTGAGTTCAGTTACACCCGAAGGTACACCCGAATCCCTCAAACCAAGGCTCTGATACCAATTGTAACAACGCAAATTTTCAAATAAAATTTTCATTTAAAATAAAGTGATTTCATTCAACCAATAGTATTTATTCCATGTTTCATATCAAATACATATATAAAATCCCCAAGATCTCAAATAGCAGCAGTGTGTATGCATCATGCCGGCGCCTTCCCACGGTCCTCGCTAGTACCTGAAACACATACATAACAACTTGTAAGCATAAATGCTTAGTGAGTTCCCCAGTATACGACTTACACACATATGCCCTTCCAGGCCCTGACCTTCCGGTCCACAACACTTCGCCTTCCGGCCCGTAAAATAATCGCCTTCCGGCCCATAACATATTGCCTTCCGGCTCGTAACATATCGCCTTCCGGCCCATAACGTATTGCCTTCCGGCCCATAAACATATACAGCACATAATACATTTACTCTAACACATATAACACATGTATCATATATCATACCTGACTTTTCTGTAACATATTGCCTTCCGGCCCATAAACACCCATAGCATGCATAGCAACTACCTTTCTATTTATAGCATAAATAACACATATCATATCCGACCTTCCGGTCTCACAGTCAAACCCTTCCGGGTGTAGTATAGTGAGAAGACTCACCTCGTGGTAATGAAAACTATCAACTCTTGAAATCACTCGCACTCGATCCGCCGATCTGCAGACTCCCTATAATACTATATACCCTTATTAATACTCTTATCATTCAAGACAACTGACCCTAAGAAATTATATGCAGGTCAACTCTGGTCAACGGTCAACTGGACCGGACTCGTCGAGTGCAAAGGTGACTCGACGAGTCGAGACGTCCTCTCCAACTTTCCCTGATGTTCCCTTTCTACTCGTCGAGTATCCCCCTTGACTCGACGAGATCCACGTGGAAGAATCGCGGGGCCACCCCGACTCCACTCGCCGAGTCTGAAGAACAACTCGGCGAGTCCCAGTGAATCTTCAAGCTACTCGCCGAGTCTGTTCATTGGACTCGGCGAGTCCATGCCATGCAGTCGATCAACTGCTTCCTGAAATACGTATGGTCCCGAAATACACAATCATGGGACTTTCTGGACCTCTAAACATCCTATTACTGGGGTATAAACGTTTGGGTAACAACATAATAATCCATCTAATCACCAAATGGGTTTCATAAACCCTAAATCCGTGTACACATCAAAATAACAGGAATGATCCGAAGTATTACCTGAAAAACGTACTCTCTGTGTCCCCAAACCTCAGAACTCGATCCCCTTGATCTTCCTTTGGCTAAAACCCTTCCTCTTCTTGCCTAACAAATTCTTCAAGGTTCCAATAGCCTTCACTCCTGCTCTAGATGTCCACAGACGCTTAGGTTCTTCTCAATCGGCCAAAATACGGACAATGACGGCCTAAAAGGCGTTATATACGATCCAAAACCAAACGGCTAGGGTTTCTGCTGAACAGCGTCGACTCGCCGAGTCCATATCTGGACTCGTCGAGTCCAGTCGCGAACCCGCGACCAAGTCTGTGGTCCTACTCGGCGAGTCTGGCTCCAACTCGTCGAGTCTCTTCCAAAAATGCCCCAAAAATAGTTTTAAAGCAATACCTGAAATTCCGGGGATGTTACAGGACGGAAGTCCCCTAAGACACGTGGACCAGAAGGTCAAGGCCTGGAAAGGCGTATGTGCGTATGTTGTATTTTGGGAACTCACTAAGCTTTATGCTTACATTTATCGCATTATGTGTTTCAGGTACTAGTGAGGACCGTGGGAAGGCGCCAGCGTGACCGTACACACACTCGGGGAAACTATTTTGTTATCTTTTGTTATGTAATCGGTTGTGACTACATTGATACCTTGGAATCTAAACTTATTACTCATGTTTTGATGGTTGTAAAAATGAAAATTTTTGGTTGGAATTTTATGACGTTACAAGTTGGTATCAGAGCCTTGGTTTGAGGGATTCGGGTACACCTTCGGGCGTAACTGAACTCAAACCGGGGATTTGAGAAAAAAAAAACTTTAATTAATTAAAAAATTTGATAAGTGAGACGACCAAAGAAGAAACAGTGTGTACAGTCAGCCAACGCCCAAATGGTAAAAATCCCCAAAATACTCTTATTATATGTGTTACGATATATGATATGATATGATATGATACGCATGCTAGTAGACTAGGTATACATATTAGGACTAGAGTGGCCTGATTTTGTGATGCCTTAGTCTAGGAAAACTTGCTTCTATGAGGTGCTCGAGAGCGAGTGAGTAACTAGAGTATGATAAGAATAGAGTGCTCAGGATTCGGGGTTTGGGGAGGAGGACTTGGGGTGAATACTGACGCGGTGTAATTGGTAGTATTGGGCCCGTACTACCACGGACACCGGGTTAGTGGGCAGCCCAAGTAAGAACCCCTGAGTACCGGAGACTGAGTAGGACTGCGTTATCGAGTGCGATTTTGCCCGATAGAGTCTCTGATATTTTTATGTTGTATTTCAGAGACAACATGGTAGGACCACGACACAGACCTGGCACGAGTGGAGTGACTGACGAGGAGCTTCGTCAGATGATTCATGAGGAGGTAGCTGCAGCGTTCCGAGCCGAGATTCCAGAGATGTTTGGGTCTATTAAGACCACGCTGATGGAGACATTTGATGAGCGGTACGCCGCGTTGACTGAGGCTATCGCCGCTGCAGCTACCGCAGCTGTGGCCGCTTCCAGACCACAGGGGGGTGACTCGTTGCTGTTCCGAGAGTTCAGCAACACGAAACCACCAGAGTTTGACGGGACGCAGGATCCGATTGCTGCGATGAGGTGGATTGCGGATATCGAGGGATGCTTCTATACTTGCTCATGCCCGGAGCATCTAAGGGTGCGGTTCGCCTTGAACCAGCTCCGCCTGGGAGCAAAGGATTGGTGGAAGTTCGTGACGGCGAACTTCACTCTTGCGGAGGTTTCAGCCGTGACTTGGGAGAGATTTACTGCTATGTTCAGAGACGAGTATGTTCCCCCGGTGGAGAGGGAACGGTTGGTTCAGGAGTTCTTGACCCTCAAGCAGGGTAACGATTCGGTTACAGTGATCACACGGAAGTTTCATGAGAGGGCGATGTTCAGCCTCGAGCAGGTGTCCACGGAGCAGGCTCGGATGAGCCGGTATTTGGGAGTGCTGAGGAGAGACATCCGGGAGTTCGTATCGAACTCGTCATATCAGACTTTTGCTGAGCTTCAGGCGAATGCCAGGAAGCGTGAGATCGAGTTGGAGACCCAGGCCAGGGAGGAGGTCGATCTCAATGGGTGGATCGGCGGCCGGCTCAATCGCAGCCGGAAGCCAAGCGGACCAAGTCCGCTGATTTGAGATCCGAAGGGCAGAAGAGCCGCACTTGTGGGAAGTGCGACAAGGGTCACGAGGGGGCATGTCGATCGGGTGCTTGCTACAAGTGTGGCAAGGAGGGGCACATTGCTAGGGATTGCCCCAAGGCATTTATGGTTTGCTTCCATTGCAACCAGACTGGCCATCGGAAGGCCGAGTGCCCCCAGCTTCGCCAGGGTCTTCGCCTGCTGCCACGGTTCCTGAGGTTCGGCCAGTGAAGACCGAGGCCCCGAAGGCTCGTGGGAGAGCTTTCCAGTTGACTACGGAGGAGGTCCGCGCGGCGCCTGATGTAGTGGCCGGTATGTATTCTTTCATGTATTTACATTTATGCTGAAATATTATGCTTATATTACTATCTGTGTAGGTACTTTTCTTATGAATCATGTGCCTGCTTTGGTATTATTCGACTCGGGTGCGAGTCGGTCCTTTGTTTCGTTGGCTTTTAGCCAGCACATCGATATCGATCGGGAGACGATGAGTCGTCCCATGCGAGTTGCTATAGCAAATGAGAGAGCGGTATACGCCACCGAGGTGATTTGAGGATGCGTGCTCGAGATTTTTGGGGTCGAGTTTCCTATAGACTTGGTCCCTATAGCTATGGGGGATGTTTGCATTATCGTGGGCATGGATTGGTTGAGTAAGTTTGGAGCAGTCATTGACTGCGAGAGACAGCTGGTGATGATTCGAGACCCTAGTGGGGGAGTGCTCACGGTTTATGGCGAAGGGACCCGGTGTGGGTCGGCGTTTTGTTCAGCGGCCAGGGCAAGGCAGAGTTTGCAGCAGGGCTGTGATGGATTCATATCCTATGTGATGGATACTCGTGTGACCGCGGAGAGGCCCAATTCGATTGATGACGTTCCGGTTGTATGCGAGTTTGCGGATGTGTTCCCCGAGGAGTTACCAGGTGTGCCTCCGGAGAGGCAAGTGGAGTTTCGTATCGATTTGGTTCCGGGAGCGGCGCCCATCGCCAAGGCACCTTACCGTCTCGCTCCACCGGAAATGCAGGAATTATCCTCGCAGCTTCAGGAGCTGTTGGGGAAGGGATTCATTCGACCGAGTAGTTCGCCTTGGGGAGCGCTGATTTTGTTCGTCAAGAAGAAGGATGGTTCACATCGGATGTGTATCGATTATCGGGAGTTGAACAAGTTGACGGTTAAGAACCGATACCCGTTACCTAGGATCGACGACCTGTTCGATCAGTTGCAGGGGGCATCTTGGTTTTCCAAGATTGACTTGAGGTCGGGATATCATCAGATGAGGGTTCGCGAGGAGGATATCCAAAAGACTGCCTTCAGGACTCGTTATGGACATTATGAGTTTGTGGTGATGCCTTTTGGGCTCACCAATGCCCCGGCCGCATTCATGGATCTCATGAACCGGGTGTGCCGACCGATGCTGGATCGGTCGGTTATCGTATTCATCGATGATATTTTGGTGTATTCGAGGACTAGGGACCAGCATGAGGAACATTTACGGGAGATTCTTCGGGTTTTGAGATCGGAGAGACTGTATGCCAAGTTCTCCAAGTGTGATTTCTGGTTATGAGAGGTCCAGTTCCTCGGGCATCTTGTGAACCAGAAGGGGATATTGGTCGACCCGGCCAAGATTGAGGCAGTGTTGACGTGGGAGGTGCCGAGATCGCCCACCGAGATCAGGAGAATTCTGGGTTTGGCTGGATATTACCGCAGATTTATCAAGGATTTCTCCAAGATCGTTGTGCCACTTACTAGGATGACCCGGAAGGGTATTACGTTTTCATGGGGACCGGAGCAACAGTCTTCATTTGAGACGCTTCGTCAGAAATTGTGCGAGGCTCCAGTACTTGCGCTCCCGGAAGGGATGGAGGATTTTGTGGTATACTGTGATGCCTCTATATCGGGTTTGGGGGCGGTACTTATGCAGAGGGGTCATGTGATAGTGTACGCTTCGAGGCAGTTGAAGCCTCATGAGTCGAGATATCCCATGCACGACCTGGAATTGGGGGCGGTGGTGTTTGCCCTCAAGATCTGGCGACACTATTTGTACGGGGTTCGGTGTACGATTTACACGGACCATAAGAGCTTGAAATACTTGATGGATCAGCCAAATCTGAATATGCGACAGAGGAGGTGGTTGGATGTGGTGAAGGATTACGATTGTGAGATCCTGTACCACCCGGGCAAGGCTAATGTGGTAGCCGACGCATTGAGCCGTAGGGCGGATAGCGCCCCGATCTGAGATATTTGTATGAGGTTGACGGTTTTGGCCCCGATTCTGGATATTATTCGAGGGGCTCAGATGGAGGCTGCGAAACCAGAACACCAGAAGAAGGAACGGGTTGTAGGTCAGGTATCAGGATTTGTTAAGGATGGTCGAGGGCTTATGACTTTTCAGGGACGGATTTGGGTGCCGTTTGTGGGCGGTGCGCGCACTATTTTGATGGAGGAAGCACATCGATTGAAATTCTCGATTCATCCTGGTGCTACGAAAATGTATTTGGATCTCAAGAAGGAGTATTGGTGGCCATGCATGAAAAGGGATGTCGCTTGGTTCGTCGAGAGGTGCTTGACTTGTCGGCAGGTCAAGGCCGAACACCAGCGACCGCACGGTAAGCTGCAACCGCTAGAGATTCCCGAATGGAAGTGGGAACAAATCTCTATGGATTTCATCACCAAGCTACCGCGAACGGCAAGTGGAGTCGATGCGATTTGGGTGATCGTGGATCGGCTGACAAAGAGCGCTCATTTTCTAGCTATTAGTGAGAGCTCTTCTGCGGAGAAGTTGGCTGAGTTATATGTGAGGGAAGTAGTATCTCGGCACGGGGTGCCGATCTCGATTATTTCGGACCGCGACGTGCGTTTCACTTCCAGGTTCTGGAAGAAATTCCATGAAGAGTTGGGTACTAGGTTACATTTCAGTACGGCATATCATCCTCAGACAGACGGTCAGAGTGAGCGGACAATACAAACACTCGAGGACATGCTTCGGGCATGTGTGTTGGACTTCGGAGGGAGCTGGGACACCTATATAATTTTAGCAGAGTTCTCGTATAACAACAGCCATCATTCGAGCATTGGTATGCCGCCCTTTAAGCTGTTGTATGGGCGGAGGTGTCACACCCCCGTCTGTTGGGGTGAGGTGGGACAGCAGGTTATGGGTAGCACGAAGATCGTGCTTCAGACGACCGAGCAAATTCAGATGGTCAGGAAAAGGTTGTTGACCGCTCAGAGCCGGCAGAAGAGTTATGCAGACAGGCGACGGTCCGAGCTTGAGTTCCAAGTTGGTGATCTCGTGCTCCTGAAGGTCTCTCCTTGGAAAGGAGTGATTCGGTTCAGGAAGAGGGGCAAGTTGGGGCCCCGATATATTGGTCCTTTCCGTGTGTTCGCAAGGGTGGGTCGGGTAGCCTACCGTTTAGACTTGCCAGCAGAGTTGGGACAGATTCACGATACTTTCCATGTGTCGTAACTGCGGAAATGTATAGCCGACGAATCAGCGGTGGTTCCGTTAGGGGATATTCAGGTGGATGCAAGTCTGAATTATGCTGAAAGACCTGTAGCCATCAAAGATTGAAAGATCAAGGTTTTGAGAAACAAGGAGGTACCCCTGGTATTGGTTCAGTGGCAGCATCGGAAGGGATCAGAGATGACCTGGGAGCCGGAACGGGAGATGCGGGAGCAGCATCCGGAGCATTTTGCCTAAGCGGGACTTCGAGGGTGAAGTCTTATTCTAGTGGGGGAGATTTGTAACAGCCCGGATCCCCAGGTATCTTCATTTCATATATTTTCACATTCGGTGATGGGACTCGGCGAGTTGGTGGTCGAACTCGCCGAGTCCGGTCGCAGTTTTTAGCGGGGGTTCGCGTCCGGACTCGGCGAGTCCAAGGGATGGACTCGGCGAGTCTGCGCTGTTTAATGAAACCCTAATTTCCCGGTCCTAAGTCCTATTTAAAGGACCTTATGGCCCTCATTTGCGGCCACCTTGAACCCTAAGAGCCTCCATACGTCTGTAAGCCCTTGTGAGTGTGTTTGAAGACCATTTGTTCATCATTTTGTGTGATATTGCAAGGAAAGGAGGGACAGGAGCAAGCTTAAAGTGTTGGGGAGCTTAGATCTGTTGCTATTTCATCAAGGGAGTCTTCTTGAGGTAATTTTCATGGCCAAACTTCGTGTTTTGTGTTGATGTGCTAAATCTAGGGTTTCTTCTTGCATTTCTTGGCTTGAATAAGAAGTATGAGAGGTCCCATGGAGATATGGAACCTAGATCTGGACTTTAGCAGGTACAGGAGACCCCTGATCACAAGCTTTATGTCCATTCTTTTGAGTTAGAAGCTAAACTTGCCATATTAGAGGTTGTTTCTTAAAAATAAGCCTTGTATGCATTGCATGGCAACCAAGACTGAGACTTTACGTGACAAATAAGCTTGGGAAGGCTAGATCTATGTATGTATGGAGCGGATCTGACCACAAAAGCCAGTTTTAGCTGGTGCATGGCATGGACTCGCCGAGTCTGAAGAACAGACTCAACGAGTCGCTTGAAGATTGTCCTTGAGACCATCCTGTGCGTAGTCCGGACCGAGTTGTGGGCGACTCAGTGAGTCACAGAGAGTTGGAAAGGTTTTGACAGGTGGACCGAGTCAGGTTGGGACTCGCCGAGTTGACCTTCGACTCGGCGAGTTGAGTCGCGGTGGCCCTGTGATTCAGGGCCAAGGGGGGGGGGGGCTCGTCGAGTCGGGGGAGTACTCGACGAGTCAAAGGGGAATAACCCTGATAGTTGATTAAAATGCGTAGACTCGCCGAGTCACTAGTGTGCACTCGCCGAGTCCGGTCCAAATTGATTAAAGACGTTTGACCAAGTCAACCTGTGCCGACTTGATAAGGATGGCCCACCTTTGTGGTACAAGTAATAATTATAGATTTATAATATCATAGGAGGATTGCAGCTCGAGGGTTCGAGTCCGAGTGATTTCAGGATTCACGTTTAGCGACCTAGCGAGGCATTCGAGGTAAGTCTTCTCACTATACTGTACCCGGAAGGGTTTTGGTTGTGTGACCGGAAGGTCGAATATGATATGAAATATATGCCTTATCTGTGTTAAGTTATTTGCTATATGTGTCATGTATGATATGTTTGATTTGGGCCGGAAGGCAACATGTTATGGGCCGGAAGGCGTGGTCATATGGACTGCAAGGGTTGACGTGGGTAGGACCGGAAGGTTTACCCAGTCAGGACGGAAGTCCCCTGAGACACGTGGACCGGAAGGTCAAGGCCTGGAAAGGCGTATGTGCATATGTTGTATTTTGGGAACTCACTAAGCTTTATGCTTATAGTTGTCACATTATGTGTTTCAGGTACTAGTGAGGACCGTGGGAAGGCGCCAGCGTGACCGTACACACACTCGGGGAAACTATTTTGTTATCTTTTGTTATGTAATCGGTTGTGACTACATTGATACCTTGGAATCTAAACTTATTACTCATGTTTTGATGGTTGTAAAAATGAAAATTTTTGGTTGGAATTTTATGACGTTACATTATTCAATTAATCCTAAAATTAATTCCAATTAATTTATGATTAATTATTAATTAAATGTTACTACTTCTAATTAATATATTTTTCTCATAATATATTAACAAATTGTTTATTTTGATTTCTAATTAATCTATTAATGATATAATAAATTAATTCATCAATCTCTCTTTCTAAAAGTTATCTTATTCAATTTCTAGGTTTCAGAGCAACCCAAGAGGATTGTGCTACTATCGATTCAAGTTTATACCAATTATAGTTATGGGCTTAGACACCCAATTCCAACAGTCTCCAACTTGGATAAGTCTAAAACTATAATTGCCAGTATAACTTCCAAATTGATCAACAATTTATAGCTTCCAAAAGTCGTGGTTGAACTCTGACCCAGTCAGTTACGTCTCCTAAGATAAGTGATCAAATATTCCTCTGTTCTACAAGATATCATAAGGACATGATACATGGATTATAATCAATCTCGTTCTCTGAAATTTTCTTTCCCAATTTCTGATTTGTGATTACGACATAATACTTCTAATTGGACACATCAATTTAGTCTTGGCTATGCCTAGAACTTATAAGTAAACAAAAGATATCAATTTTCCTGATAGGGCAAACGGAATGAATAAACTTTGAATTATATGTTTGTACTATTTACTCATTAAATCATGCACAAAAATACATTTTATAACATCAAGTTACTGATGTGTTTGTTCATTATCAATGCACAACTGACTAGTAAACCACAACTCATATATCTTTTTATTAAGAATATAAGATATTATCGTCTCAAAATTACTCGTGATAAAATCAATGGAGTAATTCTTTGATCCAATACATAAATCTCCATTACTAAGTAATCATGAACATTGTAGCAAAACTATTGTTATGTCTAAAACTATTTAGACAATCTACAATCCAATTCATGACAGTCTTAATTCGCTACTTACTTCCAAAAGTACGAGTGACTGTGGAATTTTGAATAATAAAATTATTTAGGAAGTAAAAGATGAAAAGTGAAACACAATAATAACCTAATTAACTGTGGTCACAAAACTATTAAATATAAATGAAACTCTTATTATTTAATCACCAAAATAACTAAGACTTAATTCAATGCATAATGTTTCAAATAATCAACTAACCACTTGAATTAAACATCAGTCATGCTATGTTATGAACATGCATACTATGCTTCTCTATGGTCCTTCCTTTGTGAAAAGATTGACTAGACACTATTCTAGTGAAGCTAATTTCATAATTCCAAATTCTTCTCACTACTTAAAATGTGTTAGAATTCCAACCTTACATGCATTTCCTTCTGTGATGTTGAAGCTTCAAAGTCATAGAGACTTATCCAATGACATTACAAAATGTTCCACTGGAACTTTGTTACTAAAAACAATTCCATGAAATGAAGTCTCAAATTCAAGGTACACTCCTTGAACACCTTTCTTTCATTAAAGTTTTTAACTCACTTGTAGACTTCAATAATCAGCTCTCACTATGTAAGCATTCCCATATGACCATATGACCATCAATTCTGATCAAGAATCATCACAATCTAAAATATGTCACTATGGTCCTTCTAACCAATACCACACTTCCAACTATCAACAGGAAACCAATCTTTTGGTATAACCGTAGAACATTCTTGAGTGATATTCTAGAACTTCAGTCACACAAAGTTCTAGTCCCTTTTTTCCTTCTCAATACCCAAGTTATTTGGAAAAATTAGAACAAGTGAATATTATAGCATATGAAAATGATCCTATATCTAGAGTATATGGGACTTGATTCATTATGTCTTACACAAGGACCTGATATCTGATCTGTCTCTTTCTATAATATTTCCATATATCGAATTTCCTATGTTGAATGATTTCAACATGATATTCATATATGTCCAAAACTAAGTTCTATCAAACTATGCAATCTAAACTTTTAGATCAAAAACGAAGTATGAGTGCCTTATTCCTTAAGTCTATTATAGAGAAACAATTCCCAAACTTTGGAATTTACAAATTGAAAACTTTGTTCCTTAAAAATAGTAATATCATCATACACATTACAATTATGCTCCCACTAGCATAGTAATTATGCTCCCACTAGCTTTGACATGTACCCAGAAATCAACTGGACTTCTAGAAATCAATACTCTTGACTTTCTTACTAAAGTGCAGATTTCTGATATGTGATGCTTCAATAAGTCTTCGACTAGACTTCTCAAGCTTCTACGACATCATTAGATAGTAGATGTGTGTTTTTAAACCCTTTCAAAACTTATAGCCATATGACCTGAAAGTTCAAACAATTCCTTGCCATTTCGCACAATTCAAACTATGAAAAAGGATATTGTAATCATATTGCGAATTTGAGAATGCAATTATCATAACTACTAACCATAATGATATTTATCATATCTTTAAAATCTACTATAGAAAGTGATTCCTCATAATTATTCTCACGAATTAGAGCGAAACCTTTTGCCACCTAGATTCTATGGTGTACATGTTCCTATCCATGTGAGTCTATCATTTCCAACCTACAATCATAAGATAAGGTTTAGGACAAAATCAAACTCAAATTTAGCTTTCCTTTCATGGACTGAACTTTGCTTATTCTTAATTTATTTCCTTCTGGTAGCAAAAGAGCCTACTAGTGCTTCCATGTTATTAAGTAGATCACCCATATCGACCAATGTACTTTCATTGACTAACAAGCTCTACCTTTAGTAGTCAAATGAGACCTATAGAAGTCATAAGTATTTTCCAACTTAATTGGAAGGTGCACAGAAACAGGCATGTGTCAACTTAACACGATAGGTTATCAACCTTAGGTCGTGTCCTAGTGATAACTAATAGGTTTATTTTTTAATTGACTCTTGAAACTTTGAGGATCAATAAGACTCCTACTGACTTCTTGACATATAAGTTTTTTTTTCAAGGAACATTTCTTGACGAGCTAAAACAATTATTCAAAAGTTAGTCTTGATTCTAGCTAAAACAATTATTCAAAAGTTAGTATTGATTCTCGACAAGAAACACTTCATGAAATTTGTCTTAGTTTATTTTAACCAAAAACATTACACTTCCAATTCCAAATGTGCCAGAGAAAAAAAACATTATCACTCTACATTTCATGAGGTGTTATAAACCTACTTAGTATAAAATAAGTTTCAAGATACAATGTGTAGTAACTAGGGCATGGCTCTAAAACTTGATTAGAAATGAAGTATGAGTCATCTCTCGATTGAATAATTTCAACAATATCCGATTACACTTCTGAGTCAGAAAATTACACTAAGATGTTCTTCAAGGATCAATTGTGATATAGTCTGACAATCATTAAGATGATCATAAAAACCCGATACTAAAGTATTATCCTTTCCTTTCGAATTGGAGAAACATTTATCTTTCTACCTAATAGATTCTTCTTATGCATTCTACTACTCTTTGAATCTTTTTAAAGTATCAGAATCACCCTTAATCTTATAAACACAATCATATTTGCTGAAGCATCAATAAATCATGATGAATAAAGTTATCATCCTTTGTGGTGGATCTAAATTTTCCACATCACTAGGTAGTAGATGTAACGCCTGTGTTTCTGGGCTTGCCATTTTTAGCAATGTGATAGTCTAGGTTAACCTTTGTAACCCGTTTTGAAATAATAAGATTGTATTATTTGAGTATTATGTGTTTTGTGCGTAATTGCTTAATTATGTGGTTTGATTAATTAAGAATAAAAATAAGCATCAAAATTTAAGTGTAAAATAAACTTGATATCTTTAGATAATGTTGTAGTAGTTGAAACAAGGTTTCCGAAGATATAAAGAATGCCGAAATCCAAGTTATAACGAGGAAGTTGTGACCTGTCGAAGTTTCGCGACAGAACCGGCAACGCTGATTAACGTAAAAAGTGAAATTTACATTAGAGCGATAATTAGCCTTAGTGATCTAAACGAGAATCGAAGATCTCGTTGTTAGTATCAAAGCGATAAAAAAAGTTAGGCGAGAACGGACGCCAAACGAAGAAGTTATGAAATTATAACGAAATTTTCTGTCCCGGCCTATTAAAAATAAATAATAAAAATAAATTCAAAATTAGCCGACGGAGTCTAAGCGAAAGTTGTAGAGCGTAGTCTCACCTTCGCGTGGATATAAAGAACGTCGAAAACGGAGTTCATATGAAGGAGATATGAATTTCCGAAGTTTATTAAATAATTAATAATTAAAATTAATTATTAATCCCGGCCTTTTCCGAAGACGAGTCTCCGGACTCATCCGGAGTACGCCCCACATACTCGAGTATGCCCCGCGTACAGCGAAGAGTGTCCACACTTCGGATGACGCATGCAGTGACAACTTCGGAGCCCTGTACGCCCCGCGTACGAGGAGGTTCCAGCCTCCTATGAATAGGATGCGAGGGGTTCGGACATAATTGCTAATTTCCTCTCATTTTCGTGCCGAAGCTCTGCGTTTTTACCCCCGAAGCCACCCCAAAGCCCCGGTAATATTCCCGAGTCCCGAAGCAAGTCCCGAGATCCCGAAGATCCCGAGAAGTGCGGTTTCCGAGCCAAAGCTCTACCCGCGAGAAGTTCGATTTTTGTAGAGATCTTCCAGATCTGCTGTGGATTACTACTTCTGCAAGTCATAGTGCTGTCCGATCATCTTCTGATCAAGTGAGTGTGTAGTTACTTTCTTCTAACGCATAACTATGAAGTATTTTATACGAAATACGTGTTGTGTGTATAATTTTGTTGTTATGTGCCTGAATGTATATTCACTCTCTTTAATCTCATAAATCTGATTTGTTTTCTATGAAATACGTGTTATGTGGGTATGCCTCATCTGTTATGTGAAATATGTATTGAAAGAAAATGCTATACAGGTTTTAAACTATGTATAAAAATATATATTTTTATCTACTAATATGTTGGGTAGAACATGGGTAGATAGTTGGTGTGTAATAAACAGATGAGAGGCCTCGATGTTGTTGTTGTTGTTGACCTAGTTATTCAGCGGAGTATGGATAATGACCACAGACGCCTTCTAGACAGTCTCGTGGAACGCTAGCAGGTTTATAACCTGTAGGTGTTGTGTACGATGTGTTCACCGGTGTACTCTATCCCCCTCATGGTTGCCTTTAGGATATCTATTGTTGAGGAAACCCCTTAGCAGTAATGTCCGTCCCGATGAAAATCCTAGATTAGGTCCCTTGAGATAGATGTTGTTTTAAGGACTTAAAGTGAGGATAATGGGAATGGGTAATCGGGATAGAGATTGGTTGGTGAAATTAAATATAATTTATTTATTGTGGGTTGAAAACCCTATATGCTCACCAGGCTCCCAAGCCTGACCAACTCAGTTTTATTTGTATTACAGGAAGTGGCGCAAGGGCGTAGGATGGATGAACCATCAAGTTGTTTTGTTTACAAGTCTGTATATGTATATATTTGTTGAATGACTTGTAATGTTATTGTTTATGCTTAATGGTCTGTATCGGAACATGACACCCCGAGTCTTGATTATATAATGAAAATACATTTCTTTTATGAAATGCTTTAGTAAACATTGTTTTATCATGTTTTGTTTTTGGGAACAAATTCCGCAACTCTTTTAAATCAAAAGGATTTACTCTAAAATTATTTTAAAAATCATAAATGAAATCGGTCTTTTCTGGCCGAGATTTTGGGGATGTCACAGTTGGTATCAGAGCATTAGTTTAAGCGAACTAGGAATTTGTAGGATTTCTAAACTTAAACTTAGAATGCTAAGTGGAATTTGAGATGTGTGTCTGTTGGATTTTTACACAAGCACTAGTTTATTTTAGGAACGTTTCCTAATATGCTTTGATGTGCTAAATGTTATATGTTTCCATATATGATATTATTTGTTCGGATCTACGGTTTGTTGCCAACCGGATCTGAAGGTTTATGTGTTTAGGATTCTAAGCGTAAGTATATGATATTAGAACTAGCATATAATCGTTCGGAGTAATAAGGTGAAATTCTTCGGTGTGTAGATCAAAAATGGTGAGAACAAGGAGTGGCGTTGGAAACGTGGATGAAAACAGGAATCAACCACAAGTGATTGAGCAAGCACCTGTTGTAGCAGCAGCACCAGAAAAAATCACCATGACTAGAGTACAAGCCATGATTCGGGCTATGTTAGCCGAACAAAGGGAGGAGATGCGACAAATGTTGCATAATAATAGGGACGAACCTATCATACCTATTGAAGAACCTAAATTGATTCCCGAGCAATCAGAGGAAGGGAACAATAGTCGCATTTTGAGTTAAGTTGGGACTCAAGAAGAACGAAGGAACAATCCGGAAAGGAGAAACAACAACGATGGGTGAATGTACAAGAATTTCTTGGGCGCCAAACTGCCAAGTCTTTCTGGGAGCCCAAAGCCTGTTGAAATAATGGATTGGATCTCCGAAATGGAGATGGTATTTGAAAGTTGCGACTGTAGCAACAAACAGAAGATTGTCTTTGCAGTCAGACAACTGAAGACTAGAGTATTAAGTTGGTGGAATTTGTTGGCAGATACTATGCCACAAGGGAAAGCTTTGAAAATGTCGTGGGAAGAGTTCTTGGAACAACCAAGGGTGCAATATTGTTCAGAGATAGATCTAATTTATCTGAACAATGAATTCCAAAACTTGAAGAAGGGGAGGATGAGTGTAGACGACTATGCTATGGCATTTACTGAGAAAATGAAATTATTTTTGTACCTAGTGCCAACAGAACTCTCTAAGATTGAGAGGTTTGCTAATGGACTGCCTGGCGACTTTGGCCCGACAGTCAAGATGGCAACTACTCTGAAAACGGTTGTTCGTGCAGCTAAGAATGTGGAGGCCCAGCAGAAGGAAAAGGGTCTGTAAAGGATAGAAGTTGGTGAAAAGAGGAACTTCGATGGAACTTCAGGGTCCAATAAGAAAAACAAGTTCTCGAAGTCTGGTTCGAGGGGAAGTGGGGGCGAAGCGAAATGGTGCGACAAATGTAAGAAGAAGCATCATGGAAAGTGTGAGGTAGTGACCACATGCTACAAATGTGGAAAGCCAGGTCACTATGCCAATGAATGTACCCTCACTAAGAAAGTTTGTTATGGTTGTGGTGAGGAGGGACACATGTCGAGGGACTGCCCGAAGAAGAAAGAGGCAGCAAGACCCAACATTCCGCCAAAGCCAAAGGCGAGAGCATTCCAGATGACACTAGAAGCTCCTAAATATGAAGCCGATGTCGCTTCAGGTACCTTTCTCGTTAACAATTTGCCTGCCCAAATTTTATTTGATTCTGGAGCGAACTACCCCTTTATACCGCATGAATTTGGTAGAAAACTAGCTTTGCCTGTTGATAGACTAGATAATGACTTATTAGTCGAAGTTGCTAGTGGCAAGTTTGTACCTGTTAGCTATCGTATGAAAAACATCTTAATCGACCTTAATGGGAATAAGTTCCACGAGGAATTATTACCTATCGAACTTAATGGTTTCGACATCGTGTTGGGAATGGATTGGCTTAGTGCCAATGATGCCGAGATATTATGCAAGAAGAAGATAGTTAAAGTAAACCCGCCTGGGAAGGAATCGTTTATGGTGTATGGGGACAAACGCCGAGTGAATTCTGGAATCATTTCTCTAATGAAAGCCAGAAAGTGTTTGACCAAGGGATGTACATCATATTTAGCATTCGTAATTGATGCTAAGAAGGAAAAGAAGGTGATGCAGAGTATTCCTGTGGTGTGCGATTATCCAGAAGTATTTCCCGAAGATCTTCCTGGATTACCGCCTGATCGACAAGTTGAATTCCGTATTGACTTGTTACCAGGAAAAACGCCAATTGCAAAAGCACCTTATCGATTAGCACCAACGGAGATGAAGGAGCTGATGATGCAACTTTAGGAGTTGTTGGACAAAGGTTTCATTAGACCTAGGTCATCACCCTGGGGAGCTCCAGTGTTATTCGTAAAGAAGAAAGATGGAAGCATGAGAATGTTCATTGATTAACGAGAGCTGAATAAGGCAACAATAAAGAATAGATATCCGTTGCCGAGGATTGATGACCTATTCGATCAACTACAAGGTTCGAGCTATTTCTCGAAGATTGACCTAAGGTCAGGATATCATCAGCTGAAAGTGAGAGAGCAGGATATAGAGAAGACTGCGTTCAAAACTAGATATGGACACTACGAGTTCTTGGTTATGTCGTTTGGACTAACCAATGCTCCGGCAGCATTCATGGATTTAATGAATAGGGTTTGTAATCCATTCCTTGATAAATCCATGATAATGTTCATAGACAACATTCTGATTTACTCAAAAAGCCAGGAGGAGCATGGCAGACACTTGCGAGAAGTGTTAGAAGTCTTGAAGAAGGAGAAGTTGTATGCTAAGTTCTCCAAATGTGATTATTGGATTCGTGAAGTCCAATTTTTAGGTCACGTGGTCAACCAAGAAGGGATAATGGTTGATCCAGCGAAGATCGAAGCTGTGATGAAGTGGGAACAATCGAAAAGTCCCACGGAGATCCGAAGCTTTTTAGGATTAGCCGGATATTACCGAAGGTTTATCCAAGGCTTTTCGTCGATTGCTACTCCATTGACAGCTTTGACCCACAAAGGAGCTACTTATGCTTGAGTGAGAAGCATAAAGAAGCATTCGAGAAGCTAAAGAAGAAACTATGCGAGGCACCGATACTTTCTCTACCCGATGGAGTTGAAGACTTTGCTGTTTATAGCGATGCGTTTGGTGTTGGATTGGGTTGTGTTTTGACCCAAAGAGAAAAGGTGATAGCATATGCGTCTCGACAGCTGAAGGAGCATGAAAATAACTACCCGACTCATGATTTGGAGTTGGCAGCGGTAGTTTTCGCTCTGAAGATATGGAGGCATTATCTCTATGGCACGAAGAGCAAACTTTTCACTGATCATAAGAGTCTCCAATATCTCTTTAATCAGAAGGAATTGAATATGAGACAACGACGCTGGCTGGAATTACTTAAAGACTACGACTGTGAGATACTTTACCACCCCGGTAAAGCTAATGTTGTTGTTGATGCTCTCAGTCGGAAAGTTAATGTTGAGAGAAAAAGGCCAAGAGCGTTGAGAATTGAAGTTGTCTCGACTATTTTGGAAAGTATAAAGAAAGCTCAAAGTGAAGCTTCTGAGAAGAATGACAAAAAGGAGGAATGTTTGGGAAAAACGTTGGTGTTCGGTGAAAACAGTCATGGACTGAAGGTGTTCCAAGATCGGATTTGGATACCTAAGACAGGAGCAGTCAGAGATCTTCTGATGGAAGAAGCTCACAAGACCATGTACTCGATTCATCCCGGTAGCACTAAAATGTATAAGGACCTGAAACCCTACTACTGGTGGCCTACTACTACTAGGTAATTGGGATGAACAGTTACCCTTGGTAGAATTTTCCTATAACAATAGTTTTCACTCGAGCATTAAAATGGCACCTTACCAAGCTTTGTATGGACAAAAGTGTCGTACGCCGTCTTGTTGGCTTGAGGCTGGGGAAAAGCAGTTTATGGGACCGGAGATGGTTCATCAAACTGCTGAAAAGTTGAAAATAATTAGGGAAAGAATGTTACCAGCTCAAGATCGTCAAAAGAGCTATGCTGACAAAAAGCAAAGACCGATAACTTTTGAAGTTGGGGATTCGGTTTTGCTTAAAGTCTCGCTGTGGAAGGGACTAATAAGATTTGGAAAAAGGGGAAAATTAAGTCCAAGGTTTATTGGACCGTTTAAAGTTCTTTAGAGGAGTGGGAACCAAGCTTACAATCTCGAACTACCAGAAGAACTAAATGGAATTCATAACACTTTTCATGTGTGTTATTTACGGAAGTTCACGGGGGAAGTTCCCGACATGATTCCACTTTCGGAGTTGAGAATCGATGAGAACAAAAGGTTGATTGAAGAACCAGAGGCAATTATTGATCGAAAGACTAAGAAGTTGCGACGCAAGATGGTCGAGTTAGTGCTTGTCCGATGGAAACACACGAATTGGCCGAATCTCACCTGGGAGACGGAGAGTGACATGATGGGTCGCTATCCGCATTTGTTTGTTGAGGTGTGATTCCAGGGACGAAATCATTCTAAGGTGGGGAGAATTGTAACGCCTGTGTTTCTGGGCTTGCCATTTTTAGCAATGTGATAGTCTAGGTTAACCTTTGTAACCCGTTTTGAAATAATAAGATTGTATTATTTGAGTATTATGTGTTTTGTGCTTAATTGCTTAATTATGTGGTTTGATTAATTAAGAATAAAAATAAGCATCAAAATTTAAGTGTAAAATAAACTTGATATCTTTAGATAATGTTGTATTAGTTGAAACAAGGTTTCCGAACATATAAAGAATGCCGAAATCCGAGTTATAACGATGAAGTTATGACCTGTCGAAGTTTCGCGACAGAACCGGCAACGCTGATTAACGTAAAAAGTGAAATTTACGTTAGAGCGATATTTAGCCTTAGTGATCTAAACGAGAATCGAAGATCTCGTTGTTAGTATCAAAGCGATAACAAAAGTTAGGCGAGAATGGACGTCAAACGAAGAAGTTATGAATTTATAACGGAATTTTCTATCCCGGCCTATTAAAAATAAATAATAAAAATAAATCAAAATTAGCCGATGGAGTCTAAACGAAAGTTGTAGAGCGTAGTCTCACCTTCGCATGGATATAAAGAACGTCGAAAACGGAGTTCATATGAAGGAGATATGAATTTCTGAAGTTTATTAAATAATTAATAATTAAAATTAATTATTAATCACGGCCTTATCCGAAGACGAGTCACCGGACTCATCCGGAGTACGCCCCGCATACAGCGAAGAGTGTCGACACTTCGGATGATGCATGCAGTGACGATTTTGGAGCCCTGTACGCCCCGCGTACAGGCGTACGCCCCGCGTACAAGTAGGTTCCAGCCTCCTATAAATAGGATGCGAGGGGTCCGAGCATAATTGCTAATTTCCTCTCATTTTCGTGCCGAAGCTCTGCGTTTTTACCCCCGAAGCCCCGATAATATTCCCGAGTCCCGAAGCAAGTCCCGAGATCCCGAAGATCCCGAGAAGTGCGTTTCCGAGCCGAAGCTCTGCCCGCGAGAAGTTCGATTTTTGTAGAGATCTTCCAGATTTGCTGTGGATTACTACGTCTGCAAGTCGTAGTGTTGTCCGATCATCTTCTGATCAAGTGAGTGTGTAGTTACTTTCTTCTAACGCATAATTATGAAGTATTTTATACGAAATACGTGTTATGTGTATAATTTTGTTGTTATGTGCGTGAATGTATATTCACTCTCTTTAATCTCATAGATCTGATTTGTTTTCTATGAAATACGTGTTATGTGGGTATGCCTCATCTGTTATGTGAAATATGTAGTGAAAGAAAATGCTATACAGGTTTTAAACTATGTATAAAAATATATATTTTTATCTACTAATATGTTGGGTAGAACATGGGTAGATAGTTGTTGTTGTTGTTGACCTAGTTATTCAGCGGAGTATGGATAACGACCACAGACTCCTTCTAGACAGTCTCGTGGAATGCTAGCAGGTTCATAACCTGTAGGTGTTGTGAACGATGTGTTCACCGGTGTACTCTATCTCCCTCATGGTTGCCTTTAGGATATCTATTGTTGAGGAAACCCCTTAGCAGTAATGTCCGTCCCGATGAAAATCCTAGATTAGGTCCCTTTAGATAGATGTTGTTTTAGGGACGTAAAGTGAGGATAACGGGAATGGGTAATCGGGATAGAGATTGGTTGGTGAAATTAAATATAATTTATTTATTGTGGGTTGAAAACCCTATATGCTCACCAGGCTCCCAAGTCTGACCCACTCAGTTTTATTTGTATTACAGGAAGTGGCGCAAGGGTGTAAGATGGATGAACCATCAAGTTGTTTTGTTTACAAGTCTGTATATGTATATATTTGTTGAATGACTTGTAATGTTATTGTTTATGCTTAATGGTCTGTATCGGAACATGACACCCCGAGTTTTGATTATATAATGAAAATACATTTCTTTTATGAAATGCTTTGGTAAACATTGTTTTATCATGTATTGTTTTTGGGAACAAATTCCGCAACTCTTTTAAATCAAAAGGATTTACTCTGAAATTATTTTAAAAAGCATAAATGAAATCGGTCTTTTCTGGCTGAGATTTTGGGGATGTCACAGTAGATCTCCTTGACTCGACTCACATAAACATATAATCAATGAACTAGTCATAATCTTCCAACGATCAAGAATCTCATGCGTCACACAATTCGAATTGCATGACTCTAGGTTTTTGTCCAATTTAAACTTTGGTGATGAGAATTCTTTATCACCTAGTTAATTATGACATTACCACAAGCGATAGAATCAAATGCCAATTAACTTTGCTAATAATAGAAATATAACCAACACTTTCATAAATGCCATTGTAAAGGAATATCAAGTAAACCAACCAAATAATCCAAAATTTCACTTTTTATTGATAATAAACGAAAATTTTGGAACTTGTCCTTATAATGCATAAAATGAAAAAACTATGTTTCTAGAAATTTCCTATGCAATCTATTAAATTATCATAACTCCTAAACAATAGCTTCCAAAATCTGATCATTGAACCATGCGACCGAAATCGATATCTCACGATCAGATTCAACTCACTTTTCTTAAGCTTCCTTCTTTCTCATAGATCCTTCTAAACTATCAAAATATGATCATCACATCATGTATTAAGAGTCTATGAAAAGGAACCTTTTAAGATAATGGACGTCCTTAAAGTAGAGTGACACACCTTGACTTTACCATCTCTAAGATCTTTCAGGTAGTCTGGGTAGCTTCACAACCAATGTCCCTTCAATTAGAAATAGAAGCATATAGACTTTTTAGGGTTACCACATGGAACTAGCTCAGAACTAGATTTTCTCTTTCACATTTGATCAAACAGTTTAACCTTAGTTGATCCCTTTTTATTGGGAAGAGAAATCTTTTCTTGACCACCACTGTTACTGTCGTCAATATCCATGGAAATTTTGGAATTATATGCTGAAAACACTTTTGCTTCACTTGCGCTCTTAAGTATTTCTGCATCAACAACAATCAACATATGTGTCAGATCAATTAGGGTCATGACAAGGTCGT
The DNA here is from genome assembly GCF_052625555.1 of Lactuca saligna. Lineage (NCBI taxonomy): Eukaryota > Viridiplantae > Streptophyta > Magnoliopsida > Asterales > Asteraceae > Lactuca > Lactuca saligna. Next base: position 228,132,864 of record NC_136420.1, on the reverse strand, counting down.
TTATATAAAAGTTCTCATTGAATTGTTCATATGACTTAGGAAGCAAAAGTAGAACTAAATCAATGGCTTGCTCCCTTTGGAAAATGACACACAATCTATCCAGTTTGTTAATGTATGATTTCATTTCTAGAACATGCGCACACATAAATTTTCCATCTTGATATCTACCTATCAATAGGGATTGAGTAGTTTTATATCATTCACCTCGAGGGAAACATGAGGTGGGGAGAGTCACTGGAGGAGGAGGAGGAAAAAAAAGAAGAAGAGTTGGAGAAGCATGACTTCCTATTCCAACACTTCCCAAATAAGAGAAAACATCTTCATCTTGATCTGAAGGTGGAAGATCATCTTCTGGAGGAAGAGGAAAAACATTTCCAAAAGCTTGACGAAGACCATTATTCTCTTGACTTGACACCTATAATAGGAGAAAAATAGAATTCAATTTAGTTGATTTTAGTCCTTGATTACTGATCCATAAAGTTTTAAATTAAGGATAGATCCATATTTTTATTCGAACTTTAAAGAGGGATTACATAATCAAATTCGAATCTATTTCAGGAAGGTAAGGCTATTACCAATTTCAATCTTATGAAACTCCTAGATCTTTCGAGATTCAGTGGATCTAATCAATGACATGTTTAATCTCGGATTATGCTCTCACTTTTGTGACTGGGATGTCGAGGATCACAAACAAGATGTGAATAAACATGCAAATTAGCTTGGTACTTTCGATGTCATTTATAATGTGTTGGTTAATCATATTTACTACATTAATCAACGATAATTTTTGAGATATCAGCCACCACTCTTTTTTAGTCCCCCATTAGTGTGACGGTTAAACACACACGTGTCACTAATGACTTATAAAGTATAATGTGCAATTTCATGGATTAGCATACAAATTCACATATTCCTAAAGTAATTAAAAGTGTGATTTTAGAAAATAGTTTAGTTAATTTATGTCATTATAATTACTAATGAGATTATCTCCTATCAAATGCGTTCTGCTAACGACCCTCCACGACACAGGAGAGCGGTGGGTGAGAGTGGACATTCATTCAACGAACATTTTATAGACCACTTCCGTATACCCTCTTTATAACATTTCCTAAGCAATCTATTAAATTATCATAACTCCTAAGCAGTAGCTTCCAAATTCTGATCATCGAACCATGTTATTGAAATTCATCCCTCACGATCAGAATAAGCTCACTCTACTTAAGCTTCCTTCTTTCACTTAGATCTTGCACTACAATCAAAATGTGATCATGTATTAAGACTCTATGAATAGGAACTTGTTAAGATAATTGATGTACCAGAAGCAAAGTCACATGACTTAACTTTACCATCTCTAAGATCTTTCAGGTAGTCTGGGCAGCTTAGCAACCAATTTCCCTTCAATTTGCAATGGAAACATATGGACCCTTTAGGGTTAGCACATGGAACTACCTCAGAACTAGATCTTCTCTTTACCATACCATCAAATAGTTTGACCTTCGTCAACCCCTTTACATTGGGAAAAGAATGCTTTTTTTGATCACCATTGTCACCATTGTTAATGTTCATGGAAACTTTGCAATTAGACCTTTCAAGCACCTCTCCTTCACTTGTGCTCTTAAGCATTTCTGCTTCAGTAACAATTAAAATATCTGTCAGATCAATTAGGCAGACATCAAGGTCGTTCATATAAAAGTTCTTAATGAACTGACTATATGAGTCGGGAAGCGAAAGAAGAACCAAATCATTGGCTTTCTCCCTTGGGAAAACGACACCCAATCTTTCTAATTTGACAATGTACGATTTCATTTCTAGAAAATGTGTACACACAATATTTCCATCTCGATTTTTACATGCCAATAAGGCTTGAGTAGTTTCGTATCTTTCAACTCGAGGAAAACATAACATGGGGAGAGTCACTGGAAGAGGAGGAAGAGTTGGAAAATCATGAGATCCAGTTCCACCATCTCCCGAAGAAGGAAAAACATTTTTACCTTGATCTGAAAGTGGAAGATTGTCTTCGGATGGTAGAGGAAAAATATTTCCAAAAGAATGAGAAAGACCATTATTGTGTTGACTTGACATTTATAATGGGAGAAAAGAGAATTCTAGTTAGTTGATTTTAGTCCTTAATTTATAACCTATAAATTTTAAATTAAGGCTAGGATCCATATTTTCGATTCGAACTTTGAAGAAGAATACCGTAATCAAATTCAAAGCTATATTTGGTATGTAATTCTTTTATCAATTTCAATCTTATGAAATTCGTAGATCTTTTGAGATTCATTGAATCTAACCAATGGCATGTTTAATCTCAAATTATGCTCTCACTTTTATGACTGGTACGCCGACAATCACAAACGATATGTGATAACCATGCAAATTAGCTTGACACTCTCGAATGTATTTATCATCTCCTTTTAATATTTCGGTAGCCACACACACTCCATTAATCAACTATAATTTTTGAGACACCCACTACCACTCTTTATTAGTCCCCCATTAGTGTGTTGGTTAACCATACACTCTCCACTAACAACTTATAAAGTGTAATGTGCAATTTTAGGGATTAGCATACAAATTCACGTTTTCCTAAATTAACTAAGAGTGAGATTTAAAAAAATATAGTTTACTTACTTTATGTCATTATACTTATTAACGAGATTATATCGTATCAAATCCATTCGTTAACGACACTCTACCTCAGAGGAGAGCGGTGGGTGAGAGTGGACACCCATTCAATGACCATTTTATAGGTCACTTCCTTACACCCTCTTTATAGCATGATTTCGTGAATGAGGCGTACTAGTGATTTCATATACGTATAATATATATTAAACTTTTAATTATATATACATATTATATGATATATTTTAAAGCATGTTAAAATTGTAAGGGTTTAATTTTTTAATAAATTAAACTTTTAATTTAATAAATTTAAACCATATTATGGATTTAATAATTATCCTTTAATTAATCATTTCACTAAATTAACAGTAAAATCCATAAGTATTATTTTAATTGTATAAATTTATAATTGTGTTGTCTATGATTATCCCTTTACATTTAAGGGTTTATTTAAATATCTAATATAACCAAAATTCAGATTTTGGTAGATTTTATAAAAAATTATTACCAAATAAATCAAATTAGGCAAGAAACTTCAAAAAATCAGAATATAATGTGCTCATGTCGTGAGAATGGACAACTCATGTAGTGAGTCCAGTTTATGCTCACGTCGTGATCCTATAAGCTCACGTCGTGAGATCTGATTTTTCAGAAAAATCGAGTTTTGTTCATGTTCAAGCAATATACATTCAGTTGTTAGACAACGTATGTCTCTGATACCACTTATGGGTTTTAGATGCACTAATGTGGATAAATATTTAACATTTAAGGGGACATGCAACCTAAGGATCTATTTCATAACTCTATTGAAATAATATTCTATTGAACAACAAAAAGTATAAACCTTAGGCTAATTTTTTAAAATCACAACACAAACTAGGGTTTACATACCTTTTAGTTATTGTAGTAAATAACTAATCAAAACCTTCTTTAAGAACTATTGGAAGCAAGCACCACAAGTTTCGTGCCTCTAATGGTTCACACCCAAACCTTCTTTAAGAACTATTTGCCAGACTATCCCTTAAAAGTCATGGATAAAATTTGTATCCAAATGATCCCGTTTATAGTGTAACAAGGAAACTTTAGATAACCCTAAAATGAATAAAATAATATTATTTCCTTTTGGGAATTAGCCAGTTTCTTAATTATCCTCCAAGGATAATTCTGGATCTTCTAGATCCTCCTAAAAATCGTCCAATGCATAGGAGGATTCTAGAATGCCTCTTGCTCAACTATTGAACAATTACACTTTAGTCTTTGTACTTTTAATTAATTCAGTTAATCCCAAAATTAATTCCACTTTTGATTAATTATTAATTAAATATTACTATTTCTAATTGATATATTATTTTCATAATATATAAACAAATCATTTTTTATTTCTTATTAATTTGTTAATCATATAATAAATTAATTCATCAGTCCCTCTCTCTTTTTTTCTCTCTCTAAAAGTTATCATATTCAATTGTTAGCTTTGAGGGCAATCCAAAAGGATCATGATACTAGACATATCAATAGAAAGTACCATTACATTAGACATAGAGTAGAAGAAGGTCACCTCATTCTTGAAGAGAGTATCACCAGAAGAGAATCCTACAAATCGTTTGACGAAGGCTCTAAGTAAAGTCAAACACAACTAGCATGCTAGGAGCATAGGTTTGAGAGATGATATTAGTTTTAGTAGTTAGATAGTTATTTTCAAACTTGTAGCAAAATAAACGTAATTGATTTTTTGTAATTAAATAATGTTTAATTATTTATGAGTTTGTTTACTGCCTTTTGTCAATTGTTTATTCTAATGTTTCATTTTTGCATGTTTTACTTCCCGAATGATTTAATTATTCAAACTCCATAGTCACTCATACTTTGGGATGTAAGTAATGAATTAAGACTATCATGAATTGAATTTGAGATTGTCTGAAGAGTTTATACATAGTAATAGTATTGCGGTAATGTTCATGAGTATTTGGAAATGGAGATTTATGATGAGTTTTGGTCATAAGACATCCTATGTGCTCATACAAACCCTAAAGCTTGGATCTAGGTTTCTCTATTGTACATGCTTTGAATCCAAGACTATAAACCCTAATTCTAGCATTCAAATAATCATATTAACATGAGAATAAGTTTATAATGTTACCTTGATTGTTATGTAGCAATAACAATCCCAAATCTCCTTGAATTGACTTTGGAATGCTTAGAGTCACAAGTGTCACTCCTCTAATGGCTTACAAACACCATATGCAAGAGGAGGAAGAGGAGAGAGGTTGGAATCTGCCCAAAAACGTATGAAACCCTAACAAGAAGCTTAGCCACGTTTTTGAGCCTTAAGGGGTCTTTATATAGTTGGGCTATTAGGGTTATCTAACAAGGAAACCCTAATTTGGATGCTTAAGCCCTAAGAAACCCATAGACTCCTTTAATTAAGCCCATGGACGATTTCCTTATGGGTTTTCCATTAGAATTTGTCCATCCCTTAATATAAGGCAATCCATGGCCCAAATTTCAATTATCTTATAATTATAATTCCAGTCCCTTAAGTTTAATTAATCTCTTTTAGTCACAAACTAATTACCAATTAATTATTGACTAATATTAATTAAACAATATGATTTCTCCTTTAATATATTATTCTCATAATATATTAATAAATCATATTTAATCCTTTCTCTCCATAATTCATCCTATCAAGTTGCTTTGGTGAAGGCAACCCAAAAGGACCATGCACCATCGGGTCAAGTACATACCAAAATAGTTATGGACTTAGACACTAATCCAACAATTTAAGTATTAGATAAACCCACACTCAGAGAATTACTTCATGGAATCTATCATGAGAAATTCTAAGACGATACTATCTTATTTTTTTAAAACACAGAAATATGATTTGTAATATATGGTTCAGGTGTGCATTGGTTATGCGTAAACGCATCAGTAACATGATGTTATAAAACGTATTGTCATGTGTGATTTGATGAGTAAAAGATACAAATATATAATCCAAATTTTATTCGTTCCCTTTGCTCTAATGAGAAAAACAATATCTTTGGGCCCCTCGAAGATTTGGTGTTGACTTATAGTGTTGGGTCCGACAAGGACTAAATTGATATGTTCAATTAGAAGTCTTATGATGTCATCAAAAATCAAAAATCGAGAAACAAAATCTCGAACAGTGAGATTTATCATAATCCATGTCTCATGTCCTCACGATATCTTGAACAACAGAAGAATATTTGATCACTTATCTTAGGACATGTTTCTAATTGGGTCAGTGTTCGGTACTGGATTTTGGAAGGCACAATTTGCTAATAGATTAAGAAGTTATACTAGCAATTATAGTTAAAGATTTATCTAAGTGGGAGACTGTTGGATTAGCTATTTAAGCCCATAACTAAAATTGGTATATATTTGAATTAATAGTAGCACGATCTTTTTGGGTTGCCCTCAAACCTAGCAATTGGATAGGATGACTTTTACACACACACACACACACACAGAGAAAAAGAAAGAAAGAAAGAAAGAAAGAAAGAGAGAATAATTACTTATGTGATTAATAAACTAAAATAAATATTTTATTAATGTATTATGAAAATAATATATTAATTAGAAAAGCTATTATTTAACTAATAATAGATAACAAATTAATTAGAATTAATTTTGGGATTAATGGAATTAACTAAAAGTGCAGGGTATAAAATGCAATTGTTCAATAGTTGAATAAAAGGCTCCATCCAACCCTAGGGATGGACGGTTTTGCGGGGATATTTTAGGGTTTCTAGAATATTTTATTTGGATAAATAGGGAATGAGATAAATACCATATTTGAAATATTAATTTAATATTCAAATCAGTGTTATCTAGGATTTCCTATGCCACTATATAAAGAACCTTAGACCTTCTATTTTCGGCCACTCCTTCTCCTTAAGAGATAGCCGAAAATACTACTCTCCCCTCTCCTCCCTCTTAAGCATCATTCTTGCTAGCGTGGGTATGAACCATTAAAGGCACAAAAATTATGGTACTTGCTTCCAAGAGATCTACATTAAAGGAATTCTTGTTATTTGCTATAACAACAATATGGTATGTAATCTTAAACCCTTTATTATGTTTTTCGAAAATAGCATAGGGTTTCTAGGGTTTCTTGTTTGATGTTCATAGTTGTAGGTTCAATAGTGAAAATATAGATCCTTTAGGTTTCATGTAAACTTAAGGGTTTTAAGTTTATTTGTTTCCCTAATTCCTATAAGTTTCAAGCCAAATGACAAAAAAAAAGAGGTACCTACGGTAAAAAAAAAAAAAGTTAAATGAGGGTGACTTCTTTTTTTCTTTACATGAGCTGCTTATTATAAATTAATTCTTAGATCTTTTTGTAATAATATTAGTTTTTCGGGTTTTTTTATCCTTCTTTCTCTATGAAATAAATGTTTTCTAGGAAACATGTTATTATTTCGAACTTATATAAGACGTTTCAAATGAGAAACAAACATGTAAAGGAAACAAAAGCACCTAGACGTGAACTTGTGAAATTAAATCATTTTACAACAACAAGGATAATGATATTTGAATCATTTTTTAGGCTTCAACACCAAAGATTTTAAATTATACTTTTGATGTTGAAGTTTCAAGTTATCTATAGAAAATTAGAAAGAAAACGAATGATTTAATTTATTTATTAGAAAACTAACATGAAAGAAGTGAAGAACAATAACGGAATCCTACAATTTATAAAAATCAGAAATCAGATTAACACGAACTAGAAATGATCAGGAACCAATCGATGAGGCTGCCGCACATTAACACTAATACAAGATCAATTTTAATTTTTGAAGGATGAATCAAATCAAATTATCAGAATCGATGTATTAAGATAGATTGAAACAAAAAAAAATCTGAAAAGAGAAATCAGAAAAAAACACAAAAAAAAACACTAATTTATTTACTATGAATGGATTATTTTATTTTTGTTGAAAAAATCTTAATTGATCAATGTTGTGCTACGATTGATGGTATTGAGGGACCTGATATGGTGATTATTCCAGAAGAATTTCACGCCCTTTAGTCTTCTCTCCTGATTTAGCTTTGATTCAATTTTATTTCTTTTTCTGCTTAATGTCACACCACCAAACCGGAACGGCGGAAACGTTCGGGGGCGGAGGACATCATGTATAGTATCACAACAATTGCATCATAGTAATCAAAGTAAACACAACCATTACATTGAATAAATAAGGTATTTACATTTGTTCGATACATAGTTTGTATGACATCAAAATGTATAACAAAAGTATAAAAGACGTAACTCTAAAAGCTTCGTCTTCTCAAAACCTACGGATGTACCTGTCAACCGTTTCCCTATGAAACAATTGGTTTTGAAAGTATATCAACATTTAACTTGGTGAGTTCGTAAGATTGTTTGGGTAATGGAATCTTGTCTTTGAATCTTTGAAATTGTTTGTATGTTTCTCAAGAAAATCCAATATTTTCTTTAGTAGTGAAAAGTAGTCTTAGACGTTAAGACCAAAATATACGTTTATTACTGTATTATGTAATTATATATTGTAGTAGTGTTTGATAAGAACCATTGTTTGAATATCTTTGTATGTATGCTTGGATACCATCAGCTGTATTGTAAAGTATTGTTTTGTATGAAAACCTTTGCATAAAATCCCTAGATACCACCAGTAATTTATAGTATTGTTCTGTTTGATAACCTTTGTATGAAATCCCTGGATAACACCAATAATGTATAGCATTGTTCGGTATGAAAACCTTTGTATGAAATCCTTAGATACCACCAGTAATGTGTAGTATTGTTTTGTTTGAAAACCTTCGTATGAAATCCCTGGATACCACTAGTAATGTATAGTATTGTTCTGTATGAAAACCTTTGTAGGAAATCCATGAATACCACCAATAATGTATAATAGTTTTATTACTTAAAATAAAACCAAGTGTTTGTATTCCCTGGAATCCTCCAGTTGCATTGTATAGTACTTCTATTAATTAAAATAAAACTATTTGAAGAATTAAAATCCCGTAAACAAATGGTTAGCTTATACTGTCGTCAATTTGGTATAACCATGCTTGATGTGACCTAGTGACTTCTATGACGTTCTTCAGGCGTCAGAATGGTATGACATTTGTCACCCTAGGCATGCCGGCCTAAGTGTAGCTAACAGTTCAAGTGTAGGATTGTCAGTCCCGTATAGACCTACAGATAAATCTCACGCTCTCCCTCCAGGAGACTCTGGTTATACTGTATAGGATTTAGTTCCGTACCCTGGTAGATACAATTGAAGTAGTGTCTCACACTCCTATATTAACTAGTTTATGTGTAGCATTGTAGTGTTCTCTTGTACTTGAAACTATATGTATAACCTTGTAGTGTAAAATAATTATACTTAAATAGTTATTTAGTATTGTACTCATGTGTTTCGGGAAATAGTATTGTATACCATAAACTATATCTACCATAGTTTATATGTTCATTTCTGTATAATGTTCTTGAAATAGTAAAAAAGTGCAATGTATCCAAAACTATACCTATTATAGTTTGTATGTATGTATGTTCTCGTTTCTTGTATTGAATTCTATAAAGGTAATGCAATGTTCCCAAACTATATCAAATATAATTCAAATGTATGTATGTATTGTATTGAAAACTTTAAAATTTTGGCTGTATGTTGAAAACCACCCTTATGCTCGCCATGTTACAAAAGGGTTAAAAATATCAGAAATATTTTTATAAAATGTAGTGATACCTCGGTTTGTATCAATTGCAAAAGTTTTTAATCTGTTTTAATTCGTTTGTATAAAACCACAAAAGTCATTGTGTTTTACTTGTATACCCCCTAAAAACATTAAAAATGGGTAAAATGTAGGTGTATGAACTCACTGTTGTTTACGTGTACGAGTTGAACAACGAGACTGGAAAGATGACCCTCGAGTTGACGTACGTGGAATTAACGGTATCATAATAATAGTTAAACACATAATTGTATTTAAATTAGCGAAACCATTAATTAAAATGTTGGAAAACATTTGTTTTTGTGTTATGAATAATTACCGAGAATTGTTTGAAGTAATTGGAAGGAGTTTTGGTCAAAACTCAATTGAGAATCCGGTTCTCGGTCCTGATGAGTTTTCGGTCAGAAAAGGTTTTTGGCCGAACACTGGTTTTTAGTTTTGAGCTGTTATGGGTCGCTTGAATATATGAAGGCTGTTCCTGTTGTTCTTTGTGAAAATATGAAGATTTGAAGGTTTTCACTTGAACGTATGAATGTTTTTGGATGATCTGTGGGAGCAAAAGGAGAGTGTTTTCGGGTGAGATGAGTGAGAAATGATCAAGTTTTCGAGGAAAAACCTTTATATCGGTTTGGGTTTTCTGCTGGAAAAAGAGTTTCCGGCCAAAATCTGTTCTCGGCCCGAAGGTTTTCGGCCGAAAACAATTCGCTGAACGAGTTTTCGTTGATTCGAGGGGAAAATCTTGGTTTTTCGAGTGTTTTTAGGTTCTGAAAACTTATATAAACTTTATTTATATAATTTAAAATATTTTCTAACCCTCACGACCTTAATGAAATATTGACTTGGAAAGTGTCGGGTTGTTACACTCAACCTCTATACACGAAAAATTATAGTGTTTTTTTCTATTTATTTTTTCTACCCTAAGATAATAAAGTGTATAAAGTTAGGGCCCTAGAAAATTAGAGTCATTGGTTTGTTACCCAAGTTGTCCCACCCATTAACAAGACATCTTATAATGTCAGTTACAAAAAACGAGAATATGATCATCGAAAAGCATGAAAATTAAGTTCAAAAAATAAATTGTCCACATATTCATTGGTTAATATTATGGAAATCTCTAGAAAAAATCCTAGTATTTTAGCCTAATTTGAGAAAAGTCTCAAACTAAAACTTGTTTAAAAAAAATATATATATACGAATTACCTGTAAAAATTACAATTTAACCCATTTTTTTTTTCTAATTTCTCAATTTCATTACTCATACGGTTCCATTAAAGTCTTATCATTTTATCATATTTTAGGAATAAACCCCAAACTAAAATTAGATGATGATCTGACACATTTCTCAATGTAACAGATATTTTACCGGTTTAATGTAACAAATATTTTACCGATTTCATTGCCGACCTGGACGTTTACTAATTTAATGAGCTGATAAGATGGATATGTTGGCTTATACAAGGCTACGTTAACCGTAAAACTTAATTTCATGATGTATTATATATTTTTTATAATATTGAATGCATCCAAAAGAGAATGCAATAATTACGTAAATTCACAACTTTATTAGTTTTTAAGTTTATAAGAAATTTCAAATTTATATCTAATCTTAATATATTCGGTATACCTATGTCATTAACTCATTTCCTGCCCTTTTTTTTCTCGAAAACACAAATTTTATTGGTTTTATTGATGACCTAGATGCTTAATTAAAACAATTCGATGAGATGGATATCAAGTTTTACGGTAAGCGTAGCATTATATAACTCGTCATATCCATCTTATCAGTTTATTTAATGACTTGGTCCTGTCCAAGTCAACAATAAAACCGGTAAAATGTATGTTGCATTGAGAAAATGGTCAAATTATCACTTAATTTTGGTTTGGAACTTATTTGTAAATTATAATAGAATAATAAAACTTTAATTTATCCATGTAATTAAGGAAATAAGGAAACCGATATATATATATATATATATATATATATATATATATATATATATATATATATATATATATATTAAATGCATGTAAATTGAACTTTTTTAATTTGATGACAAACACTAAATAAGTAAAAGTTATATATATATATATATATATATATATATATATATATATATATATATATATATATATAAACCCCATTATCTAGAATTTGAGGTAAGTGACTTTGCTGGGAAGCTTACGAATTATCTTTGATTTTTTTTTTTGGAATTTTGAGGATTTTTCAATGAATTTTATGATTTTACATTGTCCCACTCAACAAAAAGGCTTTATGGATTCTTACTTTTTGATCTAGACTCAATTGTTCCGACGCTTCTTATCGAAGGAATCTTTTTTTTTTTTTTTTTTTTTTTGGAATCCCCTTATCTCTATCCTCTCTTTTTGATGAAAAGCTCCTCCACAAATAACCAGGTCCTTTTTTTATTTATTTTTATTTATTTTTTATTTTATTTAATTTAAAGGTATGTTATCCCTCATTTAGATGTTCAAACTTCCAAAGCTTCTTCCCGAAGGAATTCCCCTCCAATAAAACTCATGCTTTAAAAATTAAGCAATACGAGGAAGGTGGATCGTCTCTTCACCTACACACTTCCATTCACCTCCAAGACGCTTCCCTACTTTCTCACTACACTACTACGTTCGTTACCTCTCTCTACCCAACAACCCAATATTGTTTGCACCCCACATTCTAATTTACGTTTCGATAACTGATAATCCATCGGCCTCTATCATTGGATTAACAAGCAGCTTTAAAGGATATTGTCTGATTCGCTTTTCATTCAGCCAGGTGACTTCATGGATATATCTTTATTTTAATGGTGGTTTATTTTCTGTTTGTGATTCTCAAGTTCTGAAGTCATAAGGGTTTTAAAATTTCAACCGGTGATTTCATTTATTCGTCCTAATAAACTATTCCGTCATTCCAAATTTTCGTTTTTAATGAGAAATCATCTAACTATAAGGGTTTCTATTACTTTTTTTTTTTCAGGAAAGAAATCTATAATCTTAAACCTCTCTTTTATAAGGACCCCCCCGTATATTCATCATTAACAAAGATCCTCTTGGTTTGTTTTCTGATATACTTTTTGTGTTTTCTGTCTCTAAAAAATATTGTTAATGGTTCCAAAAATTAGATTTTAATTTTATTGCATTTCATAAAAGGAAAACAGAAAAAAAAATATACTTGTTTCAATTTTTGTGTTGCTGCATCTTCTTACCCCAAATAGCTCTTCGGTTTTAGCTTTTTTTCCAGCTTTTAAAATTAATATGGGGGATCGTTCTGTTATTTCGGGCAGAAAACGAGGCCCTCTAGGTTCAACCGATAGATATGGAGATAAGAAGCATAAAGCCATAATTATGCTCAACTTTGTCAAAAATTAATCGAAGCAGATGTAAGCTGGATTATAATATGCCCTTTTTGCTATACAGAATCAGAAGTCCAACTTATGTAAGTACCTTTTCACCATAAATTCACATCATTCACAGGCAACATACTTACAAAATCACAAATATTTGGCCAGCTCCAGAGCCACAATTCAAATTGATGATGCAACTGGAGCACTCTCTACAACAATATCAACACCAGACCTTGAAAAGTTCATTCCCTTTACACCTGAGGAATTAAAAGATACAGAAGACAATGTAAGCCCAATTACCTTCACAATAATTCATTAAAAATTAAACTTACCAATTAAACTAAATACAGGAGAAAAGCATTCACGATACGATAGCAGCATCAGTCGACTCGGTGTTACTTTTCGCATTTATGTGCTCGCAAAAGACATGCCACCAGCAAGAACCAAGCACAACATACAACATTGTCAAAACATACTACATTACACCAGCCAAGAAACCAAAATAGAATAGGGACGAAGGGCCCCTTTTAAAAACATTTTGCTTTTTGAAAACCATTTATAAAAATGGTCCACAATAGCCAATGAAGCAACATTTCACAGATTAAAATCTGACAAACTTTACTTTTTGTATATTGCTTCAAATGCACAAATCTGTTAAGAACTACGTATCAAGAAGCTTTCAGTGCTTGTAGGAAGACAATTGCAATATGGCAATATTACTTTCTTCTGTCTCACACTGCATTTCTTTAAATTTTTTATTATTCTATTTTTATTTATTTATTTAATTTTTATATGTATTATCTACGGTTTATCAGAAACCAATATAGGCAATGTACTTTAATTTTCAGTATAACACCATATTCATTTCATCTTCTTACGTAATATTTGAGGACACTGGGCCGTCCTTAGGATGGCCCTCTGATTTCCCTAGTATATATATATATATATATATACACGATAATGCATGTAAATTGAACATTTTTTTAATTTGATGACAAGGCAAGAAAGGTGTCCCTTCACATTTTAAACACTAAATAAGTAAAAGTTATATATATATATATATATATATATATATATATATGCCCCTGTAAAACCAAATAATAACTTGAGGGATCATTTACATAAATCTTGTATTTATATATACATAAAAACTTAAAAAGTTAGGCTACAGTATATACTTTTTTTCTCTTTCTAAATAAGACACTGCACTTTTCCCTCTTTCTTTTTGAGGCACCTCATTTTTCGTTATGCGTCGTTTATGTAGGCATGTCGGCTGTTTTATTCTTCTTATCTTAAATTTTGCCGACTTACTGCTTTGTCGCCCAGTCATATTTATTCTGCGTTTCTTCTCCTTTTTCTTTCGTTGTTGCATTGCTATTTTCTCTTACACGGTTCCTTCTTTAGGTATGTTCTCTAATCCTCCGTTTATAATCTAATGTCTGCACATTGTTAGTTTCTTCTTCAGGAAAAAAGGGATAGGAATGAGCGAAACAGATTACCAAATATGGGGATATGGAAAACATGAAGCGATGACATTGCATCAGATTCGTTGCTCGACGTAGGTCTACGGTGGTCGTCTTCGTCAAAATCAAAGGACGACATCGGAGCTACGATTGATCAAAGTGGTAAGGTCGATGGCGGTGGCTGAAATCGCGAGGAGGGGCTGGTTAGAAGCCATCTTCTTTGGTAAGTTCTTCAATGCTCTTTCTCTCCGCTCATTGATACCTAAATAACCACAACAGTGGCTGCCAAGTGAGAAATGAATTGAAAGAGGATTGTTGCCCTCTTGGTTGTTCATGGCACAAATCGAAGGAAAGAAGAGAAGAAACAACAAAAATTCTTTTGTTATTTTTTTTTTATTGAAATCAATGGGATTTTGGTATTCCTTTGGGTTTGATGTTTCTTGTGTTCTTTTAGATTTGTGATTGTGGTCTAAAAAATTACAGGTTAAAGGTTACTTGGATACATTGAATATAGGTTTGGGAGATTGAAAGGCTCAACAAGTTAATTGCTTTTGGATGAGAAAGTTGCCTATAAGGCGTTCGTTGAAATGCCCGACCCAATTAAGGTATTCATTCCACCTTACGTTACCAGATGATACATTACTGGATTATATTTGTTTGGAGACTAACAGACTCTTACCCGAAATGGATAGAATTATTGTCTATCTCAATAGCTTTATCGGCCGGAAAAGCAGCTCCTAATTCGTATCTCAGCAGCTTCATCTTCTTCCGGAGCTGAGTACGCTTCTGCTTCTGAATTGGGAGGGACAAAGAGGCTTACATGCCTTATCTAAAAAATGGAAAACACCTCTTTCTGTCTATCTATTCTCCTGTACTTCTGTTATGTGTTTAACTTCGTTTGGAGGAATCGAATTGAATCAAATCGTGGTGTGTATTGTGTATTGTTGTGTTTATGCTGCTTTGTTTTTTTTTTTCTTTTAAATTGGGAATTAAACATCGCCGTATGCATATGCAACCCCAAGCGATGAGGAGTCCCCAAGAGAGGAATACCGAACTTGAGAATATGTGTTGGACAATTTGAAATTTAGCTCAATTTCATCTAAACAATGGTGAACTGTCACCAGATATAATGTAACTTCATAAGTATGATACAAAGGTACGACATTCAATAAAATGTTAGGGTATCCTTTAGTTTATTTTCTGTGTCAGTCTATATCCTATAATAACATAGAAATGGAAAAACAGGCTGATGTATGGACTATTGGTGCCATTCTATTTCAACTTGTAACTGGCAAAACACCATTTACACGAAACAATCAAATTCAGATTATATATTTCCATCGGGTGTTTGGCTTTCAAGGATATAATATATTTTTTTTACATAATAGTTTAAGTTAACAATCGTTTCATCTTTCATGCAGTTGTTTCAAAATATCATGAAATCAACAGAATTCCAATTTCCTCCAGATGTAAAGGACTTAAGTCCTAAGTGCATTGATCTCTGTCGAAAATTACTGCGACAAAATCCAGTTATGTATTATTTAGACTCATATAAGAAATTAGAAGGATGATTTTTTCAATTAATCTTGAATTATGGTTACTTTGATGGACAGTGGAAAGATTAACTTTTGAGGAGTTCTTTACACACCCATTTTTCACCCAATCAAAACCTGATGAAATGTCAAGGAAGCCACGAAGAATGACAGATGAGCTTTTCTATCCTAAAAGCCTAGCTTATAAGAATAAAGAAGAAATTCACAAGAAGATAATTTACCATTTATTTTAACCCATTTGGCAATTGTGATGGAATATGCTTCTAAAGGGGAACTTTTTGATCGAATATGCACTACAGGGAGGCTTAATGAAGATTAGTATACCATTTGGCGCTTTTCCACGAAGGGGACCAAAAATATTAGTATACCATAATGATCCAAAGACCAAGAAACAGTCGCTTTCTTACAATTTTGTTGTCTTTGGAGTTTAGTTATTTGGTTTGAAATTGGTTTAACAAATTTCAAGATTTTTTTTAGGTTATCTTTAATTAACTCTGTCTATTGGATTTCCATCTGAAATTGATACTAACATTAAATTGTTTATTTCTATTGATTCTCATGATTTCATTTTTTTTTGTTATTCAAGGATACAGAGGATACAAATTGTTTATTTCTCTTTTAGATAATTTGCATAAATAGCTTATTGAATAGCTTTTTTTATTGCAAATTTTGGCAACGTGTGATCTGTTAAACCGACTAACTAAATTGGTTTGGGTTAGTTGGGTTTCTATAAATTTACATTTTTTTAAGGTATAGGAAACTTAGTCTCTTTTTCTATTTGTTAGTATCTTACAGTCAATGTTTTTAGGTACTAATCATGGACAGAGTTACTGTTAAAATCATGTCATGTTCATGCAAAATGGTAGATATTACAGATGACGGAGTTTCATGTAAGACACAAAGGCCAGTATAACAAAATGTGAATTCCTTTTTTCTTAATGTTATATAATGGTCAACATGTTTTACTCATATTAGTAATTTTGAGTGAAGAATGGCATTGGAATATATCTTGTGAAGTCACTTGACATATTTGTATTTTATCGAGGTGAATAATATATTTATTTATTTCTTACAGTGGTAGAACAAATTCACAAGAAAAGATAACCAGTCCCCTCCATGGATGCATTATACTACATCCAACCAAAAAAAGAAAAGTAAGTTGTTTTATCTTTTTTATAAAATGAACAACTGATAGTATCTTAATTGTATTCTTTTATGCTTCAGTTAAAATACATACAGTCTAGATTTCCTATTGGCTGACATCGCTGGAAAAGTGCCTCTAGATAAAGAGTATGTGAAAGATCATACACCTTTTTTTTATGTTACAAATATTCAATCCAAGACTATTAATATCATTAAATTTTACAACTTGATTTATTTCTACTTTTAGAGCTCATGTCTTCTTTAGTTTATTTTTTTCAAAAGAATTGGTTGCTGACATAAAAAAGGACCCAACTATAAAGTCTCGCTTATGTGGCATGAAAGAGGTTTGGTTAAAACATTTTCATTATCCATTTTCTTAGCATAATATAAATAAAATTTTCATTATAATAACATGTGAGGGAATTTGTAGATGAACTTGGAGTACTTTGCCATTGATAGCCAGGTATATAATCTCATTTACATAAATTGATTTATTTTTTTAACAAGATTTATTTAAGTTAAAATTATACCATAACAGTGTTTTATCATTGATCTTGAGAGTGCGTTGGAAGAACTTTATGGGGATGAAGAATTTTCCTGAAAAGGAGATGAATGTGTAATTGTCATGGCTAATTGTATTGCAACTATATTTGCTTCAATCTTGGTATGATTTTATAAAAGTTCATTTTTTGACCTATTTATTTATCAAATATAAAGGTTAAAAATTAGCAACGTACTTATATTTATTTTCATATAACTGCTTAGTTTAACCCATAATAGCAATGTACTTATATTTTGTAGTATGTGTTAAAGAAAATGTGAGTACATTGTTATTGTGAGTTAAATATTATTATTATTGTTGAAAAATGTGAGTATGATGTTATTATGGGTAAATAAATGTAACTATGAGTAAAAAAATAAAGTGTATTGTCTATATTTGTAAAATGAGTATGCTACTATTTCTTACAATTTACTCATATTAGTTTAGGAGTTCCCATTTATGCGTTACCGAGCTGCCAAATCACTTGATCCCAGAACAATGACAACATTTTGTGATCTAATCCCTACAAAACTTGCAGCTTACAGTTTGGAATAATCTTATGAAATATAAAACTCTCAACCACTTCCCACACATTGAAACATGTAATTTGTTCATTTCTATGCAAGTCGTATCAAGACCTCTTATGTATATGTAATATGGTTTCATTAATATAATATTATGTTCTACCATTTGCTACAACTTGAAATAAGGAAAAAAAAAAATACAGCGCCAAAGGCGCAGATAATTCCCCTCTAGTTCATATAAATATATCCATGGTATAAATATTATCACTCATAATTTTGTTACTAAACGATCAAATTATTTTCCAAACATCTATACTTATATTACATCCCACACAACTTTAGCAATAATAATAATAATAATAATAATAATAATAATAATAATAATAATAAAGAAATAAATAAATAAAATTATAATAAAACTTCAAAATAATTCATGAAAGCTACTTCCATTTATTTGTTATGTAATTCAATCTCAAGCCTGGATGTGCCTAATTAACAGGGCTTAGCTTGACCTTCAAACCATGTTTCATGTGGCCTATAATGGAATCGCCTAGACAAACCTCATGACCTTGGACAATCTCCACATGGTAATGATAAATGATAGCAATGGCCACCATTTTCATCTGAATAAAACTCATTTCCTTACCCACACATGTCCGTGGCCCCGCATTAAACGCTGTAAACTTATAAGATGGTTCGTGCCTTACCCCTCCTTTTCCACCTTCTGAAAACCATCTTTCCGGTTTAAATTCCATGCAGTCCTTCCCCCATATCGATTCCATTCTTCCCATGGAGTAGAACGACAGAATAATCTTGCTGTCCTCATTCACTGCATGCCCGCTTGGGAGGACGTCTACTTCGGATGGCGACTTGTGCTGCAAAGCAACAGGGGGATACAGCCGTAACGCTTCACATAAACCTCCATGAAGATAAACCAGACTACTCAACTCTTTTACACCCAAACTTTTCCAGTTTCCATCACCAACTTCCTTCGCAATCTCCCTTCGGATCTTGCTCTCTATGTTAGGGTTTTGCGCAACGAGATAGAAAAACCATGAAAGACTTGCGCTTGTGGTGTCTTTCCCGGCAAACATCAGATTCAGTATGATATCTTTTATATACGTTCTCGAGTCCCCCGAAGCCCCGGTTTGTCCTTGGAAACTTGTCGTGATGGATTTTAACAACCCTGTCGTCGTCTCCTCCTTCTCTACTCTTCCATCATTAGCAAACCCTTCATCTTTCCTTGAGAAACATTTATATAGAAATTCATCAAAAACCCTACGAGCTTCGGTCAACTTCTTCTCTTTGCCTATCCCTAATCTTTGTTGCAACTTCCAAACTTTTTCTGGCAACACATGCCTCCACAGAAGAGCTTCTTCGGCGTCAGTGAAGGCCTTCTCGCATGCATTATATGGTAAATGGACGGACATGATTTCAGGATCAAAATCTAAAATTAATGAACAGATAGTGTCGAAAGTAAACCTCTGAAATATTTCCTGTAAATCGATAGATTGCTGATTATGAGAGACCAAATCAAGGAGAGGGAGAAGCCCTTTCTCGATCTTGTTCTTGATATTTTTTTCCAGGTGAGAATTGAAGTCTGGGTGTTTGAGTAGAGACATGATTGTTTTCCTTTGGATTTCCCATACCTCGTTATCTGAGTTAAAGATCCCATCTCCAAGGATATCAAAGATCTTTCGGAACTCTGGTCCTTTTGGATAGTTGGGGAAGTTCTTGCTCAACACGTAGTTAATGTTGGTGGGGTCCGAGGTGAGAAGCATATCCATATTGGAAAACCATGGACCTTTAAGCATGAAAGTACCATTGCCCTGTTTGAGAAGATCAGTAGCAAAATCATTGATTCGGTAAGCATTTAGAATGAGATCGGGGGCCATGCCAATAACGGGCCAATTAGTACCAGGGAGGGACCTTCTCTTGTAAAGGAACACGGAAATCGAAACAAACAACAAAATGCAAAGGAGAAACATATCGAGGCTACAGAGCAAAGCCTTTGGATTTTGTTTAATGTTTGATATCGATATCGAGGCTCGTTTGTAATTTATAAAGGCAAGGAGACATGCATGCAGGATGGCGACCACAATCCGATTTTTCCACTGCCACCTAATTTTAAAGTAAAGTTACAGTTATGCCCCTGATTTAAATTAATAGAATACAAGCTGACAGCTAGTCAATCGCATAAAAGATAATGAAAACCATCAAAACTTTAGATGTCGTCACTTGAATCTATAATATTACAATGTAAAATTTTCGTACAATACATAACTGCTGTCAGAGAAGTATTAAATCATGTAAACGTATAGAAATTGCATCAACGTATGAATGAACTAAAGCTGAAACAATTTAACGAAGTAACACAGAATTCTGAGAAAACTCCAAGTTCCATTGGTGGTGAGGGGCTAGGAGAACGTAGGTCGATCGTGCGATGGTAGATGATGATATCAGTCTATTAGAGTAGGGAGTTATTGCGATTTCATAAACACTAAAGGTAAAATAAAGATTACCATTTCTTGTTAACGAATTAGAAGAATACACCACATATAATAAGGTTGTAAAAAAAATCCGTATGAAATAAAAAGATAATCATAATCTAATACGTTAGGGTATCCCGTACTAGAAAAAGTGAATACTAGTGAATACGATGGCTAATTTACCAGGTACATCTTTGAAATCTAATACGACTTAAAAGCTAAATCAAATAAAGCTTATTGGATATGAGATGTGAATATCCATTTCATTCTAATTCGGCTCACCATTAGGTTCATATAGAACTCATATGATAGTTGTAGATACCTTTCGCATACCATAAGAAGTATTTTTCCTTGTGTTAATTGAAAGTTTGCAAAGTTAAGATGCCTTTTGTTGTTGCCATGGATTGATCTGACTTGTTAGTTTCGTTTTTATTTATTTATTTATTATTATTATTATTATTATTTCTTCTGTTACTAAAATCTATACTTGATTGGTATTTAGGATCATTTGTGTAAAAAAATCTGCAATAGGGACCTACTCTTTTAATTTCTATTACTAAGGATCAATTAGGCTTACATTTTCTATCACAGGGGCCATTTTTGTAATTGTTTATGGACCATTTATGTAAAAAAATACACACAGGGACCTATTCTGTAAATTTTTATTACACAAGGACAAACAGCAACAAGTACACCTTTCACTTCTCCTCATCATTCTTACTTTTTTATTTTAAAATCTCCTTCCTAAATTTCTCAAAAAATCACTTTTATTATCATAAAGGCATGACATTTTTCACTCTTATATAATTAATTTTCATATTTTACATTTCTAGTTGCATTGTGTCTTTCGAGACATCATGGCATAACAAAATGACCAACTTTAGCAATTCAGGCATACACAGTTCCTATGTTTTAAACTAATGATCATCAAGTATATTTTGCAGTAGGAAATAGAAATGTACTTTCATTGATTTGTATTTTAGAGTAGCTGCTAGTAATCTGATACAAGAATAACGATAAGAATGATGAAGAAGAAAGAATAGAAAGAGGAAAGGTTATTTCATTGATAAATCAAGAAGTTCTATGGGAAGCTTCTTGCCCAAGCATATAGTTGATTACAAATCACACAATACACAATATCATGTAATAAACACGCCCTTATGATCTATATATGTAATCTCCTCTCAATATTCTCTTTAACAGAAAGGCTAACTGTTCCATTTGTGTCTCCAACTAGTCCTTGAGGAAGGTCTGGTTCAACAAGAGCACTTCCTACTAACTTTTTTGAAGGCAAAAACATGGAGTATCGGGTAAATTCGGGTTAATTCTGGCTATTATAGTTTGTAGGCAACTAGATTTACTTTTGAAGTGATGAGGAACAATACATAAAATCGAGCATCAAGTTTTTGATTAATCTGCTAGATAATAGATTGTTTCCTGTGGGGACATAGTGTAACATCCAAAAACCAGGCTAAATTTTTCATTTTTAAAATAATAAATCATCCATTTTCAATAAAGTTACATTCAGAATAAATCATTTGTTCTTAAACCATTATTTAGAAATCAAAGTTATAGCAAAATCAATACGAAATCTCGAATCATAAAACTATTGGTGTGTGTGTACAGTTACACCTTCGCTGCTAAATAAGTACCTATAAAATAGTTAATTCACAAATGTAAGCACAAAGCTTAGTGAGTTTCACCAAAATATCTCATAGAACACATTATAATAATCAATTATTTTCTATCAACAGCCCTGGAGCTATCAGAAGTCTCAAATGTCACATACAACACACGATATAATTAACTATGGGTTTACAGCAACCTCAAGGACTATTTGTAGTCCCAGTGGACTAACAATACGCCCTGTGGATTAGTGGCACACCTACTAGTGTATCAGCAATCCTGGGGACTATCAGTAGTCCGTTGGACTCATAGCGGTCATAGAGTTATCAGCAACTCACTTCATATATAACAATAATCAATGGATAAGACCCAACTGGTAAACATATAATACCATGCAGGCAAGTATAGTGATAACACTCACATCGCAAATATCAGCTAGAATTATAACTCCAACATACAAGGTAGACAGGAGCAATAAGACACTTAACAATAGTAAAGACATACCCTTTCAGTCTATATCCTTAAAACCCTGGTTTGACCCAAAAGTCAACCATGGTCAACCTCAATAGACAATCACATCGTGACCACCCATAGGTCATGTTGTGACTGAATCCAGATAAAAAAAATCGCGAGTACCTTCCTCTCACGACATGACATGTTATTCCACATGTCATGAGATATGTTCTAGATAGCTTTAAGCATTAAGCTCTTAATCCCTTACGTTACTCCTTGAGACTTTCCAGGGGGTTTCCCGCAACCCTAAGGACCATAAAAATCGTAGCTTTTCAGTAATACATGTCCAATGCATGACTTAAACACCAATTAGGTTCATAAGGAGAAAATAAAGGTCAAGACTCATGCTTTGAGTCTAAAATGAACACCAAACCTCATATATAAAACTTATACAAGAGAAAAGGCCTTAATGATTTATAAAGTTGCTAACTTTATGGATCTCATGCATGCTACGAAACCCAACCATGAAAAGGAATGCATAAATCATATATCTTGAATGCATAAGAGATAAAGGTTGGAGCTTTAGGACTTATAAAGGTCCAAAAGCACAAAAAGATGATGAGGAAGGAGCTTGCTTGCCAGAAAGATGAAACCAAGGAGTCTTCTTCTTTTTCAAGGAATCAAAATTCAACAAATAAGCTCTTTAAGGTCACAAGGGAAGTTATCTTTGATTAGGACAGGAGGAAGATGATGGAGGCTGAGGATGTGCAAACCCTAGCCCCTCACTTCCATTAAACACAATACAAAACACAAAATTAGGCCAAAATCACTCTCACGTCATTACAACCTATGTGTCACATCGTTACCCATAAAGATGGACATGCGTCTCAGCCCGGTGTCACGTCATTAGATTTCACCCCACACATCGTGACCAGCCATAAACTTAGGGAATTTCATGCATTAACGAAATCAAACTTTAGTAGATCAAATACCTATAATAGATGTTACAATTCTCCCCAAATAGAATCAAACATCACCTTCGATGCCCTCAATTTCGAATAACGCAAGGTAGTTGGTATGCATCTCCTCCACGGGTTCCCAAGCCCATTCTAACCCTTTTCGGTGCTATTACTGCACCTTCACCAAGCCCACCTCCTTGTTACATTGGGTCTTATTTTTCTTGTTGATAACTGTTATTGGTCGCTCGACATAATTCAGGTGGTCATCAACTTGAATATCATCCTAATGCACTACTATAGTCTCGTCAGTCACACACTTCCAAAACTGGGAAAAATGGCAGGTCCTATGAATCTGACTAAAATCATCTAGGAAATCCAATCGCTAGGCCACCTTACTTACCCTAGCTGCCACCCAGAATGGACCAATAAACCTAGGGCCTAACATGCCTCGCTTCCTGAATCGTATAATGCATTTCCAAGGCGACATCTTCAGAAGTACCATATCCCCAACATGAAATTCTAACTCAGATTAGCGTCGGTCGGTATAGCTCATTTGGCGACTCAGGATTGTTTGAGGTCTATGACTAACATGTTGAATGAGCTTCGTTGTTTTGAGCACTATCTCCATGCCTCCCATGCCCCTCTGACACACTTCACACCCACTGACAGAGAATGAAGATCAACACATCACAACCACCCAATTTGAGAGGACATGGCTTGTTTGCTCATAACTTAAATTTCTTGAACATGTATGCCCCTCCCTCCCTCCCCCCTGGCAGATAAGGTATCCCTCAACCTCTACCATGTTCACTAAGAGTCAAATGTATGACCCCAAGAAACACCATTCCCAACCTTACTTCGTCCCACTGGCAATAGAAAACAAGAATCCACTACTAACTGCGAAATTGCTAACCTAGTTCACTATCATCAAAGCGAGAAAGAACATACGAGAGCTAAACTAGTTCATGTATCCCCCATTGGTTTAAATACCCTACATAAAGCCACGAAGATAGTCAAGCTAAACAACAACGATTCAGCTTATTCCAACACATAATCAAATATCATGATTGGGGCCCTTCACTGCAAACCCGACTTATTGACAAGTCATAACTAACTAACTACTTCCATGAATGCAATGAAGGCAATATCAAAATTGTTGAGACACTATGGCTCCCAAAACAACATATGCAAACAATTATATGCCAAAATTTGCAAAGGTATTAAAACCACCTACACCACCACCTTCCTGGTATCCCCAACTAGTAAACCACAACCCGTATATGAACCTACACAGCCATGGGTTAGCAGCAACCATGGGACTATCAGCAGTCCTAAAGTTATCAGCAACTCAAAGAATACTTATAAAAGCCATTGGTTACTAAGGCTCATCTAGTCAACTATGCACCCCACCATGGCATAAGTAATATAAGGAAAAAAATTCACATGAAACCTCATCATGAAACGGACATGAGTCCACTTAGGAGAATTCCAATAATAACTCCTAACATATAACCATGACTTTTCTAGCAACTCAACACCTAATCTTTTCCCGACTCAACCTGCTAGTCTCCAAGCCTCAGGTGCCAACATTATACTGCTTAAACACCCATCTATGACATACATCTAACAGACCAATATATAGGTCTCCACCATGTAGTTGTCGGCCTAATTCACAAAAGTGAAATCTATGATGGCGCACGACATGCATAACGCCATTCGGCCATGGGAATGAGAAGCTAAAGGCTCCTCACTGTTACTGCTATCACCCAACCACAACATGAGGACTCCCAGCCAACATTCAATGGTATAAAGACCTACCGCAATCGTCCCACTGCCTGGTAGGAACTCATTTAACATCCTACTCAACACTTCTAAAATACAACAACTTAATATTTTGAGACACACACTCTTCCATCATGCAGCAGCCACTAACACCTTGTTTGATGGAATGTAACTATACACAATCATGAATTAAATAGGCCACTCAATGCTTGTTCCAACATGACATGCTCCCTAAGAGAAGACACAATGCTCATCAGGCCAACTGTGTTTCTCCATTAACGTGACCTTATCCACAAGGTGATGTACCTGCAAATCAAAGAAAACATTGAACCTCAATCGCCATTGGACAAATTCTTCTATCAACCACAATTAAGATTCCACACCTTGTTGACACTGAACATATCCCATCAATGCGCAAAAGATCAATTAAACTTACAATTTCGGAAGGGATTCCAAGTTAACTAGAAATACTGCCATCCCAACTGATGCAACCTACTGAAACTGAATCTTACGTAACCACATTCCTACCTAAAAACTGAACATCGTTGTAACATCCCAAAATATGATCCCAAAATTTTCATTTTTAATAATTAATAAAATAGTATTTCTAATATCATCCAAATGTTTCAAATAAAAACTAATGTATCAATTGTCATAAAATCAGAGTAAAACATCATATGCAGAATCCCAATGGTGTGTGCAATGCAGTCAACCCGAGCTCTTCCATTTGCAACCAGAAGTACCTGAAACATAAACTGTAAATAGTAAACACAAAGTTTAGTGAGTTCCCTAAACAAGCTCATACCATACATAATAAACCACATATTGGGCCCCCACTCGACCTTGAGCCTCGCCTATCACTAGGCCTCGCCCGCTATAAACATACAATCAATATAATATAATCATGCTAAATATAGAAATCATAAACAATAGCATATTGATATGTGCATATTTAGTCATGTAATTCATATAATATCTTAATACTTTTTGCTGTTTTTGTCTCAATTTATGAACAAAAGATGCTTAATTAGTTTAAATTTCATTTTCAGCCATAAAGACATGCTTGGACGAAAAAGGAAGCTGATTGAGCAATTAGAAGCTTGGAATTTGGAGATTGAAGAAAGAATGCAAAGAATTAAGAAAAACTCGTCGAGTTTGTCTCAACTCGACAAGTACCTAAAAAGATTCCCACCAAATTCGTGACTTGCCGAACACACGTGTTTAAAGAAAAACTCGTTGATTTGGGTCATAAAAACTCAACAAGTTGATCCATTTTGGAGACCAGAGACATTACCAAGAGGCTTTGGGAACTAGAATTCAATTAGAAGGAAATTTTGAAGAGGTCAAAGGCAAACAACATTACTTTTCTCTTAATCTTTTTGTGTGAATCATGTTTGAACCATTATATTTCGATTTTAGTGATTTATTTGTTGTAGTTATGAGCTAGAAACTCCATACTTCTGTTTAGAGTAGATGATCTTATGAATATGGTTTGATTGAGTGGCTTGGATTATATATATTTGCTTATTTATCTCGTTAAGCTTGTTAAAAGATCCTTGCATGTTAATGATAATTATTTTCTGTTAATAACTAAGTAATTGAGTTGCATGAACATCTTCTTGATTGCTTGAATCTTATGGTTTTATGAAAACAAGATTGTATGTCTGGTATTACTGAAAATTAACCTAGGGTTAATTAGAAAATAAGTAAACTAATGTGTGAGCATCTGTGATGACCAAACTTATATGAGTTAATTAAACCAACCAATTTGATTAACTAATGTTACAAGTCTTACTTGATTCGAGCTGAACACTACGAAACCTGTTAGTTTAATCAACTAGCCATTGTTTGAGTTAACTTGTTTGATAAAGGATTAATAATTGTTAACATGAACCTAATCACATCAGAATCATTAACCATTGATATATTAATTTTTTGCACTTACCACGATATCAACCATAGGGGTAACACCTCGTCCCTGTTACACTTTTAATTAAAGTTTATTTATTTTTATTAAGGGAATCGACGAGTTGGAGGCCCCAAACTCATCAAGTAGGAACGGTTTAGGACGTGACTGGCAAAGTCTACTTGACGAGTTGGGAGGCCTCGAATTGATGTGTTGGGAAGCCTTGACTCGACAAATAGGTCTGCCAGAGTGAAACCCTAATTTCAGGGTTTACACCCTATTTAAACACCTTAAGTGGATTCCACTCCAGCCTCCATCACCTTAAACCCTCTTCACGAAACCCAAATCGATTTTTGAGTGTTCTTGAGCTTTCTGTGCCATTTTTGTGACTTGAAGCTTGGAGAAGGAAAGAAAGACTTGGAGATTCAAGAAAAAGCTAGTAGATCTAGAGCTTGGGTTACATTTCCCGCTTATTTGAGGTATAAAGCTTATACCTTGGCCTTCAATCACTTAGATCTTCTCTAGGGCTTGTATATTGTCATTTTTCGGCCATTCCAATGCCACTTTTGGTATTAGAGTGCATATTAGAAAAATGACTTCAGATCTGGAAGCATTTGAGCTCAAGAAGCTTAAAGTTGCCACCATTATTGAGCTATGGCCCTATCCCATTCATTAGCATTCTTTTATGGCTTAGCGTTGGTATTCTAGCGTCATAACACCATGTATGCACGTAAAATTAGCAACATTACATGTCATGCTAGCTTAAGGGTGCTAGCTCTATGGATTAGAAGCATTGGGCTCAAGTAAAATCAACTGTATGGACTTCACATGTAGGGGGGCTCGACGAATTGTTAATGCGACTCGGCGAGTTAGGCCGTGGTCCCTCAACCTTTTTTGGTTTTGAGTAAAGTTGTTGAGTCGAGGAGATGACTCAGTGAGTTGGTCATCGATTTTGTACTTGAATGTTGAAGAAGTAGACGAGTCCAATGAGGAACTCGACGAGTTATGAGCAAATGTCTCGATTCTGTAAAGGAAGGACTCGATGTGTCCAAGGAAGGGCTCAATGAGTTGAATGGAAAAGTCCTGGTACTGTTGATAGGAGGAACTCGACGAGTTGTGGAAGAAATCATCGAGTTGGATTGCGATTTTAGACATTTTTAATATATGGAACACGATGAGTTGATGGGCCAACTCGACGAGTTGAGTCAACCCAATGTTGACTTTGACCAAAGGTTGACTTTGACCAGGGGTAAAATGGTTATTTTACCCTTAGAAGGATTTTCAGTTCTGACTAACTGTTCTTTGTAAATTGATAGTCGGGGGAGTCGTTGGAGCAGCCATCAGAAATTCCCTACTTGAGATACGACAGCCAGTTTGAGATTTGAGTTTTCCTCTAGTAGAACGGGTTAAAAGCACCAAGGTCGGCCCGCATATGTATTATTAGTAGCCAAGTTTGGGCGAGTCCCCTATCTCCTAGTGAGCCGAGTATGGGTAGGGCCTGTATCTCATAGCTTTATTTGAGTATGGATATATATGACTGATTGATAGATTTAGCTATACTTGTCGTCTGTGTGATACGTCTATGATGTTAGTAGCTGAGTGTGGGTGGGGCTCGTATCTCATGGTAGCCGAGTGTGGGTGGGTCCTGTATCTCATAGTAGTTGAGTGTGGGCAGGGGTTGTATCTCCTTGTTAGTGGAGTGTGGGCGGGGCCTGTATCTCCTAGTTAGCGGAGTGTACGTGGGGCCCGTATCTCCATGAATATGGGCGGGCCCCGTATCTCCTAGTTGTATGTATATGTGTATGGTATGTGGTAGTTTGGAGAGACTCACTAGGATTCGTGCTTACAATTTTTAGTTTTGGTTTCAGGTACTTCCGGTGGCAAAGGGAAGAGCTCAAGATGACTGCATGACACACCCCACAGATTTCAGCCTGGGATATTGTAGACTCTGATATTTGATACATTGTTTTGATACAGTATTTTAATATGATGTTTGAGATACATGATTTGGGATTTTTTATGTGGTCTCATGAATTATGGGTTTTTCCTAAATGATTTTAAACGAAATTTTTGGGCTGTATTTTTGGGTTGTTTCAAGTTGGTATCAGAGCCTTGGTTTAAAGGATTCGGTGACACTCTTAGGTGTGTCTGAACTCAAACTAAGGAATAGGTATAGAAATTTTCAAAACGAAAACAATTTTTATGAAAAGGGCTTTGAGAAAAAGAAAAGAATTTTATAAAAAGCGAAAAGAACTTTGAAAAAGAGAAAAGAGTGTGGTGCATGCAATCAGCCGAGCTCAAGTAAGTACTCCCAAATTACCCATACAAGTTTATGTTATGATATGTTTATGAAAACTGCATGCGATATTAGGACTAAGAATCTAGGAAGGATAACTTATGTGCCTGTTATATATGTATCAGCTTTATGAATTGCATGCTAGAATAGATTAGTTAGTATGATGGCTTGAATAGTATATGTTTGATTATGTTACTCAATGCTCGATTGTTTCTCGCTTTGTGCTTTTAGGAGTTCGAGCTGTCTTTTACTAACGAGTAAACCAATATGTTAAGTTACATATTGCGAGGACTAAATAATTTTAGAAGGTCAGGTCTAGCACTATTTCGCAGCTCCTGTTCGAGTCCAACCATTATAGAGTAGGATGTATCATTCGATGAATTATCTAGTCTTAGTGATATGTAATGGTATTGCGAGCTAGTTAGGGGTAGACAAAAGGGATTTTTATGTGGGTGATGGTGGAGAGTGGGATGGTGATTACCCTAGGGCAAGCCTAGGTTGAGAGTAGCTCATCAAGCATTAGTAGTAGAAGGGAATTGGGGAAGTCAAGTCAGTTCTAGAGGAAAGTAGGGATAGATGTGGAAGGTAGTATGGGCCCGTACTATTGAAAGCAGAGGATCCCTACTCGAATCAAGGAAGGCCAAGATGAATCCAGGAAACTTGTAGTATATTTGATCCTTCAAGATATGATTAGTGTTCTGATGTTTGTTATTATTTGTTTTTCATAATGGTGGTTTTATGCACTAGACCAGTCGGCAGTTCAGGTACCAGTGATGGATCAGACTCGGGCTTTGGAGCCGGGCAGTTAGACGACCAAACTAGGGAATTCATCTCCTATGACATCACATGCAGTATCTTGGATCAGACTCATGTGATCTTCAACATGATCAATGAGGGTATTTTCGAGTTTCTAGATGAGAGGTTAAGTGCTTTCCACACTGAGGTGGCAGCCGTGAGGGGTCCCACACACTAATATTCAGGGAGTTTATAGCTTGTAGAGCTCCTGATTACCATGGGGCTCGGGACCCTATTGCAATCCCTAGATGGTTGGCGGATGTCGCCAACTCATTCCGCACTAGCAGGTGTCCTAAGGGGGACAAGGTTTGACTTCTGTCATGTCTTCTGAAGGATAGGGAACGTGACTGGTGGGAGGAGGTCGAACATGCCATTGGTGATGATGCAACTCTTGATACGATAACTTAGGGTGACTTTACGGCAAGGTTCAGAGCCGAGTTTGCACCTGTGATAGAGGTGTAACAGCTTGCAAGGGAGTTCCAGGATCTTCAGCAGACCACTAAGACTGTGATGGAGATCACCATTAAGTTTAGGGAGATGGCCCTTCTCGTTCCGCAGTATGTGGCAGACGAGGAGATGAAAATGTTAAGGAGTGACATTCGGCAGTTTGTAAGCCGATCCAGCTGCAAAACGTTTGAGGATATGATTGCCGAAGTGAGCGAGCGAGAGAGAGAGAGAGAGAGAGAGAGAGAGAGAGAGAGAGAGAGAGAGAGAGATTTATTTAGAGATGGAGAGGAAGAGGAAATCAGATGCGACATCTAGTATGGAGGTTTTGGGCAAGAAGCCCAAGACAGATTCCCGAGGGAAGGGCCAGTAAGGCCGAGGCTGCTGCAGCAAAGCGGTAGGTCGCACGAGGGGACGTGTAGGAAAGGTAGTTCAAGCTGCTTTAATTGCGGTCGAACTGGTCATGTGAGCAGGACTGTACAAATACCACCACCACCAGTACAACATCTGATTTGATTTGCTTCCAGTAAAATCAAATGGGCCACAAGCGGTCCCAGTATTCGAGCTTGGCAGTAGTAGGACAGGTGGCGACACCTGCTTCTATTACATTGAGGATTACAGATGGCCGATAGGGCTGTGTGGAGGTGCCAGTGACAAAGAGTAGAGCCTTCCAGTTGACAGCAGAGGAGGCACATGCAGATCCTGATGTCTTTACGGGTATATATCTTATCCTTATATTTTTATTAATGTCGATTATTGCTTATGTTTATGTGTTTTGGTTAAAGGATCATTCCTTGTGAATGACATATCAGCTTTGGTACTGTTTGATTCGGGTGCCACCCGATATTTTGTATCGCTTGCGCTCAACAAGCGATTCTTTGGGGCTCCAGGGGAGCTGGATTGCCCACTTGATGTGGAGATAGTAGATTATAGGAACGTTAAAGTTGAGAGGGTTCATAGGGGATGTACATTACAGTTATTCGATGAACAGTTTTCAATAGACTTGGTTCCTATTCCCCTGCGAGGGAACAAGGTCATCGTGGGTATGGATTAGCTGAGCCCCAACGAGGCAGTGATTGACTGGGAGTAGCAACTAGTGAGGGTTCGCACACCTAGTGGTGGAGATTTAGTGATTCAGAGTGAGAGGCCACAAAGTGGATTGGCCATATGTTCAACAGCGAGGGCTAGGAGCTATCTTTAGCAGCGTTGCGCGGGTTATGTCGCCTATGTTATGGATACCTGGGATAAGGGTAAGGCGTCTGTCTAAAATGTATTGGTAGTGTGAGAGTACCTAGACATATTCCCGGAGAATTTACCTAGGATACCTCTGGAGAGACAGGTTAAGTTTAGGATTGACCTAGTCCCTGGTGCGGCTCCAAAAGCCAAGGCACCATATCGGTTGGCTCCTCTCGGGATGCATGAATTGTCTACGCATCTGCAAGAGCTGCTAGACAAGGGATTAATCAACCCAAGTAGTTCACCATGGGGAGCCTCGATCCTGTTTGTGAAGAACAAAGACGGGTCACATCCCATGTGTATAGACTATTGGGAGCTAAATAAGGTAATGGTGAAGAACCGTTATCCCCTCCCGAGGATCGATGATTTATTTGACCAGCTACAGGGTGCATCTTGGTTTTCCAATATTGATCTACGGATGGGTTATCACCAAATGCGAGTCAGGGATGAGGATGTGCAGAAGTCAGCTTTTAGGACTTGCTATGGTCACTATGAGTTTGTGGTGATGTCGTTTGGGCTCAGCAATGCTCCTGCCGCATTCATAGACCTCATGAACCGCGTGTGCAGACCGATGATGGATCGGTCTATGATAGTCTTATCGATGATATCTTGGTCTATTCCAAGACTCAGGAGTAGATGAGGAGCACCCGAGGGAGGTTTTAAAGACACTGAGGAGGGAGAGACTTTTTGCAAATTTCTCCAAGTGTGAGTTTTGGTTGCGTGATGTGCATTTTCTTGGGAACCTTGTCAACCAGAAGGGTATCCTGGTCGATCCAACTAAGATAGAGGATGTGATGCAGTAGTAGATTCCGAGGTTTCCAACTGAGATTCAGAGTTTCCTGGGTCTAGCGGGTTATTATCGGAGATTTATTCAGCTCTTCTCCAAGATTGCAGTTCCTTTTACCTG
Organism: Lactuca saligna; assembly: GCF_052625555.1. Lineage (NCBI taxonomy): Eukaryota > Viridiplantae > Streptophyta > Magnoliopsida > Asterales > Asteraceae > Lactuca > Lactuca saligna. Next base: position 228,100,019 of record NC_136420.1, on the reverse strand, counting down.
ATTGACCAAGAATTCGGTGACCTTCCACAGGGGACCTGAGCGGCAGGCAGCCTTCGAGACTCTCAGGCAACAATTATGTGAGACACCGATTCTGACCTTGCCGGAGGGAGTCGAAGACTTTGTATTTTATTATGATGCTTTGATCACAAGCATGGGTGTGGTATTGATGCAACGTCGTTACATGTTAGCTTACGTCTCGAGGCAGTTGAAGCCTCATGAGGCTAACTATCCGACGCCTAATTTAGAGGTGGGGGTTATGGTTTTCTCCCTTAAGGTTTGGAAACATTACCTCTATTGTCTTGTTATACCATTTACACGAACCACAAGAGTTTAAGGTACCTCATGGATCAGCTGAATCTAAACAAGAGGCAACATCAGTGGTTAGATGTGGTGATGGACTACGTGTTGGATAAGGATAACTTATTTGGTATATACTTGACCCGACCGGCATGGTCCATTTGGGTTGCATCTCATCCAAACTATTATGGATAATTTTATGAGAGTTATACACATATGTTTATTAATATATTATGAGTTATAATATATTAATATGAAGTTACGTTATTTAATTAGTTTTAGTCTTAAATTAATTATGAATTAATTTAGAGATTAAAAGGAATACTAATTAGATTATGGGCTATTTGTTTTATATAGTGTGGGCTAATACTCATTTGTTAATGGGCTAGGCTTATGTGGAAGTCCATGGATGATCCATGGAGCTTTTAACCCATGGATCCTTGGAAAGGAAAAGACATGGGTTATTAGGGTTTCACCCTAACCATGCACACTATATAAGCATGCTTATGGAGCATGAAATGGAGCCTAGAAGAGAAAACTAGTGAACTAGTGTGTGTGTGCATGCGTGTGGCTGATTTTATACAAGGTGTATACTCTCTCAAAGTTTTCCAAGAGTTTGTGGTCTTTGTGATTCCATTTGAGGCATTCACACTATTGGTGCTTGGCCCTCAAACTCCTTAGAACCAAACTCACCAAAAGGTATGTAATCTCTTCTAACTCTTTTATGTTGAAATGTTCCCCATGCCATGTTAGATAGGTTATAAACCTTGGAAAATTATTATTTTTCATGTATTTAGACAAACATAGATCCAAGGTTTATTAGGGTTGCATGCACACTTAGGAAGTGTTAGATTGCTCAAAACCCAACAGTGGTATCAGAGCCTAGGCTTGCTTGTTTGATACTTGATGCAAAATAGTGAAAAAAAGTCGAAATCATTGTTGTCTGCATGGTGGACTCGCCGAGTCCATTGGGGGGACTCGACGAGTCCAAGGCAAACTTCAACCTACTCGACGAGTCAGTTCATGCACTCGACGAGTAGGATCGAAAGAGTGCAGTTTTTCGACTTTTGCTGCTGGAAATGGACTAGAAATATTACCCTAAACTGTTTTGGTGTTATAAAACTTATTTTAGTTGGTGTAATGGTTGTTCTAATCCATTTACAATAGCATATATCAAAATTCCATGATTTTATGTGTTCATATAATTCTTGAATTTTTGATGATCATGTTCATGTTCTTATGAATTTAGAAAATGATAGGAATTATTTGCTGAATTGTTTAGAATTAATTCTTGATCATTTATGTGTTTTAATGGAGTCCATAATTTGTCCTCAAGTTATGGATTTCCAAAGGTCACTCTTATTTAACACACACTTAAAACACATAAGTTACATGAAAATGAAGAGTCTTCATTTTTATGAACCTTTAATTCATAAGTTATGAAATGAAGAGTTTTGCAAAGTTACAAAACTTGCCCTCAAGTTTTGGAATTTGTAAAGTTTCACACACTTTAATAAACTTTAATTCCAAACCTTAGAGTTTTAATAGTTAAAATTCAACCCTTATATTATTTATAACATTAATGGTTAATTATTATATATATGTATAAGAATAAGTCGTTTTACCGTTAGTAGGCCTCATTCACGAAGCCGATCTATAAGGTGGGTATAAGGTTGTTGCCTATAAAATGGCGACTTAATGGGTGTATACTCTCACCCACCGCTTGCTTGATCGGTGGAGGGTCGTTAGCCGAACGGGTAGAACAATGACTTTAAATCCTCATTAAAAGTATAATGAATATTATAAAATAACTAAACTCTTTTAATTCCCAATCTTAGTTATTTTAGGGAAAATGTGAACATGGTGCTAGTCCATGGAATTCACACTTTGTACCTTACCAAGTCGTTGGTGGAGCGTGTGTGGTTAACCGGCACACTAACTAGGACTAGTAAGGATCACGAAGGGTGACTTAATGTTTGTCATAGATCAATGGAGCGTGTGTGGTTAACCGGCACATTGATTAGGTGATAATATTAAGAGTACCAAGTGAATTAGCATGGTTATTCACACCTTGTTTTGTGATCCTCGGCATCCCAGTCAAAAAACTTGAAGGGCACAATCGAGATTGAAACATGCCATTGAAAAGTTCAATGAATCTCAAAAGAATCTAGGAATTTCAAATCCAATTAAACCTAATAAATCATTTCGTTTTCATGGTGGAAATTGGTGAATTGTCATTCACCTACCTTTCAAATATATTATTACTTAGATTACAACATCCCTCTTCTAAGTGTAATATATTGTGATTGGATCCTAGCCTTAATATTACATTTGGGTGTCTTATTAAGGATCCTATATATATCTAATCTAAACTTACTCTCTTTTCAGATGTCTTCCAACACTAATGCTTCAGGCTCTAACCCAACTGGTTCTTTCTCTCTCATGAATATTTGTGGGAGGGTCATCTTTGATGGTTCCAACTTCATGGATTGGATTAGGAACATCAGGATGGTTACTTGTTACGAGGACAAGGAATATGTCCTCGATAAGGAGTTAAAAGAACTTGATGAGTCTACTGCTACTCCTGAGGAGATCGCTGAATTCAGGACTCATGAGAGAGATGCTACTAAGGTGGCATGTATCATGATGGCCACGATGACAGCCGAGCTCCAAAAGTCATATGAAGATTTCTACCCTTTTGAGATGCACCAAGACCTGATGGAAAAGTACCATCAGAGTGCTCGTCAGGAGCGGTATGAAATAATCTCCTCCATAATAACTACCCGCATGAAGGACGGTGAATCCGTCATGGGCCACATGCAAAAGATGCAAAGGTATGTGGACCGTTTGCTGAAGTTGAATGTTAACATCCCCGAGGAGTTGGCAATTGACATCATTTTGCACTCCTTGCCTTCTTGTTACGATCATTTTCGAATGACATATCATATGAACAAGGAGGAAGTTACCCTCAGCAAGCTTCAAGGACTCTTGAAGACCGCGGGATCCGGTCTTAAGGGTAAGGCGGTTGTTACCTCTACTACTCCTACTCTAACATCTACCCCTATTTTAGCTATTGGGCAAGGCAAAGGGAAGAAGAGGAAGCACCCTTCGAAGGGTACCAAGGGAAAGTCTCTTGAAGGCTCCTCATCAAAGACCAAGGGCGGTTCTGCCACTCCTTCTGCCATTCCCAAGGATGCTGAATGCTTTTATTGCCATGAAAAGGCACACTGGAAGCGAAACTGCCCTAAGTACTTGCAGGATCTAAAGGATGGGAAAGTGAAACCCACCCATGTAGGTATTTACACTATATTGTCTAATTACTCAACATATTCTAACTCTTGGGTGCTTGATACAGGATGTGGTATTCACATATGTTCTGATTTGCAGGGCCTAAGAAGAAGTGAGGATGTTGAGCATGGAAAGATAAACTTAATCATGGGGAATAGGAAGGCTTCACCTATTTCCAAGATTGGAGTTTATACTTTGTTGCTTAATAATGTGTTAAAATTAGATTTGAATAAATGTGTGTACTCGTCTGAAATGGTGAGGAATATTATTTCTTTTCATGCTTTGTACAAACAAGGTTTTACCTTTTCGTTTGATAATGAATGTGGTGGTATTAATGCTTTCTTTAAAAATGTGTTTTATTTTAAAGCATTACCTTGTGATGGTGTGTATGAAACTGTGTCGATTGTAGGCAACTTAGGAAATAATGTGTTGTATATTGATTCTTCTACTAGACTAGATAAAGCATCATTGTGGCATTGTCGTCTTGGACATGTAAACAAGAAACGCATAGGCCAACTCCAAAAGAGTGGAGTCTTGGAATCATTTGACCTTAAATCGGATGATAATTGTGAATCTTGTCTACTTGGAAAGATGACAAAATCACCCTTCACTGGAACTTGTGAGAGGGGTGAAGGTTTGTTGGACCTAATACATACTGATGTATGTGGACCATTCAAAACCACCACAAGGGATGCTAATCGGTATTATGTGACTTTTATTGATGATTTTAGTAGATATGGGTATGTCTACTTAATCAAACATAAGTCAGAAACCTTTGAAAGGTTTAAGGAATTCAAACAGGAAGTAGAAAATCAATTGGGCAGGAACATTAAGATGCTTCGATCCGATCGAGGTGGTGAGTATCTTAGTACCGAGTTCCTTGACTATCTTAAGGAGTGTGGGATTGTCTCACAATTGACTCCTCCCAGGACACCACAGCTGAATGGTGTAGCTGAGAGGCGTAATCGAACTTTGTTGGACATGGTTCGCTCTATGATGAGTCGAGTTTCGTTACCAATCTCTTTTTGGGGGTATGCCTTAGAGACTACCGCCCATATCCTTAATCTAGTCCCTACAAAGAAGGTTACCAAAACACCTCATGAGATGTGGACTGGGAAGGTTCCCAATTTGGACCACATCAAAATTTGGGGTTGCGAGGCTTTCGTGAGGCGTGAAACTCATGATAAGCTTGAACCCCGAAGTCAAAGGTGTATTTTCATCGGCTACCCGCAGAAATCCTTCGGTTACCTATTCTACAGACCCAGTGAGAATGTGGTCTTTGTAGCATGAAGAGGGATCTTTCGCGAGAAAGAATTTATAAGACAAGGAGACAGTGGGAGGCAGATTGATCTTGAAGAAATTCAAGAATCAATTGGTGAAGGAACCTCAGACACTAGCAATCAACCTGAGGAGGAAACTCCTGTTGATCCAGCTGACGAGTCTGTACCTCCAAGGCGTTCTACACGGGTTAGGAACACACCTTCGTTTTATTATGGTTTTCATATTACTACGGAAGGTGATACGTTTATTAGTGATAGTACATTGGTAAATTTGGATGAACCCAGCAGTGTTAAGGAAGCCATGGCAGGCCCGGAGTCTGCTAAATGGAAGGTGGCTATGGACAGTGAGATACAGTCCATGTATAACAATCAAGTTTGGAACTTGGTTGACAATGTACCAGGCCATAAAACAGTCGGGTGCAAATGGATCTTCAAGAAGAAGACAGACATGGAAGGAAAAGTGCATACTTATAAGGCTCGACTGGTTGCGAAGGGTTTTACTCAAACTCAAGGTATTGATTATGATGAAACCTTCTCGCCGGTAGCAAAGATTAAGTCTATTAGGGTTATGATAGCCATCGCAACATTTCATGATTATGAAATATGGAAAATGGATGTCAAAACTGCTTTCCTTAACGGAAAGTTGGCTGAGGATGTGTACATGAATCAGCCAGAGGGTTTTGTCAGTGTAGAGTACCCTAATAGAGTATGCAAGCTTGAGAAATCCATTTATGGATTAAAACAAGCATCTCATAGCTGGAATCTTTGTTTTGATGAGAAGGTAAAAGAGTTTGGCCTCTCGAGAACCGAAGATGAGTCTTGCGTGTATGTCAGAGCTAGTGGGAGTATAGTTAGCTTCTTGGTATTGTATGTGGATGACATATTACTTATAGGAAATGACATCCCAACCTTGTAGGAGGTTAAGTCCTGGTTTGGGAAGTGCTTTGCTATGAAGGACCTAGGGGAGGCTACCTATATCCTAGGGATAAGGATATTAAGAGAAAGGAGTAGAAGACCAATTGGACTTAGTCAGAGTATCTACTTGGATAAGGTGTTGAAAAGGTTCAACATGGAGAATTCCAAGAAAGGAGATTTACCGATCCAAAGCAATACCAAACTGAGTAAGACTTAGAGTCCGAGTACAGAGGCAGAGATGGCTGAGATGAGCCAATTACCATATGCCTCCGCAGTTGGCTCGATCATGTATGCTATGACTTGTACCCGTCCTGATGTGGCATTTGCTTTGAGCATGGTCAGCAGGTATCAGGGGAACCCTGGCAAGGCTCATTGGACAACGGTAAAGAACATTTTCAAGTACCTGCGGAGGACTAAGGATTGGGTCCTTACCCTTGGTGGCAGTGATGACTTGAAAGTATTAGGGTATAGTATTGCTGGTTTTTAGACTGATAGGGATAATTTCCGCTCTCAGTCGGGCTGGATCTTTACCTTAAATGGAGGGGCAATTTCTTGGAAGAGTTCCAAGCAGGAGACGGTGGCTGATTCGACTTGTGAATCAGAGTATATAGCAGCGAGTGAAGCAGCGAAGGAGGCGATATGGCTAAAGAACTTCATCGGAAACCTTGGATTTGTACCAGCTATTAAGGAACCTATAGAGATTTTCTGTGACAACAATGGTGCGGTTATCTTAGCCAAGGAACCTAGAGATCATGGAAGATCCCGACACATTGACAGAAAATATCACTTCATAAGACACAAGATTGAAGAAGGACTCCTTGTGACAAGGAGGATATCGTCGGATGAGAATCCTGCAGATCCCCTTACGAAGGGACTGACGAGGGTTAAGCATTTTCAGCATGCGAGACGCATCGGGCTGAGGGACGATATTAGTTTTACAGATTAGATAGTTTTCCTGAAACTTGTAAAATGTAATCGACGTTTGATGATGAATAAAATTTGTGATTTATTTATGAGTAAAGTGTTACTATCATTGTCAATTATTTACTATTGTTTCAGTTTTGCATGTTTTGACTTCCAGAATAATTAATTTATTCAAACCTCCATAATCGATCATACGTCGGAAGTAGGTATGAATCAAGATTGTCATGAATTGGGTTTGTAGATGCCTTAAAGGTGTTTAGACATGGCAAAGGTTGTTGCAACATTCATGAGTACTCATAAGTTATGAGTATTGGTATAAACCCACGCTCACTTGTATCACTTCATGGAATTTATCTCGAGTGATCGTGAGACGATAACATCATATAAATCTTCAAACCTAGAGATATGAGTTGTTACCTATGAGTTGGTTGTGCATTGATTGCACGTAAACACATCAGTAACTTGATGTTATAAAACGTGCCTTTGTGTACAATTCAATAAGTAGTAGAACAAGCATATCAGTCGAAGTTTATCTGTTCCTTCTAGAAATAGAAGCGATATCTGGGCCCCTCGATGATTTTGTGTTGACCCATGTACCAGGCCTGGTCAGAACTAAACCGATGTGTTCAGTGAAGTTCTTCGTCAAACAAATCGGAAAATCGAGAAACAACTGCTAGACAATAAGCAAGACATAGTTCCATGTGTTTGTCTGGCTGATATCATGAGAATAGAGGATTATGTGATCATTTATCTAAAATGGCGCTTCATAGTTCAACAAAGTCTTCATAGTTCGAGGGAGTTTTCGAGAGCTACGATTGCTGGTTGGTTCCTGAAGTTATAGGCAAATACAGTTATTAGACTTATTCAAGTGGGAGTCTGTTGGATAAGGTGTCTAAGTCCATAACTTATTTGGTATATACTTGACCCGACCGGCATGGTCCATTTGGGTTACATCTCATCCAAACTATTATGGATAATTTTATGAGAGTTATACACATATGTTTATTAATATATTATGAGTTATAATATATTAATATGAAGTTACGTTATTTAATTAGTTTTAGTCTTAAATTAATTATGAATTAATTTAGAGATTAAAAGGAATACTAATTAGATTATGGGCTATTTGTTTTATATAGTGTGGGCTAATACTCATTTGTTAATGGGCTAGGCTTATGTGGAAGTCCATGGATGATCCATGGAGCTTTTAACCCATGGATCCTTGGAAAGGAAAAGACATGGGTTATTAGGGTTTCACCCTAACCATGCACACTATATAAGCATGCTTATGGAGCATGAAATGGAGCCTAGAAGAGAAAACTAGTGAACTAGTGTGTGTGTGCATGTGTGTGGCTGATTTTATACAAGGTGTATACTCTCTCAAAGTTTTCCAAGAGTTTGTGGTGTTTGTGATTCCATTTGAGGCATTCACACTATTGGTGCTTGGCCCTCAAACTCCTTAGAACCAAACTCACCAAAAGGTATGTAATCTCTTCTAACTCTTTTATGTTGAAATGTTCCCCATGCCATGTTAGATAGGTTATAAACCTTGGAAAATTATTATTTTGCATGTATTTAGACAAACATAGATCCAAGGTTTATTAGGGTTGCATGCACACTTAGGAAGTGTTAGATTGCTCAAAACCCAACACTACGATTGTGAGATCCTTTGCCATCCGAGTAAGACCAATGTGGTGGCCGATGCCCTGAGCCGCAAGGCGGTATCGACCCCGATTCGAGACATTTTTCTAAGGATGATGGTGATTACTCCTTTATTGGAGCAGATCAAAGAGGCGCAGGTTGAGGGCCTAAGGGAGGAGCGCCGGAAGTGCAAACGGATCATAAGCCAAGTGGACTCCTTCGATTACGACAACCATGGGTTGCTGACCCTACATGGGAGGGTTTGGGTACCGTATTGGGATAGAGTACGGTAGGTACTGACGGTTGAGGTTTACAAGTCCAGGTTCTCCATCCATCCCAGGGTGATGCAGATGTATAGAGATCTTCATCCCGATTACTAGTGGCCCTGCATGAAGCAGAATGTAGCCTGGTATGTAGAGAGATGCCTGACCTGCAGGAAGGTTAATGCAAAGTGTCGGAGGTCTCACGAGAAGATGCAACCATTAGACATTCCCATGTAGAAGTAGGAGGACATTACAATGGATTTCATCACTATGCTTCCTAGGACTAGACGTTGAGTCAATTCAATATGCGTCATTGTGGATCGGTTGACCAAGAGTGCTCATTTTATCCCGATCCAAGAGAGCATATCGGTTGAGAAGATGGCCGAGATTTACATGCGTGAGATAGTGGCACGACATGGAGTGACTGTCTCGGTCATGTCTCTTCAAGATGTTCATTTTACTTCCAGATTCTAGAATCGGTTTCACGATGAGATGGGTACTTGTCTCCACTTCAGCACCGCTCTTTCGTATAACAACAACTACCATGCCAACATAAACCGACCTCCCTTCTAGATGCTCTATGGGAGGTAGTGTAGGACCCCAATCTTTTGGTGCGAGGTCAGTCAGAGGGTCATGGAGAGTACTAAGGTAGTACTCAAGACCACATAGCAGATCCAGTAGGTCCGAAGCAGGCTCCAGATTGCTCAGAGAAGGCAGAAGAGCTACGCCGACAAGTAGCGTTCAAACTTAGAGTTTTAGGTGGGAGATATGGTCCTCCTGAAGGTGTCACCCTGAAAGGGTGTCATCTAGTTCCGGAAGCGGGGAAAGTGTGGCCCCAGGTATATCGGTCCCTTCACAGTCATAGCCCGGGTGGGTAGGGTGGCATACATACTAGATCTCCTAGCGGAGCTCAGCAAGTGTGACAATCGTCAAAAATTCGAGTCGGTTCTAGATTTGACTAAACTTAGTCGCACATGTAGGAAAGACACATACTAGACTTAGTAACTAGAAGCTAACTTATAATCTACTAGAAAATTTGGAAACAATTAGAAACGATCGACAATATACTAAGATTTCACATTATTATGTGAATTCTATAACTACTTAACTGTAGTAATTATCCATATTTGGGTCACTCTTTGACTAGAACACCTTTTCATGAACCATATACACACATCATGCCCTTGGGCTATTGGTATAAATTAGGTCCGAGTCTCGTACGAACTTAAGTCAAAGTTGAAAACTAGGACTAGTATAGTTGATTTCCTTAATTTCGATTGAATCTCGAAACCACTACATAGAATGCCAATAAGCCGATAAAATAAGTTACAAACATTATTATAACTATCAAATAGTTATAATACCATAAGATAAATTTAAGTCTCAAAGATTCTATTGATTTTGATATCCAAAGATTTACAAAACTCAAAAACCCTAAATGCCCTAAAAACCTGAATTTATGAAATTTAGCCTTAAAAATTCTATAAAAATAGTTCTGATCCTCATAATATGATCTTATAATAATTAAAATTATAAAAATGTATTCAAGGAAAATAAAATTTAACTCATTAACATTTACCCTTAATTTATAAATCAGAAATCAAGGTTTTATGAATAAAAACTTGATTTTAGTGCACATTTTATATAAAATTGAGATATTTTATAAAAGAACCTAAATTTTATAAAAAAAAATTCAGACCCCTCTTTTCCCATATCTCTCTCCCCATATCTCTCTCTCTCTCTCACATTCTCATTCTCCAACACACACACATCTCTCTTCTTTCTCTCTATAGAGAACTGTCTCTACCTTCTCTCTAATATTTTTCTCCAAACACCACAACGACAGCCTCTTAACCACGAAATTATGGAGATTCATAAGGGTATTTCAAGCCACAAATAAATTTAAGGTAAAGAACATACATCTCTTGAAGATCCACAACAATGATTTAAGCCATGCATGTGCATTTTACTTAAAAAACCGACATCTACTTTTTCATCTTCTTCAAACTTTTTTTCTTTTTATTGAAATGGTTATTAGAACTTCATGGATGTGTTTTAACACCATGCATGTAAGATAAACATGGTTGCATGTTCATGATCTTAGTGAAAAAATCGATTTTAAGGATTAAAACATCAAACTCAGGTTAAGAGTTTTTGAGAAACAAAATTTTGTTCATAAATGCATTTATGTTATTTTGATAAGTTTTAATCTTTTGATCTCTAGAAACACGAGTAGAATGTGAGTTTATCATGGTATCTTTAAAATATTTCAAAGGATTTACTCAAAATAATGATGAAATCAATTTTCTAACCAATCATCATGCATGCAATCTGCCAGATTTCTTTACCTGGCTTTAAGCTGTCATATCTCACTCATTTCTTAACCAAAATTCGAGATTCGTTTTTTGAAATATAATATTTTGACTTAGGTTTCAAACCCATCTGACCTCACTGAAAAATTCCAATTTTTAGATTTTTAGCCATTTTTACAAAACTGTTGCTCAATCAGCACCTTTTTGTGAATACTAGTTTTGTATTGATTGTTCAAAGCTTCTAATCCTCACTAAAAATCTAGCAAAAATTAATTTAAGCACTCAAGATCATGTATTAAGAGGTACAAAAAGATCTTGATTCAAAAGTCTTTGGAGCATGTTGCAAAAATTCTCAAAGTAACATCAATAATATTTACCAAAATCACAAGTATCAAGTTTTCTCTGTAATTTATTGAGCCTTTAGACCTGTTTTTCGACATCAAAAATAAGAAGACGATTTTTCAATGATATTAAATTGTATGAAGATGCACTGGAAAATTTAAGCTCAATATTTTCTTTATTTTTACTTGAAAATAATAATAAAATAGAGTGCTAAAGCATATAAAATACTTACACTTGTAAATAAATTCTAGAAACATTTGTGGATGATGCTTTTTGTTAGTAAACATCTCTCCTAAAGTTTCATAGATTGTTGTTACTGTTTAGTATGGTTTTGAGTTTTCTTTTTATTTAGCTCTAATAGATCATAAAATCACTTTAGGTAATGTGAAAATATTATCTATTATTTTTCGCAGCTTCTACCTTATGTTTAAGACTCAAACAGTATTTTGGGAATTTTTCAAAATGCATATCTATTTTTCCGTGATTTTTGTGTTAATAATGGATTAAAAACAGACAAAATAGTTTTTCTCATCCAAAATTCATGAAAATTTACCAAAAACTCTTATGATGTATTAGGATGCTACATAACAATTTTGATGATTTCTTTCTTCTTTATGCTATTTTTCTTCTATTTTCCCAAGATTTAATACACTTAAATACACAAAAATCATAAAATTGGGTTAAACAGTTTAGAAATCCATTTTTATATTTTTCCCAACTTAAGTATGTGTAATAACACTTGTAAAAAATTTTTGGTGAATTTTTGAAACTGATATATATATATTTATTTCTATTTTTGTAAATAAATACACAAAAATCAGAAAAATTATGTTGAACTTTTTGAAAACACTTATTAATATTTTTTTAAGATTATGTACACTTTAAAACAGTTACAAAAAAATTATAAGAATTTTTCATGATAGTTTACTATTTTTCCATGATTTTATGATTATTCAAGGAATTAAATGGTGAAAAATAGTTAGACAAATCAAAAATTCAAGAACATTTATCTTATCGTTTTTGACTTCAATTAAAACTGAAATACAAAGTTTGGGAAAGTTTAGAACCAAAGTGATTTAGTTTTCAAATATTTAATTATTGGAACACTTCTTAAAATGTTAAATATTAACATTTAAATAATGAGAATTTTCCACTTAAATTGTTATATAAAAAATTGATTCATTGAAATTTAATTTTCACATAAATATGTTTTTAAGTTATCAATATTAATTTTGACGCAATATTGGCATAATTCTATTGTAGTAGTAAGTATACTAGTGTTAGATTTCGATTAGAGACTCACTAGCGAATACCATTATTGTAGGAATCGCTAATGGTACTAGTGGACGTAGTTCAAGGTACCATTTGGATCATCTCAATGCATAGTGAGTATTCACAACTCCCCTATTTTCTGTGTTTTTACGTGTGGGGTGGAAAAGCATGTCCTAAACTATTTATGTTCATTGTATTCATTTTACTCGTATAAACTTGGTTGCTATATTTTGCATATTGTGAGTATTCACAACCCTTATTTTACTTTTTAATGTTTTGGGGTTGAAAGCATGCTACAATTTCTATGAACATTATTTTATGAACTTGTGCTATGAACTATATGATATGAACTTATTTATATGAACTTGTACTATGAATTTGGTGTTATGAACTTGTATGATTAAGTCCCCGAAGAACCGATACAACCTTTTAACTTATATTCGAGCCGATGGTCTTATGGATAGCGCTATTTGGGGTTGACAGCCCCCACTTGCCCAGAACCGCGAGTGCATATTTCCATGAACTGACATCATCGTAACCATGGACATGATGGAATGGCGAAGGAATAGTCATTAGGCTTGGGTTGTGAACTCATGAATGGAAACTTGATGCACACACGAATCTTATATCATATTTTAGTTACAAAACTTGAATACTCATTTTAGCAATGAAACTTATATACTCATTTTAGCAACGAACTTTGTTTCTCATTATAGCAACGAATTTGTATTACTGGAAACTTATATACTTGCTTTCACAATGAAAGCGTTTGCTCCTTGTAACAGCAAAACTTGTTTGCTCATTGTAGCAACGAAACTTGTTTACTCATTTTAGTAACGAACTTTATTTCCCATGAGAATATGAACGTTGCAACACATTTGGGCAACATACTTTATCTCTCATGATGACGACAAACTTTGTTTATGCAAACTTATTTACTTATTTTTGGCAATATACTTTTATTCGTTGAAACTTTTATCAAATTTTTTATTTCGATTTATGAAACCAATATATATATTTTTAAATATGTGAGTACTCACCAACTATTCTTATAGTTAACGCTCGCTTTACATGCTTTTTTAGGAATCATCTAGTAAAAGGCATATAGAGACACAACACTTGTAGGAGCATTTGCATGTGTTGACTTTTAAATACATTGTAATCTCTTTTAAAAAGTTGTTCAAACTCATTGTAAATTTGTAATGATTTTTAATACTATGGTTGGTGTTGTCTTTTAACTTTTGGTATGAGACTCTTTGTAGTGCCACGCCCTATATTTCCGCTTTAGTGGGGTGTGACAGCAAGATACACAACACTTTCCATGTTTCCCAACTACGGAAGTTCTTAGTGGATGACTCAACAATTATGCCTTTAGAGGACATTCAGGTTGATGACAGCCTGAATTACATCGAGAGACTAGTATCTATTCTTGATATGAAGACGAAGGAGCTGAGGACCAAGAGGATGGAGGTAGTGAAGGTGCAGTGGTAGCACCGCAGGCGTTCAGAGTGGACTTGGGAGCCTGAGGAGGATATGAGGGAGCATTACTCGGAGTTGTTTCTAGAAGCAACAAACTTCTAGGACGAAGTCTAAGACGAGTGGGGGAGAATTGTAATGCCTCGTCCCTGGTATGCAATTAATTAAAGTTTATTTAGTTTTATGAAGGGACTCGACGAGTTGGAAGCCCCAAACTCGTCGAGTAGGAATGGTTTTGGACGCGGGTGGCAAAGTCTACTAGACGAGTTGGGAAGCCTCGACTCAACGAGTAGGACTGCTAGAGTGAAACCCTAATTTCAGGGTTTGCACCCTATTTAAACACCTTAAGTGGCTTCTACTTTAGCCTCCATCACCTTCAAACCCTAATCGATCTTTGAGTGTTCTTGAGCTTTTTGTGCTAATTTTGTGACTTGAAGCTTGGAGAAGGAAGGAAAGACTTTGAGATTCAAGAAGAAGCCAATTGATCCAGAGCTTGGGTTGCATTTCCAACTTATTTGAGGTATAAAGCTTATACCTTGGCCTTCCATCACTTAGATCTTCTCTAGGGCTTGTATATTGTCATTTTTAGGCCATTTCAAGGTTACTTTTAGGATTAGAGTGAATATTAGAATAATTTACTTCAGATCTAGGAGCATTTGAGCTCAGGAAGCTTAAAGTTTCCACCTTTATTGAGCTATGGCCCTATCACTTGCATTCATACTCTTTTATGGCTTAGTGTTGCTTTCTAGCTTCATAACACAATGCATACACGTAAAGTTAGCAACTTTACGTGTCATGCTAGCTTAAGGATGCTAGATCTGTGTATTAGAAGCATTGGGCTCAAGTAAAATCGACGGTATGGACTTGAAATATGGGAGGACTCAACGAGTTATTCATGCGACTCGATGAGTCAGGTCTTGGCCCCCAACCTTTTCTGGTTCAGAGTAAAACCGTTGAGTCTAGGAGATGACTTAGCGAGTTGGACATGGTTTTTGGACATGAAGGTCGAAGAACTCGATGTGTCCAAGGAGGAACTAGGCGAGTTATGAGAGAATGTCCTGATTCTGTAAAGGAAGGACTTGACGAGTCCAAGGAAGGGTTCGATGTGCTAAATGGAAAAGTCTCGATACTGTTGATAGAAGGAACTCAACGAGTTGTGGAAGAACTCATCGAGTTGGAACGCGATTTTAGAGATTTCTGATATATGGAACTCGACGAGTTGACGGGCCAACTCGGTGCGTTGAGTCAACCCAATGTTGACTTTGACCAGGGGTAAAATGGTCATTTTACCCTTAGAAGGATTTTCATTTATGAGTAAGTGTTCCTTGTAAATTAATAGTCAGGGGATTCATTGGAGTAGCCATCGGAAATTCCTCACTTGAGATATGGCAGCCAGTTTGAGAGGTGAGTTATCCTCCAGTAGAACGAGTCGAAGGCACCAAGGTCAGCCCGTATATGTATGATTAGTAGCCGAGTGTGGGCGAGGCTTGTATCTCCTAGTTAGCCTATTGTGGCCGGGGGCTGTATCTCATAGCTTTATTAAAGTATGGATATATTTGACTGGCTGATAGATTTAGCTATACTTGTCGTCTCTATGTTACTTGTATGTATGTTAGTAGCTGATTGTGGGTGGGGCTCGTATCTCATAGCAGCCGAGTGTGGGCGGGG
This sequence comes from Lactuca saligna, assembly GCF_052625555.1. NCBI lineage: Eukaryota > Viridiplantae > Streptophyta > Magnoliopsida > Asterales > Asteraceae > Lactuca > Lactuca saligna. The sequence continues at coordinate 228,084,341 of NC_136420.1, read as the reverse complement.
CCTGTATCTCATAGTTGATGAGTGTGTACGGGGACCGTATCTCATAGCCAGTGGAGTGTAGGTGGGGCCCGTATCTCCTAGTTGTATGTATATGTGCATGGTATGTCGTAGTTTGGGGAGACACACTAAGCCTCGTGCTTATAGTTTTCAGTTTTGGGTTCAGGTACTTCCGGTAGCAAAGGGAAGAGCTCGGGATGACTGCATGGCACACACCATATATTTCATCCTGGGATATTTTAAACTCTAATATTTGATACATGGTTTTGATACAGTATTTTGATATGATATTTGAGATAAACGATTTGGGATATTTTTTATGTGGTCTCACGAATTATGGGTTTTTCCTAAATGATTTTAAACGAAATTTTTGGATTGTATTTTTGGGATGTTTCAATAGGAATAAGTGAACTGAATCTAAATGGAAGTCTCTTTAATTTGATTGAATCTAGTTGTCCTTTGTTACTCTTTTAGTTAATTGCATTTTTGCTAAGGTGTTTAGGAAGTTACTTAAGTTTCTAGTCTTGTAAAACTAGAGAAACCCCCCCCCCCCTCCATTTTAATTAATTTCTTTATTTAGATAATATAAGTATTAATTTTAATTGTTTACCGTTCCTTGTGTTCAATACCCCAGTTGGTTAAACTAAACTGCGATCGATAGGTACACTGCCTACCCGTGTTTGTTTTTATTTGAGTTTGTTAGGATTAAAACTGGTATACTTTACACATATCACATACGTTCCAGTCCTAAGGCCTTGCCTAGCATCGAGCCCCACCCGGTACATATAGAAGTACATAAAACATGTAACGGTCATGTAGACTCCTAGCATCTTAACATATCAACAGGGGCTGACATTGACACCTTTGATCTGCTAAACCCAGTGAGGAAACTCACCTTGAAAGCTGAATCTCATAGAAAAAATCCCTAGATGTTGCCCTGATGACTCCTCGAGCTATCAGAGAAAAACTAACACCCAATCAAAACCTGGGTTCCAAACTATAACCAATAATCCATACTTGGGGTAAAATGACAATTTTACCCCTGTCCTAGCTTGATCCACAACTAAGGCCCAAAACCACAAACCACTAAGGCCCAAAACTAAATAATCTTCCAAATCCCACTAGTGGCCAACTTATGGCCCAATTTTTCAAATTGGGCCGAAACCCTTCTAATGGACCTTACCCTAAAGCCTAAACATATCCATACCTCAAAACCCTTATTTCAGATGGCCCACTTAGCCCAAAGCAACAAGGCCTAAGAATACGGCCCAACCCAAGGCACAAACCACGCCAAGCCCAAACTGCCAGAGTATGTGGGGTGTACTTAGTTGTACAATAGGCATACATGTTGCATGGCTTGTATGATGCACGTATGAGCTTGTACACCCAACATACTCACCCATTAAGCCTTTTCACCATTAATTCCTGCACCACTTATGTCCAGGAGTCCCAAACATATATATGAATCATATATGACCAATTAACCCATAAAGTCAATATATTGGTGGCTTTGCAATCCCCAAATGGGCCTAAACTCAAAATATGTCAATCTACTTCCATGAAAATGGCCATTTCTCATTCATGGTTAGATTAAAGCTTCAAAGGTTGCAACTTTATGACTCTAGGACCCAAAGAACACCAATAATAAAAACTCTAAGCTTTAGAAACGGAAGTAATCCACAAGAGATCATCTATGGGACCAAAAAGGGTCCAAAAGCTAAAACATGGAGATCTAAGCTTCTAAATATCAAGATTAAGACATTAACATAGAGATCACCATACATAAGCTTGAAATGAAGAAGTCAACTCAGATCTATAAGCTTCTCCTTGAACCACTACCTTGCTCCAACCTACTCTTCCTTGAAAATGGGGTTAGGGATTCGTTGGAGGCCGATAAGAAAAAAGAACGAGGCTGATAAAGAAGGTCCTTAAGGCATAATGTTCTTTAAATAGTGCTCAAACCCCAAAATTTAGGGTTTTTGGTATGCAGATGTATGCTTCGCGTACCCCTTTATACGAGTGCGTACGTGCATGGTACCCACGTCTGACCTCCACCAGTACGTCTAGCGTACGTAGGGTGGTACACCCTGTGCACGACACCCCCTTTAAGCCTAAAAATGAAATCAATGCCCAAGGACTTCTAGGCCCAACTGAAAGTAATTAAATAACCAATAATTAAATAATACCTTGAAAAAATGAGACGTTACAATTCTCCCCCACTTGGATCAGACTTCGTCCTCGAAGTCCGCTGACTCAAACATCTCAGGATAATGCTCCCTCATCTCCTCCTCAGGCTCCCATATCCACTCAGACCCGTAGCGGTGTAGCCATGACACATTTACCAGCTCCACAACCTTGTTCCTCAAGGTTTTTGTCATCCGATCTAAAATTCCCACCAGTCTCTCGATATAATTCATACGATCATTAACCTTAATATCCTCTAATGGTACAACTGTGGAATCATCCACTAAACACTTTCGTGGCTAAGAGACATGAAATCTACTATGAATCTAGCTGAGCTCGGCTGGAAGATCTAAATGATAAGCAACCTGGATCACAGGAGCCCAAACCCGAAAGGGACTAATATACCTGGGGCCCAACTTGTCGTGCTTTCTAAACTAGATGACACCTTTCCAAGGTGACACCTTTAGGAGAACCATATCTCCCACCTAGAACTCCAAGTATGACCGGTGCCTATTGGCATAACTCTTATGTCGACTTTGAGCTGTCTGGAACCTGCTCCGAACCTGCTGAATCAACTCAGTGGTCTTGAGCACCACCTCGGTGCTCCCTATGACCCGCTGACTGTCCTCGCCATAAAGAATCAGGGTTTTGCACTTCCTCCCACAGAGTATCTCAAAAGGAGGTCGATCGATACTAGCGTGAAAACTGTTTTTATACGAAAATTCTGCTAAAGGAAGATATGTATCCCAACTCCCACCAAAATCCAATACTCATGCACACAGCATATCCTCAAGGGTCTGAAATGTCCTCTCACTCTGACGATCGGTCTGCGGATGGAATGTTGTACTGAAAAGAAGACGAGTGAGTATCTTGTCATGAAACCGCTTCCAAAATCTGGAAGTAAATCGAACATATCTGTCTGAAAACATAGATACTAGCACCCCATGACGTGTCACCACCTCCCTAACATAGATCTCGACTAATTTCTCTACAAAAATACTCTCCTGGATCATAATGAAACGCGCACTCTTGGTCAAATAATCCACGATGACCCAGATAGAATCCATTCTGCGTGTAGTCCTAAATTATTGTGTTGGGTCCTAGCCTTAATATTTCATTTGGGTGTTATATTAAGGACTTAAATCAACTAAACTTGAATTTCTCCCTTGTATATGTCCAGTTTTGACAACTATGATCTTCTTGAATCTTTTGGAAAAAGCTCCTCATCATTGGATCGTGGAAATTGAAATCATACTTCACTTCCTTCACCTCCTCCAATAGTTCTCCCTAACCCACATGTTCGAAGACTTGAAAAGATCAAGGTCACTCAAGCCCTATTAGCAAGAAAACACCAAGTTGGAAGGTCTGCGTGTGCACATTTCTTGGAGATGAAGTCACACATTGACAGGCTGGGAATGTCAGGAGTCGTTGTGTCGAGGAAGTTGGTTGTTGATTTTGTTCTTTAATCACTTCCTATTTCGTATAGTGAGTTCGTTAAGGATTACTATATGACAGAGCACAACTTAACCCTTATCGATCTTACATATTCATTAATTGTAGCTGAATCAACAATGATTTAGCGCACTAGTAAATCAAATTTGATTGGAAGATCTACTTCCGAAACTTCCATGGACATTGATAATGGAAACATTGGAAATCCAGAAAAGTCTTCTCTTCCCAATGGAAAAGGGTCGGCCATGGTCAAATCTTTTAACAAAATAGTAAAGAGAAAGGCTAAGTCTGAGATTGTCCCATGTGCAATTCCAAATTGATATGTTTGCTTCTACTGCCAAGAGAAGGGGAATTGGTTGCGAAGCTGCCATATCTACCTGAAGGATCATAAGGATGGTAAAGTCAGAGTGTATGACTCTGCTTCAGGTAAGTTCACTATCTAACTCTATTAAGTTCGTATCTATAGATTCTTAATACATGATGTGACAAGGTCGCATTTTGATGTTTTGTATGATCAAAGACAAGAAAGGAAGCTTAAAGGAAGAGTAAGCTAAATATGATCACGAAGAGATGGATTTTGATGGCATGGTTCGATGATTACATTTTTGAGTTGTTACTTAGGAGTTATGATAGATTTCTTAGTAATATGTAGTAACATAGTTTTCATTTCTAATTGCATTGTACAGACAAGTTTTTCCGCAATTTTTATAAATAAAGAAAATTTTGATTTTTTCTTATTTTATATTTCCTTGCAATGGCATTTGTGAAAATTGATGCTGATATGTTTCTATTTTTAACAAATGGATTTGATTCCTTCGTTTGTGGTAGTGTCTAAATTTACCAAATAAGGAAAGATTCTCATCACCAAAGTTTCAATTGGACAGAAACTTGGAATCATATAAGTTGTATTGTGTGATGAATAAGAAATTTCATCTTTGGGAAATTAAGACTAATTCTTTTATTCACATGTATTTAAGAGTCAAGTGAAGGACTAGGGGATCTAGCACAAACTGTTGTGCACTAGTTAGGTCCACCACAAAGAAAAATAAGACTATCCATCATGATTTACTAAAGTTTATTAAATATGGTTATGCTTACAAGACTAAGTGTAATTCTGAATCATTGAAAAGTTTTGATGTATAGCAGAGCGAATAAGAATAATCGATTAGGCAAAACGATTAAAGTTTCTCCAATCCGAAAGGAAAGGAGAGTACTTTAGTATCATGTTTTATGATCATATTAATAATTATGAAAACCATATCAGAATTTGATCTTCTAAGAACACCTAAGTGCATTTGTTTTGCTAAGAAGAGAAATCAGAAATTATTGAAATGGTTAAATCAATTAAGGTGAGTCATACTTTGCTCTAAAAATAAATGTTAGAGTTATACTACAAGATTGTAACTTGAGTGACATACCTTAAAAAGGTTTTGTTGGATAATGTGTCTAACTCCATAACTTATTTGGTATATACTTGACCCGACCCGACATGGTCCATTTGGGTTGCACTTCACCCGAACTATTTATATGGATAATATTTATGATAATATTATGTTTATGATTTATTGATATATTATAAGTTATAATATGTGAATATGAAATTGTATTATTTAATTAAAATTGATCTTAAATTAATTATGAATTAATTTAGTGATCAAAAGGTGACTAATTAAACATGGGATATTATATTTATATATTGTAGGCTAACACTCATTAGGAAATGGGCTAAGCTTGCATAGGAGTCCATGGATGATCCATGGAGCTTTTAACTTGTGGATCCCTGGAAAAGGAAAAGACATGGGTTATTAGGGTTTACCCTAATCATCTACACTATATAAAGAGGCTTCTGATGCTTGAAATGACACTAAGTGTGTGTGCATCAGAGTAGCCGATTTCTATAGCAAAGACATACTCTCTCATAAAGTTTTCCAAGTTTTTGGTGTTTTGTGATTTCCATTTGAGTCATTCACGTTATTGGTGCTTGGCTCTCAAAATCCAAATGAATCAACTCACAACCAAAGGTACATAATTCTTCTAGTTCTTTTATGTTTAAAAGTACCCCATGCCATGCTAGATAGGTTATGAACCTTGGAAAAATAATTTTGCATGTATCATAGTCAAACATAGATCCAAGGTTTCTAGGGTTCCATGAACACCTTAGGAGTGTTAGTTTGCTCAAAACCCAATAGTGGTATCATAGCCTAGGCTTGTTTGTTGATACTTGATGCAAACTTGTGTTAAAAATTGAATTTGTAAGCTATCTGCACAGGGGACTCGCCGAGTTCATGGGGGGACTCGACAAGTCCAAGTGTATCTTCAACCAACTCTCCGAGTCAGCTAATGCACTTGAGGAGTTGGTCATGCAGAATGCTGTTTTTCGATTTTTGCTACTAGAAATGGACTAGAAACATTACCCTAAACTGTTTTGGTGTTTTAAAACTTATTTTAGATGGTGTAATGTTTGTGCTAATCCATTTACAATGGTTTATATCAAAATTACATGCTTTGTATGTGTTCATATGATTCTTGAAATTTACTTATCCATGTTCTTGTTCTTATGATTTTAGAAGATGATATGAATTATTTGCTAAATTCTTTATGATTAATTCTTGATCATTTATGTATTTTAATGGAGTCCATAATTTTTCCTCAAGATATGGATTTCCAAATGTCACTTTACTTAATTACACATTTAAAACACATAAGTTACATAAAAATGAAGAGTCTTCATTTTATGAACCATTAACTCATTAGTTATAAAATGAAGAGTTTTGAATAGTTTCAAAACTTGCCCTTAAGTTTTGGAATTTGTAAAGTTGCACACACTTTAATAAACTTTAATTCCAACCCTTAGAGTTTTAAAAGTTAAAATTCAACTCTTATACTATTATAACATTAATGGTTAATTATTATATATATATATATATATATATATATATATATATATATATGTATAAGATTAAGTTTTTTTACCGTTAGTAGGCCTCATTCACGAAGCCGGTCTATAATGGGGGTATAAGGTTGTTGCCTATAAAATGGCAGCTTAATGGGTATCCATTCTCACCCACCGCTTCCTTGATCGGTGGCTGGTCGTTAGCTAAACGGGTACGACAATGGCTTTAATTCTCATTAAAAGTATAATGATTATAAAGTAACTAAATGCTTTTATAATTCCCAATCTTAGTTACTTTAGGTAAATGTGAATGTGGTGCTAACCCATGAAATTCACACTTTGTACCTTACCAAGTCGTTGGTGGAGCACGTGTGGGTAACCGGCACACTAACTTGGACTAGTAAGGATAACAAAGGGTGACTTAATGTTTATCATAAATCGATGAAGCGCGTGTGGGTAACCGACACATCGATTAGGTGATGATATTAAGGGTACCAAGTGAATTTGCATGATTCACACCCTGTTTTGTGATCCTCGACATCCCAATCACAAAACTTGAAGGGCACAATCGAGATTGAAACATGTCATTGAAAAGTTTAATGAATCTCAAAAGAATCTAGGAATATCTTGAACCAGTTAAACCTAATATGTTATTTCATTTTCATGGTGGAAATTGGTGAATCGTCATTCACCAACCTTCAAATATGTTATAGCTTAGATTACGACATCCCTCTTCTAGGTTAAAACATATTGTGTTGGATCCTAGCCTTAATATTACATTTGAGTGTCTTATTAAGGACTCTATATATCTAATAGAAACTTGTATTTCTTCTTTTCAGATGTCTTCCAACAACAATGCTTCGGGCTCTAACCCTACTGGCTCCTTCTCTCTCATGAACCTTTGTGGGAGAGTCATCTTTGATGGTTCAAACTTCAATGATTGGATAAGAAACATCAGGATGGTCACACGTTATGAGGACAAGGAATATGTCCTCAACAAGGAGCTCAAGGAACTCGATGAGTTCACTGCTACTCTTCAGGAGATCGCTGACTTCAGGGCTCATGAAAGAGATGCCACCAAGGTAGCATGCATCATGATGGCCACAATGACAGTCGAACTCCAGAAGTCCTCTGAGGACTTCTACCCTTTTGAGATGCACCAGGAGTTGATGGACCGTTACCATCAAAGTGCTCGTCAAGAGCGGTATGAGATTATCTACTCCATGATAACAACTAGAGTGAAGGATGGTGAACCCATCATGCCCCACATGCAGAAGATGCAAAGATTTGTGGACCGTATGCTGAAACTGAATGTGAACTTCCCTGAGGAGTTAGCAATTGACATCATTTTGCACTCCTTACCTCCTTGTTATGACCTATTCAGAATGACCTACCACATAAAAAGGAGGAGGTCACACTTTGCAAGCTTCAGGGACTCCTGAAGACTTCCGAAAGTGGTCTTAAAGGTAAGTCAGTTGTTCCTACTCCTATTCCTACAACAACCTTTGTTTTGGCTATAGGGCAGGGTAAAGGAAAAAAGTGGAAGATCCCTTCGAAGGGAACCATGGTAAAGTCTCTTGAAGGCTCCTCATCTGGAACCAAGAGTGGTTATGTCACTCCTTCTACCATCCCTAAGGATGTTGATTACTTCTAATGCTAGAATAAGGGGATCTGGAAGAAAACTGCCCTAAATACTTGCAGGATCTCAAGGATCGAAAAGTGAAACCCACCCATGCAGGTATTTACACAATATTGTTAAATAACTCACCATATTCTGACTCTTGGGTGCTTGATACAAGATTTGGTATTCACATAAGTTCTTATTTGTAGGGCCTAAGAAGAAGTGAGGATGTGGAGCATGGGAAGATAAACCAGATTATGGGAAATAGGAAGGCTTCATCTGTTTCCAAGATTGGAGTTTATACCTTGTTGCTAAGTAGTGGGTTAAAGTTAGATTTGAATAAATGTGTGTACTCGTATGAAATGGTGAAAAATATTATTTCTTTCCATGGTTTGTACAAACAAGGTTTTATCTTTTCATTTGATAATAAATGTGGTGGTATTAATTCTTTCTTTAATAATGTTTTTATTTTAAAGCATTGCCTTGTGATGGTGTGTATGAAACTGTGTCAGTTATAGATAACCTAGGAAATAATGTGTTGTGTATTGATTCGTCTACTAGCTTCGATAAATCATGTGACAACCCGAAATTTCTATTCTGTACAAACCATATAAAGTCAATAGAAGTTAGAACTGTTACAGTGAAATTCCAGACTTTGGGTATAAGTTTGAGTATTTTAGGATTTGCACTTAAGGAGATATTAGGAGAGTGGATGCACTAGGGTTTTGTGCAACACTGTTATTCCAAAACCCTAGGATATTAGGGTTCAATTCCGGAATAAAAATATTTTCTGCCAAAAATCCCATGACTATATATAGAAATCTGAACCATATTCATTCATTAGTTACATTTCCAACTAGAGAAAAGTCAAATTCTCTCTCACGGATCTTCGGGTTTTCATGCCAAATCGTGAGTACTTCTATCTAGTTGTAATATATAGCTTAGATTGTGCCTAATAACATCAAAATCGGATCAAAACCCCAAGATTTGAGAGTTTACCACCCAAGAACACTTGGAGAGTAAACTCTTTTATAAGGGCCAAAGTGTGCGCAATGTCCCTCCAAACCTTGTAAATGAACCTTGAGACTACCCATAGCTGGTTTAGACATCCAAAACATTAAGAATCAAGGGCTGAAAATGATTTCACGACCAAGGATGTTCTTGGGCCATGAACTCCATTTTAAGGTGTCAAAATGCCCTATAAGCCTTCCTTAAGCCAAGAGACTAATTTAGACATGTACCCTAATGAGTTTAGGGCTAGAAAACACCAACAGAACACCAAGAGTAAGGTGTTCACGGCCCAAGAAGTTCTTGTTGGATTAATGTCTAAGTCCATAACTATATTTGGTATGTACTTGACCCGACCTGGCATGGTACATTTGGGTTGCCCTTCACCGACACAATTTATATGGATAGTATTTTGAGAATAGTATATTTATGATTTATATTAATATATTATAAGTTCTAATATATTAATATTTAATCATATTATTTAATTAGTATTGATCAAGAATTAATTTATAATTAATTAAGTGATCAAAATGAACTAATTAAATACGAACTCCTATATATATGGAATGAGCCAAGTTCATTTAGGTTGGGCTAAGCTTTCATCGATAGTCCATGGAGTCTTTAACCCATGGATCATATGAAATGAAAGGTCATGGGTTTAACCCTAGTCTCCATACTATATAAAGATGTCCTTGGTTGGTGAAATTGGCACTAGTGTGGTACACTAAGAAGGGCTAGCCGATTTCACTAGAGATAACCAAGTATCCATATTCTCTAGAGACTTCCAAGGTGTTTTGGTGATTTGTGATTCCACTTGAGGCTTCCACACTATTGGGGCTAAGCTCTTAAAGCTTGAAGCCATCAAGCTACATCAAAAGGTATGTCATCTAACTAGAACTTTGTAGTATAAGAACTTCATAATATGCTAGTTAGGATTAAAGCCTTCGAAAATTCTTATTTGCATGTATAATAGAGAAAACATAGATCCAAGGTTCATAGGGTTGCATGTACACCATAGGAGTGTTAGAATGCTTAAAACCCAACAGTGGTATCAGAGCCACGAGTTGTTTTCTGTTATATTGATGCAAATATTTTATTTTCAAAGTTGGAAAAAAAAGAGGAAGAAAACATGAAGTTTATCAAATTTTAAGATAATTACTTGTTCTTGTGAAAAACTAATTATTTGTAAAATTTGAATAATTTGCTTTATGAGTTGAATTAGGTCAAATTTAATAAAAGATAAAATGATGTGATTATTTTATTAGTTATAAAAGTTTGATCTAAAGAGTTTTATTTTTTGAAACCTCCATAAGTTATGGATATGAAAAGGTTTTAAAAAAATTGATTCAAAGTTTTTATGGAGTTACAAAACTTGGTGTTAATGTTTTAAAGGATTCCATAACTTAAGAATAAGTTATTGATCACCAAAAGTTTTTTTGTATTAACTTGTTCTTATGAATTGCTTAGATTAATAGAAAAGTTGAGTGAAATAGTTGTTTTCAATCCAAATTAATCTAAGAGTTTATTCTAAAATGTGATTTTGGAACTTGTCCTCAAGTTATATGAAAAGTCACATTTAAGTTTCATAAAACTCATAAAAGTTGGCAAAGGTTACAAAATGAAGAGTCTAGTTCTAATTAAATGATTTTATGACTCCATAACTTGTCCTCAAGTTATGGAGGACCAAGAGTCTCTTCATTAAATAATAAATAAATAAAAAGTGTAACCTTAATTAATTCTATAAGTTATAAAATAAAGAAAAGTTAATTCTTTTATTAGTTTAAAGTCTTCCATAACTTGTCCTCAAGTTATGGAACTTGAAGAGTTTTTGGATTAAAACTACTTTAAACACATAAGTTATGGAATTAATTAGTTTTGAATAGTTTCAAAACTTGCCCTCAAGTTTTGGAATTTGAAAAAGTTTTCACTTATGAATACTTTAATTCCAAGTTAGCCCTTAGAATTTTAAAAGTTAAAATTCAACCCTTATACTTTATAATATTATAAGTTAATAATATATATATATATATATATATATATATATATATATATATATATATATATATATATATATATATATATATATATATATATGTATATGTATAAGAATAAAGTCAGTCTTACCGTTAGTAGGCCTCATTCACGAAACCGGTCTATAAGGGGGGGTATAAGGTTACTGCCTATAAAATGGCAGTTTAATGGGTGGATAATCGTTAGCCGACCGGGTTTAACAGGACTATAATTCTCCTTTCGTTAAAAGTATTAATGGTAAATACTAAGTAACTAAACTCTTAATAATACCCAATCTTAGTTACTTAGGAAAATGTGAATAAGGTGCTAATTCATGAAATTACACTTTGCACTTTGTTTAAGTCGGTTATTGGAGCATGTGTGGTTAACCGGCACACTAACTCGTATTTAACAAGGTAGGCAAAGGGTAACTTAATGTTTATCATAGTATCGATGGAGCGTGTGTGGTTAACCGACACATCGATTGAGGGGTAAACACTTAAGGGTACCAAGTAATTTGCATGGTTACTTCACACCTTGTTTTGTGATCCTCGACATCCCAGTCACAAAACCTGAAGGGCACACTCGAGATTGAAACATGCCATTGAACAGTTCAATCAATCTTAAAGATCTAGGAATTTCAAATCCAATTAAAACCTAATTAATTATTTCATTTTTCATGGTGGAAATTGGTGAATCGTCATTCACCTACCTTTAAATATTCTATAGCTTGGATTACGGCATCCCTATTCCAAGTTATAAAATAGTTTGTTGGGTCCTAGCCTTAATATTTCATATTGGGTGTTATATTAAGGACTTTAAATCAACTATCTTGAATATCTTCCAAAAGATGTCAAGTTCAGACATCTATGATCTTCCCAAATATCTTGGAACTTCACTTCCTCCACCTCCTACAATTATTCTCCCTATCACACAAGTTCAAGGTCACTCAAGCCCTATTGGCAAGGCAAGGTCTAGGTGTGATCACATCTTCGAGATGAAGTCACTTGTTGACAAGCCGGGAGAGTTGGGTGTCAAAGTCTTAAGAAAGTTAGTGGTTCAATCACTTTCTAAGTCACATAGTGAGTTTCTTTGGAACTCCTATGAAACAGACTATGACAAGACCCTTAATGATCTTATCTATTTGCTATGATCAACTTGCTAAAACTTTACGGACATTGACAATGATGACATTGGATATCTAGTAAAAGCTCTCTCTTCCCAGTGGAAAGGGAACGGCCATAGTCAACTCGGTTGACCAAATGGTAAAGAGAAAGGCTAAGTCTGAGATAGTCCCGTGTACCATTATCAAAGGGTCCATATGTTTATATTGCTAAAGGAAGGGTCATTAGTTGCGACGCTGCCAAATTTACCTAAGGATGTTAAAGTCAATAAGTTTGACTCTACTTCAGGTAAAGTCCACTATCTAACTCTACTAAGTTTCTATTGTGAGATTCTTGATACATGATGTGACTAGGTCACATGGTGATGTTTTAAGAATCAATGAAAAGGGAAGAAACTTAAAGAAAGAATATGCTGAATCTGATTGCGTAGATGGATTTCTATCGCGTAGTTTGAAGATCGGATTCTTGAGCTACTTCTTAGGAGTTATGAGATATTGCTTAGGAATAGATAACAAGAAGTTTTCATATGGATTGTAAGGATAAGTTTTTCCGCAAAAGTTTTAAAATAAAAGAAAAAAAAGTTTATTTTATTTATTTTAAAATATCCTTACAATGGCATTTGAGGGAAAATTTGTTGCTTATATGATTCCATTAATAGCAAGTGTGGAAATATGAAATTGATTCTTTCATTTGTGGTAATGTCTAAATTTACCAAATAAAGAAAGATTCTCATCACGCAAGTTTCAATTGGACCGGAACTTGGAATCATGCAAGTTGTATAGCATGATGAATGAGAACTTTCAAGTATTGTAAAATTAAGACTAATTACTTGTTCACATGGATGTGTGGGTCAAGTGAAGGACTAAGGGATCCAGTACATATTCTGGTGCACTGGTCAAGTCCACCACAAAAGATCGATAAGATTATTCGTCATAATTTACTAAAGCTCAGTAAATATGGTTATACTTACAAGCGTAAGTGTAATTCCGAGACATTGGAAAAGGTTCCAATGTAAGGCAGAGCGAATAAGAAGAATCAAATTAGGCAGAAGGATAAAAGTTTCTAAAATCTAAAAAGATGGGAGAGTACTTTAGTATCAGTTTTTATGATCATCTTACTGATTTAGAGACCTTATCACAATTCATCCTCTAGGTTCCTTCTTATGGCTAAGAAGAGGAGCTATGAAATGTTGAAGTGGTTAAATCAAGATGATGATTCATACTTCATTCCAAAAAAACAATTCTTAGAGTCATACTCCAAGATTGTAACTTGAGTGACATGTCTTAAAGAAGGTTTAAAAACACTCGTCAAATGTAAGAGTAAAAGTTTTCTACTCTTGTACATTTGAAATTGGTAAGTTGTGATGTTTTGGATAAAACAAAGACCAACTAAGGATAATTGTGTTAAGTGTCTGTCCAGATTAGCATCCACACTATCTCTTGAATATTTGGAAAGAAAGTCTTATAGGTCAAGGAGACAGTGGGAGTCTAAAAGATCCTAAAAGGGTTTCAAGAAGTAATCAAGAATAAAACCTGTATTTCATTGCTAGCACACATCTAGAGGTTTATAACCTATCGTGCTGACATTTTTGTGCACATTCCAGTTAAGTTGGCTATACATTTGAGTTCTACTTGTTCTCAATTGTTTGTATAGCTACTTGGAAGCAATGGCAGGCCCTTGAGCTGCCAGGTGGCAAGAAGTTAAGATTGCACAAGTTCAATCCATATGAGTTAGGATTTGTCACCAACCTAGTCCTGTGATTATGGTTTTGACAAATTCACACGGATAGGAACACTTACACCATAAAATCTAAGTGTCATAAGGTTTCTCTTCGATTCATGAAAATGATGGTAAGGAAAATCTTTCACTAAGTAGATTTTAAGTAGATAGCAAATTGTGATATTTTCAGTTCTCAAAGTTGTTAGTGGAGCGTGCGTGGTTAACTGGCACTAACATTGACTTATGAGAAATGGTAAAAGGTCTAAACAATTTAGACTTTTATTACGACATCCATTTTCATAGTTCTGAAATTTTTTAGACACACTTGTGAGCTATCTAAGAGAGGTGTATGATTTTGATAAAGTCTTAGCAAGGCAATCTAGTATCAGAAATTTGAACTTTGGTAAGAAAGTCAATAAAGTATTTATTTCTAGAAGTCCAGTTGATTTCTGGGTACATGTCAAAGCTAGTGGGAGCATAAGTTTTATGCTATTAATCATCATGTTAGTGGGAGCATGATAATTATGATAAAGGTTGCAAGTTAGCAATGTTAATTATAGAAAACAAAAAGGTCTCAATTGGGAAAGAGTTGTTTTTCTATAATTAAGGGAGAGGAAATTATACTTCATCTCAAATCTAAAAACTTATATTGAGGTCTTAATCGTATTTAGTCAAGAATATATATGAATTTCATGTTGAAATGGCTCAACATAAGGAAATTCTATTTATGGGTTCATTATTTGCGTTCTAAAATTCGATTATGATTACGACATCCCTTTTCATAATCTAAATTATGAGAACTTGGCAAATAAAAATGGAAATATTATAGCAAAAGACTGGTTTAGTCTTTATGTGAGACATCATGGATCATGTCCCATATGCTTCGAATATAGGATCGATTACATGTGTTATATTTATCCTTTCCAAAATTATCCAAATTCCCGGGGCATTAAGAAGGGAAAAGGTCTAGAATTGGATATGACTAAAATTATTAAGCAATTGTTGAGGAAAATCTAAGGTTTACCAAGGATTGGTTGCTCAAGGACAGTTGGAAGTATAGTGTTGACTTTGGAAGGACCATATTGACATAGTCTGAAAAGACGCAACTCTTGTTCGGAAGTGATAGTCAAAATGGAATATGAAAATGGTTCAAAGTTAGAAAGTATTCAATCTGTAAGATTAGGAAACTTAATGCAAGAAGGATGTTTCCAAGGAGTTGATCTCCGTTGGAATACTCTGTAATGATTATTGCCAAGTCTTTGTGAATTTGTGCATAATCATTACAAGAATATCAATGCATATAAGTTTAGAATCTAACAGATTTCAGTAAATGGCATGAATTTGGAATTCTTGCATTTGCAGTAAGGAATTGGGACTGTGAAATGAGAATCATTGAAGTTATGTTCAACTGGTCTAATTCGTAAAGTAAAGATCATAGAAAAACATAGTATGCATACTTGGTGTGTGACATGACTAGTGTTAAGAAAACATAGTGTACGTGCTTGGAGCATGGTACAACTATTGTTTTAAATTCAAGAATAAAGCTGATAGCTGAAACAGTATACAATGAATAATGTGTAATCATATGGTGATAAATAAAAGGTGTTTAATTTATATTCATAAGTTCTGAGACCATATTGGATTCAATTATTCTTGTGTTTCATTTTGCATGTTTTGACTTCCAGAATAAACTAGGTTATTCTTCCGGAATGACTAAGTTATTCAAACCATCCACAGTCGGTCATATGTTGGAAGTAGATATTAATTAAGACTGTCATGGGTTAGTTTGTAGAGGTCAAAGGTGTTGGACAAAGGGCTACGACACTCATGAGTGCTTATAAGTTCTGAGTATTGGATTCAACCCACGCTCATTGGAATCACTTCATGGATTTTATCACCAGTGATCATGAGACGATAATATCTTATATTCTTCAAAACTAGAGATATGAGTTGTTACTATGAGTTGGTTGTACATTCATTGCATGAAAACGCATTCAGTAACTCAGTGTTATAAAACGTGCCTTTGTGTATGATTCAACAAGTAGTAGAACAAGCCATATGAGTCGAAGTTTATCCATTCCTTTTACCTTCGGGATAAAAGCGATATCTGTGGGCCCCTCGATGATTTAATGATGATACACGTGAGTGCTTGGCCAAGCCAGGACTGATTTGATTTGTTCAATCAGTCAGTCATCATGAATCGGAAATCGGGAAACAACAAATGGACAGAGAGAATGATTATAATCCATGTCTCAGTCCATATGACATCTAGAATAGAGGAATATATGATCCCTTATCTAATGGACAAGTTCGTTGACAAGATCAGAGTTCGACAGCGGCTTTAAGAGTTATGATTGCCAGTTAGGTTTTGAAGTCATACTCCATAATAGTTTTAGACTTATCCAAGTGGGTGACCGTTGGATTAATGTTTAAGTCCATAACTATATTTGGTATGTACTTGGCCCGACCCGACATGGTCCATTTGGGTTGCACTTCACCAACACAATTTATATGGATAGTAATTTGAGAATATTATATTTATGATTTATATTAATATATTATAAGTTCTAATATATTAATATTTAATCATATTACTTAATTAGTATTGATCAAGATTTAATTTATAATTAATTAAGTGATCAAAATGAACTAATTAAATATGGACTCTTATATATATGGAATGAGCCAAGTTCATTTAGGTTGGGCTAAGCTTTCATGGATAGTCCATGGAGTCTTTAACCCATGGATCATATGAAATGAAAGGTCATGGGTTTAACCCTAGTCTCCATACTATATAAAGATGTCCTTGGTTGGTGAAATTGGCACTAGTGTGGTACACTAAGAAGGGCTAGCCAATTTCACTAGAGAGAACCAAGTATCCATATTCTCTACAGACTTCCAAGGTGTTTTGGTGATTTGTGATTCCACTTGAGGCTTCCACACTATTGGGGCTAAGCTCTTAAAGCTAGAAGCCATCAAGCTACATCAAAAGGTATGTCATCTAACTAGAACTTTGTAGTATAAGAACTTCATAATATGCTAGTTAGGATTAAAGCCTTGGAAAATCCTTATTTGCATGTATAATAGAGAAAACATAGATCCAAGGTTCATAGGGTTGCATGTACACCATAGGAGTGTTAGAATGCTCAAAACCCAACAGTTCTAGGGTCGTGAACTCCAAACAATAGTGCCAAATGGTGCTATAAACTCTTCTGAAGCCTTGTACACTAGCATAGATTAGTTCCTAGTTAAATTAGAGACTTGAAAACACCACAAACACCCATCCAAGGGAGATTAAGTCCGTAATCTCCATGGGATTTGGTCCATGGGCCGTGAACTCCTCAAAGGAGTTAAAAAGATGCCCTAACACTCTAGTAAGCCATGAAGCACTTCACCACATAAGTTGTAATAACTTTAAGCTTCATTTAGTGACCCTATAGAGAGTATACGGCCATGAGTTTACTCCCTAGGGCCGTAAACTCCAACACACATGGTCTTTAGACCATAAACTTCCGTATGAGGTCTTGCACTCCTTTGTTGCAACCCATTAGCCTCCTAGCACTTGACCAAAGTGTTTTCCTCGCATTAGGATGTTTATACATGATTAATTAGTGTTATAATCACTAATTGTTTATATACATATGTCTTCATATGTAATTAAGACCATTGTGTGTGTGTGTCTAAAGTCTTCACTTGACACCTAGCAGTCCTACCTCTTCAGTTCATCCGTATCACCCACAACAAGAGAGTTCATACCCCTTAATCAATGTTTTAACTGTTTTTAAATGTTTTATTGGGGGGGGGGGGGGGGATACAAGTAGAATTATGCTAATTATTATATCAATCAGATGTGATTAATAAACATCATTCAAATGATTGGCTACTCATTAGCCGTTTTACCGAACAGTTTCCTTCAAAAAAATTTCATAAACACTTTATGTGTTTAAAACTCCTTATTAAACTGTACATATTACTCTGTATGTTACATTTCAAACATATTTTTAATAGTTTTTTAAACAAATGTTTCTTTATACAAAACTGTTTTATGAAACCCATGCCATCAAACCGTTTTATAGATTGACATCAAGTCGATGTTTTCTTAGATAAAAATTATGTTCAAAGGTTTTACAAAACTTATTTTATGCTTTTATATTATCAATTGCATGCCTATATATGTATAGATATATAAGAAATGTTAAAAGGACTTAGGAAGGCTATCCACCCTATTTCCTTTTCGTGCTTGAGATGTGGTATGGTGGGATATCGGGTACCCGTCTGAACGTTGTTTAAATATTAGTTATATATCATATGTACATATATAGTCATAAAGTTCCTTCCAGTTCATCCAAATGCCCTTAGGCAGCAAGGGTATACATCCATGTCCATACGTACCAGTTAGATTACTAGTAAACTACCATATGGGTAGTTTAGGAAGATACTAGAACTATTACTAGAAGATGATATCATACAATGTGTCAGTTCATTCATGAGCCAATACTTGCTAGATAGAGAGAACATACATTACAGCTAGAACATTACAGTACATTACTATTCTTACTAGATAGAGAGAACACACATTACAAATAGCACACGTAGAACATTTTAGTACGTTACATATACATGAATACATCAACATAATTGTGATCCACTGTATCAGAGCACGCCTTCAATGTGGCCCGAGTTGTAGCCAGAGTCTCTTGGAGGGAGAGTGTGAGTTTGCGTATAGATCTATGCTTGATTAACTATCCTACACCTTGCTGCTAGCTACAACCCGACCTGCAGGTTTGCGGGTGACAAACGTCATACCTTTTTATGACCTACATTTGTCGTTGTTACCCAGTCGATAGTATGGTATAATTAATTACATGATGCCTTAATATAAATCCGGTTTAAGGTAGTTAGTACAGTCGTAGTTCTTATAGCACTACACTACAGTACTACATTAATTTTCCTTTTACATATACTTAGTGATCTTTTCACTTAAAAATTAAATGTAAAAACTATATTTTGTTAATGATAGTTACACTTGGGGAAATTACACACTTTTACAAGAAACAAACATTCAGAACAATTAAGTCTTGGTAGAAGACTACATTCAGAGCAGTTAGGTCTTGGTAGGAGGCTACATTTAGAGCAAGTTAGGTCTTGGTAGAAGACACCCTTATATAATAGTAGGAATCATAGGGATTTCTAGGGTTTTTCAAACGTTTACAGTTGTTTTACAAACATTTTCAATACTTACAATTCATATACATTTTCAATACTTACAATTCATATACATTTTCAATACTTACAATTCATATACATACAAATTAAGACACTAAAATACTTATGATCTCACCAGCTTTAAAGCTGATACTCTCTTTCAAAATAACTTGTATCCTCAGGTCAACCATAGATAGGTATCGATGCAAGGTTTTAGAGATGGTGGAGCTCGATCAAGACTCATCTTTCATTTTGATTTATTCTTTAGTGTCTATTATAATTTGACAGAACACACTTGTATTAAAATTATATTATTAATGCTATGGATGATGTTGTTTCTTGTTTACTACTTTTCATTATAGTGATACTGTACATGACGTCCTCTTCCCAAGAACGTTTCCGTCGTTCTTGGTTTTGGGGTGTGACAGATTGGTATCAGATCATTGTTTATAGTGAATTGAGTATATCAACCCATAAAATATATATAGACTATAAATACAATGGGATTAAAAATACTCTGACCAAGAGTTTATATTTTACATAATAAAATATTTAATTAAGTATACGTTCTGTATTCATACTAAAATCAGTTTCACTAGGACAGTACAAAAGAATTACAATTGTTGGGCAACACAGGTGCTTAGAGACATATAGTCAAAACTGGGAAAATATAGCCTGATCACCTATATTATCCGAGGGTTGACTAGCATGTGCCTAAGTGTAGTTGTGCGGTTGCAACAAGTCTAAATTCTTACCAACCCTACCACAACGACAACTAGTAGAACTTAACATTAAACTTAAAATACTATAGGGATATTTGGTGTTACTATAAGTACTTTATACTTGAGAATTAAAACGGGATCTTCATTACCAAGTTGATAGTTGCTAAGTGGATACACGAAGGCTATATGTAATTAGGATGTTATAGACATAGAATCTGTGAAAATTTTACTTTACCCCTATTATGTGTGAATTTGGAGTTAAGATCACTTATTCGAAGGCCTATCCTGTTTTGATTACATATAACTGGTATGCAATTCACAAATAGCGATGTAACTAATGAAGATTTGAAGATTTTCAAAATAAATATCTAGATAGTTCGTCTACTAATTATTTTCTTACCCCAATTCTCGCGTAGATAAGATGGTTGGACTCCATGCCCATGGCAACATGTATCTTCCGAACGAAGTCATTGCTGGTTGGTTTGGAGAAGAACCAGAGAATGATCATCCTATCCCTTTGAATGATCACCATGATGAAGACCATTCCGACAATGCTAACTCCGAACCCGAGGTTGAGAACCTACCACAGGAAGCTCCATTTCCAATTCTTAAACCCTTGTCCGGCTTCTTATGGCCTGACGCATCAATGGGTGGAATGTCTGGAAACATGGAGCCAAGGACAAGATCAACCCATGACATTTGATGGTGACCGAAGCTTTTATGACCTGAGGAATGGGGGCTCACCAGACAGAATCTTGCCAATCTTGGTCCGTAGAGTGGCCCGAAATGAGATTCAAGGCAGGACAGCCCTACATCAGATCACTGAAGTTGTCGCCGATACGACAATGCATACCCTCCGCACCATTCATTTAGAAGATGCTCGTGATAGATCTAAGACAAACCATGAAACCCTGCTACAAGCAATAGCTGAATCCCGAGCCGAAGTCATAGAGCTCCGAGTACGCCAAAGGGTGTACGAAAGACACCTACTTGATGTAGAATGTCAACTGGCTGAACTGAGAGTTCACCAGAGGGATGACCGTCACCAGTAGTAGATGTTGTACTTTATTTTTCCTTGTTAAAAGGAATCGTTTTTTTTTCTGTCTTTGCCCGATGTGGCATTTTCTATGAAACTATCTTGTACTGTAAGTACTTTTGGTTAGGTCTTTATGCTGTCAAGAACTATCTTCTATGGATATGATGTAAGACCTTTTACAAGGTCATTTTCCTGATTATTACGTCATTAATATCAAAGATATCGACAGTCGCCTAACTTTTGTATCATTCTTTATTCAATTACTCTTATCATACTTTCATTAGAGTCTACCTGAAACATGCTTTAGTCAAATCATTGGACTATAGCAAGTTAGATCCGGAGACATTTCCAAGTCTCTTTTAGTGGTTTGATCATGTTATTCTCCAACCATCGATACCTCGGCTTGAACGACAAACGTCTTGAGACCATTCTACGAACTTACTTCCACTCATTACTAGCACTGCATCATAGGGATGTAGGTCAACCCTTCATGAACACACTTCCATTCCATACTAGGACTGCATTATAGGGATGTAGGTCAAACCTCCGTGAACATACTTCCAATCCGTATTAGGACTGCATCATAGAGATGTAGGTCAAACTCACGAAAACATACTTTTTTTACATAACAGTCGAACTACGTCTAGGTTCAACCATGCTCGCTCACAAGTTCATTTTCTTTTCGTGGAACAAAATCATGTCGCCAAAGAAAAACGATCAACCCATCAACCAAGCACCGACCCTTCAGATTGATGTGGCTACCTTTCAAGCTGCACTCTCGGCTGTCGTGTCAGCTATTCTAACCCACCTTAACGCTAACAATGCAAATGTAAGTTGGATTGTTAACAACGATTCCAATCCGAGTAACAATCAAGCACCTCAATGAGCAGCAAACTACCACGACACCCCGAGTTCCGAGACCAAGAGTAACAAACGGAAGTTTTAGGCTAGAAAGAAGGACAAATCACTTCGAGGGACGAACAAGAAACAACCACCGGTAACGACCTTCACAGCTACGACATCTGTACCTCCTATTACCATCCCTTCGAGTATGCCAGTTGTCCCTAACCCATCCAGACAATATGCTGGAAATCTCCCAAATTGCATCAAATGTAGTTATCACCACCATGGACCTTGTCGGGAGATACAGTGCTCAAACTGCAACAAAAAGGGGCACACCAAACGTTACTGCAAGAGCCTAACAAGGTCGATCAACCAATTGCCTAACATCAGTGTGAACCAGACTTGCTACGGTTGTGGCAAGGTGGGTCACTACAAAAGGAATTCCCCAAAGGCGTCAAATGCTGGAACAAACGGAAGTATGCTACCGACCACCGTCGTAGGAGAAAATACTCTGGAACCACGTTAATGTAATTTAGGCGTGTTGTTGTAACAGACTTATAAACTATCCAGAACTAGTGCAACTAGAGTCTTATCTTTTGCAGGATCCTATCAGTATAAGGATGATCGTGATGTGTATACTTGTCTTTTGTAGCATACCCTAGTCGCAGCAATAGTCTTGTAGTAAATCTAAAGTACTGTAACTCTGTTCATGGTTGCACGGTTGTGTTTTGTCTGTAAACGTCTTAGGTTCAAATCTAATGTCCTTAAGTTTCAGTACGATTCCGACATTATCATACGACTCGATTCAATTTGAATCCGCACCATACCAGCTTCATAAGCACATCTCTTTATCAGTAAATGTCTTTTTAGCGAAATCCTCTTATCAGAACACCGAAGTACTCCTGCCTGGAGTACCCCATATTTCTTTTCGTTTCCGAAGAAATCCCCAAAGTACCACTCGTACAGTACTTCAAGTTCAATCCAAAGATCCATACGGTTGATCTATCACTGAGGAATGTATACATAAGGGTAATACATAATCAAGGTTCTACATGTTTAGAATTGATGATTCCACTTTAACTTCTTTTTCCTCGATGGGATGTGAGCTTAAAGAAGAATCAGTTATTCGACTACCTTTTCAATCTTAATTATATATGACTCGTATACATGAGATGGTGATTGTGAAACCATATATGAATTCTAATATGATCTTCAGGACGGAGAACTGCTCAAGACTACGAGTAATCGCATCGTCATGCCAACAAACTTAGAACCCAGTATGACTTCTGTAAACGGATCGCCCTACAGTCTAAACAACTACAGAGATACCAGAAAAGTCCGGACAACTCAGCAAACTACGCAGAAATAGAATTGGAAGACTAGGCTTCTCAGCCTGGAGAACTCCGGTCTTATTCTTCCAGAGATCGACGGATTGCATCGTATGTACCTCGGATATCGAGGACCCCGTCAAGATTTTTCATTAGAAATCATTATCTCTGCCTCGCATAGATGAATCAATTGAGAAAACGCAAGGAACGAGTTACCTTTCAGAAATGGACCGAGATCCGAATATCAGCAGTTTCAAGTGATAAAGAAGGATGTCTCGATGACTACCTTCCGAACTCGATACGGACACTCCGAGTCCGTAATGATACCTTTTGGATAGGACAAATACACCCATAGTATTCATGAGCTAAATAAGTAGGGTACGTTTTTCTTACTTGGCTCAGTTCGTCATTTCTCCATGTAATGACTTACTTATCTGCCCTCGCAGTAAGAAGGAACCCGCGAAAAACATTACCCTCAGAGATACTTTTCGCGAAGTTCTCTAAACACGAGTTTTAAAATTTAAGAGTCAGCTTCCTAAGACACGCTATTAGTGATGTGGGAATCCTGAGTACTCTTTCAAATTATCAAAATCGTTGAGAATTTTTCGACATCAAAGATGCCGATAGGAATTCGCCAAATTCTAGGTCTTACAGACCCATTGTGATAGATCATCGAGAACTCCTCACAAATTACAAACACCCTTATGACTTTGACCAAGCAGGGGGTGGTCCTTGATTGGGAAGTTAAGCAAGAGAAAGAACCTTTGGAATTCCAAGTGAGAGACCAAATTCTTTCGGAAGTCTCACTCTAGGAATGGCTTAATACGCTTCGTAAAGCGTAGAAAGCTAAATTCAAGATAGTCAGGACCCCAGAGATTCTTACCAGAATCGGTCCTATATCTCTCAGACTAAACCTACTCCATGAACTTAGTAACATACATTTTTACTCTTCGCATCTCGATCTTGAAACCGTACCTTTTCGTTAGGACTCTCGCAAGCTCACTCAACGAGATCGAGATTAACGAGATCCTCTCCTTCATATTAGAACCATAGTGACCCTAGACCGAGAGGTCAAGCAGATGAAGCAACACCGTCGCCCATTAGTGAAGGTTCGTTGGGATACCAACCCAGAACCTGATTTCACTTAGGAGCGCTAGAACTAAACGATTAGGAAGTTTCCTCCTCACGACTCGATCATTCATACCTACTTCCTTACCTAAATTCTAATTTCGGGACAAAATTCCCTTTAACAGGGGGATGATGTGACAACCCAAAATTTCTATTATGTACAAACCATATAAAGTCAATAGAAGTTAGAACAGTTACAGCAAAATTCCAGACTTTGGGTATAAGTTTGAGTATTTCAGGATTTGCACTTAAGGAGATATCAAGAGAGTGGATGCACTAGGGTTTTGTGCAACACTGTTATTCCAAAACTTTAGGATATTAGGGTTCAATTCCAGAATAAAAAGATTTTCTGCCAAAAATCCCAGGACTATATATAGAAATCTGAACCATATTCATTCATTAGTTACATTTCCAACTAGAGAAAAGCCAAATTCTCTCTCACAGATCTTTGAGTTTTCATCCCAAATTGTGAGTACTTCTATTTGGTTGTGATATATAGCTTAGATTGTGCCTAATAACATCAAAATCGGATCAAAACCCCAAGATTTGAGAGTTTACCGCCCAATAACACTTGGAGAGTAAACTCTTTTATAATGGCCAAAGTGTGCCCAATGTCCCTCCAAACCTTGGAAATGAACCTTGAGACTACCCATAGATGGTTTAGACATCCAAAACATTAGGAATCAAGGGTTGAAAGCGAGTTCACGGCCAAGGATGTTCTTGGGCCGTGAACTCCACTTTAAGGTGTCAAAATTCCCTAAAATCCTTCCTTAAGCCAAGAGACTAATTTTGACATGTACCCTAATGATTTTAGGGCTAGCAAACACCAATAGAACACCAAGAGTAAGGTGTTCACGGCCCAAGAAGTTCCAGGGCCGTGAACTCCAGACAATAGTTCCAAATGGTGCTATAAACTCTTCTAAAGCCTTGTACACTAGCATAGATTAGTTCCTAGTTAAATTAGAGACTTGAAAACACCACACACACCCATCCAAGGGAGATTATGGCCGTAATCTCAATGGGCTTTGGTCCATGGGCCATGAACTCCTCAAAGGAGTTAAAAAGAAGCCGTAACACTCTAGTAATCCTTGAAGCACTTCACCACTTAAGTTGTAATAACTTTATGCTTCATTTAGTGACCCTATAGAGAGTTTACGGCCAGGAGTTTACTCCCCTGGGCAGTAGACTCCAACACACACGGTCTTTAGACCATAAACTTCCGTATGAGGTCTTGCACACCTTTGTTGCAACCCATGTGCCTCCTAGCACTTGACCAGAGTGTTTTCCTCGCATTAGGATGTTTATACATTCTTAATTAGTGTTATAATCACTAATTGTTTATATACATATGTCTTCATATGTAATTAGGACCATTGTGTGTGTCTAAAGTCTTCACTTGACACCTAGCAGTCCTACCTCTTGAGTTCATCCGTATCACCCACAAAAAGTGAGTTCATACCCCTTAATCAATGTTTTAACTGTTTTTAAATGTTTTATCGGGGGGGGGGGGGGGGGGATACAAGTAGAATTATGATAATTATTATATCAATCACATGTTATTAATAAACAACATTCAAATGATTGGCTACTCATTAGCAGTTTTACCGAACAGTTTCCTTCAAATGTTTTTCATAAACACTTTGTGTGTTTAAAACTCCTTATTACACTATATATATTACTCTGTATGTCACATTTCAAACTTATTTACAATTGTGTTTCAAACAAATGTTTCTTTATACTAAACTGTTTTATCAAACCCATGCCTTCAAACCGTTTTATAGATTGACATCAAGTCGATCTTTTATTAGATAATAATTATGTTCAAAGGTTTTACAGAACTTATTTTATGCTTTTATATTATCAATTGCTTGCCTATATATGTATAAATATATAAGAAATCTTTAAAGAACTTAGGAAGGCTATCCACCCCATTTCCTTTTTGCGCATGAGATGTGGTCTAGTGGGATATCGGGTACACGTCCGAAGGTCGTTTAAATATTAGTTATATACCATATGTACATATATAGTCATAAAGGTCCTTCCAGTTCATCCAAATGCCCTTGGGTAGCAAGGGTATACATCCATGTCCATACGTACCAGTTAGATTACTAGTAAACTACCATATGAGTAGTTTAGGAAGATACTAGAACTATTACTAGAACACGATATCATACAATGAGTCAGTTCATTCATGATTCAATACTTGCTAGATAGAGAGAACATACATTACAGCTAGAACATTACAGTACATTACTATTCTTAGTAGATAGAGAGAGAACATACATTATAGCTAACACATGTAGAACATTTCAGTACATTAAATATACATATATACATCGACATAATTGTGATCCACTATATCGGAGCATACCTTCAATGTGGCCCGAGTTGTAGTCAGATTCTCTTGAAGGGAGAGTGTATGTTTGCATACAGCCGGACCTGCAGGTCTGCGGGTGCCAAACGTCATACCTTTTTATGACCTACATTTGTCGTTGTTACCCAGTCGATACTATGGTACAATTAATCACATGATGCCTTAATATAATTCTGGTTTAAGGTAGTTAGTACAGTCGTAGTTCTTATAGCACTACACTACAGTACTACATTAATTTTCCTTTTACATGTACTTAGTGATCTTTTCACTTAAACATTAAATGTAAAAACTATATTTTGTTAATGATAGTTACACTTGGGAAAATTACACACTTTTACAAGAAACGAGCATTCAGAACAGTTAAGTCTTGGTAGAAGACTACATTCAGAGCAGTTAGGTCTTGGTAGGAGGCTACATTTAGAGCAAGTTAGTTCTTGGTAGAAGACACCCTTATATAATAGTAGGAATCATAGGGATTTCTAGGGTTTTTCAAACGTTTACAGTTGTTTTACAAACATTTTCAATACTTACAATTCATATACATTTTCAATACTTACAATTCATATACATTTTCAATACTTACAATTCATATACATACAATTTAAGACACTAACATACTTATGATCTCACCAGTTTGTATCCACAGGTCAACCATGGACAGGTACCGATGCAAGGTTTTAGAGAAGATGGAGCTCGATCAAGACTCATCTTTCATTCTGATTTATTCTTTAGTGTCTATTATAATTTGAAAGAACACACTTGTATTAAAATTATATTATTAATACAATGGATGATGTTGTTTCTTGTTTACTGCTTTTCTTTTTTGTGATACTATACATGACGTCGTCCGCCCCAGAACGTTTCCGTCGTTCTTGGTCTATTTATGGATTGAAACAAGAATCTCACAGCTGGAATCTTTGTTTTGACGAAAAGGTCAAAGAATTTCGCTTCTTGAGAAGTGAAGATGAGTCCTGCATGTATGTCAGAGCTACTGGGAGTATAGTCAACTTTTTGGTACTGTCTGTGGATGACATACTACTCATAGGAAATGACGTCCCAACTTTGCAGGAAGTGAAATCCTGGCTTGGGAAGTGCTTTTCTAAAAAGGACCTTGGGGAGGCTGCGTATATCCTAGGGATAAGGATATTAAGAGAAAGGAGTAAAAGACTAATTGGACATAGTCAGAGTACTTATTTGGATAAAGTGTTGAAAAAGTTCAACATGAAGAATTCCAAGAAAGGAGATTTGCTGATCCAAGCAATGCCAAATTAAGTAAGACTTAGAGTCCGAGTACAGAGGCAAAGATAGCTGAGATGAGTCAATTACTATATGCTTCTGCTGTTGGCTCGATCGTGTATGATATGACTTCTACTATCCCTGATGTGGCTTTTGCTATGAGCATGGTTAGTAGATATCAGGGGAATCCTGGCAAGGCTTATTGGACTGCGGTAAAGAATATTCTCAAGTACCTACGAAGAACTAAGGCTTGGATCCTTACCCTTGGTGGGAGTGTTGACTGGAGGGTAGTGGGGTATAGTGATGTTAGCTTTTAGATTGACATGGATAACTTCCACTCTCAGTCACACTGGGTCTTTACCCTAAATGGAGGGGCAATCACTTGGAAGAGTTCCAAACAGGAGACGGTAGCAGATTCAACTTTTGAATCAGAGTACACAATAAGTGAAGCGGCAAAGGAGGCGATATGCCTGAAGAACTTCATCGAAGACCTTGGAGTTGTACCAGCTATTAAGGAGCCTATGGAAATTTTATGTGACAACAATAGTGCGGTTGCCTTAGCCAAGGAATCAAGAGATCTTGGAAGATCCAGACACATTCACAGAAAAAATCACTTCATAAGAGACAAGATAGAAGAAGGACTCCTTTTGGCAAATAGGGTATCGTCAGATGAGAACCCTGCTGATCCCCTTACGAAGCGTCTGACGATGTTAAGCATTTGCAACATGAAAGGCGCACTGGGCTGAGGGACAATATTAGTTTTACAGATTAGATAGTTATTTTTGAAACTTGTAAAATGTAATCGACGTTTGATGATGAATAAAATTTGTGATTTATTTATGAGTAAGGTGTTGCTATCATTGTCAATTATTTACTATTGTTTCAGTTTTGCATGTTTTGACTTCCAGAATAATAAATTTATTCAAACTTTCGACAGTCGGTCATACGTCGGAAGTAGGTATGAATCAAGATTGTCATGAATTGGGATTGTAGATGGCTAAATGTGTTTAGACATAGCAATGGTTTCTACAACATTTATGAGTACTCATAAGTTATGAGTATTTGAATAACCCACGCTCACCTGTATCACTTCATGGAATTTATCTCGAGTGATCGTGAGATGGTAATATCATATAAGTCTTCAAACCTAGAGATATGAGTTGTTGCCTATGAGTTGGTTGTGCATTGATAGCATGAAAACGCATCAGTAAGTTGATGTTATAAAACGTGCCTTTGTGTATGATTCAAGAAGTAGTAGAACAAGCATATGAGTCGAATTTTATATGTTCCTTCTTGGATTAAAAGTGATAACTGGGCCCCTCGATGATTTTGTTTTGACCTATATACCGGGCCCGGTCAGAACTAAATTGATATGTTCGATTAAGTTTTTGTCAAATGAATCAAAAATCGGGAAACAAACTTCTGGATAATAAGTAAGAGATTGTTCCATGCATTTGTCCGGCTGATATCATGAGAGAAGAGGATTATATGATCACCTATCTAAAATGGCGCTTCATAGTTCAATAGAGTTTTCGAGAGCCACGATTGTTGGTTGGTTCCTGAAGTAATATAGGAAAATATAGTTATCAGACTTATCCAAGTGGGAGACTGTTGGATAAGGTGTCTAAGTCCATAACTTATTTGGTATATACTTTACCCGACCCGACATGGTCCATTCGGGTTGCACTTCACCCATACTATTATATGGATAATATTTATGAGAATAGTATGTTTATGATTTATTCATATATTATAAGTTATAATATATCAATATGAAATTGTATTATTTAATTAGTATTGATCTTAAATTAATTATGAATTAATTTATGATCAAAAGGTGACTAATTAAACATGGGAATTATATTTATATAGTGTGGGCTAACATTCATTAGGAAATGGGCTAAGCTTGCATGGGAGTCCATGGATGATCCATGGATCTTTTAACCCGTGGATCCTGGAAAAGGAAAAGACAAGGGTTATTATGGTTTACCCTAATCATCTACACTATATAAAGAGGTTTGTGATGCTTGAAGTGAAACTAAGTGTGTGTGCATAAGAGTGGCTGATTTCTAGAGCAAAGACAAACTCTCTTATAAAGTTTTCCAAGTTTGTGGTGTTTTGTGATTTCCATTTGAGGCATTCACATTATTGGTGCTTGGCTCTCAAACTCCAAAGGAATCAACTCACAACCAAAGCTATGTAATTCTTCTAGTTCTTTTATGTTTAAAAGTACCCCATGCCATGATAGATAGGTTATGAACCTTGGCAAAATAATTTTGCATGTATCATAATCAAACATAGATCCAAGGTTTCTAGGGTTGCATGAACACTTTAGGAGTGTTAGTTTGCTCAAAACCCAACCGATTTATAACAATCATGAAATGTGCAGTAGAAATAATTTCTATCTCTTACATATTTCAAATTGGTAGTTGTGATGTTTTGGATGAAACAAAGACCAACTAAGACCAATTATATGAAGAGTCACTCTTGATAGGAATCTGCACTAACTCTTGAATATTTGTTTGTCAATGAATAGTTCTTGACAGAGAATCTTATATGTCAAGAGCTCAGTGGGAGTCTTAAAGATCTTGAAAAGGTTCAAGAACTAATCATGAATAAACCTATTATTTATCACTAGCACATGACTTGAGGTTTGTAACCTATATGTTGACATATTCTTGTTTCTATGCCCATTCCAATTAAATTTGACTATGCATGTGAGTTCTTTGAGTTCTCAATTGATTGCATCAGGCAAAGCACATTGATCAGTGAAAGTTCATTGATTAGTAAGGGTGAGCTGATCAACAAATTGGAAGACATCGTAGGCCCTTGAGCTGCCAAGTGGCAAGAAATTGAGATTGAACAAGTTCAGTCCATATGATTTTGAATTTTTCATAGAACTAATCCTATGATAATGGTTGGAAATAACAAATTCACATGGATAGGAACACACACACCATAAAATCTAAGTGTCATAAGGTTTCTCTCCAATTCATGAAAATGATTGTGAGGAAAAACTTTCACGAAGGATATTTTGAGAACATAGAATTTGTGTTAATTGCATTCTCAAATTTGATTATGATTACGACTTTCCTCTTCATAGTTCGAATTGTTAGAAATGGAAAATAGTTTGAACATTTGGGACTTACTGCCGTAAGTTCTGAAATAGTTTATAGACACATATGAGCTTTCTAATAAAAGGTGTATGAGCTTAGATAAAGGATTATTGAAGCATCTCATATCGGAAATATGAACTTTGGAAAGAAATTCAATAAGTACTGACTTCTAGAAGTTCAGTTGATTTTAGAGTACATGTCAAAACTAGTGAGAGCATAAGTGTTATGCTACTAAGAATATAATTGTCATGATAGTGGGTGCATGATTATTATATGAAGTGTTGCAAATTAGCAATACTTGTTATAGGAAACAAAGGTTAAGAATTTTGCAAAGCTATAGAATTTGAAAAGTTGTTTCGCTATAATAAAGGAGAGGATACTTATACTTTATTTCTAATCTAAAAGCTTAGATTGAAATATTAACTACACTTAGTCATAAGCATATATATGATTATCATGTTGGAATATTACAACACTGGAAATTCTATATATAGAAATATTATAGCAAAAGACTGGTCTAATATCATGTTTTTATGTAAGACATTATGAATCTTATCCCATATGCTTCAGTCATAGGATCTATTGCATATGCTATAATATTCACATACTCTAATTTTCCAAATTTCTAAGGCATTAAGACAGAAAAAGGACTAGAATCGGATATGACTAAAGTTATTAAACAACTGGCAAGGACGATCTAAGGTCCGCTAAGGATTGATCGCTTGTAATTGGAAGTATAGTAATGAACGGACCATATTGACATTATTATGAATAGAAAGAATCTATTAATAATGAATTGTCATATGGCATATATGGAAATGTTTCCATAATGGGAGAATCTATGTGTAGGTTAGAAACTTTTATGCAAGAAGGATATTCAAAGGAATGTACTTTGAATTTGCGACTTCATATCCATGGAAATTGTCTTGTTGCAATCTCCAAAGGAATGTTTTGTAAGATTGTTGGCAAAGTCTTTGTGACTGTGGTACCTCGACATTACAAAAGGGTACATTACATGATAGTTTAGAATCTAACACATTCTAGCAATGACAAGAATTTGTTATTCTTACACTTGCAATAAGGATTTGGATTTGTGAAATGAGTATCATTGGAAATGTTTTAATTCATTTATTCACATAGTAAGGACCATAGATAAACATAGTGTGCATGCTTGGAGCATGGGATAACTATTGTTTTAATTCAAGTATTAAGTTGATAAGTCGAAACATTATACAATGAATAACTTGTAATTAATATGGCTATTAAATAAAAGCTGTTTTATTTATATTCAAACGTTTTGATACCATATTGAATTTGATTATTCTTGTGTTTCACTTTGAATGTTTTGACTACCCGAATAATAAGATTATTCAAACCATCCACAGTTGATCATACTTTGGAAGTGGGTATTTAGGCAACATTATCATGAATCTAACTGTAGATTGTCTATGTGTTTTAGACATAGCACAACTTTGCCGCAATGTTCATGAGTACTCCTCTAATAGGATTTGAGTATTGGATTAAACACACGCTTGTCTGAATCACTTCATGGATTTCATCACGGGTAATTGTGAGACGATAATATCTAATATTCTTGAAACAGAGGCATAAAGTTGCAGTTTACAAGTGAGTTGCACATTGATAATATGTAAATGCACCAATAACTTGGTGTTATAAAACATGTTGTTGTATGTGATTTGATGAGTAATTAGAGCAATCATATGATTCAAAGTTTATATGATCCTTTTACCCTTATAGGGATAAAAGCGATATGTGTGGGCCCCTCAATGATTTAGTGATGACACACTAAGTTCTTGGCCAAGCCTAGACTGATTTGATTTTTTCAATTAGTCGGTTGTCATAAATCAAAAATTAGGAAAAAATACATGGACAGAGAGAATGATTATAATCCATGCCTCATGTCCATACGATATCTAGAATAGAGGAATATATGATCCCTTATCTAATGGACACATTATTGATCAGTGTTGACGAAGGCCTTTAAGAGCTACGATTGCTAGTTGAGATTTTGGAGTCGTACATGCAATAATTGTTATTAGACTTATCCAAGTGGGAGACTGTTGGATTGGTGTCTAAGCCCACAACTATAATCGGTATGTACTTGACCCGAGAGTAGCATGGTTCATTTCGGGTTTGATATCACCAGGATAATTTGATAGGATAGATATTTGAGAAAGAGGTTACTTGTGAGTTATTGATATATTATAAGTATAATGTATAAATATGAAATCATATGATTTAATTAGTATTGATCAAGAATTAATTTGGATTTAATTTAGTGGTCAAAAGAGACTAATTAAATTAATGAGGACTGATTAAGTAATATATATATATATATATATATATATATATATATATATATAGATGGGCTATTAATCCATGATGGGCTAAGTTTATGTAAGAGTCCATGAAGAGTTAGCTCACACGAGTTATGGATCATAACCTAATTAGAAGACTGTTGGATTAGGTGTCCATGGTTTGTCTAATGTCATAGCGTTCCATCCTCAAAAGCAATTACAACCAACATAAATATAATCAAGATAGTTACATGGTTTCATGAGTTACATGTTTCAAAACCAATTACAATATAATGATAAAATGGTTTGTCTAACGTCGTAGCGTTCCATCCTCAAAAGCTGATAGTCACCTATTTTATTGATTTCCTGATAATACAGGTAATTTTGATAAAGTTTCAACTATTAAGTTGGTGAGTGCATAAGCTTTTGTTTATAGATTTGAAAATCTTTCTTTGTAAATGTTGTGTATACACAAGAAAATCCAATATTTTCCTTATAAAATGAGTTGCAGTCTTAAGATCCAAAGACCGAAATGTACAAGTATTTTTCCATACTTATAATGATGTATGAAGTTTTAAATAAATAATACCCATTTGAATGTAGAAATTCGCATAAACTATATATGTTGTTATTTCCATATGTGATTTACTATA
This sequence comes from Lactuca saligna, assembly GCF_052625555.1. Classification (NCBI taxonomy): domain Eukaryota; kingdom Viridiplantae; phylum Streptophyta; class Magnoliopsida; order Asterales; family Asteraceae; genus Lactuca; species Lactuca saligna. The sequence continues at coordinate 228,050,371 of NC_136420.1, read as the reverse complement.
ACCATACTATTGACATAGTAACCTGTTACGATGTTCTTCAGACGTTAGAATGTTATGGCATTTGTCACCACAAACGTGTCGGTCTAGCTGTTGCAAGCGACTTAGGTGTGGGTTGTCAATCCCAATATAGATCTATATACAAGTATCACGCTCTCCCTACAAGAGATATTGGTTATAGCTATAGGATTTTAACCAACACTCTAAGAGTACAATGAAGTGGTGCCTAACAACCGGATTTAACGAGTTTACGTGTAGTGTAATTGAAAACCCTTTTTGAAGTAGGAATAGAACCTTCCTTAGTGAGCTTGTAGTGTTAATGTACCATAAACTATTCCTATTACAGTTTATCATGTATGTTTGAAGTGAGTGAAAATTCTTTTTGTAGTGTAAACGAAACTTTTCGTAGTGAGCTTGTTGTGTAACGAACAGTAAATTATACCTATTATAGTTTATCATATATGTTTGTAATGGATGAAAACCCTTATGATGAATGATTGTTTGTTTTTCATGAAAGTAAACTTAACAGGAAACACAATCAATATATTGTTATTAATGTTATACACTTTGCTCAACATGCTACAAAGTGTTAATAAACTTGTAAAGTGTTTTTACTAGTTTTACTTTACTATCACTGTTTTTATAAAAATCACAGAAAAATCATCGAAAGTCAAAAATGTCCTTCAAGTGTGTCTAGTTTGTTCATTATTTTTATTATGATTTTTAGTTGTCTCTAACGAGTGTGAAAATGTCCATTTTCACAGACTAGTCCGAAATTATTTCTGAAATGATAGGTAGTTCTGTAAAAATTGCCACAAATTGTAGAAAAATCCTATGAACATGTCCAAGTAGTCATTTGAAATTTATAAACCAGAACTATTTTCACATTGAACAGTTTTGAAAAATATTAAGTTTAAGATGGTCAAAACACTTCGAGAACGGACCATAACTTTTATGTTGAAAGCTGTTGGTTGAGTTTAGAATATGTTATTATTGTTGTAACTTGTATTCCCCCCCCCCCCCCCTAAAACTTGAAGAAAACATGAAAATGTAAGGGTATGAACTCATCTTGAGTGATTTTCTGAGGTGGAAGTTTGAAGAAGTTGGGTTTCAAGTCAAGAACACTTGAAGGATGCTTGAGGGTTTGAAGATCCTAAGAACAATCACGTCGATATTTGTGTAAGTGATTCGTGAATCCAATGAAGAAATGATGAATATTTAGGAAAAAAATAAAGAACTTACCAAGAGTGGGGGAAAGCACCTGAGACTTCTTGGGGACAATTTTGAGTTCCAGAGAGAGAGAGTTGGAGAGAGAGAGAGAAAGAGAGAGAGAGAGAGTGAGAGAGAGAGAGAGAGAGAAAGAAAGAAAGAAAAGTTTGTTTTTGGAGGAAGAAATTTAGGCTTATAGGTGAAGATTAAAGATCTAGTGAATGGATCTTATCAAAGATAAATCTAATGGGGTGTTGAAGAAAGATATTGATTTGACTAGGTAGGAAGTGAATAGTGACATAAAGTTGATGTGGGAGTGGCTTGGTGTCATAACTATATGGGAAAAGTCACCAAACCTTTTTGTGTGATCTTGAAAAAAAGATATGATTCATAGATAATAAATCTTCAAGATGGGAATAAAATATGAATTTGGAGGGTTTAAAATGATGAAAATATGAGTTTGGTGAATTTCCCACGTTAAAATCATCAAAAACGGGTTTAAAATGTGAAACTGGTCAAAAATCGGACCTAAGAAGCGAACCAGCGAAGTTGAGAGGGTCAGACACGAAGGGAGGGTTCGCAGCGAGGCTATTGGTGCGAGCCTTGGACCAAAAACGAGCCTAACTGAAGGAGAAAAGTTCAAGGTGATATGAGAGTTCTCAGTTCCAGGATGTGAACCTTGTCGCGTAGGAGCGAACCTCGACGAGTAGAAGCAAACTTGGGCGAGTAGAAACGAACGTGGTCGATAGAAGCGAAAGTCCTCGTTTTACCAAGTGAAAGTGTGCAGCGCGAGGAAAAGCTTCGGTCCGAGGGTTGGGGTGCAAATATTCCCGGTTATACACAAATTTCTAACCCAAAAGCGAACTTCACAAGGGAAGGGACGCGAAGGCACGCGAGGGTTCACAGGTGAACAGTACCCTGCTAACCTTCAGCCCTCTTTTTGACTTCTTTCTTCCGTTCTAAGCTGTTTTAGACCAAGGACAGGCTCAGCATGGTATGAATGTTCATAAAAACATTGGGAAATGTGATTTTTATCAATAAGAGGTTGGAGATAGATTGGGAGAGATTTGGAGAGATTTTGTTTGTAGCCTTTCTTAGTGTTTGGCCCCATAATGCAAAGTTTGTAAACCTCGTTATGCCTTGTTATAAGTGTTTTACACCCCCGAAGGGTACTTAATAGTGGTTTATAGAGTCGTTACATCACTCACCCTGGTTAGGGTTTAAAATTTCTGAGCATTTGAAACTTTTGAGTGATGGATGGTATTATGATAGAGAGTTGTACATTAGTAATCATATAGTAAGTCCTAACATACAAGCACTAATTGAGTTTATCGGTTTGACTGGTTGACTTTTTCTGGCTTTGACATGACCATAATTTGATGGTTTTCACATCCTATATTATACATATGTCACCCTTTAGCCGAAAATCACACACTAGTGTTTTTGGAGTTCATATAGCCGATTTTGCTGTCTAGAACCTCTCTCTCAAGTCCTCCATTTATTCATGGTGTGTTCTAAACCATTTGAGGTATTACACATAGGGTACTAAGTTCTTAAAGGTCAAATACATCAAGTTCTACAAACTACATAAAAAGGTATTTATCTAACAGGTTTTATGTTGAAACTAAATGATTGTATGCTAGTTGTGGGATTCGTGCTTTGGAAATTTTATTGCATGTATAACTAGAGAAAACTTAGATCCAAAGCACCCGGGTTGTATGTGCACCATAGCGATGTTAGAGTACATAAAACCCAACAGTAATCCACAAGAGCTCATCTATGGAACCAAAAAGGGTCTAAAAGCTATAACATGGAGATCTAAATTTCTAAATATCATGATCAAGACTTTATACCTTACACAAGCTTGAAACGAAGCAGACAACATGGATCTATAAGCTTCTCCTTGAACCACCACCTTGATCCTACCTTCTCTTCCTTGAAAATGGGATAAAACACCAAAAATGCACTAAAGGGACCTACCAAGCTCAATACCACTCAATAATGGGGTTAAGGTTTCGTGGAGGCGGATAAGGGACAAGAGGGTGGATGAAATTTTGGGTTTTGGGTCTACACACATACGTTGCGTGCACTCTTATGTATGTAGTGTGTACGTGCATGATACGTGCATCCAACCTCTACCAGTACGCCCAACGTATGTAGGGTGGTACGCCGCACATATGACACCCTCTTTAAGTCCAAAATGAAATCAAACTCCTAAGGACTTCTAGGCCGAACTGAAAATAATTATTCAACCAACAATTAAAAAATACCTTGAAACCATCGGATGTTACAATCGTTACCCCAAACTAGAGCTTTAATACCAAATTCTAACATCCCAAAAACCCAAGCTAAAATTTTCATTTTTAAAATAATAAATCATTTGTTTTTAATAAAGTCACATTCAATCTAAATCATTTGTTCATAAACTATTATTTAGAAATTGAAGTTATAATCAAGTTAGTGTGAAATATCAAATCATAAAACTGTTGATGTGTGTGTAAAGTCATGCCTTCACTACCCGATAAGTACCTGTAAAATAGTTAACCCATAACTATAAGAAAAAAACTTAGTGAGTTTTCTCAAAATATCGCATATAAGACAGCATAATAATCAGTTATGTTCTATCAGCATCCCTAGAACTATCAACGGTCTGTAATGTCATATACAACACATCATATAATCAACTATAGGTTAACAGCAAACCTGAGGACTATCTGCAGTCCCGGTGACATAATAGCATTCCATATGGGTTAATAGGACATATCCTGGGTTATCCGCAATCCTGGGGACAATCAGTAGTCCGATGGACTAGCAGTAGTCCTAGAGTTATCAGCAACTTAGTTCACATATACTAATAATCAATGGATAAGACCCACCTTCTCAACATATACTAACACAGAGGCAAGTATAGTGAGAAGACTCATCGCACGGATAGCAGCTTGAAATACAATAACTCTTACACATATAGAGAGGAGCAATAAGACACCTAACAATAAAGACATACTATTTAAACCTATATCCTTAAAACCCTAGTTTGACCCACAAGTCAACTATGGACAAAAAGTCAACATGGTCAACCTTAGTCGACAGTCACATCATGACTGAATCCAGCCAAAACAATCACGCGCACCTTCCTCTCACAATGTGACTTGCTATTCCTTACGTCATGAGATACGTTATGGACACCTTTCAGTATTAAGCTCTTAAACCCTTAAGCTACTCCTTGAGACTTTCTAGGGGGGTTTTCCCTAACCCTAAGGACCATAAAAATCGTAGCTTTTCAGTCATGCATGTTCAATGCATGAACTAAACACTAATTAGGTCGATAAGGAGAAAATATATTCAAGACTCATGCTTGGAGCCTAAAATCAATACCAAACCTTAGATCTGAATATCATACTAGAAAAGGCCTCAATGATCCATAAAATTGCTAACTTTATGGATCACATGCATGCTATCCAACCTAACCATAAAAAGGAAGGCATAAATCCTAGATCTAGCATGCATAAGATATAAATGGAGGATCTTTAGGACTTACAAAGGTCCAAAATCACTACAAGATGATGAGGAAGGAGCTTACTTGCTATAAGGATGCACGCAAAAAATCTTCTTTTTTTTAAACGAATCAAAATTCACCTAATAAGCTCTTCAAGGTCACAATAGAAGCAATCTTCACTTAGGGCGGGAGGAAGGTAATGGAGGTTGAGGTTGTGCAAACCCTAGCCCTTCACTTCCTTTAAATATGGTACAAAAAATGGATTAGGGCAAAGTCACTATCATGTCGTGATAGCCTAAGTGTCACATCGTGAGCCACAAAGATGGACATATATCTTAGCTCTGTGTCACATCATGATTGTTGGATTAGATGTCTAAGCCCATAACTATTATTGGTATGTACTTAACCCGAGAGTAGCATGGTCCATTTGGATTGCATATCATCATGACAATTTGTTAGGATGGACTCTTCAGAGAAGGTTATATATGATTTATTAATATATTATAAGTTATAATATATTAATATGAAATCATATGGTTTTAATTAGTATTGATCAAGAATTAATTTGGAGTTTATTTATTGATCAAAAGGAGACTAATTAAATCTATGGGGACTAATTATGTTAATTAGTTATATTTATATGTGTTGGGATTATGATCAATGTTGGACCAAGTTTTTGTATGGATAGATAAAGGGTTGGGCCACATGAACTATGGATAATCCACCCATGGGTATGGATTTCGGTTATACCTATGACCCTTGCAATCCAACATATAAATACATGATCCTAACCTAAAAAAACACCTATATTTGTATTTTTGGAGATTATGGGTGTTTTTGGGTGCATTGAATTCTCTCTCAAGCTCCTCCTTTGTCCATGATGTGTTGTGATTCCACTTGAGGCTTCAACACTATTGGGGCTAAGCTCTTAAGGCTAGATACATCAAGAATTCAAGCTCCATCATAAGGTATGTTATTCTAACTAGACTCTTGTGTGGTATATGAAAATTGTATACTAGTTATAGGATTAATACCTTGTAAACACCATTACATGTATAAGTAGTGAAAACATAGATCCAAGGTATTTAGGGTTGCATGAACACCTTAGGAGTGTTAGAATGCGCATAACCGAACAATGATGACCCCCCCTCCCATACGTTTTTACCAGCCATAAACTTGGGCAATTTCATGCATCGAACAAATAAAACTTTAGCAAATTAGATACATATAATAGATATTACATGCATGAAACATCCTAAATTTTTCATCTTTCATTCAAGTGAATACAATACTTCAAGTCATTGTTCATACAACCCAAACAAAATAAGTGTGTCAAATATCAAGAAAATCAGAGTGTGTCCCATAAACAGAATCCATGTGCTGTGTGCAATGCAGTCACCCCGAGCTCGTCCACTTGCCACTAGAAGTACTTGAAACATAAAATGAAAACCATAAGCATAAAGCTTAGTGAGTTCCCCAAACAACCCCGTACCATACATAATAAATCATACATTGGGCCCCCGCCCAACATCAGGCCCACTCGGTATACATAACTATTTTTCTCAGGCCTCGCTTGTCACTGGGCCTCACCCACTAGCATATGTTCTAGTCCTCGGGCCTCACCTGACATCAAGCACCGCCTGATATACATCACAGCACATAACACATGGAAGAGTCACGCAGACTCCTACCATCCTAACCTAATCAATAAGGGTCGGTATTGGTGCCTTAGACCCACAAAAGCCAGTGAGGAAACTCACCTCGAATCCTGAATTCCACTAAAGGAAATCCCAATCTGCTGCAATGATGACTCCCCGAGTTATCAGTACAAAATAACACCCAATCTACACTTGGGCTCCAAACTATAATCAATAATCCATATTCGGAGTAAAATAACCATTTTACCCCTGGCCTAGCTTGATTCAAAACTATGGCTCAAATCCATAAACCAGTAAAGCCCAAAACCAAAGAGTAAATTACACGAATGGTCTCTAGGGTTTGGGGTAATTTGCGCGTTTGGTCCCTAACTTATTTTTCTTAACTTGGAAGGTCCCTACTATTTGTTTTTTGTTACGCGCTTGATCCTTGTCTTACCTAAAATAGCTATTATGCCCTTATTTAAATAAATTAAAAGTCTTTTTAGGTAAGATAAGGTGAGGTGGAGGTTGGGTTGGGGTGTGTTTATTTAAATAAATTAGAAAATCAATGGCAAAATAGTCCTTTTAGGCAAGACAAGGACCAAGTGTGCAAAAAACGAACAATAGGGACCTTCTGAGTTAAAAAAATAAGTTAGGGACCAAACGTGCAAATTACCCCAAACCATAGGGACGATTCGTGTAATTTACTCACAACCAAGAGATCCATAAATGCCCACTTGTGGCCTAATTTTCCAAATTGTTCTCAAACCCCCAAATGGGCCTTTCCCTAAAGGCTACTAAAATTCCTAAACCCAAAAGCTTAATTCCATATGGTCTAAAAGGACCAAAGCAACAAAGTCTAAGAAAATGGCCCAAAAAATGCCAAGCCTAGCTGCCTAAGTATGTGCGACGTATTCAATTTTATGCTAAGCGTACACACTACATGGCTTGTATGCTGCGCGTACGAGCTTGTACGCCGAGCGAACTCACCCGTTAAGCCATTTCTCCACTAAGTTCTTAACCACTTAAGTCCAAGAGTCCCAAAAACAAATATGAGTCGTATACAAAATATTTAACCATGAAGCCGTCAACTTGGTGGCTTTGCATGCCCCAAATGAGCCCAAACTCGAAATATAACATTCTACATCAATAAAAATGGCCATTACTCGTGCATGGTTGGATTAAAGCTTCAAAGGTGGCAACTTGATGACTTTAGGACCCAAAGAACACCATTAGTATAAACTCTAAGCTTCAGAAAAAAATCCACAAGAGCTCATATATGGGAGCAAAAAGGGTCCAAAAGCTAAAACATAGAGATCTAAGATTCTAAAGATCAAGATCAAGACTTTATACCTTGCACAAGCTAGAAATGGAGCAGATAATTCAGATCTACAAGCTCCTCCTTGAACCACCACCTTGCTCCAACCTTCTATTCCTTGAAAATGAGACAAAACACACCAAAAATACACTCAAATGACCTTCTAAGCTCGAGAACACTCAACAATGGGGTTAGGGTTTTGTGGATGCTGTTAAGGGACAAAAACGAGGGTGATAAAGAAGATCCTTAGGGAATAATGTTGTTTATATAGTGCTCAAACCATAAATATTAGGGTTATGGGATCTGGACACATACGCTATGTGTACTCCTTTATACACAACGTGTACGTGCATGGCACCCGCGATCATTCCACATTAGTACGCCCAGCATACATAAGGTGGTACACCCCGCGTACTACACACCCTAAGCCCAAAAAGAAAAGGTCCAAGGCCACACTCTTAATAATTAAATAACCAATATTTAACTAAATAGCGTGGAAAATATCCAACGTTACAATTCTCCGTCACTTGAATCAGACTTCGTCCTCGAAGTCCGTTCTCCCAAACAACTCAAGATAATGCTCCCTCATCTTTCTCGGGTCCTAAGTCTACTCTGACCCCTTGCGGTGTAGCCACTACACCTTCACCAGCTCTACAATCTTGTTCCTCAAGGTTTCCGTCTTCCGATCTAAAATTGCCACCGGGCTCTCCATATAATTCAAGCGGTCATCCACCGGAATATCCTCTAAAGCTACAACTGCAAAATCATCCACTAAACACTCCCGCCACTAAGAGACATGCAACGTGCTATGAATCTAATTGAGATCGGATGGAAGATCTAGATGATAGGAAACCCGGCCCACCCGAGCCAAAACCCTGAAGAGACCAATATACTTGGGGCCCAACTTGCCCCACTTCCAGAACCGGATGACACCCTTCCAAAGTGGCACTTCAAGAGAACCATATCTCCCACATGAAACTCCAAATCTGATGGACGCTTATCAAGATAACTCTTTTACCGACTATGAGCTGTCTGGAGCCTACTCTGAACCTGCTTAATCAACTTAGTGATCTTGAGTACCACCTCGATACTCCCTATAACCCGTTAACCGACCTCACCCCAACAAATTAGGGTCTTGCATTTCCTCCCGTAGATCATCTCAAAAGGAGGTCGATCAATGCTACCATGATAACTGTTGTTATATGAAAATTCTACTAACAGAAGATATGTATCCCAACTCCCACCAAAATCCAACATGCATGCATGCAACATATCCTCAAGGATCTAAATAGTCCGCTCACTCTGGCCATCGATCTGCCGATGAAATGTTGTACCGAAATGGAGACAAGTGTCCATCTCATCATAAAACTACTTCCAAAATCTGAAAGTAAAATGAACATCCATGTCTGAAACAACTGATACCGGCACCCCATGACGTGCCACCACCTCCCTAACAAAAATCTCATTCAACTTCTCTGCAGAAATACTCTCCTAAATCGAAATGAAATACGCACTCTTAGTCAAACAATCCACGATGAACCAAGTAGAATCCACTCTACGCACAGTCCTGGGAAGCTTCGTGATAAAATCCATGGTGATGTCTTCCTATTTCCATATGGGAATCTCCAATGGCTACATCTTTCCATGAGGACGCTGATGCTCGGCCTTGACTTTTCTACAAGTCAGGCATCTCTCAACATACAATGCCACATCCAACTTCATACATGACCACAAATAATCAAGACGAAGATCCCTATACATCTCCATTGCCCTAGGATGAAAGGAGAGCCTCGACTTGTGGGCCTCCTCCATAAGAACCTGGCACACACCACCCCAATAAGGAACCCAAATTCACTGATGCCGATTCAACAACGCACGGTTATCTTAATCGAAGGAACCCACCTGACCCACAATGCGCTCACTCTTCTGGTGTTTTTCCTCCATAGCCTCTACCTAAGCCTTACGAATCCGCTCCAACGATGGAGTAATCAGGGTTATCATCAAAAATATATGTCTAATTAGAGTCGTGACCGCCTTGAGGATGAGAGCATTGGCCACCATATTGGCCTTCCCAGGGTGATAAAGGATCTCACAATCGTAATCCTACAACACATCTAACCATCAACATTGTTTGACGATCAGGTTCTGCTGATCCATCAGATACCTCAAGCTCTTTTGATTCGTGTAGATAGTACAATGAACCCCATAGAGTTAAAGCCGCCAAATCTTGAGGGTTAAAACCACGACCCTCGACTCCAAATCAAGCGTTGGATCATTCACCTCATGAGGTATCAGCTGCCTCGAAGCGTAAGCAATCACGCGACAATGTTGCATCAATACTGCCCCCAGACTGGATATCAAAGCATTATAATAAACCACAAAGTCATCAACACCCTCAGACAGGGTCACAATCGGCGCCTCACGCAACCATTTTCTAAGAGTCGCAAAAGCTACCTACTGCTCAGGCCCCCAACGAAATGTCATTGACTTCTTGGTCGGTTGGGTTAATGGAATAGCAATCTTGGAAAAATCCTAAATGAATCTCCGATAACAACCAGCCAGACCAAGAAAACTCTAAATCTCAGATGGAGACCTCGGAACCTCCCACTATAACAACCCTATGGTGCACATACAACCCTAATGCTTTGGATCTAATTTTTCTCTAATTATACATGCAATTTTCATTTTTCCAAAGCATGAAGCCTAACTAGCATGCAATTTGATATTTGAATCATAAAAACTACTTAGAAGATTACCTCTTGTTGTAGCTTGTTGAATATAGACTTTCAAGAGCTTAGCACCCCAAGTGTGATGCCTCAAATGGTTCACTAGACACCAGGAGCAAATGGAGGAACTTCAGAGAGAGGTTAGGAGCACACAAAATCGGCTAATATTATTGTTATATCACTTGTGTGTCGATCTTGGCTAAGGGTTTACAAATATATAGTATAGAATTCCAAGAGTCATATGTTAATCCTAATTCTTACACTTAGCTCATGATCCATTAACCATTAGATAACTCTTTGAACTAACTTAGTTCATTACTAATTAATCATGGACCATTACCCAAACTATATGTATCATTTATTTACATAATCAGTCCCCATAAATTTAATTGGTCTCCTTTGATAACTAATTTAATTCCAAATTAATTACTGACCAGTGCCAATTAAATAATATGATTTCTCAATTAATATATTATACATATAATATATTAATAAATCACAAATAACCTCTTTGTCAAAATCCATCTTATCAAATTGCTTCGGTTAATGTAACCCATAATGGACCATGCTACTATCGGGTCAAGTACATATTAATGATAGTTATGGGCTTAGACACCTAATCCAACAGTCTCCCACATAGATAAGTCTAATAACTATAATTGCGAGTACGACTTCAAAATCTGAGAAGCAATCGTAGCTCTCAAAATTCGTTGTCGTGTCCTTTAGATAAGGGATCATATAATCCTCTTTTATACATGATATCATGTGGACAAATACATGGAACATAGTCATACTTATTTTCCAGCTGTTTGTATCCCGATTTCTGATCTATTTGACATAGAACTGAATTGAACACGTCAATTGAGTCGTGACCGGACCCGACACATACATCAAAACAAGATCATCGAGGGGCCCAAGATATTGCTTTAATCCTCTTAGGGTAAAAGGAACAGATAAAGTTCGATTTATATGCTTGTACTAATTACTTGTTAAATCATACACAACAAGACCTTTCATTGCATCAAGTTACTGATTCGGTTTCGCACTAACAATGCACAACTAACTTGTAATAAACAACCCATTTATCTTGGTTTGAAGACTATACGATATTATCGTTTCACAATCACTCGTGATAAATTCCATGAAGTGATTCATATGGGCTTGGGTTTAATCCAATACTTATGTCTTAGTTCAAGAGCACTCATGAATGTTGCAGCAAACCTTTACCATGTCTAAATACTTTAAACAATCTACAATCCAATTCATGACAATCTAATCCCATAGCCAATTTCCAAAGTATGATAGGTTGTGGATGGTTTGAATAATCTTATTATTCTAGAAGTCAAAACATCCAAAATGAAACAATAGTTAACGAATGACACAAGATAGTACCTTTACTCATAAATAAACACTTTTTATTTAATCATCAAATGTCAATTACAATTTATCTATCACATGTTTCTAATCAACTAATATCCTCCTTCCGCCTAATACTTCTAACATGTTGTAAAAGCTTAACCCTAGTCAGTCCCTTCGTAAGGGGATTTGATGGGTTCTCCTCCGACGATACAGTATTTACTACGATAATTCCTTCTACTTGATGTCTTATGAAGTGATATTTTCTGAAGATATTCTTGGATTTGCAATGATCCCTTGTTTTCTTGGTTAATGCGACTGCACTCTCGTTGTCACAAAAACTCTCCATAAGCTCCTTTATAGCTGGTACAACTCTAAGGTAATTAACGATGCTGTAATTATGTTTTCAGTCCAAGAGACACCTTTGGAGCAAAAAGGAGTAAGGAGGAGCATTTAGAGACCAAAGGATGAAGAAAAAGGAAGTATAACATATCTACTTGGCGAGTCCATGCATATACTCGGCGAGTTCGTAAGAAGGTTCCTGAACAAAAGTCAAAAATCCTTGCCGTACACGGATTCCATGCAGCTACTCGGCGAGTCCACGACCTACTCGCCGAGTATCCCCTGTTTTGTGATAACTATAAATAAAGCCTCTTAATCCGAATTCAAGACTTTTATGGCTTCCGTGGAGAGAGAGAAACGATTGGAGAAACCCTTGAAGACCTGAAGAACCCTAGTCTTTGATCTTTTGAGCTTGGATGCGAATTAGGTTATATTTTCCACGTAATCTCGGATTGCATTATGTCTAGTTTGATCAAATTTGTTTTTAAGCCTGTTTTTCATGTAATCATGAGCTAAAACTCGGATAGCTTCTATTTAGGAAGAGCCTAAGTACTCTTATGGTTTAATTGATACTTTAGTTAATTGTTTATTGGTTAGTTCATTAAATTAAGTTTGTTAAAGAACCTTATGCATTGATTACACTACTTTCTGTTAATTGGAAGACAATTAAGCTGCATGAACATCTCTTAATTTTTAACCTCATATGTTTGTGTGACTACTTTATGATATGACTAGGAATAATGAACATGAAACTAGAATTAATAAGAGAATAGGTAAATTAATGTGTAAGCTTGTTTGAGAAACCAACAAACAAGAGGTTAATTGAATCACCCACTTGATTAACCAATTACAAAACTTATTTAATCAAAATAATTGAACTAGGGAATTAATTAGTTTAAACAATTGGCCTGTGTGAATTAATTAATTATCTAAGGGTTAGCATTAGTGAATATGAACCAAACCACTATTGTTGGTAGCCAATACCAATTAAAATATTACATTACTATAAAAATAACCATAGGAGTGAATTGGTTGGATCTAAACAGAAGCTCTTTAACAAAATTTGGTAAAATTTTTACTTGATAATTTGTAGTTAAAATTAGTGTTATATGTTTTGTTTAAGTTTCTAGTTTTGCAAAACTAGAGAAAAACCTTTACTCTTATTATTTGCTTAGTTAAAATTAGTTATTAGTTTAATTTCGTTCCCTGAGTTCGACACTCTACTAATTCATATATACCACTAAAAGACAGGTTCACTCCCTTTGTGTGCTAAATTTATAACTTAAAAGTAGGATTAAAACTAGTACATTAAACACACATCAAGTTTTTGGCGCCGTTGTCGGGGAATGGTTAAAAAATTAATCTAATTCCTAATTTTTTCGATCCTCTGTGTGAGTTTTCTGGCACAAAGTTAATTTATTACAGTCTAATAGTCAATAGTTAGGTTTTAGAATCTGTTTAAGTTTTTATTTTTAGCTTCGTTTTTTTTTAAAATACTGAGCTACTCGCCGAGTGCATTCGCACCTACTCGGCGAGTAGCGTGCTATTTTACGTTTATTTCTCTGTTTTGTTAAGTTGCATTTTTTTGTTCTTTTTACATGTTTATCTTGTTTTATTTCAGGACATTCATGACCAGAGGATCAAAGACTCCGCTGGTGCATCCGTTTGAAGACCAGGAATCCGCATTGAGAAACAACAGAGGAAAGGATGTGGAGAGCTAAAATACACCTAAGAAGTCACCTTTGTCTAACTTGAAGACTATTTTTGGTAAGAAAAAGAGTAGCAAATCAGAAGCATCCAGCGCATCTTTAGCAAGCGAAGACCCAATCGAGGAAGGCACCGAGTACGACACCGAGGAGGAAGAAGAACCTACATACGGGCACGACTCCGATTCCGGCGACGAGTTAGCTCTTCCCATGGCTAACATTGATGAAATTTCCATGGGAGAGGGGAAGAAGAGGATCTGCGATGACACCGGCCTGGGACTTGTGCAACCCGCAATTCCTGCTACTGCTACTTTCAAGCTAAAGGGCCACATACTCGCTTAGCTAAAGGAAATTTCTTTCTATGGAAAATACCATGAAGATTCCTACAACCACTTGGATGAAGTCAATGATGTAGCTAATTACTTTAATGTTCCAAATGTGCCTCGCGAGACTCAGCTACTTCGCATGCTCCCAGTGATATTCAAAGGTGCTGCAAAAGACTGGCTCAACTCACTCCCTCCCGGGTCAGTCACCACATGGGCCAAGATGAAAGAAGAATTTGTTGATCACTTTTTCCCACCTTCCAAAATAGCCAAGTTGAAGAAGTCCATTGCTAACTTTGAACAACAAGCTGGAGAGTCGCTATATGAAGCTTGGGAGAGGTACAAGATCCAGCTAAGGAATTGGTTGCACCATGACCTTAATAGCCAACAAGAAGTCTCCATCTTCTATGATGGAGTCAATGTCACAACCAGGCAGTTAATTGACTCGCGAGGCCCGCTCACAAAGCAGCCACCCTCGGTGATCAAGAAATTGACTGAAGAATTCTCTAAGCATTCTAGAGAATACCATAATCCAAGAAATGATGTTACTAGGGGAGCCGCATATGCAGCTACTGAAGACTTGTCAGCGATCATGGCTATGCTGAAAACCATGGATAAAAGGATGGATAAAATGGATCACACGATCCATGTTAGTCGGGTGGGTTGTGAAAATTGTAATGGGCCTCATCTTACTAGAGACTACAACTTGGATGAAAATGGCAACAAAAAGGTGTAAGTGTGTTACTCGAGTGGGGACCGTTATGATGAAGACTGGCGCAAACCGAAGAAGGAGCGGCTCCCTTATGACGAGTACAAGTAGGCTAAGGAGGAGAAGTACAAGAAAAAAAGAAAGGGTTTTCACCAAAAGGAGGAACCGGCACAAGAAAGGAAACCAAGTTTAGAAGAGATGTTCACCAAATTTGTAGCTGCTTTAGAAAAGAGACACAATGATCATGATGCTACAGTTCAAGAAACAAAAACCATACTTAGAAATCAGCAAGTGTCTATCCACAACATTGAAATGCAGCTTGGGCAACTTGCCCAACAAATCAACCAAAGATCATCCAACGAAGTCCCTAGTAAGATCAAAAACAACCCACGAGGCGAACACATAAACATTGTCACAACAAGAAGTGGGAAGATAATCACTCCTTTAGCACCCATTCAGCATGAAGCACACAAAGATTTGCACTAGGAGGACACAGAAAAACAGGACCAAGAAAAAATTATGCATGACACAGCTGCTACTCGCCGAGTCCAGAATATGGACTCGATGAGTCCATTGCAAAATTTGCAGGAAAAAGTTTCTGAAAAGCCATTTCAGCCTCCAATGCCTTACCCAGCTAGAGTTAAGAGGGAAAAGCAAGAAGAGGAGTACCAGAAGTTCCATAATCACATCAAAGCTTTGCAAATCAACATACCCTTCATCAAGGCAGTCGCTCAAATGCCAAAATATGCAAAGTTCCTCAAAGAGCTTCTCACAAATAGAAGGAAGATGGAGGAGGTGAAAGAAGTTATTCTGAATGAAAACTGCTCGGCCGTCATGTTAAACAAATTACCAAAGAAGAAAGGTGATCCTAGGAAGCTTGACTTTGCCTTGCCAATTTGGAAACTTAGCCACCATCCATGCATTGGCTAATTCGGGAGCAAGTGTGAACCTCATGCCCTACTCATTCTTTAAGAAATTGGATCTTCCGGAACCAAGGCCAATTCGCATGGCAATCCACTTGGAAAACAAGACTTTCACATTTCCAAGAGGAATATGTGAAGACTTGTTGGTTAAGGTGGACAAGTTTGTATTTCCTGCAGATTTCATAATTCTAGACATGGAGATGGATCCTCAAGTCTTGATCATTCGGCAAGTGCTATAGTGGACATGAGAGACTCGAAGCTTACCTTACGGGTAGGAGAAGACTCAGTCACCTTCAGGGTTGATCAAGCTATGAAGCATGCGAGGAATAGTGATGACATGGTGTTCTCAATAGATATGTTTGATGAGTTGATGGAAGAATGCGATAATGAAGATTCCAACAAGTCCACTGTCTTTGATGAAGAATTCAATGCTGAAAAAGACCTAATGGAGATCGAGAGGCTGCTGGAAGAAGCGGAATATGAAGACCTAATAAAGCAGTCTGATGCAGCTACTCGGCGAGTAGGGCCGATCTACTTGTCGAGTTCAAGGGCAGAAAGGATAGAAGTCGTCAATTCAGCATCACACTCGTCGAGTAGCCTTCATGTACTCGGTGAGTCCAACATGCAGAACCCAAAAACCAAGCTAAAAATGTTACCAGATCACTTAGTGTATGCTTTCCTTGAAGATGGCCATCAAAATCCAGTTATAATAGCCTCTGACCTATCCAATTCTGAAAAAGAAGCAATAGTTCAACTATTAAAGAAGCGTAAAAGGGTCATAGCATGGATCATTACCGACATCAAGGGAATAAGTCCCTCCTATTGTTCACACAAGATTAACCTAGAAAAAGCAGCCAAGTAAGTTGTACAACACCAGAGAAGATTCAACCCGAACATGCAATTAGTGGTCAAGAAAGATGTAGTTAAGCTCTTAGATGCGGGGATCATTTACTCTATTTCCGACAGTCCGTGGGTTAGTCCGGTCCAAGTGGTGCCCAAGAAAGGAGGAACGATGGTCATAACCAACGAGAAGAATGAGCTTATTCCGACACGAACTGTAACCGGTTGGAGAGTTTACATCGATTATCGAAAGTTAAAAGATGCCACTCGTAAAGACCATTTTCCTTTACCTTTTATTGATCAAATGTTAGAACAATTATCAGGCCATAGTTTTTATTGTTTCTTGGACGGCTTTTCGGGTTATTTCCAAATAGCCATAGACCCGATGGACCAAGAAAAGACCACTTTCAGTTTCCCAAGTGGGACTTTCGCTTACCGACGCATGCCCTTTCGGTATGCAATGCACCCGTGACATTTTAACGGTGCATGACAGCCATATTCCACGACATGGTGGAAAAATTCATGGAAGTCTTTATGGATGATTTTTCTGTTTTTGGATCTTCCTTCCATGATTGTCTCACTAACTTTGATTTGACGCTTGCTAGGTGTGAAAATACCGACTTAGTTCTAAATTGGTATAAATGTCAGTTTATGGTGAAGGAGAGTATAGTTCTAGGCCACAAGGTTTCCAAATATGGAATTAAAGTAGATCGTGTAACAGCCCGGATTTCCAAGTATCTTTTATTCATATATTTTTGGTGTTTTGTGAGGGGACTCGACGAGTTGTAGGTCAAACTCGCCGAGTAGGGTCGCGGTTCTGGACGCGGGTTCGGGCCTGGACTCGGCGAGTCCAAGGAATGGACTTGGCGAGTCCAAGGAATGGACTCGGCGAGTCCGTGCTGTTTAATGAAACCCTAATTTCCCGGTCCTAAGCCTTATTTAAAGGACCTTATGGCCCTTCATTGCGGCTACCTTGATCCTTGAGAGCACCAAAGCAGCTAAGGGTTCCTGTGAGTGAGATAATAGGCCATTTTTCACCAAATTTGTGCGTATTTGCAAGAAAGGAAGGGGAATGTCAAACTAAAAGAGTTGGGGAGCTTGGATCTACTTCCATTTCGCCAGGGGAAGCTTTTTGAGGTATCTTTCAGAGCTAATTTCGGTATTTTTTTTATACGATCAAATCTAGGGTTTCTTCTTGCCTTGTTTGCTTTGTAATTGAAGTGTGAGAGGTCCCATGGGGATATGGTACATAGATCTGGACCTTAGCAGGTCCAGAAAGTCCATAATGCTATGATTTATGTCCTTCCTTTTGGGTTGGAGACTAGGGTTGCCATCTTAGAGGTCATTTCTCCAAAAAGAGCCTTGTAGGTGTTGTGTGGTAGCCAAGACTGTGACTTTACGTGATGAATGAGCTTAGGAGGGCCAGATCTATGAGTGGAAGGAGCGGATCTGACCTCAGAAGCAAGATTGAG
Source organism: Lactuca saligna (assembly GCF_052625555.1). Classification (NCBI taxonomy): domain Eukaryota; kingdom Viridiplantae; phylum Streptophyta; class Magnoliopsida; order Asterales; family Asteraceae; genus Lactuca; species Lactuca saligna. The sequence goes on along the minus strand of NC_136420.1, from coordinate 228,032,317 downwards.
TTGATGCATGGCATGGACTCGCGAGTCTGAAGAACAGACTCAGCGAGTAGCATGAAGATTATCTTTAACCACTCAGTGAGAGGTCCTGCCGAGTTATGGTTGACTCAAGTGAGTCATGGAGAGTTAGAGAGGGTTGCCAGGTGGACTGAGTCGAGCTGGAACTCGGCGAGTTGTCCTTGCGACTCGGCGAGTTGAGTCGCGGTGGCCCCGCGATTCCTGCTAGGTGGAACTCGTCGAGTCAGGGGAGTACTCGACGTGTCAAAAGAGAATCCTAGAGAGTTGGTGAAAACGTTTATACTCTCCGAGTCGCTCTAGTGCACTCGCCGAGTCCGGTCAAAGTTGACCGTTGACCGTTGACCAGAGTTGACCAGTGTTGACTTGATAGGGGTAGTCAACCTTAGTGGTAAAAGTACTAATTAGAGATATATGATGTTATAGGAGGATTATAGCTCGGGGGATCGAGCACGAGTGATTTCCAGGATTCGCGAGTTATCAAGATATACAGGGTGAGTCTTCTCACTATACTGCACCCGGAAGGGTTTGACTGTGTGACCGGAAGGTCGAATATGATATGAGATATATGCATCATGTGTGATAAGTTAATCGTTATATATGCCATGTATGATATGCTTGATATGGGCTGGAAGGCATTATGTTATGGGCCGGAAGGCGAATATGTTATGGGCCGGAAGGCGTTGTAATATGGACCGTAAGGTTGACGTGGGTAGGACCGGAAGGTTTACCGAGTCGGGACGGAAGTCCCCTGAGACACATGGACCGGAAGGTCAGGACCTGGAAAGGCGTATGTGCGTAGGTTGTATTTTGGGGAACTCACTAAGCAATTATGCTTACAGATGTTGTGTTATGTGTTTCAGGTACTAACGAGGACCGTGGGAAGTCGCCGGCGTGATCGTACACATTATCGCGGAAAACTATTTTATGATCTTTGTGATGTATTCGGTTGTGACAATATTGTTTACGTTTGAATTTAAAATATTAATCGATGTTTTGATGTTTGCAAAAATGAGAAATTGGTTTTAAAATTTACGTCGTTACAGATCGGGAAAAGATTGACACCATTGCCAAATTACCTCCCCCAACTAATGTAAAAGGCATTCGAAGTTTCCTTGGACACGCGGGTTTTTACCGGTGTTTCATAAAAGATTCTTCTAAAATAACTAGACCTCTAACACAATTGCTTTAAAAAGATGCACCTTTCGATTTTAGTAAAGAATGTTTAGAGGCTTTTGAACTCTTGAAAGTGAAATTGACTAATGCCCCAATCATTATTGCCCCAAATTGGGAGTTACCATTTGAAATCATGTGTGATGCTAGTGATTTTGCCTTAGGAGCTGTCCTTGGTCAAAGGGTTCATAAGCACTTTCGACCCATATATTATGCAAGCAAAACTCTAAATTTGGCCCAAGAGAATTACACCACCACTGAAAAAGAATTATTAGTTGTGGTGTATGCCTTTGATAAATCTGCCCTTATTTAGTTTTATCTAAAACAACTATTTTCACTCACCATTCTGCTATTAAGTATTTGTTTGCCAAGCAGGATGCCAAGCTAAGACTGATCCGATGGGTTCTACTTCTTCAAAAATTCGGGATTGAGATACGCGACAAGAAGGGAATGGAGAATGTAGCAGCCGACCACTTATCGAGGCTTGAAAACCCGCAATTGTAAGAAGATAGACTTGGAGAAGACTTCCCGGACGAATACATTATTGTAACTACCGGAGAAGAGCCATGGTTCGCGGACATAACTATTATTTAGCTATCAAATAGATCAAAGAAGAAATTTTTTTCAGAAATTAAATATTACTTTTGGGATGAGCAGTTTCTTTTCTGAAGTTGCATGGACGGAATCATACGACGATGTGCGTTCGGGAATGAAAGTCGACAAATCTTGGAGCATTGTCATAGCGAGACCACTGGTGGACATCATGGAGAACACTACACTACAAAGAAGGTCTTTGATATTGGGTTTTATTGGCCCACAATTTTCAAGGATGCAGCCCAATTTGTCAAAGAATGTGTTGCATGTCAAAGAGCGGGAAACATTTCATCCCGAAATGAAATGCCACAACAAAGTATTCAAGTGTGTGAGGTGATTGATGTTTGGGGGATAGATTTCATGGGACCATTTTGTGACAACTGGCAATTCAGGTCATTCTCGGACTCATGCATCTTTATAAAAATCATTCATGCACAACATGCCATGGCCTAGTAGTATAAATTAGGTCAAAATCTTGCATAAACTAGAATCCAACTAAGACCTAGGGCTAATATACTTGACACTTACGATTCTAAGAAGTTGCTTAACTACAATAGGAAATGCCAATGCTATAATTAGAATGAAACTTCAAGCTTTGTTATAATTGAAAAAGGGTATAAAACCCTAAAAACAAATTAAAATATTCTAATTATATTTCATTATGATGATGAATATCAAACAATATTCCAAAAACCCTAAAGAGCCAAAAATCCAAATTTATAAATCATAAAGCTTAAAAACTTTATAAAATTTGGCTATAAACTTTCTAATATCAAATTTTTATTAATCAAATTATGGATTATAATTAATGAAATAGAAATTAAATTATCATGCAATAATCATAATTTATTAGTTAAAAATAAGATTTTTAAATAAATCAAGAATTGCTTAATAAACACTTTTATAAAAATTAGGGTTTTTATAAAAATGTTGGAGGGAATTTTATAAAATTTGAATTTAGGAGAGAGGAGGCCTAATGCATGAAAGAGCCGGCCATTATCCCTTCCCATGCCCTCTCTCTTCCCAAAACTCAATCATTAAGCTCATTCCCTCACACTTCCTCTTCTCTCTTCACTCTCTCACACTCCACCCTCCTAACTCACAAACTCTCTTCCTCTCTCTCTCTAACCCACGAAAATCCTACCTTTCTCTGCCATAATTTCTAGATTTAGGAGACCTTGAAGTGTTCTTTCTTCTCTCAAGATCAAAACCAAGGTAAACAACACAATCCTCTATCATAGTTTCATGATTTTACTTCCTCTTCTTCATAGTTTTCTCTTCTTTTCGGATTCTATGCCTTTCCATGGCTAGAAATCCTTATTATTCCCTTGTGGTTTGTAGATTCTCACCATAACACAATGCATGTGTTTGAGATGGTGGAAAATCCTGGATCAAAACCATGCAAAGAGTGAAAAAGATGCACATATGTTCATGTGACTTCAAAACCGATTATTACATCTTCTTCTCCATTTCTTTTGTGTTCTTGCATGATCAAAAGCATTTAAACCATTTCTAGTACATCTTGGATTCTCATTCACTCCATGCAAGTGTGAACCTCATGCCCTACTCATTCTTTAAGAAATTGGATCTTCCGGAACCAAGGCCAATTCGCATGGCAATCCACTTGGAAAACAAGACTGTCACATTTCCAAGAGGAATATGTGAAGACTTGTTGGTTAAGGTGGACAAGTTTGTATTTCCTGCAGATTTCATAATTCTAGACATGGAGGTGGATCCTCAAGTCTTGATCATTTGGCAAGTGCTATAGTGGACATGAGAGACTCGAAGCTTACCTTACGGGTAGGAGAAGACTCAGTCACCTTCAGGGTTGATCAAGCTATGAAGCATGCGAGGAATAGTGATGACATGGTGTTCTCAATAGATATGTTTGATGAGTTGATGGAAGAATGCGATAATGAAGATTCCAACAAGTCCACTGTCTTTGATGAAGAATTCGATGCTGAAAAAGACCTAATGGAGATCGAGAGGCTGCTGGAAGAAGCGGAATATGAAGACCTAATAAAGCAGTCTGATGCAGCTACTCGGCGAGTAGGGCCGATCTACTTGTCGAGTTCAAGGGCAGAAAGGATAGAAGTCGTCAATTCAGCATCACACTCGTCGAGTAGCCTTCATCTACTCGGTGAGTCCAACATGCAGAACCCAAAAACCAAGCTAAAAATGTTACCAGATCACCTAGTGTATGCTTTCCTTGAAGATGGCCATCAAAATCCAGTTATAATAGCCTCTGACCTATCCAATTCTGAAAAAGAAGCACTAGTTCAACTATTAAAGAAGCGTAAAAGGGTCATAGCATGGATCATTACCGACATCAAGGGAATAAGTCCCTCCTATTGTTCACACAAGATTAACCTGGAAAAAGCAGCCAAGTCAGTTGTACAACACCAGAGAAGATTAAACCCGAACATGCAATTAGTGGTCAAGAAAGATGTAGTTAAGCTCTTAGATGCGGGGATCATTTACTCTATTTCCGACAGTCCGTGGGTTAGTCCGGTCCAAGTGGTGCCCAAGAAAGGAGGAACGATGGTCATAACCAACGAGAAGAATGAGCTTATTCCGACACGAACTGTAACCGGTTGGAGAGTGTGCATCGATTATCGAAAGTTAAAGGATGCCACTCGTAAAGACCATTTTCCTTTACCTTTTATTGATCAAATGTTAGAACAATTATCAGGCCATAGTTTTTATTGTTTCTTGGACGGCTTTTCGGGTTATTTCCAAATAGCCATAGACCCGATGGACCAAGAAAAGACCACTTTCAGTTTCCCAAGTGGGACTTTCGCTTACCGACGCATGCCCTTTCGGTATGCAATGCACCCGTGACATTTTAACGGTGCATGACAGCCATATTCCACGACATGGTGGAAAAATTCATGGAAGTCTTTATGGATGATTTTTCTGTTTTTGGATCTTCCTTCCATGATTGTCTCACTAACCTTGATTTGATGCTTGCTAGGTGTGAAAATACCGACTTAGTTCTAAATTGGTATAAATGTCAGTTTATGGTGAAGGAGAGTATAGTTCTAGGCCACAAGGTTTCCAAATATGGAATTAAAGTGGATCGTGTAACAGCCCGGATTTCCAAGTATCTTTTATTCATATATTTTTGGTGTTTTGTGAGGGGACTCGACGAGTTGTAGGTCAAACTCGCCGAGTAGGGTCGCGGTTCTGGATGCGGGTTCGCGCCTGGACTCGGCGAGTCCAAGGAATAGACTCGGCGAGTCCGCGTTGTTTAATGAAACCCTAATTTCCCGGTCCTAAGCCCTATTTAAAGGACCTTATGGCCCTTCATTGCGGCTACCTTGATCCTTGAGAACACCAAAGCAGCTAAGGGTTCTTGTGAGTGAGATAAGAGGCCATTTTTCACCAAATTTGTGTGTATTTGCAAGAAAGGAAGGGGAAAGTCAAACTAAAAGAGTTGGGGAGCTTGGATCTACTTCCATTTCGCCAGGGGAAGCTTTTTGAGGTATCTTTCAGAGCTAATTTCCGTATTTTTTTTATATGGTCAAATCTAGGGTTTCTTCTTGCCTTGTTTGCTTTGTAATTGAAGTGTGAGAGGTCCCATGGGGATATGGTACCTAGATCTGGACCTTAGCAGGTCCAGAAAGTCCATAATGTTATGATTTATGTCCTTCCTTTTGGGTTGGAGACTAGGGTTGCCATCTTAGAGGTCATTTCTCCAAAAAGAGCCTTGTAGGTGTTGCGTGGTAGCCAAGACTGTGACTTTACGTGATGAATGAGCTTAGGAGGGCCAGATCTATGAGTGGATGGAGCGGATCTGACCTTAGAAGCAAGATTGAGTTGATGCATGGCATAGACTCGCGAGTCTGAAGAACAGACTCCGCGAGTAGCATGAAGATTGTCTTTAACCACTCAGTGAGAGGTCCTCCCGAGTTATGGTTGACTCAAGTGAGTCATGGAGAGTTAGAGAGGGTTGCCAGGTGGACTGAGTCGAGCTGGATCTCGCCGAGTTGTCCTTGCGACTCGGCGAGTTGAGTCGCGGTGGCCCCGCGATTCCTGCTAGGTGGAACTCGTCGAGTCAGGGGAGTACTCGACGTGTCAAAAGAGAATCCTAGAGAGTTGGTGAAAACGTTTATACTCTCCGAGTCGCTCTAGTGCACTCGCCGAGTCCGGTCAAAGTTGACTGTTGACCGTTGACCAGAGTTGACCAGTGTTGACTTGATAGGGGTAGTCAACCTTAGTGGTAAAAGTACTAATTAGAGATATATGATGTTATAGGAGGATTATAGCTCGGGGGATCGAGCACGAGTGATTTCCAGGATTCGCGAATTATCAAGATATACGGGGTGAGTCTTCTCACTATACTGCACCCGGAAGGGTTTGACTGTGTGACCGGAAGGTCGAATATGATATGAGATATATACATCATGTGTGATAAGTTAATCGTTATATATGCCATGTATGATATGCTTGATATGGGCTGGAAGGCATTATGTTATGGGCCGGAAGGCGAATATGTTATGGGCCGGAAGGCGTTGTAATATGGACCGTAGGGTTGACGTGGGTAGGACCGAAAGGTTTACCGAGTCGCGACGGAAGTCCGCTGAGACACATGGACCGGAAGGTCAGGGCCTGGAAAGGCGTATGTGCGTAGGTTGTATTTTGGGGAACTCACTAAGCAATTATGCTTACAGATGTTGTGTTATGTGTTTCAGGTACTAGCGAGGACCGTGGAAAGGCGCCGGCGTGATCGTACACATTATCGGGGAAAACTATTTTATGATCTTTGTGATGTATTCGGTTGTGACAATATTGTTTACGTTTGAATTTAAAATATTAATCGATGTTTTGATGTTTGCAAAAATGAGAAATTGGTTTTAAAATTTACGTCGTTACAGATCGGGAAAAGATTGACACCATTGCCTAATTTCCTCCCCCAACTAATGTAAAGGGCATTCGAAGTTTCCTTGGACACGCGGGTTTTTACCGATGTTTCATAAAAGATTCTTCTAAAATAACTAGACCTCTAACACAATTGATTTAAAAAGATGCACCTTTCGATTTTACTAAAGAATGTTTAGAGGCTTTTGAACTCTTGAAAGTGAAATTGACTAATGCCCCAATCATTATTGCCCCAAATTGGGAGTTACCATTTGAAATCATGTGTGATGCTAGTGATTTTGCCTTAGGAGCTGTCCTTGGTCAAAGGGTTCATAAGCACTTTCGACCCATATATTATGCAAGCAAAACTCTAAATTTGGCCCAAGAGAATTACACCACCACTGAAAAAGAATTATTAGTTGTGGTGTATGCCTTTGATAAATCTGCCCTTATTTAGTTTTATCTAAAACAACTATTTTCACTGACCATTCTGCTATTAAGTATTTGTTTGCCAAGCAGGATGCCAAGCTGAGACTGATCCGATGGGTTCTACTTCTTCAAAAATTCGGGATTGAGATACGCGACAAGAAGGGAATGGAGAATGTAGCAGCCGACCACTTATCGAGGCTTGAAAACCCGCAATTGCAAGAAGATAGACTTGGAGATGACTTCCTGGACGAATACATTATTGTAACTACCGGAGAAGAGCCATGGTTCGCGGACATAACTATTATTTAGCTATCAAGTACATCAAAGAAGAAATTTTTTTCAGAAATTAAATATTACTTTTGGGATGAGCCTTATCTTTTCCGAAGTTGCATGGACGGAATCATACGACGATGTGCGTTCGGGAATGAAAGTCGCCAAATCTTGGAACATTGTCATAGCGAGACCACTAGTGGACATCATGGAGAACACTACACTACAAAGAAGGTCTTTGATATTGGGTTTTATTGGCCCACAATTTTCAAGGATGCAGCCCAATTTGTCAAAGAATGTGTTGCATGTCAAAGAGCGGGAAACATTTCATCCCGAAATGAAATGCCACAACAAAGTATTCAAGTGTGTGAGGTGATTGATGTTTGGGGGATAGATTTCATGGGACCATTTTGTGACAACTGTCAATTCAGGTCATTCTCGGACTCATGCATCTTTATAAAAATCATTCATGGACAACATGCCATGGCCTAGTAGTATAAAGGCATGCATGATCAAAAGCATTTAAACCATTTCTAGTACATCTTGGATTCTCATTCACTCCATGCATGTGCAAGAAATCGGACCTTAACAAAGGCATGCATGATGTTCTTGTCAAAATATCCTAAGAATGCACTCAAAGCAAACATGCAATCTACCAGATTACTTTGTTCAACTTTGAACGACCATAACTCGGTCATTACTTAACAAGTAATGATATTATTTTTGTATTTCATAGTTGCACGAGATAACTTTCAAACCCAACTGGTCTCACTGTAAAATATTAAATATCCGATTTTTGGCAATTTTTACAAAATGGTTGCGCAAACAGCTCTTTTTCTGTGATCACCATTTTTGCCTTGCATGACCAATGGCCTTAAACCTAACCATAAATCTGGGGAAAAATACTTTAGAAACTTAACACATCCAGTGAATGATGGCTGAAATTTCATCGCTTAAAACCCCAGTGAATGGGCTACACAAATTCATGAACTTCAGCCACATTTACATCTCATGCACCATTGCATGCAACATTTCTTAACTTGTTTGGGTTCAATACCCCTATTACCCTTCTGAATATATTTTGAACATTTTTCCTTTTGAAATCCATCACATGAGTGTGATAATCTGTAAAATACCAAAAGCTTTTATTATTTCTTTGATTTATTAAAATTATTGTTACAAACCAAGGGCATAAATCACGTAAAATACTTCCAGAGGTCTATAAATCCGGAATAAATTCATGGATGACCCTTATGGTGAATAATGACCCCTCACTAAATTTCATCAATTTTTGTTGTTGTTTGGTAAAATTTCCGATTTTCTTTTGTTCGGATATAATAAATCACAAAACCACTTTAGAGAGTGTGAAAATTGTATCTAACAATTTTCTCATACCTTTCCTGTGATGGGTGACTCAGAAAAATAATTTCAACATTTTTCATCATGCGTTACTATTTTTCCCAATTTTTGGTAATTATAATGGTCTAAAAATAGGAAAAATAGTTCTGATTATCCAAAATTCCTGAAAATTTACCAAAACATCATGTTGTACAGTATGAGGTTACATAAACATTTTGAGGATTTTTCTCCACTGTAAACTATTTTTCTCTTAATTTCTAAAGTTAATTACACTTAAATACACTTAAATACACAAAAGTACCCAAAACCGGATTATACAATATGAAAACCACTTTTGGTATTTTTCCCTGGTTATTTATACTATAAATGATGTTACAAAAAATTTTGGTAATTTATTTTAACTGCTTAATATTATTTCTTCAATTAATGATTATTTAAAGGAATAAAACAAGGAAATATAGAAATACCAACTGAAAAATATCTTTTATATTTTTCCCAGTCTAGTTATGTATAATAACAGCTAAATAAAGAGTTTCGGTAATTTTGGAAACTGTTTTCTATTTATTTCAATTTTTATTGGAATAAATGCTCAAAAATCATAAAATATAATTAAACATCTTGGAAATCTATTTTTATATTTTTGCCAGCTTAGTATTGTGTAATAACAGTTAAATAAAAACTTTGAGAATTTTTATCCTTTGTATGCTATTTTTCGTGAATTTATGTTGTTATAATGACTTAAAAATTTGGAAAATTTATATTACAAAGTTGTAATTAATCACACGACTTGTAGAATTTCATTATTTCAGAAAAAGTGTAACCAATTAATATAAAATTCAATACTAAAACATAAATTGGCATTTCACGATATGTAGAGTTTAGTATATTAGCATTAGATTTCGACATGGAAACTCACTAGTGTGTGTTTGATGCCGTAGGATCCCGGTAGTAAGACGTTGGTGCATTTCAAAGTACCACTTGTGCCTACACGAAACATTGTGAGTATTCACACACTCCCCTATTTTCAGTTTTTATGTTTTGGGGTGGAAAAGCATGTCCAGAAAAACTATTGTTTGCATGTTGTATTTAAATTGATGATTATGAAACATGATTGCTATTGTATTGCTATGTTTCTTTATGTATGTCTATGCAACACGGAACATGAGAACTTATCGTACTAAGGCCCTTCCCTTATCTCTAACCATTAACTCTTTGAGCCAATGGTCATTATGGACAGTGCTATTAGGAATTGGCAATTCCTCACTCGCCCTATTGCTGGAGTGCATGATACCATATTCATCTATGGAACGATAAGCATAGATCTCGATAGGGCTTCAGTCATAGGTTTGGTTGAGACTCATTGTTTTCTCATACACATACAAACTCGTTTCTCGTTATAGCATTAAACTTGTATTCATTAATAGCAATCGACTTTGTTTCTCATTAAAGCAATGTACTTGTATTCACGAAAAACCTCATTTCAAGCTCGACTTATAAACTTGTGAACTCACCAACTACTTTCATAGTTGACGCTCGTTTTACATGCATTTTCAGGAAATAATTAGTAAGTGGATATAAAGATTCATCATCATAGAGCATGCTGCATCGTGTTGAAGTTAATTATGAAGTTATCTTTGAACAATGATATTTTGGAAAAACTTGTATTTTGTTTCTTTTGAAGCTACGGGTTGTAAACTTTTAAATACTGCTACTGTGATATATCTTTATCTTTTGCAATGAAACCGTTATCGCTGTCATATCTTGCGTTTCCGCTTTAGCGGGGTGTGACACATTTCCCATGTCAAAAGGAAACAAATACATATTAGTGGCAGTGGATTACATATCTAAATGGGCGGAGGCACAAGCATTACCCACTAATGATGCTCGGGTGGTGGTGCAATTTTTAAAGAAACTATTCTCAAGATTTGGAGTCCCAAATGCCCTTATAATTGACCGAGGCACTTATTTTGTCAATGATCAGCTAGAGAAGGTGTTAAGGAAATATGGGGTAACTCATAAATTCTCTACATCGTATCATCCACAAACAAGTGGGCAAACCGAAGTGACTGATAGAGCCTTGAAGAGAAACTTGGAAAGATCGGTGGGGGGCAACCGGAAAGAGTGGCCGGACAAGCTAGATGATGCACTTTGGGCCTTCCGAACAACTTTCAAAACACCTATTGGTACTACACCATATATGCTAGTTTATGGAAAGCAATCTCATTTACCAGTGGAGATTGAGCATAAAGCTTTTTGGGCTTTAAAAATGTGTAACTTCAATATCGTGGAGCTCAAGAACAACCGGTTGATGCAAATGAATGCTCTTGAAGAACTTAGACATGATGCTTACACTAGTTCTTTAATCTATAAGGAGAAGACCAAAAGTTGGCATGAGAAGAGGATCAAGAGTAATAAAGAGTTTCATGAAGGGCAAAAGGTGGTGCTTTTTAATTCAAGACTAAAACTTTTTCCTGGCAAACTCAAGTCAAGATGGGATGGTCCTTTTCTAGTAAAGAAAGTGTTTCCACATGGTGCTATAGATTTAATATCAAAAGATGGTACCCCTTTCAAGGTAAATGGACATACAATGAAAAAGTATGAAGAAGGAGTTCCAAGGAATGAAGTCATAGAAGAAGGGTTGCTGCTGGAGGGAATGGCAGAAACGTAGCATGGGAGGAGTCCAGCTAATGAGTCTTTCTAAAGAAGCGCTTCCGGGAGGCAACCTGCGTTTAGAGTTTGCATTTCTTTTCCCTTTATTTCTTTTAAAATTCTGAGGTATTGTTTTATTTTCATTCTTCCTCTGAAAATATGTTTTCAATGATTGCTTGAGGGCAAGCAATGCATAGAGTGTGGGGTGCTGTGTTAAAAAAATCAAAAAAATTAAAGTTTTTTTCAATCTGCAAGGCTTACTCGCCGAGTTCATACGCATACTCGACGAGTATACCTTAAAAAGCCCTTAAACTCGCGAATACATGGACCTACTCGATGAGTAGGACTTTTCTACTCGGCGAGTAGAAAACTTACACAGGTGGTTTATAATCTGTAAATAAGGGTTTTCACCATTTTAAACACTAACCATAAACTCGTCGTGCACACAGCAACTCTCAAGCCATTTCTTTCTTTCTTTGTTGAATCTACATCCTTGAAGCAAAAAAGGTACGATTTTTTGCCTCAAGACTTGTAAAGGTTAAAACTTTATCAAATTTTAGCCCTTATTTCACCCAAAAATTGGATTTAGGGTTTCTTCCATTTTTAGGGTTTTGAATTTCGTATGAATTAAGAGGTTTTAGGAAAACTTTCTTTTGGATTTGTGTTTTATAGACATAGTATAGCAAACCCCAATAAAAAATTTGATGTTTTTATGGACCTACGATGGTTCGAGGGTAATCTATCCCGAAGTTCTTCCTACTCGCCGAGTAGTTCTTGAACTCAGCGAGTAGGTGCTTTTACAGGCCTGCATTATTGAAATTTAATTGTTGGGTGTTGTTTGTTTGTGCTCTCTTGATGTTATTTTTCAGGAACCATGTCCAAAAGAGGCCAAACTTCACGTGGAGGAAGCCATCAAGACATCTCGTGGCTTTCTTTCCGCCAAATCACTTCTAAATCTTCACAAGCACTCGCTAAAAATAGGCTGGAGGCATTGAAGCAGAAGGAGATCCACCTTCCTAATGCCATAAACTGGGAATGGTTGGGAACAGTGGGGTTGGAGGAGGAATTAACACCATACTTGATAAAGGCTTGTGATGTGGGAGATTCCACCATTATTTGTGATGGATGGCTGCAATTGTTCAAAATTCAAGAACCGGTCTACGTGGAATTGTGTTGGGATTTCTTTGCTACCATTTCATTCTGAGGTGGTACTGAGTATTACAATCCCAATACTATTTCTTTTTCACTCGGTGGGGAGCTTCGACAAAGCAGCATAGCTGAGCTTTCATGGAGAATTAGTACTTATGACCAAAGTACCATGGTAAATGAAGACTTTGAGAGCTTTTTGGAGCAAAAACACAAAGACATTCCTGAAGAGGTTGTTGCTTCCACTTGGTGGAATACTATTGCCAACCGAGTGTATATATCTTCCGCGTAGGAGGGCCATATCCGTTCACCGGTTCACCGTCTTATTCACCGCCTTATTGCCAGCACAATCAACATGCGGAAAGACGATGATAAAGTCCTGACACTTGACATCTTCTATCTTTGGAGCACTATCACTCCCGATGTTTTCTGCAACCTTCCTTACTGCCTAGCAAAGTATCTCGCGGACAGGGCAGTCAAAGATAAAGTGGCCTCCAAAATCAATGGAGGGATGTTCGTTACTAGACTCGGAAGATTATGCGGGATTTTGGATTTACAGGTCGCAAGGGCATTGACCGTCATTTTTCCCCCTCCTTTCAACACTACTTTATACAAGAGGGTGCGAATTGTGGAAAAATTTGGAGATTCATATGCCATTCCACATGAGGACGAGGCGGTGATTCCCGAGGAGTTGGGGCGGCATGTGAGATAAAGAAGCGAAAGAGTCCGAGAAGACCCACCGGTTATTCTGGTGGAGGATGAAAATGACGGGTGGAATCAAGTTGAGTATCGTTGATACTTGGACGACATTGGGAGAGGTATATATTACAACAACCAATCATTTGAATACCTCTTCCAACAAATCAATATCGCACCGAGACCCGGACCCGGTTACCCTTATATTATGAGTTGGGAGGAGAGGAAGCACAGGAACAATGAAAAGGCAGGAAGTGGAGTTGGGGAGCTAATATGGACGAGTAGGATTGAGACTTGGTTGTTTTATTGTTTTTATTTGTTTTTATTGTGTTTGTTTTAAGACATTGTTAAGCTTGGATGATTGTTTTTTTTAGGATTTTTGTTTTGGTTGCTTTCACTCGTGGTTGCATTTTTTTCAGGTTTGAAGGTTAGGATGCATTTAGAGTCTTAAAAGGGTCAAGATACGAGTGAGGAGTGTTTTGAAAGAGAGTGCGACATTTTTCTAATTAAAGGTCGAGTCCGTTAGAGTCGGGAGTGATCCAGTGTGTTTTTGCTGAGAAATTTAGAAGAAAAGTCACTGGATTGTCCCTATGTAGCACCTTAGTCGAAGAAGTGAACAAACAGAAAGTTTTTCTCAAACCAGCACCTACTCGCCGAGTGCACATAGACTACTCGGTGAGTACATGGGTAAATACGATACAATACAAGTTGGCAGCAAACTCGTCGAGTACATGATACACTCGCCGAGTTTAATTACATTTTCCGACCCCCAGAGTTATTTTGGGCATATTAATGGAAGTGTTGTTCATCTTTTTCGTGAAGATTCACTTATGAAGGTTTCTAGAAGCTTAGTCCTATATAATCGAGTCGTTTGCAAGTCTACCACACGTGACATGACACCCAAGACATGGATGAGTTGTTCCCATGTCTAAAGTCATTCAAGAATGGAGTTTAAATTGAAGAAAACCACCTTCGCACCTGCTATCCCAGGGGAGTTTGTTCCAATTTCCTCTATATTATGTTTTTTTCATGCATAACATGCAATGGGGACATTGCATGAATTAAGTGTGGGGTGGGGAGTTGGTCACATCTTAATAAATTTAGAATTTTAATATCCTAATTTAGGCCTATTTTTTTTTTAAAAAAATTTCATGCCAAATACACTTAGGATTTAATTTAGATAAAATTTGGTAAGACATAGTTAGGATCCGATGTTAGAATTTTGTGAATGATTGCATGAAAACTCAAATGTTTAGTTGAGCCTATATACGTTCTAGTGCATTTGTGGCTTCCTTATTCCAGTGAAATCATGGGAAAAAAACACGACCTCGCTTAGTTTGAAGGATTCAATATGATTAGCATCGTGTACCAGAAATGTATCCAGGAAAATTATTATCTTTAGGCAATAAAGGTTGAAGTTGAGCGCCCCTGCTTAAGCATGTAGGGTTTTAAGTGAAGAAAAAAGTGATTACATGTAAAAAAAAAGAGAGAAAAAAATTACAAGAAAAGTGTGAAGAATTTTTGGAGCAGCAAAGTTAAATATGAAAGATCAAAGATCCGAAGAGCAAAATTCAAAAGTTGAAAATACCAAAAAAATCAAACAACAAGGTGGTGAATTCAAGGAAATTAAAGATCAAATGTCAAAGAAATGATGAATTCAAAAAGGGCTCCATAGTGGTATCCAAAAGTTATAATTTTTTCTAGATTATGTATGCTTGGGTTACTCAACCAAAAATACCTTGAGGTTAAGAGGTTTTCTAGGGATGGATTCGGAGGGATGCATAAAATGAGCATTGTTCGGAAAAAGTGGGTGAATGTTTATGAGGATTGTGAGTATTTGGAGTATGGGGGGTTATTAAGAAATTTTAGACACAAATGCATGCGTTGCGGTCTTGGCATAATGGATGGGATCGATTGGAGTTGTCCTATGCGATTCTATTGTGCTAAAATTTAGGTTTGCTTGGGGACAAGTAAAGGTCAAGTGTGGGGTATTTTGATATTTGCATAATTAGATATATGTTTAGCATATATTTTTATTCATTTTTAGCTAATTATATGCATAATATGGACAAAAGGTACTTAATGATGCTTAAATTATGTTTTCAATCCAAGAGACAGCTTTGGAGCAAAAAGGAGTAAAGAGGAGCAATTAGAGAACAAAGGATGAAGAAAAAGGAAGTATAACACATCTACTCCGCGAGTCCATGCATATACTCGGCGAGTTCGTAAGAAGGTTCCCGAAGAAAAGTCAAAAGTCCTTGTCGTACACAGATTCCATGCAGCTAGTCGGCGAGTCCACGACCTACTCGTCGAGTATCCCCTGTTTTGTGATAACTATAAATAAAGCCTCTTAATCCGAATTAAAGACTTTTATGGCTTCCGTGGAGAGAGAGCAACAATTGGAGAAACCCTTGAAGACCTGAAGAACCCTAGTCTTTGATCTTTTGAGCTTGGATGCGAATTAGGTTATATTTTCCATGTAATCTCGGATTGCATTATGTTTAGGTTGATCAAATTCGTTTTTAAGCCTGTTTTTCTTGTAATCATGAGCTAAAACTTGGAT
This sequence comes from Lactuca saligna, assembly GCF_052625555.1. Lineage (NCBI taxonomy): Eukaryota > Viridiplantae > Streptophyta > Magnoliopsida > Asterales > Asteraceae > Lactuca > Lactuca saligna. The sequence goes on along the minus strand of NC_136420.1, from coordinate 228,016,566 downwards.
AGCTTCTGTTTAGGAAGAGCCTAATTACTCTTATGGTTTAATTGATACTTTAGTTAATTGTTTATTGGTGATTTCATTAAATTAAGTTTGTTAAAGAACCTTATGCATTGATTACAACTATTTTCTGTTAATTGGAAGACAGTTAAGCTGCATGAACATCTCTTAATTGTTAACCTCATATGTTTGTGTGACTACTTTATGATATGACTAGGAATAATGAACATGAAACTAGAATTAATAAGAGAATAGGTAAATTAATGTGTAAGCTTGTTTGAGAAACCAACAAACAAGAGGTTAATTGAATCACCCACTTGATTAACCAATTACAAATCTTATTGAATCCAAATAATTGAACTAGGGAATTAATTAGTTTAAACAATTGGCCAATGTGTGAATTAATTAATTATCTAAGGGCTAGCATTAGTTAATATGAACCTAACCACTATAGTTGGTAGCCAATAACAATTAACATATTACATTACTATAAAAATAACCATAGGAGTGAATTGGTTGGACCTAAACAGTAGCTCTTTATCAAAATTTGGTGAATTTTTACTTGATAATTTTTAGTTAAAACTAGTGTTAGGTGTTTTGTTTAAGTTTATAGTCTTGTAAAACTAGAGAAAAACCTTTACTCTTATTATTTGCTTAGTTAAAATTAGTTATTAGTTTAATTTCCGTTCCCTGAGTTCGACACTCTACTTATTCATCTATACCACTAAAATACAGGTTCATTGCCTTTGTGTGTTAAATTTATAACTTAAAAGTAGGATTAAAACCAGTGCACTCAACACACATCGGTATTCTAATTCACACATTGAATCAGCTACTATCTCATGTTTGAAACTTTTCCAAGTTACTACTCCTCCATTTAAGGTAAACACCAAGCCCGACTGAGAGCGGAAATTATCAATGTCGGTTTGAAAACTGGCATCACTATACCTTGTTACTCTCAAGTCATCACTCCTACCAATGGTAAGAACCTAGTCCTTAGTCCTCCATAGGTACTTAAGAGTGTTCTTAATTCCAGTCTAGTGAGCTTTACCAGGATTCCCTTGATATCTGGTGACCATGGTCAAAGCAAAGGCCATATCAGTGCGAGTACATGCTATAGCATACATGATCGAGCCAACTGCAAAAACATATGGTATTCGACTCATTTATCTCGGCATCAGTACTCGGACTCTGAGTCGTACTCGGTTGGTATTTCTTAGGATTGGTAATTCTCCTTTCTTTGAATCCTCCATGCTGAAACATTTCAACAACTTATCTAAGTAGGTACTTTGACTAAGTCCTATCAGTCTTTTACTCCTATTTCTTAATATCCTTCTCCCTAGAATGTAAGCAGCTTCCCTGAGGTCCTTCATAGCAAAACACTTCCCAAGCCAGGACTAAACCTCCTACATGGTTGGAATGTCGTTTTCTATGAAAAGTATGTCATCTACATACAACACCAGAAAGCTAACTATACTCCCACTAGCTTTGACATATACACAGGACTCATCCTCGCTTCTCGAAAAATCAAACTCTTTGACTTTCTCATTAAAACAAAGATTCCATGTGCGAGATGCTTGCTTCAATAATCAGTGGTAAAAGCTACATATAAGCAGTTAACATCCCTTGCGGCGGATCTGAAGGGGCCACACACATCGGTGTGTATGAGATCCAAAAAAGCTTCACCCCTTTCACAAGTACCAGTGAAGGGTGACTTGGTTATCTTTCCATGTAAACAACATTCGCATGTATCATCCGAATTTAAGTCAAATGAATCCAACACTACATCCTTTTGGATTTGGGCTATGCGCTTCTTGTTAACATTTCCAAGACGACAATGCCACAAGCATGCCTTGTCCAAACCATTGGACGAATCAACATGGAATACATTATTTCCTAAGTTGTCTACAACCATCACAGTTTCATACACACCATTACAAGGCAATGCTTCAAAATAAAATTTAACATTATGAAAAGCATTTATAGAACCAATTTCATTATTGAATGAAAATCTAAAACCTTGTTTATACAAACCATGAAAAGACATAATATTTCTCTCCATATCTGACGAGTAGCAACAATTATTCAAATCTAAGTCTAATACATTATTAAGAAATAAATAATAAAATCCAATCTTGGTTACAAGCGACGATTTCCTATTCTCCATGATAAAGTTCATCTTCGTGCTCCACATCCCTAATTCGTCTTAGACCCTGCAAATCAGAACAAATGTGAAAACCACAACCAGCATCAAGGAACCAAGAATTAGCATGTGATAAGTTATTAGATAGAACAATATAAATACCTACGAAGGTGGGCTTTATCTTCCAATCGTTAATGTCCTGCAAGTATTTGGCGAAACTTCATTTCCAGTGCCCTTTTTCATGACAGTAGAAGCACTCTGCTTCCTTTTGGTTGGAAGAACGAGTAGCAGAACCACCTTTGTTCCTACTAGAAAAGGATCCATCATGGGACTTTACCTTATGGCTCTTGGAAGTAGCCTTCCTCTTCCTCCCTTTCATGTGTCCAAGTTCTAGAATAGGGTTAGTAGCAGTAGGAGTAGATACAACATATTTGCCTTTTAAACTACTTTCAGCAGTTCTCAGAAAGCCTAGAAGCTTGCATAGAGTGACCTCCTCATTGTTCATATGATAGGTCATTCTGAACTGATCATAAGTAGGAGGCAAAGAGTGTAGGATAATTTCAATGGTCAACTCTTCATCAAAGTTGACATTCAACTTTAGCAAGCGGTCCACAAACCTTTGCATCTTTTGCAAGTGGGCCATGATGGACTCTATATCCTTCATTTTAGATGTTATCATGGAGGCAATGATTTCATACCTTTCCTGTTAGGAACCCTGATGATACCTTTCAATCAAGTCTTGGTGCATCACAAAAGGATAGTAGTCCTCATAGGACTTTTTAAGTTCAGCTGTCATAGTGGCTAACATGATACATGATACCTTTGTGGCATCCTTCTCATGTGTCCTATATTCAACAACATCTTCAGGAGTAGCAGTTGCTTCATCCACCTCCTTAAGCTCTTTATCGAGGAAATATTCCTTGTCCTTATAATGAGTAACCATCCTAATTTTTCAAATCTAATCATTGAAGTTTGACCCATCAAAGATGACCCTCCCACACAAGTTCATAAGGGAGAAAGAGCCAGAAAATGTGCTAGATTCTTTTGAGATTCATTGAACTTTTCAATGGCATGTTTAAATCTCGATTATGCCCTTCAAGTTTGTGACTGGGATACCGAGGATCACAAACAAGGTGTAAATAACCATGAAAATGTGCTTGGTACTCTCGATGTCATTATCACCTAGTCAATATGCCGGTTAACCACATGCGCTCCATTGATCCATGATAAACATCGAGCTACCCCTTTCCACCCTTGCTAATCCCAAATTAGTGTCTCGGTTAATCACACACGCTTGACACATTGACTTAACAAGGTGCAAAATGCAATTTTTCATGGAATAACATCATTTTCACATTTTTGCTAAAGTAACTAAGATTGAGAATTTATAAAATTTAGTTACTTTATAATATCATTATACTTATTAATGAAAATTAATATCATATCCTACTCATTCGGCTAACAACCCTCCACTAATCAAGAAAGCGGTGGGTGAGAGTGAAAACTCATTTAACCACTATTTTGTAGGCAGTTTCCTTTTACCCTTTATAGACCAGTTTCATGAATGAGGCCTACTAACGGTAAGGCTGACTGTCTTATACATACATACATACATATATATATATATATATATATATATATATATATATATATATAATTATTAAACTTTCAATATTATAATAGTACAATGGTTAAATTTTAAATTTTTTTAACTCTAGGGCTTAGAATTGAATGTTTCATCAATGAGACCTTTTAAAAACTGAAACTTGAGGGTAAGTTTTGAAACGTTTCAAAACCTCTTAAGCTTTAATTTTAATGTCTCATAAATGAGCCTCTTCATATTTAATAACTTGAGGGCAAGTTATGAAACTTTTCAAGTTCTTTTAGATTCCATAACTTATGGGTTTTAATGTTTCATGAATGAAACTTTTCAAATTCCATAACTTGAAGACAAATTATAACATCCCAAAATATCAAGAGTAGAGTTGAAGGGATAAAAGTGTAAATTTTGAAGAGCAACTCGGCGAGTAGGGTCGCGACTTTGGTCGCGTGTCAAGTGGCCTACTCGACGACTTTAGCCTTTCCTGGATGATAGCGAATATCACATTCGTAGTCGTTGAGCAATTCGACCCAACGTCGCTGTCTCATGTTCAATTCCTTCTGTTCGAAGATGTGTTGTAGGCTCTTGTGGTCTGTAAAGATAGTGCATTTGGTACCATATAGGTAGTGTCACCAGATTTTAAGAGCGAAGACCACCGCCCCAAGTTCTAAATCATGAGTGGTGTAATTGACCTCAAGCGTTTTCAGTTGTCGTGAGGCATATGCAATAACCTTTCCCCTCTGCATTAGTACACAGCCCAGCCCTTGCTTCGAAGCATCGCAATACACCACAAAATCTTCGGTCCCTTCTGGGAGAGAAAGGATGGGCGCGCTCCAAAGGGTCTGTTTCAAAGTCTGAAATGCAGCATCTTGCTTTTCTCCCCAATTGTAGGTCACACCTTTCTGGGTTAAGGTGGTAAGAGGCTTTGCGATGCTGGAGAAATTCTGGATGAACCTTCGGTAATAACCAGCAAGACCTAGAAATTGGCGAATTTTTGTTGGTGTAGTTGGCGCAGACCAGTTTTTGATAGCCTTGATTTTTTATGGATCCACGTGGATTCCTTCCTTGCTGACCACGTGACCGAGGAAGTCCACCTTTCTAATCCAAAATTCACATTTTGAGAATTTTGCATATAGTCTCTCAGTCCGTAACGTCTCTAAAACTTGCCTCAGATGTTGACCATGCTCTTCTTTATTCTTTGAATAAATGAGTATGTCGTCTATGAATACTATCACGAATTTATCCAAGAATGGACGACATACCCGATTCATTAGATCCATGAACACGGTCGGGGCATTGGTTAGTCTGAATGGCATCACTACAAACTCGTAATGTCCGTGTCGTGTTCGGAAGGCCGTCTTGGGAATATCACTCTCCAGGACTCGCAGCTGGTGATATCCCGACTTCAGATCGATCTTGGAGAAGTAGTTGGCTCCTTGGAGTTGGTCGAATAAGTCATCGATTCATGGTAGGGGGTATCGGTTCTTGATGGTAAGTTTGTTGAGTTCTCGGTAGTCGATGCACATTCTGAATGATCCATCCTTCTTTTTCACGAACAGTACGGGTGCTCCCCATGGCGAGAAGCTCGGTCTGATGAATCCTTTTCCAAGTAGTTCATTCAGTTGGCTAGATAGCTCTTGCATCTCTGCCGGGGCTAATCGATAGGGTGCTTTGGCTACTGGGGTAGCTTCAGGAACTAGATCGATTCGGAACTCAACTTGTCTCGCGGGTGGTATTCCCGGAAGGTCCTCGGGAAAAACGTCGGGAAAATCGCGTACTTCGGGCACACTCTTGATGTCTTGGACTTCGCGTTTCACATCTACAACATGTGCCAAGAATGCGTGACACTCCTTGCGTAGGCATTTTCGAGCTTGGATACTTGAGATGATACGAAGAGTGGTATTTGGTTTGTCGCCCAAGACAATGAAAGTTTCGCCGGTTGGCAGATTAAGGCGAACGGCCTTATCATAACATAGAATGTCCGCATGATGAGAACTCAGCCAATCCATGCCAATGATGACATCGAAACTCTTAATCGAGACGGGCATGAGGTTGATTGAAAAGGGATTATCGTTTAAAGTTAGGGTGCAGTTTATGTATATCTCCTTAGTGCCTTCGGTTTTCCCGTTGGCCATTTCTACTATGAATGGTTCACTTAATGATTGTGGTATTGATTTTAGCAGGCCTTTAAAGTCGTGACTCACAAAACTCCTTTCCGCTCCACTATCAAACAAAATGCATGCATACGAGTTATCGAGAAGAAACATACCCGTAACAACAGTAGGGTCCGCAATGGCTTCATCTTGTCCCATTGCGAAAACTCGCCCCCTTCTGCCGGTATTCCGGTTGTTTGCCTTTGGGCAGTCCCTGCGGTAGTGCCCCATGTCTCCGCACTCAAAGCAGGCACGGCTTACCCCGGTATTAGTAGTGGGGACGGATGGTTGGGTTGGCCCTTTGCAATAGCGGGTTGTATGTCCCTTCTTATTACACTTGGTGCATTGAAGATCAGGGCAAGGACCGTGGTGGTGGAAGCTGCATCGGTTGCATTTAGGAAGTTTCACATTATATGAGCTTGTGGGGGCAGGGTTTCACAGTACAGTCATAGCGTGGGTCGCTATTACTTGTTGTTTCTTGGGGTTTTCCTGGAGAGTTTGTCCCCTCCTTTTGTTCCAAGGCCTACTCTGGCCCTGAGCCTCCCTAGGTGGATTTGCGGTTGTTGAAATGATACTGGGTTTTACTCCGTGGCCGATGAGTCGCTGAGCCAGGCGTTTGGCGCTGTTTTAGGTAACAAGGCCGGAAGCTAGGACATGCCCTTGAATCTGGGGTGACAACCCCCAAATGTACCTTTCAACCTTCTTTGATTCTGGGTTGACCATGGTAGGGCATAGTGCAGCGAGGTCGTTGAACCTAGCTGTGTAGGTGACTAGGTCAGACCCAGTCATTTTCAGATTCCAGAGCTCTTGCTCCAGCTTTTGCACTTCGCCCCTTGGGCAGTATTCTTCAAGTAGTAGAACCTTTAGATCGTCCCAACTCATGGCGTTGGCGACAGTGAGCGTTACTGAATTCACATGGCTTTTCCACCAAGTGAGGGCTCGATCCACGAAAGTGCAAGCAGCGAACTTGACTTTGCTTGCGTCTAGGCATGAGCAGATCTCGAAGACCGTTTCGGTCTTCTCGAACCATTGCATTAGTGCAATAACTCCCCCAGTTCCATTAAACGTTTTTGGCTTAGCGTTAGAGAACTCCTTGTAAGTACATTCTCTTCCTTGACCATGACCAGTGCCATGATTTGGATGATTCGTGCTGCTTCCCGCCCCTCCATTTCCGTGAGAGTTTATTTGCGAGAGGGTTGCAGTTACTGCTGCTGTGATAGCAGCCTGGACCATGGCTGGATCATAAGCTGGTGGTGGTACCGTGCCCGGCCTGGGCCTTAGGTTTGGACGAGGAGGCATCGTGTTGCCAAAAGAAAAAAATATGGAAAAATTTATAAGTTTTGGCAGTTCAGAGTTGAATGATATTGATTTAACTTCTAATGGTTCTAAGAAGTTGGGTTTGACTGACACAATGTTTTGAGCTTGAAAGTAAAGTTTGAATAGTTGTACCAATGAATCGAACGATTTGCGCATGATTAACAACAACAAGAAAGGGGGTATACCCTTATATATATTAAACATATAGTTGTGTTACAGCGGGGTCTAGACAAAATTTCTTAGCCTTTTTAAAGGCCTCCGATTACAGAACAATTTAAAGAAAATAATACTTTTATCCGAAGTCCAAATTTATAACAAAATTTGAGAGTTGGGCAAGTACTACTTGCGGTGCGCTTAGCGTTTGGAGCTCGACTCCGTGTCGGACTGCTTCGACTCCATGAGGCGTCTATCAAACGCAGCTTGTTGTTCTCTTAATTCTGCAAACGCCGCATTTGCTTGTGCTTGAAACGCTTCGGCGCGAATGTTGATGTCGTTCTGCAACAACTCTAGGCGGTTGATATCGGCTGTGTGGATTTGTACTTCCACATTGACCTCTCGGATTCGGTTGGCTTGCACTCCGGATTGATAGCACTGGTTGGCGAGTTTGCCAACCATGACCGGAAGTGCGCGGTTGGCTAATCCCCCACCTCTCACATCATAGAAGTCTTGGCACATGCCGTAAGGAGGGCGTAAGCTTTGTTGTTGGCTCCAATGATGGAGGTGACTTCCGCACACTGGAGTGGGTCCTTGGAAATTCCTCACGTGGACGGGAGATTGTGGGATTGGTGGATTTATAATTTCTGGCTCCGAATCCGTGCCAAAGTCATCCCCTCCCTCCAACTCTATAGGCTCTTCGTCTTCTTCAGGATCTTCTTCAATCCACCCTCCATTACCTTGGTTGGGGTAGTAGGGGTCATTGGGGTGATGGAATCCCGCCATTTAGACTGTACGAGAATAGAGTTAAAAGTTTACTATAAGCTAGAGCACATGAAACTTACCCTTAAGTTTAATGGTTGACGGCACTCGAATACTCCCTCAATATTCTTTAGCGATTTGCTTTTGGTAAGTTTTAAATTTGTTGTCCATTACAGACACTCCTTGGCATACGTTAGTCGGCTCTTGGACAAATATAGTTGATCAGGCTATATTCTTCCCAGTTCCGATTACATGTCCCAAGGCGTACCTGTGCTGCACAACTTATTTATAAATCTTCTAAAGTTATTTACGATGAAACTGTTATTAGTATAAAAATGAGTGCATGCTTACCTTAAAACTAATTAGGTTTACTTTCAAAAGTATGAATTTTTCTCAGAGTGTTTTTGCCCAGTTGAGTTTATAGTTGTATATCAAAAAGGAATGGTTTTGATATACTTAATTCCCTATAAACAAAGCTCTGATACCAATCTGTCACACCCCCAAACCAGAACGGCGGAAACGTTCGGGGGCGGAGGACGTCATATTCAGTATCATAACAGTTCATAGAAAGGAAAGTACACACCACCATATATATTAAAGTTTCCAAGATGTTTACATAATTGTATTCATTACATGTTCAAAAGATAAATACATAAACATCATCCAAAAGAAGTAATTAACGCCAGTGCGTTAATCCCAAAAGTTGATTCCCAAACCTGCTTAGCGGTTCCCTGAGAATACAAGTTATTTCAAAGAAAAAGTGTCAACGATTAAGTTGGTGAGTTCATAAGTAGTTTAGAAAAATTGGATGCCATTCCAAAATGGGTGTATGTTTTCCAGAAAACGTAGCATTTCAAATGTAAAGAGTTGTGATTTGTTGTGTTGAAAGTGAATGTATTAGATCCAGAAAATCCCATATTTTCCCTAATGGTTGAGATACGAGTTGTTGTGTTTTCCAAGAAAAACCCTTATTTTCTTATAAAAGTATGAAATGCATATGAATATTTGTGTTATAAGTTGTAAATAATTGCACCAGGAAAATCCCTTATTTTCCTATTAGTTGTTTGGTTTGTATGCAGGAGAAACCCTTATTTTCCTAACATAAATGGCAGTCTCTAAGACCGAAAATCGCAAGAAACCGACGTTCTCAAAAGTTGTGTCATAGTTTTATATAATAAAACTATACGAAGATCGCACTTGTTAGATGAAGAATAGTTTTAATAGCTACTCGTTCATAAAAGCATAATACCATAATAATTGTATATCCGATGAGTTTTATACCCATACTAAACATAATATGCCTGTAACAACGTTCTTCAGGCGTCGCAGCGTTATGACAACTGTCACCCCAAAAGACAGACTGTAGCTAACAGTCAGGGCGTGGGATCATGACTTCCCGTATAGATCTATACACATTTGACACGTTCTCCGAACGGGAGACTCTGGTTGCAGCATTACTTTCTAATAAAGAAAAGTAACGTTTGAAGATATACACGTCTCATGGATTCTCAATTAAGCCCGTATTAAAGTGATAGTTTTCTATGCAAAGTTTATCCCTTTTTCACAATGTTTGACAAAGCAAAATCATAAGTTTTTAGAATGTATAAAACGACTTAACAACAAAAGTTACTTTGAAATCATTATATACTTTGTATAATGTCTGATGCACGCAAAGTATGACAAGAGTTTTCCATAATAGTAATGAGTTCCAAGTGATTTATTCGATAAAACAAGTGAAGTGAAACTTTATAAAATACACGATAATAATCGTATGTTTACTTGTATTCCCCCCCTAAAAGAGTATAAAAGCATTTAAAATGTATTTAAAGTGTGTTTGAAAGGGGTATGAACTCACTTGAAAGTTTGAAGATAGCAAGATGGAAAACTGGGCAGAGTTTTGTCTCGGGAAATGGATTTTCCTCGGAAATCTCGGGATTCCTCAGGAGAAAAATCGACCTTCGGGACTTGCACAAAATGACCAGGGCTTCGGGGTAGTCCGAGCACGGAAAACGAGGTAAAACGCAAGAAAAAGGAGAGAGAACGGGCCATTTTCCCGGGAACCCTCGCATGCTATTTATAGGGGGGTTACTGAGAGGCCACGTACGCGGGGCGTACGCTCGTACATAGCATGTACGCGTACGTCATGCGTGACCGAAGCCTCGACTGCCTCGGCCTCGGATGGGACGGCTCAGGCAGTCGGGTCGGATGGGACGGGTCGGGTCGGGTGCCTCGCATAGGGCGACGTGGCCGGTTTGAGGCCAAGTTTCTCGGGTACGCGGGGCGTACAGGAGTACGCAACGCGTACCTCGGATGAGGTCGCTGACTCCCCTTCGGATAATACCGAAGTTTTATTAAAAAAAAATATATAAATTAATTATCAAACTTCGAAAATTCATATCTCCTTCATACGAACTCCGTTTTTGACGTTCTTTATATCCCCGCGAAGGTGAGACTACGATCTACAACTTTCATTTAGATTCCGTTGGCAAATTCCGGAATTATTTTTATTATTTATTTATTAAAATGACGTGATTAAGGAATTTTTTTAAAAATTCATAACTTATTTATACGATGTCCGATTTGAGCGTTCTTTTTATGCATGTTTGTACTTTAACGATATCTACGACTTTCATTTAGACACCTAAGGTCGGAAAGTGTTTTATTGAAACTTTGCGTTTTTACGCAACTTGGTATTGTTGGTTTTTGTCGGAAAACTTAGAATGAGCATAACTTCTTCGTTATAACTCGGATTTTTATGTTACTTATATGTTTGGAAACCTTAAGACGATAACTACCACATAGTGTACTCCAAATAGAGTTTTTGAATACTTCATTTTTCGATGATATTCTATTTCCTTTCTCAAAGAGGTTACATGACTCGATTTTTACTGACTTGAAATAACGGGTTGTTACACCAACCACACTGTAGACTCGAGGGACATGATTGGAAACGGAGGGTGGACCAGGTGGACTGAAGGCCCGACAAGGCGGACCAGTTCCACAGTAGACCCGATATGCATGGTTGTTCTGTGATTCGTTATGAGATAGCATGTTATGTGTATGGTATATGTGGTTGGTATTTTGGGGGTATCTCACTAAGCTTTCGGGCTTACAGTTGTGGTTTAATGTTTTTCAGATTCTTTAGGAGACCGTGGCAAGGCAAAGGCGTGATCGTACCGCTCCTCATGATTTTGTAGTAATGTGATTTTGGGAATACTCTAAATGATTTGTATTGAAAACCTTTTTGTAATAATTTAATGAAATTGGGTAGTTTTTGAAAAATTTAAATTGGTTGGATTTTTCAGTCGTTACACAAATTATGAAACTCTTCAAGAAACACGTAGATTAGATTTACCAAGAATAATTTTCATATAATTATTCATTTACTAATTTGACCTAGCTAACTCAGATAGAAAGGCAATTCAAATCAAATAATACAAATAATCAACTTATTATCTTAAAATTTGATAATTGTCTTTTAATTGGATGAGGATAATTATCACCATATTAGGAAAAATAAATTTTATGATACAAAACAGTTTGTGGTGATGATCCTAATCCAATTGTGGCCAAAAACATGAAAAATCTACCATCTGATGATCCAACTCATCGAGCCAGGCAATCGACTTGTCGAGTTCATCACCAGATCATCCAACTCATCGAGTTCCATGGTGGGACTCGATGAGTCTAGCAATAAGAGGCCATAAAATACACTTTTCAGTTTTGAAAATCAAACAATTGCGTCAATATAACAGAAAACACCCTAGGCTCTGATACCACTAATGCGTTTTGAGCACTATAACAACCCTATGGTGCACATACATCCCTAATGGTTTGGATCTAAGTTCTCTTTAATTATACATACAACTTTTATTTTTCCAAATCATGAAGCCTAAATAGCATGCAATTTGATATTTGAATCATAAAAACTAGTTAGAAGATTACATCTTGGTGTAGCTTGTTGAATATGAACTTTCAAGAGCTTAGCACCCCAAGTATGATGCCTCAAAAGGTTGAGTAAACACCAAGAGAAAATGGAGGAACTTGAGAGAGAGGTTAGGAGCACACAAAATTGGCTATACTCTTGTTGTATCACTTGTGTGTCGATTTTGGCTAAGAGGTTGCATATATATATATATATATATATATATATATATATATATATATATATATATATATATACTGTAGAATTCCTAGAGTCATATGTTAACCCTAATTCTTACACTTAGCTTATGATCCATTAACAATTTGATAACTTTTTGAACTATCTTAGTCCATTACTAATTAATCATGGATCATTGGCCCAAACTATGTGTATCATTGATTAACATAATCAGTCCCCGTAAATTTAATTAGTCTCTTTTGATCACTAAATTAATTCCAAATTAATTTTTGACCAATGTCAATTAAATAATATGATATCTCAATTAATATATTTTAAATATAATATATTAATAAATCACAAATAACCTCTTCCTCAAAATCCATCCAATGAAATTGCTTCCGTGAAAGCATCCCATAATGGACCATTCTACTATCGGGTCAAGTACATACGAGTTCTAATTATGGGCTTAGACACGTAATCCAACAGGATCGACTACAATACCCTTCTGGTTGACAAGGTGCCCCTAAAATTGCACCTCACGCAACCAGAACTCACACTTGTAGTACTTTGCGAAAATTCTCTCCCTCCTCAAAGTCTCCAACACTTCCCTCAAGTGCTCCTCATGTTGCTCCCAAGTCTTATAATAAACCAATATATCATCAATAAATACTATCACATATCGATCCAGCATCGGTCAGCACACACGGTTCATGAGATCCATGAATGCGGCCGGAGCATTGGTGAGCCCAAAAGGCATTACTACGAACTCATAATGACCATATTGATTCTAGAAAGCTATCTTCTGCACATCCACATCCCTGAACCGCATCTGATGATAACCCGATCGCAAATTAATCTTAGAAAACCAAGATGCAGGTCAAAAAAAATCAATCTATGGTAGTGTATAATGGTCAATCACTGTTACCTTATTCAACTCCCGGTGTCGAAATATAAAAAATAATAACATACATAATTAATCAAACGGTATCACAGGTAGTCCTACAGATCTATCAGACTAGCATATCAAAACTAGAATGCATATATATATTCCGAACTCAACAAATCAATGAATATCAGGTTATCAAACCAATGGGTTGGCCTTGGTGTCGTCGACCCGTTAGTATAGTTAGGAAACCAACCTCAGAAGAAGCACATAACCGATAAGTTTCGACTCTGAATCTCAGCTCAAAAATCAAATGGCTACAACAATCAAATGACCAATTCCATCAAAATCACAGCAATACGCATAATACCCTCATAGTCAAACTTAGTCAAGGTCAAAGTCAACGGTATAGGTCAACAGTCCATATTGACCCAACACGTTGTGTCCACTAGCAAATAGGTTATGCTTCGATAGCATTCAAACGGTAAGGAAAACCCCAACCAATAGACCGTGTTTGCTCGCAAACAAGATGTGTTTTTCTGGGTTCTAGCAGCTTAATACATTCAGTTGTTTTCTTCGATTCCAAGGACTCCAATGCTAAGATCTAGACCCAAATGATATCAACAAGGATAAATTTCCAACTTTATCCTTTGAGACTACTCCAAGGGTCCCAAAACCCAACCACAAGGCTTGAAGGTTCAAAGGTTTAACCAAGAAGCACTAAATACTTGAAGTCTGAAACTCATCCTTTCCAGAAGATATTCTAGCTCTAAAACCCTCCCAAAGTCAATGGTTTATATGCATGCATGTCCAATGCATGTCTTGAACCCAAAATAGGTATAAAAAAAGTGGGGATTTATGACCTACTCTCCATGCATGGCATCAAAAATCGACTATAGGCCAGATCCAAGACTTTACAAGGTCGCTTACACCTGGAGATTCATAAAGTTGCTAACTTTATGAGATCCCACCATTCCTTACTCAAGAACAACAAGAAAAAGGGGTAAAACTCAAGATCTAGCAACATAGAGGAATAAGAATCGAATCTTAGACACTTACAAAGGTCCAAAAGTGTGCCAAATTGAAAGGTGAGGGCTTGCTTGTTGGATTCTTACTTCCTTCTTCCTACTTCCTTCTTATTTGGCTCCAAAAACACCACACTAGCTCACAAATGATCGGAAAAGATGATTACGGTTCTCAAGGGTCGCTATGGGGAGTTGAAGGCTGATAAAAGACCAAACCATGGTACTTAAGGAGATTATATAGGGTGCAAAACCCTGAAAATTAGGGTTTTTTCAACCAGTCGCCAACACACGGTGTTTGCGAACCAACACGCCATGTTGGTCGATAAAAATACATGTCACAACCCCAAACCAGAATAGTGGAATCGTTCGACGGTGGATGACTTCATGTAGTATCATAACATTAGTGTAAATAGTTAAGAAAGAAAACATAACCACCATAAATATAATTTAAAAGTTACATTGTTGCATGTGATACATGTTTCAAAAATAAATTACAATATGATGATTTAATAATTTTTGAAACTTACACCTTAGCGTCCCTTCCCCAAAAGCTGGTCTTTACATGTATTAATGACTCCCTAAGAAATACAAGTAGTTTTGAAAATGTGTCAACAATTAAGTTGGTGAGTTCATAAGCGTTTTTTAATAAGAATTGTATGCCCTTCTGTATGAAATGACTGAGTTTGTTTCTACAAAATCCAATATTTTCCATAAATGTGTGTTACTTTTAAAAGTTCCAAAAACTGGAATGCATAAGTATTTTCCATATCTAAAATAGTGTAAGTAGTTTTATACATACATACATACATATATATATATATATATATATATATATATATATATATATATATATATATATATATATATATATATATATATATATATATATATATATATAGATTCACTATGGCGTTTGACGGCCCCATAAATCAAAATGTTTTAATACTCCATGTGAGTTTTATAGTCGTGATATTGACCCAGACTGCCTGTAACAACGTTCTTCAGGCGTTGAAGTGTTATGACGTTTGTCACCGCAGACCTGTCGATCTAACTGTAGCTAACAGTATAGGTGCGGGATTGTCAGCCCCGTATAGATCTATACACAAGTATCACGCTCTCCATACAAGAGATTATGGTTTATAATACAGGACTTGAAATGCGAACTTAAAAGTACATTGAAGTCGAATGTCTCATAAAAGTTAGTATCAATAGATTGACGTATGAAAAGTCCATTTTTCTTGTTAATGTATGTATTTCCTCTTTATAGTGTTTATTGTATGTGAAATATCATGAATATCTCATAAACTATACCTATTATAGTTTTTTCGAAAGTGTGTTCCGTTAGATGAAAAACCTTGGTGTACTACCAACTTTTCATGTAAAGTATAACATTTGTAATAACGTTATTTTACGTGTTCAACGTTTATACACAAAAATGTAGATGTAGTATTAGAGACTGTATGTAAAGATTTGTATTTTGAACATAAATTTTTTTTATGTCACACTTGTATTTTTTCCCCCTAAAACATAGAAAAGACGTGAAAAATATAGGGGTATGAACTCACCTGGAAAGTGTGATGATTTGATGAAAACGATGTTTTGCTCGGGCAGCACTTCGACCAGAAAGTGGTAAATTTCTCGGGAATATCGGAGCTTCGGACCTTTATCGAAGATTGGATATGAAACTGGGATGTCGAGGTAACTTCAAAACACTCGAAAGTGAGAAAATGTGAGAGAAATGTTATAAATTAGCAAAAGAAGTCAGAACCCTCGCATCATATTTATAGGGGAGGAACCTGGCCTTGTGTGCTAGGCGTACTACGAAGTACACTGGGCGTTCTTTATACGATGGGTGTACTCTCGTACGGGGTGCGTACATCAGGCATGATGCCTTTATCGGACGCCGGTCTTCGGATGGGACGGGGTAGAGGGTATAGGGGAGACGTGGTCGATCCGAGGCCCCACATTGAGTATGCTGGGCTTAACCTCTAGGTTTATGTGTCCCGATCTTCTAAAATCTGTAACATCTGCATACGGGCTCCGTTTTTGACGTTCTTTATATCCACGCGTAGGTGAGAATATACTTTACAACTCTCGTTTAGACTTCGTCAGCTAATTTTGAATTTATTTTTAATATTATATTTTTAACAGGCTGGGATAGGAAAAGTCCGTTAAAAATTCATAACTTCTTCATGTGACGTCCGTTTTCTTCTGTCTTTTTACCGTTGTACTACTATTGTCGAGATCTTCAATTCTCGTTTAGGTTGCATCGGCCACAAATCACTCGATCACTGTTTCGAGTTTTTAGTTGTCTACTACTATTCTGAAATATAGAAAAATCATAACTTCCTCATACGAAGTCATATTTGGACGTTCTTTTATCCATGTTCACAGTTTACCATAATCTACGACTTTCGTTTAGATACCTAAGGGTAAAAAGTATTTTTTTTTTGAAATTTTACGTTTTTACACTTAACAACGTTTTACCGGTTATGCCGCGGATCTATGATTGGTCACAACTTCTTTGTTCTAACTTATATTTGAGTGTTCCTTATATTTATGAAAACCTTGACACGATATTTATCATTTTATGCTACCCAATTGATACTTTTGAACATTTGATTTTTTACGCAATATTTGTTGAATCCAAAAGTAGATTACAATACTTGACTTTTAGGTCATTATATTTACTTGAAATATCGGGTTGTCACATCATCCCCCCCCCCCCATTATAGGGAATTTCATCCAGAAATTTATTTTAAGATAAGTATTTATGAACTGGGGCAAAGATGTGGGTATTTTTGTTTCATCTGATCTTCGCGCTCCCAAGTGTATTCAGGTCCTCGCTTGGCATTCCAGTGGACATTCACGATGGGTATGCAACTTTGTTTTGTTCTTTTAATTTCCCTATCCATGATTTCCACCCGTTCTTCTACAATGTGGAGACCCTCGTTGATTTCAATTTCGTCCGGAGGGACGATAAGGGTCTCATCGGACAAGCATTCTTGAAATTTGACACATGAAAGGTAGGATGTACATTATTGAGTTCCTGTGGTAATCGATGCTTGCAAGCTATCGGGCCGATCCCGACAAGGATCTTAAATGGTCCTATATACCTTGGATTTAGTTTTCCATGTATTCCAAAACGTATTAATCCCTTCCAAGGTGAGACCTTCAATAGCACCCGGTCCCGAACCTGAAATTCCAAGGGCTTCCGTCTTTTGTCCGCATAACTCTTTTGTCTGTCTCTTGAAGCTTTTAGTCATTCCCGGATTTGGACAATCATCTCGGTCGTTTCTATTATAATTTTCAGGCCTGTGAGAGTGTTGTTCGGTACTTCTCCTCTAGCTAGTTGCGTGCCACCCACTTTAGCCTAGCACAGAGGTGATCTGCAATTGCGGCCATAGAGGGCTTCGAATGGAGCAACCTTGATGCTAATGTGATAACTATTGTTATACAAGAACTTGACCAGTGGTAAATGGGTATCCCATGCCTTGCCAAAATCAATCACACAAGCTCTTAGCATATCTTCCAAGGTTTGAATGGTCCTCTCACTCTGACCGTTGGTTGGTGGGTGGTAAGTGGTACTCATGTCTAGTCTCGTTCCTAGAGTTTTTTGTAGTGATTTCCAGAACCGTGAGGTTAATCTACTATCTCTGTATGAGATAATGGATATTGGTACACCATTCAGTCGCACAATCTCCCTGGTGTATGTTCTACTTAGTTTCTCTAGCTTGTCCATTTCCTTTATTGGCAGGAAGTACGCGGATTTGGTTAGCCTATCTACAATCACCCAGATGGTGTCAAGTCCACCCGCCGTCTTGGGTAACTTGGTTATGAAATCCATGGTTATCCGCTCTCACTTCCATTCAGGTATTTCAAATTTTTGTAAAAATTCTGAGGGCTTTTAGTGCTCTACCTTGACTTTGGCGCAAGTCAGACACTTGCCTACATAGGTAGCAATTTTGGCTTTCATGCTCGGCCACCAATACAGTTTCTTGAGATCCATATACATTTTTTATGAACTAGGATGCATAGAGTATCGAGCCGTATGAGATTCATCCATGACAACGTCTCTGAATCCACCAAACATCGGTTTCCAGATCCGATTCATGAGGTAACGAACTCCATCATCCTTGACTTTAAGGTTCTTATCCATTCCTCTTAAGGCTTTACCAACCACATTCTCTATTTTCAAGGCTTCCATTTGAGCTTCCTTGATTTGTCTGGATAGGTATGAATGGATCGTCATGGTTAAGGATTTCACTCGGCGGCCCAAGTATTCCTTCCGGCTGAGAGCATCAGCTACGACATTACCTTTCCCGGGATGATAACGAATTTCGCACTCATAATTGTTCAATAGCTCAACCCCGTATTTACCTCATGTTGAGTTCTTTTTGGTTGAGGATGTCCTAAAGGCTCTTATGATCAGTGAAGATTGTGCATTTTTTGCCATAGAAATAGTGTCTCCGGATCTTTAGAGCGAAAACGAGTGCTCCGAGTTCGAGATTGTGCGTAGTGTAGTTGACCTCGTGTGTCTTGAATTTTCTCGAGGCGTATACGATGACCTTCCCTCATTGCATTAGAACACATCCAAGACCTTGGTTTTTCGTGTCGCAGTAGACCACAAAGTCTTCTGTTCCTTCTTGCAAAAATAATATAGGTGCGCTGCAAAGGGCTTGCTTCAGTGTTTGGAACGTAGTGTCTTGTCTTCCATCCCAGCTGAAGGTTACACCCTTCTGAGTCAGGGTGGTAAGTGGTTTAGCAATCTTCGAGAAGTTTTGTATGAATCTTCAATTATATCCAGCAAGGTCCAAGAATTGTCGGATTTCCGTTGGAGTTCTTGGAGCTGACCAGTTCTCAATTGCCTTGATTTTGGAGGGGTCCACATCTATCCGTTCTTTCCTAACCATGTGACCTAGTAAATCTACTTTCTGAATCCAAAATTTTCACTTTGAGAATTTTTCATATAGCTTCTCTTTCCTTAGTGTTTCTAAGACTTTCCTGAGGTGTTGACTATGTTCTTCCTCACTTTGGGAGTAGATGAGTATATCGTCTATGAACACGATCACAAATTTGTCAAGGAAAGTACGATATACTCGGTTCATTAAGTCCATGAACACCACGGGTGCATTTGTTAATCCAAAGGGCATCACTACAAACTCGTCGTGACCATAACGAGTTCGGAATGCCGTCTTGGGAACATCTCCTTCCAGGACTCGCAGTTGGTGATACCCGGATCTTAAATTGATCTTTGAGAAGTAGCTTTCTCCTCGGAGTTTGTCAAAAAGATTGTCTATGCATGGTCGGGGATATTGGTTCTTGATTGTAAGTTTGTTTAGTTCTCGGTAACCGATGCACATGCGGAAAGACCCATCCTTCTTCTTTACGAACATAACTGATGCTCTCCAAGGTGAGAAACTCAGCCTAATGAATCCCTTGCTGAGTAGTTCGTTCAGTTGGTTGGATAATTCTTGCATCTCTGTCGGTGCTCGATGGTACGACGACTTTGCTACTGGTGTAGCTGCGGGCATCAAGCCGATTCTGAACTCGACTTGACGTTTTGGTGGAACTCCTGGAAGATCTTCAGGGAAGACATCGGGGAAATTGTAGACTTCTGGAATGTGTTTGATGTCTTGCATTTTTTTTTCCTTATCTACCACGTGAGCTATGAAAACACGATATTCTTTGCGTAGGTATTTTTGGGCTTTGACGCAAGAGATGATTTGTAAATTGGTATCGGGTTTATCACCATAAATGACGAGAGTTTCGCCGTTTGGCAGATTAAGGCAAACGACCCTTTTGTGACAAAGTATATCGGCATGGTGAAAGATTAACCAATCTATACCGATGATGACATCAAAGCTTCTTATAGTGATTGGAATTAGATTGATATGGAATGAATGTTCATTTAGAGTTAGCGTGTAGCCTATGTACATATCATTTGTGCTTTCTATTTTACCATTTGTCATTTCCACTGTAAATATCTTATTGAGTGATTGGGGGTTTTGTTTAAGCAAGTGTTTGAATTTATGGCTCACGAAACTCCTTTACGCACCACAATTAAAGGGTATGCATGCATAAGCGTTATCGAGGAGAAACGTACCCGTAACCACCATAGGATCGGCTATTCCTTTGTTCTTCCCTATTTCCAGCGCTCTTCCTACACCGTTAGCATTCCTTGCCTTAGGGAAATCTCTCTTGTAGTGCTCGGTTTCACCACACCCATAACACCCCTAACCCACATAGACTCCAAGAACTTGGGTGATTGGTCGTGTCGGTGCCTTACAGAAACGGGCACTGTGCCCTTTCCTGTTGCAGTTATTACAGTGCATCTCCCTACAATTTCCGTTGTGATGGAAGTTGCATTTGCTTCACTTTGGTAGGTTTCCAACATATTGCTTTGCTGGTGTAGGGGTAATAGGAACAGTAGTGGGAGCATGGACTATCACTACTTGTTGTTTCTTGGAAGGATCCTGCGAAGATTGACCCTTCCTCTTGTTCCAAAACTTCTTGTTGTTGCTGTTGTTGGCATTGTTGTTGTTGTTGTTGCTTCCTTTGGGTTGCTCCGGAACGGCAGTCATGAAGCCTTGGCAGGGTCCATGATCAATGAAGGCCTATGTCAATTTTTTGGTGCATTTGTTTCAGGTTCTCCCAACCCATGGAGTTAGCCACTACCAGAGTTAATGACTTAAGATGGTCATTCCACCATTTTAGGGCTCGCTCGGAGAAAGTGCAGGAAACAAATTTTACCTTGCTCCCTTCTTGGCAAGAGCAGATTTTTAATACTGCTTCCATTTTCTCTATCCATTGAGGTAGATCCATTACTCCTCCAGTCCTGTTCAAGGATATGGGTTTGCTGTTGGTGAAATCCTTGTAAGTGCATTCCCCGGAACAACCCTGGTGTTGGCCACTAGTAGAGCTATTTATCCCCCCTCCTGACCCATTGTTACTCATTTGTGTCATTACTGCTGTTACGACAGCTGTTACAGTAGCCTGAAAAACAGCATTGTCTATTGGTGGAGGTGGTGGTGGTGGAGGAGATGGTGGTGGTATTCCTGTAGTATTGATGCGTTGGGGATTTCTTCTTGGCGGCATGATTCGGCCATAAGTCAAAAGACGAATTCATGATAAGTCTTCAGAAATGACTATGGAGAGTCTTAGCATTACATGTTTTACGTCTCGAACAATAACGAATTTGTAAGTTAATTGAAAAAGAAAAGGAACTTACAAAATAAGTACATGATTTTCTTAGCATTTTAGGAACTTAATGAAATACTCAATGAAATAATAAATGCGTGTCAATCTCATTGATATTAATTTTTTATACAACGATCAGGAAAATTTGACCTTAACAAAGGTCTAGAGTACATCAAATGAAAGTGGGAAAATTTTGACAGCATTCAGACCCCCGAATTGTGTACTCACAATCCGTCGGGTTAACATACATAAAGGAAAGAGAAGCACCAACGTTCACTAGATAAGTATAATCTATAATATAGTGCAAGCAGTACACGCGCTACTCCAAGCAGGTGGTATGCTGCTAACCATGGTATGTGGTCGTGGAAGACTGAGCTCAAGCTACTCGGCATTCAGCCTCGATGACGCGCCTCTCCATTGCGGCTTGGCTTTTCTGGAACTCTCTCACCTCGGATCTAATAGTGGTAATGTCTTTCTGAAGGGAAAAGGTGTGCTCTATTGTTCGATCGTGTTCTTCGTCCACGCAAGGAAGATGTACCGTCGTGACTTGGTTGGTGGCACCAATGTCCATGATCTTGTTGGCGTTCACTCTAGCTTACTCGACTTGGTTAGTGATACGACGAATCATGACAAGGAGTGCCCTATCAGCCGAACCTCCACTACTGAGGTTATAAAAGCCTTGTCCCATGACATAGGGCGGATGTTGATACATGTATGGGGCTATTTTCGGATGGAAGATATATATATATATATATATATATATATATATATATATATATATATATATATATATATATATATAGGTAGAACACAAGATTATGAGGGTAGAGAAGAGGATAGGGTTAGTTTTTACCTCAAGACCTATTAAAGCAAGAACTAGGTTGAACGCCAAGACCTATTGACATACAACACAACACACGATAAGAGACCTATCATATGTGACAAATAGAGTAAATTATAACAAGTTCAAGTGATATTTTATTCATCGAAATCGACCCTATATATAGTTGATAGGATCCATGAGTTACAAAAGTGAAAAGGCTCATCAATAAGAGCTTTTATTTAACTAGTTCATTAACTACTAGCCAATAACTACTAGAAACTCCCAAAAACTCTTCAATTTTCGTCCATGCCACACACAAGACAAGGAAATGGTTCAAATTTCTTCCAAGATCACCAACAAGTCCAAAAAAAACATGGTCACAACTTCCATGTAGCCAAAACAAATCGACCCATCCCATTTCAAGACCAAACACGAAATCAAGCACACTCCAAAGCCCAACTCCTTGGCAAGTAATCCATTTTTAATTGGGCTATCTATGTCAAAACATATATCATCTCCTCCCCCTTTGAAAGGAATTAACCTCAATTCCTCAAGGCCATCATCATCAAGATAAGGGAGAGATCTACAACATTGAAAGTTGCATGCACTCCGTATTCTCCTAGGAGTTCCACCTTGTAGACATTGTCGCTCATTGGTGCAACTATCTTGTTAGGACCGTCTACTCAGGGCATTAACTATTTCTTGCGCTTTTCGGGGAACCATTCTTTCCTTAGATGAACCCAAACCAAATCGCCTTCCGAAAATATATGAGCCTTTTTGTTCTTGCTGGACTTCTGCTTGTACAAGGCATTAATGGCTTCGATACGATCACGAACCTGAGCGTGTAGCTTCATCATTGACTTCAGCTTGGCATCTGCGTCTTTATGGACTAACTCTTCCTTGGGCAAAGGGATTAGATCCAATGGTAAGTAAGGATTCACGTTGTAAACAACCTCTAAGGGAGAATGGCCTGTTGCGTAGGTAGGCGAACGGTTCTAGGAAAACTCGGTGTGTGCTAATTTCACATTCTAATGTTTATGTGTATTATTCACCAATGCATGCAGTAAAGATCCCAAGGTTCGGTTCGTGACCTCAGTCTGGCCTGTCTGTGGGTGGTGTGATGTGCTGAATAAAAGCTTTGTCCCGACTTTCCTCCACAACGTGTTCCAAAAGTTACTCAAGAATTTGGAGTCACGATCACAAACTATTGTTTTGGGAATCCCGTGCAGCCGGATGATCTCCCGGTGGTATATATCAGCAACCATACTTCCATCATTGGTTTTGTGACAATCAATAAAATGGGCCATTTTTGAAAACCAGCCCACAACTACCATAATTGCATCTTTACCCCTTTGAGTTCAGGGAACATCCTCCCAGGGGAGAACTGGGACGGGTAAGGGAGTATATAATCCCAGTTTGAATGAGGTTTTATCCAAGTGGCACATCACACACTTGCTAACGATATTAGTTACATCCCCCAACATCTTGCGCCAAAAGAACTGTTCTTTCAGCACCTCCAAATCTTGACTACTCCAAAGTGGCCTGCTAACCCACCCCTGTGTGCCTCACGAATCAATAACTCCCTAATGGGGTGTTTCGGGATGCAATGACGGTTCCCTTTAAATAGGAATCCATCCTGCACCGAGTATTCTCCCTGTGAGCCACTATTACATTTTACAAATACATCACCAAAATCTACACCATTTCCATAATAGTGTTTCAATGCCTCGAAGCCTCGCAAGCGAACTTCAAGTGTAGCCAATAAAGTGAAACGTCGATATAGTGCATCCGCCACCACGTTACTTTTGCCATTTTTGTACTTTGAGGAAAAGGGTAATAACTGTAAGAACTCCACCTACTTGGCATGTATCGGGATCAACTTCTGCTGACCATTGATATACTTCAGTGACTCGTGATCTTAATGCCAAACAAAATGGTTAGCGCATAAATAATGGCTCCAATGTTCCAGAGCACGCATAATGGCATAAAACTCCTCGTCGTAGGTGCAATAGTTCAAACGAGCTCCCCCCCTCCCCCCCCCCCCCCAATTTCTCTGAGAAGTAAGAAATGGGTCACTTGGCGTGGATCAGCACGGCACCAATATCCACCCCGCTTGCATCACACTCTACTTCAAAAGGTTGGGAAAAATCAGGTAGCGCTAAAACAGGAGCAAAACACAATTGCTCTTTAATCACCTCGAATGCCTTTTGGGCATCCGATCCCCACACGAAGGCACCTTTCTTCAAACAATTGGTAATCAGACTCGTCACCATACTAAAGTCACGAATGAAACGCCAGTAAAAGGACGCCAAGCCATGGAATGATTGAACGTTGCTAATGGTTTTGGGGGCCGACCACATCTTGATGGCTTCAATCTTGGCTTGATCCACCGATACACCTGCTTTGGACACCACATACCCCAAGAACATCACCTCGTCCACCAAGAATGAGCACTTCTCTATTTTGCCATAGAGTATTTGGGCTCTTAGGGTCTCGAACACTTGTTTCAAATGACTCCCATGCTCCTCACGACTCTTTCTATACACCAAGATGTCCTCTAGATAAACCACCACAAACCTGCCAATAAAACATTTAAAAACTTTATTCATTAGTCTCATAAACATGCTCAGGGCGTTCTTGAGGCCAAACGGCATCACGGTCCATTCATAAAGGCAATGCTTTGTTTTGAACTCCGTCTTCCATTCGTCCCCTTCACGTACTCGAATTTTATGGTACCCACTTCATAAGTCGATTTTTGAAAATACAACTGACCCGTGAAGTTCATCTAACATGTCATCAAGTCGGGGAATCAGGAAACGATACTTGATGGTGATGTTGTCGAATGCCCTGCTATTGATACACATTCTCCATGTTCCATCTTTCTTAGGTACGAGCAATACAGGTACGGCACACAGACTAAGGATTTCTCGAACATATCACCGGGCCACGAGCTCATCAACTTGCCTTTGCAACTCCTTCATCTCATTGGGATTGCACCGAGAAGCCGACTTGTTTGGTAAAGGAGCTCCTAGGATGAGATCGATCTGGTGTTCGATGCCACGAATAGGCGGCAAGCCCGGTGATAAATCATCAGGGAAAACATCTTTAAACCCTTGTAAGAATTATGCCACATCATCATAGAGAGGGTTTACCACCTCACCATCTTTGGCTACAATTAGGTACACCATGCCACTGTCGTCAATCATCTTTTCAACCTCCCGTTCAGTGGCGAAAATCACAAAATTCGGCTTTTTTTCTTTAGTCTTTACCGAGCGGATGTCATGCGACGACATGGGTTTTAGTATGATTTTTTTGTTGTTATGTTTCAATTCATATTCATTGCTCTGCCCTCTATGAGTCACATCTCGATCATATTGCCACGGACGACCCAAAAGTACGTGGCAAGCATCCATAGGAACCACGTCACAAAGGATATCATCTTTATACGAGCACATCATCAAACCTACCATTACCTATTTTGTTACTTTTATATTTTTATTATCATCTAGCCAATGGAGCGCATAAGGTTTAGGATGGTTCATTATGACCAATCCCAGTTTTGCCACCATTTCGCTTGATGCTACATTAGTGAAACTACCACGATCCACTATTATACTACACCATTTATCATTTACCAAACAATTAGTACGAAACAATTGAGTTCTTTGGTCGTCCTCTTCGTGTATCACCTTTTCTTGTAATGCCCGAAGGACCAACAACGTGTCATACATCGGAGCTTCATAGCTTTCATTCTCCTCTTCTTCTTCATGTTCACCCTCTTCCTCAAAGATGGAACTTTGTCTTTTTTTCCTCTTCTAGCAACTCGTCCCGGAATTCCATCGCTTCCCGTAATGTTATGATTCGTTTATTTGGGTACAAACTTTGGAAATGACGGAAACCTTGGCACTTGTAGCATCGCACCTTGGACAAACTAGTTTCCTTGGAATCTTTAGAAGGAGTCGCGGTTTTGGGAACTCCGGAAGAACTACCCGCGGAAAAAGGATTGACGATTGCATTCTTGGGTTTACCCTAAGACTTAGATTTCTCGAACTCGAATTGAGGGATGCCGATTTTCCTGTATTTTTCTTGCTTTTCTAACTTTAAGCACAAGCCAAAAACAGTGTCAAAATCAGAATATGGATACAAATCAACAATGTTAGCAATATTCAAGTTCAACCCACGTAAAAACCGATACATTTTCTGCTCCTCGACTTCATCAATATCACCCTTAAGTGACAATTTTTCAAATTCGTCTATATATTCAGCCACGTTCATTTTGCCTTGTTTTAACTCGACTATTTTTATATAGGTTGCCATGCGGTGATTAATTGGTACATACCTTTTTCTTAACTTTCTCTTTAATGATTCCCACAATGCAATTTTTTCTTTACCCTCTCTTGTTCTCTTGGCCTTAAGCCCTTCGAACCACAAAGAGGCACCACCACAATGTTTCAGGATGGCAAACTTACATGCCTTTTCGTCATCCACGTCTTTGAACTCAAACGTGCGTTCAATTTTTCTTTCCCACTCCAAGTATTTTTCCAAGTCCATACCACCCGCAAATTCCGGCAACTCGTTGACTTTGAATTCTTCACTAGACCTAAGTTCACACCTTGCTTATCTTTGAGGTTGTCCATCTTGGATGTTCCTTAGTGCTTCTTGAAGATTGTAGAGAAAAGTGGGATCGTTAAAATCCATGGTGACTGCAGGATTGTTTCAGCTCTGATACCACTTATGATACGTGTATGGGGCTATTTTCGGATGGAAGCGAGAGAGAGAGAGAGAGAGAGAGAGAGAGAGAGAAAGAGAGAGAGAGAGGTAGAACACGAGATTAAGAGGGTAGAGAAGAGCATGGTGTTAGTTCTTACCTCAAGATCTATTGAAGAAAGAACTAGGTTGAACGCCAAGACCTATTGACACACAACACAACACACGATAAGAGACCTATCTTATGTGAGAAATAGAGAAAATTGTAAGAAGTTCAAGTGATATTTTATTCATAGAAATCAACCCTATATATAGTTGATAGGATCCTTGAGTTACAAAAGTGAAAAGGCTCGTCATTAAGAGCTTTTATTTAAGTAGTTCATTAACTACTAGCCAATAACTACTAGAAACTCCCAAAAACTCTTCAATTTTCGTCCATGCCACACACAAGACAAGTAAAGGGTTCAAATTTCTTCCAAGATCACCAACAAGTCCAAAAAAAACGTGGTGACAACTTCCATGTAACAAATCGGCCCACCCCATTTCAAGCCCAAATCCACAAAATCAAGCACACTCCAAAGCCCAAATTAGTAAAGCCCAACTCATTGGAAAGTAATCCATTTTTAATTGGGCTATCTAAGTCCAAACGTATATCAGATGTTGTCCTGGTTCCTTGCTCCATTGTTTTAGATCTTCATCCCAGCAGGGCATCGAGCCCTAAAAGTTCCATCGGGGATTTGGTGCTTCCTAGGGAGGATTGTAAATCTCCAGTTCTGAGCCAGTGCCCTCATACTCTTCTTCCTCTTCTTCTTCCTCTTCCTCCTCTTCGGGGTCTTCTTCTGGATCTTAATTCCTTGGGAATCTCTTCGGGATCCTCTTTTGGATCCTCCTCGACCCAGCCTCCATTGCCCTGGTTAGGGTAGTAGGGATCCTCGGGGATATGAAATCCTACCATTTCATCTAATCGAGAATAGAGATAAGAGAAATTCATATCAAACCTGAGTGTAACATTAAATTTTATGATAAGACCTACACTGAGTCCTCTTATAATTTCCTAGTGTATACAAATTACATACAATTGAGATCGAATGTCATTGGATAAGTAGATTCACTCTAAGCCCACATCCAAACAAGGAAAAGGACCTAAAGCGAAATCATAAATCCTAAGTCTATGAAACCTCAATCATGTGTAACTTTAAAGTATGCACTTTGCAATTATAAACCTATAAGATTTTTAGTTTTTATAAGCATATTTCTATTTATTTAACAATTCCTAGTTCAAACGAAATATCCAGGTTTACACATTTGTTACAGCTTTTATAGTGTCACAAAATACTCCAATAGTATTTAAATTTGTAAGTTTGATTGGAGTGTTACTTTGGTAAATTTTTGACTTGTTGCTAACTACGAGTATTCCCCAACTTACGTTGGTCATCTCTCAGATAAAGATAGTTGATCAAGCTATATTCATCCTAGATCTGGTTACATATTCTGAGGCCTAGTCATAGTGTCCAACTCATCTTAATACTTTTGTATAGTTCTAACTATAACATTAAACTATTTCATGCATGTATTTGTACCAATATGAAACTAACATTTTAATTTAAAAGTAAATTACACGAATGATCCCTATGGTTTAGGGTAATTTTCACGTTTGGTCCCTAACTTATTTTTTTAACTCCGAAGGTCCCTACTGTTTGCTTTTGTTACGTGCATGGTCCCTTTCTTACCTAAAAAGATTATTTTTTCCCTTGATTTTTTAATTTATTTAAATAAACACACCTCCAATCCCACTCCCTCACCTTACCTTACATAACCCACTATTTTTCCCTAATTACATAACAATATTTTTAGATAAGACAGGGACCAACCGCGTAACAAAAACAAATAGTAGGGACCAAGCTAAAAACCAAAAACAAACAGTAGGGACCTTCCGAGTTAAAAAAATAAGTTAGGGACCAAACGCGCAAATTACCCCAAACCATGGGGACTATTCGGGTAATTTACTCTTTATTTAATAAAGTATAATTTGTGTGAAGACGTTTAGTCAGAGAGTTTTAGTCCTTATGCATTTATAGTTTGTATATCTTATGTGGTTCGATATACTTAGTTCACTATAAATAATGCTATGATAACAATTTGTCACACCCCCAAACCAAAACGACGGAATCGTTCGAGGGTGGCTGACTTCATGTAGTACCATAACAGTAGTGTAAATAGTAAAGAAAGTAAACACAACCACCATAAATGTAATTTAAAAGTTACATTTTTGCATGTGATACATGTTTTAAAAATAAATTACAATATGATGATTTAATAAGTTTTGAAACATACGCCTTAGCGTCCCTTCCCCAAAAGCAGGTGTTTACCTGTACTAATGAATCCCTGAGATATACAAGTAGTTTTGAAAAAGTGTCAACAGTTAAGTTGGTGAGTTCATAAGCGTTTTTGAATAAGAATTGTATGCCCTTCTATATGAAATGACTACGTTTGTTTCTAGAAAATCCAATATTTTCCATAAATGTGTGTTAGTTTAAAAAGTTCCAAAAACTAGAATGCATAAGTATTTTCCATACCTAAAATAGTGTAAGTAGTTTTATACATGTATAGATATTCACTAAGGCGTTTGACGGCCCTATAAATCAAAATGTTTTAATACTCCATGTCAGTTTTATAACCGTGGTATTGACCCAGACTTCCTGTAACAATGTTCTTCATGCGTTGAAGTGTTATGACGTTTGTCACCCCAAACCTGTCGGTCTAACTGTAGCTAACAGTTTAGGTGCGGGATTGTCAGTCCCGTATAGATCTATACACAAGTATCACGCTCTACCTACAAGAGATTATGGTTTATAATACAGGAATTGAAATGCGAACTTAAAAGTACGTTGAATTCGAATATCTCACAAAAGTTAGTATCAATAGATTTACGTATGAAAAGTCCATTTTTCTTGTAAATGTAAGTATTTCCTCTTTATAGTGTTTATAGTATGTAAAATATCATGAATATCTCGTAAACTATATCTATTATAGTTTTTTGAAAATGTGTTCCATTAGAATGAAAAATATTGGTGTATTACCAACTTTGCATGTAAAGTATAGCATTTGTAATAACGTTATTTTACGTGTTCAGCGTTTATACACAAAAATGTAGATGTAGTATTAGAGACTGTATGTAAAGATTTGTATTTTGAACATAAGTTTTTTTTATGTCACACTTGTATTTTTTTCCCCCTAAAACATAGAAAAGACATGAAAATATAGGGGTATGAACTCACCTGGAAAGTGTGATGATTTGATTAAAACGATGTTTTGCTCGGGCAACACTTCGACCAGAAAGTGGTAAATTTCTTGGGAATCTCGGAGCTTCGATAAAGGAAACCGGGATGTCGAGGTATCTTCGAAACGCTAGAAAGTGATAAAATGTGATAGAAATGTTGTAAATTAGCAAAAGAAGTTGGAACCCTCACATCATATTTATAGGGGAGGAAACTGGCCTCACACGTTGGGCGTACTCTCGTATGCGGCGCGTACATTAGGCATGACACCTTCATTGGACGCCGGTCTTTGGATGGGACGGGGTAGAGGGTATAGGGGAGACGTGGTCGATCCGAGGCCCCGCATTGAGTACTGTAACGACCCAAAATTTAAGACCAAAAATTTCTTTTAATAAATCATTACTTAAAGTAAAGTCATCATTCTAAAACACAATACGAGTATAAGTTTTCAAAACACATGTTCATTATCAGAGTAAACATTCCCAGGCTGTCTAATCTATGATGTGTGCCATGCGATCACCCCGAGCTCTGCCCTCCGCTACCGGAAGTACCTGAAACCAAAACTGAAAACCGTAAGCATGAAGCTTAGTGAGTTCCCCAGCTTACCACATACTGCACATACTGGGCCACGCCCACTATCTTGGGCCTCGCCCGCTACAACGGCCCCGCCACTCCAGGCCCCGCCTGGCTTCGAGCCCCGCTCGGATACAGATCTATTTTACTTAGGCCTCGCCTGTCACAGGGCCTCGTCCGGCAACAAATAATAACACATAAACATTTCACAACACATAACTAACACATGCAACTAGTTCTGTCCTAAGGCCTCGCCTATCCTGGGCCTCGCCCGTGTCCATAATAACACAAAAACATTTCACAACACATAACTAACACATGCAACTGGTTCTGTCCTAAGGCCTCGCCTATCCTGGGCCTCGCCCGTGTCCTGCTACTGATGAGTCATGGGACCCCATCCACGCTCCTAATGGTAGTGAGGTACAGGCCTAGCCCACTCTCACTCCTGTTCTAGTTTGGGCCTCGCCCCTATTATGCTAGTAATGAGATATGGAACCCCATCCACACTCTGCTATTGGTGAGATACGGGACCTCGCCCACACTCACCTCCTTACCAGGCACATACATGTATCACACAGACAACAAGTATAACTATTATGTAAACAATTCCTTGGGCACCTGCTCGCTATTACTGGAACTCATCCTGAAAATAATACTAGCATATTGTGCCTAGGGCTAACCCCCGGGTCTTCTACTCATAACTACATGGGCCGGCCTTGTGGCCTTAGACCCATTCACACAAAGTGAAACTCACCTGCACTGGCTAAACTTGCTGATGATCTCACTAGTTGCTGCCCGGCAACTCACGGAACTCCTGCTCCCCTTGCTCCCTGAACTACCAATATCAATACAACACTGAGTCTAACTGACCCCCGAAAGACAATCAAGTCCACCCTGGACCAAGGTCAAAGTCCTGGCCAAAGTCAACCTTCCAGGTCAACCCTACTCGCCGAGTCACCCTACTGACTCTCCGAGTTCATAATGTTCAGATTCCTTCCAATCGCGACTCGACTCGCCGAGTCAGTCCATGACTCGCCGAGTCTACCGATTTCTGAGTCCAGACCTGTCCAACTCACTGAGTCTCCACTCGACTCACTGATTCGAGTCTCAACTCGAAGGGTTTGGGGTTTTGTGACCAGACTCGCCGAGTCCAAGAATAGACCCGCTGAGTACAAGGCAATCTTCATACGACTCGACGAGTTGTTCATTCCACCCATCGAGTTTCTCCACAACTTCATGCTACTCGCCGAGTCCACTCAAAGGACTCGCCGATTCCCTTCATATCTCCTTTCATGCAGAGGACATTTGAGTCATGCATTAACTCCAAACTGTAGATCCACCCTTCCCAAGCCTTTTCCCCACGTAAAGTTGCAAACTTTACGTGTAGAGAAGGAGATATAGGCAAAATAAGCTATAAACTAGGGCTTAAGGCAAAAAGACTCCATGATCCACTGAAGGGCTGATACTTTACGGAATTCTAGACCAAAACAAGCATGGATCTGAGGTAGCAACCTCAGATCTGGACCTCAAGCTCGAGATTGATCTCAAACATGGCTTAAAAGCCCCAAAACTCATAACCAAGGAAAATCTGGAGGAGAGAAATGACTTAATACCTTCAAATGCTCTGAAATGATCCCCAAACTTCGGATCCAATGCCACTCCTTGATGCTTCAAAGATTCCCACTTCTTCTTCTTCCTTTAAATCACTCAAAAATGCCCAAAAGCATGAATGAGCACAATGGGGGCTTAGGGTGCGGCGTTCTGGGTGTGAGAGACAGTAAAGGAGCACTAGGAAGAAGAATGAGGTGATTAAATAGGCTCCAAGCCCAGAATTTAGGGTTTTCCTCGCACAGACCCTACTCGCCGAGTCGCCTTGGCCGACTCGCCGAGTTGGTCACTTATTCCTCGACTCGGATCCCGGTCGGACTCGTCGAGTTCCTCCTTGGACTCGTCGAGTCCCTCTTAAATTTAGGGTTTCCTTTACTTTCTTGGCTTTCCAAAATCTTGGGTGTTACAACTCTCCCCCACTTAAAATAAACTTCGTCCTCAAAGTTTACCATGGCCCACCGCCTGCGATCTGCCTCCAATATCCCACCAATTAATCCAACACCCGCTGCCTACTTTCGCTGGCCTTCAGCTTGGTCATTCCAACTAACACCACCCCCTACGGATAATAATCCTGGGTCAACCCCGACCCTGAACATCCTGGAAGAACTGCTTACACAACCGACATTCCTTCTAGTACTCTCCGAGTACTGCAACTGGACCTATAGGGGTTCACCCCCTTCTTTCCTCACGCGATTCCCTTGCCTTCCCAAGGCAATGCTCCAAAAACAACTATTTCCTCTATCACTGTGAAGATCCTATCTTCACCATTCCATTATTCCTGCTAAATCCAGTACGGGTCATCTCTGCCAGTAACCACTGACACTCCTCTCTTGTCATAACTTGGTGTCGAGCACTCCTCGACTCAACTAACTGAATTCCATCATAACCCGCTTACCTGCACTACTACTGACTGGGTATTTCTACCACTCCTCATCTACCTTCCGGATGAACTGAGACCACTTTGGTCCCTACCAACCTATCAATACCTGGATTACCGGCTCCCACCGGTAGCTAGTCCCAACACCATCACTAGTCGCTCTCAGCGACTTCCAAAGGAAACTTCGACCACCTATAACTGCTTAATCAATACTGCCATTCAGGCACTACAAACCTGGGATCCCCGATCCCCTAACTTGACACTAAGGTCCCTACCAGGTCCCACTTGCGCTGCTAAAATTCACGGGCCTCGCCCACGGGTCTCACCCAACCATACTACTGTGCAACCCTGCTCCCAAGTCTCACCTATACTGCTATCCTCATATGGGCCTCGCCCACGGGTCTCACCCGATTATATCCTAGAGCGGCCTCTCCCAAGGTCTCATCTCTCAATGGCTATACAGGGAACTCCATACCATTCTCATCCATTCCCCATTCCCGATCCCTAACTGAATGCTAGGAGATAACGACCTCGCCCCGACACCGCTAACGAGGCTACTACAAAATGCTACGGCTGCCCCGTAGTCTAACAACACTTCCACCACTGGCTGCTAGTGAATGCTACAGCCACCCCGTAGTCTTACATCACTTCCCATCACTGACTGCTGCTGAAGAAGGCCGAGGCTCTCCTGCCACTCTTCCATGCTCTTCATGCTGCTTCTGCCACTAACTGCCAACACGAAAACATCTCCTGCTTTTTGACCTCAAGATCTCCATTCCGACTCACACGAGTCCTACAGGCGACCCTTCAACCTGAATCCGAACCACATACTCACCATTACCCTTTACACGCACGGACTGATGGGGAGTTTCTCAAATTCCCAACCCTGAACTACTAAATCTGTCAAACGCTGAACTACCTCTTTTCCTTTTCAGAAATCACATACTCGATCTGGATTTGCATGCTCTTACCCTTATACACTCAGAGCATTCTCCCCCACTTCGATCCTGCTTACGCCTCGATGCTCAATGAAGAGAAATCCCAATCCTTTCTACCATAATCAATCCGCTGAGGACTCCCAAGCTTACCATAGCTAAGGATCTAACCTGTCCATTCTAAAACTTATACGGCTCCGAACTAATGAGACATGCCGAGTCCCTCCAAGGCATGCTACAGATACTGCACCCTAAGTAACCTTCTTCGACACAACCCATCCCTTAACTACCAACCAATATCCAAGGTATGCAGATGGCATATAACTCGATCACAATCAACCCGCTCAAAAATAAACTACTCATACAGATAATGATGCAGAACCATAACAATATAATGATGCACAAAATAAAAGAACTGAAAACGGAAATCGCATACCTACAACATTCGGCGCTGCTCGCATCTCCAAAGTAGCCATCTGAAAAGCCCTGCCTCCAACTGCAAGCGCCACCGCACGGCCCCGACGGTCGTCTGTGATTCTCAAAGTTGCAGGGGCAGGTGCCATCACCCGTCCTGCTGAAAGCAAACTGGGGCACTGGGCCTTCTTGTGGCCCCGCTGATTGTAGTGAAAACATATCAAGTCTAATCCATGGGTGGTGGTAACAGTACAATCTCTGCTAAAATGACCAGTCCAACCGCACCTGAAGCAGCCAGACTCACCACCACTACCACTCCTACACGCGCCCCCGTGCGTCCTGCCACACCTTCCGCATCGACTGCGGTCCTAATAATCCCTCGATCTCAACTCCGATCCCTTAGGACTTTTTCCCGAACTTGCAGCTACCTGAACCTCATCCGACTTCCTCTTCCGGATCTGCTCCAAATCAATTTCCCTCTCCCTGGCCCGAGAAATCATATCTTCCAGCGTCTTACAACCGGACCTGCTCACGAACTCCCTGATGTCATCCCTCAGCATCTTGTGATATCGTGCCTTCTTCATCTCCTCATCTGTGACATACTGCGGAACAAGAAGGGCTCTCTCCCTGAACTTGGCAGTGATCTCCGCCACAGTCTCAATAGTCTGCGTCAAATCCTGAAACTCCCGGGCCAACTACTGCACCTCAATAATCGGCGAAAACTCCGCTCTGAACCTAGCTGAGAAATCACTCCAAGTCATCGCGTCCAATGCGGCGTCATCACCCAAAGCATGACCAATCTCTTCCCACCAATCCCTCGCTCTGTCCTTCAGAAGATAGGAAGCGAGTTTGACCTTGTCCTCCTCAGGACACTGGCTTGTACGGAATGCGTTGGCAACATCAGCCAACCATCTGCTGCTAGCGATGGGGTCCCTAGCCCCATGATAATCTGGTGCCCCGCAAGCCCTGAACTCCCGAAATGTCAAGGTACGCGCTCCCAGCAAGGCCATCATCTCAGTGTGGAAGGCTCCCAGCCTCTCATCCAAAATCTCCAATATACCCTCCTTGACCGTGCCAAAGATCACAGGAGTCTGAGCTAGAATACTGTGCGTAACATCCGCTGATATCAACTCTCTCATCCGCTCCTCGAGCTGCTCGGCCGCTAAACTCGAGCCCAATCCCTCTCCGGCACCTGATCCGCCTGCTGGTCCCTCTTGCAATGTCACCATACTGAAACATATAACATAACCATTATCAGAATACTCCTCACTGCTGCGAGACCAAACATACCCACTACCAGGTTCCCAGTCTTGTCTCGGCCTTTCCCAAATCGAGTACGGATCCTCTGCTTTCAGTAGTACGGGCCCATACTACCTTCCACATCTATCCGTACTTTCCTCAGTAACAGCTTTGACTCCACCAGGTCCCTTTTCTACTTCTACTGCTCCCAGCACTACCTCATCCTAGGCTTACCCTAGGGAAACCTCTGACTCAACTCAAACCAGTCCTCAGCTGCTGAAGGCCTCCTTGCAATGCCAATTATCCATCACCTGGATACCATCACATGTGACGAGGCTCAAATAATCCTTCAAGTAAAAGACTCGTTCCTACAACGGTTGGACTCAAACAAGAGCTGCGCAATAGGACCAAATCCAACACTCTGAGATTATTCAACCCTGATCACATGTGACGTGACGTATCCACCTAATGGCTAACTCCCAACACTTAGAATTCCACAATGCACAAAGCAAGCAGCATTCAGACAAGGGAAAATCTAACCATAACATACTCAAGCAATCATATCCACATAGCAAGAATCTGAACTAGCATGCAACACAACTCATAACTCAGGCATAACCTAATCAGGCTATCCTACTACTGACTATTCAAGACTATCATGCAGATCAAAAGCACATATAACAGGCACATAAGGCATCCTCCTTAAATCCTTAGTCCTAATCTAGCATGCTGTTCTATTAACTGATAATTCAAAGTTCATTTCTTTCTGAATTCTTTTTACTTTTCTAAAACCGTTTTTCGTTCTCGAAATTCTTTTTAGAAAACTGTCTTTTCGCTTTTGAAAACTTTTTATCCGACCCCTCAGTTTGAGTTCAGGCACACCCGAGAGTATGCCCGAATCCCTTAAACCAACGCTCTGATACCAACTTGTAATGACACAAAATTTAAGACCAAAAATTTCTTTTAATAAATCATTACTTAAAGTAAAGTCATCATTCCAAAACACAATACGAGTATAAGTTTTCAAAACACATGTTCATTATCAGAGTAAACATTCCCAGGCTGTCTAATCTATGGTGTATGCCATGCGATCACCCCGAGCTCTGCCCTCCACTACCGGAAGTACCTGAAACCAAAACTGAAAACCGTAAGCACGAAGCTTAGTGAGTTCCCCACCCTACCACATACCATGCATAACCACATACTGCACATATTGGGCCACGCCCACTATCTTGGGCCTCGCCCGCTACAACGGCCCCGCCGCTCCAGGCCCCGCCTAGCTTCGAACCCCGCTCGGATACAGATCTGTTTTACTTAGGCCTCGCCTGTCACAGGGCCTCGCTCGCCAACAAATAATAACACATAAACATTTCACAACACATAACTAACACATGCAATTGGTTCTGTCCTAAGGCCTAGCCTATCCTGGGCCTTGCCTATGTCCATAATAACACAAAAACATTTCACAACACATAACTAACACATGCAACTGGTTCTGTCCTAAGGCCTCGCCTATCCTGGGCCTCGCCCGTGTCCTGCTACTGATAAGTCATGGGACCCCGTCCACGCTCCTAATGGTAGTGAGGTACAGGCCTAGCCCACTCTCACTCCTGTTCTAGTTTGGGCCTCGCCCCTATTCTGCTAGTAATGAGATATGGAACCCCATCCACACTCTGCTATTGGTGAGATACGGGACCTCGCCCACACTCACCTCCTTACCAGGCACATACATGTATCACACAGACAACAAGTATAACTATCATGTAAACAATTCCTTGGGCACCCGCCCGCTATTACTGGACCTCGTCCTGAAAATAATACTAGCATACTGTGCCTAGGGCTAACCCCCGGGTCTTCTACTCATAACTACATGGGTCGGCATTATGGCCTTAGACCCATTCACACAAAGTGAAACTCACCTGCACTGGCTAAACTTGCTGATGATCTCACTAGTTGCTGCCCGACAACTCACGGAACTCCTGGTCCCCTTGCTCCCCGAACTAGCAATATCAATACAACACTGAGTCTAACTGACCCCCGAAAGACAATCAAGTCCACCTTGGACCAAGGTCAAAGTCCTGGCCAAAGGCAACCTTCCAGGTCAACCCTACTCGCCGAGTCACCCTACTGACTCGCCGAGTTCATAATGTTCATATTCCTTCCAATCGCGACTCGACTCACCGAGTCAGTCCATAACTCGCCGAGTCTACCGATTTCTGAGTCCAGACCTGTCCAACTCACTAAGTCTCCACCCGACTCACTGATTCGAGTCTCAACTCGAAGGGTTTGGGTTTCGTGATCTGACTCGCCGAGTCCAAGAATAGACCCGCCGAGTACAAGGCAATCTTCATACGACTCGACGAGTTGTTCATTCCACTCGTCGAGTTTCTCCACAACTTCATGCTACTCGCCGAGTCCACTCAAAGGACTCGTCGAGTCCCTTCAGATCTCCTTTCATGTAGAGGACATTTGAGTCATGCATGAACTCCAAACTGTAGATCCACCCTTCCCAAGCCTTTTCCCCACGTAAAGTTGCAAACATTATGTGTAGAGAAGGAGATCTAGGCAAAATAAGCTATAAACTAGGGCTTAAGGCAAAAAGACTCCATGATCCACTGAAGGGCTGATACTTTACAGAATTCTAGACCAAAACAAGCATCGATCTGAGGTAGCAACCTCAGATCTGGACCTCAAGCTCGAGATTGATCTCAAACATGGCTTAAAAGCCCCAAAACTCATAACCAAGGAAAATCTGGAGGAGAGAAATGACTTAGTACCTTCAAATGCTATGAAATGATCCCCAAACTTCGGATCCAATGCCACTCCTTGATGCTTCAAAGATTCCCACTTCTTCTTCTTCCTTTAAATAACTCAATATGGCCAAAAGCATGAATGAGCACAATGGGGGCTTAGGGTGCGGCATTCTGGGTGTGAGAGACAGTAAAGGAGCACTAGGAAGAAGAATGAGGCGATTAAATAGGCTCCAAGCCCCGGATTTAGGGTTTTCCTCGCACAGAGCCTACTCGTTGAGTCGCCTTGGCCGACTCGCCAAGTTGGTCACTTATTCCTCGACTCGGATCCCGCTCGGACTCGTCGAGTTCTTCCTTGGACTCGCCGAGTCCCTCCTAAATTTAGGGTTTCCTTTACTTTCTTGGCTTTCCAAAATCATGGGTGTTACAAGTAGGTTGGGCGTACTCTCGTACGCTGGGCATACTCCCCCCCCCCCCCCCCCCCCCGGTTTATGTGTCCTAATCTTCTAAAATCTGTAACTTTCGCATACGAGCTGTGATTTTTATGTTATTTATCTCCACGCATAGGTGAGAATATACTCTACAACTCTTGTTTAGACGTCGTCGACTAATTTTGATTTATTTTTAATATTATATTTTTAACAGGCCAGGATAGGAAAAGTCCGTTAAAAATTCATAACTTCTTCGTGGATCGTCCGTTTTCGTCTGTCTTTTTACCAGTGTACTACTATTGACAAGATCTTTAATTCTCGTTTAGGTTGCATCGGCCACAAATCACTCGATCGTTGTTTCAAGTTTTTAGTTGTCTACTACTATTCTTAAACTTAGAAAAATCATAACTTCCTCATACGAAGTCAGATTTGGACGTTCTTTTTATGCATGTTCACGGTTTAACATAATCTCCAACTTTCATTTAGATACCTAAGGCTAAAAAGTAACTTATTGAAATTTCACGTTTGTACACTTAACAACGTTTTATCGGTTATATCGCGGATCTTTGATATGCCATAACTTCTTTGTTATAACTCGGATTTGAGTGTTCTTTAAATTTCTGAGAACCTTGACACGATATTTATCATTTTATGCAACCCCAATTGAGACTTTTGAATATTTCATTTTTGACGCTATTTTTATTAAATCCAAAAGTAGATTACAATACTTGACTTTTAGGTCATTACATTGCTTTGAAATATCGGGGTGTCACAATACATGGCCCAAAAGTTCCTCAACATGCCATAGCAAGGCTCCACCACGCCGTTTATCAGAGGAAAATCATACATAATTGGAACAAATCTGATACCTAAAAATCGGGGTGTTACAACTATACAGTTTATACACTAAGATAAGATTTCATTGCCCATTTGACTTGTGCAACACGTTTGTCGTGTGTCGCTTGTATTAATGTTTTAGTTTGAACATCCTTTTATGAATTTTTTTTTTTAATTTTCATTTTGATCTTTAAGACTTAGTTGTCTAAAATTCTGATATGTTTGCATCAAAAATTTATCCATGTGTAATTATCAATTTTATTTATGGAATCTGATCTACGAACCCACAAACTCAAATCTAACCCATGAACCCACCAACTTATGAACTCGTATGAATAAGTGGGTTGACGGGTCATATATGAGTTTATATTCCAAACCTATCAACCGTCAACCCGTTCCTTGTATAGTTAAATGGATCGTGTTTGGGTTGGTGTATTTTGACCCACCAATCCGTCAACCCGCGACACGCGAGCCTAAACGAGCTATCAACGTTAATGGTGTATTTTGACCCACCAATCCGTCAACCCGTGACACCCGTTCCCTATACAGTTCCATACGCTTTATGATAAGCTATCAACCCTGTATAGTTAAATGGATCTTGTTTATTAAACGGGCTCGAGCTCGAGCCTATGTCACTAAGCTCGTTTAGGCTCGCGAGCCTAAACGAGCCTTTATATAAAATAATTTATTATTATTTTTCTATATTAAAATAAAAATATATTTAGGAATTAGGTATTTAGGGTATTAGTAAACAAGCTTCTTAACGAGCTCGAACCGAGCTTAAGCTTATTTAGGCACGTCAGACAAAAAACGAGTCGAGCCCGAACCCGAGTCGAGCTTGTATATTTATTTACGAGCTCGAGCCGAGCTCGGTACAAGAAGCTCGAATCGAGCCGAGTTCGAGCTCAAGCCTCGTATAACTTAAACGAGCCTGACCAAGCTCGGGCTCGGCTCGGCTCGTTTGCACCCCTACAAACAACCATATATACATAACTAACTCTTAAAGATGTCGTTCTCATGGATCCACTCAGATTTTTCTTGTCGGAAATCACAGGAAGAGGTATGAGGTTCTTTTCTAAGAAAACTGGGTGTTTTTTTCTTTGCCGATTTGAACACATGAAAAAGTAAATATAGTGTTTTTTGATGTTGAAATCATAAAGGAGTTATATATGAAGTCAAAAACAAAATATCACATGCTTAAAGTTACCACCACCATAACTTTCGATCATCGTTCCATCTCATCCTCACATGTTTAATGTTACCACCATGTAGATATGACCACAAATGATGAAAAATATATCAATGTATGCAATAGACAATCACTACATTCTTATTTATTTGCTAATTCTTACAGAAGTAATAATAATTATATATTCAATTTCTAAGAATGTTTTTGTTACGTAGAAAAACATATGAAAGTCATAGCTTATCATAACGCGTATGAAACTGGGACCACTTTGTCTACAACTATATCAATAATTGGCTATTTTTTTATTCGTAGACTTAATATCTTAAGTAGAAAAACATATGAAGGCGCCCTGATGGTTTTTCATGAAGTTTTTCATGAAGTTCTTATAGACTGTAAACTGATGGTTTTTTATAAAAATATTAATATGTATAGTCTTTATTTTGTTTTAGTTTGGACTAAGGTGTTTTTTATATGTAATTCAATGGAGTTAAGAGGACATAGTTTAATTTGTTAAGCTGTTGTCTTCTTTTCTTACATGGGTTGCATTAGGACTCAATAAGGTCATTCACGATCTTGAGCTAATTTAAAGAGCAACAAAAGACTCAAGTAACCTTTTTTATGGGGTTTGATTAAATATTTAAATGAGCCAAAAGGAAAAGTGGGTTAAAATCGGGGTTACTTTTAAGGTTTCAATGATGTAATCTTTCAAAATCGGGGTTCCAGTTAGTTAGATGGTATCTTTAGGAAAATATATTATTGAAGTAATATTGGAAATCATATTTT
This sequence comes from Lactuca saligna, assembly GCF_052625555.1. Classification (NCBI taxonomy): domain Eukaryota; kingdom Viridiplantae; phylum Streptophyta; class Magnoliopsida; order Asterales; family Asteraceae; genus Lactuca; species Lactuca saligna. The sequence goes on along the minus strand of NC_136420.1, from coordinate 227,974,787 downwards.
TATTCTAATCTAAGAATGTCTTTAAGTTTAAGTTTTTTAAAAAAATTAATAATTTTAGATAAAGATTATATACATACAAACAAAACTTCTAATCCAATGTGTACAAATAAGTTTTTAGAAATTTATGAACAATTTGTAGATTGTAGATTTTAATTTTTTATATCAACTTTTACTTTGCTTTAGTAAATCGACATCATTCATCTTTTAAATTTGTAATTGAATGTGTTGAATTTATGTATATTTATTATATTATCGTCAATTTTTAATTTATTATATATAACGATATAATTTCAATTATTAATTGTTGTTTTTCATTCTATTCATATTTATATTTGCATTGTACAAAGTCAAGATTTATCAAATATCTACACATATATAATGTAAAGTCAAGTCTTCTTCGGTTTATATTGCTAACTGTCGATGGTTGGTAATGAACGGGGGCATCAGTTGTATTCAGTTTCAATGAATCACAGAAGGGCTGAGAGTATCTCAACACCATTCTTCGTGACTAATTTCCCTCGAGAAGCAAACGTCAAGACATCATGGGAGGCCTGTGATAAGGTTGGGCGGGTGGTTGATGTATATGTTGCTAGGAAATTATCAAAACTTGGTAAGCGATTCGCATTTGTTCGATTTATCAAATTTAAATATGATTTATTGCTGGAACAAAAACTTAGAGACATTTGGATGGGATCATATCATTTATTTGCTTCTTTGGCTTGGTTTAATCGAGATGTTAATAACAAGGGATTGTGAAATAAAAAGGAGAAGATTGCTTCTCATAATTCTGTGAGCAGGTGAAGAAGATGAATGTGCATGCTATTAGACATTCTAGTTCCTATGCAAATGTATTAAAAGGTTAGGGGGTTGTGAAACCTAACAAAGGTTTGGTTCTTGAATGCACTTTACAAGGATAGGAGATCGATAACTTGTTGTGATCAATAGTATCAGTTTTTGGCAAACTACGGATATTAGATTGATCCCGAAGTTGGGTATTCTCTTGAAAGAAGAAGGTTTTCCGGAAATTGTCATTAAGTATGTTGCTAGTAATTGGGTCTATGTTTCTTTTGTATCGGAAGCTTCCTATGCACGGTTTAAGAAATCTGAGGTGGTTAAGGCTTATTTCTCAGTTTATAGACCGGTGGTTAATAGTTTTTTTTGTTAAAGAGCGTGTTATTTGGTTGGAGTTGGTGGGTTTACCATGTTGTGTTTGGAATGATGTTAAAGTTTGCTTCTATGTGGAGTGAGGTCTGTTTTATTGCAGATGATGGGGATGCTCCTTTGGCGGTTAAAGGTGTGTGTATTAAGACTGGGAAACCTTTTTTCATCCAAGATACGATTAAAGTGGTTGCTCAAGGTGTTGAATATGGGGTTGTGGTGTGTGAAATTTCAAAATTGGGAACCGAAATTATGGAGGAGGGAGAAATAGGGTCAGATATTCCGGACCTGTCAGGGGGAGAGGAAGAAGTTGCTTGTTTTGATGATGATGTGAATGATTTTATCAATCTATATAATGATTATAAGGTTGATGAGGGGCATGAGAACTCTTTTAGGATGGATAATACACCTATTAATGGTGTTAGAGGGGTTGGATTTGTTGATAGAAACGGAATATTTTTTCAAACAAATAATAAAAGAAAAGGCGATGGAGTTGTGGATAGGAGGTCCTGTATGCCAAATGTTGCTGTCACGAGAGGTGTCGCTGAAAATAAATGTAATCCGATGATGCCTTCTACGGTTATGGAGAATGGTTGTAAGTTGCATGGTGATTCGCCCCATTTGGTAGATGATGTGGATGGCGAGGGGGTAGCCGAATAACCATAACAACCTCCCGGTTTTAGATGAGATCAATCTTCTACGTCTCACGGATTTTCTAAGATCCTTAAAAAGAAAGTCTTGGTTGTTGTTGATGATATAGAAGATGTGTTGAAGCAATATTTTGAAATGGGTAGCCTTCTCGGGTATGATATGGAGACTAATAAGGAATATGTTAAAAAGATTTTATCTAGTATTGGTGTGGTATAGTTGGATCAATGAAGTGCATTTCTTTAAATATATGTGGAACCCGTTCTTTTTTAAAAAGAAATTGGGTTAAGGCGTTGTGTTTACAGTTTGGAGTTTCTTTTTTGGGTTTGCAAGAAACGAGAATGAGGCAAGTTGATCTTTTAAAGATCTGAAGTATGTGGGGTAATTATAGATTCGATTTTGTTAGTAATAGTGCTCGGGGTCGATCTGGTGGTATTCCTTCAATGTGGGACACATGAAACGTTCCAAAAATACCACCCAAAAATTTTTATTTGAAAACATAACTAAAACCATAATATATAGATGTCATATAATAACCCATGAAGCATGTGTCTCAAAATGTCATATCAAAATGGATCAAATCAAAACTGTGTCAAAACATATCAAAATATCAGAGTGAACTCCCAGGCTAACTGAAACTGTGGTGTGTGTCGTGCCATCATCCCAAGCTCTTCCCTTACTAGCCGAAGTACCTGAAAATAAAAACTGAAACTGTAATCACGAAGCTTAGTGAGCTCCCCCAAACTACCATATTTATGGGTTTTAACCATAAGAACTTTCCTATGTGCGCATGCAAAACACTAATGCTCGGATTTAGGCTTTCTAATCAAACATGCTTTGAATCCAAGACTTCTAATGACTATTTAGATGTAAAAACAATATTGAAACAGATCTAGAATCATATCTCTTGATTCCTTGTTGATCTTGTTGTCATGGAGCTTCTAGAGTCACAATTGTCACTCCTCTAATGGCTTACAAACACCAATAGCAAGGAGGATGATTTGGGAGAGAGGAGAAGGGAGGAATTCAGCCAGAGTGTCTCTACTTTAGATGATATGTCGAATTCCCTCACCCCTAGGGTCTATTTATACTTGTACACTCCTTAAGGATTACAGCTTAAACCCTAATTGGATAACTTAGACTTTAAGTTAAACCATATCCTTTCCTTAATAACCCTATGGAAGATTTTGGCTTATCCAAGCCCTAGAAATCGTTCATCCTATCTTGGATAAGGATTTATAGTCTAAAGTGTAACTATCAAACAATTGACAGTTTATACCCTCTTATTTAATTAATCTCTTTAAGTCTCCAAATTAATTCCGATTAATTCTATGACTTATATTAATCAAATAACTATATATTATTCTTTATATTATTCTCATAATATACTAATAATATTAACTCTCTCTTAATAAATCATCCTATCAAGTTGCTATGGTGAAGGCAACCCAAAAGGACCATGCACAACCGGGTCAAATACTTGCCTAATATAGTTGTAGCCTTAGACACTATTCCAACAGTCTCCCACTTGGATAAGTCTAGTAACTATAAGCGCAAGTACAATTCGGTTTGCAATCGTAGCTCTCAAAGACGCTGTCAAACTCTGATCTAATCAATCTTGTCCTTTAGATAAGGGATCTTACAGTCCTCTGTTAGATATCATGGTGACAATACTATGGAACAGTCAGTCAAGCATTTGGTTTCTCGATTTCCGATTTATTCAACATAGAAGTTAATCGAACACATCAATTCAGTTCTGATCGGGCCCGACACATAAGTCAAATCAAATCATCGAGCGGCCGAGATATCACTTTTTCCTTCTTAGGATAAAAGTTACAGATAAACTTCGACTTATATGCATTTAGTTATTCATTAACCAACTATACACAACAATGCGTTTTATAACATCGAGTTACCAATGCGTTTTCGCATTATCAATGTACAATCAATTAACCAATAACAAACCATATATCTAGGTTTTAAGACTATATGATATTATCGTCTTGCGATCACCCTTTTACTATCACATTCCATAAGGTGATTCCAGCAAGCGCGGGTTTGTTCCAATGCTCAAAACTAGTTCATAAGCACTCATGAACGTTGCAGCAACCTTTTGCTATGTCTAAAACCATTTAGACACTCTACACACCTATTCATGACAATCTTCATTCATATCTACTTCCAACATATGAACGATTGTGGACAATTTGAACAATTCGATTATTCTTAATAAACTCAATTATTCTGGAAGTCAAAACATGCAAAGTGAAACAACAGCTAAACAATTAACATAAGATAGTAACATTACTTATAAATAAAACTCCTTTATTTAATCATCAAATGTTAATTACATTTATCTATTACACGTTTCTAATACTATCTAATTTATGCTAACATCATCCTTAAGCCCGATGCTCCTAGCATGCTGCAAGTGCTTAAGCCTACTTAGTCTCTTCGTAAGCGGATCTGCTGGGTTATCTTCCGATGATATCCTCTTTACTACGAGTTTTCCTTCTTCTACACGATGTCTAATGAAGTGATATTTTCTGTCGATATGTCTTGATCTACCATGATTCCTCGGTTCCTTGGTCAAGGCAACCGCTCCTTCGTTATCACAGAAAATCTCCATGGGCTCCTTTATGGCAGGTACAACTCCAAGATCACCGATGAAGTTCTTTAGCCATATTGCCTCCTTCGACGCTTCGCTCGCTGCGATGTACTCTGATTCGCATGTTGAATCAGCTACGGTTTCCTACTTGGAACTCTTCCAAGTTACCGCTCCTCCATTCAGGGTAAAGACCCAGCCCGACTGCGAACTGTAGTTGTCCCTGTCGGTCTGAAAACTGGCATCACTATACCCTCGCACCTTCAAGTCATCACTACCTCCAAGGACTAAGAACCATTCCTTCTTCCTCCGAAGGTACTTAAGGATGTTCTTCACCGCAACCCAATGGGCTTTGCCAGGGTTCCCTTGATATCTACTAACCATGCTCAAAGAAAAGGCTACATCAGGGCGAGTACATGTCATAGCGTACATGATTGAGCCAACTGCGGAAGCGTATGGAACTCGGCTCATATCAGCTATCTCAACTTCGGTACGCGGACTTTGAGTCTTACTCAACTTGGAATTGCTTTGTATCGGTAATTCTCCCTTCTTCGAGTTTTCCATACTAAAACGTTTTAGTACCTTCTCTAAGTAAGTGTTCTGACTAAGTCCAATCAGTCTCTTACTTCTTTCTCTCACTATCCTTATTCCCAAAATATAGGAAGCCTCTCTGAGGTCCTTCATAGCGAAGCACTTCCCGAGCCAGGACTTAACCTCCTGCAAAGTCGAGACGTCGTTTCCTATGAGTAATATGTCATCGACATATAGAACGAGAAAGCTTACTACACTCCCATTGGCTTTGACATATACACATGATTCATCTTCACTTCGTATAAATCCAAACTCTTTGACTTTCTCATCGAAACAAAGATTCCATCTATGAGACGCTTGCTTAAGTCCATAAATGGACTTCTCAAGCTTACACACTCTATTCGGATGCTTCGGATCCACAAACCCCTCTAGCTGAGCCATGTAAACATCCTCAGCCAACTTTTCATTAAGGAAAGCGGTCTTGACATCCATTTGCCAAATCTCATAATCATGAAATGCGGAAATAGCTAGCATCACTCTAATAGATTTTATCTTCACAACTGGTGAGAAGGTCTCTTCATAGTCAACTCCGGGAGTTTGAGTAAGGCCCTTCGCAACTAGTCGTGCTTTAAAGGTGTGTACCTTTCCATCCACGTCGGTCTTCTTCTTGAAGATCCATTTGCACCCAACGGTCTTACGACCAGGCACATTATCAACCAAATTCCAAACTTGGTTATCATACATGGATTGGATCTCGCTATCCATTGCCTCTTTCCATTTCGCAGACTCCGGGCCTGCCATGGCTTCCTTATAGCTATTAGGTTCATCAAGATTTATTAGTGTACTATCACTAATATATGTGTCCCCTTCGGTAGTAATATGAAAACCATATATCTAGGGTTGAAACCTAACTCTTTCAGAACGTCTAAGAGGTAATGATATGTCAATTGGCTCAACCGAAGTTTCCTCCTCGGGTTGAGTGCCAGCGGTAGAGGTTCCTTCATTTATCGACTCTTGAATCTCTTCAAGATCGATTTGCCTCCCATTGTCTCCTTGGCCTATGAGTTCTCGTTCTCGGAAAACTCCTCTCCTCGCAACAAAGACAACATTGTCCTTCGGTCTATAGAAGAGATATCCAAAGGATTTCTGCGGGTAGCCGATGAAAATACATCGCTCACTACGAGGTTCGAGCTTGTCGTGAGTATCTCGTCTTACGAAAGCCTCGCAACCCCAAACCTTGATATGTGCTAATGAAGGAGCTTTCCCTATCCAAATCTCATGAGGTGTTTTGGCAACCTTCTTAGTAGGGAATCGGTTAAGGATATGGGTGGCAGTCTCTAAGGCATACCGCCAAAAAGAGATAGATAGCGAAGCACGACTCATCATAGAGCGAACCATGTCCAACAAGGTTCGATTACGCCTTTCTGCCACACCATTCAATTGTGGTGTCCTAGGTGGCGTCAATTGTGAAACTATTCCACACTCCTTGAGATAATCGTAGAATTCAAGACTTAGGTACTCTCCTCCTCGATCGGATCAAAACATCTTGATCTTCCTGCCCAATTGATTCTCCACTTCACTCTTAAACTCTTCGAATTTTTCAAAAGTTTCTGACTTTTGCTTGATTAAGTAGATATACCCATATCTACTATAGTCATCGGTAAAAGTCACGTAGAAGCGGTTTCCATCCTTCGTGGTAGATCTAAACGGCCCACATACATCAGTATGTATGAGGTCCAATAGACCCTCACCCCTTTCGCACGTACCAGCGAAGGGTGACTTAGTCATCTTTCCAAGTAAACAAGACTCGCATGTGTCATCTTCCCTAAGGTCGAATGACTCCAACACTCCATCCTTTTGGACTTGGGCTATGCGTTTCTTGTTGACATGTCCAAGATGACAATGCCATAAGGATGCCTTATCCATACTATTGGAAGAATCCAAATACAAAACATCATTTCCTAAGTTATCAACAATCATAATAGTTTCATAAATTCCATTACATGGTATAGCTTCAAAGTAAAAGACACCATTTAGATAAGCTAAAATAGAACCATTCTCATTATTAAAAGAAAATCTAAAACCTTGTCTAAACAAACCATGAAAAGAAATGATGTTTCTAGCCATTTCTGGCGAATAGAAACAATTGTTCAAATCTAAAGATAAACTATTCCTAAGCACTAAAGAATACACTCCAATCTTGGTCACAGGCGACGATCTTGTGTTCCCCATGATTAGATTTATTCTTCCATGCTCCACGTCTCTACTTCTTCTTAGTCCCTGCACATTAGAATAAATGTGATAACCACAACCGGTATCAAGAACCCAAGAAGTATTGTGGGAATCATTAGATTTAATTGTATATACACCTCCGAAAGATGGCTTGATCTTTCCTTCCTTGATGGCTTGCAGGTACTCCGGGCAGCTTCTCTTCCAATGTCCTATCTTGTGGCAGTGGTGGCACTCTGCCTCCTTCGGATTAGAGCAGGGCTTAGAGGGATCAACTTTGGTCCCACTAGAAGAGGCACCATCTCGGGCTTTCACTTTGCGATGGTTCTTTGATGAAGCCTTCCTCTTCTTTCCTTTTCCTTGTCCAATTTCCACGACAGGAGCAGCGGGCGGATTGGGAGTTGGTGCAGCAGATTTGTCCTTGAAGTTGCTCTCAGCGACCCTCAAGAGACCTTGGAGTTTACTTAGGGTGACCTCTTCTTTGTTCATGTGATAGGTCATCCTAAATTGATTGTAGCTCGGAGGCAAAGAGTGAAGCACCATGTCGATTGCCAAGTATTCCCCAAAGTCAACATTTAACTTGCGAAGGCAGTCGACATACCTTTGCATCTTTTGCAAGTGCATGGTAAGAGATTCTCCATGACCCATCTTAGCGGAAATCATGTTGGTGAAAATCTCATAAGGCTCTTGTCTCGCGTTTTGATGGTATGTCTCCAATAAGTCTTGGTGCATTTCGTACGGATACATGTCCTCGTAGGACTTTTGGAATTCGGAGTTCATGGTCGCGATCATGATGCAATGCACTTTCATTGCATCATGCTCGTGAGTTTCGAAAGCAGTGATTTCGGCGGGAGTAGCGATTTCAGGGTTGATTTTCTCGAGCTTCTCATCGAGGACATACTCCTTATCCTCATAGCGAGCAATCGTGCGAATGTATCTTATCCATTCGCTAAAGTTCGTTCCATCAAAGGTGACCTTTTGACAATGGCTCATTAAAGTGAAAGAACTCGCAGCACCGTTCGACATCTACAATTAGAAAGGACAAAGATAGGTTAGAATATGAATCCCTAATTATCACCCAATAAGAAGAATTAGGGCTAGGATCCAACAACAATATTTACACATTAGAAAAGGGATGTCGTAATCTAATATGCAAACAATTTGAAGGTAAGTGAATGACGATTCACTAATTCTCCACCATGAAAAACATAACTTTAAGTTCTAAATGTATTGAGAATTCCTAGGTTTAGATGAGATTCATTGAAACCTTTCAATGACATGTTTAGATCTCGATATGCTCCTCTTGTTTGTGACTGGGATACCGAGGATCACAAAGCGTGTGTGAATTACCATACAAATTATCGTGGTGCCTTCATTGTAACGATCACCTATTCGATGTGCCGGTAAACCACACACGCTCCATTGAACTATGATAAACAATGAATCACCCTTTGCCACCTTCGCTTAGAACCAATTAGTGTGCCGGTAAACCACACACGCTCCACTAACTTCTTAGCAAGGTGCAAAGTGTAATTTTATGGGATTGCATCAATTCACTTTCCTAAAGTAACTAGGATTGGGAAATTTTAAGAAAACATGTAGTTACTTTGTATTTCTTATTATACTTTTAATGAGAGGATGAGGTTGCCCTATCCTACCCGTTCGGCTAACGACCCTCCACCAATCAAGCGAGCGGTGGGTGTGAGTGTACACCCATTAAGCGCCATTTTATAGGCCACAACCTTATACCCACCTTATAGACCGGCTTCGTGAATGAGGCCTACTAACGGTAAGACTAGCATTTAAGTTATACATATATACATATTAATCTTGTAATATTATATTAGTATAGGGTTGTGTTTTAAACTTGTAAAATTCTAGGGTTTGAAATTTAAATTGTCTAAATTAAACTTTTAATCACAAAACATAAATTTCAAAACTTGAGGACAAGTTTTAAACATTTAAAACATAAAGGATCAAATAACAAATAATCAAAATCACATAATTATCTATATTTGATTAATAATTATCATGTAAGGAAATCAAATATTTTATTAATTGATAATTATCTTCAATTAGATCAAAAATATAGTCATATGTATCACAAAATCGGATTAGGGTTGATCTAATATGATTAAGGTAAGTTTCCACAAGACAAATATGGAAAAATCCCGTTTTTGGCTAATCCTGACACCCGGACTCGCCGAGTACACAAAGGGACTCACCGAGTCAGGCCTACTCGCCGAGTCCACTTTGGAACTCGCCGAGTCCATGACTCAGAAACCAAAAAATCCAATTTTGCAGGTTTGTTTCAGTTAATCAAGCAACAATTTAAAGAAAACCAAGCTAGGCTTTGATACCACTGATGGGTTTTAGCCATAAGAACTTTCCTATGTGCGCATGCAAAACCCTAATGCTCGGATCTAGGCTTTCTAATCAAACATGCTTTGAATCCAAGACTGCTAATGACTATTTAGATGTAAAAACAATATTGAAACAGATCTAGAATCATACCTCTTGATTCCTTATTGATCTTGTTGTCATGGAGCTTCTAGAGTCACAATTGTCACTCCTCTAATGGCTTACAAACACCAATAGCAAGGAGGATGATTTGGGAGAGAGGAGAAGGGAGGAATTTGGCCAGAGTGTCTCTACTTTAGATGATATGTAGAATTCCCTCACCCCTAGGGTCTATTTATACTTGTAGACTCCTTAAGGATTACAGCTTAAACCCTAATTGGATAACTTAGACTTTAAGTTAAACCATATCCTTTCCTTGATAACCCTATGGACGATTTTGGCTTATCCAAGCCCGAGAAATCATCCATTTATCTTGGATAAGGATTTATAGTCTAAAGAGTAACTATCAAACAATTGACAGTTTATACCCTCTTATTTAATTAATCTCTTTAAGTCACCAAATTAATTCCAATTAATTCTATGACTTATATTAATCAAATAACTATATATTATTCTTTATATTATTCTCATAATATACTAATAATATTAACTCTCTCTTAATAAATCATCCTATCAAGTTGCTATGCTAAAGGCAACCCAAAAGGACCACGCACAACCGGGTCAAATACTTGCCTAATATAGTTGTAGCCTTAGACACTATTCCAACACATATATCATGCAAAACATATAAAGCACATACCGGGCCTTGCCCACTGCATTGGACCGAAGTCCAGAAACTGCATCGGACTGAAGTGCGGAACTAACCAGGGCCTTGCCCTCTGCATCGGACCAAAGTACAAAACTAAATGACTATAGCATAGCATAAGCATAACAGATAGCATGAACACATATACTGCATACTGCATCGGACCATTGTCTAGAACACATAAAACATAATCATGCCTGAGTCACGAAGACATCAAACATACTAACTATTGCATCGGGCCGAGGTCCGGAAACTACTGCTAACTAAATGGGCCGACATTGTGGCCATAGACCCATTCCTACGGGAAGAAGACTCACCTTGTAAGCTGGCTAATGAAATGCTACTCGGGAACTGTCTGCTGCTGCTCCATAACTTCTTAACTAAAATTCCCATAAATAAACTTAATCAAATACTGATAACTAAACTTAGGGAAAATGACTATTTTACCCTTGGTAAAAGTCAACCCTCTGGCCAAAGTCAACTTTCAGTTGACCTGACTCGTCGAGTTAGGCCGCTAACTCGCCGAGTCCTTGTCCTCTTTTTTAATCCTCTATACGTTTCTACTCGTCGAGTTTAGCAAAGACTCGATGAGTTCTTCTTCGGTACTAACATCGAGTCCATCTTCATTTGACTCGCCGATTTGTATGACCAACTCGTCGAGTCCTCCTTCATCCTATAAAGGTGTCCAGTCTACGACTCGCCAAGTTGTATGAACAACTCGTCGAATCTGTTCTTGAGGCAAGAAGATTGCCTTGGAATCGCCGAGTCAAGGCGCCGACCCGCCGAGTCCCTCCATTACTAGATCTGTGTCTCAACTCACCGAGTCCATTTCCCACTCACTGATTCCACTTCTAATTTCTCAATACGGGAAATCGGGGACTCACGACTCAACTCGTCAAGTCTGATGAACAACTCACCGAGTCACTTGCATGCCATTATAATACAGTTGATTCGGATCGATTCCAGTGCATCCAAATCATGATCTAAGCTTCTAGGGCTAATATAACACATAAAGTTGACAACTTTACGTGCATGCACATGGAAATGAGGCTAGAACACCAAAATAAGCTAAGAATGGGATCCTAGGGTTTAGAACTATACTTTAGGTGCATAAAGGTAGCTACCTTGAGCTCCTACAGCTCAAATATAATTAGATATATGGTTCATTTCCTCAGGATATCCCCAAACTCGAGTTTGGATCATATAATGTCCCAAAAGTAGTCTATACTAGCGTATACGAAGATCAAAGTGGAAAAACAACAAGGATAAAGCTTGAATACCAGGATAGGAAGTAAATGATCTCTAGACTATGGATCTCCTTCTTGTCTTTTGGATCTTCCTCCTTTGCTTCTCTTCTAAAACTCCAAAAAAAATGGCACAAAATACTTAACTTAGCAACGGAGAATTAAGGTTTACAGATAAAAATGCTTTAGATGTGTTGGAGGTTGGGATAGGGGATATAATGATATTTAAATATGGTACAAACCCTGGGATATAGGGTTTTATCCAAACTGGTGGACTCGTCGAGTCTCCAACTAAATCGTGAGCAAAATCCCGTCTCTACTCGACGAATCGGGCTACCGGTTCATCGAGTACCTCTTAAGAAAGGAAAATACTTTATTTATATTACATACCAGAAATATGGTGTTACAATTCTCCCCCACTTATCTTAGACTTCGTCCTCGAAGCCTACTGCTACTGCATCTGAAAATAACTCTGCTACGGCCAACTATCTCACAAACCACTTATAGCTTTACCACTAGTTATGTACTTCGCCCATCCGATCGAATTCTTGAAAATGTCTTCTCCTGAATAATCTGATCATTACTATCCTCCAGTACAACACTTTTACCCAACCGAAAATCCCACCGGTATTCCCAGTACACTTACAGTTTATACACAAGGGGTTTACCCCTTTACCCTGCACCGCCACTGGCCTTTCCAAGGCAACTTTCCACAAGCAATGGACCTTTCCAATATTCTTCAATCCTCTGCTGAGCTGCAATTCCGGCCACTCCCACTGCTGGCCATTACACCACTACTCACGAATAATTCCACATACGATGCTTCAGTACTGAAATCTCCACTCGGCGTGAGAATTTAGAAAAACCTTCAAGAAACAGAACCTTCTCTGCTATGGTCAAGACTCAACGTGAACTATGCAACATAGACAATTCAACCGCATTGAGATTACCAAATTCCACGGTGAGCAACTTAGCATCACCCGACAACTTGAACGACAAGGTCACCTCCGTATGCATACCCAGCCTTTTCATGGTAACTAAGACCAACCCCGCAGGGTTCTGAAACCCAAAGATGAAACGAATCCCTTGCAACATGATCACATCTATTCTGTCTGAAATCTGCGGCCTTGGGATAGTCTGATTCCCTGATGGACCACTCATTCTGAATCATTATCATTGAACCCAATTCTCTTAATCCGCTGCCCAAAACACAATCACTGATGTCGCCAAATGTTGAAACTACCCGAACACTGATCTGCCTGAAGCAGTATGCTGCCACATAGTTGCTTCCCAAAATGTATCAGAACCTTCCTGGTCTCAATTCATTCGTCAGTCATCTGAATTTACTGGGTTCCAGCCCAATCGCTGAGCTAAAAAGTCTCCCACATAGTCATATCACACGAATTCTGAATGAAATCCCTCTCTGGAACTAGTTGCCCATAGTTATCATGCCACTGTGTCTCTAACAACCTCCCGATCCAACCGATCGGGTCTATACGTCGAATCCTGTCATCATCAAATCTAAGACTAAAAGTGATGGCTCCATGACCAATAGTAGCCTTATATCATACATGAATCTAAGAATCCCATTGCTTCCCTGATCTCATAACTGTAGTGACGTTCCACTATTGTATCGTTGGCTCAACCATATATAATCCATTTCGGTAATCCCAAAATCCAATCCGTGGATTTCCATATCCTCACTGATGCACCCGAACTAGTGGGTACTACTGTTCCTCCTGCGTCCTAACAACGCGCTCATGCTATCTACCAACCTGGTGAATGTTACGGCTACACCTGCATACTTACAACACTCTAACACTATTTGACTGCTAGTGAATGCTACGGCTACACCTGCGGACTTACAACACTTTAACACTATTTGAATGCTAGTGAATGCTACGGCTACACCCACAAACTTACAATAATCTCCAAACTGGGTCGAGCACACGCTCGACCTGACACACTATTGCCCTAAGTCCTAACCGGTACTCCAACCTGGTTCTCAAAACCTGCTATCACATGATGCCATTGTATCAGTACCGCACCCATGCCTGTGATCAAAGCGTCATAGAAAACCACAAAATCATTAACACCCCATGGCAGGGTGAGGATCGGTGCCTCGTATAATCGCTGACTGAGAGTCTTGAAGGTTGTTTGCTGCTCAGGGCCCCAACGAAAGGCCACCGACTTCTTGGTTATTCGGGGAAAAGGATCTACAATCTCAGAAAAATCCCGTATAAATTCTCTGATAATAACCCGCTAGAACCAGGAAACTCTGAATCTCAGATGGAGACCTCGGAATCTCCCACTATACCATGGCCCCTATCATCGCCGAATCGACCAGAATATCCTTCTGGTTGACAAGGTGCCCAAGAGATTGCACCTCGTGCAACCACTACTCACCTTTGGAGTTCTTTACAAAAAGTTTCTCCCCCACTTAGATTTGACTAAGTCTTCATTACATGTGAGAGCTGAAGATTCTCGATCCTTCTTACTTCTTAATAGTCCACTGCCGACAATCTGAGCTTACCAATACTAATGATCAATTACCAGTCAAATCTTATGACCACCCATCCTATGAAATCTTGAAGAGTACTCTTGAAATCTGGTAAAGTGTGACACCTCAGTCTATCTACCCTGCTGTCACTGAAGGTCTTAACCTTCACTGTGGCTGACGAGTCCTAGTTCCCACTTCCAATCTTGAATCACAACTAAACTCCAAATAATCACACCCGCATGAAAGTGCATTTTTCTCGAACCTCCAAGGCCGGAACACTCATGAAAGAAATGCAATTCTCTTGAACATCCAATGACCAACTACTTCTATATCTAACACCCACAACTGACATCACCATCTTTTTGTTACTAATCCTATTGTCCTCTGGCTACTCCGTTGGAAACTCAAGCTTACCACTGTTGGGGATAAAACTGATCTATACTCAGACGTCACCTTCTCGAAAGTAGTGAGACACTACCGAGTCTTACACATACCTGCTACTGCTACTACACCCAAAGTAACCTGCTCCGTAGGGGACGTTCTCCAACTATCACTCTAAAATCCAAGGTATGTAGATGGCATATAACTCAATCATAAGCAGGTAATATAATACTCCAATACATATGCTTACTAATATTGATGCAGTACCATAATAATAGAGTCATAGCATAAGCTGATAAAGAGAGAAAGATTCATAACTGGAACTTGCCCTGAAGAACCCTCGAATCCTCCTTCCTTCCAAAGCCTGCGATGGTACCGAGACTACCCAACCGCTGAGTGGGTCAAATCACCATGACATGACCAAGCTGATGGCAATGATGGCATAGCTCTACTTCTATTGAGCATTCTTGACACCTATGACCCTTCCATCCGCATCTTCCGCACTTCGACTTGCTGTGAGTGTCATCCCACATTCCCTCCTTTCTTGTGCAACTATTTTGACCTCGCATATCTCTGGCATTAGCTACAATAACGTCTAACTGTCCAACCTGCCGAGCTAGATCGGAAGCCCGCTTCCACTTCCTCAGCTGACTATCTGAACCAATGTCCTGTTCCTGGGTCACCCTGACTGTTTTACTCATCGCCTGGATAGCTGAGGCCCGCCTCTCGATCCTGGCAACCACCCTATCGGTGAAACGCCCAATGGTGTCGGGTAACTCTTCGCGGAGGGCCAGCGAAACCTCTGTAGCAATCCAGTCCTGTAATTGACTCCCCTAAAAACATGGTACACCATTCACTCTTCATCCCAGATTACAAAAGCTAAAGGTAGGATCCTCCTTCCAGAAGGATCCATGGGGTCCATAAACTTCGGGTTCTAGATGAGCCCCCACCTGCTCTACTACAATCTCGACCCGAAAGGCCAATTGGCTATCACTTGAATACCATCACATGTAACGAGGATCAGATAATCCTTCGAGTAAGGGACTCATCCTTACAACGGTTAAGACTCAAACGAGAGCTACGTAATAGGGTCAAATCCAATACTCTGAGATTATTCAACCCTGATTACATGTGACTTAACGTATTCACATAACAGCTAACTCCCATCACTCAAAATCCCACAAAGAACAGAGCAAGTAGCATTCAGACAAAGGAAATTCTAACCATAACATAATCAAGCAATCATATTCATATAACAAGAATCTGCACTTAGCATGCGACCTAAGCTCATAAACTTAGGCATAACCTATACAGGCTATCCTACTACTGTCTACTCGATACTAGCATGCAATTCACATATAACAGGCATATAAGGCATCTTTCCTAGATCCTTAGTCCTAATCTAGCATGCTATTCTACTGAAACTGATAATCATAATATAACTTGTAAGGTTAATTTGCGAGTACTTACTTGAGCTTGGCTGATCGCATTCACCGCACCCTTTTCTCTTTTTCAAACTCTTTTCTCTTTTTCAGTTTCTTTTTTTTTTAAATTATTTTCAAAAATGCTTTTCTTTTGAAAACATTATACCAATTCCTTAGTTTGAGTTCAGACACACCCAAAAGTATGCCCGAATCCCTCAAACCAAGGCTTTGATACCAACTTGAAATGTTCCAAAAATGCCACCCAAAATTTTTTACTTGAAAACATAACTAAAACCATAATATATAGATCTCATATAATAACCCATGAAGCATGTGTCTCAAAATGTCATATCAAACTGGATCAAATCAAAACTGCTTCAAAACATATCAAAATATCAGAGTGAACTCCCAGGCTAACTGAAACTGTGGTGTGTTCCATGCCATCATCCCAAAGCTCTTCTCCTTACTAGCAGAAGTACCTGAAAACAAAAACTGAAATTGTTAGCATGAAGTTTAGTGAGATCCCCCAAACTACCACATATCATGCAAAACATATAAAGCACATACTGGGCCTTGCCCATTGCATCGAACCGATGTTCGGAACTAACCAGGGCCTTGCCCTCTGCATTGGACCAAAGTCCGGAAACTGCATCGGACCAAAGTCTGGAACTAACCAGGGCCTTGCCCTCTACATCGGACCAAAGTCGGAAACTACATCATACCTAAGTCCGGAACTAACCAGGGTCTTGCCCTCTGCATCAGACCGAATTCTAGAACTGAATGAACGTAGCATAGCATAAGCGTAACAAATAGCATGAACAAATATATATCATACTACATCGGACCATAGTCTGGAACACATAACACATAATCATGCCTGAGTCACGAAGACATCAAACATACTAACTACTGCATCGGGTCGAGGTCTGGAAACTACTTCTAACTAAACGGATCGGCATTGTGGCCGTGGACCCGTTCCTACTGGAAGGAAACTCACCTCGTAAGCTGGCTGATGAAATGCTACTCGGGAAATGTCTGGTGCTGCTCCATAACTTCCCGACTAGAATTCCCAAAAATAAACTCAATCAAATACTGATAACTAAACTTAGCGTAAAATGACTATTTTACCCCTGGAAAAGTAAACCATCTGGAGAAAGTCAACTTTCAGTTGACCTGACTCGCCGAGTAGGGCCGCCAACTCGCTGAGTCCCTGTCTTATTTTCTAATCCTCTATACGCTTCTACTCGTCGAGTTTAGCAAAGACTCGACAAGTTCTTCTTCGGTACTAACATCGAGTCCATCTACATCTGACTCGCCGCTTTGTATGAACTACTCGTTGAGTCCTCCTTCATCCTATGAACGTGTCTAGTCTACGACTCGCCAAGTTGTATGAACAACTCGTCGAGTATGTTCTTGAGGCAAGAAGATTGCCTTGGACTCGCCGAGTCAGGGCGTCGACCTACCGAGTCCCTCCATTACTAGATCCGTGTCTTAACTCACCGAGTCCATTTCCCACTCACTGATTCCACTGCTAAATTCTCAAACGGGAAAATCAAGGACTTACGACTCGATTCGTCGAGTGTGATGAACAACTTGCCGAGTCACTTGCATGCCATTATAATACAGTTGATTCTGATCGATTCTAGTGCAACCAAATCATAGATCTGAGCTTCTAGGGCTAAAATAACACGTAAAGTTGCCAACTTTACGTGCATGCACATGGAAATGAGGCTAGAACACCAAAATAAGCTAAGAATGGGATCCTAGGGTTTAGAACTATACTTTAGGTGCATAAAGGTAGCTACCTTGAGCTCCTACAGCTCAAATATAATTAGATATATGGTTCATTTCCTCAGGATATCCCCAAACTCGAGTTTGGACCATATAATGTCCCAAAAGTAGTATATACTAGCGTATACGAAGATCAAAGTGGAAAAAAAAGCAAGGAGAAAGCCTTAATACCAGGATAAGAAGTAAATGATCTCTAGACTCTGGATCTCCTACTTCTCCTTTGGATCTTCCTTCTTTCCTTCTCTTCTAAAACTCCAAAAAAATGGCACAAAATACTCAACTTAGCAATGGAGAATTCGGGTTTACAAATAAAATGCTTTAGAGGTGTTAGACACTAGGATGAGGGCTATAATGACGTTTAAATTGGGTACAAACCCTAGGATTTAGGGTTTTATCCAGACTAGCAGACTCGCCGAGTCAGGAATATGGACTCGTCGAGTCGCCAGCTAAATTCGCTAGCAAAATCCCGTCTCTACTTATATTTATATTACATACCAGAAATGGGGCGTTACAACACGAATGTGATTACCAAAAACTAGTGTTACTTGTACTAGTAATGTGGTTATTATGGGAGGCTTGTGGATTCCATTTAATATTAATTGTTTTATGGTTAATATTTATGCTCCTCAAGATCTAGTGAGAAAGCAACATCTTTGGGGGTACCTCTCGGCGTTCATGAGAAGGAATGGGGGAAACTATGTCTTTTTTGGTGATTTCAATGTTGTTAGGGAGGTGAGTGAAAGGTTGGGTTCTGTTTTTTGCTCTACTTTTGCTCAGTACTTTAATGAGTTCATTGACGATGCTGGTCTTATTGATGTGCCTATGGTTGGAAAACGGTTTACTAGAGTTGATGCCATAGGTGCTAAACTTAGTAAGCTTAATTGGTTCTTGGTCTTGGATGAAGTGTATGATTGTTTTGATCATTTTGAGGTCTCGGTGTTGGATAGGAAATGGTCGGATCAATTTCTTATCTCGCTTCACTCTAATATGGTTGATTTTGGGCCTTCTCCTTTTAAATTCTTCAATTCTTGGCTTTCTTGGAGGGTTTTGTAGATGTGGTTACAGGAGTTGTGGCTGATTTTGTTATTGAATCGTCTTGGAGTAAGTTTGTTGTTTTCAAAACCAAGCTTAAACTTATTAAAGCTAGGATTCAGTCTTGGAATGCGGAGACTAAGTCAGCTGCATATGTTTCTTCAAATCAGTTGTTGGGGCGATTGGTAGAGATTGATAATTTTATCGATGATGGTGAAGAAAGTGATGACCTAATTCGAGAAAGAAGAGGAATTCTTGAAGATTTGGCGAATTTGGAAAAAGTCAGATCTCTGGATGTTACTCAAAAGGTTAAATCTACTTGGGTTGTGGAGGGAGATGAGAATTGTGAGTTATTTCATGCATTATTGAAAAAAACTAGAAGGCAGTTGATGATGAGAGGGGTTACTATTGATGGAGAGTGGAATTCAGAGCCTGCTAGTGTTAAGAAGGCTTTGTTTTTATTTTTTGCTAGTAAGTTTCAGCCTTTTCTTGGTGTTAGTTTCGATCGTCGAAGCCCTAGATTCAAGTCTTTGGATCCGAGGGTTGCTTCTTTTATTGAGGTGGGGTTCATGGCTAAAGAGATTAAAAATGCAGTTTGGGATTGTGGTGTTGATCGTGCCCCTATTCTGGATAGTTTTACTTTTCGTTTTCTCATATAGTTTTAGGAGATCCTTGTTGATGATGTTATTGCTTTTGTGCAAGAGTTTTTTCCCAAACTGGTCTTTCCGAAGGGATGTAATTCATCCTTTATTACCTTGATCCCCAAAACCGATAATCCGCTTTGTATCAAGGATTATCGGCCTATTAGTCTTATTGGGTTGCAATTTAAGATTATTGCAAAGTTGTTGACTAATAGGTTGGCCCCTGTTCTTCATGATATTGTTGGGTCTAAGCAATCAACTTTTCTCCAGTCTCGCCAAATTCTTGATGGCCTATTGATGGTTAATGAACTAGTGAGGTGGTTCAAATAGAAAAAGAAAAATCTTATGATGTTTAAAGTTGATTTTGAAAAAGATTATGATTCTATGAGCTAGGAGTATTTAGATAAGGTCATGGGGTTTCTCGGTTTTGGTGAAAAATGGAGAGCCTGGATTTGTGGCTTGTGCTCTAATGCTAGATCTTCGGTGTTGATTAATGGGAGCCGTACTTATGAGTTTCAACTTTTTAGAGGTCTCAGACAAGGAGATCCCATTTCTCCTTTTTTTATTCATTATAGTTATGGAAGGCTTCATATTGCCTTAAAGGATGCAGTTGCTGAAGGGGTGTATCGGGGTGCTCTATTGGGTTCAGATGAGGTCCGTATTTCTCATTTGTTTTATGCAGATGACACGATTTTTCTAGGGGAGTAGGATGTCTCTAATATCCATAACTTGATTCGTATTCTGAGGTGTTTTTATTTGGTGTCGGGCCTAAACCTCAATCTTATTAAATCAAATCTTTATGGGGTAGGGGTTAACCAGGTGGAGATTGCTTCTTTAGCTTCTTTTACCGGGTGTTCGATTGGAACTATTCCCTTTGTTTATCTTAGTATCCCGGTTGGAGAATCTATGGTTCACCTTAAAGGTTGGCAGATTATTATAGACCATTTTAAGAAGAGGTTATCTTCTTGGAAGGTCAAGTTGTTATCTATTGGAGGTCGTCTGACCCTTATTAAGTCGGTTCTACGGAGTTTAGGTGTTTACTTATTCTCTTTGTTTTGTCTTCCAGTGATTGTATGTCACTCTCTAGAGGCTCTACGAGCTCGGTTTTTTTGTGGAATGGATGAGGGTGAACACTGTATTTTTTGGGTTAATTGGAAGTTGATTTTGAACTTATATGCTCATGGAGGTCTTAGGGTTGGTAGTTTGCATGCTTTTAACCTTGGTCTTCTTTATAAATGGAAGTGGCAATTTCTCAATGACAAGGGAGCTCTTTGGGTTAAATTTGTGAAATTTTGTCAAGGGGAAGGTGGTGGTTTTTCGAATGATTCGAGAATAGGAACTGGAGGGGGTGTTTGGCAAAAGATTGTAGGATCCATTAATCATCTCCATGAGAATGGTTGTATTCCTTCTAATTCCATGTATAGAGTGGTGGGGGATGGGACTCAAACGAGGTTCTGGAAGGATGTTTGGTGCTTGGATATTCCTCTCAGAGAGCACTTCGGGAGGCTTTTTGCTTTGGCCGTTAATCAAGATGCTCAGGTAAGTGACTATTGGGATTCGGGGGGATGGAACTTTCATTGGCGTCGAGGGATTAGAGGAGGGGCCGAATCGACCCAGTATTATGATCTTATGGAGACTTTAAATCCTATTCGCTTAGGGGAGATGTCGAATAAGTGGTCTTGGGAGCTTGAACCGTCGGGTATTTTTACTATTAAATCAGCACGGAATTTGGTTGATGATATGTCGCTTCCTATGGGTAGTATGCCTACTAGGTGGAACCGTTTTGTCCCTATTAAAATTAACATTTTTATGGTATGTGCTTTTGGATTGTATTTCGGTAAGAGTTAAACTGGTGGAAAGGGGGTGGTGATAGATTCCTTACTGTGTCCCATGTGTCAATTCTCAAGAAAGTGTGAATCATTTGTTACTGTAGTGTTCGATTGCTGATCAGGTATAGAGTCGGGTTGGGCGTTGGCTTCATTTGGACCTTCCTATTTTTTTTTATTTATCCATGATGTGATGGATTGGGTGGATTCTAGACCGACGGTTCATATGGAACGCCCGATTGTTGAGTCGGTGTTCATGGTGGTCATATGGGTGCTTTGGACGTTTCGTAATTGTTTACTTTTTAGTAGCAATAAACCTAGAAAATATATGCTTTTTGATTGTGTTGTGGATCTTTCTTTTCGTTGATTTTCGTTTCGGAATTCTAAGGCTCGGATTAACTTGATGATGTGGTTACAAAATCCAATCTTGTCTTTATTTGTTCTTTTCTCTAGTTCCTTGCTAGAGGTTTTGTTTTTTTTTAATATCATGATGCTGTTAAAAAAAAAATGTAAAGTCAAGATTTATAAAATATCTACACATACATATAGGGGGTGTTTGGGATTGCGTTTGAAAAGTTCTTATTAGCTTTTTGAAAAGCTAATAAGTCAAAAAGAAATGTTTGACAAACTCAAAAGTACTTTTCAGAATAGTTTTTCTATAAGCTTCAAAAAACACTTTTTAATAAGCATGTAAAACGTGATTTTTTGAAATAGCTTATGGCTTTTCAGCCAAAAATAACTTTAAAAAGCACTTTTTAAGCCAATCACTTTTTAAGTTATTGACTTATTGACTTTTTCACTATAAAAGTTTATCCAAACACTTTTTAAAAACTTTTTTACCACCACTAAAAGCAAATAAACACTTCTATCTAAAAACACTTTTAGAGTACAAAAAACACTCCCAAACACCCCATATAATGTAGATCGAATATTCATAATGTGTATATATTAATCATTATAAATTTACAGACAAACTTCTGTCTTTGTAAATTGTAAAAATTCTATAAACTGCAAACTACATATTTGAACGTGAGAGTTGTACTTATGTGTCGATAAGCTCTAATTTATTGTCACTTGACTTACATTCCAAAATATTTCTTTGAGTTATTAAAAACATTGTGTTCATTAATCAATTAGTAACATGGCTGTTTAATTTAGAAAGAGAGCATAAATCCAATGTATTTTTCATCTAGATAACATTTAAATGCTTCATTTTTTAGTGTTGAAAGGTCTCATTCAAGAAACTGAGTTATTTATTTCAATTATTTTAAAATATATTTTGGATTTGAGTTATCTTTTTTTCAAAATACATTTTTAATTAGACATCATAGAAATTAGAAAATACGAGTAACATTTTTTTGGTGGTAATTCTTAAAACATTATAGATATATATATCATGATAACGGTTATTCTACAACTGTCATATTTTAAACAAATGTATAAATGAGGCTAGTGGCAAAACGGTAATTCGCCTTTGAAAATAATAGCATTGTACTTATTTTCAATAAAAATTATGTTATTTTTCTTATTTATGCATTGTACTTTCAAATATAGCATCATAATTTAATTTTTAATTATTATTTTCACAAAAAATTATGTTCTTTTCTTATTTAAGCACTGTAGTACATTCAAATATAGCATCATATTTTCTTTTTTTAATTCATATTTTCAAAAAAGTTATGTTTTTTTTTTCTTATTAAACCATTTTACTTTCAAACCACAATGGTTAAATAAGAAAATTAAACAAAGGATCATACTAGGTTTGTTCAAAGGATCTTATTATGTTTGTCTTTTGTGTGGTTTTATCTGAACCGATAAGTTGAAAATGTTGACTTTCAGATCTACATTGAATAATATTTCAATTTTTAGTCTTAAATTGGCTGAGTTGTTTATTTTATCTTATGTATACAACACAATTATAGATATTACATCAAGAGATAGAAAGATAATCGGATAGATTTGTCATGCAAATAACTAATATAGAAAAGAATGAAAGTAATATGCTATAAAAATAAGATAAATCAGTATATTGTTTATACAGTTTTCAAACTAAATCAACAAAAATCAATCACGACTTATGTAATATAAGATTCCATTCGTACATTTAAAATGACTCAACCATATATTATCATCACTTTTCAACCATTTAGGCCATGGGTATACTCGCCCTTGTGTCTATGATTATTAATATAAACACGACAGTCCTTATTTATTTTAGGCCCTGTACAAAGTAAATAAATAAATAAATATATAAAATTATTCCTAAGTATTATCTATTATGTTGAAGTTGGAAACGTTAAACCAAAAGAAAATAATATGACCCAGTAGGTAGTAGGAAACGAAGTACCGAACTATGGTTAGTGGCCCAATAAAAGCTTATACACTTGAACCAAATTGTGTACAATAGGAGATGATTTAATGAGCTCTAATTAATTATATATATATATATATATATATATATATATATATATATATATATATATATATATATATATATATATATATATATATATACATTACTACAAAAAAAATTTGAAAAAATTAATTTTAATAGTTTTTTGTCATACACAACAATTTATGCATTATATAGTTGTACAATACAACATTTTCAAGCATAATTGTTGTGTATAAATAAAAATTCTTATGTACGGATCACCTCCCAAAAAATTTGGAGTCCAATAGTGTCGAACACGGGCGGATGGATAATAAGTGACGCTCACTTAACCAGTTGCCATTCAATAATTTTTTTATAAACGTCAATGAGATTGTATATAAATTAAATATAGTAGGTAAATAGGATGATTTTCTGACCCTATTTTTTTCGAAACTCTGTGTGATGGAACACTCTAAACATCCCAAGTCAGTCCTAAATCTAAACATCAACTCATTCACACCAATTTGCACTTGAAATACCCAACACATCTCATAATCAAATTATTTTATTTTTATTTTTCTAATCAAGTTAATTATATATTTTTTAATTAAGTAAATAAAATAAAAACACTAGATTTTATTTAAATTAAAATATTACATAGATTAAAATTTTAAAAAAAAATAGACATAAAAAATGTTACATTAGTTTTAATTAAAGAATAAATACTTAGTATAAAATTTAATTTTCATTTTCAAAACCACCTCCAAGTGTGTGCACAAAGCTTATTGAGTCCCCTAAAACATAACACGCAAAAATATACATACAATGCATAAAATAATGGCACTCAACACAAAGCTAGTCAGCCCCTTTGGCCTTCAATTCAAAGTTGGCCCGCCCCGAAAGTCAACATAAAGCTAATTTGTCCCAGCCTTCACCATAAGTTGGTCCACCTCGACCTTCAGCGTAAAGTTGGTCGTCCTATATGGCCTTCACCATAAACCTAGTATGTCTCTGCCTTTAACATAAAGTTGGCCCACTCTAAGTGTATTGGCCTACAACACGTAGCTGGACCGCCCTTAGCTAAATACATAATATGTCCACACTTATAATAGACAAACTAACAAACAATCCAATATCAACAGTTAATTGGATAAACTGGTCTACCTGCCTAACATCCTAACTACATTTTAATATACAGTGGAAAAATACTGTAATATAAGTATACTGAGAAAACTCAACTCACACGAGACCCCCGTAAAACACCTTAATATATTTATTAATGTAAATGCCGATCTCAAGAACCACCTAGATTTTAAATAAAGGTAAAACCTCAATTGTAACGTCCCGATTTCCGAGAATGAGATTTAGGGATTTCATGCAATTATGGAAGTCTACTAGACGAGTTGGAGGCCCCAACTCGTTGTGTAGAGTTTTAGTCGGCCTGCGTGATTTATGAGGTCTACTCGATGGTTCGGAGGACCTCGACTCGACGAGTTGGAGCTGGAAAATGAAATCCTAATTTCCAAGGTTTTGTACCCTATTTAAAGGTTCATTAGCCCCCCTCAGCCTCCCTTATCGTCCCTCTTGAGCTCAGAAAACCCTAATCTCGCCTTGTCTCCATTTTTGGCATGTAAAAAAGCTTGGAAGGTGGATTTTGTGAAGAAGGCTTGAAGTCTAAAGAGCTTTGAGCAAAGAGAAGCTCGTGGATCTGACTCTACTTCATCTTAGCTTCATTTTCGAAGGTAAAAAGTCGTTACCTTCACTTATCTTTAGCTAGATCTCTTCATGTAAAGGTTTAGGGCCAATTTCTAGTTGGTTGTGGGTTATTTCAGGTATTGGGCATGATCTAAAGTTGTAACTTTAGATCTTGATTCCTCTCAGTCCCTATAGTCATGAAGTTAGCAGATTTAGCAAGCTTTGGCCCTTCTTCTTCTTGGTTTAAACCTTTCCATTAGCTTGGTTTTCGCATTTAGGACCATGCGTGTAGGTAAATTTTGCAACTTTACATGGAAACCATGCCCTAGGAGGTTTGATATGCAATTTGGAGCTTTAGGGTAGCTTAAAATTGTCTAAATGAGAAATAGACTAAAGGGAATCAATGAGTCGCATGGTCAACTCTACGAGTCGGATGAAGATTGGCCGTGGTGGGTTTTTGCATGCATGGACTTGACGAGTTGTTTAGATACTCGGCAAGTCAACTAGGGTTTTCATGATTTCTCGAGTTTTGGAAGGACTCAAAAAGTCAGTGAGCTACATTCGAAGAGTTGGGTCAACATGGACTGTTGAACTTGATTGTTGACTTTGACTTTGACCAATGGTTGACTAGTTTGACTTTTGGAGCTATTTTAGTAGTTTGGGAATTTATGGAAGTGGATCAGTGGTGGATGTAGGTGCTGGATTTGGAGACGTATTTGGAGGAGTTTAACATTATCATTCCGAGCTACTTGTGAGGTGAGTTGTCCTCACTATACTAATAGGGTCCATGACAACAATGATGGCCCTTTTCGGATTTGTATCTGGGTTTATTGCATGATATGCTTATTGGTTTGAATCTTGGTAGTTAGGATATTGCTATGTTAGTGACTAGTTAGGTCAGTATCCTGGTATATAGGATAATGTTATGTTAGTGACTGGTTAGGTCGGTATCCTGGTTATAGGATATTGCTAGGATTAGTGATCTGTTAGATCGGTTTGACTGTTATATACATGCTAGCATATCATATTTTATGTGCATATGATTGTTTGACTCGGGTTGGGTTGAGGCGGACCTGATTTGTGCTGAAGGCCAACATACCCTGGACAGACTGGATAGACTGCATGCCTGGGAGGGCATATTAATCAGGCCAAAGGTCCGGCGAGCGGTCTGGATAGGAGAAAGGCCCTGAGAGGCGGTCCAGACGTGCCAAAGGATCGGAGAGCGATCCAGATAGACTGAAGGTCTGCGAGGCATTCCAGTCAAGCTGATGGCTCACTGTGAATGCTGTTTGTTTATATGATATGATTCTGATTGTATGGCATTGGTATTTTAGGAAAACTCACTAAGCTTTGGGCATACATTTGTTGATTTTGTTTCAGGTGCTTCTGATGATCGCGGGAAAGAGAAGGCATGATCGTGCACATCCTTATGTTTTTATGATTTGATTCTGGGATACTCTGACATTAAAAGATTTTGAAAACATGTTTGTAATATTTATCGGTTTTTGAATGATTTAAAAAGTTTTAAATTGGCTTGAATTTTATGGAAGTTACATCAATCTGCAACCACATCCCTAAAGTTTGACCAAAGGTCGAACTTAGTAAAAAAATTCAACATTCTGCTTAAAAGGCACTCAACCCCCTTTTCCAAGCGCCTCGCACCCACTACAAGACAAAATAGTTGATTTTGCTACAAAACAAATGCATATCAGAATAACCAAAAAGATGCCCCGACGCCCAAGCTAGTTTCCAAAGCTTAATTTTTACTTAATCCATTAAGTCAAGGCCCTAACTCTCAAATCTGATTCTCAATAGCATCTTAATGGATAAGGTTCTCAAATTTATACATTATGATATTCTAAACAACAAAGATCTAAACTGTAAATCTATAAAATTACTAAATGGACCATAACTCTTGCATGACTTAATAGGAATGCACAAGATCTAAATTTACAAGTCTAGGTCCAAAGAGTAAACCAATATGCTTAAAAGGTGTTGGAGTTCTCACAACTTGACGAATATAAGCAAAAGGACCAAAAAGTGCTAAAAACCAAATATATCGAGATCTCAAGAACTAACGAGAAAGGTATGAACTTTATACTCACAAATGTCCATAATTGGAGTGAACTTTTGGGGTCTACACTTAGAACCACATTTCTTGCAACAAAGGAAACCTTCTTGATCATCAAGTTTCACCAAAACACATAATTAAGCTACAAAAGTGGTTCAATGAGAATGGATAAGCTCATAATACTGAAAGGATGTTAAGGTTTCTCATAATGGATGTACTAGGGTTGATAGAGGCTAAGAATGAATAACCCTATGAATTAATGTGCTTTAAATAGTCCTTAAAACCCTAAAAAATTGTGTGGCCCAAGGGTCTGGGTGTCTTGACACCTTTGTACAACATTCTAAATTATAAGCTTTTCAAAATTTTGCGATTAATTCCTTTAATCTTTGATCTTCATCTCTAAATTTTATTGAGTCTTAAAACCACCAATTAAGCATAACTGAGACTTAGGTGTTACAATTATCCCCCACTTGAATTTTATTTTGGCCTCAAAATCCGCCCTAACTAAATTGTAGATGATAAACGTTACACAAATCCTTGGTGATTTTTTAAAACCACTCACTACTTTGATGCATCCATAATAGACATTCTCAAGGCCAATCGCAACAAAGACTATACATCTATTTCAAATCCAACCAACCTTTTAGTGAAACTACTAAAAACCAGAAACTCCCAAACCATAATGACGAATCTGAACCAACGATAAACTTCACAATATTGGAAACCTCTCTTCCTAAAAATCTATAAATCATGATCCAATGATTACCTTATGATATACATAACCCAAGTCCCTTCGACTATGACCACTGCCACCTAGAGTGCCAGAAACATACCGAACAAAACAACTCGACATATCACTAATCTAAATGATTAGACCCAAATACGATTCCATTGATCAATTGACTTCCTGAAAAGTCATTGCTATCCCATCACTCTCACAAGCACACCTATGAATGAATCATCACCTGGTATCATAACCAATTTCCAAATGCGACTCACTCACATAACCACTTTATAGACCAACCAGGGGTACTATAAAGACTTTCATGGTAAACATTTTCCCAAACCAGTATTCCCTCATTGGTAGCCAAACTTATACAAAACGATTCTGATAAATAAATAGCGATCCACTAAAGAAAAAACTCAAAAAGGAACCATTGATGCACGACCATGACTTTCCAACAAGCCAACATTCCACCAACATATTGATGGGTTTTGAGCGTATTCAAAGATAAAATCAGGACAATGGAAATGATAACAAATAAACATCTATAGAATCGAAATGAATGGACCAAACTCAAACCATATATGCAACTTAATGATTACATAAAACAAATCATATGTTTTCTTTAGTTTGTAGTTTTCTTTTGACGAGTTAGTTGATCAGACTTCAGAACCCACTGTAGAATTCCTCTCTTGTAATCACACCCAAGACGCAGATAAACAATAGATCTGAATGTACCACCAAGAACCAACATGAAACTAACACAAATCGATGAATTTGATCATCACCACTACGTGGAAAAAAGAGTTTCCATAATGTGGTATCTAGACTTTGAGTTTTCTAGGGTTTTCTAACAGGTTCCAGACTTTTATTGTAGAGATGTATTTTTCTCTCTCTCACACAAAACCGGATTTGGAGCCCTCTTTATATAGGGAGATGATTTGAAACCATAAAGATAATTACCAAATATAACAACAATAATATATAAAATTCAAATCATTATGCGATATTCCTTATTCTCTTATTTACTACTAATTAATTAACAAACTACGTCCCTTATATAAATATCATTTCAGATCTTCTTTATTTTTTTTCTTGCATGTAACCAAAAAGGACTCTATTATTTATAGTAATATTACTGATCTGTTATGGATATGGGCATTATTCTCCATCCGCTCCCACTTACACTTAGACATCAATAATCGACCGGTCAAATACTCACTAGGAACATCAGTAAGTGACAGTCCAATGCAACTAATGTACTTATCGAAACAATGTTATAAACAATCCTAAGACTAATGACTTTACATTCCTTTAATCTTCATGATATCCGTATGAATTTGAGACATGGATTATGGTCAATCTCAGAATTCAAGATTATGTTTCCCAACATAGATTTATGAAGACTGCATCTAATAGTTAAATTGAACACATCAATTCCAGTTGGGGCTCGACTAAGCACTTTAGATGTCATCACCAAACCATCAAGGGCCCCAAAGATATCTACTTCCCTATTTCTAGCAGAATGACCAAATAAACTTTGACTACAAAGTTCAATATTATTCCTCATGCAATATCTAGTCAAACCATGTATATCTATCAGTTACAGACAATATTAGGGAAAAACCAAGATACAACTGATTGTAGAAAAAACCTCACACATTCATTTGAAGAATAAGAAGTATAGTCATCTTAATTTACTCAGACATAATCCATGAAGCAATCTCTAAAGGTGGTTACTCTAATACTTAAAATCTTAATTTTTACATACTCGACAGTATTGGTCACAAGACTTAGCTATGTTCATCTATGAATAATCTAAAATTACAATGACAATTTTAATTCACTAATATCTTACAATAGTAAGAATGATTCTAGAAGTTTGAAAAATATATTATTCTGGAAGTGGTTCTAAACATGAAAAAGTGGAATACATTGAAAACCTAAATGAAATGATCAATCCCCATCAACTATTAACTTCTCCACTTAATAATTGTAGTTAAATAGAGACCACCACTACATCAGTTCCTAAAAAAGCTAAAATTAAAGTGGTCAAGTTAATACACATGCAAGTCTATTAACTAATCTTCATGTGACTATTAACCTTGATTAGAGCTTTAATTTAAAAGAATGACTAGAAAAGATCCTCTTAATTAACTATGATGTCCCCATAATTGTGAAGATACATAATGAGTATTTGGCATGTGATCTTATGTGACTTCAGATATATACAAGAGGGAAACTCACCTTATAGTCACAAGAAACTTTAAGAGAACCATCAATGATTGAATACAACATTGAGTCACTTTTGAATTCCTTTTAGTCACATAATTTGTCTTTGTAATCTTGGTAACTACAACATACTCTAAGCTTATTGATAATGTCTATTTTATACATACATTCCCGATGTTTTCTTATTATTCTATACTATGTTTTAATGATATTTAGAATTAAAAGGTACTTATAATGCTTTAATTTATATTGTACATGTATACTTTGTTGCTTGAGCGAAAAGGAAGTGAAAACGTTGGAAAATGGAGTTGGATTGCAATAATGAAAAAGTTACCTGAAGCAGCCCATTACGCCA
Organism: Lactuca saligna; assembly: GCF_052625555.1. Taxonomy (NCBI): domain Eukaryota; kingdom Viridiplantae; phylum Streptophyta; class Magnoliopsida; order Asterales; family Asteraceae; genus Lactuca; species Lactuca saligna. The sequence goes on along the minus strand of NC_136420.1, from coordinate 227,944,160 downwards.
AGTGTTATGGTGAGTGCACCTAGCGTACATGGCTGGCTAAAAACACACTTTTACTATATTATGCTTAGTGTAATCTTAAGTACGCCCAACATATGATGTCGGCAGAAAAACGTATATATAGTCATTTTCGTTAACCTAAATGAGTGATTACAAGTTTTATCCATCCTCGGTCAACAAGAAACATATTTTATGCCATTTTGAGGGTTTAAAAGGTAGTTGGAAGGTCGTTAAGATGATAGGAGGGAAGCTCTAAAGGATTAAAGAGTGGATTCCTATCGGAAATCATTTGGTTTGTTTTTCGACCATGATTAGCGTTCAAATGTGATTCTTTGTGCATTAACTTACTAATTTAGGGATGTATAAACCCTTTTACTTTGCGTTTATGATTAGATGGATTCTTGAATTTGTAGATTAATTGCTTTGATGTTTATTATCACATCTTGTGAAAACATAAAATGACTAACTTTACTATAGAAATCTTGTATAAGCGTTTGTATAGTTTATCTGTTTCGAATTTATAAACATTGTAAAATCGTGTCGTGGTACTATTTAAGTATTATCTTTCTTAATTTGGGAACCGAAACTTACCTAGTGGGGCAAACTCCTCCCACTTACATATTGTGTTTTCATACAAGAACAAAGGGTTTATATAAATAACTTATTAGCTATAAGTCATTAAACCTTAATCAGTCGTGTCATGATATTAATTAAGTTTTATATAACTTAATTTATGGAATTGAAACTTATCGTTTTGGGTCACAAACTATTCCACTACCTACAGTCTCTTGCAACTAGTATCAGTGAAAAAAATCCTCGTATAAACCAAATGTCGATTCTATACGGTAAGGTAACAAAACTGGGATTTTAAGATGAACTCATAACTAAAGTTATAACACCACACTTTTTGCACCCGATCTACAGGAAGGCATGCTTAAATCCCTTACCCCATTATAACATATGGTAATATACAATGGTACTAACGACAATGCCAATATTCGTCTCGCCAGACGTAGTTATAGCTAGCAACTCCCAGGCGAGCGGTCGAACTATACAAGATCAATAGTATGACTATTATACGTAACATTAGTCCTTCTGTGAGTATAAACAATTATGAAAATAAATAGTTTTCCCAGCAACACAACTCAAATGGCTAAGGAAACGAACCTAACTCATATGGATTTAGAAACAACATGACACCAATAGTGAGGCCCTAGAGTGTTGGATCCTAACAATATGTTTAGGCATCCTAGTCCTAAACTTCCTGTTATAAGATTGTTAATTATTTATGATTTTGTTGTTTAGGAATAATATTTGATTGAAGTCTTTTAGTATTGAGATACGCAAGCCTTAATGGATTTCCAAATTTATATTGTCTGTTATAACGAAATTTGGTCAGCATAACCGCTGCTTTTATAGTATTTTCTAGGTTTCAACTAATGTGAAACCAACAATTTCCATTATATTTATAATTCACATGATTAATACTATACTACAGTTCGCAAATAATGACTCTTAAGTCATGAGGTCGATCATGTTATTTATTGCAATAAAAAGCCATAACTTAGTAAATTTAGTTATATTTTTATAACTGATATAAAAATATACTAATGAATTTTCCATTCATTTTTACGTAACCTTATATATTAAAAGTTAAATTTTATAATTTTAACAAATATTTATATAATTTCATAAACTTGGTATTTCCATCAAATATGAAAATGTACTTTCATTTTATATGCGAATAATATTTTTCTTCATTTTTATATCTTTTCATGCTTCCATGAGATACTTTAACTTATACATATAAAATCATCATTTTTGTGACTTGTAATATCAACTTGTGTTATTATAGCAATGTACTTATAATCTTCTGATTTTTATTAATATTTATGTTCACATTTCACGTAAGGTATAAATATATAATCTTTTAACAATCTACTTTAACTTAATAGATTTACTGGTGATTTATCACATTTTTAGATTGCTATTTTATAAACATATGACCAATAATAAAGTATGATGTTATTTTTATATAAAACTTGAAAATCATTAAAAACTTTAATAGGCACACATATATTCTTCCCCAAATATTAAAACTATAAAAGAGGGGCCGTAGAAACTCACATTCGATGGGTGATCTCGATTGTGATGTTGATTCAGGTTTGTTTTGGTGAAACTTTTCGTGAATAACTCACAATCATCACCTTTTTAAGTTAAATCAAACCATCGTGGGCGTTTTGTAATGTTTCAAACTGAAGGGATGGTTTTTAAATTCTTTACATTTAAAAAGGATTGATTTGTAATTTGTCTAACACAAGGGACTGATTAGTAATAGATTAAATTAAAAAGGGAAATTTTTTAAATTAGTGTAAGGATCATATTTATACATATTTCTTTCATGGGATGATTTATGATTTAAAATCTATAACATCCAGACTCCCTGGTATATTAGTTAAATATATTTATGTTGAGATTTTCTAAGCAACTCGATGAATTCATGCCTAAACTCGTCGAGTAGAGACGGATTTGACTATGTGGGTTTTACAACCAACTCAACGAGTCGGAGAAACCAACTTGACGAGTTGGCGCTGAGTGATGAAACCCTAATTTTTTGGGTTTGTGTCCTATTTAAGGGGCCTTAAGCCCTCATTTCTACCTCACCATCCACCCTACTCCCCTGTGTGAAACCCTAATCGTCCATTTTAGCTAAAGAGTGAGAGGGAAGCTAATCTTGTGATTTTTAGTATATTTTTGGAGAAGAAGTGGAGAGCACCAAAGCATGGATCAAGAGGAGGCTTTTGGATCTAGAGGTTCTTCAGGGTTTTGCTACAGTTGGAGGTAAAAAGATGCTAATTTGATCATTTCCTTATGATATCATGGTTTAGGGAGTTTTTAGGGTTTTATCCCATCCATTTTGAGCCATTGAGTCATTTGAGCATGACTTGAGGTTGAAACCTCAGATCTGGATTGTAGAAGGTCTTGTGAGTCCAAAGACCCGAGCTTTATTGAGCTAGAGACAAGATCATGTGCATCTAACCCTTATTTGATATTATAATGGCATTATAAGCCTAATATGCAATGCATGAACGTAAATATTGCATCTTTATGTCATATTCAAGCCTGTGGAAGTCAGATCTAGAGTATGGGTGTCACACCCCGCTAAAGCGGAAACGCAAGGTATGATAGCGATAACGGTTTCAATGCAAAAGATAAAGATACATCACCATAGCAGTATTTAAAAGTTTACAACCCATAGCTTCAAAAGAAACAAAATACAAGTTTTTCAAAATAACATTGTTCAAAATATAGCTTCATTATAGCTTCAACACGATGCAACATGCTCTATGATGATGAATCTTTACATCCACTTACTAATTACTTCCTGAAAAAGCATGTAAAACGAGCGTCAACTATGAAAATAGTTGGTGAGTATCACAAGTTTATAAAAATCGAGCGTACAATAAGGCTTTTCGTAAATACAAGTACATTGCTTCAATGATAAACAAGTTGATTGCTATTAATGAATACAAGTTTATTGCTATAACGAGAAACGAGTTTGTATGTGTATGAGCAAACAATGAGTCTCAACCAAACCTATGACTGAAGCCCTATCGAGATCTATGCTTATCGTTCCATAGATGAATATGGTATCATGCACTCCAGCGATTCGGGCGAGTGAGGAGTTGTCAATTCCTAATAGCACTATCCATAACGACCATTGGCTCAAAGAGTTAATGGTTAGAGATAAGGGAAGGGCCTTAGTACGATAAGTTCTCATGTTCCGTGTTGCATAGACATACATAAAGAAAAATAGCAATACAATAGCAATCATGTTTGATATAATTCAATTTAAATACAACATGCAAACAGTAGTTTTTCTGGACATGCTTTTCCACCCCAAAACATAAAAACCGAAAATAGGGGAGTGCGTGAATACTCACGATGTTTTGTGTAGACACAAGCGGTACTTCGGGATGCACCAACGTCTTACTACCGGGATCCTACGACATCAAACACATGCACTAGTGAGTTTCCATGTCGATATCTAATGCTAATATACTAAACTCTACATATAGGGAAATGCCAATTTATGTTTTAGTATTGGATTTTATATCAATTAGTTACACTTTTTCTGAAGTAATGAAATTCTATATATCGGGCGATTAATTACAACCTTGGAATATAAACTTACCAAATTTTTAAGTCCTTATTACAACATAAATTCACGAAAATAACATTCGAGGGATAAAAATTCTCAAACTTTTTATTTAACTATTATTACACAATATTAAGCTGGGAAAATTATAAAAATGGATTTCCAAGCTGTTTAATTATATTTTATGATTTTTGAGCATTTATTTCAATAAAAATTGAAATAAATAGAAAACAGTTTCCAAAATTACCTAAACTTTTTATTTAATTGTTATTATACATAAATAGGCTGGGTATTTCTATTTTTCCTTGCTTTATTCCTTTAAATAGTCATTAGTTAAAGAAATAATATTAAACAGTTAAAATAATCACCATAAATTTTTGTAACATCATTTACAGTATAAATATCCTGGGAAAAATATCAAAAGTGGTTTTCATAATGTATAAACTGGTTTTGGGTATTTATGTATATTTAAGTGTATTTTAGTGCAATTAACTTTAGAAAATAAGAGAAAAATAGTTTACAGTAGAGAAAAATATTCAAAAATTTTATGTAACCTCATACTCTATAATATTATATCCTGGTAAATTTTCATGAATTTTGGATAATCAGAACTATTTCTCCCATTTTTAGACCATTATAATTACCAAAAATTGGGAAAAATAGTAAAACATGATGGAAAATCTTGAAATTATTTTTTGGAGTCACCCATCACAGGTAAGGTATGCGAAAATTGTTAGATACAATTTTCACATCCTATAAAGTGGTTTTGTAATTTATCATGTCCTAAATAAAAGAAAATTAGAAATCATATGAAACAGTAACAAAAATTGCTGAAATTTGGTGAGGGGTCATTATTCCCCATAAGGATCATCCATGAATTTATTTAGGATTTATTGACCTCTAGAAGTATTTTATATGATTTATGCCCTTGGTTTTAGCAATAATTCTAATAAATCAAAGAAATAACAAAAGCTCTTGAAATTTTCCAGATTATCTCATGCATGCAAGGGCTTTCAAAAGGAAAAATGTAAAAAAATGTATTCAGAAGAGAAATGAGGGTAATGATTCCAAACAATTTAAGAAAAGTTGCATGCAATAATGCATGAAGTGTAAATGTGGCTGAAGTTCATGAATTTGTGTAGCCCATTCAGTGAGGTTTTAAGCCACGAAATTTCAACCATAATTCACTACATATGTTAAGTTTCTAAAGTATTTTTCCTCAGATTTATGGTTGGGTTTAAGGCCATTGTTTAAGCAAGATAAAAATAGTGATCACAGAAAAAGAGCTGTATGCGCAACCTTTTTGTAAAATCTGCTAAAAATCGGATATTTAATATTTTACAGTGAGACCAGTTGGGTTTGAAATTTAACTCGTGGAACTAACCAATACAAAAAGAATATCATGATTTGGTTAAGAAATGACTGAGTTATGACTGTTCAAAGTCGAACAAAGTAATCTGGCAGATTGCATGTTTGCTTGTGTGCATTATTAGGGTATTTCAACAAGAACATCATGCATGTCTTTGGTAAGGCCCGATTTCTAACACATGCATGGAATGAATGAGCATCCAAGATGTACTAGAAATGGTTTAAATGCTTTTGTTCATGCATGAACACAAAAGAAATGGAGAAGAACATGAAATATTAGGTTTTGATGTCACATGATCATATGTGCATCTTTTCCACTCCTTGCATGGGTTTGATCCCGGATTTTCACCATCTCTAACACATGCATTGTGTTATGGTGAGAATCTAAAAACCACAAGGGGAGAATAAAGATTTCTAGCCATGGAAAGGCATAGAATCCGAAAAGTAGAGAAGACTAAGAAGAAAAAGAGGTTTAACCATGAAACTATAGAAGAAGATGTTGTTGTTTACCTTGGTTTTGACCTTGAGAGAAGTAAGAACACTTCAAGGGCTTCACAATCTCGAAATTTTGCAGAGAAATGAGAGGATTTTCGTGAGTTTAGAGAGAGGGAAGAAGAGAGTGAAGTGTGTGAAGAGAGTGAAGTGAGAGAGTGAAGAGGGAAGAGGTGGAGTAAGGGTTTAAGCTTAATGATTGTGTTTTGGGGAAGAGAGAGGGCATGGGGAGAGGTGATGGTTGGTTTTTGCATGCATTTTGGCCTCCTCTCTCCTAAATTTTAAACTTTATAAACTTCCCTCCTATATTTTATATAAAAACATTCATTTTTATAAAATGTTTATTAAGCAATTTGATTTATTTAAAAATCTTGTTTTCAACAAATAATTTATGATTAATACTTGTAATTTATATTTCTAGTTCATTGGTATAATCCATAATTTGATTAATAAAATTTGATATTAGGAAGTTTATAGCCAAATTTTATAAAGTTTTTAAGCTTTATAATTTATAACTTTGGATTTTTGGCTCTTTAGGGTTTTTGGAATATTGTTTGATATTCAACAACATGTTGAAGTATAATTAGAATGTTTTAATTTATTTTTAGAGTTTTATACCCTATTTCAATTATAAAAAAGCTTGAAGCTTTATTCTAATTATAGTATTGGCATTTCCTATTGTAGCTAAGCAACTTACTAGAATTGTAAGTATCAAGTATATTAGTCCTAGACCTTAGTTGGATCCTAGTTTATGCAAGATTTTTGACCTAATTTATACTACTAGGTCATGGCATGTTGTGCATGAATGGTTATTATAAAGATGCATGAGTCCAAGAATGACCTGAATTGGCAGTTGTCACAATGGGGCATGGTTTCTGCCTTAAAATGTTTGAATGAGAATTTGGCTTAAGGGAATCAACGAGTCGGTTGGAGTTTGTTGTCATGAGTTTGAACACGTTGTAACTTAGTGAGTGGACGGGTCACTTGATGAGTTGAGTTGGACTTTCATTAGGGTTCCGAGGAAACGAAGGGACTCGACGAGTGTATAGATACACTCAACGAGTTGGGGCAATATGGACTGTTGACTCGAGTGTCGACTTCTATTGACTTTAAGGTTTTGTCAAACTTGAGAGATGAAGGACATGGAGGGGTAAAATGGTATTTTACCCATCCCAAGCGTTAGAGAGGGTCTAGCATGAGTTTACTTAAAGTTGTGATCTTTAAGTGTTAATTAGATATGCATATTACATGTAGGTGGGGATTAGACTGTTTTAGGAGTATTCGGTTTCATTACTTGCTTACGAGGTGAGTCTTCTCACTATACTTACCTTGAGTGGTAATCTATGTATGAATGCATGGTCTTATGTGCTTCTATTTAGTATTGTTATATCCTGCATTATGTCTTTGTGATTTATGCTGTGTATTATTCTGAGTTTTACAGAGTTGGGGCCGGAGGGTCCACCCGAGTTATGGAACCGGAGGGTCTTATTCGAGCATATTCATGAGAGGCTAATAAGACATGTGTGGTATTTTGGGGAACTCACTAAGCTTTGTGCTTACCGTGTTATTTGTTATGTGTTTCAAGTACTTCTCAGGATCACAGGAAGGCACCGACTTGATTTTACACACGAGACTGAGTTTCCCTTGAGGATCCTAGCTTTTGATATTATGGACATGTGTTTTTGATATATTGAGATTTTGGAGATTTAGTGTATTATGTTAATGAGATTAAATGTGATTTTTAAATGAAAAATTTATTTGAAAATTTATGGTGTTACAAGTTGGTATTAGAGCCTTGGTTTGAGGGATTCGGGTGCGCCTTCGGGTGTATCTTGACTCAAACTGAGGATTTGAGAAAAAATTTCAAAAGAAATGATTTTTCTAAAAACAGAAAGAGTTTAAGAGAAAACGAGTTAGAGCGGTGTGTACAATCAGCCAGACCCCGAACGGTGATTCTCAAAATATGCTTACCTTCTATGTTATGAGATATTAGTGATGCATGCTAAAGGATAGGCTAGGTGTTTCATATTTTAGGACCAGAGTTGCATGATTTGTGATGCATTAGCCTAGGAGTTGATGTTGTCTGTTATGTGCCTTGAGTATGTGTTGAGTAAGAGTATTTTGTAGGAATCACTTAGAGAGAGTTCTGAGTCGAGAGATAATCTAGGAGAGATACCTAAATGAGCTATGAGGGGTCTACCGAGAGAGTTGCCTGATATTCATGAGAGATAGAGTACTTGTGAATTGAAATCCTAGGAGGAGGACTTGGAGTGACTATAGGTTGGTGTGGAAGGTAGTATTGGGCCTGTATTAATTAAAGCATCAGATGTGTAAGCAACCCAAGTAAGAATCCTTAGGATGCTAAGGAGCAAGTAAGGACGGGTGATCAAGTGTAAGTAAACTCGAGCGAGTCTCTGATGATTTTTGTGTTGTGTTTTAGAGACATCATGGTGGGTACACGCCACAACCCAGGGAACAGTGGGACTAGTGATGAGGAGATCCAAAGGACGATTCATGAGGAGGTGGTCGCAACCATTCGAGAGGCGATACCGAAGATGTTTGGGTCTATTAAGACCAGTCAGACTGAGATATTTGATGAGCAATAGAATGCTATTACCGAGGCTGTTGCTGCAGCCACCGCAGCTGTCGCCGCTGCCAGGCCACAGGGAGGTGACTCGTTTCTCTGGGAGTTCAACAACATGAAGCCACTAGAGTTTATGGGACACAGGATCTGATTACTGCCATGAGATGGATCTCTGACAATGAGGGATGTTTTTACACATGTACATGCCCAGATCACTTGAGATTTCAGTTTGCATTGAATGAGCTTTGCTTGGGGAATAGGACTGGTGGAAGTTTGTGACTGCCAACTTTACTTCTGCAGATAATGCTGCAGTGACATTGGAGAGGTTCACACAGTTTTTCTAAGACGAGTATGTTCCCCAGGTGGAAAGGGAGTGTTTGGCACATGAGTTTCTGTCTCTCAAGCAGAAGAAAAAGTAAGTGATTGAGATTACGAGGATGTTTCACAAGAGGGTGTTGTTATGCCCTGAGCACGTGTCTACTGAGCAGGCATGTGTAAGTCATTACCTGAGCATACTAAGGAGGGATATACGGGAGTTCGTGGCGAACTTTTCGTACCAGACACTAGCTGAGCTTCAGAACAATGCGAGGTGCAAGGAGATTCAGCTAGAGTTACAAACCAGAGAGGAAGAGGAGTCTCGGGTTAGGGACCAAAGACCAGTGGAGTCGCAGCCAACGACGAAGCGGGCTAAGCCCGCTGATACGAGAGCTGGGAACCAGAAGGGCCGCACTTGTGGCAAGTGCAGTAAGAGTCATGAGGGATCATGTCGGGCAGGGATTTGCTACAAATGTGGCAAAGAGAGGCACATACCAAAGGATTTCCCCCAAGGGGTTTGTAGTTTACTTTCACTACAACTAGACCGGCCATCAGAAGGTTGAGTGCCCTCAACTCATTTAGGGATCAACTCAGGGTTCTGCACCTACTGTTTTACGTGCTATTGATAGTTGACCAACGAAGGCCGAGACACCAAGGGCTATTGGGAGAGCTTTTTAGCTGACAACGGAGAAGGTCTGCACAACGTCTGATGTCGTGGCTGGTACGTATTTCCTTACTTATATTATTTTGAGATTCATTGTGATTATATTGTGATGTGTATATTTACTTTTCTTGTGAGTTTTGTACCTGCTTTGGTGTTATTTGACTTGGGTGCAAGTGGATCCTTCGTGTCTTTAGCTTTTAGTCGTCACATCAGTATTCGACGTGAGGCGTTGAGTCGACCTTTGAGAGTTTCTATAGCTAATGAGCATGCGGTTTTCGCTTCTGATGTATATCGAGAATGCGTGCTAGGGATTTTCGGTGTTGAGTTCCCAGTAGACCTGGTACCGATCACGATAGGTGATGTCTATGTCATTGTGGGCATGGACTGTTTGAGTCGGTTTGGAGCTGTAATCGACTGTCAGTGTTAGATGGTGAGCATATGAGACCTTAGTGGGGGAGTGCTTACAGTGTATGGCGAGGGTACTAGATCTGGATCAACTTTCTATTCTGCTTCCAACACAAGATAGAGTTTACAGTAGGGATGTGTGAGCTTTTTGTTGTACCTGATGGATACACAAGTTGCTACAGAGAGGCTGACATCTATCTCCGAGGTTCCGATAGTGTGCGAGTTTCCGAATGTTTTCTCCGAGGAGTTGCCGGGTGTGCCTCCCTGTATGAAGAGGAATGTGGCATGGGTAGTTGAGAGATGCTTGACCTATCGCCGGGTTAAGGCGGAGCACCAACACCAACATGGCCCGTTACAACCTCTAGAGATTCCCCAGTGGAAGTGGAAGCAGATGTCTATGGATTTTATCACCAAGTTACCGAGGACTGCACTTGGGGTTGACGCGATATGGGTGATAGTAGACCGGTTGATGGAGAATGCCCACTTCCTCGTAATCATTAAGAGCTCTTCTGCAGATAGATTAGCTGAGATCTACATACGAGAGGTGGTGGCACGGCACGGAGTGCCAATATCGGTAGTGTCAGATCGGGATGTGCGTTTTACTTCCAAGTTTTGGAAGAAGTTTCATGAGAAGTTGGGTACTCGCTTGCACATCAATACCACATACTACCCGCAGACTGATGGGCAGAGTGAGCGGACGATTTCGATGCTTGAGGACATGCTGCGTGCATGTGTTATGGACTTTGGAGGAAGTTGGAACACCTATTTTCCCTTGGATGAGTTTTCTTACAACAACAACCATCATTCAAGTATTGGTATGCCTCCCATTGAGATTTTATATGGAAGGAGGTTTCAGACTCCCATCTGTTGGGGAGAGGTAGAGCATAGAGTTATGGGTGGCACTAAGATAATGCTCAAGATGACTGAGTAGATTCAGCAGGTCAGACAGAGGTTATTGACAACCCAGAGTCACCAGAAGAGTTATGCAGACATGCGATGATCCGAGCCAGAGTTCCAGGTTGGAGATTTTGTCCTCCTGAAGGTATCCCTGTGGAAAGGGGTGATCCGATTTAAGAAATTAAACAAGCTAGGCCCTAGATACATTGGTCCTTTCAGAGTGAATGATAGGGTGGGGAATGTAGCTTATCGGTTGGAGCTACTTGCAGAGTTGAGCCAGATTCATAACACCTTCCACATGTCTTAGTTAAGGAAGTGTGTAGCTGATGAGATGGCAGTGGTACCCTTAGAGGATATTTAGGTAGATGCGATCTTGAATTACATTGAGAGGCCGATAGCGATCTTAGATCGGAAAGCAAAGGTGTTGAGAAATAAAGAGGTGCCCTTGGTTCAGGTCCAGTGGCAACATCGGAAGGTATCCGAGTGGACTTGGGAGCCGGAGTCTAAGATGCACGAGTAGTACCCAGAGTGATTTCCATAGCATGACATCGAGGGCAAAGTATGATTCTAGTGGGGTAGAATTGTAACATCCAGAGTCCCAAGTATATTATCTAAATATATTTATGTTGAGAATTTCTAAGCAACTCGACAAGTTGATGCCTAAACTCGTCGAGTAGAGACGTATTCGATCACGTGGGTTTTACCACCAACTCAATGAGTTAGAGAGACCAAATTGGCGAGTTGGCGCTAAGTGAGGAAACCGTAATTCTTCGGGTTTGTGTCCTATTTAAGGGGCCTTAAGCCCTTATTTCTGTCTCACCAGCCACCCTACTCTCCTATGTGAAACCTTAATTGTCCATTTGAGCTATAGAGTGAGAGGGAAGCTAATCTTGTGATTTGTAGTGCATTTTTGGAGAAAAAGTGGAGAGAACCAAAGCTTGGATCAAGAGGAGGCCTTTGGATCTAGATGTTTCCAGGGTTTTGCTGTAGTTGGAGGTAAAAAGATGCTAACTTGATCATTTGCTTATGAGATCATGGTTTAGGGATTTTTCAGGGTTTTCTCCCATCCTTATTGAGTTATTGAGTCATTTGAGCATGACTTGAGGTTGAAACCTCAGATTTGGATTGTAGGAGGTCTTGTGAGTCCACAGACCAAAACTTTATTGAGCAAGAGACAAGATCTTGTGCATCTTACCCTTATTTGAGATTCTAATGGAATTATGAGCCTAATATGCAATGCATGAACGTAAAACTTGCATCTTTATGTCATATTCGAGCCTTAGGAAGTTGAATCTAGAGTATGGGGCATGGTTTCTGCCTTACAACGTTTGTATGAGAGTTTGGATTAAGGGACTCGACGAGTGGATGAGACAAATCGATGAGTCGGTTGGGGTTTGTCCCAATGAGTCTGGACACGTTGTAACTCGGTGGGTTAAAGGGTCAACTCGGCGAGTTGAGTTGGACTTTAATGAGGGCTATGAGGAAACGAAGGGACTCAACGAGTGCATAGATACACTCGACGAGTTGGAGCAATATGGACTGTTGACCCGAGTGTCAACTTCTGTTGTTTGGTCAAACTTCAGTGATGAAGGACATGAAGTGGTAAAATGGTCTTTTATCCATCCCAAGAGTTAAAGAGGGTCTAGCATGAGTTTACTTAAAGTTGTGATCTTGAAGTGTTAATTAGATATGCTTATTACATGTAGGATGGGATTAGACTGTTCGAGGAGTATTTGGTTTCCTTACTTGCTTACAAGGTGAGTCTTCTCACTATACTTACCTTGAGTGGTAATCTATGTGTGACCGGAGGGTCTTATTCGAGCATAGCCATGAGAGGCTAATGAGATATATGTGGTATTTTGGGGGAACTTACTAAGCTTTGTGCTTACTGTGTTATGTGTTATGTGTTTCAGGTACTTCTCAGGATCACGGGAAGGCGCCAATTTGATTGTACACACGAGAATGAGTTACCCTTGAGTATCCTGGATTTCGATATTATGGACATGTGTTTTTGATATATTGAGATTTTGGAGATTTTGTGTTTTATATTAATGACATTAAATGTGATTTTTAAATGAAAACTTTGTTTGAAAATGTATGGTGTTACAAAATCATAACTGGAGGGGCTTCATTTAAACTAAACAAATGGAAGGTTGATATGGTCAAATTAGTTCAAAAAAGGGTTTAGGTTGTTTTTGGTCACTTAACTTTTGGTTTTGTGCTCATTTGGTCACTTAACTCTTTTTAAGTTTTAAAAGGTCATCGAACTTTTGGCTTTATGCTCATTTGGTCACCTAAGTTTTGGTTTGGTCACTTAACTTTTGGATTTGTGCTTCTATTGTCACCTAACTTTTAATATTACGCTCATTTAGTCACTAAACTTTTAAAATAAAGCTATTAAAATGAGCACAATTTTAATAGTTAGGTGACTAAATGAACACACTTTTAAAATCTAACTGGCTAAATGAGCACAAATCCAATAGTTAAGTGAGCAAACCAAAAGTTAGGTTACTAAATGAGCACAAAGCCAAAAGTTCAATGACCCTTTAAAACTTAAAATGAGTTAAGTGACCAAATGAACACATAGTCAAAAGTTAAATGACCAAAAATGACATAAACCCTTAAATAAAAGAGGGGTAGGGCTTTTTGTTCTCGTTTGATCGGGAATAACATAAAGAATGAAAGTAGGGAAATTGGGAAGCACCTCCATTGTTTCTTGACTAATTCGAAGAAGGAGAATGGTGAAGAATAAAGGAGAAATCAAGGGGCATAACTAGTGGCAAATCAATCGTAAGGAGAAGGGGGAAAAGAACCATGTGTGCTTGCTTCGATTATAGAAGAAAGAAGAACAGGAGGGACAACAAGGTTGCTATCAAACTTGTTGTGTTCTGCGAGGGCTTTTCACATAGCTCTCGATTGGTTGCTTTTTCTCTAGCAGTAGATCAAGAAGGGGAGAAGGGAACGAACAACAAGACATTAATGCATGTGGGGAGGTTTGTGGGTTTGTTCTGCGACTCGATAAGAGTTTAGGAGTGGTGGTGGCAGCTTCTTGGTTCCTATATAGCTTCTTCATTAGAAGGATCACTCAATAAGACAATGAGGGTGACAGGAAGAGAAACATTGATTAGCTCCGATCAGGGGGTGTTTGGTTCATTCTTGTTGTTAATAGAAAGGGAGAACAGGGTTATGAAGGTGACTAGAATCAGGTGGGCAGTAGCCCTTTTTTTCTTCCTTGACTTTCCCGGTGAATTAAGAGAGAAGTGAGAGATTGAGGGAAGAGTGTGAAAAAAGAGAAAAAGTGATAGATTGGGGAAGCAACTAAGTAGCTTCTATTTGAAAGTAATACATATTTGTTGGTAAGTTTAATGATGGATTTATGTGCAACAAATCCTGGAAATGATTTTGTAGAGTACCATATATGTTTGATAAATCTATTGTGTAATTGAAGTGTGCTTGTGTATGTGACGAAATAATCGTAAATCTAGTGTATGTGTAATTGAAGTGTGCTTGTGTATGTGAGGAAATAATCAAGATTAAGGTATGGAAGTTAAAGAGAAAAAGGTAATATCAAATTGAAGATTGGATGACTTTTAAATGTCAAAGTCTTCCTTTGACATTTTAGAGGTATATTGGGTTTTTAATATGTACAATTTATATTTGTGATGTAAGTTCCATTTCTTAATTTTCGTGTCAATCATATTCCCTTATGAAATTTTTCTGAAAGTGCTTTCTTGTTGTATCAATTGTGGTGATTCCAAAAATTCAGATGAAATTCAATTTCGACATACCGAACTCCGGAAATTAGCGTTCAAAGTATCGCGATTAATTGGCTCTAATTCGGTAGACTTTTACGAATCCGACTTTGGCCAAACTTAAAAATGTCATAAAAATATAATAAAATAATAGACCATAATATGAGTTTAAAAACGTCCTGAAAAGTGATTTTTGAGGTTCGTACCTATTCCAAACGAAGCAGTGCACGCTTTGTTTTAGGAAAATCAGATAAATACCGATTTTTATATTTTTAAAGAGGCGTAGCTTTCTCATACGATCTCCGTTTGAACATTCTTTATATGCATGGAAACCAGGAGAACATTATCTATTCCAATTTCTTATCCATAACTTTCAAATAAACTTCTTACAAAATTTTATTTTTAACGCCACAAATAAATTGAATTTTTAGTGATTTTCGATTCGATCTTCAATGATAGATGTTTTGAATATTTTTGAGATGTTATGAAACTAATTATGGATATAATTTCTATAATATAATTTATAAAAATATACTTACACGCAAATGATCATTAATACATAGCGGTTTGTGATGGTTTGACCGCCAAAATCCGACCGATTTTTACCAATTGTTACATTGAAGGTTAATCAAAGTACTATACTTCAGATGATTAATCAATCTCATCTATGTCCCATGTATTGTATTAGGTATCTAAGCCCATAACTATAATCTGCATAAACTTGAATTGATAGTAGCACAATCCTTTTGGGTTGCCCTCAAACCTAGCAATTGAATATGATAGCTTATATATATATATATATATATATATATATATATATATATATATATATATATATATATATATAAAGAGAGAGAGAGAGAGAGAGAGAGAGAGAGAGAGAAAGAGAGAGAGAGAGAGAGAGAGAGAGAGAATGATTTATTAATTTGTTATTTGGTTAATAAACTAATAAGAAATCATAATAAATGATTTATTAATATATTATGAGAATAATATATTAATTGGAAATCAAATTATTTAATTAATAATTAATCAGAAACTAATTTGAATTAATTTTGAGATTAATTGGATTAATTAAAAGTGTAGGGTCCGTTTGGTTATTTATTGAAATTTGTGGAAAGGAGTCCATGGACCTCATTGGATGAGGTGGACAAAAATCACTTGGGCAAGCCCAAGGAATTTCATCCAAGCCCTTGCATAAGGAAGTGAATGGGATGCTTGGTCCCCAAGAAAAGGGATTAGGGGTTTCTCCTTAAACCCTAGCTTTGGCACTAAGCTACCTCAGCAATATAAAGGCCTCCCCAACACATAATTTCATCCATGCACTCCCTTTAAGAGCCTTGGATG
Organism: Lactuca saligna; assembly: GCF_052625555.1. Lineage (NCBI taxonomy): Eukaryota > Viridiplantae > Streptophyta > Magnoliopsida > Asterales > Asteraceae > Lactuca > Lactuca saligna. The sequence goes on along the minus strand of NC_136420.1, from coordinate 227,928,180 downwards.
AAATCTTGGTCCCCCTTCTCTCTCTCTCTCTCTCTATATATATATATATAGTTTTGCTCTTGCTAGCTTGGGTGTGAACTATCAGAGGCACGACAGTTGTGGTGCTTTCTTACAAGAGATCTTCAAAGGAGGATTTTAGTTGTTTGCTATAACAACTAAAAGGTATGTAACACTAAACCTTTTCTTTAGTATTTTTGAAAATTCCTAGGTATCCCTAGGGTTTTTATTTGATGTTCCACAGTTGTATATTCAATTAGAGAAAACACAGATCAAAGAAAATTCGGGTTGCATGCACACATAGGAGCGTTTGTTATGGTCAAAACCAATCAGTGGTATGAGAGACTTGAATTGTTTTCTAGTGAATTTATTCCAATTGTTTGAATGTGATCAATTAGGGTTTATGGCAATTAAACCCTTTTAAACTAAGGGATTTTCAAAATTAGGGTATCTTAGGCCTTAAGTTTCGAAAATAAGGAAAGGATTTTATCCCTTTCATTTGCCCTACAATTTTCGATATTTAGGACTTCCTTAACCCTCCATAATTTCAAAAAATGGCAAGGATTGAAATCCTTGCCTTCCTCCCCAAGGTTTTCCATTTTCGAAAATTAGGAGTTTGGTAGGGTTTCTTATTTTTGGTAATTATCTCCTTATTTTTGATTTATCCCTACTGTGTTTTCAAAATTTAGGGGACAGGATTAGGTTAAATTATTTTGACTAATTTAATTGATAATCCTAAATTGGTTTAATAAATTAATTAACGGTTTAACTAATAGATATTTGTTAAATCAATTTTTATAATTTAATCCAAATTAAATTGTTTTTTATTTCGAATTTTAAAGTTTTAAAGACCCTAGTATATTGAAAAGTTTAAAATACATCTTTATGGATCTTATTATTAATTTAATTAAATGTTTAATTAAAGGATAATCAATAAATCCAAAAGATGGTTTAAATTTAATTAAATTAAAAGTTTCATTTATTAAAAGATTAAACTCTTGGAATTTTAAAAGGTTTTAAAACACACCTTATACTATATGTAATGTTTAGTAGTTACTATATGTATAAGACTAAGTCAGTCGAACCGCTAGTATGCGTCGTTCATGAAGCTGATTTATAAGGGGTGTTTAAGGAAGCGACCTATTAAATAACCGCCATTGGGTATCCACTCTTACCCACTGCTCTCTTGATTGGTGGAGGGTCGTTAGCCAAACGAGTTTGATAGGACATATCCTTATTAAAATATAATGATGAAAAGTAACTAAACTATTTTCTAAAATCCCACTCTTAGTTACTTTGGAAAAATGTCATTTTGATGCTAATCCATGAAATTGCACATTATACTTTATAAGTCGTTAGTGTAATGCGTTGGCTAACCGACACACTAATATGGAGCTAATAAAGGATGGTAATGGGTGTCTCGAAAATTATCGTTGATTAATGGATCGCGTGTGGTTAACCGACACATTAAAAGGAGATGATAAATGACATCGAGAGTACCAAGCTAATTTTGCATGGTTATTCACATCTCGTTTGTGATCCTCGGCATCTCAGTCACAAAAGTGAGAGCATAATTGAGATTAAACATGTCATTGGTTAGATTCAATGAATCTCAAATTATGTAGGAATTTTATGAGATTGAAATGGATTGAAATCAACTATCTTAAATTCTCTTATCTCCTATTATAGACGTCGAGTTCAAACAACAATGGTATTCCTCGTTCTTCTGGGAATGTTTTTCCTTTACCTTCTAAAGATGATCTTCCACATTCTGGTCAAGATGAATGTTTACTCCTTTCTCCGAGAAATGGTGGAAATGGAGGTCATGCTTCTTCAACTCTTCCTCCCCCTCCTACAGTGACTCTCCCTAAGTCATGTTTCCTTCAAGCTGAAAAATACGAAGTTACTCAAGCCTTGTTGGCATGTAAACATCAAGATGGAAAGTCCGTGTGTGCGCATATTTTGAAAATGAAATCATACATTGACAGATTGGTTATGTTGGGTGTCGTTTTCTTAAGGGATCTTGCCATTGACTTGGTTCTACTTTCGCTTCCTGAGTCATATATTCAGCTCATTAAAGACTACCATATGACTAACCACGATATGACCCTAATCGATCTGACACATATATTGATTGTTGCTGAAGCAGAAATGCTGAAGAGCACAAGTGAAGCAAGATTGTTTGAAGGATCTGTCTCCCAAATTTCCATGGACATCGATAATGGTGGTCCAAAAAAAGATTTCTCTTCCCAATGAAAGGGAATTGGCCAAGGTCAAATCGTTTGATCATATGGCTAAGAGAAAAACTAATTCTAAGATAGTTCCATGTGCTGATCGTGAAAGGTCCATATGTTTCTATTGCTGATTAGAGGGACATTGGTTTTGAAGTTGCCTTGACTACCTAAAAGATCTTAGAGATGGTAAAGTCAAGTCATATGACTCTACTACAGGTACATTCATTATCTAACTCCATTATTTTATTAAGTTCATATTCATAGATTCTTAATACATGATGTGATGATCAGATTTTGAAGTTTTGTACGATCTAAGAGAAAGAAGGAAACTTAAGATGAGTCAGCTGAATTTGATCGTTTGATGTGGATTCGGTCACATGGCTCGATGATCAGATTTTGGAAGCTACTACTTAGAAGTTATGATAGTTTAATAGATTATTAAGTAAATGTATAGAAACATTGTTTTTCATATTTTTGCATTGTAAGGACAAATTTTTTTCGCTTATTATCAATAAAAGTGAGTTTTCATTTATCTACTTTACTTTATATCTCTTTGCAATGACATTGATGAAAGTACTGGTTACATTTCTATTACTGGAAATATATAATTATAGATTTGATTCTTATTATTTCATTTGTGGCAAATGTAACAATTGACTAAGTGTTAAGGATTTCTCATCACCCAAGTTTCAATTGGATAAAAACTTGGAGTCATACAATTTGAATTGTGTGATGTATGAGAATCTTAATCCTTGGAAAAATCATGGCTAATTTATTGATCACACGTTTATGCGAGTCAAAGTGAAGGACTATTAGATCTTGTACATATTAATATGGACTTTATAGATCCACCATAAAGGATGATAAGTCTATTCGTCATAATTTACTGATAGTTCAGTAAATATGGTTGTGTTTATAAGATTAACCATATTTCTGACACTTTGAAAAGATTCAAAGAGTAGCAGAATGAATAAAAGAATATGTTAGGTAGAAATATAGAGGTTTCTCCAATCCGAAAGGAAAAGAGAGTACATTAGTATCGTGTTTTGTGATCATCTTAATGATTATGGAAGCATGTAAACAATTTATCACATATAGATAACTACCTAAAATTCCACTCAATATAATTCAAGCATTTCTTTGCTTACTTTTCCCCAAGTGTACGCTTGTGGATCTACTCGTTATACAAATGACCAACTAAGAAAGTATGCACAAGGGCCTGGTGGCATGAGCCTGCAAATAATCATGTGATCAGTTTAGTTTTGAATTCATATGTACGTGTACACCAAAAGGTTATACATAGAAAAAATTTGTAAGATATGATTGGTAACTCACACTTTCTTTCCAAACATGAACAATTAAACGTCCATCTGGTCCACAATCTTTAGAGGAATTGTTTTCACATTTTAAATTTTCCAGAACAGATCCATTCATGGTTGGTTATGTTGGTGATGGGTAGATTCCGGGATAGGTGTTGTTGATGGGGTATATTCTGAGATAGGTGTTGGGATAGATATATATGTTGTGGATGTGGTAGTTCCTTTAGTTACAGAGGATGTGGTCGTTACTGTAGTTGTTGAGGATGGTAGTGTCGATGAAGGTTTTGAGGTTTTGGTAGTAGATATAGGTGTTGATGATGTGGTAGTGGATGTCGGTGTTGAGGATGGTTTTAATGATGTAGGTGCTGAAGTTTTTGTTGTGAATCTAGGTGTTGAGGATTGTATTGTTCCAGTTGCTAAAGTTTTAGATGTATTTGCTGAGGATGGTGTGGATGTTGTAAGTGATGCCGAGGAAGTGGTATTCATGGTTGGTGTTAATGAATTAGGTTTAGGGGTTTTGGTGCTAGATGTTATAGGTGCATTGGATGTGGTTGTTGATATTGGGAAGTTGATTTCTTCATCTTGTAATTGTCTGCTTATGAACTTTGTAGTTGAAGTCTTGTTCTGGTTTAAAACCCGTGGTGCAATGAATTTAGTTGGCTTCACACTTGATGCTCCTTTTGGTCTCAAGTTCGACATCTTTCTTTCTTAAAAATAAATAAAAAGCTAAACTCAATACCAATGTATTAAAGATGATAAACTATTGATGAGTAGAGAATAATCATACAATACAAATCAATTATAGATGAAGGCATTACTACACATGCATACTATTGAATACAATTAAAACCAATGTAGTTGTAATTTAAGATGATAAATATACACAAAGATGATCAGATAACAAGAAATGATGATCACGACAATAGTAAATTAAATAAAAATAAATTTTAGATGAGTGACAACCTATATCGCCAAAGTCAGTGCACGAACGTAATGAACAAAGATTTTGATCAATTAGCCATCGGAGATGATTACAGAAAATGTAAGCCCTATTTCTAATCAGTTAACTTACCCTAATATGCAGCCTTAACGTGCGTAGGTTAGAGGGAAAGGAATTGAAAAGTATATTGAAGCTCCTCTAATGAAAAATTCAACTATACAAATTAGTGTTGAATATTTAGTAATTAAAAAATTTTAAACTAGTTCCAACTTGATAGGAAGGGTATATAACATAAAGATAGAACAAAGAGTAACGAGGTGTTTATAGCATATTTTTAATTTAAAATTATAAACGAGAATTAAACAAAAATAAACTATACATCTTTATGTTGCTATGTTTGAACCAAAATTTATATATAAAAGACGTATGGGTCATGGTTCATGTGGTAGTTGCTTATATAGTGTCATGGTAACACCCATGGATGAAATATGGGTCATGGATCAAGTTATAGTTGCTTATAGTGTCATGGTAACACCCATGGATGACATATGGGTCATTGGTCAATGTGGTAGTTGCTTATTGTGTCATGGTAACACCCATGGATGACATATGGGTCATGGGTGTGATGGTAATACCCATGGATGACATTTGGGTCATAGGTCCATGTGGCAGTTGGTTATAGTGTCATGGTAACACCTATAGATGACATATGGGTCATGGGATTCTTATATGGGTCATGGGTCAATGTGGTAATTTCTTATAGTGTCATGGTAATACTCATGGATGATATATAAGTCATTGGTCAATATGGTAGTTCATTATAGTCTCATGGTAACACCCATGGATGACATATGGGTCATAGGTGTGATGTTAATAGCCATGGATGGCATTTAGGTCATAGGTCCATGTGGTAGTTGGTTAAAGTGTAATGGTAACACCCATGGATGACATATGGGTCATAGGTTAATGTGGTAGTTGCTTATAGTGTCATGGTAATACTCATGGATGACATATGGGTCATTGGTCAATAAATTAGTTGCTTATAGTGTCATGGTAACACCCATGGACGACATATGGGTCATGTTTGTGATGATAATACCCATGATGACATTTGGGTCATAGGTCCATGTGGTAGTTGGTTATAGTGTGACGGTAACACCCATGGATGACATATGGGTCATGGGCTGCCACATTAATGAACATAATATTAAAGTTATTCAATTTTAAGAAACATAAGTTACTTTAGTTCAGCTGGATGACACGTCTTTCATCTTTCTTGAAGTCGCAGGTTCGAATCGTACTTCCTTCACTTTTTTATAACTTGCACTTTGACCCATAAAAGGTTATAATGTTTGAATAAATTTTTTTACACAAATTCCCTTAGAAATCACATTTGGAATGATTACAAGGCCACTTTAGTCTTTTTTCACTGTACACTTTTTTGGCACCATGATGGTTCTGATGTCATGTCTTCGTTTTAATGCTTCAACCTATTTAGAACGTCTCAAATCTTCCCGATGGTAAAAATGAAGACGAACATATAAACCCCTAAATCGTCGATAGGTATTGACAAAACAACCTTACCATTTACATATTAAGCTTTATATGTATAAGGGAAATTCGGTCAATTCACAATCTAAACAGTTAGGCACCATAATTTGGAGTCAGAGTTATCCTGGTGTTTTATTTTCTCGGCAATAGATAAACTACAATACATTCCCAAACATCAAATTTTCGACAAGTTGATCAATAAACCCTAAAATATTTGTTCTTGCATTATCTGTATTAGACTCGAAGCATTTCAACATCATGGAAATGAGTTCTTCATCAGAAAGAATGCAAACAAGTCAACAAGGAACAACTATTACTACTTTTCCATCGCAAATAATTGAAAAAATAGTAACTATGGTTAGGGAAAATCACCAACTGATGCTTTTAAGTGCCAGTTAGTGTAAGTTTCATGTACAATACTTCTATTATATTTGTATATGTAGTTAATTTTGTGTTTAATAGATGAATTTTGTTCATTTGTAAATTATAGTTGCAAACTCTTTAGAGATTCTGCAACATCAGAAACAATATATCATACTCTTCATTTAGTGTTGATATGGATGAAGTCATCCGCAGATGCAAAAAGTTGAACAACCCACACATACTCTTCAAGGATTGAATGGTACTCTTTTTTATGCATTCTAATAATAACACATGCAATTTGTTTTCTATATTTGTATTTATTTATATTAAAGTTTTATGATTACTTAATGTCTTCCAGGGGAAGTATTTTTTGTTAGGAGAAGACGAAGCATGGAAACAATTGCTTCAAGAAGCAGCCAATAAGGGACAGTTGGATGCGGTATTCATTCTAGGAATGTTGTTGATGGCCGAAGGCAGTGAAAGGAAGCAAGAAGCTCTGATCATGTTGAATAATGCTTACATTAATACAAGAAGAAGTTGGAATCTGAGACAAACCGGCTACAAGGTTCGAAGCTACTTGGTTAGGCGAAGGAGATCAAAGCAGATACAATTGCAAGGCTTGAATAAAAGTTATGCAAAGCATCCTTTTGTGAGCAGATATGGAAAATCTTTTATGCATGAATACAGTTGGTTGTTTAATTGTGATATTTCTTTGTGGGATGCATGTTTGGTTAAGTTTGCTAAGATGTTTGACATTAGTTTAGAGTAGTTATATGATGGTTGTTTGATTCACATAATTAGTGATGCATATTATATTTGTATTTTGGTGTAATGTGAATATATAGTTGTAATTTGGTGAAATGTTAATATATATTTGTAATTTGGCTTAATATCAATACATATATGTATTGTATTTTGGATTTGGTAACTAAACCGTGCACTGTGGATGATATATAATAATGTAGTAACTTGATGATGTTAATTTGTTTAAGTTTGATCATTTATTACATCATGGTAAGTTTCAAAACATTTTTTTTCTTACATTTTGAATTTTTATCATTCTAATAATTTAAAAACATCAATATTGTTTTTCTTTTCGTAGTTATTTTGGGGTTACAATTTAGGCTTTGCATTTAACACTACAATGTATATATTTTAACTATTTATAAAATAATATTTAGATATAGTTTTAAGTTTAATTGAAAATTTGATTGAAGTGAACCCTTTAACATTATATTTAAAAACATCAAACATTGTTTATCCTTTTGTGGTTATTTTGGGGTTACAATTTAGGCTATGCATTTTACATGGGTTTTAAACTAGTATTGAATAATATCAAAAAAATACTTTGACCTAGTATCCATCCACCACATCGAAATCAAGGGTTGTCGAAGGCTCCCTCATTAATGTCCTACGCCATTATCAAATCATCAAAGTGATTCATCAATTCAAATGCGAAAACTTTAAAGATTGGTTCATCATTCAACTATTAATTTTGTTAAACGATTTGTTTTTAGGGTACCTTTGCAATATTTATATTGTACATATATATACATTTACTTCAAATCTCATATATTAATTCGAAGCAACATTAATGAACATAGTATTATGTTATTTAAATGTGTATTTTATAGATTTAACACCAAGAACAATAACAATATAACGTTGATTTATGAAAGAAAAGATAATCGTAGTTCTGTATCGCATGTTTTCATACAAGGAGTGAAAAAATTCATACACTTTGTGTCACACCCCAAAACTGAGAACGACGGAAACGTTCTGGGGAAGAGAACGTCATGTAATGTATCACAACAATGTAAAGTAGTAAACAAGCAACAACATCATCCATTGCATTAATAGTATAATTTTAATTACAAGTGTGTTCTTTCATAGTATAAGACAACATAATAAATACTAATAATAAAAGAGGAGTCTTGATTTCTCCGTCTTCACAAAACCTGATCATCGTACCTATCTATTTGTGACATGAGAATACAAATTATTTTGAAAGCGAGTATCAGCAATAAAGCTGGTGAATTCATAAGTATTAATGTGTCTTTAATTCGTAAAAACTGTAAAGTAAAGACTTGTAAACATTTGGAAAAAGTTGGAAAATGTTTGTAAGCAATTGTAAACGTTTGAAAACCCTAGGAAATCCTATATTTCCTACTGGTATAAAAGTAGTCTTCTACCAAGACTCGACTGTTTTCAAAGTAGTCTTCTACCAAGACCCGACTGTTTTGTAAGAAAGCATCACTGTAAATGTGTTGGTTTTTCCCTATTTAACTATTATTATAAAAATTACAGCGTACCTCGTCGATTATGTGTATGAGTCACAAAATAAAGGTAATAAGGAAAAATAGTTTATCTATATCAAATATATCCTACCTCGTCATTCATGTGAATGTGTCACAAAGTAAAGGAAGGAGAATAATCTAATAACTAAAGTTGTATCCTTTTGCGTTAGGATATGTACGGCGTGGAAACTCGCCAAACAGTACGACCGTAGACACACGTCGATCATCATTTTCCCTACTGTAGCTAACAGCCTTGGGTATGGAATGATAAGTCCCGAAACATTTGTAACAGATCCTATGTAATAGTATCTATTAAACATATTAATGTAGATGTGTTCATGTAAGCATATCTCTGTAACATATCAATGTAAATGTACTCATGTAAGCGTATCTATGTAAATGTACTCATGTAAGTGTATCTATGTAAATGTACTCATGTAAGCATATATATATGTGAACGTATTCATGTCACATATAATGTATTAGTATAGACTCATGAATAAACTGACTCTTATGTGATTCCTTGTACTTGGAATTGTAAGTAGTAACTCCTAACTATACCTATTATAGTTATTAGTAATGTACGAGTATAACCGGAAGTATACCTTTGCTACCCAACGGTAATGAACTGAGTAACGAAACCTTTATACCTATATATGTATGTGAGGCCGAACCTTATAATATGATGATGTTTGAAACTGATCCCTCAGCATCAACATATAATCCAGCGTCAGCATCAGCATGAGTGTCAGCATACAAGTTGTTCAGTATATATATTGTCTTAGATGTAACAGATTTAGTATTTATCTTGTTTCCATACTTATCATATATTGGTTAGCTGTAACATCCCTGATTTGTAGGGATTCTCTATAATAGTTCTATATAGTCTTTTGTACGGGTTTGTGAAGAGGTTGTCTTTCACAAACCCTAATAGCCGTTTTGTGCGAACTATAATCTCTTTGTGAGATTATCATTCTTAGTGAAAGCTCTTTGTGATACTTCATTATTCTCTTCTTATTATTAGTCATTGTTTGATAAATCGATTGATCTAAGGTCCTTTCAATTGGTATCAAAGCAGGTTTCTTTTATCAAACAAATGGCTTCATCCTCTTCTTCTTCAAACTCATCAAATCATCCTTCTGCTAAAATTTCTCTGTTTGATGAAACCAATTTTGCTATGTGGAAAATAAAGGCTCTCTAAGCATTAGAGTCTGTAGACGAAGACATGTTGGACATCATCGAAAAAGGTCCATACGTTCTGATGTATCAGCCCCTGAAAAACAATGTTCCTGATGGTGCCATGAAGAAAACACCTACAGAAAACTGGACAGCAAATGATAAAAGAAAGAATGGTCTCGATGTTCGTGCTCGGGTTTCAATCAGCTATGCTTTGCCATACAATATCTTTGGGCTGGTTCATAATTGCATCTCAGCAAAAGAGATGATGGACACGCTGACTGTATCTTTTGAAGGTACTGAAGAAGTCAGGGCTACTCAAATAAACGATCTAAACAGAAGGTAGGAACATTTTTTTGCAAAGAAAGGTGAAACCCTGACTCAAACCTTTAACATGTTTAATACTCTTGTTAATGATCTGCGGAGACTAGATCAGTTGAAGCATCGAACTATTCTAGTGCAGAAGTTTTTGGATTCTCTGGGTGCAGGTTGGGAGAATAATGTTGATGTGCTGAAAAATAGTGAAAAGATCAACACTGTGGACTTACAAAGTCTCTATGGAAACCTGCGATACTATGAGGAATCCAAGCTTCAGAGAAAGGAGCTGATGAAGGATTCTTAGCGTGAGTCATCAGTAGCATTATTCTTAAACAAAAAGCAAGTGTCAGAGTAAGACACTGAAAACCATTCAGACACTGATTCTTCTAAAAGTGACACTGATGATCTCAAAAAGGTTGTTGCTAGTGCGGCCTTGATTGTGAAGACTTTTGAGAAATCAGGCCGAAATTTCTCAAAGTTTCAGAAGAAGATGAGTGGGAAATCATCAAAAAGATCAGATGCTGACAAAAAACATGGTACTGAAAGGAAAGGGAAAGCTCAGTGCTTTAACTGTGGTAGCACTAATCATTTTGCAAAAGAATGCAAGCAAAGAACCCAAAGCTCGGATGAATACTGGAAGCAGAAGAACAAGTTGGTTGAGAAACTGAAAGCAGAGAACTTGGAACATAAAGTTCTTGTCGCTGAAGAAGAAAAGTGGAAGACTGATGAGGAGTCATCAAATGATGAAGTTAAGTGTCTGATGGTCAAGATATAAGACACTGATGAATGCAAAGTCAGCAACAGTTCGTTTGATGCTGATATGACTGATACAGTTGAAAACTCCAGGAAGCACAACACTGACTCTCCTTCAATGTATCAGGTTCAAAACTTTGTTTCATATTCAATGAATGAAAAAATCAAAATGTTTAAGTATTTGGGTGTTCTTAATTCTAAGAAGAATCAAACCATAAGAGATATGCAAAATCAAATTGATCTTCTTAAAATTAAACTATCCTTAAAAAATAACATTATTGACACTACTCAGGAAAATCTAAGAGTTACTAGTTTATCAAATTCCTCACTATCTGCTGAAATTGATAAAATTAAAGACCTCTTAAACAAAGAAAAAACTGTTTTAAAACTTTGGGCTAAATCTCACAAAAATGCTAATTATGTTATTTCTGCTCAAATACCTCATTCTTGTGAGAAAATCCTTGTGGGAATTTTTGCTGAAGCTGAAAAGGTTTTTAAATCTCAAGAAAAGGAATCTGAATTTTATTCCGTAAATGAATTAAAAGATAGTTTCAAAAACAAATTTATCGGCAACACCTTTATTAATCAGAGTCTTAATGATGAACACTGTGTTACTGATTTTAATGGTGTTACTGAGTGTAATATTGAAATTACCGGAATTGATCCTACTTCTTACCCTGCACATCTTGTGAGACCAACTCCTCTCACTGAAAATATTATCGCATTTCCTATCTCAAACGGAGTGTTTCATGCTATTCATGAACAACTTAAACAATATCCTGATTGCAGTGTTTCAGTACATAAGTCTGAATCTGATACTTATGTCAGCTCCTCATCCATCAATGATTGTAGTTCTTCTGACACTGAATTCTCTAGTAATTCAATGTTAAATAAAAGGAATCAAAGTTCACTTGGTGAATCTTTCAAATATAAATGTGTTAAATCTAGAAATGTGTTTACCAAGAAAAACTTTGGTACTAGAATTTGCTACAGGTGTGGTGACACGACTCACAAAATCAGTGAATGCAACTTTGATAAAACATCATTAAGAGATGATAACATCAAAGTTAGAAATGAAAAATGGACTCTTAAATCAAATTCTTTAAACTGTCTTCCTAAAGAGTGCTATAATATATTGTCAAATACTTTGTAAATGACCCATCTTACAATGGGTCAGTGTGTTCTAACTAGTTTCTCAGCACTGAAGGGTCAGGAGCATCTTTGGTACTTAGATAGTGGTTGCTCAAGACATATGATAGGATCCAAGTCTCTCCTGGAAGACTATGTCAAGAAAACTGGTCCTGCAGTAACATACGTAGACAATGGAAAGGGGTTTACTAAAGGATATGGAAATATCAAGTGCAATAACGTGGTGTTTCAGAACGTTTCATATGTAAAGGGTCTCAAACACAATCTTATCTCAATCAGCCAATTGTGTGATGCTAATTATGAAGTTCACTTTACAAAGAAGGAAGGAAGAGTTGTTAACACTGACAAGAACATCGTACTTTCAGCAAGTAGAAAAGATGATATATATATATGTTCTTGACATGTTCTCAAGTGACAAGGCGTTGATGCAATGTTTCTTTACAAAGTCTCAAACCAATCTCAGCTGGATTTGGCACAAAAGATTCTCTCATTTGAACTTTAAGAATCTATCCAAAATATCCAATCAAGATCTAGTTAGTGGTCTCCCAAAACTCAGCTTTGTCAGAGACAAGATGTGCTTAGCGTGTGAACAAGGAAAACAAACCAAGTCGTCATTCAAACCCAAGTCATGTTCTAGCATATTTGTTCCTCTTCATTTACTACACATGGACTTGTTTGGACCTATTCCTGTTCATTCCCAAGGAGGAACAAGTATACTCTAGTTATTCTGGATGAGTTTACTTGATTTACATGGGTGGTTTTCTTAAAGAAGAAAAGTCATGCTGCACAGGAAATTCTATCACTGATTCGTAAAAATAAGACACTGACTGGTCTCAAAGTTAAGCAGCTAAGGAGTGATCATGGCACTGAGTTCCAGAATTTAACTCTTGAGGAATTTTGTCATTATAAAGGCATTGGACAAAACTTTTCAGCTCCTCGCACTCCTCAACAAAATGGAGTTGTTGAACGAAGAAATCGAACACTGATTGAGGCAGGAAGGACCTTAATGATTCATGCTGGTCTTCCCCTGTCGTTTTGGGCTGAAGTTGTTAATACAACATGTTTTACTCAGAATCGATCTCTAATTCACAGGATTCACAAGAAGACACCATATGAGATGCTGAAAGGTCGAAAGCCGGACGTATCCTTCTTTCACGTGTTTGGATGCATTTGTTATATTCTTAATCAGCGTGATCCAAGATCAAAATTTGAGCCTAAGGCTGACAAAGGTATTTTTGTTGGATACTCATCTATTTCAAAAGCTTTTCGTGTTTTTCATGTGAACAGACAGTGCATTGAAGAATCTATTCATGTGAAGTTTGATGAGGAATCATACACTGATGAAAAAGTAGCTCATTCTTCCTCTATTTTTCAAGAGCTTATCTCTTGCCCATATGATGAAGTTTCTCATACTGAAGAAGAAGCTACTATTCCTGATCCTATCGTTCCAAATCCAAATTCCTTGACTTAAGATACTGTGGTCAGCTCGACAACTCATTTGTCTGATGCTGATGAAACTCTTGAGAATGAAGACTCTCCTACAACTGATGTTCCCTTCAGCAATAACACTTCAGTGTCAAATCCAGTGAATCATCTTCTGGACATCGAGATCACCTTGTTGATCAAATTATTGGGAATCTTCATGATGGTGTCTGAACTAGATCTCGTGTATCTAATAATTTTTGCATGTATGTTAATTTCGTTTCAACGATTTTACCTGACAAGATACACTCAGCTCTTCAAGACGCTGACTGGATTAAGGCCATGCAACACGAGCTGAACGAGTTCGAAAGGCACAAGGTTTAGACTCTTGGTCCCAGACCATCAGGAAAGACCATCACCGGAACACGCTGGGTCTACTGCAACAAGGTTGATAAAGATGGTATTATTACTCGCAACAAAGCAAGACTTGTTGCTCAGGGGTTCACTCAAATTGAATCCATCGACTACGGAGAGACTTTTGCTCTAGTTGCCCGTATTGAAGCAATGAGACTGTTTCTCGCATACGCTTCATACATGAACTTCACTGTCTACCAAATGGATGTCAAAACGGCATTTCTTCATGGTGAGTTACAAGAACAAGTATTTCTCAAACAACCCCCAGGCTTTGAAGACAAAGAGCACCTTGACTATGTGTACCGACTAGATAAAGTTGTATATGGACTGAAGCAAGCTCCCAGGGCCTGGTATGAGACACTGACATCATATCTCTTGAAAATGGCTACAGAATAGGAGCAATTGACAATACTCTCTTCATCAAACAGAAAGGCTCATAAATGATTCTTGTTCAAATCTATGTCGATGACATCATCTTTGGATCTCCAAATGAGAAGTTGAGCAAAGAATTCGCTGATCATGTCTCAAAGGTTCGAAATGAGCATGATGGGGAATACGACATTCTTCTTAGGTCTTGAGGTTCAGCAACAAAAATCAGGTATTTCAATTTGTCAAAGTAAATACATTGCTGACATGCTAGTTAAGTATTCTCTCAGCAACTGCAAACCAGCTTCTACTCCGGTGTCCAAGACTGATAAGCTACTCGCTGATCCCACCGGCGCTGATGTTAATCACTCTTTTTATCGAGAAATGATTGGATCTCTTCTCTACCTCACTGCAAGTCATCCTGATATCATGTTTGGAACCATTCTCTATGCTAGATTCCAAGCTAATCCTAAGGAGTCTCATCTCATTGTAGTCAAACGCATCTTTCGATACTTAAAGGCCACTCAAAACTTGGCATTGTGGTACCCTCGTGACTCATCGCTTGAACTCTTTGGATACACTATTTCTGACTATCCAGGTTGCAACTTGGACAAGAAGAGTCCGTCAGGTGGATGCTATTTCCTTGGAAATCGACTAATCAGCTGGTCCAGCAAGAAACAAACCTCAGTAGCTATCTCCACTGCAGAAGCTGAGTATGTTGCTGCTGGGAGATATTGTGCTCAAATGTTATGGATTCAAAATCAAGTTTTAGACTTTGGGCTTAAATTCACAAAGACTCCTATATTCTGTGATAACACCAGTGCCATTCAGATCACACAGAATCCGGTTCATCACTCAAAGACAAAGCATATAGAGATCAGACATCACTTCATCAACGACAATGTTAAGAAGGGCAAATTTGTTTTAAAGCATGTCAAGACTTCCGATCAACTAGCTGAAATTTTCACCAAGGCCCTGGATACTCAAACTAATGCTCACATCATTGGCGAACTTGGAATGATCACTCTCGATTGAAAAATTGGTTTACTAATGTTTGCTATTGTCTTATAAACTAATGTTTTTTTGTGCTGAAGATGATGCGCTGATGGTGTTTAGCATGTTGAGTACATTGTATGATCTCTTATCTCTATCTCTTCTACAAATCTTCTAAACTAAAGTTGAATGATTCACTTTATTAAACCATACACTGATAACAACTTGAAACTCTTTGCCGATGGTTAGACAAAACACCACGCTCTATCACACGCAACTATCCCCTCTTACTAATCTTACACTGATTTTGTGATTCGGTGTGACAAAACACATACTGATGAGAATCTAAAAATCTGTGCCGATGGTTAGACAAAACACCAAGTTCTATCACACGCAAGTATCCCCTCTTACCAATCTTACACTGATTCTGTGATTCAGCATGACAAAACACATGCTGATGAGAATCTAACAATCTTTGCCGATGGTTAGACCAAAACACCAAGGTCTATCACACACAACAATCCTCTCTTCACCTTCTTCTCACTCAGTGTCTAATGATTCAGTAAGAAATACCACTCACTGATAAAGACTCGACACTCTGTGCCGATGGTTAGATAATTAAACTAGTATCTATCACACGCACCAATCACCTTGCAAACCCTAAACAAGCAAGTTGTACCTTGAATTGACGACAAACTATTTTTCAGCATGTAACTTTCCGTGATAATAATCTCTGTGCTTCCGCAGTCACTGATTGTCGTTTCCTCTTCAGTACAACGGATCTATTTACCCAACGACTATTTTTTTGATTTGACAGTCTGTCAAGATACGCAGTTATTTTCGATAAAGATAATCATTACCTTTTTTAAACCGTTTCATTCCTTATTTAAACCTTTTCACCTCTTCCCCAAACCTTTTTACCTTCCACCAAACTTCTCTGTACAACAACAACAAAAAAAACCCTAGAATCCTAAACTTGTTCAATGGCGGCATCACTATTCAAATTCTCCTCCACTTCAAGAAGAGTCGTTCTAGCTCCAAACTCTCCTCATCTTCCCATATACATCAAAGCCACAAACGTCGTTTTCAACCCTGATATACCAGATGTTCATCGAGGTCTTGGACTTGATGATTTTGTCAATTTCTTAGTCTCCTACTGACTTCGATACGTAATCAGTGACGTTCCATCAGAGTTCTTTCCAGAACAAGTATGTGAGTTCTATTACACTGCAACGATCAATGATGAAACCCATGTCATCTCCGAGACTATTGGCCATGGCAGACACTCAGTTTTTATCACCGCTGACCTCCTCAGTGCTGCGCTCAGGTTACCAATCATTGAACCATTCTCTGAGCTTCCAACTATTGAACGTTGTCGACGCCTTTTTGATCAACTAGGCTATGATCACTCAAAGGCTGGTGCTCGATCAGCTCTCATTCTGCATCAATATATGACTCCAGGATGGAAGTTCTTCACCGGGGCTCTGTGCAAATGCGTGGGTCACAAATCTCGCAGTGGTGATCAACTGAGCACTTATGAGCAACAAGTTGTCTGTTCCCTTCTTCTCAACAAACGACTTGATTATGGGGATTTCTTTTTTGATCAGCTTGTCCAACTTCTTCGTGCAAATGTACGCGCTGATCATGTTCCTTTTCCACGTTGGATTGCTCTTGTGCTAGATAAAATTTTCACTGAAGCTTACTACTCCCACTCTGGAAATCCCATCCAATGCCCACGCATGTCAGTGCGAATGTATCAGGATGATCCAATGGAAACTGACATCGGCATCTCTGATCGAATGAGAGAATGGATCGCAAATCCATATATTGTTCCTTCACTAACCGCTGATACTGATGAAGGAGCTGATGGTAACAACGAAGATCATGCTGATCAACAAGCTGAAACACAGGACGGTGGTCATCTCTCCCCTCAACTTTCTCATCATACTCTCTCTGTCACTGAGAGAGTTCACTCAGCTCACGGGGAACAACCATTTCAGGGGGACCAACCATCCCAAGGGGAGCACCCATCCCAGGGGGAGCAACCTTCTCCGAGGGAGCAACATCGCTCACAAGAAGTTCCAGGTACTCAATTCCTTCATATACCGGCCTCAGCATTTAATGAGCTTCTGACACTGACTCGAGACATGAGTCATCGTCTTTTACGAATTGAAGCTGATGTCCATCAGCTGAAGGGAGTTCTCTTGCCAACTCCTTCCCCTGGCCCACAACATGATGATGATCAAAAAGGGGGAGAAACTGATGATGATCAAAAAGAGGGGGAAACTGAATCGGTTGAGCTCGAATCTGAGGATTACATTTTAGTCCAGACTGAGCCACCACAGCCTGTGCACGAGTTTGATAGACCAACTGCTGATGAGTCTGATAGACCAGCAAATACTGAATAACTTGCTGAAGATTGTGAGCATGATGATGAACATGATGATGAGTGTTAGATGCTGGACATGAATTTCATTGATCCCACTATTCCAGTTCAAGGAGAAGCCTCAAATGATAATGAAGATGAACATGATGATGAATGTCAAATGCTAGACATGAAATTCATTGAAATCATTATGCCAGTCCAAGGAGAAGATTCAGATGTAGATAGTGAGGATACTCAACCTTTATCTCGCAAGCGCAAGGCAGAAGATACTGAATTGGCTTCTTCACACACTGATACTTCTCTGCCTAGCAAGAAACCTAAGTCCATCGTCAGCATATCTAACTTGGCAGCTGAATGGAACATGTCTCCTGATCAAGTTAAGCAAATTCTTGATGAAGCCAATCAAGCTCAGCTTCTAAAGAATATTGCTCAAGCTGATGAATCTCTCATTCAGCATAAACTTCAGGCCAAAGGATCCTTTGAAGCTCAAATGCAAAAGTTCTTAGAATATCAGTCCAAATCCAAATCTTCCCAGCCTCCTCCCAGTAGCAGCAAGTCAAGGACTGAAAATGTTCTCGACAGGATTGATCGAAAGAGGTTTCAAGATGTTCTTAAACGAGGAGTGAGCAGTGATAAGATCATCAAAGTTAAAGCTTCTAAAGCTCGTAACAAGAAAATTCTTACTTTGCTGATCACTCGTCAAGGTCCTCAACATCCATACACTGAAGTTGTCAAGAGGGATGAGCTGATCAGATACGGATATTCTGAATGGATGGAGTTGCTCGAATTAGAATCCAAGCAAACTTCGGCTCGCTCTTCAGAACTGACATGCGGTCTCCATTTACTGATCAAGAAAGTTCAGCGTCTTGATCTTGTTCCTATGCAGCCTTCTCAGCAGCAAGGCCAAAGTTCCTCAGTTCCAAGAATCAGAAGGACCAGATTTCAAGTTGATAGTGATGATGTGTTGGTTCTAAATTTTGGTGCTAAAGGAATAAACAAATCTCTTCCTATCAGTGTTGAGCCGGTTCAACATAAGTTTATCTCTGTTCCTGAACATGGAATGTTTTATCTCGATAAAAACAGAAGAATGTGTTTTCAGTGCACCACAGAAATTCCGAGAGCTCCAACAGCACATCTTGTTGGCTTAAGACAAATGTGCATGAGTCATCAAGATCTATCTGGAGAGTTTCACATACTGTTTGCTATGGAGTTGCTGAATAGAAGAGAGGAGTTGCTGGATAGTCCTTACTGGCCTGTGAAAATAGAAGCTGAAGCTGAGTATGAAGAATTTTTGTCCAGAGGTGTTCTCATATAGCTGTTGTTTTGAACATCATCATCTTGGGGGAGGTTTTAAGGTCGAACCTTATAATATGATGATGTTTGAAACTGATCCCTCAGCATCAGCATATAATCCAGCGTCAGCATCAGCATTAGTGTCAGCATACAAGTTGTTCAGTATATATATTGTCTTAGATGTAACATATTTAGTATTTATCTTGTTTCCATAGTTATCATGTATTAGTTAGCTGTAACATTCCTGATTTGTAGGAATTGTCTATAATAGTTCTATATAGTCTTTTGTATGGGTTTGTGAAGAGGTTGTCTTTCACAAACCCTAAAAGCCGCTTTGTGCGAACAATAATCTCTTTGTGAGATTATCATTCTTAGTGAAAGCTCTTTGTGATACTTCATTATTCTCTTCTTATTATTAGTGATTGTTTGATAAATCGATTGATCTAAGATCCTTTCAATGTATACATGATATATAAAAGCGTAAAAGAAGTTTTGTAAAACCTTTGAAAAGTTTAATACTAAGAAACGATGACCTGATGTCAGTTTATAAAACGATTGAAAGTATTTTGTTTGATAAGACAATTTAAGTATAAGGAAAACCTTTGTTTGAAAACACCTTTGTAACAGAGTTTGAAAGGAAGCTTACAGTGCATAAGATAGTTTGATAAAGAGTTTTAAACATTTAAAAACGTTTAAGAAAGTCTTTTGAAGAAATCTGTTTGGTAAAATAATTAACGTATAGTAGATCCATTTGCATGCTAGTTATTAATCACATGTGATTGATATAATAACTAAACATGATTGAACTTGTATTCCCCCCCCCCCCCCATAAAGCATTTATAAACATTTAAAAACATTTAAAAGGTTAATTAAGGGGTATGAACTCACTTGGTTGATTGAAGAAGTGAGACGAAAATCGAGCAGAACTTCGACTTGGAAAAGTTGATTTTCTCGGGAATCTCGGAAATATTGGGAATATCGGGAACACAAAACCTTCCTTCAAAACTTGAAGGTGAAAACCGGGGCTTCGGGAGGGCTCCATGAGCTTAAATGCAGAGCTTCGGTGCGAGAAAGAACCGAGAACAGCGGAAACATTATGTGGCGGAGGACGTCATGTAATGTATCACAACAATGTAAAGTACAAGGAATCACACAAGAGTCAGTTCATTCATGAGTCTATACTAATACATTATATGTTACATGAATACGTTCACATATATACGCTTACATGAGTACATTTACATAGATATGCTTACATGAGTACATTTTCATAGATACGCTTTCATGAGTACATTTACATAGATACGCTTACATGAGTACATTTACATTGATACGTTATAGAGGTACGCTTACATGAACACATCTACATTGATACGTTTAATAGATACTATTGCATAGGATCTGTTACAAATTTTTTGGGACTTACCATTCCACACCCAAGGCTGTTAGCTACAGTAGGGAAAATGATGATCGACGGGTGTCTACGGTCGTACTGTACGACGAGTTTCCACGCCGTGAATATCCTAATGCAAAAGGATACATCTTTAGTTATTATAATATTCTCCTTCCTTTACTTTGTGACACATTCACATGAACGACAAGGTAGGATATATTTGATATATATAAACTATTTTTCCTTATTACCTTTATAATGTGACACATACACATAATCTAGGAGGTAGACTATAATTTTTATAATAATAGTTAAATAGGGAAAAACCGTCACATTTACAGTGATGCTTTCATACAACACAGTCGAGTCTTGGTAGAAGACAACTTTTAAAATAGTCGAGTCTTTGTAGAAGACTACTTTTATACTAGTAGTAAATATAGGATTTCCTAGGGTTTTCAAACGTTTACAATTGCTTACAAACATTTTCCAACTTTTTCCAAATGTTTACAAGTATTTACTTTACAGTTTTTACGAATCAAAGACACATTAATACTTATGAATTCACCAGCTTTATTGCTGATACTCGCTTTCAAAATAACTTGTATTCTCAGGTCACAAATAGACAGGTACGACGACCAGGTTTTGTGAAGACGGAGAAATCAAGACTCCTCTTTTATTATTAGTATTCATTATGTTGTCTTATACTATGAAAGAACACACTTGTAATTAAAATTATACTATTAATGCAATGGATGATGTTGTTGCTTGTTTACTACTTTACATTGTTGTGATACATTACATGCCGTCCTCCGCCCCAGAACGTGTCCGCCGTTCTAGGTTTTGGGGTGTGATAGATTGGTATCAAAGCATTGTTTATAGTGAATTGAGTGTATCAACCCATAGAAGATATACGAACTATAAACACAATGGGATTAAAATACTCTGACCAAGAGTTTAAACTTTTAAATAATAAAATATTTAACTATGTATACGTGCCTGCATTCATACGAAAATCTGTGTCACAATGACAAGAACAAAAGTATTACGATTGTTGAATATCACAGGTAAGCTCGGGGATGTATGGTCAGTCTTGGGAGTAGCATAGCCTGATCAACTATGCTGGTCCGAGGAGTGATTAGCACGTGCCCAAGAATGGTTGTGATGTGGCAACAAGTCTAAAAACTTACCAACACTACCACAATGAGAACATTATAATAGAACCTAAGTCTAAAATACTATAGGAGTATTTCGTATTACTATAGTTACTTACTTGAGAACTAAAAAACATCTTTATTACTAGGTCAATAGTTGGTAAGTGGATGCACTAAGGTTATATGTAACTAGGATGTCATAGACTTACAATCTGTGAAATTTTGCTTTACCCCTGTTCCTTGTGAATTTGGAGTAAAGGTCACTTATTCGAAGGCCTATCCTGTTTTGATTACATATAACTGGTATGCACTTTACAAATGGTGATATAACTAATGAATATTATCTAATAACGATCTATATAGTTTGTCTAATAATTATTTCCTTACCCTAATTCTCGCGTAGATAACATAGTTGGACTCCATCCCCACGCCAACCCGCACCTTCCGAATGAAGGGGATGATGGATGGTTTGGAGAAGAACCCGAGAATGATCATCCAATCCCTTTGAATGATCACCATGCTGAAGACCTTTCGGATGGTGATAACTCCGAAGCCGAGGTTGAGAACCTACCTCCAGTAGCTCCCATTCCAAATCCTAACCCTCGTACGACTTTTCATGGCTCGACGCCTCCTTGGGTAGAATGCTTGGAAACATGGAGCGAAGAGCAAGATCAACCTATGATGTTTAATGGAGACTGAAACTTTTACAACGTAAATGAAGGGAGCTCAACAGACAGAGTTCTACCAATCCTGATATGTAGAATTTCCCAAAACGAAATTCAGGGCAGGACGGCTCTCCAACGTATCGAAGAGGTTAATGCCAATGCAAGAATGCATACCATTCACACCAATCGCCTTGATCACAAGTGAGAGATCTGAGAGAAACCATGAGACCATGCTGCAAGCACTAGCTGAAACCTGATCCGAAGTCATAGAGCTCCAAGTACGCCACTGCTTGATATGGAATGTCAACTAACCGAACTAAGGGTTCGCTATAGGGGTGACCGTCGCCAGTAGGAGATGCCTTACTTCCGTCCTTGTTTTAAAGAACCGTGTTCCTGTCTATGTACTTGTACTGTAAGTACTTTTAGTTAAGTCTTTATGCTGTCAAAGACTTTTCTACTCCAAATATGATGTAAGACCTACAACAAGGTCAATTTCCCCAAACCTATTACATCTTAAACATCAATGATATCGACAGTCAGCTTACTTCCGTGTCAATCTTTGTTCAAATGCTTTCATCATGCTTTTATTGGAGTCTAAATAAAACCACATCTAGTCAAGTTATTGGACTATGGTAATTTAACTGCGGAATCATTTCCAAGTCTCTTTCAAAGGTTGGATCATGTTATCCACCAACCAATAATACCCTGGTTTGGACGATAAATGTTTTGAGGCCATTCTATTAATTTACTTCTAATTTGTACTAAGACTGCATCATAGGGATGTAGGTCAAACCTTCAAGAACATACGTCTACTCTTTACATGAACGATCGAACTACGTCTAGGTTCAACCATACTCGCTCACAAATTCATTTTCTCTCCGTGTAACAGAATCATGTCGCCGAAGAAAAATGATCCACCCATCAACCAAACATCAACTCTTCAGATTGATGTAGCTACCTTCTAGGCTGTAGTCTCGGCTGCCGTGACAGTTGTTCCGACTCACCTTAACGCTAACAACACGAATGTTAGCGGGATTTTTAACAATAATTCAAATCCAAGTAACAATCAAGTACCTCAACGAGCAACAAACTACCACGACACCCCGAATCTCAAGCCCAAGAATAACAAACGAATGTTCTGGGCTTAAGCTAAAGGCAAATCACCCCAAGGGGCGAGCAAAAGACAACAACCTGTGGTAACCTTCGCAGCCACGACATCTGTACCTCCTACTACCATCCTTTAGGGTATCCATATTGTCCCTACACCAGCTAGGCAGTATGCCAGAAACCTACCGAAATACAATAAGTGTCGCTTCCATCATCTGGGTAGTTGTCGTCTGTTACACTACTTTATATGCGACAAGAACGAACATACTACCAATTGCTGCATGACTCAGATCCAACACATTACTTCAACCACCAATGTCGAAATCTCTCTAATATGCCATCTATGTGGCGTAATGGGACACTTCGAGAGGGACTGTCCAACAGAGAAGAACGACGGAAAATCCGGAGGAGTTTAACCTCAGAATGGAAAGAGGCACCGAAGGACCCTATTACAGTATAGGTTCACTTCCAATCATCAGTATTATGTATGTTTTTAAAACATGTTTAAAACTAGTGAAACTCGAGTCTTATCTTTTGCGAGATCCTGCCAGTTAAGGGACCCTCGTGCTGCATACACTTGCCTTTTTTTAGTATACTTTGTTCGCAACAGTATTCCTCTAGTTACTCTAAAGTACTGTAACTTTGTTAAAATTTGCACCATTATCTTTTGTCTATAACACCTTTATGTTCAAATCTGATGTATTTTACTTCAGAGTAAGTCCGACATTATCATACAACATGAGTCAATTCGATCCGCACAATACGAGTTTCGTGCGTACGTCTCATTCTCCAAAAATGTCTTTCTAGCGAAGCCATCATTCCAGAACACCGAAGTACTCATGAATAGAGTGCCTCATGTTTCTTATCCCTTCTGAAGAAAAACTCAGCAAACCTCCACGAAGTACCACTCATACAGTACGTCACGTTCAATCCAAAGACCCATACGGTTGATCTATCGCTGAAGAATGTATACATAGGGGTGGTATATAATCAAGGTTCTACAAGTTTAGAATTGATGATTCCACTTTAACTTGTTTTCCTTGTTGGGATGTGGGCTTAAAGAAGAATCATTTATTCGACTACCTTTTCAATCTTAATTATATACGACTCGTATACACGAAACTATGATTGATGAACCAGGTGTGAGTTCTAATATGAACTTCAGGATGAAGACTGCCTAAGACTACGAATAATCGCATCGTCATGTGAACAAACTTAGAATCCAATAAAAGGGTATTTCCTATAACTAGATCGCCCTACAGTCTAATGCCTACGGAGATACAAGAACCGTCCAGACAGCTTAACAAATTCCTCAGAAGTGGATTCTTTAGGCCAAGTTTCTGACCTTGAGGAGCACCGAACTTGTCTGTAAACAAGAAAGAGCGTTCCAAACACTAAAGTAAGCCTGGTGCACGGCACCGATATTATCCTTCCCAAAAGGGGATAGAAGATTTTGTGGTGTAATGTGATGCATCTAACTAAGGGCTTGGTTGTGTTCTTATGCAAGAGGAAAGGTCACTACCTATACCTCAAGACAACTTAAGATACAAGAAGTTAACTACACATCACATGATCTTGAGTCAGGAGCAGCGGTAATTGCTCTGAAGGTCTGGAGACACTACTTGTAGGGTACAAGGTGTACTATTTTCACAAACGACAAAACATTCAACATACATTCGACCAAGAAGGGTTATCATACCAGTGAAGTCAAACGAAAAAAACGAAGCCGTATCCCGATAGTGAAAGATTCGCTGGAATGCCAAGCGAAGACCTGAGTTCACTTAAGAACACGAGGAGCAAATAAAACTTCTATACGTAGCATGATTATCAATTCTGCATAAACTCTAATTTCGGGACGAAATTCTCTCTAACGGGGGGATGATGTGACAACCCGATATTTAGAGACAATGTAATGTAACACCAGTCAAATTTAGGTCAAAATATAACTTTCCTAAAAACTTACTTGGGTTAAATAAAGTGGTAGGAATCATAACAAGGTTTTCATACATATAAAGAACACTAAAATCCGAGTTATAACGAAGAAGTTATAACCATTCTAAGATTCCCAACAAAACCGGCAACACCGATTAAACAAAAAACGTGAAGTTTCAATACAATATTTTTTAACCTTAAGTATCTAAATGAAAGTTGTAGATAACATTAAACCATAAACGTACGTAAAAAGAACGTCCAAATCTGACTTTGTATGGGGAAGTTATGATTTTTCCAAGATTTGGATATATAGTAGTAGACAACTAAAAACTCGAAATAGAGATCAAGAGACTTTTGGCCGAAACAACCTAAATAAGAATCGAATGAAGAAGTTATGGATTTTTAACGGACATTTCGTGTCCCGTCCTGTTAAAAATAAATAATTCAAAATAAATTCAAAAATTACCGACGAAGTCTAATCGAGAGTTGTAGAGTATATTCTCACCTAAGCGTGCATATAAAGAACGTCGAAAACGAAGCTGTTACGCGAAAGTTACGGATTTTACAGGTTCGAGACCCGAAATGCGAGGCTATCAGGCTTGCCACGACGTGGCAACATGACTTATGGCATCTTGTCAATGGAAGAGGATAGGATTTTCGAAGAGGATAAGATTGCTCCCCACGACGTGGCCATCCTTCGCCATGACGTGGCACCCAAAATCTGCCCCTATAAATAGTTTGCAACACATTCACATGAACGACGAGGTAGGATATATTTTATATAGATAAACTATTTATAGGAGCAGATTTTGGGTGCCACGTCGTGGCAAAGGATGCCCACGTTGTGGGGAGCAATCTTATCCTCTTACACAATCCTATCCTCTTCCATTAACAAGACGCCATCAGCCATGTTGCCACGTCGTGACAAACTGTGCCACGTTGTGGCAAGCTTGACAGCCTCAGATTTCGGGTCTCGAACTTGTAAAATCCGTAACTTTCACGTACAAGTTCCGTTTTCCACGTTCTTTATATGCACGCGTAGGTGAGAATATACTCTAAAACTCTCGTTTAGACTTCATCGACAAATTTTGATTTATTTTTAATTCTTTATTTTTAATAGTTCGGGACATGAAAAGTCGTTAAAAATCCATAACTACTTCACTCGATGTCCGTTTTCGTCAGACTTTTCACCGTTATGCTACTATTGTTGAGACCTTCGATTCTTATGTAGGGTGTTTCGGCCAAAAGTCTCTCGATCTCTATTTTGAGTTTTTAGCTGTGTACTGCTATATCCGGATCTTGGAAAAATCATAACTTCCACATAGGAAGTCAGATTTGTACGTTCTTTTTACATTCGTTTACGGTTTAATGTTATCTACAACTTTCATTTAGATACTTAAGGTCAAAAACTATTGTATTGAAACTTCACGTTTTTCGTTTAATCGGTGTTGTCGGTTTTGTTGGGAATCTTAGAATGGTTATAACTTCTTCGTTATAACTCGGATTTTAGTGTTCTTTATATGTATGAAAGACTTGTTAGGATTCCTACCACTTTATTTAACCCAAATATTTTTTTAGGAAAGTTATATTTTGACCTAAATTTGACTGGTGTTACATTACATTGTCTCAAAATATCGGGTTGTCACACTTTGCTACCAGCTAACAAAGGTTCATGGATGAAGATAGAATAAAATGCCCATGCATCAAATGTCGTAACATACCATATAGAGACTTTGATAATGTTAAGCATCATTTATACAAGTCATGTTTTTTTTTAAGGAATATTGATTTTGGGATAAATATGGCGAAACATCCATTGATGAAGACAATACGTCTGTAATGGTGGATGATTCAAACACAAATTTGAATGAAGGTGGATGTACTTATAGAGAAATGGTAATAGATGCAATGCTCCTGATTTTTAATACCAGTAATCCTAAGGAGGAGCCAATTGCACTAGATAAAAATTCTCTGATATGCTTGAAGCAACTGATAAAGAGTTGTGGTATTGATTTAAAAGAAGTCATAAAACTGTCTGCTATAGCTAGACTATTTTATATAAAATACTTGTACCGCATACCTGAACAAAGTTACGATGCTATCTACCAATTGATAAATGATGTGTGGTAATGTATATGAGAGCAAAAAGTTAATACAAGCACCAGGTTTACCTGTGGAGATGATTGACTGCTGATGGTCTAGATATATGATATATTGGAGGGCAGACAACGACATTTATTGACATAAATTCTGCAATGTAGATAGGTACAAATGGTCAAAAAATTTGGCTAGATGTTCTCACAAATTCTTTAAGAGAATGCATACTTTCCTTTGACTCCAAGGTTGAAAAGACTATATGCTTCACAAGCCACAACCGCTTCCATACGATGAAACCGCGAGGATCATGGACATGATGCCGGAGTAATGTGTCATCCATCCGATTCAGAAGCTTGGAAGCACTTTGAAAAAAATCATCATTCATTTGCAGCAGAAATACATAATGTTAGATTAGGCCTAAGGACAGATGGGTTTACACTACATGGAGTATTTGGAAAACAATATTTATCTTGGCCTATTGTTATAAAACCTTATAATTTGCCACTTTTTATGTGCATGAAAGAGCCTTACATGTTTTTGACTGCATTTATGCTAGGACCTTCAAACCTTAAGCATAAAATAGATGTATTTTTACAACCAGTTGTTGCATAATTGGAGCAGTTATCGGAAGAAGGCTTAGTAACATATGATATATCCTTTAAACAAAATTTCAATTTACGAGCAACTTTGATGTGGACAATAAGCGATTTTCCAACATATGCAATGTTGTCAGGATGGTCTACAGCAGGTAAGCTAGCATGTCCACATTGTGGGAAACATACACAAGCATTCAGAATAAAGAATGGTAATAAGTTGTCATGCTTTGACTACCATAGAAGATTTCTATAGGTAAATCACCCACATAGAAATGATAAAAATAAGTTCAAGGGGAATCATGAAGTGATAGAAGGTCCTCCTCACAATATGAATGGTGAACAAACTTTAAGGGAAATTGAACATTTAGGTTTGGTAAAAGTGACTGAACTAAATGTTGATGATGTAAACAAAGCATGTGGGGGTCATGGTTGGAAAAAGAAAAGCATATTTTGAGATTTACCATATTGGTAAACAAACCTCATTAGACTTAATTTGCATGTTATGTATATTGTGAAAAATGTATTTGAGAACTTTTTTTTACACTGTAGTGGATGTCAAAGCGAAGACGAAGGACAATGTAGTAGCGAGAAGAGATATGAAACTCTATTGTAGAAAGAAAAGAGGAGTCGAAGATGATCAAAGAGTGTGCTATAATCTAGACAATAATCAAAAGAAAGAAATATGCGAATAGGTGGAGAAATTACGTTTCCCTGATGGTTATGTCTCTAATTTGGGGAGGTGTGCTGATTTAACCTTGTGTAGATAGTTCGGAATGAAAACCCATGATTTTCATGTTTTTATGCAAAGATTGATGCCAATTGCATGTCATGAGATGTTGCCAAAACATGTGTGGGAAGCATTAATAGAGTTGAGTCTTTTCTTCAAAAAATTAACCAAACAACATCAATCACAACAAAAGACATGGAAAGGATTGAAGCGGAGATCCTAATAATCCTATGTAAATTAAAGACCATCTTTTTCCCTGGTATTTTTAACTCCATGGAACATTTAACAATACATTTGCCATACGAAGCGATGATAGCCGGTCCCATCCAATATCGGTGGATGTATCCATTTGAAAGGTTTGTATGTTACATCAAAATGTATGTTGATATTTTAAGCTAATTTAAATCTTCTTTAAAATAGATATCTAAATTAGTTGAAAAAAGATGTGAAAAATAAAGTTCGAGTGGAAGGGTCTGTTGTTAACGCTTACTTGCTTCGTGAAGCATCAATATTTTGCTCTCGTTATTTTGAGACTAGTGTCCCCACACGTAGTAGAAAGTTTCCTTGAAATAATGATGGAGGAGGATCTAATCAACCTGATGATAACAATGAAATTTTAGATATATCTTCATATACAGGTTGTTATTATGGAAGATTCAGGAATAGAATGTTGTCTGATGAGGAATTGCATGCTGCCTAAACTTACATACTCTTTAACGAAGATAAGATCAAACATTACATCAGGTAAGTAACATATACTTCACTTTTAGTTATAATTAATAATTATTTGTAATTGATCTTAATAACATTTACATGCATGATTTTGATTATTAAATCATTGTAACTTTAAAAATGTTATTTAAATGGTAATTCAGAATATTGTAAGAAGATTTGAATGAACTTCTTGGGGATATGGATGAACAAGAGCTTGTAGCTAAAGTTGAGAACAACTTTGCAGTACGGTTTCAAAACTATGTGGGTGTTAATTTTATTTTTTTAATTTGATTATCTTTTATGGTTATAATTAAGTCTAGTTAAGTGCTTTACCATTTGTCATATAGGCACATAGGATCCGGGTAAACAGCAAGTATATATCAAACCTTTCCAAAATGCCATTCAATAAAGTGAAATTATATACTGTATACTTTGTTAATGGTTACAAGTTTCACACAAAAGCTAATGGTCTGAACAAATCAACAATCAATAGTGGATTGTGTTAGTAGCAAAGGAGGTGATTATTACTATAAGGTAGAGTAAATTTTAGAAGTCGTGTACCCAGGTTACGTAATTAAAACCACAGTTTAGTTTAAATGTCATTGGTACGATCCTACACCTAACATACGAGTTAAGGTTCACAAAAAAATATAACTTCGTCAAGATAAACGTCAAAAGAAAATACAACAAGTTTGAGCCGTTTGTTTTAGCCATGCAAGCCACTCAGGTGTGTTACATGCCTTACCTAAGTTTGAAAACAAACAACTCAGACTGGTGGACTATATTTAAAGTTACACCTCGTGTCTGGACTAATGTACATGAAAATCATCCTCAGAAAGACGTTACTTTCCACGAAGATGATGTTGAAACAAATGAAACCATTCTACTAACTACAGCCGATATAGACAATTATCTTGATCATAACATGTCAAGCAGTGGTTCATATAATGAAAATAACATTGATGAAGAAGGTGAAATTCATGAGGATGACAATGATGGTATTCCTGACAACGAGGGTAGTTATGAGTATATTACATAGAGCAATGAAGAACAATAGGGGAAAGAAGAAGAGGAGGAACAGGATATTGACTAAATGCTTTTGTTTCTTTATAGAAGAATGGCTACATTGTCTAACTTTTAGTTTTTGCATGCCAATTGGTAAATGTGATGTTATGTATTAATAGTTCCCTTCATGAGAATTAAATAAAATGAAAATTTATCTTTCTTTGGTACATTGAAACCATTTACTAAAAGGGGACACCTTTTTTTGAGATATTTTTATGTACAATATATTCATTAAATATCCAATTAAGTAATCATTTATGTTATAATCCAATTTTTTTACGTTGAAATGGTAAAAAGTTATTCAATATAACATAAACATAATTAATTTCCAAAAATTTAATTACTAGCAGAATTGGTAACAAAAGTTGCAATATATAATTGCTCGATACTAAAAATTCCACGAGTTTTATTGTTGTTGCAAATTTCCATAGCTAACTATCTATGAGTTTGAACTACTCCTTATCAACGTTTCTATGGAATATAATTTCATAACAAATGTAATCATAAGTTAGCTAGGATTTCTGTTACATAGGAAAACTAGTAAAGGAAAACAAATTCCATAGAAGAATTTCCTAGCAAATACCTACGGATGGTAGTTGCATAACAAAACAACTATGGAATTGCTTTCCATTGAAAACTCTGTTACATAGTAACTACGATAATTAATTCCATAGCTGTTGTACAACGGAAAGCGATTTCATAAAATTTTTCGTTGCAAAATTGCTACAATTTTTTTTTCCATAGAAATATCGGTTCCATAATACCAACGGATATGGAGTTAATAGTATTTTACCTAGAAAGTCCCATGTTCGCTACAGTGTAACATCCCGGAATAGCAAGAGTAGAGTTGAAGGACTAAAAGTGTAAATTTTGAAGGGCAACTCGGCGAGTCCATGGATGGACTCGGTGAGTAGGGTCACGACTTTGGTCGCGAGTCTAGTGGCCTACTCGGCGAGTCCAAAGATGGACTCGGCGAGTAGGTGCTGAGTGGAGAAAACCCTAAATCCGAGGAATGAGCCCTACTTAAAGAACATTACATCCTCTCCCCAGCCTCTTTGATCCCCCTTGAAGTCCAGAGGCCCTAGAAAGCGTGATTGTGGAAGATTGGAGTGCATTTGGAGCTTGGGGAGGTGTTTGTTGAAGAAATCTTGAAGGAGAAGAGGCTTGGATCAAAGGGCTTTTCTTGGATTTGAGTTTCATTGCAGTTGGGGCGTTCTTTTGAGGTAATATCTCATTCTTGTGTTGTTACTCATGTGGATTCTTCATTTTGGGGTTTATGGGGAGCTTATCTTGGTATGTTTTGAAGTTTGGAGGTTAGATCTGAGGTTGCTACCTCAGATCTGGAATATTGAAGGCCTAGAGTGCATTAAAGTCTTTGTGTTTGAGTGCTTTGTGAAGCCATCATGTCCCAAACCCTAGCTCTAAAGTGAATAAGGCCTAGATCTCTTTGGATTCACATAAACTTTGCCACTTTACGTGATGGATGGATTGTAGGAGGCTAGATCTATGTTTTGGATCAATTGCATGGCCTGGAATGCTTCTGTATGGATTCAGACCGGTGGTACTCGGCGAGTCACATGGGTGGACTCGACGAGTTGCTTGAAGATGAGTTGGAACTCGACGAGTTGGATGAACAAACTCGGCGAGTAAGTTTAAGATAGCCTTAGATTTGGCGAGTCTGTTCTTGGACTCGGCGAGTCTTGTCGAAGAGTCCCAATATTTTCTGGTTGAGTCGAGAATCGGTGAGTCAAGGGATGACTCGGTGAGTTGGGTGCGAGTGGACTCAGAGTTGTTGGACTCGGCGAGTCTCGGGGTGACTCGGCGATTTAGGTCGCAGATTGAGGGAAGTTCTGAGCATAGGGACTCGGCGAGTCATCGGGATGACTCGCCGAGTAGAGTTAGTCAAGGGTTGACTTTGACTTTGTCCAAGGTTGACCAGTTGTCTTCCAGGGGTATTTTGGTAATTAACGGTATTTATTGAGTTGAGTGTTTTGGTGTTCAGTGGAGGAGTTCGTGTCGGAGTTCGGAGCAACGGGATCTTATCCTTTCAGCCGACAGTTTCGAGGTGAGTTATCCTCACTATATCGACAGGGTCTAAGGCACCAAGGCCGGCCCTTTATTGGATTGTGACTCGGATATGGTTGTTATGTTATTTCTTGACATGTATGCATCCTGGTAGCTAGGATGGTGTATGCTAGAGACCTGATTAAGGTCAGTTTCCCGATATGTAGAGTGATGCTATGCTAGTGACCGTTTAGGTCGGTAACCTGGTTCGGGTAATGATATGTTATGTGATATGCTTGATCGGTTTGTTGGCTATGACTGTTATGTGCTATAGGCAAGATACCCAGGGTGGACCGGTTGTTCCGAAGGCCCAGCGAGCGGTCCGGATAGGCTATAGGCCCCATTAGGGTGGACCAGACGTGCCGAGGCTCGGAGAGTGGACCAGGCTGACTGAAGGCACGATGCGGGCGAACCAATCATACTGTAGACTCAAAGAGTGGACCAGGTGGGTTGAAGGCTCGGTGCGGGCGGACCAACCACACTGTAGACTCGAAGAACATGACTAGACTCGGAGGGTGGATCTGGTGGATTGAAGGCCCGATACGGCGGACCAGTCACACAGTAAACCCGATATGCATGACTGTTCTATGTTCTGCTATGTTATGTATGCTATTTATGCTATGGGCCGGAAGGCAATATGTTATGGGCTGGAAGGCAATATGTTTTGGACCGGAAGGTCGTAGCCTGGAAAGGCGTATATGTGGTTGGTATTTTGGGGGTATCTCACTAAGCTTTCGGGCTTACAGTTGTGGTTTAATGTTTTCAGGTTCTTCAGGAGACTGTGGCAAGGCGAAGGCGTGATCGTACCGCTCTCATGATTTCGTAGCAATGTGATTCTGGGAATACTCTAAATGATTTGTTTTGAAAACCTTTTTGTAATAATTTAATGAAATCGGGTTGTTTTGAAAAATTTAAATTGGTTGGATTTTTCGGTCGTTACATACAGGAAATAAAGTCCGTAGAGAATGTGGTAGCAACCTTGCATTGGAACGACATTCTATAGCATGCTCAATTGCAGATTAACAATGAAGAGACATTTCATAGCGCCCTTCCCTAGCAAAATCATGTTTTTCTTGTAGTGTAAGTAGGTTTATAACACCTCATGAAATGTGGAGTAATTATATTTTCTTACTCTAGCACGTTTGGAATTGGAAGTTGTGATGTTTTGTTTAAAACAATGCATTAACTAAGGTCAATTCCATGAAGTGTTTTCTTGATAAGAATCCACACTAACTTTTGAATATGTGTTTTTTCTTGTGAAAGATTGTTCTTTGAGAGAGAAACTTAGTGAGAGTCTTAATGATCTTGTAGAGTTTTAGGAGTCAATCAATAATAAACCTTTTGGTTATTACTAACACACGACCTGAGGTTGATAACTTATTGTGTTAAGTTAACACATTATTGTTTTGTGCACCTTCTAGTTGAGTTGGAAATGCTTATGAGTTCTATGGTTCTCATTTGACTGCAAAGGGCAGAGTATGTTGGTCAGTGATAGTACATTGGGCAACGGAGGTAAGTTGCTCTGACAACATTGAAGCACTAGTAGGCCCTTGTGCTACCATAATGCAAGAATTAAGAATAAGTAAAGTTTACTCCAAGAAAGATAAACTAGAATTTGAATTTGTCATAAACCTTGTCTTATGATTGCAGGTTGGAAATGATAGATTCACATGGATGCGGACACACACACCATAAAATCTAGGTGGCAAAATGTTTCGCTCTGATTCATTAAAATTATTATGAAGAAACACTTTCGCTAGTAGATTTTAAAGATTTGATAAATATCATTATGGTTAGTGGTTGTGATAATTACATTCTCAAATTTGCAATAAGATTATGCTATCCCTTTTCATAGTTCGAATTGTGATAAATCGCAAGAAACAATTTGAACATTCAGGACTTTAGCTATAAGTTCTAAAAAGTTTTAAACACACACAATTGCTATCTAATGAAAGGTGTATAACCTTGAGAAGTCTGACTAAAAACTTATTGAAGCATCATGTACTAGAAATTTGTACTTTAGTAAGAAAGTCAATAGTATTAATTTCTAGAATTCCAATTGATTTTTGGGTTCAAGACAAAGCTAGTGGGAGCATAATTGTTATGCAATGGAAGAACAATTTTTATGCTAATGGGAGCATAATTGTTATGCTACGTGTTGCAAGTTGGCAATGCTATTTATAGGAAACAAAGTTTACAAATTTGTAAGCTGAAATGTTTGGAAATTGTTTTGCTATAGAAAGATTTATGGGAAAGGGCGTTCATACTTAGTTTGAAATCTAAAAGTTTATATAGAAGGGTTTAAAGAAACTTAGTCTTGGACATATATGGATATCGTGTTGAAATGATTCAACATTGGAAATTTGATATATGGAAAGGTTACAACAAGAGACTGAACAAATATCAAGACTTTGACATAACGAATCGAGTACCATATGCGTCGGATATAGGATCGTTTACATATGCTATAATATTCACTTGTTATGATTTTTTCATATGCCTTTCATATTGAGAGGGAAAAAGGGTGTGACTAAAGTTGTTAGAACTCGGTGTGACTAAAGTTGTTAAACAACTGTCAAGAACACTCCGAGGATTTATTGAAGATTGATTGCTTGAGGACAGTTAGAAGTATAGTATTAATTTGGACGGACCATATTGACATAATTCTGAATCGAGGTGACTCTTGCTTGAAATTGATAGTCATATAGGAATATGGAAATGTTTCCATAATAGGAGTTGATAATTAGAATCTACATATGAGTTAGGAACTTTAATGCAAGGAAGGTGTTCAAGGTGTGTACCTTGAATTTGAGAATTTGTTACCATGGAATTGTTTTAAGTAACAAAATTTCAATGTAACATTTTACAATATCGTTGGCAAGGTCTCTGTAACTAGAAGCCTCGAAATCATAAGAGGATATTGCATCTAAGGATGAACTCTAACACATTTAGTAGTAACAAGAATTGAATTGTGAAATCAACATCATTAGAATAATGTGCAATCGATCTGTTCACAAAGGAAGGACCATAAAGATACATAGTATGCAATGATTATAACATGGCATGAATGATGCTTAATTCAATTGTTTAGGAAATTACTTGGAAAATTATAGAATGAATAAATTCTAAT
This sequence comes from Lactuca saligna, assembly GCF_052625555.1. Lineage (NCBI taxonomy): Eukaryota > Viridiplantae > Streptophyta > Magnoliopsida > Asterales > Asteraceae > Lactuca > Lactuca saligna. Next base: position 227,892,568 of record NC_136420.1, on the reverse strand, counting down.
TAATATGGTGATTAATATAAGAGTTTTATTTATATTCGATAGCTTTGAGACGATAGTTAGTTAGGTTATCATTGTGTTTCACTTTGCATGTTTTACTTCCTGAATAATTGGATTATTCGAAAATCCATAGTCGATCGTACTTTTAGAAGTAAGTAGCAAATTAAGACAGTCATGAATTGAATTATAGATTCTCTAAGGGTTTATACATAGCAATAGTTTTGTTGCAATGTTCATGAGTACTTGGAAAATGAGGATTTTGAGTATTGGATAAAACAAAGCTCAGAGCATTACTACATGGGTTTTATCACAAGTAATTTTGAGATGATAATATCTTATATTCCTGAAACAGAGATATATGAGTTGTTATTTACAAGTCAGTTGTGCATTGATAATACATAAACGCATCAGTAACTTGGTGTTATAAAACATATTGCTGCGCATAATATGATGAATGAATGGTGAAAGCATATAAATCGAAGGTGATCCGTTCCTTTTTCCCTAATGGTAAAAGCGATATCTATGGGCCTCTCGATGATTTGATGTCAATGTCTAAAGTGCTTGGCCAAGCCTGGAATAAATTGATGTGTTCAATTGGTAGTCTGATTTTAGTTGTCATAAATCATAAATAAAATCTTGTACAATGAGGTTGATTATAATCCATGGATCATGTCTATATGATATCTTTTAGAACGGATGAATATTTGATCACTTATCTTAGAACACGTAACTGACTGGGTCAGAGTTCAACAACGGCTTTTGGAAGCTACAATTTGCTGATATGTTTGGAAGTTATACTGACAATTATAGTTATTAGGTTTATCCAAGTGAGAGACAGTTGGATTAGGTGTCTAACCCCATAACTATATTTGGTATAAACTTGAATTGAGTAGCACACGGTTGCACTTAAACCTAGCAATTAAATCTATGATAACTTTTAGAGAGAAGGGGAGAGAGAGAGAAAGAAAGAGAAATAATGATTCATTAATTTATTATATGGTTAATAAATTAATTAGATATCGTAATAAATGATTTTTAATATATTGTGAGAATAATATATTAATTGGAAATCATATTATTTAATTAATAATTAATCAGAAATTAATTGGAATTAATTGGTTAAAAGTGTAGGGTCTATTTGGTTATTTATTGAAAGTTGAGGAAAGGAGTCCCTGGACCTCATTGGATGAGGTGGATGAAAATCACTTGGGCAAGCCTAAGGAATTTCATCCAAACCCTTCAATAATGAAGGGAATGGGTTGCTTGGTCACCAGGCAAAGGGATTAGGGTTTCCTCCTTAAACCCTAGCTTTGGTACCATGCTACTTTAACTCTATAAGGGCCTCCCTAACACATAACATCATCCATGCCCTCCCTCTTAGAGCCTTGGACGAAGTCTCGGTCACATCTCTATGCGAAGCAGCAAGAACTATGCTGGCATAAGCTAATCTTCCACAGTATCTTTGGACTGAAGCAATATCTACCGCATGTTTTACTCAAAATAGATCTTTCATCCATCGTCGTTTTAATATCACTCCGTACAAAATTATTAATAATCGAAAACCTAATGTGAAAATTTTCCCTGTTTTCGGATGCAGGTTCTTTATTATGAACCTCAAGGATAACCTTTGGAAGTTTCAAGAGAAAGTTGATGAAGGGATTTTCCTGGGATATTCGCATAATTCAGTCACATATCGTGTATTGAACAAAAGAACACGAAAAGTGGAAGAAACATTTAATCTTACATTTGATGATTATTATATCAAACAAACTAAAATGCATTTTGAAAATCATCCTATTCTAAAAGAAATACTATATGAATCTGAACCTTCACAACCATTGTATATTGATTATGATTTGATTTTTGGAATTTCAGATCATGCTGTTGATGTGGAAGTTAATGCCACTGATAATCGTATCTCAGAAGTAACGAAGCTCACTGATGATTCAACATCAACTCCTCAAGAAATAGGTGAAAGTATGCATACTAATCCAGTGGAGGGGGGGATCTTGGATTCGAGCACTCTTGTTGGGGGGGGGGGGGAGCATTCTTTCGAGGGGGAGAATGAAAGAGTGGATGGTGATGTTGAGGGGGAGAAATTTGAACAAAATGAAAATTTTCATGATGTTAATGATGTTTGTTCGATTGCAGGTTCATAGAATCATGATTTAAATGAAGGTGCACCTTTGGACTCTGATCCAGCTTATCCACCAATGGAAAAATGGACAAGAGATCATCCGAAGGATCAAATAATTAGGAATCCACAAGAGGGAGTATTAACTAGAGCTCAAATTCATGCAAAGAATGAGGTATTGAATACTCATCAAGAATATTGCATGTTCAATGTTTTTATTTCTAAGATCGAGCCAAAGACAATTAAGGTTGCAATGGAACACTCGGAGTTGCAATGCAATCTGAATTATCAGAATTTGAACGAAACAAGGTTTGGATATTAATTCCTAGCCAAATGATGTTTCGATTGTCGGGCTAAAATGGATTTTCAAAAATAAAACCGATAAAGATGGGAACATTGTTCGAAACAAAGCCAAGCTTGTTGTTAAAGGATATTCACAACAAGAAGGAATAGATTACGAATAAACTTTTGCCCCTATGACAAGACTCGAGGGTGTTCTTATATTTCTGGCTTATGTAGCTCACAAAGACTTTGATATTTATCAAATGGACGTGAAGTATGCATTTTTGAATGGAGAGCTTGAAGAAACTGTTTATTTGGAACAACCCCCAGGTTTTATTAATGAAGAACATCCTGATAATGTTTATATCTTAGATAAGGCAATTTATGGTTTAAAACAAGCACCACAAGCATGGTATGCAACACTTCATTTTTGAAACAATCTAAATTTAAACAAGTACCAGTTGATCCCACATTATTTCGAAAGAAAGTTGGGAATCATCTCATGCTTGTTCAAAGTTATGTTGATGATATACTTTTTGGCTAAACTGATCCTGCTTTGTCTAGTGAATTTGAAAATTTTATGAAGAGTGCGTTTGAAATGAGCATGATGGGAAAAATCAATAATTTTCTTGGTTTGAATATTCGTCAAAACAGAGAAGGTATTTTTATCAATCAAGAAAAATATACGAAGAATCTGCTAGAAAAGTTTGGATTGACAAATAGCACGAAATTAAGAGTTCCTATGGCAACTAGCATAAAGCTGACACCTTCGTTAGATAAACCTGCAGTTGACCTAACTCTTTACAGGAGCATGATTGGTTCATTACTTTTATCTTACAACTAGTAGACCTAATATCATGTTTTCTGTGTGTAATTATTGCAAGGTACAAGTCAAATCCTCGAGAACCACATCTCACTGCTATGAAGAATATTTTCCGTTATCTTAAGGGAACAATTTCGTTAGGATTGTGGTATCCTTCAAAAACAAGGTTTTTTGCTCAAGCTTATTTGGATGCAGACTTAGGTGGTTGTAATCTTGATAGAAAAAGCACAACTGGTGGTTGTCAATTGCTTGAGGGTAAATTGGTGAGTTGGCAATCGAAAAAAGCAAACATGTTTATCAATTTCAACTGCTGAAGCAGAATATGTGGTTGTTGCTGCCTGTACATCACAAATAATTTGGATTAAAATTCAATTGCATTATTATGCAATTAATATGAAACAGATTCCATTATATTGTGATTCTCAAAGTGCCATAAGAATTTGTCATAATCATGTGCATCATTTGAAGACTAAACATAAAGCTCTTCGTTATCATTTCATCAAGGATCATGTGGAAGAAGGAAATATTGAAGTACATTTTGTGAAAACAACCCATCATTAGCTGATATTTCACAAAACTGTTAGATGAAAAGTCGTTTTTAAGAATTTTAGAAGGACTTGGACTGATCGATGGAAACTCTGTTCCATGCGAAAAAGGAGAATGATGGTTGACCAGGAATGATTCAAAGGCGCTGAATAAAAGAAAAAGCAATGTTATTCAGTATTCAATGGTTACTGTTCAAAGTCAACGCTTCGACCCCTTTGAATTCGTAAATTTGTCACTTTTCTGGGGTTGATTAAATTTCGTGTATTTGCAACAAGTACATTTCGTGTGTGATTTTATTTTTTAGAAATCAAAATTTCCAAAAAGATTTTATGTTTTGTTTTGTCTTTCATTTTCGAAAAATCAAATATTCCAAAAAGATTTTATCTTTTGTTTTGTTTTTCATTTTCGAAAAATCAAAAACTCCAAAAAGATTTTTTTGTTTCTTTTCAAAAAATTCAAAATTATCAAAAAGATTTTCTTTATGTTTTTCCTTTTTGAAAATTCAAAAACAACAAAAATATTTTTTTTCTTTTGCTTTTAATATTTTGTTGCAGATATTCATGACTGATTCGACTTGGGTAATGCTTGCATTTCTAGGGTCAGGTAAATTTTTGAATACTTTGAACTAGTTAAGTTGTCCCTAGAAGCATGTTGCAGCATATTGACCAAAGCCTCCATTGACTCAATGTGTGTGTTCGAAATCCTTAATGAAAAGTTTTATACAAAGATTTCTTCCCAATCAGGCATGTATTCACATTACTCTCCTGAGCTACCTGACTCTTCTGATATGAGTTAAGAGTTTACTGTTTGGTCCAAAAATAATAGAGGTACATTTCGTGTCTTCTACCAATCTTTTTCATCTCAAAATTCTTACACGATCACACGCGAAGACATATGTCCAAGAGGTCTCTGATCAAACCAATTGAGACTTAGTCGTATCAAAAATCTGTGTTCATGATCTGACATCATGAGACCGTGATGAAAGTGAAACCCAAATTTCTACACTTTTAAGGAATTCACGAGGAATTATATTCCGGATTTTAATGAAACTTTTGTTTCTGTACCTACATTCGAAACTCCAAATCATATTCATTTCTTATGAGTGGTCTTGATCAAATATTCAAAACCCACGATGTTTGTTACCCAATAGGATCCAACACACATTTTTTTTATGAATATGATTTTCATGTGAGTTTTATTCGAAATCGAAAGTCATTTAAAAGTTTTCCAAAGAAAACTTTTCATTGACTACACTAGTCAAAAAAGTAATGTCTGTTATAATTCCTCACCTTATGTTTTGGTTGATATGTAACAAAATTCATGAAGCCACCTATGCAACCTTTTAAAAGAAGCCATTTGATACTTCTCTACAGGTATTTGATTGTACTTCACGGGAACATACAAAAGCTATTGATCCTCTTTCTTGATGATTAATGAAGCAACCTTTGCCCGGGGTTTTAATTGCCTTCGTGTCAAATTGAAACTTTAACATCACAGAATTCCAAATTTTTCTTTTTATTGCTTCTCATCTAAATTCTTTTGAACACTGCACACGAAATCCTTAAGGTTCTGAGTAACACCAACTCAGGCTGATGATTTCGAACATCTGGCAAACGACTTTACTTTAAAACCCAAAAGTAAAAGAGCCTTACTTCCATACGAAGGTTTCGAACGGTTACTATTCTATTGGTGTAAACAAACCAACCTGTTTGAGGGGACATTTTGTATTCTTTCCGAGTTTTGAGTAGACATGATAGTTACTTTTTCATGCATGGTAACTTTATCATCATCATGGTGCGGTTTTCAGAGTGCCACGTCAGATTTCATTAAATGGATATCCTGCTTTTATTTCAAAATCCAGGGTTACATATAAAAGGGAATTCAAGGGTTCTTAATCCATTTACGCTTTTAGAAGAAAAATTCCCAAATACTCTCTGTTCTTCACAAAGCTTTCAAACCCTAACAATATCGACTTCTGCTCATCACGATGCTAATCCTTCTCACACCACTGATGATGTAACTTCTTTACCGATTATGAATATTCAAGGTACTAATTATCAAGTGGAGGCTGATGTTTCTCAATACCCTGAAGAACTGAATATCCTAGTTGTTTCTTTGAAGAGTTATGTTATGTCAAAAGCTATGTTCAGTTCGTTTTCTGTTCCACTTCCATGGCTTTCTCGAGCAGGATCAACTACTACATACGCCATAGATTTTGATGCAGTTACTTTAAATATGGTGAATGATGAAAAGGTCAGACTGTCCAAGAGACTTTTCTATCAAATTTTGGAAATCCCTAATTTACCACCGTATGTCGATTTTTCATTCCCTCAAATTGTTCACATGTTCAATGAATTGGGTCATCAACCTCAACTATCAAAGATCAGTGACTTCAAGAAGTTTGGTCATCCCAGGGTTTGTAATTTTTTATTTGGTATTTTATTGAGGTTTTTGACTGGAAGAACTGTTGGACTTGACAAGGGACGCATGGAGGTATATGCCATGGTTGCTGGGCTATACTATGATCTGGAAGTGGATTATTCTACTCAATTGTGGAAAGAATTTCAAAAGTTCATAGAAAACACGAATGCTCTTCATGGCATTTCGTGTGCACGATATTGGAGTTTCATTCTGCAGTAATTTTACGAAAATTAGGGGATTTTGGAACCCAATTATGACGAAAAAAAAGCAGTTTTTCACATCTACAATTGTCCAAAGGATGCAACAGACGATGCTAAGGAGTTTCCTTTTGTAGCTCGTATTCCTGATGCGATGCTAAAACGTGTTGATCTGACGAATAAAGTCTTAGTAACTTACTTGCAAACCATTGATACTAATATTGCAACTGGGATCTTGTTACCAAGGGAGGAGAAAAATTAAAAACGTACGAAGAAGAATGAAACTGGTTCTTCTGAAATGCCAATCAAGGAGTCTAACTGTACGAAGATTCCAAAGAAGCAACCAATTACTGTTGAAGACCCAGTGACACACGAAGTTTCTGTTGCTGAAACAACATTAACTAAGCCTGTTGTTCAAGAAACTCAAGAGCAAGAGATTATTCCTTCGAAGACTGGTGTTTTTCGAAGAATAAAAATGAAGTCAAAGCATAAAAGTAGGTCTCCAATAACTAATGTGAAACGAAAGCCGTAGGTTACTAATCAGGGTGTACTCATTCGTGAAATACCAGCCCCTGTTTTACCATCATCAAAGAGACGAAGGGCTGAAGGTATGGCTAAACATCTTTCGAAGAATAATAAGAAGACAAGAAAGATGGTAATCTTCACTGAATCCACTAATGATGAATATGAATGGATTCCAGAAACCCCTGAAGAAAATCTCCATAAAGATACTTCCACTCCTACATAGACAACTGTTATACCACCCCAAGATTCGGTTGCCAAGTCATCTACTAAGGAGACACGAACTTCCGACATCATTGCACACGTATCTAATATAGATGCAAATGTCTTTATGGGTGAGGAAGATTAGAAGAAATATGATCAAGGTAAACATGCGTCTTTTACCTCAGAAACTTTTCTTTCCTTACCTCCACAAATCATCCCCATTACTTCAACCACAGATTCACCCACATTCGAAAATATCATCAATCATCCATTTGCTTCTCTTTTCTCTTCTCACTCAACTGATCCATCCAAAACCACTTCACCCATTCAAGAATCTATCTCTATGGAGTCTGATAATGAAAATGAAGGTTTTGGAGGAACTTTTGAAAATTTGGTGTTTGATGAAGATGAAGCTGATTTTCTAGATCATATGCTTATGACGATGAAGCAGTTTAAAATCTTGAAAAGAAAGTTGAATTCTATTATTCAATCTCAAGCAGATCTTGGGGGAGGTCATTCGGTGTCTAGTTTGGAGGTTGATGGGTTGTTAAAACTATTTGAAGGAAGAATAAGTTCGAAAGTATCTGGTATGATTCGAGATTCTAAGGCTCGGATTTTAGAGAAGATGGACCATTGTGATCAAAACAATGAGATGAGGGTTAATTCTCAAAAGTCAACATATGAGGAAGACTTGAAGAAATTGAAAACTGTGGCCAAGGAATGAAATGTTTTGTTTGTTCAAGATGTCAAGAAGGTTCGTGAGGATGTTAGTTTACAAACTCAAGAGCTTCGCCATGATATGGAAAAAGAGATTGCATGTGTTCAACTAGACTATGCATCTCTCAATCAGAAGATTGACATCATTTGTGATGCCATAATGAAATTTATTAAGTTGTACAGAAGTATGAGTCCTCAACTTACTCAACTCTCTATAACCAAAGATAATTTTTTTTTGGAAGTGATTCCTTTGTTAAAGGAGCTCAAAGAACTATCTACCAAGCCAGTCTCATCTTCTCAACTTACTTCTGAATTTTTGTCACACAAATTTACTCAATTCGAAGATATTCCCCTCAAACAATTGGCTCCTATTTTTCGTATATCCAACCTTCTTCCAACAACAGATGCCCCACCTATTTTCACAGTGGCGCAAGGGGGAGAAAGGAAGGGTGAAGATATCAAGGCTGGTGGTGATGATGCGAAGATTGTGGGAAAAGTGTTTTCCTCAAAGATCCCAACGACAAAGCAAATCATAGCAACTATAGGGCCAGTTACTTCAACAGTTGTAACAACTGTTCCAATTACAAGACCAATTGTGAAAGGTATTGTGATTAGTGGAAGTGGTTCGAAAACTAAAGAAGTGATAGAAGAATCAGCTTCCAAAGATAAAGGAAAAAATATCTTGGTGGAGAAGTCAATGGAGAAAAAGAAAGTTGAAGCTGAAGCTGAACTTGAAAGGATGAGATTGATTCAAAGTATAATGGCACAACGAGCAAGTGATCCTTTAGGTCTGAATAAATGTGATCCAACAAAGCATTATAATTACGAAACAATTGAAGCCAAGGTTACATTCAATCACATGTATTCACTCGAAAAGAAGCCAAAACAGAGTTACATAGTTACGAATACAGATGCAAGCCAATTGGATTTTCCAATCAATGAGATGATGTTCATCATGCCCCAGTTCAAAGCCGAAGGCAAATTCAAAGTGAAGGATGAAGGAACTCACATGAAAATTCGATTTCATGCAGTTCTTGTGAAATCTGTTGAAGAAGTGTGGTCACTAATAAAGATTAAGAAAGTGATCAGTATGAAGAGGGATGTGGTTTTTGAAAACACAGTCCAAAATATCAAGTATGTGGTGGCCAGGGAAAATGGAAATATTTGTGATTTTACAATTGCAGATTTTCCATGAATGAACTTGTATGACCTTATACAAGTTGCATTACTGTTGAATGATAGATCTTTTTCTTAACTTCAAAATACTGATCCAGATGAATTCAAGCTTGGAGTTACTCACATCAAGATTTTCATCGAAAATTATTATGAATACTTGGCTATGAATGATGTGGAGTTAGCTACAGCTAATCGAATGGAAATAAATGCTCCAATGGCACCTACGAAGACTCAAGCTGATCTGAAAAAAGTATGTCGATGGTGAAATCTGCTCGAAGCCCTTCGGGTTAGTCTTCGTAGGAAAGGACAAGGCTAGAAAAACAAAACGATTCTTGTTCCAGGCTGATGAAGTGGAAAGATACTCAACTTTTCAATATACGAACTTAATTGTTCGTATGAATCAATGTAAGAAGAACAACGAAGGTGATAAGAAGGAGCTTAAGAAGATCATATCCTGGTACACAGAAGTTCGAATACTCATGCTGTATTCCATCTAGCTTCTTACTAATTCAAGACTTCAACTATGATTACAAAGGGGGAGATTGTAAGGATTGATTTTGTTGTAATTATTCGAAGTATATTCTGTATTCTTCGAATGTTTTGTAATCTGTGTTACTAAGGCGCTTTTACATGAAGCTTAAGTGTCTATGCCTTATTATATTTTTTGTACGCTTTCTGTATCCTATAAATAGGGTCATTTACTAGAGTTAGATAAAGAGTTTTTACAAATCTGTCTATTGTTCTCTGTAAACATGAAAGCGTAATAGTGCTTAAACGAAATCATATTTACATCCGGTGTTCAATCTAACATACTTTCGTCAATTTTAACTCTACTTCATTTCGCACTCGATTCATTGATTCATCAGTAACTAATTCACCATGTGTGAAATTTAAACAAACATCACCTCTTCCTTGAACTTCATATCTATGACCATCAATACAGAAGACTAGCCTTCCTTGTGGCACTGGACGATAAGTGTGAAAGCTCTCTCGTTGCCCACAAACATACAGAGTGGATCTAGTGTCCACAAAAATCCTCAAGCATAAATTGCATGGAAAGGGGAAGAGATCATGGAAATCTCTCTAAGGTACACACTTAGTAACCTGCTCGACTGCATGTACTAGCCGTCCTGATTGTCAATCTTTGCATTTTCTCACATAGTGCCTAGTCTCTCTACATAAGTGGCAAGGTTTGGTCCTCTTTGACTTTGAGTTAGGATTCAGATGACTCGGTTTCTTGAAGCTTTGTTTCTTTGGTTGCAAATTCCATTTGTTTTGTCCCTTAAACTTGGTCTTATAACCAGAACCCCAACTGATATATGGTGCACACTCTATCCGAATTTACCACGCTTTTCCCTGATGCAAGTTTCCTCATTGATGTGAAGGTGTCTCATTAGATTGTGCAAGGAGTAGTCCTTATATTTTTCAATCATTCTCTTAGAAAAGTATTTCCATGAGTGTGGTGGTTTTCTAAGGATCGCAACAACCTAAAATGGTTATGGGATAGAGATAGAAAGCGTGTCCAGCTTATTAACCATGACATAGAGTTCATGCACTTGCTCCTATTGGTTTTTTATTAGCCATTTGAAAATATAGGTTCTTAGAAAAAAGGTACTTGTTATTGCCTTCCTTACGTGCCTTGTTCTTGAGTTCCAAAGCACTCCATAGCTCTCTCAAATCTTTGAATGACACGTAAAGATCATATAGATGATCATATGGTGAGCTCTTGATGTGACCTACATCTCCACATAGAGCTTTTTGCTTTTCCAGATCAGAGATGACTATTGGATCCATCGTTTTCCCCACATCAGGAATTGGTTTAGCAGTAATTGGAGTCTGTTTTGGGTCCAAAACGTAGGCGAGTTTCATCGCATGAAGCATGAACTTGACCTTCTCGGTCCAGCGGCTGTAGTTTAGACCATCGAATCAGTCAGGATTGGCAAAATCTTGGTTCATGTAGTGGAGACTAGCAGTTGGTATTTCGGTGACCATTAGTTAGAAGTTTAAAAATTTTAACTTTTAAGACTATTGAAAATCAGAACCAATAGACACACAAGGAAATCGACAAATAATATTGAGAATTATATGTCGATTAATTGTGGATAATAAATCCAATTATTATTATTACGATTACCAAGTTTCATCCAGAAACTATATCAATCCTTCTTGATTAAACCTGATTATAAGAAAGGTAAAAGAACAGTTTCCTGTTATTGGACGAAAGTAAATGTGAGGCAGATAGGTAAAACCAACATGTTGACGGTTGATCTTGATCTTTGCGAATTGCATGGATCGGACTCCTATCCTTAAAGGTTTTCACTTTGCTTGTATTGGTTGTGCGCAATAGAGTAAAACCCCACAATATAATGTAGACTAATCAGTTTTCCTACAACATTGGAAAACCATAAATGCGAAGTGAATAGTCAGAAAGTTGGAAGAAAACCGCCAGGAAAGAAAGAACTCTTGTTTTCATATATAGAATGCGGCTCCAAGGGAGCTGTATTCATAGGTATTGAAACCCTAGAAGACAATAAAAGGCCCTTCAAGGTCAGACCCTAGAAACCCTAGGGTAACACCTTGCTCTCCAAGAAAGCCATTTTCTGGGCCTTGCGGAAGATTTCTCCAGCTTATCCACGAAGTTAACGTTGGTCAACCAACCGACTTGACCAAAATTTCACCAAAAATAAAAGCTCATCAGCTCCCAATGACCGATTCCAAGTGTCCCTAAATTGCGCATTCGCAGTGGAAGCTAGTGCTAGGTTAGGTTAGGTTCATGTGTATGGGCTTGGCCCATCCCTTGATCCACTAAAAGCCTTTAAATGTCTACCAAGAGAAAAGCATTATAAACTCACTAAATGTTTCTTCCCCCACTAGTGTGGATTAGAGGAAGCTTGCCAACTTGAAATATTTCCTCTACAATTTCCAACAATTACTCATTTCTTGAAAAACAAACAATACACATAATGGATACTAAAATTAAGTATTACAAATGTGGAAATATTAGACAATATGATCTTATTAATTTGCTAGGCTAGGCTAGGCACGTGTGTATAGGATTGGCCCATCCCTTGATCCACTAAACAAACAATACACATAATGGACACTAAAAGTAAGTATTACAAATGTGGAAATATTAGACAATATGAATCATATTAATTTGCAAGGCTAGGCACATGTGTATGCGCTTGGCCCATTTTTTGATTGACTAAAAGCCTTTAAAGGTCTATCAAGATAAAAGCATTATAAACACACTAAATGCTTTTTCCACAGTAGTATGGGATAGAGGAAACTTGCCAGCTTGCAATATTTCCTCTATAATTTCCAAGAATTACATCTTTCTTGAAAAGCAAACAATACACTTAATGGATACAAAAAGCAATTATTACAAATGTGGAAATATTAGACAATAAGAATCCTATTAATATCTGGCCCTTTTATGTTATTTTATTGTGTAATAACATGTATTTATACAATTCTAAATGTCTTCAAAAGAACCAGTTTATCCAATAAATCTTAAACTATGTAATAACGGAAATTCAGGAAAAGAAAGTAATATATTCATGTTTGTTTCTGTATAAAATGGAGAACTTTGCGATTAGTTAATTAAAAAGGTATTGCATGTTGAAAAATTGATCTTATATTTAGTGCATTCATAAAATTATGTTTTGTGTAAGAAATTAGGGTATAGAAAGGGTTGAAAATTATGAGAATTTAGGTTTCGCTTTCATATTAAAATATTTGGGTTGTACTCCTAATCTTTAATCGGATAAGACTCAGAATTGCGAGCAAGAATAGAAAATATGGTTGTTATGAATTTGGTGAATGATGTTGTACTAGGAAAATGATGATGAAAATGATTAAGTTGTTTATTTGTTTGAAAACTATAAAGGTAATTTTCTTTGACCAAAATGATAAGACCTAGCCATGGGCTCTATCCCTTGGACCCCACCAGGGGTACTACCCTTGGACACCACTCCCAGAGGTGCTGCCCTTGGACCCCCGTTCGTTTAGGGGCTTCACTTCTAAATGACAGTCTACTTTGAATCTTGAATAAACTTAAATACACATTGATGATACAAAATCACCAACAAACCTCCCACATTTAAGTGTAATCTTGATTAACTTAAAACAAAACATAACAACAACAAACTGATGCATAAATGAAATGTCATGATGATTGAGTTTCACATTAGTATATTATTCATTCCAAATATTCGAATATCAGGGTGTCACTAACGATTGAACCCTTTCTATTCATAGTGAATACATGAAGATAATACACACAACAGTTTATATTTTCATATGTTCTAACTTGACACTATATTTTACTAGTTTGTGTCTCATCCTTCAATGAGCACATCAAAGCCAAGTCCTAACTTCTTGAAGCACCTAAACTTCATGCTTATATAGGTAGTCCTTTTACTCTTGCACCTGCAAATGCAATTTTTTAAAAGAACTATTAAGAATATAAATTCAACCCTCTTAACTTGCAGTACTGAACACATACCTTGGGATGATGATAATAATGTGTTCCAATCTTCAAATATCAAGCTTTCCACATTGAATTCAACATTTAATATTACATTAGATGGCAATTGGGGATCTCAATATAAATGATTTTAAGTGGAATTTAAACCCATCCCTATAGCCGCCTTGTGCACAAGATCTCTTGTTAACCCTTTGGTTAGATGATCGTCTAAATTCAACTGAGTTCTTACAAACTCCATAGATATCACACCAGTCATCATGAGCTCATGAATCATGCTATGTATAACACCTAAATGTCTAGAATATCCATTGTACACTTGACTATAAGCCTTATCCAAGGTTACATCACTATCACTTCAGATAGAAATGGTAGATATCAATTTGGGCCATAATAGAATTTTATAAATTAAATTCCTTAGCAACTCAACTTCTTTACTAGCAGCAGACAATGCAACAAACATAGACTCCATGGTTGACTTAGTAATACAAGTCTGTTTCTTAGATGCCCTAGAAATAGCACCTCGTCCAAGAAGAAACACCCAACCACTTGTAGAGGAGTAATCCACTAAGTGGTTAATCCAACTGGCATCTGAATAACCTTATAAAATAGAAGGATATTTGCTATAAGTTAAGCCATAATTCATGGCCCCTTTCAAATACTTGAATACTCTACTCGTAGGTTTCCAATTATGTGAACGAGGATTACTAGTATATCTACTAAGCCTTCACACAACATATTCTATATCAGGCCTAGTGAAGGGTCTAATTAGTGGTTTGGTCTACGCTTTCTATGTAATAGGTCCTTTTAGTTATTTGATAGCATTGTTAACATTGTTCTTGGAGTTTATGGTTGTAAAGGAGTTTACGGTCGTAAGCTGTTTATGGCCGTAAACCCAAGGGCGGTCCAGTCTTGTATAAATTGGGGTTTGCTAGGTCTTTTGTGGTTATTGATTCCTCAATATTCTCAACTCTTATAACCGCAAGTTGTAAGAGACGTGTTTCTAATAGAAAAGCGTGTGCAAGCTTGTTTTTCTCTTTATTCTACTCATTCTTGATTGTTTTACTGATTGTGTTTGCTAGTTGATCACTGGTAAGATCCGTTTTTAGGACTTACAATTGGTATTAGAGCAAAACCAGCATCAAAGGCACTCTACAATCGATTTTGGACCGGTTTCTCATTTTTTTGCGATTCGGGTTTGAAATCACTGGAAATAGGTTTTAGATTTCGTGAACTATGCAAGTTTTCAAAGCTTACGGCCACAATCTTAGTTTACAGCCGCAAGCTCCTCGTAGTTCGTGTATCGTAAAGTGTGTTCCTGAGCCGTAAATAAGGAGTATTCATTAACCAGAAACTACCTGTTCTCGGACCGTAAGCCTCACGACCGTAAATAATTTATGACCCTAAACTCAGAGTTTACGGCTGCAAACTCAGACTTGACCGTAAACCCTGTTTACGGCCGCAAAATGTGATTTGATTGTGTTTGACCGTAAACTTAATTTAATTTTAAATAATTTAATTTCCATTTCACATTAATTTAATAATAATAATGGATTCTCAAAGTCAAACACACCACCACAAGATGGATTCTATAATGGGCACAACCACCCGAATTCCTCGACTTCTGTCTGCTGAATGCTTCCCAGAATGGAAGTATAGATGAAGACTTCGAGAAGGTTGAAAATTATACAGATGAAGACTTCGAGAAGGTTGAAGAGCAAGAGCTTTGGCCACCTTCACCATGGCCCTATCTCTAGATATTGCTCAAGGTTTCAGGGAGTACACTTCTGCTAAGGCTTTATGGGAAGCCCTAATTGAAGTCTATGAAGGGAATGAAGATATGAAGGAAAGTCGCCAAGATATGCTGCGACAACGTTTCAACATGTTCAACTACATTCCTGGAGAGACTCTTGAAGCTCAGCTGCAACGGTTCACTTCTCTAAACAGCGAAATGATTGTAGCAGGAATTTTCTACACAAAGTCTGAAATAAACCAGAATCTGCTAAATGCTCTCCCAAAGTCTTAGGACTTGAATGTAGATTTCATAAAGAAGAATAAGGATCTTAGCCGGCTTTCTCTTGCTGAAGTAATGGCTGTCATCAAGGCCTGTGATATTGATGACAAGCAGCGAGAGATAAATCATGTGAACTCATACTTAGCTGCGAAGCTTGGGATCTCCTCTAACAATGCTCTTTCATCTCTCACTTTTTCTTCTACAGGTCAATCATTTTCTCCTCAGCAAGCTCAGGTTCAGTCCTCCACTCCATCAGCATCTTCTCTTCCTGCTACATCAGCCATGCCTCTCTCTCTCAGAATCAATCGTTCATGGGTGCTCAAGCTGCTTTTGCCTCCTCCAACATAGCTTCTTCTTCAAAAGGAAAGGAGGGTGATATTGCTCTTGCTACAGGTCTTTTACATTGCTACAATGCACTTGTGGCCATAGATCTTCCACCCCAACTGTCATTTGGTGATCACGATCAGATTCACCCTGAAGTCGTCGAAGAGATGGATATCACATGGCAAATCACCATGGCAGTCTTCAGGGCAAAACAATTTGCCAAGAAGACCAGAAAGAACAACTGGGGAATGAGTTTTGATAAGAAGGTTCGGTTCAGCAAGTGGAAGATGCGATATTACAACTGCCACAAGCCTGGGCATTTTGCTCGTGACTGTCCACATCCAGATAGAAGATTAAGTAATGACAGAACTATGCTTGCGGTTGGAAAAAATATAAGTGGTGTTTAGGTTAACAACGATAAGGCCATGGTTGCATAATATTTTGACTAGGAAGATCAGATGCACGCATTGAATATATCTGGACGCAAAAATGCCCACTTGGCATAGGTTGGTGATGATGCTCCAGTAGAGGTTGTGGCAGCAGAAGATCAAATGATGAAGCTGCAGTTTGCACTGATGGTATCTTCTTCTCATGAACCTAATAAAAACAAGGTAAGTAAACCCTCATGCTCTCAAGCTCTCAAGCTTGTATTTATTATGTTAGAATGTTGCATGAGAAAATTGAGATGTTAGGTAGAGTTGTAGAAAACCTTGAAACCCTTCGTGAACATAATGACTTACTAAAAAGGGAAGTAGAGGATCTTAGATATGAAGGTTACCAACTCAAAAAAGGTCAAAAACCTCTTAAAGCCCAATTGAAATCTAAAATAAAGGACTTTAGGAGACTACAGGAGGACTACAGTAATAAATGCGAGAATTATGATTATATAATGAAACAGAACACTGAACCAGTGGCTGAATTTGAATCTTTAAAGGGAAAATTTGAAACCGCTGATTTTGATTTTAGAAAATTTGATGTATCGAGTGAGGTAGTTGCAAATATGATAGACCACTGCATGTAATTTAACCGAAAGCAGTCTAAGAGTCTAGGGTATAATCAAGTTCCTCCTCCATTCAATCATACATATCAGTTTCAACCTTTTTCCAAAGAAGAGATTGCCAATGAATCATTCATGGTTTATGGCAAGCCATCTGGTTTTGTTTCGGGAGGATTTATTAATGTTGAAAATAATAACATTTCTACTTCTCCAGCAGATCAATCCTTGAATTAGTCAAAGCACGAAGTTGAAGGATCTGTTTATGAAAATAAAACTAAGTCCGAACTTGAAGTTTTAATTTTTAATAAAGACAATAATTTTTCTGATACTGTTTTGAATGGTTTTCACGTGTATGATACTGTTTTAAATGATGTGGTTGAAAAGTTTGATGTTTGTGATGAAAATATTGAAACACCACCAGTCTCACAAGCTTCTCCATCTAATGTACCTCACTTATCTCACAGCCTACTAATAATTCTTGTTCTTGTGAGAGAAGCAAGGGTGCTGGTATGGAAAACAAACCTGATCAATATAGTACAACTTATAACAATAATATACAGATTTATTTCAATTGTGGTACTGGTGGTCATATAGCAAGAAATTGTCAAAATCATATGTTTGTACACTTTGAGTCCTCAAGAGGAAAGAACGAATTCAGAGGAAGGTCTTTAACTAGAAAGTCCTCTAGAAATCGTTCCCGGAATGATGATTAGAAAGATGATCGGAGTAGAAAACGGGCCGTTTTTCAAAAGAATAAAAGGGTTTTTCATCACAAAGTCCCAGACAGTTTGCCAAGACTGAGAATGGCCAGGCCAGGGTCGGTTTCATCAAGAGGCAGCAGTGGGTCTTCAACCAACTCTAGTAGAAAACCCACATGCTTCAAGAAAAATGATAATCATTAAATTTCAAAATCACCCGGGACTATTAGAAAACCTAATTATCAATGGTTGCCCAAACTAGCTTCCAAATTATCATCCGTGTCCTCTGAAAAATCTTTAAATGATAATAAATCTGAGAAGGCATTGGCACCACCCAGGAAAATTATGACCTGCGTTCCCAAATCTAATTAAACTTGCACATTTTGAAGGAACAGTTGTGGGGGATTGTTGTCAGACCTTAGTTCGTCGATAGGGGCTACTCCCGGCATATGATAGGAGATATCGCCCAACTGCACAACATTCAATCATTTAATGGGGAATATATCTCCTTTGCCGGTGGAGATGGAGGCAAGATCACGCAAAAAGCAAAGGTTACAAATGGGGTGTTGAGTTTTGAAAATGTCAACTTTGCTCCCGAGTTGAAGCATAGTTTATTGAGTGTATCTCAGATATGTGATCGAGGCTATTCTATGCATTTCACTAATAACGAATGCATGATTCTCAAGCCAGGCTTTGTCATTCCAAAAGAGTGGATTCTTGTAAAGTCTAAAAGGGATGGGAATGCCTATATCATTGATATGAATACCAATCTTCCAAAACAAGTTACGTGACTTTTCTCCAAGATCTCCGAACAAAATGCAATGTTGTAGCACAGAAGACTTGGTCATGTTAACGCCAAGAACTTGAATCATCTTGCAAAAAATGAGATGGTTCGTGGATTTCCTGTCAAAGACTTCATCACGTTCGAAAAGTGTGTGTCATGTGCCCAAGGAAAGCATCATAGAAAACCACACCTGCCAAAACAGGTCAACTCAATTAGTGTAACATCCGGAAATTTCAGGTATTATATTTATTCTTTTTATTTTGAGTTTTAAGGAAGAACTCGGCGAGTTGGTGCGTAGAGTCACCGAGTAGAGACGTGATTTCTCATCTGGATTAATAACCGGACTTGACGAGTTGCAACGGTGGACTCAGCGAGTCAGCGTTGTTTAATGAAACCCTAATTTCTCGGGTTTGGAGCCTATTTAAAGGGCCTTATGGCCGTCATTTGTGCTCACCAGCCCCCAGAGCAAAACCCTAGTGCACTTGAGCGTTTGGAGTGAGAGAAGGAGCCATAATCAACCTTGGAGGTGTTGTCTTGCAAGGGAAAGGAAGTTTTTGCCAAGAGGAAGCAAGAGGAACAACTTCCTAAAGATTTGAGGTCCAGAACATCACATTTGAGGTACCATTTTCGAACCCTTTTCTGTTGAGGTGATGTTCATCTTGATTTAGGGTTTATTGAGCCCTTTTGTGGCTAAATCTAGTGCCCATTTGGTCTCTTAAGCGAGTTAGGTTCTGGATTTGGACCTTTGGAGGTCCAGAGTGTCCCTTTGTCCAAGCTTTTTATGAATCCATGGAGTTTTTGGTTTGGGATCTTTGTGTTTGAGGTCAAAACACCATTTATGAGTCATTAGGTGTGATATGAGCACTAAGACATGAAATTTACATGATAAATAAGCTTGGGAGGAATGGATCTTTGAGTTATTGGAACATATCTGACCTCAGAAGGTCGTTTGGGGTTGTGCATGGAATGCACTCGCCGAGTCTATTGGAAGACTCGACGAGTTTGTGCGGGTTATTCATAGATTTCAAACCAGGGGTTGAGTAACCGAGTTGGGTGAGTGACTCGGTGAGTCGGAAGGGACTTAGTGGAAATGGGGTCCTCGTAGGGACTCGGCGGGTCCACGCCAGACTCGGCGAGTCGGGGTTGACCATTGACCATTGACTAGAGTTGACTGGTGTTGACTTGATAGAGTTAGTCAACTTTAATTAGGAAGTGTTAATTAGAGATGTATTATGTTACAGGAGGACTATAGCTCGGGAGATCGAGCACTAGTGATTTCAGGGATTTACGAGTTACCGAGATATGCGAGGTGAGTCTTCTCACTATACTTTACCTTGATTAGGTAAATAGAGTTATGTGATACAGTGCTTTATATATATTGTTTGTTGTACTACATTCTTCTATGTGATTTATGCTGTGCATGCTTGCAGAGTTAGAACCTGAGGGTTCACAGAGTTTGGGTGCACGGACCCACAGAGTTATAGCCTTGAGTGGCTAATATGTGTTATATGTGGTATTTTGGAGAACTCACTAAGCTTTGTGCTTACAGTGTTTTGTGTTATGTGTTTTAGGTAATAGTGAGGATCACGGGAAGGTGCCGGCTTGATCAGTACACACATGGGATTTTTATGATACGAGATCTTGGGATATTGTTATATGTTATACATTGAGCTTCAAACAATGATGTTTTTATGATTTACAAATGAACTATGTTTTTATAAATGCGAAAATTTGTTTTGGAAATTTACGGTGTTACAAGTTGGTATCAGAGCCTTGGTTTGAGGGATTCGGGTACACCTTCGGGAGTATTTGAACTCAAACTGAGGATTTGGAAATTATTTTCAAAAAGGAACCAAATTTTCTAAAAGAAGTAAAAGATTTTTTAGAGAAACACAGAGCAGAAACCTGTGTACGATCAGTCAGCGCCCGAATGGTGATTTCCCAAAATACCCTTATGTTATATGTTTATGAGATTGATATGATGTATTATCTTGCTAGAGTGGGCTAGGTATTCCTATTAGGACTAGAGTGCCCTAATTTGTGATGCCTTAGCCTAGGGAGAGGTGAGCTGCTATGAGATGCTTGAGAGTGAATAGGTAGCAGCAAAGAGCTTATGAGAGATCTGTTAGAGAGTGGATTAAGCATATTAGAGTACTTAGGATTTGGGATCCGAAGAGGAGGACTTGGGGTGTATACTGATACGGTGCAGACAGTAGTATTGGGCTCGTACTACTGAAAACACCAGGTCGGTGTACAGTCTAAGTAAGAATCTTTGGGATGCCAGGGATCAAGGAGGGATGAGTTATCAAGTGCAAGTATATTCGAGTGAATTTCTAATATATCGTATGTTGTATTTCAGAGGTAGATCATGGTGAGGAAACGTCTTATGATAGAGAGCAGTGGGGCTAGTGATGAGGAGATCCGTCGGATCATCCATGAGGAGGTGGCTGCGGCCATCAGGGAGGAGATACCAGAGATGTTCGGGTCTATTAAGACCACGTTGATTGAGACTTTTGACGAGCGTTATGCTGCTCTTTCTGAGGCTGCTGTTTCAGTGGCCACCGCAGCTGTTACTGCTACGAGGCCGCAGGGTGGTGATGCGTTGCTGTTCCGAGAGTTCAGCAACATGAAGCCAACAGAGTTTGATGGGACGCAGGATCCGATTGTGGAGATTTTCTACACATGCTCATGCGCGGAGCACTTGAGGGTTCGATTTGCACTGAACCAGCTTTGTCTGGGGGCGAAGGACTAGTGGAAGTTCACGACAGCACACTATTCTCCAGCAGAGCTTGTTGCGGTGACTTGGGAGAGATTCACCACCATGTTTATGTTGGATTAATGTCTAAGTCCATAACTATAATTGGTAAGACTTGACCCGACCCGGCATGGTCCATTTGGGTTGCATGGCATCATGCACTTGGATAGACTATAATGAGAGAAATAAGACACTTACGGTTATTAATATATTATAAGTTCTAGTATATTAATAATAAGAATAATGAGATTATTTAATTAGTATTGATCAAGAATTAATCTAGAATTAATTAAGTGATCAAAAGAAGACTAATTAAATATATGGGTTGATTGTGTAAATCATTCATTCTTATATATGTGGGCTTGTGATCCAAGATTCCTTATGTTGGACTAAGTCCATGGGGTGACCCATGGATACTCCATGGAGGTTAAAATCCATGGAGCATAAGGAATGGGTAAAGTCATGAGTTACATGGTGTAACCCTAATAGCCACCATATAAAAGAAACCCATGGCTCAAGAAATCGTGACGATGACTAACACTATGTGTATGTATGAGGGCTACACGATTTCATGAAGTGTTCTAATTTCTCTCTAAGTTATTCCAAGTGCTTATGGTGTTGTGTGAACCATTTGAGGTGTCACACTTGGGGCACTAAGCACTCAAGCTTCATGAAGACAAGAACTATCAAAGAGGTATGTATTCTATCTTGTTATATCCATTATTTTGTATGCTAGATTAGGATAATACCTTGGATGTTCATATTTGCATGTATAATAGAGAAAACATAGATCCAAGGTATTTAGGGTTGCATGTACACTTAGGAGTGTTAGAATGCTCATAACCCAACAGTGGTATCAGAGCCTAGGCTTGTTTTCTTGTTATACCTGCAATAGAAGCTGAAAAATCGAGTTTTGATGCTGTTAGCCCAGCTGACTCGCCGAGTCCATGAAGGGACTCGACGAGTCCAAGGCAAAATGCATCCAACTCGCCGAGTTGTGTTCATGCACTCGACGAGTTGGACCCCAGACAGCATATCTTCGAGGTTTTTGGCTAGAAATGGACTAGGAACATTACCCTAAGTTGTTTTGAACTTATAAACTTGTTTTTAAATGTGGTAATGTTCATGCTAATCCATTTTCAAGATAATTGTCAATAGATTCATGTTTTGTATTAGTTTAAAGGTTAGACTAATTACATGAAAAAGTTTGATTTGAATTATCTTGTTCTTATGAGTTGCTTAGATTAATAGAAAAGTTGAGTGAAAAAGTTGTTTTCAATCCAAATTAGTCTAAGAGTTGAGTATAAAATGTGTTTGTGTAACTTATCCTTAAGTTACATGAAGAGTCACATTAAAGACTCATAAAACTCATAAAGTTGGCAAAGGTTACAAAAAAGATGAAGAGTCTTGTCCTTAAGTTATGGAGGTTCAAGAGTCACTTCATTAATAAATAAATAAATAAAATATGTAACCTTAATTAATTCCATAAGTTATTAATTCTTTATTAGTTTAAAGTCTTCCATAATTTGTCCACAAGTTATGGAACTTGAAGAGTTTTTGGATTAAAACTACTTTAAATACATAAGTTATGGAATTAATTAGTTTTGAATAGTTTCAAAACTTGCCCTCAAGTTTTGGAATTTGTAAAGTTTTCTCTTATGAATACTTTAATTCCAAGTTAGCCCTTAGAATTTTAAAAGTTAAAATTCAACCCTTATACTTTATAATATTATAAGTTAATAATATATATATATATATATATATATATATATATATATATATATATATATATATATATATATATATATATGTCTAAGAGTAAAGTCGGTCTTACCGCTAGTACGCCTCATTCACGAAGCCGGTCTATAAGGTGGGTATAAGGTTGTTGCCTATAAAATGGCAATTTAATGGGTGTTCACTCTCACCCACCGCTCGCTTGATTGGTGGAGGGTCGTTAGCCGAACGGGTTTGACATGACTATAATTCTCCCTTCATTAAAAGTATTAATGATAAATACTAAGTAACTAAACTTTTAATAATACCCAATCTTAGTTACTTAGAAAAATGTGAATAAGGTGCTAATCCACGAAATTACACTTTGCACTTTGTTTGAGTCGGTTAGTGGAGCGCGTGTGGTTAACCGGCATACTAACTCGTATTTAACAAGGTAGGCAAAGGGTAACTTAATGTTTATCATAGTATCGATGGAGCGTGTGTGGTTAACCGGCACATCGATTGAGGGATAAACACTTAAGGGTACCCAGTAATTTGCATGGTCACTTCACACCTTGTTTTGTGATCCTCGGCATCCCAGTCACAAAACTTGAAGGGCACACTCGAGATTGAAACATGCCATTGAACAGTTCAATGAATCTCAAAAGATCTAGGAGTTTCAAAAACCAATTAAAACCTAATAATACATTTCGTTTATCTTGGTGGAAATTGGTGAATCGTCATTCACCTACCTTCAAATTGTTTTATAGCTTGGATTACGGCATACCTCTTCCAAGTTATAAAATAATTTGTTAGGTCCTAGCCTTAATATTTCATATTGGGTGTCATATTAAGGACTCAAAGATCAACTATCTTGAATATCTCCCATAACATGTCTGAATTAGACATTTATGATCTTCCCAAATCTCTTGAAACAAGTTTTCCTAATGAAGATGATGTCCCATGGATATCATACTTCTCTCTCCTCCTCCAATTATTCTCCCTACCCCACAAGTTCTTTAAAATTTTAAAGTCACTCGAGCCCTATTGGCAAGGCAAGGTCTTGGTGTGGTCACATCTTGGAGATGTAGTCACATATTGACAAGCCGGGAGAGTTGGGTGTCAAAGTCTTGAGAAAGTTGGTGGTTCAATCACTTTAAGTCACATAGTGAGTTCCTTTGGGACACCTATGAAATAGACTATGACAAGACCCTTAATGATCTTATCTATTGTTAAGATCAACTTCCTGAAACTCTATGGACATTGACAATGGTGACACTGGAAATACAGAAAAAGCATTCTCTTTCAATGGAAAGGGATCGGCCATAGTCAACTCGGTTGAACAAATGGTAAAGAGAAAAGCTAAGTCTGTAATAGTCCTGTGTACCATTATCAAAGGGTCCATATGTTTATATTGCCAAAGAAAGGGTCATTAGTTGCGAAGCTGCCTAATTTACCTAAGGATGTTAAAGTCAATAAGATTGACTCTACTTCAGGTAAAAGTCCACAAATCTAACTCTGTTAAGTTTCTATTCTGAGATTCCTGATACATGTTGTGACTGGGTCACATGGTAATGTTTTAAGAATCAAAGAAAAGTAAAGGAACTTAAAGAAAGAATATGCTGAATCTGATCGCATAGATGGATTTCTATCGCGTAGTTTGAAAAATCGGATTCTTGAGCTACTTCTTAGGAGTTATGAGATATTGTTTAGGAATAGATAACAACAAGTTTTCATATGGATTGTAAGGATAAGTTTTTCCGCATAGATAAAAGAAAATTTTTGATTTTATTTATTTTAAAATATCCTTACAATGGCATTTGAGGAAAAATTGTTGCTTATATGATTCCATGAATAGCAAGAGTGGAAGTATGAAATTGATTCCTTCATTTGTGGTAATGTCTAAATTTACCAAATAAGGAAAGATTCTCATCACCCAAGTCTCAATTGGACCGGGACTTGGAATCATGCAAGTTGTATAGCATGATGAATGAGAACTTTCAAGTATTGGAAAAATTAAGACTAATTACTTGTTCACATGGATGTGTGAGTCAAGTAATGGACTAAGGGATCGAGTACATAGTCATGTGCACTGATTAAGTCCACCACAAAAGATATAAGGCTATTCGTCATAGTTTACTAAAGCTCAGTAAATATGATTATACTTACAAGCTTAAGTGTAACTCTGAGACATTGGAAAAGGTTCCAATGTAAGGCAGAGCGAATAAGAAGAATCAAATTAGGCAGAAGGATAAAAGTTTCTCAAATCTGAAAAGATGGGAGAGTACTTTAGTATCAGTTTTGTGATCATCTTAATGATTAAGAAACCATATCAAAATTAGTTCTCTAAGGAAGTCTTAGTTCATTCTTATGACTAAGAAGAAGGGATCTTGAATTGTTGAAATGGTTAAATCAAGAAGATGAGTCATACTTCGTTTCAATACAAGTCTTAGAGTCATACTCCAAGATTGTAATATGAGTGACATGTCTTAAATAAGGTTTAAAACACTTGACAAATGTAAGAGTAAAAGTTTTCTACTCTTGTACATTTGAAATTGGTAAGTTGTGATGTTTTGGATAAAACAAAGACCAACTTCGGCCAATTGTGTGAAGTGTTTGTCTTGATTAGAATCCACACTATCTCTTGGATGTTTGACAAGGAAGTCTTATAGGTCAAGAGGACAGTGGGAGTCTTAAAGGTCTTGAAATTCTCAAGAACTAATCAAGAATGAAACGTGAAGTTCTTCACTAGCACACGACTTGAGGTTTATAACCTATCGTGTTGACATATTCTGTGCCCATTCTAGTCAAAGTTGGCTTTACATATGAGTTCTTAGAGTTCTCAATGTGTTGCACAACAATTTGGAAGCAATGGTAGGCCCTTGAGCTGCCAGGTGGCAAGAAATTAAGATTGAGTTCAGTCCATATGAGTTTGGATTTGTCATTATCCTTGTCTTGTGACTATGGTTATGACAATTCACATGGATAAGAACACATACACCATTAAATCTAAGTGTCATAAGGTTTCTCTCCGATTCATGAAAATGATGGTGAGGAAACACTTTGACTAAGTAGATTTTAGTTAGATAGCAATTGTGATATTTGCATTCTCAAAGTCGTTAGTGGAGCGTGTGTGGTTTACCGGCACACTAACTTGGACTTGTGAGAAATGGAAAAGGTCAAAACGATCAAGACTATGATTACGGCATCCCTTTTCATAGTTCTTAAAATTGTTTTGACACACCCATGAGCTATCTAAGGGAAGGTGTATGTTTTTGATAAAGTCTTATCAAAACAATCTAGTATCAGAAATCTGAACTTTGGTAAGAAAGTCAATAAAGTATTGATTTCTAGAAGTCGAGCTTTCTGAGTACATGTCAAAGCAAGTGGGAGCATAAGTTTTATGCTAATAATCATCATGTTAGTGGGAGCATGATAATTACGATAAGTATTGCAAGCTAGCAATGTTAATTATAGAAAACAAAAAGGTTTCAACTAGGAAAAAGTTGTTTTGCTATAATTAAGGGAGAGGAAATTATACTTCATCTCAAATCTGTAAGCTTAGATCATGAGGTTTTAATCATTTAGTCAAGGATATATATGAATTTCATGTTGGAATGGCTCAACATAAGGAAATTCTGTATATGGGTCCATTATTTGCGTTCTTAAATTCGATTATGATTACGGCATCCCTTTTCATAATCTGAATTATGAGAACTTGGCAAATAGAAATGGAAATGTTATAGCAAAAGACTGGTTTAGTCTTTATGTGAGACATCATGAATCGTGTCCCATATGCTTCAGATATAGAATCGATTACATGTGCTATATTCATCTCTGGGGCATTAAGAATGGAAAAGGTTTAGAACTGGATATGACTAAAAGGATTAAACAATTGTCGAGGACAATCTAAGGTTTACCAAAGATTGGTTACTCAAGGACAGTTGGAAGTATAGTGATAATTCTGGAAGGACCATATTGACATAATCTGTAAGGAGGCAACTCTTGTTCAGAAGTGAGAATCGAAATGGAATCTGGAAATGTTTCAAAGTTAGAATTTTCAATCTGTGTAAGATTAAGGAATCTTAATGCAAGAAGGATGGTTCCAAGGAGTTGATCTCCTTTGGAATGCTCTGTAATGATTGTTGTTAAGTCTTTTTTGACTTTGTGCATAATCATTACAAGAGGATCGATGCATATAAGTTTAGAATCTAACAGATTTCAGTAAATGACATGAATTTGGAATTCTTGCATTTGCAGTAAGGATTTGGGAGTGTGAAAAGAGAATCATTGAAGTTATGTTCAATTGATCTAGTTCACAAGGTAAAGATCATAGACAAACATAGTATGCATACTTGGTGTATGGCATGACTATTGTTTAGAAAACATAGTGTGCATGCTTGGAGCATGGGACAACTATTGTTTCAAATTCAAGAATAATGTTGATAGCTGAAACAATATACAATGAATAATGTGTAATCATATGGTGATAAATAAAAGGAGTTTTATTTATATTCATAAGTTCTGAGACCATATTAGATTCAATTATTATTGTGTTTCACTTTGCATGTTTTGACTTCCCGAATAAACTAGGTTATTCTTCCGGAATGACTAAGTTATTCAAACCATCCACAGTCGGTCATATGTTGGAAGTAGATATGAATTAAGACTGTCATGGGTTGGCTTGTAGAGGTCTAAGATGTTGGACAAAGGGCTACAACACTCATGAGTGCTCATAAGTTCTGAGTATTGGATTCAACTCGCGCTCATTGGAATCACTTCATGGATTTTATCACGAGTGATCATGAGACGATAATATCTTATATTCTTCAAACCTAGAGATATGAGTTGTTACTATGAGTTGGTTGTACATTGATTGCACAAAACTGCATTTGGTAACTCGGTGCTATAAAACGTGCCTTTGTGTATGATTCAACAAGTAGTAGAACAAGCCATATGAGTCGAAGTTTATCCATTCCTTTTACCTTCGGGATGAAAGCGATATCTGTGGGCCCCTCGATGATTTGATGATGACAAATGGAAGTGCTCGGCCGGGCCAGGACTGATTTGATTTGTTCAATTAGTCAGTCGTCATAAATCGGAAATCGGGAAACAACTAACGGACAGAGAGAATGATTATAATCCATGTCTCAGTCCATATGATATCTAGAATGGAGGAATATATGATCCCTTATCTAATGGACAAGTCATTGACAAAGATCAGAGTTCATCTACAAGGTCAGAGTTCGACAGAAGCTTTTGAGAGCTACGATTGCCAGTTGGTTCCTGAAGTCATACGCAATAATAGTTTTAGACTTATCCAAGTGGGAGACTGTTGGATTAATGTCTAAGTCCATAACTATAATTGGTAAGACTTGACCCGACCCGGCATGGTCCATTTGGGTTTCATGGCATCATGCACTTGGAGAGACTATAATGAGAGAAATAAGACACTTACGGTTATTAATATATTATAAGTTCTAGTATATTAATAATAAGAATAATGAGATTATTTAATTAGTATTGATCAAGAATTAATCTAGAATTAATTAAGTGATCAAAAGAAGACTAATTAAATATATGGGTTGATTGTGTAAATCATTCATTCTTATATATGTGGGCTTGTGATCCAAGATTCCTTATGTTGGACTAAGTCCATGGGGTGACCCATGGATACTCCATGGAGGTTAAAATCCATGGAGCATAAGGAATGGGTAAAGTCATGAGTTACATGGTGTAACCCTAATAGCCACCATATAAAAGAAACCCATGGCTCAAGAAATCGTGACGATGACTAACACTATGTGTATGTATGAGGGCTACACGATTTCATGAAGTGTTCTAATTTCTCTCTAAGTTATTCCAAGTGCTTATGGTGTTGTGTGAACCATTTGAGGTGTCACACTTGGGGCACTAAGCACTCAAGCTTCATGAAGACAAGAACTATCAAAGAGGTATGTATTCTATCTTGTTATATCCATTATTTTGTATGCTAGATTAGGATAATACCTTGGATGTTCATATTTGCATGTATAATAAAGAAAACATAGATCCAAGGTATTTAGGGTTACATGTACACTTTGGAGTGTTAGAATGCTCATAACCCAACAGTTTCGTGATGAGTACGTTCCTCGGGTGGAATGGGATCGGTTGGCACAGGAGGTTTTGACCCTCAAGCAGGGTACAGAGTCCGTTACGGTTATCACCAGGATGTTTCATGAGAGGGCGATGTTCTGCCCTGAGCACGTGTCATCAAACCAGGCATGTATGAGCCATTATTTGAGTATTTTGCGGAGGGATATTCGGGAGTTCGTGGCGAACTCCTCGTACAGGACATTTCCCAAGCTTCAAGAAAATGCACGGAAGAGGGAGATCGAGCTAGAGACTCAGGCGAGGGAGGAGGCGGAGTCTCAGGGGAGGGATCGGCGACCAACACAGTCTCAAACGGCAACCAAGCGGGCCAAGCCCGCTGATCCCAGAGCAGGGAGCCAGATGGGCCGCACTTGTGGGAAGTGCGGCAAGGGTCATGATGGAGTATGTAGAGCTGGATCTTGCTACAAGTGTGGCAAGGAGCGGCATATGGCCAAGGACTGCCCCAAGGGGTTTGCAGTGTGTTTCCACTGCAATTAGACCGGACACCGGAAGGTAGAGTGTCCGCAGTTGCGTGGATCAGCTTAGGGAGCAACTCAGGGATCTGCCCCTGCCGCCATCAGAGCTACCGAGAGTCGGCCAGTGAAGGTCGAGTCGCTGAGGGCACGAGGGAGAGGCTTCCAGTTGACCGCGGAGGAGGTCCGCGCAGCACCCGATGTCATGGCTGGTATGTATTCTTTCATGTAATTATTTAATGTTTTAAGATTTTATGCTTATATTATGATATGCGTAGGTACTTTTATTGTGAATTCTGTACCTGCTTTGGTGTTATTTGACTCGGGTGCGAGTCGATCTTTTGTATTGTTGGCTTTCAGTCGGCCCATCAACATTAGTCGAGAGGCATTGAATCAACCTCTGAGAGTTTCCATCACCGACGAGAGAGCAGTATATGCCATGGAGGTGATTCGAGGATGTGTACTCGAGATTTTCGGTGTAGAGTTTCCTATTGATTTGGTCCCGATTGCGATGGGGGACGTCTGTGTCATCGTAGGCATGGATTCGTTGAGCAGATTTGGAGCAGTTATTGACTGTGAGCGATAGCTGGTGACTATACGAGACCCTAGTGGGGGAGTTCTTATGGTGTACGGAGAGGGTACACGTTCTGTGTCAGCGTTTTGCTCGGCCGCTAGAGCGAGGCAGTGTCTACAGCAGGGCTGTAAGGGATTTGTGGCGTACGTAATGGATACGCGGGTTGATTCAGAGAGGTCGAGGTCATTTGAGGAGGTTCCGATAGTGCGTGAGTTCCCGGATGTATTTCCAGAGGAGTTGTCGGGTGTGCCTCCCGTGAGGCAAGTAGAGTTCAGTATCGATTTGGTTCCTGGGGCCGTGCCTATCGCCAAGGTGCCTTACCGCCATGCACCTGCAGAGATGCAAGAGTTATCCTTGCAGCTTCAGGAGCTTCTGGGAAAGGGATTTATTCGGCCGATCAGCTCGCCGTGGGGAGCGCCTATCATTTTTGTCAAGCAGAAGGATGGTTCACACCGGATGTGCATTGATTACCGGGAGTTGAACAAGCTGACGCTCAAGAACCGTTACCCGTTGCCGAGGATCAACGATTTGTTCGATCAGTTACAGGGAGCATCTTGGTTCTCCAAGATCGATTTGAGGTTTGGATATCATAAGGTAAGGGTGCGACATGAGGACATCCAGAAGATAGTGTTCAAGACGCGTTATGGGCATTACGAGTTTGTGGTGATGCCTTTCGGGCTCACCAATGCCCCAGCAGTATTCATGGATCTCATGAATCGAGTGTGCAGGCCGATGTTGGACCGGTCGGTGATCATATTCATCGACGACATTTTGGTATATTCGAGATCTAGAGAGCAACATGAGGAGCATTTGAGAGAGATCCTCGGAGTTCTGAGATCGGAGAGGCTTTACACCAAATTCTCCAAGTGTGGTTTCTGGTTGCGAGAGGTCCAGTTCCTAGTGCATCTCATTAACCAGAAAGGGATATTGGTCGACCCGGCCAAAGTTGAGGCAATGATGAGTTGGGAGGTACCGAAATCTCCTTCTGAAATCAGGAGTTTTCTAGGGTTGGCCGGTTATTATCGGAGGTTCATCAGGGATTTCTCCAAGATTGTTATTCCTCTCACCAGATTGACCCGGAAGGGTGTGCTGTTCAGCTGGGGCCCAAGAAGTAAGCCTCATTTGAGACTCTTCGTCAGAGATTATGTGAAGCCCGGTGTTAGCCCTCCCGAAGGGAATGGAGGACTTTGTGGTATACTGTGATGCGTCGATCTTGGGGTTGGGATCGGTGCTGATGCAGAGAGGGCATGTGATAGCATACGCATTGAGGCAGCTGAAGCCTCATGAGACGAGGTATCCCACCCATGATCTAGAGTTAGGGGCAGTGGTGTTCGCCCTCAAAATTTGGCATCACTATTTTTACGGGGTTCGGTTTACGATATACACGGACCATCAGAGCCTGAAGTATTTGATGGATCAGCCTAACCTAAATATGCGGCAAAGGAGATTGTTGGATGTGGTCAAGGATTATGATTGTGAAATCCTGTACCATCCGGGCAAGGCTAATGTCGTAGCCGATGCAATGAGTCGCAGGGTGGAGAGCGCCCCATTGCGAGATGTATGTTTGCGATTGACCGTGATGGCTCCGGTGTTGGATACCATTCATGGAGCACAAGTTGAAGCTATGAGGTCGGAGAACCAGAAGAGAGAGCGGGTTGTTGGGGTGGTATCGGAGTTCGTTACCGATGGTCGGGGGCTTATGACATTTCAGGGGCGTATATGGGTGCCATTTGTGGGAGGGACGCGTACCGTTTTGATGGAAGAGGCTCATCGGTCGAAATTCTCGATCCATCCTATGGCTACTAAGATGTATTTAGACATGAGGAGAGAATATTGGTGGCCCTGTATGAAGAGGGATGTTGCGTGGTTTTTTGAGAGGTGCTTAACCTGCCGTAGGGTTAAGGCCGAGCACCAGAGACCGCATGGTAAGTTGCAGACATTGGAGGTTCCCGAATGGAAGTGGGAATAGATCACCATGGATTTTATCACCAAGTTGCCGAGGACTGCTAGGGGTGTCGATGCAATTTACCGCATACCACCTGCAGACTGACAGACAGTGTGAGCGGATGATTCAGACACTCGAGGACATGCTTCGAGCATGTGTGCTAGATTTCGGCGGAAGTTGGGATACGTATTTGCCCTTAGCGGAGTTTTCCTACAACAACAGCCATCATTCGAGCATTGTTATGCCGCCCTTTGAGCTGTTGTATAGGAGAAGGTTTCGGACCCCCATTTGCTGGCCAGAAGTAGAGCAACGTGTGATGGGAAGTACAGAGATTGTGCTGCAGACAACAGAGCAGATGCAGCGGGTTAGACAGAGATTGTTGACCGCTCAGAGCCGCCAAAAGAGTTATGCGGATAGACGACGATCTGAGCTTGAGTTCCAGGTTGGTGACTATGTTCTCCTGAAGGTATCTCCTTGGAAAGGAGTGATTCGCTTCAGGATGAGCGGCAAGCTAGGGGCCCGGTATATCGGGACGTTCAGAGTAATCGCGAGGGTGGGCAAGGTAGTGTATCGCTTGGAGCTACTTGCGGAATTGGAGCGGATTCATAATACCTTCCATGTGTGTCAGTTGAGGAAGTGTATAGGCGACGAGTCGGTAGTAGTGCCATTAGAGGACATTCAGGTGGATGCGAGCCTGAACTACGCGGAGACACCAGTTGCGATTGTGGATCGGAAGATCAAGGTTCTGAGGAACAAGGAGGTTCCTCTGGTTCAGGTCCAGTGGCAACATCGGAAAGGGTCGGAGCTTACTTGGGAACCGGAGCGTGAGATGTTGGTGCAACATCCGGAGCTATTTAAGGAATGAGACTTCGAGGGTGAAGTCGGATTCAAGTGGGGGAGAATTGTAACATCCGGAAATTTCAGGTATTATATTTATTCTTTTTATTTTGAGTTTTGAGGAAGAACTTCGAGAGTTGGTGCGTAGGCTCGCCGAGTAGAGACGCGATTTCTCATCCAGATTAATGACCGGACTCGACGAGTCGCAATGGTGGACTCGGCGAGTCAACGCTGTTTAATGAAACCATAATTTCTCGAGTTTGGGGCCTATTTAAAGGGCCTTATGGCCGTCATTTGTGCTCACCAGCCCCCAGAGAAAAACCCTAGTGCACTTGAGCGTTTGGAGTGAGAGAAGGAGCCATTATCAACCTTGGAGGTGTTGTCTAGCAAGGGAAAGGAAGCTTTAGGCAAGAGGAAGCAAGAGGAACAACTTCCTGAAGATTTGAGGTCCAGAACATCACATTTGGGGTACCATTTTCGAACCCTTTTCTGTTGAGGTGATGTTCATGTTGATTTAGGGTTTATTAAGCCCTTTTGTGGTTAGATGTAGTGCCCATTTGGTCCCTTAAGCGAGTTAGGTTCTGGATATGGACCCTTGGAGGTCCAGAGTGTCCCTTTGTCCAAGCTTTTTATGAATCCATGGAGGTTTTGGTTTGGGATCTTTGTGTTTGTGGTCAAAACACCATTTATGAGTCATTAGGTGTGATATGAGCACTAAGACATGAACTTTACGTGATAAATAAGATTGGGAGGACTGGATCTATGAGTTATTGGAACAAATCTGACCGTAGAAGGTCGTTTGGGGTTGTGCATGGAATGCACTCGCCGAGTGCATTGGCAGACTCGACGAGTTAGTGCGGGTTGTTCATAGATTTCGAACTAGGGGTTGAGTAACCGAGTTGGGTGAGTGACTCGGTGAGTCGGAAGGGACTCAGAGGAAATGGGGTCCTCGTAGGGACTCGGCGAGTCCACGCCAGACTCGGCGAGTTGGGGTTGACCATTGACCATTGACCAGAGTTGACCGGTGTTGACTTGATAGAGTTAGTCAACCTTAATTAGGAAGTGTTAATTAGAGATGTATTGTGTTATAGGAGGACTATAGCTCGGGAGATCAAGCACTAGTGATTTCAGGGATTTACGAGTTATCGGGATACGCGAGGTGAGTCTTCTCACTATGTGATACAGTGCTTTATATATATTGTTTGTGATACAGTGCTTTATATATATTGTTTGTGGTACTGCATTCTTCTATGTGATTTATGTTATGCATGCTTGCAGAGTCAGAACCTGAGGGTTCATAGAGTTTGGGTGCACGGACCCACAGAGTTATAGCCTCGAGTGGCTAATATGTGATAGATGTGATATTTTGGGGAACTCGCTAAGCTTTGTGCTTAACGTGTTTTGTGTTATGTGTTTCAGGTACTAGTGAGGATCGCGGGAAGGCACCGGCTTGATCCGTACCCACAAGAGATTTTTATGATACAAGATCTTGGGATATTGTTATATGTTATACATTGAGCTTCAAACAATGATGTTTTTATGATTTAGAAACAAGAACAGGAAATAAGGCGAGCTATCGGTCCTAAGTCCTTCAAGTCTTACTTATATAAATATATTAGTGTATATATATATATATATATATATATATATATATATATATATATATTTATAAAGGAATGTAGTAGAAACATAGTTTTGAAAGTAGTTTAACAACAATTTAACCTTAAAAACGCATTTGATAATTAGTTAAAACAGTATTATTGATAAGTATCTAAAAGTGTAGAGAAACCTCCTTTTGATGATAAATTGTAAATCACATATGATTAGATAATAAAACATTTAGTATTGTACTTGTATCCCCCCCCCCCCCCCCCCAAAAAAAAAAAATGTAAAAATATGTAGAAAGGTTCATTA
Organism: Lactuca saligna; assembly: GCF_052625555.1. NCBI lineage: Eukaryota > Viridiplantae > Streptophyta > Magnoliopsida > Asterales > Asteraceae > Lactuca > Lactuca saligna. The sequence continues at coordinate 227,857,903 of NC_136420.1, read as the reverse complement.
AGGGGTATGAACTCACCGGACTAGAAATGTGTCGACTAGGATGTTTAAACGTTGGATCGAGGCTTGAAAACATGCGAGGTTCCTATGTAATATTAAATGCTACATAATTGTATCTAATTAGATTTAAATCACTAATTAATAGAGGATATACACTTCTAGTCGCGAAAACACTTCAATTCAAGTGTTTGGAGGGACTCGGGTGACATTTATGGGCATGTATGGCTTGGCGAAGGAGTTTACTCTTCAAGAGTAAACTCTTAGAAGAGTTTTCGGCCCTAAAAACCATATCCCCATGAGTTTACAGCCGTAAACTCATGGATGGTGCTCTTAAGTGCTAAATGGCCTTTTATCAATTGGGGGATGATGCTAGGTTTTGTTCTAGGGCATTAGAAAGGGACTAAATCAAACATATGGACCATTTGATGAGTTTACGGAAGTAAACTATGAGTTTACAGCCATAAACTCTCACCCACTCATTCCTTATGTGTTTTGAAGGTCATAGGTTAATCACAAGTGATTCTACTCGTTTTTACAAACCAAGGAGTGAATTTAGGGCACCGTTTAACCCCTTTATATGAGTTTACGGCCCAGGAACCCATTCATGAGGGGTTTATGGTCGTGAACTCCTTATGGAGTTGTTTTTTATCAATTTTAAGTTCCCTAACTTATTTGTGGTAGATTTTAGAATTTAATCCAAGGCTATTGGTGTGTTTAAGTGGCTTTTAAACACTCAAATATGAGTTTACTCCCCATGAAGTTGAGTTTACAGCCCAAGCATTTTCTTGGGCAGTAAACTCATGTTTACTCCCCAAAAACTCATTTCAAGGTGTTCTAAGTCCAGTACATTAAGTCATATAGCCATATCTAAGCTCCAAAGGTCGATTGGAAGGGTTTAAAGGCTCAAAAACCCCTTTTATATGTGTTCACGTCCCAAGAGTGTTCCAGGGCCGTAAACACATGTTTATGGTCCTAAAACATGATTTGAACACAAAAATGAAGGCTAAGGATGTTACACTAGAAGCTAGGATAGTTACCGTGGTGATTTGATGCTTGAAAGGAGTGATTTTTGGACCTAGATCATGGATTGAGGAGAGAGGTTAGAGAGAGAGTGAAAAGGTGTTCAAATGAGGCTTAAACCACTTTAAATATGGTTTGGATTTGACACACGGTGGAATTCTAACCGATATTGATGTTAACCGAGGCTTTTGGTCGGACCGGATTTAGTTATCGTCACCCGATATGGTCAAAACTAAAATTTTTCTAGTTACTAGTTTGAGATGTTTTCTTGTGTTTCTAACATGTTTGGATACTTACAAAGTCAAAATAAAAGTCTCAATTTTATTGACCTAATCCAAAAACAAAAATGGAATAATTTGCTTACGACGAGTTTTAAGGACGGAACGGGTTGTGGCGATGGAACAACTTCGGGTTGTCACAAAACATTTCCCAGAAGTAAAGGTAAGTAAAATAGATCCTAGTCCCTTGATTAGTTCAGTTGCAACATTTCCCATCTTAACAACAGATCCATCATCAATTGCTTTGAAGTCCTTGAACCAATATAGATCTTAGCAAACATGACTTCTTGCTCCCGAATCAACACGCCATGCAACATTATCATGTTGCACATAAAATGATTTAGAAATCACAGAAATATAATTTTGAATATATTTAGAATTCTGCATGAAAAATAAAATCTGACCTTGTTGCTTTTTTGGATCCTTGGATTCACTTGGTCCAACACCATCCTTGTTCAATTTACGAAAATGACAATCTTTTTTGATGTGACCCGGTTTGTTACAATCCAACACACCACTTTATCCTTCTTGTTGGAAGACTTGTCATCCTTTCCTTTAAACTTCCTTTTTTCCATTAGACTTCTTTTGATTTTTTGATCCTTTTCCATCCACCATGTTCATAGAAGAGGAACCAACTTGTTTTTTTCCTTTGGGGTAATTATCAAGCTCTTGAGTCCTTAAGGACACTTCAATCTGTAAATGACTTCCAAGTTGAGTCAAAGTTAATTCCTCTTTGTTATGCTTCAGATTGTGTTTCAAATCCTTCTAGGAAGGGGGCAGTTTGTCAATGATCACAGCCACATAAATGGCTTCATCCATTTTCAGATTGTGTGGGCAAACTGTCCCAGAATCCTTAACATTTCATGGAATTGTTCCATAACAGGCCTAGATTCAACCATATTGTAACCCATCAAGTTACTGACAAGAAACTTCTAGCTAGAAGCATCTTCAGCCATGTACTTGGATTCAAGAGAATCCTAAAGTTCTTTTGCAGCTTTACAATTTTGATAGATATCAAAAAGAGAGTCAGTCATATCATTGAGAATATGACCATGCCATATGTAATAATCATTTTCCTACTTTGATCTTCTTCTTATTGCCTCCAAAGGTTCAGCTTCAATAGATTCTAGTAAGAATGGCGTGGGTGCACTCAGAACATACACCACTTTCAGAGTGGTAAGGAGGCACTTGAACTTCTTTTGCCATCTATGAAAATCTCGCCCTTCAAACTTGTTCAGTTTGTCAAAATTACTTCTCATTTCCTTCACAGAATCACCACTCTCCATGATCACATAAATACTTTAATCTTTGTAAGAAATTAGGGTATAGAAAGGCTTAGAAATTCTGAGAATTGTGGATTCACTTTAAGATTTAAGTATTTGGGTGGTACACCTAATGTTTAATCAGATAAGACTCATAATTTAGAGTAAGAACATACAATATGGTTGTTATGAAATTTGTGAATGTTGTTGTACCAGGAAAATGATGACCAAAAAGATTAAGTAGTCCGTTTGTTTGAAAACTGTCAAGGAAGTTTTCTTTTTCCAAAAAAGTACACCGACTGTCAAACCCAATAACAGTCACTAAAACAGATCATTAATAATGGTCAAGGTGAATTCAAAAACTGGGTTCATTTACAAAAAAATCAAATTTCTAAGGTGATCTACACCTTGGACCCCGCAAGGCTGCCGACCCTTGGACCCCGCTCTCAGGGGCGCTGCCTTCGGACCCCCGTTCATTTAGGGGCTTCAACCCTAAATGACAGTATACTTTGAATCTTGAATACACTTAAAGAAGTGTGCACTCTGCACCTTCCTTACTTGTTTAATATTCATCAAGATTGAATTTTGGTCAACAAGTCAATCCATTACACTTAAATGCACATTGGTGATACAAAATCACCAACATTTTATGTGATCCAAAAGATGAATCATGACTTGTCAAACGAAACTTTATCTCATTTTCAAAACCAATATATTGGTCACTATATAACTTTTTTGTTACTACTATCGCAAAGAAAAAGGTGTATGTAACAAGATATAATGAGATTTCCATAAAATGAAAGAATAGCTTGCAAGTAAAGGAAAATTATATACACGAGCTTAATGTTAATACAAATATATGATAAATTGATTATCACTTTCATGGTACATATGTCCCATTTCATTATAGGGATTTCATTCAATTCACAACAAGGATTGAAATCAAAGAGAAATTAAAGTTAGGAATGATGAAGATCTCAACATAAAATAAATTGGTCCACCTTCATTATTTTTAAATAGTGGTTATTGTTTAAGTCCTAATGATACTCTTTATCTAATCAAGTATAATTTATCACTTACTAGATACTCATCATTTGTATCGAAGTTAGCAAATTTTGGCTACGTTTTTACATTTGTATACAATGATGTAATTATTACTTTCAACTCTCACAACCATTTATGGAATTTTTAACATCTTTTAATATTGACAAGAACTTAAGTAAATAGATTGAGAAGTAAATATGTTTTGTCGAATTGATACTTGAGCCACATACTACAATATAGAATGATGTATCTTATAAAAGAGGAAGTTCAAGATGAAGTTATACTGTAACTTGACTTCGTAAGATTCAATAAAAAAGTTTTTATAGAAGGGAATAAAGATGAATTTAGAAGAAGTTTAGCATTTGATATTGACATCGATAAACCTTATCTACGGGACATAAATGGTCATAAATCATATGTATGTCTTTTTACTCTTATTCATACTTGTTGCATGAAAATGTTTGGATCTCCTAAAATTTTTAAAACCTTTCAGAAAAGACTTGAAATTTACTTTATCCGAAAATAGAAATAATGAGATCATACATGTGTGTTGTATATTAGGATAAACGTATGAACATTGGTCAATCACCTTGATATTTGAATTTGGCAAATATCATGCGATAATTGACCAACACACCATGCTTTATACTCTTCCACAAAACAATATTATCATGAGGAAAAATATAATGTTGATGGACATGGTGCAAAGTATGTTTGCATAAACTAAATTACCATAAATTTTGTGGACCGAGGCATCAAAAATGATAATGCACATCTTAAATAGGGTTCCTTCAAACTCTATTCCTAAAACTTCCTTTTGAAATTTGAACAAGAAGGAAATCATGACTAAGGTATCTAAAGGTGCGGGGTTGTCCGGTCAGAGAAAACCTCTACAATCTTGAATTGCAAAACTCAACATAAAACCACAAGTTATTTTTTCATCAGGTGGAAGCTTTGAATGTTACTAATTTTATGTTTTTTCTTATAGTACCAAAATTATACAAGAAAAGCATACTGAGATTGTCAAAATTAGTAGGAGTGGTTTATTAAGAGATTTTTACCTCTAGGAATATCAGTAAGAGGCACATATACCTCAAGTGCAGATTATAATTAATGCTTTATTAGAAGATTCAAGTAAATAGATTTTGTCTCATTAAAAGAATATTCAAATGAAACACCACAAAGTGAACCCACTTAAGAGATTGATAATGAAGCCCTTTAAACTCAAAAACCTATAAGACATTTTCTATGAGGTAGGAGACAACCCAAAAAATTTTATTATTACATAACCTGAAAAAATGAAGCTGATCTTAACATAGGGAAAGAACATAACACGATTATGTGTAGTGACAACATAACTTGTGATCAATTAATTAAGTTGAATAACGCTTTGATTTATGAACTCAATTCCTTGGAAAAGAGTCATGGTTAGCAACTTGTTGAATTTCCAAAGGGTTGCATTCTCATTGGAGGCAATTAGGTCTTTATGACTAAGATGGATCTAAATGAAAACATCGAAAGATATAAATCCCAATTGGCTGCTAAAGAGTACACACAAAAAGAAGTTAATTATTACCAATTTCTCGGTATGACTCCTTTAGGATCCTAGTGGCCCTTATAGCTTATTTTGATTTAGATTTACATTAGTTAGACGTCAATTAGTTTTTATTAACAAGGAATTATAGCAATATGTTTACATAATGCAACCTAAAGGTTTTATTTCTTAAGTTCATGAATATCCTATGTATTAAATCAAGGAATCTTTATATATATATATATATATATATATATATATATATATATATATATATATATATATATATATATATATATATATATATATATATATATATATATATATATGCTAAAACAAGCTTCATGTGAATGGTACTTAAAGTTAGATGAAGTCATAAAGAGGAAATGGATCATTAAGAATTAGGTAGATCAAATTTCATACCTCAAGATAAGTACGAGGAAATTTATCATGTTAATTTTGTATATAGATGAAATTATATTAATGAGTAACTAAATTCATATGTTGTGTTAATAAAAACACCTGTCATCATATAACCTTGATATGAAAGAGCTCTCATACTAAAAGGACTTTAGGATTTTCCCAAAAGGGATATATCGATTATGTAGTGAATGTAAATAACATGAAACAGTTATTCCCTTCAATTGTTTCCATGGTTATGAAGGCATTTTTGGTTATTTCAATGACTAAAAATAGAGGTAGAATTAGATCAAATGAAGTTAATATATACTTCAGTAGTTGGAAGCTTTACATGTGTCTAAGTTTATACATATCCTGAAATGGCTTATTTTACTAGCATGATGATACGATACCAATCAAATCATAGTCTAGATTACTAAAAAGCTGTCAAGAAATGTTTATGATGAGACTAATAATGATGAACTTGTTTAGAAAAGGAAGTACTAACTTATAAGTGATATTATTTTCACCATATATAAAATCCGATGACTATATCAACTATGCTGGCAAATTTTGTTTTTATAAATAAAGAAACTTGTCATGGAATGTTGCTGACAAATTAAATCACATGACTCATGATTATAAATTATATTTGAATTCTAATAAAAGAAAAATTATTGCTCTAAACTTACCTCTATAATTTTGTCCACTAGCCACAAGTATAGTGGAATGAGTATTAACCTCGATACAAAGTGCATGTTCGCTTAAGATCTGGTGTGCGAAATACTATTTGTATCAAACACATTAACACTAATAATATGCTAGCAATGTGATCTGGAAAGGTCTATGACATAATTATTAGATAATGTCATTGGTATGGGTTTAATGATAGACTTAAGATTATGTAATTCAAGCATAGAGCTTTATTGAAATTTTAATTTTAATTTTTACAAGTACTCGATTACTAGTCCTCCATAATATGCAATTTGTCTATATCAATAACTTGTGCACAATTACTTTCTATGTAGACATATATAACTCTTGACTACTTAACCCTATAGTCATGTGGCTTAAATTAATCGTAAGTTTCATATGAAGTACTAGAATATGATCGGTGGGGGGTCTCATGTCTAAATGGATGCGTCAGGATATACTTTTTTGATTTTGATATTAATATGAAACATTACTAATTATCTTGGCCAAATAGTTAAACATGTAAATGAGTAGTCACTACGTCAAGTGGGATAATGTTGGAAAGTAACACAATAATGTGGCCTTAGGAGTATTTTGTAATGATTAGTACATGTTAGGTACATGGAAATTATGTACCATAATATTTTTCATAATGACATGTTAGGTCTCTAAGATTAATTATACGTGGTATGATGGATATGAAAGTTATCCATAACTTGAGAGGCCAGTTTTTTGTGGTTCTAAAACTTTCACAAATGGTGTAATTGATCAATTAAGCACACATTAAAAGAAGGTTTTACGTTTCATAGAAATATAATCAGTTCTTCTCTTCAGGTTCCCTTAATCCTTCCTATGTATCACCATTATATGTATGCAGTTCCATCCATCAGAATAAATATCTTAGATTCCATTATGTTAAGTGGAAAAATCATAATATAGAGTTAGTCATCTTTAATATCATGAAGATATCATCTTCTCCAAGTAACTTTTTTTCAGTTCACTTATTAGGGTTCTTGTTATTTATGAACAAATTGATCTTGGATTATGCCTTTAATTTAAAATGCCCATGACACTAAAGTAATGAAAGATACTACCATTAATGACCCACACCTAGCCATACTCTCATATCATGATCCCCTGGCTAAGAATATAAGGAAAGCAAGTCGTGTCTCAATCTATATGATACTAGAGTTGATGATTGGTAACCCCAATGATCCAAAGGCATGATCAACACACAGTTCACACTTATACCATGGTCCCATGGATAATGTGAACATAAAAAAAGAAAGTTATGTGTCGTTCCATGACACTGGAGTGATCACTGATATCGTTAATGGTCCATATCCATGACCCACCTACAGTTCGCACTAATACCATGCTCCCATGGATGAGAGCGTAAGAAAATAAACTCGTGTCTCATTTGATGACATTAGAGTGATGAATAGTACCCCCAATGATCCATATAAATGAATCACACAAAGACCTACTCCCATACAACTGTATGTGAGCTAATAAATTTAGAAAAGTAAGCCATGTCTCTGCCCATGACTATAATGTGGTGGCTGATACCCTCAATGACCCACACACATCCCCATACCTATATCATGGTCCCCATGGTGACAGATGTAACGACCATAAATTTTCAATCAAATTTTAACTTTTCAAAAACATCCCAATTACTCAGATCATGTAACATATCATCATTCTAACCAGGATACCGACCTAACCGGTCACTAGCATAGCATCACCCTACATATCAGGATACCGATCTTAACCGGGTCTGTAACATATACCATCGTAGCTACCAGGATGCAAACATATCAAAGAAATAACATAACAACAAATACCCGGATCTCAATCCGATAAAGGGCCAGCCTTGGTGCCTTAGACCCCGTTGATATAGTGAGGATAACTCACCTCGCACTGCCGAAACTTTGAACTGAAGAAGTAGATTCTCGAATCACTGACTCACCGCAAATCCCGAACTAGCCAACATAGCACAAATAAACATTAGGCCAAGTACAATACTCTTCCAAGGGTAAATTGACCATTTTACCCTTAACTCAATCCGTCCTACGCTAGTTAAGCTCCCAAGTCCACCAATGGCCCAAAGTCCAAAAGTCTGAAGCAAAGCCCACTATTGGCCCAATTTACTAAATTGGGCCCACCTCATCATAAGGGACTAAACTCAAGATCCATAACAACCAATGGGCCCGCAACACTCTAGCCAAAATGTCCAGACACGACCCAATACCAGCAGCCCAAACTCTAAGGCCCAAAATGGAAAATCCAACAGGGGGAGTACGTTGGGCGTACAACATTGATTTGAAAAAGGAAATCGGGGCAATTACTCTCTACGCGGGGGCGTAACCTTGTTGCTCAACAATTTCACATAATGACTTAATGGCTTAAGCTGTTAAGCCCAAACTCCAGATCCTTAGGCAAAATATGATTAAAACTCATAAAGTCTCAAACTTTATCACTTGGGACGTCCATAAAGCTCTTAATCCAAAGTCTTAATCCATTAAGACCTACTTATCTCACACATGGAGCAACCACAACCCTTAGGACCTCATTTTTCTCACTTAAGACCTCTCCTAAGGTCTGAAAGGACAGATAATCTTGACCAATTCGAAACATGCATCAAGATGAGGACTTTTGGGACAAGAATGATGTCAAAGCTTCACAATACATAGATCTACACAATATGAATGTCAAGCAAGAAGCTTTATACTTCAAATAGGCTCCAAAGGATGATATCTTTCCAGATCTATAAGCTCCAATCGTTCCTCTCCTTCTTTGACAACTTCTCCTTTCTTCTTCTAACTTCTCTTTCGCCAAAATAAGCTTTCCAAGGCCAAACACACCCAACAATGGAGGGAATATGGATTTCTAAGGTTTCTGGGGGTAAAAGAGTGTCTATGGAGGCTTAGGAAGGAACCATTATGTTCCTTATATAGTGGTGGCCCTTAAAATTAGGGTTTGGGGTTTCTGAGAGTATGTTGGGCGTACCTCTAGTTCGTTGGGCGTACTCACCCTTGCCCCCCCTGTGTTTCTCCCTTCACTACGCTAGGCGTACATCCAACTTACGCTGGGCGTACCCACCCAAACTCAAATACACATGCATGGCTTGCATGGGACCCCTTTTCCACTTTTTCCATTAAGAGATATAATCAATTATCATCTTCAAAATGCCTCAACTCCTCTACTCTAAACCCGCTCCCAATAAACTTTCCATTCACACGAGGGTGGCGAGAAGCCCGATGCTTCTATCAACCCACACACCTGACCAAACCTTCTCGGATAAAACCCATTTCCCACAAAAGGACCAAAATTACCCTTCCTCTTAAATCTCAGGGACTCATAATTAAATACTTTAAGAACGGGGCGTTACGATTCTCCCCCACTTAAATTAGGATTCGTCCTCGAAGCATGCGGCAACTCTACTCCAGAACTACCCCCGCAATGCACCACCTAGCATTCACCGGACCAGGTTCCTCAAGACTCGACCATCGAAATCCGAAACCCAACTTTACCTTTCTTGCTGACAGGATGACACATGCTTCAGCCTCAGAGCAATTCCCACGAGTTCTCCACCGCAATCTCATAACCAAACTGAACTGGCTCTAGCATCCTCAGGTTGGGAAAACCTGTCAGATTGACGACACCTCCAAACATCCCCCAGAATAAACCACCACTACACAGACAATTCCTTGATCAGAATCAAACTGGGAGTCCAAGACTCCATACCTGCATCCCTTCCGAGCCTCTTGGCTCTACACCCACGGAATTCCTTCTGCGACCTCAGCAGACATCCAATCCGGATGTGATCCCATACCATTGCCGCAATCACGCTGCTCAATGACCATAATTGGACCACTCCAATCATAACTTTGCACTGTTGCTTTCGCTTCCGTGAATTTACACTCCCTCTCGGAGCCACATTCCTCTCTCTTTCCTTACCAAGGAAATCCACTTTGCCGCCTTGTCAATACGACAAATGCCATGGTGCTCGCCGAACGTTGCACCACTCCCTTATAGCATAACCGCTATCCATGCAACACACATGCTCTGAATCTGTTCGCAAGGACTCTCGAGTCCATGCACCATCTCCACTAATCAAGATCAATACCCAGGGCGAGACCTTGTAATGCAAACACATCGCGACATACTCATCCATTTCCTCGAACCGGTCTAACAATACCTGCAGAATCTTCAGCATGACTGGACCGCCTTACCAGGCCTTTAGCCAATCTGGACCGCTCTCCAGGGCCTTCAGTCGGCTGGACCGTCCTCCGAGCCTTCGGCCTGACTGGTACGCCTATCAACCTTCAATCTATCCGGACCGCTCAACTAGCATTCATCACTCCGAGTTATATCTCCGGGAAATCCTCCCATGCGTACTGTTCTAGCCCTCTAGGGGTTCCGAACTCTATCTCCGTCATACATACTCGATCCCGGCGTAATCCCAGGCCCTCCACAATCAAATGCCCTAGGTCTGTATCCCGCCCCGCATGCCTGCCACTTACTCATACCAGCCTATAATCTTGACTGGCAGAACCACTACTGAATCCCAAGCAGCTAAACAACCTCTCATGCCCATTGACCTTCCGGAGAATTTCCAATTCTCCCCGACTTAGGGCACTGACTATCGACCACCGATCGCTATCACCAACCTCCCAAAATAACCCTGCACAAAACCAACACTTACACGCGTGCTGATTCCCACTAGCACTAGCAACCTTCACAAAAATCAGATTTCCACATTGATCATCCCGCTCGAAAGAAACTCAATCTTCAGCTAACCACTCCTCAGACTGTAGATGCTACCCGACATTCATACCAACACCATATTTCCACTAATAACCCTCATGAATCATAACCAACGAAATCCCAAACAGTAACCCATAACCATACCAAACCCTCAAGTAACAACGTATACCATATCGAAAACCACACAATGAGACTAGCAGATAAACAATACTCCACAATAATCATAAGATAATCAAGACATCAAGAAAGAAACATACCCGCAGCTGCATCCGACACTACTCTGACCTCCTCTGCTGTAAGCTGAAAAGCACGACCCTGAGCCCTTAGGGGCTCCGCTCCACCTTGACCTCCACCCGTTATCCTCAAAGTGGCCAGTGCTGGAGCCTGCACTGACCCCGTAGCAAGCTGTGGACAGTTGACCCTCAAATTCCCAACCTAATGACAATGATAGCAGATCCTTAGATCCCGACCCGGGGCTACCTGCCGACAATCCCTCGCATAGTGCCCCTCTTTTCCGCACTTTCGGCATGCACCGATGGACCTACAAACTCCGGTGTGACCCTTCCCACACTTCCCACAAGCGTGGCTGCTCTGATTTCCCACCTTGGAATCAACGGTCCTGGACCGTTTCGACGCCGGCTACGACTGCACCGAAGCCTGCCTCAGCTCACGCAACTGCAACTCAATCTCTAACTCACGCAGCCTGGCGGCCTCCTGCAACTCCAACAAAGTCTCGCACCTCTGCGTAGACACAACCTGTCTGATATCTCTCTTGAGCATACTCAGCTATCGGGACATCTGAGCCTGCTCCTAAGCGAACTCACGGCAAAACATCGCCCTCTCAGTGAACATCCTGGTGATCTCAGTCACCGACTCCGAACCCTGCTTCAGCTCAAGGAACTCCTGAGCCAGTCTCTCTCTCTCAACCCGCAGAATATAACAAGTGTTGAACATCTCTCTGAACTGATCCCATGAAACCACAGCCCTCTACGCATCCGAATATGACCCCGTGGTCAATCTCCACCAATCCTTTTCCCCGAGCCTCAACAGGTTCAGAGCACACCTCACCCTCTCATCAGCACGGCATGAACACGTGAAGAAACACCACTCCACGTCCGATAACCATCTCATAGCAACGATCGGGTCCTGAACTCCATCAAAGGTGGGAGGCTTCGTATTATCGAAGTCCCGATACTGCTCCCACCGCGGAAGTTGTCTCAGTGAGAGCAGCATAACGCTCATCAAAATACACCACCACGACGGTCTTGATCTAGCAAACAGTTCCGGCAGCTTGGCCCGGAACAACGCAGCAACCTCATCATGCAAGATCTCACGAATCCTAGCATCCAACTCGCCTGAGATCATATGACCAACAACCTCGGGCGGTACAGACCCGCCCTGACCTCCCTCTCCTGCTCCCGATCCCGACCCGGATCCGCTCCCAGCATGCCTCGTGACCACCATACTGAAATACACCACAAAATCTCAGATACTTCCCACTAACCCGAGAACCAACTCCCAGCTCAACCCTAGAGGTCATGGTTTCCCTGATACGCGTATGGGTCCTGTGCTTTTAGTAGTACGGGCCCATACTACCTTCCACACCTACCCATATTTGTATGAAGTACTACCACAACACCCTAGTGACAAATATACATAGTAAGTGCTCAATCCTCACTCCTAGAGGAACGCTGAAAATCTCATACATAAGGAAACCCTAGGCTAGCAGGCATCATAAAACAGGCAACATTATCATGAAATCCTGAAGATCCCTAGCCTAGTACTAGCATGTTGTTCGATCAAAGCTCGACAACAAATATCATGTATGGTATTTTGGGGCTACTTACTGGCTCCGGCTGATCGTACCTCCGCGTCCTCCTTTTACTTGATTTGAAAACTATTTTAAATTCTCTTTTAAAAACTCTCCCTGATTTGAGACTGGATTCACATGAATGTTCCTCCAATTCACTCAAACCAAGGCTCTAATACCAACTTGTAACGACCATAAATTTTCAACTAAATTTTAACTTTTTAAAAACATCCCAATTACTTTAAGTTTTTACAAAAAGGTTTTTAATACATTTATTATCAGAGTATTCCCAGAACCATAACAAAAAACATAAACACGAGGAGCGGTACGATCACGCCTTCACCTTGCCACGTTCTCCTGAAGAACCTAAAAAACATTAAACCACAACTGTAAGCCTGAAAGCTTAGTGAGATACCCCCAAAATACCAACCACATATACCATACACATATAACATGTCATATCATAACCGATCACAGAACAACCATGCATATCGGGTCTACTGTGTGACTGGTCCACCGTATCGGGCCTCCAGTCCACCGGGTCCACCCTCCGAGTCTAGTCATGTCCTCGATTTTGCAGTGTGGTTGGTCCGCCTGCACCGGGCCTTCAACCCACCTGGTCTACTCTTTGAGTCTACAGTATGACTGGTCCACCCGCACCGGGCCTTCACTCGGCCTGGTCCACTATCCAAGCCTCGGCACGTCTGGTCCGCCCTCGTGGGGCCTACAGTCTATCCGGACCGCTCGCTGGGCCTTCGGGACAACCGGTCCGCCTTAGGTATCTTGGCCTATAGCATAAAGAAGGACCCACCTCAACCCAACTCCAGTCCAAACAACCATTTCCACATAAACATACAATCATATAACAGTTCACAGTCAACAAGCCGATCAAATAGATCACATAACATATCATCATCCCAACCAGGATACCGACCTAACCGGTCACTAGCATAGCATCACCCTACATATCAGGATACCGATCTTAACCGGGTCTCTAACATATACCATCCTAGCTACCAGGATGCAAACATATCAAAGCAATAACATAACAACAAATACCCGGATCTCAATCCGATAAAGGGCCGGCCATGAGGATAACTCACCTCACACTACCGAAACTCTGAACTGAAGAAGCAGATTCTCGAATCACCAACTCACCGCAAATCCCGAACTAGCCAACATAGGACAAATAAACATTAGGCCAACTGCAATACTCTTCCATGGGTAAATTAACCATTTTACCCTTAACTCAATCCGGTCCACACTAGTTAAGCTCCCAAGTCCACCAATGGCCCAAAGTCCAAAAGTCCGAAGCAAAGCCCACCATTGGCCCAATTTACTAAATTGGGCCCACCTCATCAGAAGGGACTAAACTCAAGATCCATAACAACCAATGGGCCCACAACACTCTAGCCAAAATGTCCAGACACGGCCCAATACCAGCAACCCAAACTCTAAGGCCCAAAATGGAAAATCCAACAGGGGGAGTACGCTGGGCGTACAACATTGATTCGAAAAAGGAAATCGGGGCTATTACTCTCTACGCGGGGCGTACTCAAAGGGTACGCGGGGCGTAACCTTGTTGCTCAACAATTTCACATAATGACTTAATGGCTTAAGCTCTTAGGCCCAAATTCCAGATCCTTAGGCCAAATATGATTAAAATTCATAAAGTCTCAAACTTTTTCACTTGGGACGTCCATAAAGCTCTTAATCTAAAGTCTTAATCCATTAAGACCTACTTATCTCACACAATGAACAACCACAGCCCTTGGGACCTCATTTTTCTCACTCAAGACCTCTCCTAAGTTCTGAAAGGACAGATAATCTTGACCAATTCGAAACATGCAACAAGATGAGGACTTTTAGGACAAGAATGATGTCAAACCTTCACAATACATAGATCTACACAATATGAATGTCAAGCAAGAAGCTTTATACCTCAAATAGGCTCCAAAGGATGATATCTTTCAAGATCTATAAGCTCCAATCGTTCCTCTCCTACTTTGACAACTTCTCCTTTCTTCTTCTAACTTCTATTTTGCCAAAATAAGGTTTCCAAGGCCAAACACACCCAACAATGGATGGAATACGGATTTCTAGGGTTTCTGGGGGTAAAAGAGTGTCTATGGAGGCTTAGGAAGGAACCATTATGTTCTTTATATAGTGGTGGCCCTTAAAATTAGGGTTTGGGGTTTCTGAGAGTACACTGGCATACCTCTAGTACGCTGGGTGTACTCACCCTTGCCCCCCCCCCCCCCCCCCGCGCGTTTCTCCCTACACTACACTAGGTTTACGTCCAGCTTATGCTGGGCGTACCCAACCAAGCTCAAATACGCATGCATGGCTTGCATGGGACCCCTTTTCCAGTTTTTCCATTAAGAGCTATAATCAATTATCATCTTCAAAATGCCGCATCTCCTCTACTCTAAACCCGCTCCCAATAAACTTTAGATTCACATGAGGATGGCGAGAAGCCCTATGCTTCTATCAAACCAAAATTTCCCTTCCTCTTAAATCTCAGGGACTTATAATTAAATACTTTAAGAACGGGGTGTTACAACAGAATAAGAAAACCAAGCTGTGTCTTGGCCCATGACACTAAAGTGATGAATGTTATAATAGGTTACGAGCATTAAAACACTCGGAAGTGTACATGCAACATTGATAAACCTTGGATCTATGTTTGTCTAAGATTCATGCGAAATATAATTCCCAAGGTTCAAAAACCTATCTAGCATACATGGGGTGCTTTTAAATTAAAAGATTGCTAGAATACCATACCTTGTTGATGATTTGATTCCTTGAAAACCTTGAGAGCCTAGCACTCCAAGTGTGATGCCTCAAATACTTCACACAAAACCAAGTGCTTATGGAGTAAACTTGAGAGAAATGTATAACACTCAAAAATCTGCCAAGCCCTCTTCTTGTTCTTGTGTTAGCCGATTTTGGGAGATAGGATGCTCTTTATATAGTGTGTTGCATTAGGGTTACACCATGTAAACCCTAGTGTAACATAGCTCTTCATTTCCATGACCCATGGGTTTAACTTCATGGAGCATCCATGGATCATCCTATGGGTGTAAGCCCAACTTGATAATCCATGGAGCTTATAGCCTACTACATAAGTTATGGATTATTTAAATAATCAACCCATATATTTAATTAATCATCTTTTGATCGCTTAATTAATTCTAGATGAATTCTTGATCAATACTAATTAAATAATATTATTAATATATTAGAACTTATAATATATTAGTAAATCACAAGTGTTATTTCTCTCACTTTAGTCTACCCAAATGCACGGTGCCATGCAACCCAAATGGACCACACTAACCGGGTCAAGTACATAGCATAAATAGTTATGGACTTAAACACCTTATGCAATAGTCTCCCACTTGGATAAGTCTAATAACTATGACTGCAAGTATGACTTCAGGAACCGATCAGCAATCATAGCTCTTTCAAGGTTTCTCGGAACTAAGAAGATGATGATACGCCATTTAAGTTAAGTGATCATTTAATCCTTTGTTCTAGATATCAGCCGGACAAATACACGGAACAATGTCTTTCTTATTGTCCAGCAGTTTGTTTGCCGATTTCCGATTTGTTTGACAAATAACATAATCGAACACATCAATTTAGTTCTAACCGAGCCCAGTACATAGGGTAAAAAAACTCATCTAGGGGCCCAGATATCGCTTCTAATCCAAGAAGAAACAAATAAACTTCGACTCATATGCTTGTTCTACAACTTGTTAAATCACACACAAAAGTATGTTTTATAACATCGGGTTACCAATACGTTTACGTACGATCAATGCATAACCAAGTCATAGGCAACAAGTAATATCTCTAGGCTCTTTTATATAGAGATAGTCCTTAATAAAACACCCAAATGTAATATTAAGGTTAGGATCCAATCAAAATATATTATACTTAGAAGAGGTATGTCGTAATCTAAGCAATAACATATTTGAAAGGTAGGTGAATGAAGATTCACCAATTTCCACCATAAACGAAATATAAAATATTTGGTTGTAAATGGTCTTAGAAATTCCTTGATTCTTTTGTGACTGGGATACCAAGGATCACAAAACGAGGTGTGAAGTAACCATGCAAATTACTTGGTACCCTTAATGTTTATCAATCAATCGATGTGCCAGTTAACCACACACGCTCCACCGACCTAGGATAAACCTTAAGTCACCCTTTACCCACCTTGTTAAGTCCAGGTTAGTGTGTCGGTTAACCACACACGCTCCACTAACGACTTAAACAAAGTGTAATGTGTAATTTCATGGATTAGCACCTTATTCACATTTTCCTAAAGTAAATAAGATTGGGAATTTAATAAAACAATTAGTTACTTTAGAATAATCAGTATACTTTTAATGAGAATTTTATAAGTCCTTGTGCTACCCGTTCGGCTAACGACCCTCCACCAGTTAAGGAAGCGATGGGTGAGAGTGGAGACCCATTAAGCTGCCATTTTATAGGCAACAACCTTATACCCCCTTTATAGACCGGATTTGTGAATGATGCCTACTAACGATAATATTATAAAGTATAAGGGTTGAATTTTAACTTTTAAAATTCTAAGGGTTGGAACTAAAATTTTAATAAATACTTTACATGTTCCAAAACTTGAGGGCAAGTTTTGTAACTTTACAAAACTCTTGAATTCATAACATATGAGATTAATGGGTTAATTAAAATGAGTGTATTTTCATTTTCCATAACTTATGTGTTTTAATGAACTTTAAAAGAAACAGACTTTTGGAGATATATAACTTGAGGATAAGTTATGGATTCCATTAAAACACAAAATGATCAAGACTTAAAACTAGCAAGAAGTTACAAATATTTCCTATGATCATCTAATCTCATAAGAACATGAATATGAATATTAAAACTTCAAGAACACATAAAATCATGAAAATTTGATATTAGCCATTGTAAATGGATTAGAACAACCATTACACTATCTAAAACAAGTTTTAAAACACCAAAACAGTTTAGGGTAATATTTCTGGTCCATTTCCAGCAGCAAAAGTCGAAAATCAGTTGTCAAAGCCTCCTACTCGTCGAGTGCACAAAACCTACTCGATGAGTAGGATGTTTTTTTTCTTGGACTCGTCGAATCCCCCCATGGACTCGGCGAGTCCACTGTCCAGACAGCAGCCAATTTCGATTTTTAACACAATTTTGCACACATAACAAACAGGCAAGCCTAGGCTCTAATACCACTGATGGGTTATGAGCATTCTAACAATCCTAAGTGTACATGAAACCCTAATAAACCTTGGATCTATGTTTTTCTAATATTCATGCAAAATATAATTTCCAAGGTTCAAAAAGCTATCTAGCATACATCGGGCACTTTTAACTTAAGAGATTGCTAGAATAACATACCTTGTTGATGATTTGATTCCTTGAAAACCTTGAGAGCCTAGCACCCCAATTGTGATGCCTCAAATGCTTCACACAACACCAAGTGCTTATGGAGTAAACTTGAGAGAAATGTATAACACTCGAAAATCAGCCAAGCCCTCTTCTTGTTCTTGTGTTAGCCAATTTTGGGAGATAGTATGCTCTTTATATAGTGTGTTCCATTAGGGTTACACCATGTAAACCATAATGTAACATTGCTCTTCATTTCCATGACCCATGGGTTTAACTCCATGGAGCATCCATGGATCATCCTATGGGTGTAAGCCCAACTTGATAATCCATGGAGCTTCTAGCCCACTACATAAGTTATGGATGATTTACATAATCAACCCATATATTTAATTAGTAATCTTTTGATCACTTAATTAGTTCTAGATTAATTCTTGATCAATACTAATTAAATAATATTATTAATATATTAGAACTTATAATATATTAATAAATCACAAGTGTTATTTCTCTCATTTTAGTCTATCCAAATGCACGGTGCCATGCAACTCAAATGGACCACACTAACCGGGTCAATACATAGCATAAATAGTTATGCACTTAGCCACCTTATCCAACATGATATCCCTATTAATGACCCACGCACAAAACTACACTCATACCATGATGCCATGTTTCAGAACATAAGAAAAGAAAGTTGTGTCTCGACCCATATGTACTACAGTTGATGACCGGTACCCCTAATGATCCATATCCATGATCCACACATATTTTTCACTCATAAATGGTCCCTTAGATGAGAACAAAAGAAAATCAAGCCATGTTTTGGCCCATAACACTAGAGTGATGATTGATACCCCTAATGATAAGTATCCACGATCCACCTAGTTTGCACTAATACCATGCACTTATGCCTGAGAACATAAGAAATTGTAGTTGTATCTCATTTCATAAACCTAGAGTGATGACCAGTACCTCGAATGATCCATATCCATGACCTAAACAGAGCCATGCACCCATACCATGGTCCTCATGCTGAGAACAAAAGAAAAGAGAACATTATCTCATCCCATGACAATAAAGTGTTGGCTGATAACCCCAATGACCCATAAATAACCCCACACCTATACCATGGTTACCAGAGTGAGAGCATAATAAACGAAAATAGTGTGTCGGTCCGTGACACTAAAGTGATTGACTGATACCCTATTAATGACCCAAACATAGCCACATACTCATACATGATCCCTTAGCCAAGAACATAAGAATGAAAAGCTATTTCTTGCCCTATATGATACTAAAGTTGATGACTATTATCCCCAAAATGATCTATATGGATGACCCACACATGTTCACACCCATATGATGGCCCATTGGCTGATGAAAATATAAAAAAAGAAAGTAGCGTCTCGTTCCATGACACCAGAGTGATCTACAATACCTGGATGATCCATATCCATGACCTACACATACCCATACACCAATACCATGGTCCCTAGGCAAAGAACATTAAAGAAAGGCAAGTTGTGTCTCAGTCAACGACACTATAGTGATGACCGATACCATGATCCCCTACCTGAGAACATCAGAAAACAAATTTGTGTATTGACCCATATGATACTAGATCAAGTTGATGACCGGTACCCCAAATTCTCCATATTTATGACCTCATACCATGGTCCCCTGGCTTAGAACATAACAAAATCAAGACGTGTCTCATCACATGACACTAACGTGGTGACTGAGACCCCCATTGATCCATATCAATTTCCTACCAACAGTTCGCACTAATACTACACTCCTATGGTTGAGAACATAAAAAATATGTCTTGTTTCATGAAATTAGAGTGATGACTAGTACACCCAATGATCCATATCCATGGCCAACATATAGGCCGACACCTATGCGAAGGTCCCCTGGTTGAGAACATAACAAAAGCATGTTATGTCTCGGCCCATGACAATATAGTGATGGTTGATACCCTCGAATGACACAGACACTATCTCGTAGCCATACCATGGTCTCCAGGGTGAGAGCATAAGAAAAACAAGTTGTGTCTCGTCCCATGACCCACATCCAGCCCTACACTTATGCCATCAAACCTTGTATGAGATATAAGAAAATAAATGTGTTTCTCGACCCATATGGTACTAGAATTAATGATCGGTACCCCCAATGATCAATATACATAACCCACACACAATTCACACTTATATTAGAGTCTATCGCTGATAAGAACATAAGATAGAAATTCATGTCTCGTTCCATGACACTAGAGTGATCATTGATAACCCTAATGATACATATTCGTGACCCACACACAACCTCACACTCATACCATGGTCCCCAGGAAAAGTATATATAAGAAAGGCAAGATGTGTCTCAACCTATGACATTACAGTGATGATTGATGCTTCCTATGATTCTCTATCATTTGATGTTATAAATTAGAGTTAGTCAGTGATACCGCCCCTAAACTTTTTCAAATGTGGCTTTGACTCCCCGACGTTGAACTTTGTAAAATATCACTTCCAGTCCCTTGACTTTCTAAACTATTTTCTTTACCCCATCCACTGACAGTTTCGTTAGTTGTGCGGAGAGGAGTTTCGTGAGCCACAAATCTAAACACAACATTCACAGTCGAGATGGAAAACGAAAAGACAGAGAGCACCAATGACATATACATAGGTTGCACCCTCACACTAAGTAATAACTCTTTCCCAATAGACCTTATGCTAGTCTAAAAAAAGTTTTAGATGTCATCATCGACATAGATTGGTTAAGTCTTCACTATATATACTATGCTACGAGAAGGTCGTTCTCCTTAATATGCCAAACGGAGAAACCCTCATCATCTACTATGACAAACCCAATACGAACCTTTGCATCATATCTTGCGTCAAAGCCCAAAAATATCTACGCAAGGAGTACCACGCATTCTTAGCCCATGTCATGGATGAAAAACAAGAAGTAATAGACATTGAGAGCATTCCCAAAGTCTGTAATTTCCGCGACGTCTTTCCTCAGGATCTTCCAGGAGTTCCTCCCAAACGTCAGGTCGAGTTCCGAATCGACTTGATTCCAGGAGCTACCCCCGTTGCCAAATCCCCGTATCGTCTAGCACGAGCATAGATGCAGGAATTACCCAGGAAATTAAAAGAACTACTCTACAAAGGATTCATTAGACGAACTGTGCAGCACCGGTCCTATTCGTAAAGAAAAAGGATGGATCATTCTGAATGTGGATAGACTACCGTGATCTAAAAAAAACTCACCATTAAGAAACGCTACCCTCTATCACGAATAGAAGATATGTTCGAAAAAAATCCAAGGAGCAAGCTACTTTTCGAAAATCACCTTGAGATTGGGGTATCACCAATTACCAGTCTAGGAGAGTGATGTTCACAAGATAACATTTCGAACTTGTTATGGTCACTACGAGTTTGAAGTGATGCCCTTCGGTCTGACCAATGCCCCCACAGTGTTCATGGATTTAATGAACATCGTATCTCGTCCTTTACTAGACAAATATGAGTCTATAAAGGAACCCGGTGAGTCCGATGAAGAAACCCCTGATGATGTTCATAGAACTCGGTGAGTTGATTAAGGAACTTGGCGAGTAGAAGGTACTTGTCCCTTTTCTGATTATGCCAAGACTTGGCGAGTCTGATGAAGACTCGACGAGTTGGTTTGAAAATGCGCAATGACAAATAGCTTAGGAACTCGTCGAGTCAAGAGGTGACTCGGCAAGTCGAGTCACAATTTCTAGAGTTCTGAGTTGTAGGACTCGGCGGGTTTGTCAACCTGGAAGGTTGACTTTGACCAGGATGTTGAATTTGACCAAGGGAAAAATGGTCATTTTACCCTAAGAATAGTTATCAGTTTTTGACTAAGTGTCCTTATGAAATTTATAGTCGGAGAGTCACCAGAGTAGCACACAGAGTCGTCTCACCCACAGTTTCAGCAGTCAGTTATACGTGGTGAGTTTTCCTCCAGTTGGAACGGGTTTAAGGCACCGATGTCAGTCCGTTAAAGTAGTTATAGTATGCTAGGGTTGGCCAGATGTAGTTTACATGTTTCCGGACTTCGGTCCAATGTCAGGGCAAGCCTGATGTATGCTTGTATATATGTGTATGTTATATGTTCCAGGCTCCGGTCCGATGTCGGGTGAGCGGGATGCAGATTATGTGATTATGTTATGTGTTTGTGAGATATGCTATGTTGTATATGTACCGAGGTAAGCCAGATGTTGGGGCAAGCTCGATCCCTGATAAGATCGGATGTCGGGGTGAGCCCGATGCCAGGCAGGAGTCTAATGTCGGGTAAGTTGATGTCTGGATTCATCGGGATGCAGTTAGGAGTGCTCCCAGATTTTTATGAAATGTTATATGTCATGTGTATGGTATGTGGTAGTTTGGGGGAGCTCACTAAGCTTTGTGCTTACAATTTCAGTTTTGGTTTCAGGTACTTCAGCAAGCACAGGGAAGGGCTCGGGATAATAGCATGGCACCCACACCACAATCTTTTGGCTTGGGAGATTACTCTGATGTTTGTTTATGAGATTTTAATTTGAGATAAATAAGATGATATTTTATGGTACATAAGCCACGATTTTACTTATGATTTTTGGATGACTTATGATATTAGTAAATATTGAAAACGAAGTTTTTGGGTCGTATTTTTGAGATGTTTCAAGTTGGTATCAGAGCCCTAGTTTGAGGGATTCAGACATGCTTTAGGGTGTGTTTGAAATCAAACTAAGGAAATGATATAAAGAGTTTTGAAAAAGCAAATGAATTTTGAAAAACAAAAAGTTTTGAAAAGAGAAAAAGTGTCAGCCGAGCTCAAGTTAGTATTCCCAAATTACCCATACAAGTTTATGTCATGATATGTTTATCAACTTTATAGAATTTCATGATAGATTAGGACTAAGGATCTAGTTAGGATGCTTTAGGTGGCTGTTATAGCCAGAGTAGTATATGCTTGATTATATGTACTTAATGCCCAAATGTTGTTTGCTTCGTGCTTTTAGGAGTTCTAATTGTCTTTTACTAACTAGTAAATGAATATGTTAAGTTACATATTGTAAGGACTAAATAATTCCAGAAGATAGCAGGGACTTATTATGCATATGATGGCAGAGAGTGAGATGGGGATGCCCCTAGGGCAAACCTAGAATGAGAGTAGCATGTAAAGTAATGGTAGTAGAAGGGACTTTGTGGAGTCAAGGTAGTTCTTGAGGAAAGTTTGGATAGATGTGGAAGGTAGTATGGGCCCATACTACTAAAAGCAAAGGATCCGTACTCGAATCAAGGAAGGCTATGATGAATCCAGGAAACTTGTAGTGTTTGAGATCCCTCAAGTTATGTTCGGTATTATGACATTTTTTCTAATGTGTTTTTCAGTATGGTGGTTTTACGCCCTAGACCAGCAAATGGTAATTTAGGGGCCGGAGAGGGATCAAGCTCAGGCTCTGGAGGTAACCAGTTAGATGAGCAGACCAGGGAGTTTCTCTCCTCAGAGATCACTCACATTATAATTGAGCAGACCCCTGTGATCTTTGGTTCGATGAAGGAAGGTATTTTAGAGCTTATGGATGAGAGATTGAGTGCGTTCCGCACTAAGGTGGTGGCCATGACGGGGTAGCGCACGCTCACCTTCAAGGAGTTCAGAGCATATGGAGCTCCCAATTACCATGGAGCTCGAGACCCCATTGCTAGTACCAGATGGTTGGAAGATGTTGCCAACGCATTCCGCACCAACAGATGTCCCGAGGGGGACAAGGTTAGGCTTGTGTCATGTCTTCTGAAGGACAAGGCACATGACTGGTGGGAGGAAATTAGGAGAGCCATTTGAAATGACATAGTTTTGGATGCGATGACATAGGGTGATTTCATGACCAGGTTCAGGGACAAGTTCGTACTTGTCATTGAGGTGCAATAGCTTGCTATGGAGTTTCAGGACCTCCAGCAGACGACAGAGACAGTGGCGGAGATTACCGCCATGTTTAGGGAGAGGGCCCTTCTTGTTCTGCATATAGTGTGGATGAGGAGATGAAGAAGGGCAGATAACATGAGATGCTTAGGAGTGATATTAGACAGTTTGTGAACGACTCCTGCTGCAAGACACATGAGGACATGATTGACAGGGATCGAGAGAGAGGGAGAGAGAGAGAGAGAGAGAGAGGAAGAGGAAACTAGAGGGAGTTTAGTCAGGAGGTTTGGCCAAGAAGCTCAAGGAATCAGATCACAAATCTCGGAGCCATCAGAGCCATGGTCATCATGGAAAATGTGGCAGGATGCACAAGGGGACCTACAAGGCGTGGAGTTCGGGATGCTACAAGTGCGGCTGAGCTGGTCATATGAGCCGAGATTGCACAGCTACTACCACCACCACACCAGTATCAAACCTGATTTGCTTTCAGTGCAATCAGAGGGGACACAAGCGGTCCCAGTTCCCGAGCTTAGCCGTAGCAGGGAAGGTGGTAACACCTTGTCCTGCCACATTAAGGATTACATATGGCCGTCAGGACCAGGCTGAGGTGCCTACGGCGTAGAGTAAGGCTTTTCAGGTTACTGCAGAGGAGGCACGAGCAGCTCCTGATGTGGTGACGGGTATGTATCTTTCTCGTATCAATTTATTGATAGAGTTTATTACTCATGATTACTTGTTTTTTTAAGGATCGTTCCTAGTGAACGGTATATCAGCCTTAGTATTGTTCGATTTGGGTGCTACCTGATCATTTGTGTCGCTTGCACTTAGCAATCGATTCAGTAGACCTCTGGGGGAGCTGGATTGCCCACTCGACATCGAGATAGCCGATAACAGGAATATCAAGGTTGCGAGAGTTCATAGAGGATGTACACTGCAGTTATTTGATGAGCAGTTGTCAGTGGATTTGGTTCCTATTCCCCTGCGAAGGAATAAGGTTATTGTGGGTATGGATTAGGTGAGCCACAACTAGGCAGTGATTGAATGTGAGCTTCATCTAATGAGGGTTCGCACTCCTACTGGGGGAGAGTTAGTGATTCAGGGCGAGAGGCCACAGCACGGCACCGATTCTCACCCTGCTAGAGAGAGTAGATGACTTTGTACTATATTGTGATGCTTTGATCACATGTATGGTAGCAGTGTTAATGCAGCAGGGGCATGTGACAGCTTATGCCTCGAGATAGTTGAAGCCTCACGAGGCTAACTACTCAACGCATGATTTGGAGCTAGGGGTGGTGGTGTTCTCCCTCAAGATTTTGCAGCATTACCTCTATGGGGTTTGGTGTACTGTTTACACGGATCACAAGAGTTTGAGGTACCTCATGGATCAACCAAATCTGAACATGTGGCAACTTTGGTGGTTAGACATGGTTAAGGATTACGACACTGAGATCGTTTACCACCCCGGCAAGGCCAATGTGGTGGCTGATGCCCTGAGCCGCAATGCGGCATCGGCCCCGATACGAGATATCTTTCTGAGGATGATAATGATTACCCCACTGCAAGAGTAGATCCAGGCTAGGTGGCCTCCTTCGAGGGCCTGAAAGAGGAGTGCCAGAAATACGAGAGGATTACAGGCTAGGTGGCCTCCTTCGGTTATTACAGCAGAGGGTTGTTAACCCTACATGGGAGAGTATTGGTGCTGTATTGGGGTGGAGTGCAACAGGTATTGATGGATGAGGCCTACTAGTCCAGCTTCTCCATCTATCCGGGAGGAACGAAGATATATCAGGACCTCTACCCTAACTACTGGTGGCCCTTCATGAAGCGGGACGTCGCATGGTACGTTGAGAGATGACTGGCCTACAGGGAGGTCAAGGTGGAGCACCAGAGGCTGCATGGCAAGATACAACCAATGAATATCCCTGTGTGGAAGAAGGAGGATATTACTATCAATTTTATCACTAAGCTTCCCAGGGTCGATTCAATATGGGTCATCGTGGATTGATTGACCACGAATGCACACTTCATACCGATCCAGGAGAGCATCTCGGCAGTGAAGCTGGCCGAGATTTATGTACTAGAGGTAGTAGCACACCACGGGGTGCCTATCTCGGTGGTGTTAGACCGATATGTCCATTGTACTTCTAGATTTTGGAAGCGGTTTCACGACGAGATGGGTACTCGTCTCCACTTCAACATTGCTTTCCACCCCAGAAGGACGGATAGAGGGAAAGGAAGATTCAGACTCTTGAGGACATGCTTCGACCATGCGTGCCACATTTCAGTGGCAGTTGGGATACGTACCTTTTTTAGCGGAATTTTCGTATAACAACAGCTACCACTCCAGTATAGACCGACCTCCCTTCGAGATGCTTTACGGGAGGAAGTGTAGGACCCCAATCTGTTGGGGCGAGGTATGTCAGAGGGTCATGGGGAGTATGGAGGTAGTACTCAAGACCGGATTTAGTAGGTTCGGAGCAGGCTCCAGACTGCTAAGATCTGACACAAGAGCTATGCCAACAAGAGGCGTTTGGATTTGAATTTCAAGTGGGTGACATGGTCCTCATGAAAGTTTCACCCTGGAAGGGTGTTATCAGGTTTCGGAAGCGGGGAAAGCTGGGCCCTAGGTTCATTGGCCGATTTAGGGTTTTGGCCTGAGTGGGTCCATTTAGGGTTTTAGCAACCCGAGCCCCAGGTTTATTGGTCCATTTGTCCAATAGAGCTCAGCCAGATCCATAGGACATTCCACGTTTCCCATTTGCAAAATTCCTTGGTGGATGATTCAGTAGTGATAACCATGGAGGATATTCCAGTTGATGATAGCCTAAATTACATAGAGAGACCAGTAGTGATCTTAGATCGCAAGATAAAGGTGCTAAGGAACAAGCTGGTCAAGCTAGTGAAAGTGTAGTGGTAGCACCGCAAGGGTTTGGAGTAGATGTGCGAGCCTAAGGAGGAAATGAGGGAGCACTACCCAGAGTTGTTTTCAGGCGCATCAGACTTCGAGGACGAAGTCTAATACAAGTGGGGGATAATTGTAATGCCCCGTTCTTGGTACGTAATTCTTTATTTATTGAAGTGTTTATTTTGAGCTACTCAACGAGTTAATAGCCCTAACTCTTCAAGTAGATTTCTTAAAGGACGTAGGATTTAACGGGTCCACTCGACGAGTCGAAGCATGGACTCGACTAGTAGGCCTAACTGGAGGAAGCCCTAATTCCAGGGTTTTGCATCCTTTTTAAACCTCTTAATCTCCCTTTGGGCCTCCCTTATCATCCCCCCTGACCTCCACAAACCCTAATTTGATTGTGAGCCTCTTCCTTGATTTTTTAAGTGTGTTTGGTGCCTTTAGAGTTAGTTGGTAGAGCTTGGATCTTGCAAGGCTATGGAAGAAGAACAAGATCGAGAAGTATAATCATGTTGGGCAACTTGCTAAGGTAAAAAGGTTTTAGCTTGATGAACTATAGCTTAGATCTCTTTGTAGGGTGATTCATGAGTCCTTTTTGACCCTTTAGATTAGGAAAAGTTGTTCTCATGGATTTGTATGCAAAACAATTCTCCTCTTCTGTGATTTTGAGTCTCTATAGCCATAAAGAGGGTCTTGAACCTATTTTCATCCAAGCTGTGGCCATGTTCTTGAAAGTATATTGCCAAAACATGAGTTTGGGTCCATTTGAGGTGTGTAAAGCCATCAAGTCTCCAACTTTATAGAAATAGACCTTGGAACCAACCTAGATATGTATTATGGAGCTGTATAAGTGTGAAACAAGTTAACTAGGTTAGATCTGCAAGGGACTCGGCGAGTTCATAAGGGAACTCGGTGAGTCTGATGAAGAAACACCGATGATGTTCATAGAACTCGGCGAATTGATTAAGGAACTCGGTGAGTAGAAGGATCTTATCCCTTTTTCGATTAAGCCAAGACTCGGCGAGTCTGATGAAGACTCGACGAGTCGGTTCGACAATGCGCAATGGCAAATAGCTTACGAACTCGTCGAGTCAAGAGGTTACTTGACGAGTCGAGTCACGATTTCTAGGGTTCTGAGTTTTAGGATTCGACGAGTCACAAGGTGACTTTGCGACTCTGGTCAACCTGGAAGGTTGACTTTGACCAGGATGTTGACTTTGACCAGGGGAAAAATGGTCATTTTACCCTAAGAATAGTTATCAGTTTTTGACTAAGTGTCCTTATGAAATTTATCGTTGGAGAGTCGTCGGAGCAGCAGACAGAGATTTCTCACCTAAAGTTTCAGAAATTAGTCATACGAGGTGACTTTTCCTCCAGTAGAAACAGGTCTAAGGCACCAATTTCGGCCAGTTAAAGTAGGTATAGTATGTCGCGGTTGGCCCGATGCAGTTTATATGTTTCCAAACTTCGGTCCGATGTCAGGGCAAGCACGTTGTATGCTAGTTTATATGTTGTATGTTATATGTTCCAAGATCTGGTCTGATGTTGGGCGAGCCCGATGCAGATTATGTTATTATGTTATGTGTTTGTGAGATATGCTATGTTGTGTATGTACCGGGGTAAGCCCAATACTGGGGAAAACGCCGAGAAGGAGACCGATGTCGGTTAAGCCGATGTCTGGATTCGTCCAGATGCAGTTGGGAGTAGTCCCAGAGTTCTGTGAAATGCTATATGTTATGTGTATGGTATGTGGTAGTTTTGGGAATTTACTAATCTTCGTGCTTACGTTTTCAGTTTTGGTTTTGGGTACTTCGGCTAGCACATGGAAGGGCTCGGGATCATAGCATGGCACCCACACCATAATATTTTGGCCTGGGAGATTACTCTGATGTTTGTTTATGAGATATTTATTTGAGATAGATACTATGATGTTTTATGATACATTAGGCATGATTTTACTTATGATTTTTGGATGACTTATGATTTTAGTAAATATTGAAAACGAAGTTTTTGCGTCGTATTTTTGGGATGTTTCGCTTTTCATTTTCCATAACTTGAGGACAAGTTATGCAGTTCATAAAAGGCATTAAATCATATTTTTTTAACTAATAAAAACTATCAAATAATTTTTCTATGATCTAGTTAAACTCATAAGTCAAGATAATTCATATCAACCATTTTCAAGAAATTAGCCTATTATATAAACTAATACAAATCTTGAAACTATGATAATTATCTTTTATTTGGATGAGTATAATCATTACGATAGCAACAAAATCAAAATTTATGAACAAAAACATTTTGTGGTAATGATCCTAATCCATAACAGGCCAAAAATCCCGAAAATCTGCCATCGGGAGCATCAACTCATCGAGTGCATGAACATGAAACGCCGAGTTGACCTTATACTGAGTGGACTCGTCGATTTTGTTCATGGACTCAGCGATTTCATTAGTTAGATGGAAAGAAAATCGATTTTTTAGCTTTTTAAATTAATCAGGCATCATATATAATAGAAAACAACCCATGGCTCTGATACCACTATTGGGTTTTGGTATACTACAACATCCTATGGTGCACATACAACCCTAAAAGGTTTTAATCTATGTTTTTATCTAATTATACATGTAATAGTGTTTCCAAAGCTTTAAGCCTACAACTAACATACAATTGATATAAACAACATATAATTGAGTTATAGAGTTACCTCGTAGCTTGTACTTTTGTTGAATTTGGTCTTTAAGAACATAGCACCCCAAGTGTGATGCCTCAAACGGTTCACAACACACCTAGGACAAAGGAGAACTTGAGAGAGAGAGAGAAAGAGAGAGAGAGAGAATACTAGCACCAAAAATCAGCTCTATCATCTCCAAGATCACTTGTGCAAAACTTGTGCTACTCGTTCACCAATTTTAGCCTAAGGGGTTACATATTTATTATGTAGGAATCCAAGAGTCATGTGTAACCCTAATTCCTACACTTGGGCTTGTAATTGATTAACACCTTATGGAACTTACATAAGCTTAGCCAACCACTAATAATTCACCATGGATTATTAGCCCAACTTATATGTTTCATTGATTTACACAATCAACCTTTGTATATTTAGTTAGTCTCTTTTGATCAACGGATTAATTCCAAATTAATTATTGATCAGTACTAATTAAATTATATGATTTAATATTAATATATTATAACCTAAAATATATTAATAAATCATAAATAACCTCCTACTCAAGTATCCATCCTATCAAATTGTCCTGGTGATATGCAACCCAAATGGACCATGCTAGTCTCGCGCATTATATGTGTGTACCTTCCGATCCATGTTAGTCATCTTCTTGAAGATCCATTTGCATTCGACTGTCTTGCGACCCAGTTCATTGTCAACCAAGTTCCAAACTTGATTGTCGTACATGGACTTAATCTCGTTGTCTATCGCCTCTTTCCATTTAGCGGACTGGGGGCCTGCCATGGCTTCCTTGTAGTTTTTAGGTTGATCTAGATTTACTAGTGTGCTATCACTGATAAATGTATCACCCTTAGATGTTATACGGAAACCATATAACACAGGTGGAACACTAACTCTACTGGAATGCCTCAGAGGTACGGACTCATCAATTGGCTTAAAAGGAGTTTCTTCCTCATGTTGATCACTAGTGTTTGAGGTTCCTTCACCACTTAACTCTTGAAGATCTTCAAGGTCAATTTGCCTCCCACTACCCCCTTGGTATATGAGTTCTCTCTCAAGAAAGAGTCCTCTCCTTGCAACAAAGACAACATTGTCACTCAGTCCATAGAAAAGATATCCAAAGGACTTCTGCAGGTAGCCGATGAAAATATAGCGCTCACTACGAATTTCGAGCTTGTCGTGAGTCTCACGCCTCATGAAAGTCTCGCAACCCCAAGACTTGATGTGTGCTAACGAGGGAGCCTTCCCTATCCACATCTCGTGAGATGTTTTGGCAACCTTTTTGTTGGGTTTTGAGCAATCTAACACTTCCTAAGTGTGCATGCAACCCTAATAAACCTTGGATCTATGTTTGTCTAAATACATGCAAAATAATAATTTTCCAAGGTTTATAACCTATCTAACATGGCATGGGGAACATTTCAACATAAAGAGTTAGAAGAGATTACATACCTTTTTGATGAGTTTGGTTCTTGAGGAGTTTGAGGGCCAAGCACCAATAGTGTGAATGCCTCAAATGGAATCACAAAACACCACAAACTCTTGGAAAACTTTGAGAGAGTATATACACTTGTATATTTCAGCCACACCCAAGGTCACACACACTAGTTCACTAGTTACACTAGGCCCAATTTCATGCTCCATAAGCATGCTTATATAGTGTGCATGATTAGGGTGAAACCCTAATAACCCATGACCTTTCCTTTCCAAGGATCCATGGGTTAAAAGCTCCATGGGTCATCTATGGACTTCCATATAAGCCTAGCCCATTAACTAATGAGTATTAGCCCACACCATATAAAACAATAGCCCACAATTTAATTAGTCTTCCTTTTAATCTCTAAATTAATTCATAATGAATTTAAGACTAACACTAATTAAATAACATGACTTCATATTAATATATTACAACTTATAATATATTAATAAACATATGTGTATAACTCTCATAAAATTATCCATAACATAGCTTGGATTAGATGCAACACAAATAGACCATGCCGGGTCGGGTCAAGTATATACCAAATAAGTTATGGACTTAGACACCTTATCTAACAGACTCCCACTTGGATAAGTCTAATAACTATATTTGCGTATGTTACTTCAGGAACCAACCAGCAAGCGTAGCTCTCGAAAACTCCGTTGAACTATGAAGACTCTGTTGAACTATGAAGTGCCATTTTAGATAAGTGATCATATAATCCTCTATCCTCATGATATCAGCCGGAGAAATACATGGAACAACGTCGTACTTATTGTCCAACAGTTTGTTTCCCAATTTTCAATTTGTTTGACAAAGAACTTAATTGAACACATCAATTTAGTTCTGACCGGCCGGTACATAGATCACAACAAAATCATCAAGGGGCCCAGATATCGCTTCTATTTCTAGAAGGAACAGATAAATTTCAACTTATATACTTGTTCTACTACTTGTTGAATTGTACACAAAGGCACGTTTTATAACATCAAGTTACTGATGCGTTTACGTGCAATCAATGCACAACCAACTCATAGGTAACAACTCATATCTCTAGGTTTGAAGATTTATATGATATTACCGTCTCACGATTACTCGAGAAAAATTCCATGAAGTGATACAAGTGAGCGTGGGTTTATTCCAATACTCATAACTTATGAGCACTCATGAATGTTGTAGCAACCATTGCTATGACTAAACCCATTTAGCCATCTACAAACCCGATTCATGATAGTCTTGATTCATACCTACTTCCAACATATGAACGACTGTGGAGTGTTTAAATAACTTAGTAATTTGGAAAGAATAACCTAGCTATTTTGGAAGTCAAAACATGCAAAGTGAAACACAATAATAATCGAATCTAATATGGTCTCAGAACCCTTTTGAATATAAACAGAACCACCTTTTATTTATCACCATATTGATTAAACATTATTCATTGTATAATGTTTCAAACAATCAACTTAAGACTTGAATAAAAACAACAGTCATCCCATGCTCCTAGCATGTACACTTTGTTTTTCTAAACAATAGTTATGCCATACTCCAAGTATGCACACTATGTTTGTCTATGATCCTTACATTGTGATGTAGATCAATTGAACATGATTCCAATGATACTCATTTCATAATCCTAAATCCTTATTGTAAATGTTAGAATCCCCGATTCCTATCATTTACCAAAAAAAACTGTTAGATTTTAAACTTTTATGCAATGTTCCTCTTGTAATGATTATTCACAAAGTCACCAAAACCTTGTCACCAGTCATTACAAAGTATTCCAAAGAAGGTCAACTTATATGGAACGGAAGTCTCATATTCAAAGTACATTGCTTTGAACATCCTTCTTGCATTAAGGTTTTCTAATCTTACATAGATTGAATAACTTCCACCTATGGAGACATTTCCATAGTCCCATTTTAACTATCACTTCCGAACAAGAGTTACTTCGTTTCAGAACATGTCAATACGGTCCTTTCTGACAACTTACATCATACTTCCAACTTTCCCTGAGCAACCAATCTTTGGCGAACCTCAGATTTGTCCTCGACAATTGCTTAATCACTTTAGTCATATCCAGTTCTAGACTTTTCCCTTATCAATACCTTAAGCATTTGGAAAATTTAGAAAAGATGAATATTATAGCACATGCAATCGATCCTATATCCGAAGCATATGGGACACGATTCATGATGCTTGACATAAAGACATGATACTAGACCAGTGTTTTGCTACAATATTTTTTATTTGCCATGTTTTCAAAATTTAACTATGAAGAGGGATGCCGTAGTCATAATTGAATTTTGAGAAAGCAATATATATATATATAATTTCCTTAAGTCGAACCATTCAGACATAAAATTCATATATATGTCCTTGACTAAAGATGATTAAAATCTCAATCTAAGCTTTAGAATTGAAATGAAGTATAATTTCCTCTCCCTTAATTATAGCAAAACAACTTTTCAACCCATGCAACTTCACGAATTGAAACTTTGTTTTCTATAATTAACATTGCTAGCTTGCAATACTAATCATAATAATCATGCTCCCACTAACATGATGATCATCAGCATAACACTTTTGCTCCCACTAGCCCTGACATATTTTCAGAAATCTACTGGACTTCTGAAATTTAGATTCATACATCCTTTCTTATATAGCTCACATGTGAGTCTAAACAATTTTCAGAACTATGAAAAGGGATGCCGTAATCATTGTCTCAATTGCTTAGGCATTTGCCATTTCTCACAAGTCCATGTTAGCGTGCCGGTTAACCACACGTGCTCCACTAACGACTTTTGAAAATGCAAATAACACAATTGCTATCTACTTAAAATCTACTTAGTGAAAGCGTTTCCTCACCATCATTTTCATGAATCAGAGAGAAACCTTATGACACTTAGATTTTATAGTGTATGAGTTCCTATCCATGTGAATTTGTCAAAACCATAATCACAAGATAAGGTTAGTGACAAATTCAGCCTTACATGGATTAAACTTGTTCAATCTTAGTTTCTTGTCACCTTGGTAGCACAAGGCCCACCAATGCTTCCAAGTTGAACTCTGATAACTCACATGCAAATTCAACTTATTTGAAGTAGGTACAGAAATAAGAATTATGTCAACACGATAGGTTGCAAACCTTAAGTCGTGTGCTAGTGATAAATTACAGGTTTTACTCTTGATTAAATCTTGAAACGCTTTCAGGATCTTTAAGGCTCCTACTGTCCCCTTGACATATAAGTTTCCCCAGTCAAGAACCATTCCTTGACAAAACAAATATTCAAGGGATAGTGCGGATTCTTATCAAGACTAACACTTTACACAATTGGTCTTAGTTGGTCTGTGTCTCATCCAAGACATCACAACTTACCAATCTCAAATGTACAAGGGTATAAACATTTTACACTACATTTGATAAGTGTTTCAAACCTTACTTTATTTCACTCAATGTTACAATCTTGGAGTATGACTCTAAGAATTGTTTGGGAACGAAGTATGACTCATCTTCTTGATTTTAACCAATGCAACAATTCATGACCACTTTTCTTAGCCATAACAATGCACTAAGACGTCCTTAGAGTATGAATTTGTGATGTGGTTTCATAATCATTAAGATGATCATGAAATATGATACTAAAGTACTCTCCCATCCTTTCAGATTTGAGAAACTTTTATCTTTCTTCCTAATTTGATTCTTCTCATTTGTTTTGTCATACATTGTAACCTTTCCAATGTTATAGAATTATACTTAACCTTATAAGTATAATCATATTTACTAATCTTTAGTAAATCATGACAAATCAATCTTTGTGGTGGACCTTGAACAGCGCACACCCAGTGTACCTAATTCCTTAGTCCTTCAATTGACCAACGTATACATGTGATTAAAGAATTATTCTTAATTTTTCAAAGATGAAAATTCTCATTCATAATACAATACAACTTGTATGATTCCAAGTTTCTGTCCAATTGAAACTTGGGTGATGAAAAACTTTCTTCATTTGGTAAATTCAGACACTACCACAAATGAAAGAATCAAATCCACTTTCCAATATTGCTATTACTGGAAACATATAAGCAACAATTTTCCACAGATGCTATTGTAAGGATATTTTTAAAATAAATAAAATTAAAACCCCTTTTTTTTCTTTTTTTTTAAAACTTTGCGGAAAAAATTATCCTTACAATCCACATGAAAACCTTGTTGTTATCTATTCATAAGCAATATATTATAACTCTTAAGCAACAACTCAAAATTCTGGTTACCGAACCATGCGATCGAAACCCACCTTTGCAATCAGAATCAACATATACTTACTTTAAGCTTCCCATCTTTTCTTTGATTCTTAAAACATCAACATGTGACCCATTCACATTATGTAATAAGAATCTCAAATAGGAACTTAATAGAGTTAGACAGTGGAATTTAACGGAAGTAGAGTCAAACTTTTTGACTTGATCAATCTTATGATCTTTCAGGTAAATATAGCAGCTTTGCAATCAATATCCCTCCCTTTGGCAATACGACATATAGACCCTTTGGTAATGGCACATGAGACTATCTTAGACTTAGCCTTTCTCTTAACCATTTGGTCAACCGAGTTGACTATGGTCAATCCCTTTCCATTGGGAAGAGAAATCTTTTTCTAGATATCTAATGCTACCATTGTCAATGTCCATTGAAGACTTGGGAAGTTGTTCTTTTAATCAAATTTGCTTTACTGGTGTTCCAAATCATTGCTGATTCCACAACACCAAGCAAATAGATAACATCATTAAGGCTCGTGTCATAGTCTGTCTCATAGTAGTCCCAAATAGACTCACTATGTTACTAAGAAAGTGATAGAACATCCAACTTTCACGAGACTTTGACACCCAACTCTCCCGGCTTGTCAATATATGACTTTATCTTCAAGATGTGAGCGCACATAGACTATGCTTGCCAATAGGGATTGAGTGACTTTAAACTTTTCAAGAACTTGTGGGTGAGGGAGAATAATTGGAGGAGGTGGAGGAAGTGAAGCATGATGTTCAGGGACACCATCTTCAAGTGATTTGGGAAGATCATAGTTGTCTGAACCAGACATCTATAATGGGAGAAAATCACGTTAGTTGATTCAAAGTCCTTAATATAACACCCAATATGAAATATTAAGGCTAGGACCCAACACAATATTTTATAATTTGGAAGAGGGATGCCGTAATCCAAGCTATAGAATATTTGAAGGTAGGCGAATGACGATTCACCAATTTCCACCATGAAAAACGAAATAATTTATTAGGTTTTAATTGGATTTGAAATTCCTAGATCTTTTGAGATTCATTGAACTTTACAATGGCATGTTTCAATCTCGAGGGTGCCCTCTCAAATTTTGTGACTGGGATGCTAAGGATCACAAAACAAGGTGTGAATAACCATACCAATTCACTTGGTACCCTTAATATTATCACCTAATCAATGTGCCGGTTAACCACACACGCTCCATTGATCTATGACAAACATTATGTCACCCTTCGTGATCCTTACTAGTCCAAGTTAGTGTGCCGGTTAACCACACACGCTCCACCAACGACTTGGTAAGGTACAAAGTGTGAATTCCATGGGCTAGCACCACATTCACATTTTTCCTAAAGTAACTAAGATTGGGAATTAAATAAAAATATTTAGTTACTTTATAATAATCATTATACTTTTAATGATAATTTAAAGTCATTGTCCTACCCGTTCGACTAACGACCCTCCACCGGTCAAGCAAGCGGTGGGTGAGAGTGGACACCCATTAAGTCGCCATTTTATAGGCAACAACCTTATACCCACCTTATAGACCGGCTTCGTGATTGAGGCCTACTAACGGTGAAACGACTTGTTCTTATACATATATATATATATATATATATATATATATATATATATATATATATATATATATATATATATATAATTAACCATTAACGTTATAAATAGTATAAGTGTTGAATTTTAACTTTTAAAATTCTAAGTGTTGGAATTAAAGTTTATTAAAGTGTGTGAAACTTTTCCAAATTCCAAAACTTGAGGGCAAGTTTTGAACAATTCATAAACTTTGGGATATTCATAACTTATGGGTTTTAATTAAGTGTTTAATACTTTTAATGAAGAGTCTCTTGGAAATCCATAACTTGAGGACAAGTTATGGAGTCCATAAAACATTTATGGGAAAAACTCTTCAAGAAAATGTAACCTACAACTTCTTAAAAAAAACATTTAAAAGAAAACCACTTGGAATTCCATAACTTGAGGAAAAATTAAGAATTCCATTAAAACACATTAAGATCAAGAATTAACTAACAAACAATTTGCAAATAATTCCTATGATCTAACAAAGCTCATATGAACATGAACATCCACATCAGCAATTTCAAGAATCATATGAACACATATAAAATTGAAATTTTGATTATAACTTTGAAATTGGTCCACCATCATCATTACCACATCAAAAACAGGTTTTATGAGTCCAAAACAGTTTAAAGTAATGATTCTAGACCAATTCCAGCACCAAAACTCGAAGATATGCTGTCTGGGGTTCCAACTCGTCGAGTGCATGAACCAACTCGCCGAGTTGGATGAGATTTGCCTTGGACTCGTCGAGTCCCTTCATGGACTCGGCGAGTCTGCTGTGCAGACAGCATAAAATCGTCGATTTTTAGCAATTTGCATCAAGTATTCAAACAAGCAAGCCTAGGCTTTGATACCACTGTTGGGTTTTGAGCAATCTAACACTTTATAAGTGTGCATTCAACCCTAATAAACCTTGGATCTATGTTTGTCTAAATACATGCAAAATAATAATTTTCCAAGGTTTATAACCTATCTAACATGGCATGGGGAACATTTCAACATAAAGAGTTAGAAGAGATTACATACCTTTTTGATGAGTTTGGTTCTTGAGGAGTTTGAGGGCCAAGCACCAATAGTGTGAATGAATCAAATGGAATCACAAAACACCACAAACTCTTGGAAAACTTTGAGAGAGTATATACACTTGTATATTTCGGCCACACACAAGCTCACACACACTAGTTCACTAGTTACACTAGGCCCCATTTCATGCTCCATAAGCATGCTTATATAGTGTGCATGATTAGGGTGAAACCCTAATAACCCATGACCTTTCCTTTCCAAGGATCCATGGGTTAAAAGCACCATGGATCATCCATGGACTTCCATATAAGCCTAGCCCATTAACTAATGACTATTAGCCCACACCATATAAAACAATAGCCCACAATTTAATTAGTCTTCCTTTTAATCTCTAAGTTAATTCATAATTAATTTAAGACTAACACTAATTAAATAACATGACTTCATATTAATATAGTATAACTTATAATATATTAATAAACATATGTGTATAACTCTCATAAAATTATCCATAAATTAGTTTGGATGAGATGCAACCCAAATGGACCATGCCAGGTCGGGTCAAGTATATACCAAATAAGTTATGGTCTTAGACACCTTATCCAACACTTTTTCGTTGAGACTAGATTAAGGATGTGGGTTGCAGTTTCTAAGGCATACCCCCAGAATGAGATAGGTAACAAAGCTTGAATCATCATGGAATGAACCATGTCCAACTAGGTTCGATTACGCCTCTCAGCCACACCATTAAGATGTGGTGTCCTAGGCAGCATAAATTGTGAAACAATTCCAAAATCCTTAACATAGTCAAGGAACTCGATATTAAGATACTTACCACCCTGATCGTATCAGAGCATCTTTATCTTCTTGCCCAACTGATTCTCCACTTATTTTTTAAACTCTTCGATCTTTTCAAACGTTTATGAATTATACTTGATTAAGTAGATATATCCATATCTACTATATGTTGGGTTATGAGCATTCTAACACTCCTAAGTGTACATGCAACCCTAAATACCTTGGATCTATGTTTTCTCTATTATACATGCAAATATGAATATCCAAGGTATTATCCTAAACTAGCATACAAAACTATCAATATAACAAGATAGAATACATACCTCTTTGATGGTGCTTTTCTTCATGAAGCTTGAGTGCCTAGTGCCCCAAGTGTGACACCTCAAATGGTTCACAATCATCAAAACACTTAGAATAACCTAGAGAGAATTCTACACTTCATGAAATCGGCTAGCCCTTTCTTTCTCTCACTAGTGGCCGATTTTGGTCAAGAAAAAGATCTTTATATAGTGTTACAATTAGGGTAAACTCTAATTGTCATGACTTTCCATTTCCTTGGATCCATGGGTTCAAATATACCATGGAACATCAATGGAGCATCATATGGGTTTTGGCCCAACTAGATAATCCATGGAGCATTAGCCCACTATACAAGTATGGATGATTTACACAATCAACCCATATATTTAATTAGTCTTCTTTTGATCACTTAATTAATCCTAGATTAATTCTTGATCAATACTAATTAAATAATCTCATTATTCTTATTATTAATATACTAGAACTTATAATATATTAATAACCATACATGTCTTATTTCTCTCATTATAGTCTATCCAAGTGCATGATGGTATGCAACCCAAATGGACCATGCCGGGTCGGGTCAAGTCTTACCAATTATAGTTATGGACTTAGACATTAATCCAACACTATAATCATTAGTAAAAATCACATAGAAGCGCTTAGCATCTCTTGTGGTGGTTTTCAAGTGTCCACACACATCAGTGTGTATGAGATCCAACAAACCCTCACCCCTCTCTCAAGTACCAGTGAAGGGTGACTAGAGTATCTTCCTAATAAAACAAAATTTGCAAGTGTCATCTACCTTTAAGTCGAATGACTCTAAGACTCCAGCCTTTTGGAGTTGGCCTATGCACTTCTTGTTAACATGTCCAAGACAACAATGCCATAATGATTCCTTATCCAAACTATTGGAAGAATCAATATGCAACACATTATTTCCTAATTTATCTACAACCATCACAATTTCATATACACCATTACAAGGTAATGATTTAAAATAAAATACACCATTATAAAAAGCATTAATACAACCAATCTCATTATCAAATGCAAAACTAAAACCTTGTTCGTACAAACCATGAAATGAAATAACATTTCTCGCCATATCAGACGAGTAGCAACAATAATTGAAATCTATTTCTAACCCACTACTAAGCAATAAAGAATAAACTCCAATATTGGTGATAGGCAAAACTTTCCTATTCCCCATGATAAAGTTAATCTTCCTGTGCTCCACAACCTTACATCTTTTTACTCCCCGCACATCAAAACAAATGTGAAATCCACAACATGTATCAAGGATCCAAGAGTTAGCATGTGATATGTTTTTAGACAGAATAGTATAAATACCTGCATAGATGGATTTTACTTTCCCATCCTTGACATCCTGCAAGTACTTGGGGCAGTTTCGCTTCTAATGCCCCTTTTCATGGCAATAGAAGCATTCTGCTTCTTTAGGGTTGGTGGAGGGAGTAGCAGAACCACCTTTGGTTCCACTTGAAGAGGATCAATCATGGGACTTTCCCTTG
This sequence comes from Lactuca saligna, assembly GCF_052625555.1. Taxonomy (NCBI): domain Eukaryota; kingdom Viridiplantae; phylum Streptophyta; class Magnoliopsida; order Asterales; family Asteraceae; genus Lactuca; species Lactuca saligna. The sequence goes on along the minus strand of NC_136420.1, from coordinate 227,817,129 downwards.
TGGCCCTTGGAAGGGGTCTTCCTCTTCTTCCTTTTCCCATGCCTAATTTCTAGAATAGGGGAAATAGTTGTAGGAGTAGGAACAATATTTTTACCTTTGAGACTACTTTCAACAGTCCTCAAAAGTTGTTGAAGTTTGCTAAGAGTGACCTCCTCCTTGCTCATATGATAGGTCATACAAAACTGATCATAACCGGGAGGCAAAGAGTGTAGAATGATATTTATGGCCAAATCTTCATCAAAGTTGACATTCAACTTTAGCAAACGTCCCACAAACCTTTGCATTTTCTACAAGTGTCCTGTGATGGACTCTCCATCCTTCATCTTATTTGTTATCATCGAGGCGATGATTTCATACCTCCCTTGACGAGCACTCTCATGGTATGTTTCCATCGGGTCTTGGTGCACCTTAAAAGGGTAAAAGTCCTCATAGGACTTTTGAAGTTCATCTTTCATAGTGGCCAACATGATACAAGACACCTTACTGGCATCCTTCTCATGAGTGCTATACTCAGCCATCTCCTCAGGAGTAGCAGAGACTCATCAATTTCCTTAAGCTCCTTATTGAGGACATATTCATTGTCCTCATAGCGAATGACCATCCTGATGTTCCTAATCTAGTCATTGAAGTTGTTACCATCAAAGATGACTCATCCCCACAATTTCATGAGAGAGAAGGATCCACTAGGGTTTGTGCCAGAAACGGTGTTGGAAGACATCTGAAAAAGAAAGACAAAGTTTAGATTAGATAATAATCCTTAGTATAACACCCAAATAAAATATTAAGGCTAGGACCTGACACAATATTTTACAATTTTGAAGAGGGATGTCGTAATCTAATTGCAAAAATATTTGAAGGTAGGTAAATGACGATTTACCAATTTCCACCATGAAAAAAAAAAGTTGATTATTAGCTTTAAATGAATTAAAATTCCTAGATTCTTTTGAGATTCATTGAACTCTTTAAGGGCATGTTTAAATCTCGCTTATGCGCCTCATGTTTGTGACTGGGATATCGAGGATCACAAACAAGGTGTGAATAACCAAGCAAATGTTCTTGGTAATCTTAATGTCATATATAACCTAATCAATGTGCCCGTTAACCACACATGCTCCATCGACCTATGATAAACATCAAGCCACCCTTACTAGTTCATGTTATTGTGTTAGTTAACTACACACGCTCCACTAATGACTCGCCAAGGCGCAAAGTGCAATTTCTTAGATTAGCATCAATTTCATATTTTCCTAAAGCGAGTAAGATTGGGAATTTAATAAAACTTTAGTTACTTTATAATTATCATTATACTTATAATGAGAATTAATATCCTATCCTACCCGTTTGGCTAACGACCCTCCACTAGTAAAGAAAGCCGTGGGTGAGAGTGAACACCCATTAAAGCACCATTTCATAGGTAGTAACCTTATACCCCTTGTAGATGGGCTTCATGAATGAGGCCTACTAACGGTAAGACTGACTTGTCTTATACATATATATAATTATTGAACTTTTAATATTATAAGAGTATAAGGGTTGAATTTTAAACTTTTAAAATTCTAAGGTTTGGAATTAAAGTATTTATAAGTGTGACTTTACAAATTCCAAAGCTTGAGGGCTGGTTTTGAAACTCTTTAAAACTCTTGGTTTCCATAAATTATGAGTTTAATACATTTCGAAAACGAGACTTTTTAGTTTCCATAACTTGAAGACAAGTTATGGAATTCATTTAAAGGCATTTAGATCAACAATTAACTAACAAAATTATCAAGTAATTTATCTATGATCTAATTAAACTCATAAGTCAAGATAATCCATATCAACAATTTACAAGAAACTAATACAAATCTTGAAAAGTTTGACAATTATCTTTGAATTGGACAAGCATGATCACTACCATATCAAAACACAAATTTTATAATTCAAAAAACAGTTTGTGGTAATGATCCTAATCCAATTCTGGCCAAAAACTATAAATTCTACAACCAGAGCCATGGACTCGACGAGTGCATGAACCTGACTCGTCGAGTAGCCCTTTTACTGAGTGGACTCGGCGAGTTCAGCAGTCAAAGGCCAGAAAATCAATTTTTTCAACTTTGAAATTTAACAAGCATCAAGCATAACATAAAACAATCCTAGGCTTTGATACCACTGAAGGGTTTTGAGTACTCTAACAACCTTATGGTGCACATGAGCGCCTAGATGCTTTGGATCTAAGTTTTCTCTAATTAAACATGTATTTTTGATTTTCCAAAGCATTCATCCTGACTAGCATACAAAGCTTAGGTACTTGTGTTGGGTATTGGTATAATACAACATCCTATGGTGCACATACAACCCTAAATACCTTGGATCTATGTTTTCACTAATTATACATGCAAATGGTTTCCAAGGCACTAAACCTATAACTAGCATGCATTTGACATAAACCATATAATATACTAGTTAGGGAAACATACCTTTTATGTGGCTTGAAGTCTTGATGTATTTGGACTAAAGAGCTTAGCACCAATAGTATGAAATGCCTCAAATGGAATCACAACACACCTAGGATAAAGGTAACTCTTGAGAGAGAATTCCATGCACCAAAACACCTCCATATTTCTCTAAGAAAAGAAGTGGTGATTTTAGCTATGGAGTAACCTATTTATATGTAGGATTCCAAGGGTCATGGGTATAGCCCATAATCCATACCCATGGGTTTTATGATCCATGGTTCATGTGGCCCAACTCTTTATGTATCCATACATAAACTTGGTCCAACATGGGTCATAAGCCCAACACATATAAATATAACTAATTATCATAATTAGTCCCCATAGATCTAATTAGTCTATTTAGATCACTAAATTAATTCAAATTAATTCTTGATCGATACTAATTAAAACATATGATTTCATATTAATATATTATAACTTATAATATATTAATAAACCATAAATAACCTTCTCTCAAAAGTCCATCCTAACAAATTGTCCTGATGATATGCAACCCAAATGGCCCATGCTACTCTCGGGTCAAGTACATACCAATAATAGTTATGGGCTTAGACATACAATCCAACAATCTCCCACTTGGATAAGTCTAAAACTATTATTGCAAGTATGACTTCATAACCCGACTAGCAATCGTAGCTCTTAAAGTCGTTGTCGAACTCTGAACAAATCAATGATGCGTCCATTAGATAAGGGATCATATATTCCGCCATTCTGGATATCATATGGACTGAGACATGGATTCTAATCATTCTTTCTATCCATTTGTTGTTTCCTGATATCCAATTTATAACGACTGACTAATTGAACAAATCAAATCAGTCATGACCCGGCCGAGCACTTCCATTTGTCATCATCAAATCATCGAGGGGCCCACAAATATCGCTTTTATCCTGAAGGTAAAAGGAATGGATAAACTTCGACTCATATGGCTTGTTCTACTACTTGTTGAATCATACACAAAGGCACGTTTTACAACATCGAGTTACCAATGTGTTTTCGTGCAATCAATGTATAACCAACTCATAGTAACAACTCATATCTCTAGGTTTGAAGAATATAAGATATTATCGTCTCATGATCACTCGTGATAAAATCCATGAAGTGATTCCAATGAGTGCGGGTTGAGTCCAATACTCAAAACTTATGAGCACTCATGAGTGTTGTAGCACCACCTTGTCCAACAATTTAGACCTCTACAAACAAAACCCTTGACAGTCTTGATTCATATCTACTTCCAACATATGACCGACTGTGGATGGTTTGAATAACTTAGGTAGTGTTTGTTTTTTGTCTACAGATCTGCGAGACGTCTTCTGTCTGCGCCGCGCAGACCACGCGCAGACATTAGTCTTCGCAGACTGTTTGTTTTTTTGAAGACTGCAGACCTAAAAATGTCTGCGCGCCCTCTTCTTGGCGCAGATGTGGACCAGAGTCTTCTAAAATCTCCAGACATCTTCTAGCTTAAAAAAACGTATATATCTTTATTTTTTTTAAGTTTTTTTTTTAATTTATATTTTTTCCAACTTTATTAATGATAAACAATATGAAAAAAAAAAATTACAAAACTTAAAAAAAAAACATTTGACGATACAAACATGATATTTTTAACAAATTTATAAATAAAAATTTATTATAATAATAGTCGTTGAAATTGTTTATATAAGTATGAAAAAAAAAAATCAAAATATATTCTTATATTTTTTTGCCAAAATTTTGTAAAACTTTATTTAATAGAGTATCATCAATTTCTCGAGAAAATATTTATCGTACGTTTTTAATAGATTTATTTGAAAAAATCGAAGTTTATTTCCATTTATTTATGTACAAATTATTTGATCACTAATTATAATGTTTTGTTATAACTTTGCAATCAAAGTTGTTGGTTTTATCAAATATGTATATGAATTAATACCATTTTTATTTTTATTTTTTATATAATAATACATAAAAGTTGATCTAGTTTCGTTATATATTTATAATAAAGTCGTAAAAATATATAAAAAATTCGCTTTGAAGTTTTAAAAAATCAGTTTATTTAGATTTCAGTTTTTTTAATAGCCCGCAGATGTTAAAAAAACAAACAGTCTTCGTTTCTCAGACTGCAGATGTTTGGTCCACCTCTTCTACTGCAGAGATCTACAGACGTGGTCCGCAGACTGCAGACATTTTGCCTCAGAAAAAACAAACAACACCTTAGTCAATAAGAACAATGAACTAGTTATTCTGGAAGTCAAACATGCAAAGTGAAACACAATAATAATCGAATCCAATATGGTCTCAAAACTTATGAATATAAATAAAACACCTTTTATTTATCACCATATGATTCCACATTAATCGTTGTATATTGTTTCAGCTATCAACTTTATTCTTGAATTAAAACAATAGTTGTCCCATGCTCCAAGCATGTACACTATGTTTTTCTAAACACTAGTCATGCCACCCACCAAGTATGCATACTATGTTTGTCTATAATCTTTACTTTGTGAAATAGATCAATAGAACATAACTCCAATGATTCTCATTTCACAGTACCAAATCTTACTGCAAATGCAAGAATTCCAAATTCATGCCATTTACTAAAATCTGTTAAATTCTAAACTTATATGCATTGATCCTCTTGTAATGATTATGCACAAATTCACAAAGACTTGGCAACAATCATTATAGAGTATTCCAAAGGAGATCAACTACTTGGAAACATCTTTCTTGCATTAAGTTTCCTAATCATACAGATTGAATACTTTCTAACTTTGAAGCATTTCCATATTCCATTTTGACTATCACTTCTGAACAAGAGTTGCCTCCTTACAGATTATGTCAATATGGTCCTTATAGAATTAATAATATACTTCCAACTGTCCTTGAGCAACCAATCTTTGGTAAACCTTAGATTGTCCTCAACAATTGCTTAATCATTTTAGTCATATCAATTTCTAGACCTTTTTCCCTTCTTCATGCCCCAGGCATTTGGAAAAACTTAGAAAGAGTGAATATAACACATGTAATCGATCCTATATCCGAAGCATATGAGACACGATTCATGATGTCTCACATAAAGACCAAACTAGTCTTTTGCTATAATATTTCCATTTCTATTTGCCAAGTTCTCATAATTCAGATTATGAAAAGGGATGCCGTAATCACAATCGAATTTTAGAACGCAAATAATGAACCCATATATAGAATTTCCTTATGTTGAGCCATCCCAACATGAAATTCATATATATTCTTAACTAAATACGATTAAGACCTCATTCTAAGCTTTTAGATTTGAGATGAAGTATAATTTCCTCTCCCTTAATTATAGCAAAACAACTTTTTCAACCCCTGCAACCTCACGAATTGAAACTTTTGTTTTCTATAATTAACATTCCTAACTTGCAATACTTATCATAATTATCATACTCCCACTAACATGATGATTATTATCATCACACTTATGCTCCCACTAGCTTTGACATTACCCAGAAATCAACTGAAGTTCTAGAAATCAATACTTTATTGACTTTCTTACCAAAGTTCAGATTTCTGATACTAGACTTTTTTGATAAGACTTTATCAATATCATACACCTCTCTTAGATAGCTCACATGTGTGTCTAAAAAATTATGAAGAGGGATGTTGTAATCATAATGTTTAGACCTTTTGTCATTCCCACAATTTCTATCTACTCAAAATCTACTTAGTGAAAGAGTTTCCTTATCATCATTTTCATGAATCGTAGAGAAACCTTATGACACTTAGATTTAATGGTGTATGTGTTCTTATCCATGTGAATTGTCAAAACCATAGTCACAAGACAAGGATAATGACAAATCCAAACTCATATGGATTGAACTTGTGTAATCTTAACTTCTTGCCACCTATCAACTCAAGGACCTGCCATTGCTTCCAAGTAGTTATGCAAACAATTGAGAAGATGTAGAACTCAAATGTATAGCCAACTTAACTGGACCGGGCACAGAAATGTCAGCATGATAGGTTATAAACCTCTACTTGTGTGCTAGTGATGAAATACATGTTTTATTCTTGATTAGTTCTTGAAACCTTTTTTAGGATCTTTTAGACTCCCACTGTCTCCTTGACCTATACGACATTCTTGCCAAATATTCAAGAGATAGTGTGGATTCTAATCAAGACAGACACTTAACACAATTAGCCTTAGTTGGTCTTTGTTTTCTCCAAAACATCACAACATACAAATTTCAAATGTACAAGAGTAGAAAACTTTTACTCTTACATTTGACAAGTGTTTTAAACCTTCTTTAAGACATGTCACTCAAGTTACAATCTTAGAGTATAACTCTATGAATTGTTTTGGAATGAAGTACGAATTATCTTCTTGATTTAACCACTTCAACAATTCATAACGCCTCTTGTTAACTATTAGAATGTACTTAGAGGATGAATTGTGATAAGGTCTCAAAATCATTAAGATGACCTTAAAACATGATACTAAAGTACTCTCCCATCTTTTCAGATTTGAGAAACTTTTATCCTTCTGCCTAATTTGATTCTTCTTATTCGTTCTGTCATACATTGAAAATTTTTGAATGTTTCAGAATTATACTTAAGATTGTAAGTATAATCATATTTACTAAACCTTAGTAAATCATGATGAATAGTCTTATCCATATTTTGTGGTGGAGTTTAACAAGTGCACAAGAAAGTGTACTTGATCCCTTAGTCCTTCTCTTGACTCACACATCCATGTGAACAAGTAGTTAGTCTTAATTTTTCCAATGCTCGAAAGTTCTCATTCATGATATTATACAACTTGCATGATTCCAAGTTTCGGTCCAATTGAAACTTAGGTGATGAGAATCTTTCCTTATTTGGTAAATTTAGACACTACCACAAATGAACGAATCAAATTCATATTTCCAATATTGCTAAAAACATACAAACATCAAGTTTTCATGAATGCCATTGTAAGGAGATAAAAATAAAGTAAAACAAACTTTCATTTATTTTAAAATACGGAAACAACTTTTTCCTTACAATGTAACTTGAAATGAAAACTATGTTATTACTTGTTTCCTAGCAATCTATCATAACTCCTAAGAGTAGCTCAAGAATCCAATCTTCAATCAAGCGATAGAAATCCATCTTCGCGATCAAATTCAACATACTCTCTCTTTAAGTTTCCTTCACTTTTCCTTTGATTCTTAAACATCAACATGTGACCCAGTCACATCTTGTAATAAGAATCTCATAATAGAAACTTAACCGAGTTAGATAGTGGACCTTACCTGAAATAGAGTCAAACTTATTGACTTTACTAGCCTTATGATCTTTCAGGTAAAATTGACAGCTTCGCAACCAATTCCCTTTCCATTTGGCAATAGGACCATATGGACCCTTAGGTAATAGTACATGGGACTATCTTAGACTTAGCCTTTCTCTTTACCATTTGGTCAACTAAGTTGGCTATGGTCGATCCCTTTCCATTGAGAATACTTTTCTGGATTTCATGTGTCACTATTTTCCCTGTCCATAAACTTTTGGGAAGTTGATCTCCTAATCAAATTTGCTTTACTATTACACTAAATCATTTCTGATTTAGCAGCACCAAGCAAATAGATAACATCATTAAGGGTCTTGTCATAGTCTGTTTCATAGGAGTCCCAAGGAAGTCACTATGTGACTTAGAAAGTGATTTAACCGCTAACTTTCTTAAGACTTTGACACCCAACTCTCCCGTCTTGTCAATATGTGAATTCATCTCCAAGATGTGATCACACCTAGACCTTGCCTTGGCAATAGGGCTTGAGTGACCTTGAACTTGTGGGTTAGGGAGAATAATTGGAGGATGTGGAGGAAGTGAAGTTCCAAGATATTTGGGAAAATCATAGATGTCTGAACTAGACATCTTTTGGGAGATATTCAAGATAGTTGATTTAAAGTCCTTAATATAACACCCAATATGAAATATTAAGGCTAGGACCCAACAAACTATTTTATAATTTGAAAGATGGATGTCGTAATCCAAGCTATAGAATATTTGAAGGTAGGTGAATGACGATTCACCAATTTCCACCATGAAAAACGAAATAATTTATTAGGTTTTAATTGGATTTGAAACTCCTAGATCTTTTGAGATTCATTGAACTTTCCAATGGTATGTTTCAATCTCGAGTGTGCCCTTCAGGTTTTGTGACTGGGATGCCGAGGATCACAAAACAAGGTGTGAAGTAACCATGCAAATTACTTAGTACCCTTAAGTGTTTACCCCTCAATAGATGTGCCGGTTCACCACACACGCTCCATCGATACTATGCTAAACATTAAGTTACCCTTTACCTACCTTGTTAAATACGAGTTAGTGTGCCGGTTAACCACACACGCTCCACTAACCGCCTTATACAAAGCGCAAAGTGTAATTTCATGGATTAGCACCTTATTCACATTTTCGTAAGTAACTAAGATTGGGTATTTATAAGAGTTTAGTTACTTAGTATTTATCATTAATACTTTTAATGAAGGGAGAATTCTAGTCCTTGTCCTACTCGTTCGGGTAACTACCCTCCACCGGTCAAGGAAGCGGTAGGACAAGGACGATAATTCTCCCTTCATTAAAAGTATTAATGATAAATACTAAGTAACTAAACCTTTTATAAATACCCAATCTTAGTTACTTAGGAAAATGTGAAGAAGGTGCTAATCCATGAAATTACACTTTGCACTTTGTTTAAGTCGGTTAGTGGAGCGTGTGTGGTTAACCAGCACACTAAATCGTATTTAACAAGGTAGGCAAAGGGTAACTTAATGTTTATCATAGTATCGATGGAGCATGTGTGGTTAACCGGCACATCGATTGAGGGGTAAACACTTAAGGGTGCCAAGTAATTTACATGGTTACTTCACACCTTGTTTTGTGATCCTCGGCATCCCAGTCACAAAACCTGAAGGGCACACTCGAGATTGAAACATGTCGTTGAACAGTTCAATGAATCTCAAAGATCTAGGTGTTTCAAAACCAATTAAAACCTAATTATTATTTCGTTTTTCATGGTGGAAATTGGTGAATTGTCATTCACCTACCTTCGAATATTTTATAGCTTGGATTACGACATCCTTCTTCTAAGTTATAAAATTTTTTGTTGGGTCCTAGCCTTAATATTTCATATTGGGTGTCATATTAAGGACTTTAAATCAACTATCTTGAATATCTCCCAAAAGATGTGTAGTTTAGATATTTATGATCTTTCCAAATCTCTTGAAACAAGCTTTCCTAATGAAGATGATGTCCCTTGGAAATCATACTTCTTTCACCTCCTCCAATTATTCTCCCTAACCCACAAGTTCTTAAAAAGTTTAAGATCACTCAAGCCCTATAGGCAAGGCAAGGTCTAGGTGTGGTCACATCTTGGAGATGTAGTCACATATTGACAAGCCAGGAGAGTTGGGTGTCAAAGTCTTGAGAAAGTTGGTGGTTCAATCACTTTCTAAGTCACATAGTGAGTTCCTTTGGGACACCTATGAAACAGACTATGACATGACCCTTAATGATCTTATCTATTTGTTAAGATCAACTTCCTTAAAACTTGATGGACATTGATAATAGGGAGATAGGAAATCCAAAAAAGCATTCTCTTCCCAATGGAAAGGGATCGGCCATAGTCAACTCGGTTGACCAAATGGTAAAGAGAAAAGCTAAGTCTGTGATAGTCCCGTGTACCATTATCAAAGGGTCCATATATTTATATTTCCAAAGGAAGGGGGATTGGTTGCGAAGCTACCAAATTTACCTAAGGAGGTTAAAGTCAACACGTTTGACTCTACTTCAGGTAAAGTCCACTATCTAACTCTGTTAAGTTTCTATTATGAGATTCCTGATACATGATGTGACTGGGTCACATGGTAATGTTTTAAGAATCAAAGAAAAGTGAAGAAACTTAAAGAAAGAATATGCTGAATCTGATCGCATAGATGGATTTGTATCGCGTAGTTTGAAGATCGGATTCTTGAGCTACTTCTTAGAAGTTATGAGATATTGCTTAGGAATAGATAACAACAAGTTTTCATATGGATTGTAAGGATAAGTTTTTCCGCATAGTTTTAAAATAAAAAGAAAATTTTTGATTTTATTTATTTTAGAATATCCTTAAAATGGCATTTGAGGAAAAATTGTTGCTTATATGATTCCATTAATAGCAAGAGTGGAAATATGAAATTGATTCCTTCATTTGTGGTAATGTCTAAATTTACCAAATAAGGAAAGATTCTCATCACCCAAGTCTCAATTGGACCGAAATTTGTAATCATGCAAGTTGTATAGCATGATGAATGAGAACTTTCAAGTATTGGAAAATTAAGACTAATTACTTGTTCACATGGATGTGTGAGTCATGTAAATGACTAAGGGGTTGAGTACACATTCTTATGCATTGGTCAAGTCCACCACAAAAGATCAATAAAATTATTCATCATAGTTTACTAAAGTTCAGTAAATATGGTTATACTTACAAGCTTAAGTGTAATTCTGAGACATTGGAAAAAGGTTCCAATGTAAGGAAGAGCGAATAAGAAGAATTAAATTAGGCAGAAGGATAGAAGTTTCTCAAATCTGAAAAGATGGGAGAGTACTTTCGTATCAGTTTTTATGATCATCTTAATGATTTAGAGACCTTATCACAATTCATCCTCTAAATGCTTTCTTATAGCTAAGAAGAGGAACTATGAATTGTTGAAGTGGTTAAATCAAGAAGATGATTCATACTTCGTTCCAAAAACAATTCTTAGAGTCATACTCCAAGATTGTAACTTGAGTGACATGTCTCAAAGAAGGTTTAAAACACTTGTCAAATGTAAGAGTAAAAGTTTTCTACTCTTGTACATTTGAAATTGGTAAGTTGTGATGTTTTGGATAAAACAAAGACCAACTTAGGTCAATTGTGTGAAGTGTTTGTCTTGGTTAGAATCCACACTATCTCTTGGATGTTTGACAAGGGAGTCTTATAGGTCAAGAGGACAGTGGGAGTCTTAAAGGTCTTGAAAGTCTCAAGAACTAATCAAGAATATAACCTGAAGTTCTTCACTACCACACAACTTGAGGTTTATAACCTATCGTGTTGACATATTCTGTGCCCATTCCAGTTAAAGTTGGCTTTACATATGAGTTCTTAGAGTTCTCAATGTGTTGCACAACAGCTTGGAAGCAATGGTGGGCCCTTGAGCTGCCAGGTGGCAAGAAGTTAAGATTAAGTTTAGTCCATATGAGTTCGGATTTGTCATTATCCTTGTCTTGTGACTATGGTTTTGACCATTCACATGGATAAGAACAGATACACCATTAAATCTAAGTGTCATAAGGTTGCTCTTCGATTCATGAAAATGATGGTAAGGAAACTCTTTCACTAAGTAGATTTTGAGTAGATAGCAATTGTGGGAATGACAAAAGGTCTAAACATTATGATTACGGAATACCTCTTCATAATTCTTTAGACACACATGTGACCTATCTAAGAGATGTGTATGATATTGATAAAGTCTTATCAAGGCAATCTAGTATCAGAAATCTGAACTTTGGTAAGAAAGTCAATAAAGTATTGATTTCTAGAAGTTCAGTTGATTTCTAGGTACATGTCAAAGCTAGTGGGAGCATAAGTGTTATGCTAATAATCATCATGTTAGTGGGAGCATGATAATTATGATAAGTATTGCAAGTTAGCAATGTTAATTATAGAAAACAAAAGGTTTCAATTGGGAAAAGTTGTTTTGCTATAATTAAGGGAGAGGAAATTATACTTCATCTCAAGTCTATAAGCTTAGATTGCGAGGTTTTAATCATTTAGTCAAGGAAATATACATGAATTTCATGTTGGAATGGGTCAACATAAGGAAATTCTGTATATGGGTCCATTATTTGCGTTCTTAAAGTCGATTATGATTACGGCATCCCTTTTCATAATCTGAACTTGGCAAATAGAAATGGAAATGTTATAGCAAAAGACTGGTTTAGTCTTTATGTGAGACATCATGAATCGTGTCCCATATGCTTCGGATATAGGATCGATTACATGTGCTATATTCATCCTTTTCATAATCTGAACTTGGCATATAGAAATGGAAATGTTATAGCAAAAGACTAGTTTAGTCTTTATGTGAGACATCATGAATCGTGTCCTATATGCTTCGGATATAGGATCGATTACATGTGCTATATTCATCCTTTCTAAAATTTTCCAAATGCTAGGGGCATTAAGAAGGGAAAAGGTTTAGAACTGGATATAACTAAAAGGATTAAACAATTATCGAGGACAATCTAAGGTTTACCAAAGATTGGTTACTCTAGGACAGTTGGAAGTATAGTGATAATTCTGGAAGGACTATATTGACATAATCTGTAAGGAGGCAACTCTTGTTCAAAAGTGATAGTCAAAATGGAAACTGGAAATGTTTCAAAGTTAGAATTTTCAATCTGTTTAAGATTAGGAAACTTAATGCAAGAAGGATGTTTCTAAGGAGCTGATCTCTTTTGGAATTCTCTGTAATGGTTGTTGTCAAGTCTGTCTGACTTTGTGCATAATCATTACGAGAGGATCAATGCATATAAGTTTAGAATCTAACAGATTTCGGTAAATAACATGAATTTGGAATTCTTGTATTTGCAGTAAGGATTTGGGAGTGTGAAAAGAGAATCATTGAAGTTATGTTCAATTGATCTAGTTCACAAAGTAAAGATCATAGACAAACATAGTATGCATACTTGGTGTATAACATGACTAGTGTTTAGAAAACATAGCGTACATGCTTGGAGCATGGGACAACTATTGTTTTAAATTAAAGAATATAGTTGATAGCTGAAATAGTATACAATGAATAATTTGTAAGCATATGGTGATAAATAAAAGGTGTTTTATTTATGTTCATAGGTTTTGATACCATATTGGATTCAATTATTCTTGTGTTTCATTTTGCATGTTTTGACTTCCAGAATAAACTAGGTTATCCTTCTAGAATGACTAAGTTATTCAAACCATCCACAGTCGCTCATATGTTGGAAGTAGATATGAATCAAGACTGTCATGGGTTGGCTTGTAGAGGTCTAAGATGTTGGACAAAGGGCTACAACACTCATGAGTGCTCATAAGCTCTGAGTATTGGATTCAACCCATGCTCATTGGAATTACTTCATGGATTTTATCACGAGTGATCATGAGACAATAATATCTTATATTCTTCAAACCTAGAGATATGTGTTGTTACTATAAGTTTGTTGTACATTGATTGCACGAAAACGCATTTGGTAACTCGGTGCTATAAAAAATGCCTTTGTGTATGATTCAACAAGTAGTAGAACAAGACATATGAGTCGAAGTTTATCCATTCCTTTTACCTTCGGGATAAAAGCGATATCTGTGGGCCCCTCGATGATTTGATGATGACAAATGGAAGTGCTCGGCCGGGCCAGGACTAATTTGATTTGTTCAATTAGTCTGTCGTCATAAATCGGAAATCGGGAAACAACAAATGGACAGAGAGAATGATTATAATCCATGTCTCAGTCCATATGATATTTAGAATGGAGGAATATATGATCCCTTATCTAATGGACACATCATTGATTTGTTCAGAGTTCGACAGCGGCTTTAAGAGCTACGATTGCTAGTCGGGTTATGAAGTCGTACTTGCAATAATAGTTTTAGACTTATCCAAGTGGGAGACTGTTGGATTATATGTCTAAGCCCATAACTATTATTGGTATATACTTAACCTGAGAGTAGCATGGTCCATTTGGATTGCATATCATCAGGACAATTTGTTAGAATGGACTTTTGAGAGAAGGTTATTTATGGTTTATTAATATATTATAAGTTATAATATATTAATATGAAATCATATGTTTTAATTAGTATCAATCAAGAATTAATTTGGAATTAATTTAGTGATCAAAAGAGACTAATTAAATCTATGGGGACTAATTATGAAAATTTGTTATATTTATATGTGTTGGGCTTATGATCCATGTTGGACCAAGTTTATGTATGGATACATAAAGAGTTGGGCCACATGAACCATGGATGATAAAACCCATGGGTATGGATTATGGGTTATACCCATGACCCTTGGAATCCTACATATAAATAGGTTACTCCATAGCCAAAATCACCACTTCTTTTCTTATAGAAATATGGAGGTGTTTTGGTGCATGGAATTCTCTCTCAAGATCCACCTTTGTCCTAGGTGTCTTGTGATTCCATTTGAGGCATTTCATACTATTGGTGCTAAGCTCTTAAGGCCAAATACATCAAGACTTCAAGCCACATAAAAGGTATGTTTCCCTAACTAGTATATTACATGGTTTATGTCAAATGCATGCTAGTTATATGTTTAATGCCTTGGAAACCATTTGCATGTATAATTAGTGAAAACATAGATCCAAGGTATTTAGGGTTGTATGTGCACCATAGTATGTTGTATTATACCAAAACCCAACAGAACTGACCCTATCGTAACCAGAAATCACACTTGGAGAATTAGGCATAAAGCCTCTTCGCCCACAACACCCCAAGAATCTCCCGAAAATTCCCCTCACGCTGCTCTCTGGACCTCGAGTATACCAATATGTCGTCGATGAACACGATCACCAACACACCAACATGGGCCTACACATCTAGTTCATGAGATCCATGAATGTTTCCAGTGCGTTGGTGAGTCCGAAAGGCATCACCACAAACTCATATTGCCCATAACGAGTTCTAAAGGCCATCTTCTGGATATCCCCCTCGCAAACTCTCATTTGATGATACCCAGATCTCAAATCAATCTTGGAGAACTAAGATTCCCCTTGTAACTGATCAAATAAATCATCGATCCTCGGTAATGGATAACGGTTCTTGACCGTTAGCTTGTTCAACTCCCGTTAATCGATGCACATCCGGTGTGAAATGTCCTTCTTCGTGAAAAAAATGATCGGTGCTCCCCATGGTGAGCTACTTGGTCTGATGAAACCCATCCCCAACAGCTCCTGGAGCTGCAAGGATAATTATTTCATCTCAAACGACGCAAGGCAATAAGGTGCCTTAGCAATAGGCGCCTCACCCGGAATCAAATTGATCCGGAACTCCACCTGCCTCTCAAGAGGCACAGCCTCGGAGAAAATCCGTGCTCGGCAAGACCCCTCGTGGTTCTTGCCGCACTTGACCCTCCTTGCCACATTTGTAGCAAATCCGTGCTTGGCAAGACCCCTCGTGGTTCTTGCTGCACTTGCCAAAAGTGCGTCCCTTCTGGCCTCCTGCTCTCACATTAGCAGGCTTAGCCCGCTTCGTCGTAGGTATCGACTGCACTGGTCTTCGATCTCTCCCGTAAGACTCTCCCTCCTCCTTAGCCTGTAACTCTAGGTCAATCACCCTCCACCAGGAATTGGTCTAAAGCTTAGCCAATGTCCGGTATGATGAGTTCACTACAAACACCCATATACCCCTCCTCAGCATGCTCAGATATCGACTCACACATGCCTGCTCAGAATATACATGCTCAGGGAAAAACAACACCCCCTCATGGAACATCCTCGTGATCTCGGTCATAGTTTTTTTCTTCTGTTTGAGAGACAGAAACTCGTAGGCTAACCGTTCCCTCTCCACTAGGGGAACATACTCATCTCAGAGAAACTATGTAAACCTCTACCATATCATTGTCGCATGATCCACAAGAGTAATGATGGAAGTCACAAGCTTCCACCAGTCCTTTGCTCCTAAGCGAAGCAGGTTCAATGCAAACCGAACCCTCAGGTGTTCGAGGCATGAAAATGTGTGGAAACACCTCTCAATTTCAGAGATCCATCTCATAGCAGCAACCAGATCCCGTGTCCCATCAAACTCTGGTGGCTTCGTGTTGTTGAACTCCTGTAACAGCAAAGAGGCACTTCTCTGTGACTTAGCAGCAGCTACGGCTACGGTGGCTGTAGCAGCAGCAACCTCAGTAATAGCAGCATATCACTCATCAAATGTCTCAATCAGCATGGTCTTGATATACCTAAACATCTTCAGTCTAGTCTCTATGGTAGTTGCGGCCACGAGCCACCTCATCATGAATGATCTTGTAGATTTCCTCATCACTAGTCCCACTGCTCCTGGGATTGTGGCATATACCCACCATAATATCTCTAAAATACAACACAAAAAATCATTAGAGACTCACTCGAGCATACTCACACTCGATTTCCCATCACTACATGCTCCTAAGTATCCTAAGGATTCTTACTTGGGTTGACTACAGATCCGGTGCTTTCAGTAGTACGTGCCTAATACTACCTTCCACACCAACCTGTAGTCACTCCAAGTCCTCCTCGTAGGATTCTAATTCATAAGTACTCTATCAATCGCAAATACCAAACTACTCTCTTGGTAGGCTCGTCATATGCTCATCTAGGTATCTCTCCTAGATTATCCCTCATATCAAACTCTCTCTAAGAGATTCCTACTACATACTCTTACTCAGCATATACTCAGGATAAATAAAAAGTAGTGACATCTCCTAGGCTAAGGCATCACAAATCAGCCAACTCTAGCCCTAAAATATGAAATACCTAGCGTATTCTCTAGCATGCATCCCTAACATCTCATAAATATCTCATAATATAAACAAGTAAGTGCATTTTGGTAAATCACCATTCGGGCTCTGGCTGATTGTACACACTGCTCCTTCTATTTTTTCTCTTAAAAGATATTACTCGTTTTAGGAAAATCATTTCTCTTGAAATTTTTTCTCAAATCCTCAGTTTGAGTTCAGACATACCCGAAGGTGCATCCGAATCCCTCAAACCAAGGCTCTGATACAAATTTGTAACACCGTAAGTTTTCAAACAAAATTTTTGTTTTTAAATGATAATTCTCATAAAAACAATTCATAAAAAAAACCCAAAGTGTTAAATTATCCAAAAACACAAATTCATAAATCGTTTGAACAAAATTGAGGATCCACAGAAACATGACTTCATCTTGTGTGTACAATCAAGTCGGCACCTTCCCGTGATCCTGAGAAGTACCAGAAACACATATCACATAACACGGTAAGCACGAATCTTAGTGAGTTCCCCAAAATACCACACTCATTTCCTTAGCCTCTCATGGTATAGCTCAATAAAGACCCTCCGGTTAATGAGTCTCAGTGGAGACCCTCTGGTCCCACAACTCGGTTTGGACACTCCGATCCTAACTCAATAAAGCTCAACATAATACACAACATAAATCACAAATACATAATGCAGGATATCACAACACTTAATAATAGCATATAAGACCCTCTGATCACACAGAATTACCTTTCATGGTAAGTATAGTGAGAAGACTCACCTCGTAAGTAAGCAAATAAATCGTGTACCCCTCGAACAGTCTAATCCCTGCCTACATGTCATAAGCATCTCTAATTAACACTTAAATCACAAGTATAGAAAAACCAAGCTATTCTCTCTCTCTCTCTCTCTCTCTCTCTAACTCTTGGGGATGGGTAAAAGACCATTTTACCACTCCATCGTCTCCATAATCCCTATCTTGACCCAGTCCTAAAGTCAACAGAAGTCGACACTTGAGTCAACAATCCATGTTGACCCGACTCGTTGAGTGCATCTATGTGACTCGTCGAGTTCATTCTGCTTCTTCATCAATGTCGTCAAAATCCAACTTAACTAGTCGAGTTTTCTCATCAACTCGCCAAGTAAGTCATGTCCAGACTCGTCGGGGAAAACCCTAACCGCTCATCGAGTTGGCTCATCAACTCATCGAGTCCCTTAAGTCTATTATCTCATTCAGATGTTTTAGGGCATATTTACAACCCCCAAACTCTAGATCTAGCCTCCCAATGCTGAGATACCACATAAATCGACAAGCTTTACGTCCATGCATGGAACTTAGCGGTTGAAATGCCAAAACAAGTTCCTTTTAAGGTCTTAAGCATAAAAGCTCTTCTCTAACTGGGTAAACCTGGGACCTTTGGGCTCTAGGGACCTAATAAGTTTCAGATCTGAAGTCTCAATCTCTTGGCAATCTCAAAACACTGAAAGTCTCAAGGAAGGGTGGAAAAGCCCTAAAACTCCATAAAAACGAGATCTAATCAAAATAATGGATCCAACTGTCTCTTCTCGTTCCAAGCCTTTATATTATTCTCTTCTTTTCCAATGGTACACTAGAATGCCCAAAGTTAGCTCTTCTTTCTCTTTAAATCACTCTAAACGATTAGGGCTTTACAGGGGAGTAAGGTGTCATGGCAGGTGGAAGTGAGGGCTTAAGGTCCTTTAAATAGGAAAAAAACCCCTAAAAATTAGGCTTTTCTCATTCAGCTCCTACTCATCGAGTCGGGTTCCTCTGACTCGTCGAGTAGACTCTAAAAATCATACAGCCATACTATTCTCTACTCGGCGAGTTGTGTAACATCCCAGAATAGCAAGAGTAGAGTTGAAGAACTAAAAGTGTAAATTTTGAAGGGCAACTCGGCGAGTCCATGGATGGACTCGGCGAGTAGGGTCGCGAATTTGGTCGCGAGTCAAGTGGCCTACTCGGCAAGTCCAAAGATGGACTCGGCGAGTAGGTGCTGAGTGGAGAAAAACCTAAATCCGAGGAATGAGCCCAATTTAAAGAACATTATATCCTCTCCCCAGCCTCTTTGATCCCCCTTGAAGTCCAGAAACCCTATAAAGCATGATTGAAGAAGATTGGAGTGCATTTGGAGCTTGGGGAGGTGTTTGTTGAGGAAATCTTGAAGGAGAAGAGTCTTGGATCAAAGGGCTTTGCCTGGATTCGAGTTTCATTGCAGTTGGCGCATTCTTTTGAGGTAATATCTCGTTCTTGGGCTATCACTCATATGGATTCATCATTTTGGGGTTTGTGGGGAGTATATCTTGGTATGTTTTGGAGTTTAGAGGTTAGATCTAACGTTGCTACCTCATATCTGGAATATTTAAGGCCTAGAGTGCATTAAAGTTCCTGTGTTTGAGTGCTTAGTGAAGCCATCATGTCCCGAACCCTAGCTCTAAAGTGAATAAGGCCTAGATCTCTTTGGATTCACGTAAAGTTTGCCACTTTACGTGATGGATGGATTGTAGCAGGCTAGATCTATGTTTTAGATCAATTGCATGGCCTGGAATGCTTCTGTATGGATTCGGACTGGTGGTACTCGGCGAGTCACATGGGTGGACTCGACGAGTTGCTTGAAGATGAGCTGGAACTTGACGAGTTGGATGAACAACTCGGCGAATAGGTTGAAGATAGCCTTAGACTCGGCGAGTCTGTTCTTGGACTCGGCGAGTCTTGTCGAAGAGTCCCAATATTTTCTGGTTAAGTCGAGAATCGGTGAGTCAAGGGATGACTCGGTGAGTTGGGTGCAAGTGGACTCAGAGTTGTTGGACTCGGCGAGTCTCGGGGTAACTCGGCGAGTTAGGTCGTGGATTGAGGGAAGTTCTGAGCATAGGGACTCGACGAGTCATCGAGTTGACTCGGCGAGTAGAGTCAGTTAGAGGTTGACTTTGACTTTGTCCAAGGCTGACCAGTTGTCGTCTAGGGGTATTTTGGTAATTAGGGATATATATTCAGTTGAGTGTTTTGGTGTTCAGTGGAGGAGTTCGTGTCGGAGTTCGGAGCGGCAGGATTTTATCCTTTCAGCCGACAGTTCGAGGTGAGTTATCCTCACTATATCGATAGGGTCTACGGCACCAAGGCCGACCATTTACCGGATGGAAATCCGGATAGTTGTCTGTTATGGTATTGCTTGATATGGGCCGGAAGGCATTATGATGTGGTCTGGAAGGCATTATGATATGAGCCGGAAGGCATTATGATACGGGCCGGAAGGCATTCTATGTTATGTGGACCGGAAGGTCATGGCCTGGAAAGGCGTATGTGTGTAAGTAGTATTTTGACTGAGACGTAGGGTGATATATGCTCGTGATCGGCTAGGTCGGTATCCTGGTTAGGGTAATGATATGTTATGTGATCTGCTTGATCGATTTGTTGACTGCGAATTGTTATATGATTGAATGTTATGTGCACAGGGTTGGTCAAACTGGAGTTTGACCCGATATGCATGGTTGTTCTATGTTCTGTTACGTTATGTATGCTTTTTATGTTATAGGCTGGAAGGCAATATGTTAAGGGCCAGAAGGCAATATGTTTTGGACCGGAAGGTCGTGTCCTGGAAGGGCGTATACGTGGTTGGTATTTTGGGGGTATCTTACTAAGCTTTCGGGCTTACAGTTGTGGTTTAATCTTTTTTTCAGGTTCTTCAGGAGACTGTGGCAAGGCGAAGGCGTGATCATACCGTTCCTTGCGTTTATGTTTTATGAAATGGACTTGGGAATACTCTGATAAATAATGTATTGAAAACCTTTTTCTAATAATGTTATTAAACGGAATTGTTTTGAAAAGTTTAAATTATGTTGAAATTTTTGGTCGTTACAAGTTGGTATTAGAGCCTTGGTTTGACTGAATTGGAAGAACACTCGTGTGACTCCAATCTCAAATCGAGAAGGGTTTCAAAAAGAGAAATTAAAATGGTTTTCATATTAAGTAAAAGGAGGACGCGGAGGTATGATCAGTTGAAGCCAGTAAGTAACCCCAAATTACCTTTCATGACATTTGTTTTATTAAGCTTTGATAGAACAGCATGCTAGTGTTAGGCTAGGGATCTTCAGGATTTCATGATAATGTTGCTTGTTTTATGATGCCTGCTAGCCTAGGGTTTTCCTCTGTTAAGATTTCCAGTGTTCCTCTAGGAGTGAGGATCGAACGCTTGCTATGAATAATTATCGCTAAGGTGTTGTGGTAGTACTTCATACAAATATGGGTAGGTGTGGAAGGTAGTACGGGCCCGTACTACTGAAAGCACAGGACCCATATGCGTATCAGGGAAACCATGACCTCTAGGGTTGGGTTGAGAGTTAGTTCCCGGGATAGTGGGAAGAGTCTGAGGTTTTATGGTATATTTTTAGTATGGAGATTTCAAGGCATGCTGGGAGTGGATCCGGGTTAGGATCGGGTGCAGGAAAAGGAGTTGTAGACGGGTCAGTACTATTGGATTAATGTCTAAGTCCATAACTATAATTGGTAAGACTTGACCCGACCCGGCATGGTCCATTTGGGTTGCATACCATCATGCACTTGGATAGACTATAATGAGAGAAATAAGACACTTATGGTTATTAATATATTATAAGTTCAAGTATATTAATAATAAGAATAATAAGATTATTTAATTAGTATTGATCAAGAATTAATCTAGGATTAATTAAGTGATCAAAAGAAGGCTAATTAAATATATGGGTTGATTGTGTAAATCATCCATACTTATATAGTGGGCTAATGGTCCATGGATAATCAAGTTGGGCTAAAACCCATAGGATGGTCCATGGATGCTCCATGGTGTATTTGAACCCATGGATCCAAGGAAATGGAAAGCCATGACAATTAAGGATTTACCCTAATTGTAACACTATATAAAGATCTTATTCTTGACAAAAATCGGCCACTAGTATTATTCTAGAACAGGGCTAGCCGATTTCATGAAGTGTAGAACTCTCTCGAGTTATTCTAAGTGTTTTGATGATTGTGATTCCATTTGAGGCTTCCACACTATTGGGGCTAGGCACTCAAGCTTCATGAAGACTTTCTACATCAAAGAGGTATGTATTCTATCTTGTTACACTCATTGTTTTGTATGCTAGATTAGGATAATACCTTGGATGTTCTTATTTGCATGTATAATAGAGAAAACATAGATCCAAGGTATTTAGGGTTGCATGTATACTTAGGAGTGTTAGAATGCTCAAAACCCAACAGTGGTATCAGAGCCTAGGCTTGTTTTCTTGTTATACCTGCAAAACTGCTTAAAAAATCGAAATTGTTGCTATTTGATCATCAGACTCGGTGAGTCCATCAAGGGACTCGGCTAGTCCATGGCTAAAAATTGATCTAAACGATCCAACTCGCCGAGTTGGTTCATGCACTCGACGAGTTGGACCCCAGACAGCATATTTTCGAGGTTTTTGGCTAGAAATGGACTAGGAACATTACCCTAAGTTGTTATTGAACTTATAAACTTGTTTTTTAATGTGGTAATGTTCATGCTAATCCATTTTCAAAGATAATTGTCAATAGATTCATGTTTTGTATTAGTTTAAGGTTTAGACTAATTACATGAAGAAGCTTGATATGAATTATCTTCTTCTTATGAGTTGCTTATATTAATAGAAAAGTTAATTGAAATAGTTTTTTTCAATCCATTTTAATCTAAGAGTTGAGTATAAAATGTGTTTGTGTAACTTGTCCTCAAGTTACATGAAGAGTCACATTAAAGACTCATAAAACTCATAAAAGTTGGTAATGTTTACAAAATGAAGAGTCTTGTGTCATTGAAGTTTTTTTTATGACTCCATAACTTGTCCTCAAGTTATGGAAGTTCAAGAGTCACTTCATTAAAGAGTAAAGTGTAACCTTAATTAATTCCATAAGTTATAAAAATAAAGAAAAGTTAATTCTTTTATTAGTTTAAAGTCTTCCATAAGTTATGGAACTTGAAGAGTTTTTTGGATTAAAGCTACTTTAAACACATAAGTTATGTAATTAATTAGTTTTGAATAGTTTCAAAACATGCCCTCAAGTTTTGGAATTTGAAAAGTTTTCTCTTATGAATACTTTATTTCCACGTTAGCCCTTAGTTTTTTAAAAGTTAAAATTCAACACTTATACTATTTATAACATTAATGGTTAATTATATATATATATATATATATATATATATATATATATATATGTATAAGAACAAGTCGTTTTACCGTTAGTAGGCCTCATTCACGAAGCCGGTCTATAAGGTGGGTATAAGGTTGTTGCCTATAAAATATCAACTTAATGGGTGTCTACTCTCACCCACCACTTGCTTGATCGGCGGAGGGTCGTTAGCCGAACGGGTAGGACAATGACTTTAAATTCTCCCTTCATTAAAAGTATTAATGATAAATACTAAGTAACTAAAATGTTAATAATTCCCAATCTTAGTTACTTTAGGAAAAATGTGAATTTGGTGCTAACCCATGGAATTCACACTTTGTACCTTACCAAGTCGTTGGTGGAGCGTGTGTGGTTAACCGGCACACTAACTTGGACTAGTAAGGACCACGAAGGGTGACTTAATGTTTGTCATAGATCAATGGAGTGTGTGTGGTTAACCGGCACATCGATTAGGTGATAATATTAAGGGTACCAAGTGAATTGGTATGGTTATTCACACCTTGTTTTGTGATCCTTGGCATCCCAGTCACAAAATTTGAGAGGGCACACTCGAGATTGAAACATGCCATTGAAAAGTTCAATGAATCTCAAAAGATCTAGGAATTTCAAATCCAATTAAAACCTAATAAATTATTTCGTTTTTCATGGTGGAAATTGGTGAATTGTCATTCGCCTACCTTCAAATATTTTATAGCTTGGATTACGGCATCCCTCTTCCAAATTATAAAATATTGTGTTGGGTCCTAGCCTTAATATTTCATATTGGGTGTCATATTAAGGACTTTAAATAAACTATCTTGAATATCTCCCAAAACATGTTTGGTTTAGACATTTATGATCTTCCCAAATCTCTTGAAGATGATGTTCCTCAACATCATGCTTCACTTCCTCTATCTCCTCCAATTATTCTCCCTACCCCACAAGTTCTTGAAAAGTTTAAGGTCACTCGAGCCCTATTGGCAAGTAAAGGTCTTGGTGTGGTCACATCTTGGAGATGTAGTCACACATTGACAAGCCGGGAGAGTTGGGTGTCAAAGTCTTGAGAAAGTTGGTGGTTCAATCACTTTCTAAGTCACATAGTGAGTTCTTTTGGAACACCTATAAAAAGGACTATGACAAGACCCTTAATGATTTTATCTATTTGTTAAGATCAACTTCCTCAAAACTTGATGGACATTGACAAAAGTGACACAGGAAATCCAGAAAAGCATTCTCTTCCCAATGGAAAGGGACCGTCCATAGTCAACTCAGTTGACCAAATGGTAAAGAGAAAAACTAAGTCTGTGATAGTCCCGTGTACCATTATCAAAGGGTCCATATGTTTATATTGCCAAAGGAAGGGGCATTGGTTGCGAAGCTGCCCTATTCACCTGAAAGGTCATAAGGTTGATCAAGTCAAGAGGTTTGACTCTACTTCGGGTAAAGTCCACTATCTAACTCTGCTAAGTTTCTATTCTGAGATTCTTGATACATGATGTGACTAGGTCACATGGTGATGTTTTAAGAATCAAAGAAAAGGTAAAGAAACTTAAAGAAAGAATATGTTGAATCTGATAGCGTAGATGGATTTCTATCGCGTAGTTTGAAGATCAGATTCTTGAGCTACTTCTTAGGAGTTATAATATATTGCTTGTGAATAGATAACAACAAGGTTTTCATATGGATTGTAAGGATAAGTTTTTCCGCAAAGTTTTAAAATAAAAGAAAAAAAAGGGTTTTAATTTTATTTATTTTAAAAAAATATCCTTACAATGGCATCTGTGGAGAATTGTTGCTTATATGTTTCAAGTAATAGCAAAATTGGAAAGTGGATTTGATTCTTTCATTTGTGGTAGTGTCTGAATTTACCAAATGAAGAAAGTTTTTCATCACCCAAGTTTCAATTGGACAGAAACTTGGAATCATACAAGTTGTATTGTATTATGAATGAGAATTTTCATCTTTGAAAAATTAAGACTAATTCTTTGATCACATGTATACGTTGGTCAATTGAAGGACTAAGGAATTAGGTACACTGGGTGTGCGCTGGTCAAGGTCCACCACAAAGATTGATTTGTCATGATTTACTAAAGATTAGTAAATATGATTATACTTATAAGGTTAAGTATAATTTTGTAACATTGGAAAGGATACAATGTATGACAAAACAAATGAGAAGAATCAAATTAGGCAGAAAGATAAAAGTTTCTCAAATCTGAAAAGATGGGAGAGTACTTTAGTATCAATTTTATGATCATCTTAATAATATAGAAACCATATCACAAATTCATTCTCTAAGGACGTCTTAGTGCATTGTTATGGCTAAGAAGAGAGATCAAGAATTGTTGGATTGGTTAAGATCAAGAAGATGAGTCATACTTCGTTCCAAAACAATTCTTAGAGTCATACTCCAAGATTGTAACATTGAGTGACATAAAGTAAGGTTTAAAACACTTATCAAATATAGTGTGAAATGTTTCTACTCTTGTACATTTGAGATTGGTAAGTTGTGATGTCTTGGATGAGACAAAGACCAACTAAGACCAATTGTGTGAAGTGTTAGTCTTGATAAGAATATGCACTATCCCTTGAATATTTGTTTTGTTAAGGAATGATTCTTGACTGGGGAAACTTATATGTCAAGGGGACAGTAGGAGCCTTAAAGATCCTGAAAGAGTTTCATGATTTGATCAAGAGTAAAACCTGTAATTTATCACTAGCACACGACTTAAGGTTTGCAACCTATCGTGTTGGCATAATTCTTATTTCTGTACCTACTTCAACTAAGTTGAATTTGCATGTGAGTTATCAGAGTTCAACTTGGAAGCATTGGTGGGCCTTGTGCTACCAAGGTGACAAGAAAGTAAGATTGAATAAGTTTAATCCATGTAAGGCTAAATTTGTCACTAACCTTATCTTGTGATTATGGTTTTGACAAATTCGCATGGGTAGGAAATCATACACTATAAAATCTAAGTGTCATAAGGTTTCTCTCTGATTCATGAAAATGATGGTGAGGAAACGCTTTCACTAAGTAGATTTTACGTAGATAGCAATTGTGTTATTTGCATTTTCAAAAGTCGTTAGTGGAGCGCGTGTTGTTAACCGGCACGCTAACATGGACTTGTGAGAAATGGCAAATGCCTAAGCAATTGAGACAATGATTACGGCATCCCTTTTCATAGTTCTGAAAATTGTTTAGACTCACATGTGAGCTATCTAAGAAAGGATGTATGAATCTAAATTTCAGAAGTCCAGTAGATTTCTGAAAATATGTCAGGGCTAGTGGGAGCAAAAGTGTTATGCTGATGATCATCATGTTAGTGGGAGCATGATTATTATGATTAGTATTGCAAGCTAGCAATGTTAATTATAGAAAACAAAGTTTCAATCCGTGAAGTTGCAGGGGTTGAAAAGTTGTTTTGCTATAAGTAAGGGAGAGGAAATTATACTTCATTTCAATTCTAAAGCTTAGATTGAGATTTTAATCATCTTTAGTCAAGAATATATATGAATTTTGTGTTGGAATGGTTCAACTTGAAGAAATTCTATATATATTGCGTTTTCAAATTCAATTATGATTATGGCATCCCTCTTCATAGTTAAATTTTGAAAAACATGGCAAATAAAAATATTGTAGCAAAACACTGGTCTAGTATCATGCCTTTATGTCAAACATCATGAATCGTATCTCATATGCTTCAGATATAGGATCGATTTCATGTGCTATAATATTCATCCTTTCTAAATTTTCCAAGTGCTTAAGGCATTTAGAAGGGAAAAGTCTAGAACTAGATATGACTAAAGTGATTAAGCAATTGTCGAGGACAATCTGAGGTTTGCCAAAGATTTGTTGCTCAGGGAAATTTGGAAGTATAGTGTTAATTTTGGCAGGACCGTATTGACATATTCTGAAAAAAAGTAACTCTTGTTCAGAAGTGATAGTCAAAATGGGACTATGGAAATGTCTCCATAGGTGGAAGTTATTCAATCTATGTAAGATTAGAAAACCTTAATGCAAGAAGGATGTTCAAAGTAATGTACTTTGAATATGAGACTTCCGTTCCATAGAAGTTGAGCTTCTTTGGAATACTCTGTAATGACTAGTAACAAGGTTTTGGTGACTTTGTGCATAATCATTAAAAAGAGGATCAATGCATATAAGTTTAGAATCTAACAGATTTCAGTAAATGACATGAATTTGGAATTCTTGCATTTACAATAAGGATTTGGGATTGTGAAATGAGTATCATTGGAATCATGTTCAATTGATCTACATCACAACGTAAGGATCATAGACAAACATAGTGTGCATACTTAAGGTATGGCATAATTATTGTTTAGAAAAACAAAGTGTACATGCTAGGAGCATGGGACGACTGTTGTTTTTATTCAAGTCTTAAGTTGATTATTTGAAACATTGAATAATGTGTAATCAATATGGTGATAAATAAAAGGTGGTTTTATTTATATTCAAAAGGGTTCTAAGACCATATTAGATTCGATTATTATTGTGTTTCACTTTGCATGTTTTGACTTCCAAAATAGCTAGGTTATTCTTTATGAATGACTAAGTTATTTAAACACTCCACAGTCGTTCATATGTTGGAAGTAGGTATGAATCAAGACTGTCATGAATCGGGTTTGTAGATGGATAAATGGGTTTAGTCATGGCAATGGTTGCTACAACATTCATGAGTGCTCATAAGTTATGAGTATTGGAATAAACCCACGCTCACTTGTATCACTTCATGGAATTTATCTCGAGTCATCGTGAGACGGTAATATCATATAAATCTTCAAACCTAGAGATATGAGCTGTTACCTATGAGTTGGTTGTGCATTGATTGCACATAAACGCATCAGTAACTTGATGTTATAAAACGTGCATTTGTGTACAATTCAACAAGTAGTAGAACAAGCATATGAGTCGAAGTTTATCTGTTCCTTCTAGAAATAGAAGCGATATCTGGGCCCCTCGATGATTTTGTTGTGACCTATGTACCGGCCGGTCAGAACTAAATTGATGTGTTCGATTAAGTTCTTTGTCAAACAAATCGAAAATTAGGAAACAAATTGCTGGACAATAAGTACGACGTTGTTCCATGTATTTGTCCGACTGATAACCTGAGAACAGAGGATTATATGATCCCTTATCTAATGGACAAGTCATTGAAAAGGTCAGAGTTCATCTACAAGGTCAGAGTTCGACAGAAGCTTTTGAGAGCTACGATTGCTAGTTGGTTCCTGAAGTCATACGCAATAATAGTTTTCGACTTATCCAAGTGGGAGACTGTTGGATTAATGTCTAAGTCCATAACTATAATTGGTAAGACTTGACCCGATCCGGCATGGTCCATTTGGGTTGCATACCATCATGCACTTGGATAGACTATAATGAGAGAAATAAGACACTTATGGTTATTAATATATTATAAGTTCTAGTATATTAATAATAAGAATAATAAGATTATTAATTAGTATTGATCAAGAATTAATCTAGGATTAATTAAGTGATCAAAAGAAGACTAATTAAATATATGGGTTGATGGTGTAAATCATCCATACTTATATAGTGGGCTAATGCTCCATGGATAATCAAGTTGGGCTAAAACCCATAGGATGGTCCATGGATGGTCCATGGTGTATTTGAACCCATGGATCCAAGGAAATGGAAAGCCATGACAATTAAGGATTTACCCTAATTGTAACACTATATAAAGATCTTATTCTTGACAAAAATCGGCCACTAGTATTATTCTAGAAGAGGGCTAGCCGATTTCATGAAGTGTAGAACACTCTCAAGTTATTCTAAGTGTTTTGATGATTGTGATTCCATTTGAGGCTTCCACACTATTGGGGTTAGGCACTCAAGCTTCATGAAGACTTTCTACATCAAAGAGGTATCTATTCTATCTTGTTACACTCATTGTTTTGTATGCTAGATTAGGATAATACCTTGGATGTTCTTATTTGCATGTATAATAGAGAAAACATAGATCCAAGGTATTTAGAGTTGCATGTACACTTAGGAGTGTTAGAATGCTCAAAACCCAACGAGTACCACCCGAGGTTATCGGTCAGATGAGTACGTACGAGTTGGACGCGAGGATTCGAGAGATCCTGCATGATGAGGTTGTTGCATTGTTCCGGGCCGAGCTGCCGGAACTGTTTGGGTCGATCAAGACTGCCATGGTCGAGTATTTCGATGAGCGTTATGCGGCTCTCGCGGAGACAGCTTTCGCGATGGCTACAGCGGTAGGGGGAGGAGCTAGTAGGGGTTTTCAGTATCGGGACTTTGATAATACGGAGCCTCCCACCTTTGATGGAGCTCGGGATCCGATCATTGCTATGAGATGGTTATCAGACGTGGAGGGGTGTTTCTTCACTTGTTCATGCCCTACTGATTAGAGGGTGAGGTGTGCTCTGAACCTGTTAAGGCTCGGAGCAAAGGATTGGTGGAGATTGACCACGGGGTCATACTCGGACGCCAGAGGGCTGCGATTTCATGGGATCAGTTCAGAGAGATGTTTAGCACTCGTTATGTTCTGCGAGTTGAGAGGGAGAGGTTGGCTCAGGAGTTCCTGGAACTGAAGCAGGATACGGAGTCGGTGACGGAAATCACCAGGATGTTTACTAAGAGGGCGATGTTTTGCCCTGAGATCGCCTCGGAGCAGGCTCAGATGTCCCGATATCTGAGTATGCTAAAGAGGGACATCAGACAGTTTGTGTCTGCGCAGAGGTGCGAGACCTTGTTGGAGTTGCAGGAGGCCGCCATACGGTGTGAGATAGAGATTGAGTTGCAGTTGCGTTAGCTGAGGCAAGCTCCGGTTCAGTCGCAGCCGGCGACGAAACGGTCTAGGACCGTTGATTCCAAGATGGGAGATCAGGGCAGCCATGTTTGTGGTAAGTGTGGGAGGGGTCACGCCGGAGTTTGTCGGTCCGGTGGTGCATGCCGCAAGTGCGGAAACGAGGGACACTATGCGAGGGATTGTCAGCAGTCAGTGCCAGTTCGATATTTGAGGTTATGTTATCATTGTCATTAGGTTGGTCAGTTGAGGATCAATTGGCCACAGCTTGTTGCAGGACCGGTGCAAGCTCCAGCACCGACCACGTTGAGGATCACAGGTGGAGGACAGAGTGGAGCGGAGCCCCTAAAGGGCTTAGGGTCGTGCTTTTCAGCTTGCAGCGGAGGAGGTTAAAGAAATGTCAGATGCAACTGCGGGTATGTTTCTTTCTTGTTGTCTGGTTGATTTATTATTATTGTGGAGTATTGTTTATCTGCTAGTCTCGTTGGATGGTTTTCATTATGGTATCCGTTGTTCCTTGAAGGTCTGGCATGGTTATGGATTAGTGTTTCGGGTTTTCGTTTTGGTATCCGTTATTCCCTGAAGGTTTGGTATGGTTATGGTTTGGTGTTTTGTGCTATCGTTGGTTATCATTCGTGAGGGTGATTAGTGGAGATATGGCGTTGGTCGAATGTCGGGTAGCATCTTCAGTCTGAGGAGTGGTTAGCTGAGGAATGAGTACTTTTGGACGGATTGATCAGTGTGGAAATGTGTTTTGCAAAGGTTGCTAGTGCTAGTGGAAATCAGTCTGTGTGTAAGCGTTGGGTTTTGTGCAAGGTTATTTTAGGACGTCGGTGTTAGCGGCCGGTGGTTGATAGTCAGTGCCCTAAGTGGGGGAGAATTGGAAATTCTCCAGATGATCGATAGACTTGAGAGGTTGTTTAGCTGCTTGGGTTTCGGCGATATTTCTTTCAGCCGAGAGCAGGATGGTATGGGTGAGTGGCAGGCGTGCGGGGCGGTATACAGATATATGGCAGTGATTGTGTAGGGCCTGGGATCAGGCTGGGATCGAGTATGTATGGTGGAGATAGAGTTCGAAACCCCTAGGGGGCTAGAACTGTATGCAGGAGAGGATTTACCGGAAATATAACTCGTATTGACGAATGCTAGTTGAGCGGTCCGGATAGACTGACGGTCGGAAGGTGTACCAGTCAGACCGAAGGCTCGGGGGACGGTCCAGCCAGACTAAATGCCCTGGAGGGTGGCCCAGATTGGCTGAAGGTTTTCAGAGTGGTCCAGATTGACTGAAGACCTGGTGAGGTGCCCCAGTCATGCTGAAGACTCTGCATGTGTCGTTAGACCGGTGCGAGGTAATGGATTGAGTATGTCGCGATATGATAGCGTTGCAAGGTCTGGCCCCGGATATGGATCGCAATCAGTGAAGGCGGTGCATGGGCTTAAGAGTCTTTTCGGGTGGATTCAGAGTATGTATGGTGCATGGGATAGCGGTTACGCTATAAAGAGGTGATGTAGTGTTGGGTGAGCACTGTAGTACTTGTCGTGGTGACACGGCGGTCGAGTGGTTTTCCTTGGTAAGGAAAAAAGGAGGAATGTAATTCTTAAGGGGAGTGCAAATTCACGAAAGTGAAAGTGGAAATGTAGAGTTATGATCGGGGTGATCCGATGGTGATCTTCGAGCAGCGTGTGCGGTGGCGGTTGGGATGACATCATGAGGGGATGTCTGCTGGGGTCGTAGAAGGGAATTCCAGGGCTGTAAAGACAAGAGGCTCGTAAGGGATGTAGATATGGAGTTTTGGATTTCCAGCTTGATTTCGGTAAAGGATTTTTGTATCAGTGGTTCATCCTGAGGAATGTTTTGAGGGTCATCAAAGTGATGGGTTTCCGAACCCTACGGTTCTAGAGCTAGTTCAGCATGTTCATGCGATTACAAGAAGAGAACTCATTGGAGTTGCTCTGAAGAGTGTTTCTTTCTGTCAGCACGGAATTGCTAGAGTTGGACTTGGATCGGGAATCGGGTGGTGCATAGTTATTTATAGCTCTTATGGGTCGAGTGATGGTTGTGCTTTGGAGCAGTGTTGCATCATGAGTGGTACCCAGTTGTTGTGTGTGATTATTAGAGGGTAAAGTCGGTGTCCGGTTTGAGGCGGTGGTCAGGACACCTCAAGGAAGGAGAAAGTGAGTTCGAGTTTTGATGGGTATGCCTTGAGGGACCTGGTCCGGTTAAGGCCAGGTGGCATGTTGTGGAAGTATATTTTAGATGAGTTGTTGTAGGCTTCAAGGACGAAGCCTAATTTAAGTGGGGGAGAATTGTAACATCCCGGAATAGCAAGAGTAGAGTTGAAGGACTAAAAGTGTAAATTTTGAAGGGCAACTCGGCGACTCCATGGATGGACTCGGCGAGTAGGGTCGCGACTTTGGTTGCGAGTCAAGTGGCCTACTCGGCGAGTAGGTGCTGAGTGGAGAAAACCCTAAATCCGGGGAATGAGCCCTATTTAAAGAACATTATATCCTCTCCCCAGTCTCTTTGATCCCCCTTGAAGTCCAGAAACCAAAGAAAGCGTGATTGAAGAAGATTGGAGTGCATTTGGAGCTTAGGGAGGTGTTTGTTGAAGAAATCTTGAAGGAGAAGAGGTTTGGATCAAAGGGCTTTGCTTGGATTCGAGTTTCATTGCAGTTGGGGCATTCTTTTGAGGTAATATCTCGTTCTTGGGCTATCACTCATATGGATTCATCATTTTGGGGTTTGTGGGGAGTATGGAGGTTAGGTCTGAGGTTGCTACCTCAGATCTACAATATTGAAGGCCTAAAGTGCATTAAAGTTCCTGTGTTTGAGTGCTTAGTGAAGCCATCATGTCCCAAACCCTGCCTCTAAAGTGAATAAGGCCTAGATCTCTTTGGATTCACGTAAACTTTGCCACTTTACGTGATGGATGGATTGTAGGAGGCTAGATCTATGTTTTGGATCAATTGCATGGCCTGGAATGCTTCTGTATGGATTCAGACCAGTGGTACTCGACGAGTCACATGGGTGGACCCGACGAGTTGCTTGAAGATGAGCTGGAACTCAAAGAGTTGGATGAACAACTCGGCGAGTAGGTTGAAGATAGCCTTAGACTCGGCGAGTCTGTTCTTGGACTCGGTGAGTCTTGTCGAAGAGTCCCAATATTTTCTGGTTTAGTCGAGAATCGGTGAGTCAAGGGATGACTCGGTGAGTTGGGTGCGAGTGGACTCAGAGTTGTTGGACTCGGCGAGTTAGGTCGTGGATTGAGGGAAGTTCTGAGCATAGGGACTCGATGAGTCATTGGGTTGACTCGGCGAGTAGATTCAGTCAGAGGTTGACTTTGACTTTATCCAAGGCTGACCAGTTGACGTCCAGGGGTATTTTGGTAATTAAGGATATATATTGAGTTGAGTGTTTTGGTGTTCAGTGGAGGAGTTCGTGTTGGAGTTCGGAGCGGCGGGATCTTATCCTTTCAGCCCGCAGTTCGAGGTGAGTTATCCTTACTATATTGATAGGGTCTACGGCACCAAGGTCGACCGTTTACCGGATGGAAATCTGGATAGTTGTTTGTTATGGTATTGCTTGATATGGGCCGGAAGGCATTACGATGTGGGCCGGAAGGCATTATGATATGAGCCGGAAGGCATTATGATACGGGCCGGAAGGCATTCTATGTTATGTGGACCGGAAGGTCATGGCCTGGAAAGGCGTATGTGTGTAAGTAGTATTTTGACTGAGACGTAGGGTGATATATGGTCGTGATCGGCTAGGTCGGTATCCTGGTTAGGGTAATGACATGTTATGTGATCTGCTTGATCGATTTGTTGACTGCGAACTGTTATATGATTGAATGTTATGTGCACAGGGTTGGTCAGACTGGAGTTTGACCCGATATGCATGGATGTTCTATGTTCTGTTACGTTATGTATGCTTTTTATGTTATGGGCCGGAAGGCAATATGTTATGGGCCGGAAGGCAATATGTTTTGGACCGGAAGGTCGTGGCCTGGAAGGGCGTATACGTGGTTGGTATTTTGGGGGTATCTCACTAAGCTTTCGGGCTTACAGTTGTGGTTTAATGTTGTTTTCAGGTTCTTCAGGAGACTGTGGCAAGGCGAAGGCGTGATCGTACCGTTCCTCGCATTTATGTTTTATGAAATGGACTTGGGAATACTCTGATAAATAATGTATTGAAAACCTTTTTCTAATAATGTTATTAAAAGGAATTGTTTTGAAAAGTTTAAACTATGTTGAAATTTTTGGTCGTTACAAGTTAGGGCATCCAAACCATCGAGTTGCTCTGACAAAGGAATAAAAGAAATTAAATATTATACCTAGGAGTTAGGATATTACATTAACTACTTCATGAAGACAATCACTTGCATCAAATCTTAGATAATCCTTCGAGTGAAAGACTCATCTGTACAAACATTAGAATCAAACGAGAGTTGTGCAATAGGGTAAAATTTGTCACTCTAAGATTATTTAACCTATGCGACATGTGATTTAACATATTCACTTAATATTTAACTCACATAATCGTGAGTCCCACAAAGCACGAGCAAGCAACGTTTGTGCAATAATACTCCAAGTCACAACCAAACACAGGACACCTCAATATCACTTCCTACCAAGAATAATTTAAAATCTTGCATAACATCCAATTCCTATTATGCTATAAAGAATCATATATCAGGTCAATCCATCCACCAAACATTTCTACAACTGAGAGATGTGAAACGTGATGGGTTTTAAACCATAAGAACTTTCCTATGTGCGCATGCAAAACCCTAATGCTCGGATCTAGGCTTTCTAATTAAACATGCTTTGAATCCAAGACTTCTAATGGCTAATTAGGTTAAATAACAACATTGAAATAGATCTAGAACCATACCTTTGAATTCCTTGTTGATCTTGTTGTCTTGGAGCTTCTAGAGTCACAAATGTCACCCCTCTAATGGCTTACAAACACCAATAGCAAGGAGGATAATTTAGGAGAGAGGAGAGGGAAGGAAATCGGCCAGAGTTCTCTTACTTTAGATGAGATATATATTTCCCTTACCCATAGGGTCTATTTATACTTGTAGACTCCTTAAGGGTTACAGTCTTAACCTTAATTGGATAATCTTCTCTTAAGGCTATCCAAATCCATTCCTAGATAACATCATGGACGATTTTGAGCTATCCTTTAGCTCCTAGAATTCGTCAAATCCATATCTGTATGGATTTACAGTCTCAAGTTTAACTATCAAATAATTGACAGTTTATACCCTCTTATTTAATTAATCTCTTTAAGTCACCAAATTAATTCCAATTAATCTATGACTTATATTAATCAAATAACCATATATTATTCCTTATAATATTTACTCTCTCTTAACAAATCATCCATCAAGTTGCTATGGTGAAGGCAACCCAAAAGGACCATGCACAACCAGGTCAAATACTTGCCTAATATAGTTTCAGCCTTAGACATTATTCCAATAGTCTCCTACTTGGATAAGTCTAGTAACTATACAAGTATAATTCGGTTTGCAATCGTAGCTCTCAAAGACGCTGTCAAACTCTGATCTAATCAACCTTGTCCTTTAGATAAGGGATCGTACAGTCCTCTGTTAGATATCATGCTGACAATCCTATGGAATGGTTAGTCTAGCATTTGCTTTCTCGATCTTTGATTTATTCGACATAGAACATAATCAAACACATCAATTCAGTTCTGACCGGGCCCAACACATAAGTAAAATCAAATCATCGAGCGGCCGAGATATCGCTTTTACATTTTTTATAAAAGTTACAAATAAACTTCGACTTATATGCATTTACTTATTCATTAACTAACTATACACAACAATGCGTTTTATAACACCGAGTTACTGATGCGTTTTCGCATTATCAATGTACAAACAATTAACAAATAATAAACCATATATCTAGGTTTTAAGACTATATGATATTATCGTCTTGCGATCACCTTTTATATCGTATTCCATAAAGTGATTCCAGCAAGCGCGGGTTTGTTCTAATGCTCGAAACCAGTTCATAAGCACTCATGAACGTTGCAGCAACCCTTTGCTATGTCTAACACCATTTAGACAATCTACACACCAATTCATGACAATCTTCATTCATATCTACTTCCAACATATGAACGATTGTGGACAATTTGAAAAACTTCGATTATTCCAAATAAATTCAATTATTCTGGAAGTCAAAACATGCAAAGTCAAACAATAGTTAAATGATTAACATAAGACAGTAACATTACTCATAAATAAAACTCCTTTATTTAATCGCCAAATGTTAATTACATTTATCTATTATACGTTTCTAATACTATCTAATCTATACTAATATCACCCTTCAGCCCAATACTCCTAGCATGCAACAAGTGCTTAACCCTACTCAGTCCCTTCGTAAGCGGATCTGCTGGGTTATATTCTGATGATATCCTCTTAACTATGAGTTGTCCTTCTTCTACACGATGTCTAATGAAGTGATATTTTTCTGTCGATATGTCTTGATCTACCATGATCCCTCGGTTCCTTGGTCAAGGCAACCGCACCTTCGTTATCACAGAAAATCTCCATGGGCTCCTTTATGGCAGGCACAACTCCAAGATCACCGATGACGTTCTTTAGCCATATTGCCTCCTTCAACGCTTCGCTCGCTGCGATGTACTCTGATTCGCATGTTGAATCAGCTACGGTTTCTTGCTTGGAACTCTTCCAAGTTACTGCTCCTCCATTTAGGGTAAAGACCCAGCCCGACTACGAACGGTAGTTGTCCCTATCGGTCTGAAAATTGGCATCACTATATCCTTGCACCTTCAAGTCATCACTCCCTCCAAGGACTAAGAACCATTCCTTCGTCCTCCGAAGGTACTTAAGGATGTTCTTTACCGCAATCCAATGTGCTTTGCCAGGGTTCCCTTGATATCTGCTAACCATGCTCAAAGCGAAGGCTACATCAGGGCGAGTACAAGTCATAGCGTAAATGATTGAGCCAACTGCGGAAGCGT
Source organism: Lactuca saligna (assembly GCF_052625555.1). Classification (NCBI taxonomy): domain Eukaryota; kingdom Viridiplantae; phylum Streptophyta; class Magnoliopsida; order Asterales; family Asteraceae; genus Lactuca; species Lactuca saligna. Next base: position 227,780,102 of record NC_136420.1, on the reverse strand, counting down.
ACGGTACTCGGCTCATTTTTGCTATTTCAGCTTCGGTACTCGGACTTTGAGTCTTACTCAACTTGGCATTTCCTTGTATCGGTAGTTCTCCCTTCTTTGAGTTTTCCATACTAAAACGTTTTAGTCCCTTCTCTAAGTAAGTATTCTAACTAAGTCCAATTAGTCTCTTACTTCTTTCTCTTACTATCCTTATTCCCAAAATGTAAGAAGCCTCTCTGAGGTCCTTCATAGCGAAACACTTCCCGAGCCTGGACTTGACTTCCTGCAGAGTCGGGATGTCGTTTCCTATGAGTAATATGTCATCGACATATAGAACGAGCAAGCTTACTATACTCCCACTGGATTTGACATATACACAAGATTCGTCTTCGCTTCGTACAAATCCAAACTCTTTGACTTTCTCATCGAAGCAAAGATTCCATCTACGAGATGCTTGCTTAAGTCCATAAATGGACTTCTCAAGCTTACACACTCTATTTGGATGCTTCGGATCCACAAACCCCTCTGGCTGAGCCATGTAAACATCCTCAGCCAACTTTCCGTTAAGGAAGGCGGTCTCGACATCCATTTGCCAAATTTCATAATCATGAAATGCGGCAATTGCTAGCATCACTCTAATAGATTTAATCTTCGCAACTGGTGAGAAGGTCTCATCATAGTCAACTCCTGGAGTTTGAGTAAAACCCTTCGCAACCAATCGCGCTTTATACGTGTGTACGTTCCCATCCACGTCGGTCTTCTTCTTGAAGATCCATTTGCACCCAACAGTCTTACATCCGGGCACATAATCAACCAAATTCCAAACATGGTTATCATACATGGATTGGATCTTGCTATCCATTGCCTCTTTCCATTTCGTAGACTCCGGGCTTGCCATGGCTTCCTTATAGCTATTAGGTTCATCAAGATTTACTAGGGTACCATCACTAATATACGTGTCCCCTTCGGTAGTAATATGAAAATCATAAAACTAGGGATGAAATCTATCTTTATCGGAACGTCTAAGAGGTAAGGACTCGTCAATCAGTTCAACCGGAGTTTCCTCCTCGGGTTGAGTGCCAGCGGTAGAGGTTCCTTCATCTATCGACTCTTGAATCTCTTCAAGTTCGATTTGCCTCCCACTGTCTCCTTGGCTTATGAGTTCTCACTCTCGGAAAACTCCTCTCCTCGCAACAAAGACAACGTTGTCCTTCGGTCTATAGAAGAGATATCCAAAGGATGTCTGCGAGTAGCCGATGAAAATACATCGCTCACTTCAAGGTTCAAGCTTGTCGTGAGTATCTCGTCTTACGAAAGCCTCGCAACCCCAAACCTTGATGTGTGCCTACAAGGGAGCTTTCCCTGTCCACATCTCGTGAGGTGTTTTGGCAACCTTCTTAGTAGGGACTCGGTTAAGGATATGGGCGGCAGTCTCTAAGGCATACCCCCAAAAGAAGATAGGTAGTGAAGCACGACTCATCATAGAGCCAACCATATCCAATAAGGTTCGATTTCACCTTTCTGTCACACCATTCAACTGCGGTGTCCTAGGAGGCGTCAATTGCGAAACTATTCCACACTCCTTGAGATAATCGTGGAATTCAAGACTTAGGTACTCTCCTCCTCGATCAGATCGAAGCATCTTGATTTTCCTTCCCAATTGATTCTCCACTTCATTCTTGAACTCTTTGAACTTTTCAAAGGTTTCTGACTTTTGCTTGATTAAATAGATATACCCATATCTAATATAATCATCAGTAAAAGTCACATAGAAGCGGTTCCCATCCTTCGTGGTTGATTTAAAGGGTCCACATACATCGGTATGTATTACGTCCAATAGCCCCTCACCCCTTTCACAAGTACTCGTGAAGGGTGACTTAGTCATCTTTCCAAGTAAACAAGACTCGCATGTGTCATCTTCCCTAAGGACGAATGACTCCAACACTCCATCCTTTTGGAGTTGGGCTATGCGTTTCTTGTTGACATGTCCAAGACGACAATGCCACAAGGATGCTTTATCCATGCTAGTGGAAGAATCAATATTCAAAACATCATTTCCTAAGTTATCAACAATCATAACAGTTTCATATATTCCATTACATGGTATAGCTTCAAAGTAAAAGACACTATTTAGATAAGCCAAAATAGACCCGTTCTCATTATTAAAAGAAAATCTAAATCCTTGTCTATATAAACCATGAAATGAAATGATGTTTCTAGCCATTTCTTGCGAATAGCAGCAATTGTTCAAATCTAAACATAAATTATTCCTAAGCACTAAATAATACACTCCAATCTTGGTCACAGGCGACGATCTTCTGTTCCCCATGATTAGATTGATCCTTCCTTGCTCCACATCCCTACTTCTTCTTAGTCCCTGCACATTTGAACAAATGTGATAACCACAACCGGTGTCAAGAACCCAAGAAATAGCATGATTAGAATCGTTAGATTCAATTGTGTATATACCTGCGAAAGATGGCTTGATCTTTCCTTCTTTGATTGCTTGCAGGTATTCTGGGCAGCTTCTCTTCCAATGTCCTATCTTGTGGCAGTGGTGGCACTCTGCCTCCTTCGGGTTAGGACAGGGCTTAGTGGGATCAACTTTGGTCCCACTAGAAGAGGCACCATCTCGGGCTTTAACCTTGCGATAGTTCTTCGATGAAGCCTTCTTCTTCTTTCCCTTTCCTTGACCAATTGCCAAGACAGGAGCAGCAGATGGATTGGGAGTAGGTGCAACAGACTTGTCTTTGAAGTTGCTCTCAGCGACCCTCAAAAGACCTTGGAGTTTGCTTAGGGTGACCTCCTCTTTGTTCGTGTGGTAGGTCATCCTAAATTGGTTGTACATCGGAGGAAAAGAGTGAAGCACCATGTCGATCGCCAAGTCTTCCCCAAAGCCAACATTTAACTTGCGAAGGCGGCCGACATACCTTTGCATCTTTTGCAGGTGCACGGTAAGAGATTCTCCATGACCCATATTAGCGGAAATCATGTTAGTGAAAATCTCATAACGCTCTTGTCTAGCGTTTTGGTGGTATCTCTCCAATAAGTCTTGATGCATCTCGTATGGGTACATGTCCTCGTAGGACTTTTGGAATTCAGAGTTCATGGTGGCAATCATGATGCAATGTACCTTCGTTGCATCTCGCTCATGAGTCTCAAAAGCGGTGATTTCGGCCGGAGTAGCGATTACAGGCTTGATTTTCTCAAGCTTTTGATCGAGGACATACTCCTTATCCTCATAGCGAGCCATGGTGTGAATGTATCTTATCCATTCGCTAAAGTTCGTTCCATCGAAGGTGACCTTTTGGCAAAGGCTCATCAACGTGAAAGAACTAGCAGCAGCGTTGTTTGTGTTTGACATCTATAGAAAGGACAAAGATAGATTAGAATAAGAATCCCTAATTATCACCCAATAAGAAAAATTAGGGTTAGGATCCAACAATAACATTTACATGCTAGAAAAGGGATGTCGTAATCCAACATGCAAATAAATTGAAGGTAAGTGAATGACGATTCACTAATTCTCCATCATAAAACCTAAACTATTAGTCCTAAGTGTATTGAGAATTCCTAGGTTCGGATGAGATTCATTGAAACTATTCAATGGCATGTTTAAATCTCGCTATGCCCCTCTTGTTTGTGACTGGGATACCGAGGATCACAAAGCGGGTGTGAATTACCATGCAAATTCACATGGTACCTTCATTGTAACGATCACCTATTCGATATGCCGGTAAACCACACACGCTCCATCGAACTATGATAAACAATGAATCAGCCTTTGCCACCTTTTCTTAGAACCAATTAGTGTGCCGGTAAACCACATACGCTCCACTAACTTCTTAGCAAGGGTGCAAAGTGTAATTTCATGGGATTGCATCAATTCACTTTTCCTAAAGTAACTAAGATTGGAAAATTTTAAAAACGTGTAGTTACTTTGTATTACCTATTATACTTGTAATGAGAGGATGAGGTTGCCATATCCTACCCGTTCGGCTAACGACCCTCCACCAATCAAGCAACCGGTGAGTGTGAGTGTACACCCATTAAACGCCATTTTATAGGCCGCAACCTTATACCCACCTTATAGATCGGCTTCGTGAATGAGGCCTACTAACGGTAAGACTAGCGTTTAGTTATACATATATATATTATTCTAGTAATATCATATTAGTATAAGGTTGTGTTTTAAACCTTTTAAAATGTAGGGTTTGAAATTTAAGTTGTCTAAATTAAAACTTTTAAATCACAAATATAAATTTCAAAACGTGAGGGCAAGTTTTAAACATTTAAAACATGGAGGATCAAATAACAAATAATTCCAATTAACAATTAATATCCTAATTATCTATATTTGATTTATCCAAGATTTCTTTTAAGATAATTACCAAGATAATCAAAATAATTTATTAATTATCATATAAGGAAATTAAATATTTTATTAGATGATAAATATCTTTAATTAGATCAAGATTATAGTCATATATATCAAAAAATCGGATTAGGGTTGATCTAATATGATTAAGGTAAGTTTCCACAAGATAAACATGAAAAAATCCCGCTTTTAGCTAATCCTGACGCCCGGACTCGCCGAGGACACAAAGGGACTCACCGAGTCAAGCCTACTCGCCGAGTCCATGACTCAGAACCCAAAAAAACGAATTTTGCAGGTTTGTTTCAGTTAATCAAGCAACAATTTAAAAAAAAAACCAAGCTAGGCTTTGATACCACTGATGGGTTTTAAACCATAAGAACTTTCCTATGTGCGCATGCAAAACCCTAATGCTCGGATCTAGGCTTTCTAATTAAACATGCTTTGAATCCAAGACTTCTAATGGCTAATTAAACATGCTTTGAATCCAAGACTTCTAAACCATAAGAACTTTCCTATGTGATCCGAAAAATCGTCGCGTGCTAGCACCAACAAATAATATTCAATTAATAATTGGACCTCAACCCATAATCAAGAATCTAAATTGTTTTTCCAATGTCCAAGATAAAAAACCATTTTACCCTTTTCTTACTAGGCGCAAAACCAAGGCCCAACCCATTCACTCAAAAAGCCCAATTTCCTACATGGCATCCTAAGGCCAAATATGAGCCATCTTCCTAATTAGACCCAAAATCCATCATGGACATAATTCCAAGAAATCCCATAGACTATCCATGATCCAAGGTCAGAACTCCATTAGCCCAACAAGGCCCAAACCCTAAAAGGTCCAAAATTGACATGTTGGGGAATACGCCCCGTGTACCAGAACTGTACGTCCCACATACTCACTCTCATAGTGCAATGTACAAGCTTTCATGCACGGAACCAACTTTACGTTGAGTGTACTCCTACATAGACCCAACTTACTCATCAGAGGTGTAATAAACTGAAATAAGCTCTCTATGTTTAAGACAAAAGCATCCAAACACTTATCTGACCCCCAAATTGTGACACCCCCAAACCGGACGGTGGAAACGTTCGGGGGGTGGAGGACGTCATGTACAATATCACAACCATTGCATAATGGTAATCAAAGTAAACACAACCATTACATTGATAAAAATAGTATTTACATCTGTTTGATACATGATATAATGACTTCAAAAAGTATATAACAAAATGTATATGTAACGTGTATTTTCAAAACAATTTTCTATTTTTCAATTAACATAAAAATCATTCAATATTCTCAATTTCTCAAGCTTAACAAATGTCATCACGATAAAAATATATCCCAAGATCTTAAAACAAATCTCCTGCTAGTGTGTACGGATCATGTTGGCGTCTTCCAGCAATCATCGCTTGTACCTGAAACCCATAACACATAACATTGTAAGCATAAATGCTTAATGAGTTCCCCAAAATACCACATACAACATATATGCCACTCATGGACATAACTCTATGGGATCTTCCGATCCATGTGTCTTAGGGGACTTCTGTCCCAACTCTGGTAGACCTTTCGACCCTACCTATATGACCCTCCGGTCCTCATCATCTAGACCTTCCAGTCCATACTCTGTTGACCTTCCGGTCATATCATAGTACTCATAACATAACATAGCACATACATATCACATAGCAACACATAACACATACTCCGCATAACATATAAGACATTCCGGTCACACATAGTCACCACTCTGGGTAAAGTATAGTGAGAAGACTCACCTCATATGCTGTCTAGCAACTCACGTGCTCGGTATCCTTGAACCTTGTAACAATGAACTAGCACCGCATAAACATATAAGCAATCATCTCAAATCAGTAACAGCTCTCTAGGCTAGATTACTTCGTTCCAATGTTCTCTTAGAAGGCTAAAAGACCATTTTACCCTTCTAATGGTCCAAAAGTCCAAGTGTAGACCCAACCCTAAGAGTCAAAAAAAGTCAACAATCAAACTTTGACCCGACTCGTCGAGTGCACATAGGTCACTCGGTGAGTCCCATAGTGTACTCTGTATCTTTCTAAACCTCACTCGACTCGTCGGGCGAACCTTCCACTCGACGGCTACATCTGGTCACGAGTCGCGGGGCAACCCGACTCAACTCATCGAGTTCCCTATGGACTCGGCGAGTTTCTTCCATAACTATCACCCAATCGACCTTCTGATGGCAGATCTGCTTCTCTAACCAATAGATCTAACCTTCCCAAACACGATAATCACGTAAAGGTCCGACCTTTACATGCATGCAACATACATAGGGCTACTTTTGGTGAAATCTCCTCTAAAATGGAAACCTAAGTTCATTTTCCCAATGGACCAACATAAAGTAGGAAGGATAAGGCTATATGGACCTCTAAAGGTCCAGATCCAGAGTCTAACACTCAAAGGGACAATAAACCCAACAAATGAAACCAATAAAGGGTATAGAAAACCCCAAAAATTCAAGGGTATTAAACAAAACAGAGAAAAGATCGATTTTCTACCTCAATACTATAGATCTAAGCTTGGAAACCACGGATTAGCAACCCTCTTGACCTCGTCTTCTTTGCAAAGCAGCACCAAAAAGGATTAAAAATAGCTTTCTCTCTCACACAACTCGCTCCAGCTCTCTAGGGTTTCTCTCTCTAGACTGGTAGCCGCAAATGAGGGATATAAGGTCCTTTAAATAGGGCACAAGCTCAGAGACTTAGGGTTTTTGACATCAGCGTGGACTTGTCGAGTCCGTTCATTAATCCAGTCAGCAATCGTGATCCTACTCGGTGAGTCTAAGCGTCAACTCGCCGAGTCCCTCCTCATAACTCAAAATAAACAATTAAAATGTGGTACCTGGAAATCTGGATGTTATAGTACAGATACGTGACTCTAAAAGCTCCGACTTCTCAAAACCAATGGGTGTACCTGTCTACCGGTTCCTTGAGAATACAAGTGATTTTAAAAGTGTAACAACATTTAAGTTGGTGAGTTCATAAGTATGTTTTCGTAATGAAATCTTGTCTTTTCTCTTTGAAATCATTCGTATGTTCCTCAAGAAAATCCAATATTTTCTTTAGTAATGAAAAGTAGTCTTAGGCCTTAAGACCAAAATGTATATTCGTTACTGAAAATGTAATAGTATTTCGTAGTAGTGTTTGTTATGAAACCCTTGTATGAAAGCTTTTGTATGTATTTCTAGATACCACAAGTTGTAATGTATAGGAATGTACTTGTATGAAAACCTTTGTATGAATCCCTGGATACCACCAGTAGTAATGTATAGGAATGTATTGCAATTTCATTAATTAAAATAAAATTGTTTGTTTGCATCCCTAGAATACTCCGGTTGTAATGTATAGTAGTTTTTTTAATTATAATAAAATTGTTTGTATGTATCCCTGGAATCCTTCGGTTGTAATGTATAGTAGTTTTATTAATTAAAATAAAATCGGTTGAAGAGTTGTAATCTCGTAAACAAAAGTTTAGTTTACACTGTTGTAAGTTTCATATATCCATGCTTGATATAACCTAGTGACCTCTAGGACGTTCTTCAGGCATTGGATGTTATGACATTAGTCACCCTAGGCCTGCCAGCCTAACAGTAGCTAGCAGTTCAGGTGTGGGATTGGCAGTCCCGTATAGATCTATACATAAATCACACGCTCTCCCTCCAGTAGACTCTGGTTATACTATATAGGGTTTACTTATGTACCCTGGAGGATACAATTGAACTAGTGTCTCATAACCTCTTACTGACTGGTTTACGTGTAGTGTTGTAGTGTTCCCTCGTACTTGAAAATGTATGTATAACCTTGTCGTAATGTATTTTGTAATGTAAAATAATTATACTTAAATAATTATTTAGTATTGTACTCTTATAGTCGGGAAATAGTACAGTATTCCATAAACTATATCTACCACACTTTATATGTTCATTTCTGAGTAATGTTCTTGAGTTCGTAACACAATGTAATGTATCCCAAACTATACGTATTATAATTTGTATGTATGTTATTGTTTTGTGTATTGACTCTGTAAAAGTAAAGTAATGTTCCCAAATTATACCAATTATAGTTTAAATGTATGTTCTGTACTATACTGAAAAACATTTTCAATTTAATTGTACGTAGGAAAAACATACTTATGCTCTACATGGTACAAAAGGGGTTAAAATATATAAATATTTTAATGAAATGTAGTGAAATTTGTGTTTGAAACAATTGCAAAGGTTTTGAAACTGTTGAAAAGATTTGTATAAAAACACATAAATCCTTTTGTTTACTTGTATTCCCCCCCCCCCCCCTAAAAACATTGAAAACAATAAAATGTAGGGGTATGAACTCACTTTTGGTATGTGCTCGTAACTTGATAGCGGACTGAAAAGATTACCCTTGAGCTGACGTACGCGGAACTAACAGTGTCCTAATAATATTTAACCACATAATTGTAGTTAAATTAGCGAGACCAATAATTAAAGTGTTAGAAAACTCTTGATTTGTGTTGAGGGTAATTACTGAAAATTGCACAAGTGTTGAAGAGTTTTCGGTTCCAAGGGGTTCTCGGCCGAACACACTTTTCGGTCACTTGAAGATTTGAAGGATGTTCTTGGTGTTCTTGGTGAAAATATGAAGATTTGAAGGTTTTCACGTGAAGGTTTGAATGTTCTTGGATGATCCTTGGGAGCAAAGGTCGGTATTTTCGAGTGAAAAAGGTGAGAAACAATCAAGTTTTTGAAATAAAAACTTATATACTGTTGGGTTTTTGGCTGAAAAAGGGTTTTCGGCCGAAATATGTTTTCGGTCTGAAGGTTTTCGGTTGAAAATAGTTTTCTATAACGAGAGTTTGTGGTTTTTAAGGGAAAACATTGATTTTTGAGTGTTTTTGATTCTGAAAACTTATATAAACTTTATTTATATAATTTAAATTATTGTCTAACCCTCATGAACTTAACAGAACAAATAAAACTCAACTTATATTTATCTGATCTAACTTTTGTTGACTTGGGAAGTATCGGGTTGTCCTATTATCCCCCTGTCAAAGGGAATTTCGTCTTGAAATTCTTTCTAAAATGATTACAATCATGGACTAGGAAAAAGACACGGGTACTTCTGTTGCATCTGATCTTCTCGATCCCAAGTGAATTCAGGTCCCCGCTTGGCATTCTAGTGAACCTTCACTAGCAAGAATCTTGAACGGCCCGATGTACCTTGGATTTAGCTTTGCACGCTTTCTGAAGCATAGCATGCCCTTCCAGAGAGAGACCTTAAACAAAATGTGGTAACCAACCTGGAATTCTAAGGGTTTTTGTCTCTTGTCTACATAGATCTTTTGTCTATCTCCAGAGGCTTTTAGTCGATTTCAGATTTGTACAATATTTTCTGTGGTTTCTCAATTGATCTTTGGACCAGTGAGAGTGCTATCAGGGACTTGTCCCTTAGTTAGGGGATTCGCACTTGCGGACATAAAGGGCTTCAAACGGGGCAGCCTTGATGCTAGAGTGGTAACTGTTGTTATATGAAAACTCAATTAGTGGAAAATGGGTATCCCGTGCTTTACCAAAATCGATAACACGAGCTCTCAGCATGTCTTCTAGTGTTTGGACCGTTCTCTCACTCTATCCTTCGGTTTGTGGGTGGTAAGCTGTACTCATGTCCAGCCTGGTTCCCGTAGCTTTCTGAAGTGATTGCCAGAATCGTGAAGTGGATCTATTGTCTCTGTCCGAGATAATAGATACCAGCACTCCATGAAGTTGTACGATCTCTCTAATGTAGGATCTGGTCATTTTCTCCATCTTGTCTGTTTTTCGATTGGTAGGAAATGTGTGAACTTGGTTAATCTAGCACCGATTACCCAAATGGTGTCAAGACCACTCGATGTCTTGGGTAACTTGGTTATAAATTCCATCGTAATCCGCTCCCACTTCCACTCATGTATCTCTGGCTATTGGAGTAAACCTAAGGGCTTTTGATATTCTACCTTGACCTTGGTGCAAGTTAGGCACTTTCCCATATAGGTAGCAATCTTTATTTTCATGTTCAACCACCAATATAGTTTCTTGAGATCCATAAAAATCTTATTTGAACCCGGATGAACAGATTATCGAGTTTTGTGGGCTTCATTCATGACAAAATTTCTGTGCCCACCGAATCTTGGTGTCCAGATCTGGTTCATGAAATAACGAACCGCGTCACCCCTGATTTCAAAGTTCTTCTCCATTCCTCTTAATGCTTCATCTGCCAAATTATCTATTTTTTAGGCTTCTAGTTGAGCCTATTTGATCTGAGTGGATGGATGTGAATGGACTGTCATGGTTAATGTCTTCACCTTACGACATGAGTACTCCTTCCGACTAAGGGCATCTGCTACTACATTGGCCTTGCAAGGATGATAGCGAACTTTGCATTGGTAATCATTGAGTAGTTCTACCCATCATCGTTGTCTCATGTTAAGTTTTTTCTGATCAAAGATGTGTTGAAGGCTTTTATGGTCGGTGAAGATTGTGCACTTGGTACCGTATAGGGAGTGTGTCCAAATTTTCAATGCAAAGACTACTGCTCCAAGCTCAAGATCGTCAGTAGTGTAGTTGACTTCGTGCACCTTCAGCTATCTCGAGACATAGGCAAAATCTTTCCTCGCTGAATAAGCACACAACCTAGCCTCTGAATGGATGCATTGTAGTATATAACGAAATCTTTGGTCCCTTCGGTGAGGGATAAGATAGGTGCGCTGCACAGGGCTTGCTTCTGAGTTCGGAACGTAGTGTCTTGTTTTTCTCCCCAGCTAAAAGTTACACCATTTTAATTTAAGGCAGTAACCGGCTTAGCAATTCTGGAGAGCTTTTGTATGAATCTGTGGTAGTAGCCAGCACGTCCGACTGGGAGCCGACCAATTCTCGATCGCCTTTATTCTGAAGGGGTCCACGTGTATGCCTTCTTCACTGACCACGTGACGAAGGAAATTGACCTTCCTAATCCAAAACTCGCACTTTGAGAATTTAACACAAAGCTTTTCCACCCTCAAAGTTTCTAAGACTTGTCTCAGGTGTTGGCTATGTTCTTTCTTACTTCGTGAGTAGATGAGTATATCATCTATGAAGACTATCATGAATTTTTCTAGGAAGGGACGACATACCCTTTTCATTGCATCCATGAACACTATGGGTGCACTGGTTAGACCAAAGGGAATTACTACAAATTCGTAGTGACCATAATGGGTTTAGAATGTTGTTTTAGGAATATCATCCTCGCGAATTCATAATTGGTGATACCCTCATCTAAGGTCAATCTTCAAAAAGTAGCTAGTTGCTTGGAGTTGATCGAATAGGTCATTTATTTGAGGAAGAGGGTATCGGTTCTTAATGATAAGTTTGTTCAGTTCACGATAATCTATGCACATTCGAAAAGATCCATCCTTCTTCTTAACGAACAAGACTGGTGCTCCCCATGGTGAGAAGCTCAGTCGAATGAATCCCTTACTAATCAGTTCTTTGAGTTGGCTGGATATTTCCCGCATTTCCGCTGGAGCTAGACGATACGGGGATGTGGCTACAGGGGGGTAGCTCCCGGAATTAAGTCGATTCGGAACTCAACTTGGCACTCAAGAGGAACTCCTAGAAGATGTTTAGGGAAGATATCACGGAAGTTACAGACTTCGGGGATGCTCTTGAGGTCTTTAACTTTTTTTTCATTGACTACATGAGCTAGGAATGTTTGACACTCCTTTCGCATGTATTTTTGGACTTTGATGCACGAAATGATGTGTAGGTTTGTACTGGGTTTGTCGCCATACATATCGAGGCTTCGCCATTTGGAAGATTGAGGCAAATGGCTTTTTTGTAACAAAGGATATTAGCACAATTGGGGCTCAACCAATCCATTTCCATGATGACATCAGAGCATTTTATGGAGCCCGACATAAGGTCGATTGGAAAAGAATAGTCGCTTAAAGTGAAGGTACAGCCTATGAATGTGTCGTTAGTGTTTTCTTTCTTTCCATTAGCCATTTCGACAGTGAATGTTTAAGTTAGAGGTTGTGATTTAGGTTTGAGTAAGTGTTTGAATTTATGGCTGACAAAAATCCTCTTTACACCACTATCAGATAGTATGCATGCATAAGAGTTATCGAGTAGGATCGTACTCATGACTACAGTAGGATCAGCTACTACTTCCTCCTGACCCATTATCATCACTCTTCCTGTGTTTCCAGCACTTCTTGCCTTCGGAAAATCCCTCTTGTAGTGCCCAGTTTCACCACACACATAGTAGGCTTGGCCTACTCCCACTCTAGGGGTTTGGTTGGTTCGTTGTGTTGGTGTCTTGCAGAAACAGGCTATGTGCCCCTTATTGTTGCAATTTTTGCAAATCATCTCACGGCAAGGCCCGTGAAGATGGAAATTCTATTTTTCACACCTCCGTAGATTTATAGCATATCAACTATGAGGTGTTTGAGTACTAGGAACGACAGCAGCATGGACCGCCACTATTCGATGTTTCTTTGAGGGCTCTTGCGAAGATTGCCTCTTTCTTTTGTTCTAGAACTTTTTCTTGCTGCCACCCTCCTTGGGTTGTTCAGTAACGACTGTTACGGAGTCTTCGCTATCTTTGTGATCAATCAGTTTTTGTTCCAAATGCTTGGCACTGTCGAAGGTATAGATTTTGGCAGCTAGAACATTTCCTTAAGTTGGGGGAGTTAGTCCCCAAATGTACCTCTCCACTTTCTTTCTCCATGGGGTGACCATCCTGGGACAAAGTAGATCCAGGTCACTAAACCTTACAGTGTAAGCATCGATGTTGGAACCCTTCATCTTCAGGTTCCAGAGCTCCTACTCCAGTTTTTACATCTCACCCCTTGGGTAGTATTTAGCCAACATTAACTGCTTCAAAATGTCCCAACTCATAGCATTGGCTACTGGAAGAGTTAGGGACTTGACATGGCTATTCCACCAAGTGAGACCTCTGTATGCGAAAGTGCATGCTACAAACTTCACTTTGCTTGTCTCGGGACAGGCACAAATCTCAAATACTGATTCGGTTTTCTCAAACCAAAGGGTTAAAGAAATAACACCTCAGGTGCCATCGAAGGACTTGGGTTTCGCATTCGTGAAGTCCTTGTATGTACACTCCCTCAGGTGTTCATGCCTGTCTCCTTGAGTAGTATAGTTGGCACCACTACCCGACCCACTATTGTCACTTGCATTGATTTGTGACATAGCGACAGCCACTGTGGCTGTCACTTCTATTTTGACGACAACAAGGTCGTACAAAGGAGGTGGTGGTGATGGTGGATTTGTTGAAGGGTCGTTTTTTTTGTTGGACTTCTTTGGAGGCATCTTTCTCTAAAATTATTTAAGAGAGAATGATGATAATTCATCTATATTGGTCATTGGTCAGGTGATAATTAACAATATATACCCTATCCTGACAGCTATAGTGTTCTATCAAGCGATTTACAGTGGAAGTCTAGTAATATAAGTAAACAATCGCCATTTTATAGCAACGCCTATAAGAATTTTGTAAAGTGTGACTCACATTGACCATTCTTTAGATATATAGTGTAAATGAGCTATTAAGGCCTGAAGGTTCCTATTCTAATGTTGTAAGATCCTAAAATACTCCTATAGTATTTTAATTTCATGTTTGGTTCTAGAGTTTCTCTTGTATGCATTGTTAGTAAGTTTTAGACTTGTTGCAACACCACTATCACTCCCAAACACATTTTGGTCGTATCTCAAATAAATATAGTTGATCAGGCTATATTTATCCCAGATAGGATTACATAACTATCCAGGTTTGACCGTAGTGTCCGACATCTACATACTTTTGTTTTATTCTTAATGTGATACTATTACTGGTATGTATGTATTTTTATATACTTATTATAAAATACTTAGATTTTTAAAAGTATACTTTTAGTCAGAGCACTCTGACCCCATTGTGTTTATAGTTGTATATCTTGTAAGGTTTGATATACTTAGTTCACCATAAACAACGCTTTGATACCAATCAGTCACACCCCCAAACCGGACGGCGGAAACGTTTGGGAGTGGAGGACATCACGTACAATATCACAACCATTGTATAATAATAATCAAAGTAAACACAACCATTACATTGATAAACATAGTATTTACAATTGTTCAATACATGATTTATATGACTTCAAAAGTATATAAAAAAATGTATAGAGACGTGACTCTAAAAGCTCCGACTTCTAAAAACCTACGGGTGTACCTGTCTACCGGTTCCCTGATAATACAAGTGATTTTGAAAGTGTATCAACATTTAAGTTGGTGAGCTCATAAGTATGTTTTGTAATGAAACCTTGTCTTTGCTATTTGAAATTGTCCGTAGGTTCCTAAATAAAATCCAATATTTTCTTTAGCAATGAAAGTAGTCTTAGGCCTTAAGACCAAAATGTATGTTCGTTACTGAAAATGTAATAGTATTTCATAGTAGTGTTTGTTATGAAACCCTTGTATGAAAGCTTTTGTATGTATGCGTGGATACCACCAGCTGTAATGTATAGTAATATACTTATATGAAAAAACCTTTGTATGAATCCCTGGATACCACCAGTAGTAATGTATAGTAATGTATTACAGTTTCATTAATTAAAATAAAACCGTTTGTTTGTATCGCTGGAATCCTCCAGTTGTAATGTATAATAGTTTTATTAATTAAGATAAAATTGTTTGTATGCATCCTTGCAATCCTCCAGTTGTAATGTATAGTAGTTTTATTAATTAAAATAAAATTGTTTGTTTGTATCCCTGGAATCCTCCAATTGTAATGTATAGTATTTTTATTAATTAAAATAAAACCAGTTGAAGAGTTGTAATCCCGTAAACAAATATTTAGTTTATGTTGTTGTGAGTTTCATATAACCATGCCTGATATGATGTAGTGACCTCTACAATGTTCTTCAGGCATTGGATGTTATTACATTTGTCACCCCAGGCCTGTCGGCCAAACTATAGCTAGCAGTTCAGGTGTGGGACTGTCAGTCTCGTATAGATCTATACACAAATCGCACGCTCTCCCTCCACGAGACTCTGGTTATACTGTAACACCCAGTTCCTAGTATGTATTTTAAATAAAAGTAATTGCATGTTTTACACTGTAACTCAACGAGTTGGAGGCGAAACTCTTCGAGTAGACTGGATTATGGATGTGGGTTTTAAGTAACCTACTCGACGAGTCGGTAGACTGAATCGACGAATAGGACTTCCTAGATGAAACCTTAATATTTAGGGTTTGCACTCTATTTAAACACATTATCTTGTCCCACTTCAACCTCCACACCCTCAGACTCTCTCCACGAAACCCTAATTGGCCATTTGTGTGTTCTTGAGCTTTTTGTGCCAATCTTTGTGTTTTAAAGCTCAAAGAAGGAAGGAAGGGCTTGAAGATTCAAGAAGAGGGAAGAAGATTCAATGTTTTTATTTCATTTCCAGGTCATCGGTGGTATAAAGCTTATACCTCGATCATCCATTACTTAGGTTTCCATCTAGGGCTATTTCTAGCCCTTTTTATGTCCAAGTGAAGCCACCTTCATATTGAGTGTACCATTGGGGCTGAAACTTCAGATCTAGAGCCCCTAAAGGACTCCACGGCATAATGGTGCCAAATTTATGGCCATGGGATTCCCATGCATCCTAGAAACCCCTTTTTAGTGCCTTTTAAGCTAAATACCACATGCATGAATGTAAAGTTCGTAACTTCACGTGTAATATGAACCCTAGGAGATCAGATCTATGTTTTAGATGTATTAAGACCATCTAAGATCGACTGAATAGTTTTGGACATGTAGGGACTCGGTGAGTCGCCCATATGACTCGTCGAGTCAGGTCGCATTTTCCCCAAAACCCCTTCTGATATCGAGTAGTGTGGTGAGTTGGAAGAAGACTCAGCCAGTTGGGTTCATTATGGACCTGAAGATCAACATACTCGATGAGTTCAAAGATGAACTCGGCAAGTTCAAGGCAATGTCCCAACCATATGAAGACGAACTCGATGAGTTCAAGGATGAACTCAGCGAGTCAAGGACTAAACACCTTATCTCGAATGAAGATGAACTCAACGTTCAAGGATGAACTTGGAAAGTCAACGACTATACACATTAACTCGGATGAAGATGAACTCGATGAGTTCAAGGACGAACTCGGAGAGTTAGTTGTAGAAGGTCTCGATTTTTTTTAAATGAGAACTCAGCGAGCTCTTGTAAGACTCGGTGAGTAGGGTCGAAGTTTTAGCATTCTCATGATTTTGGAACTCGACGAATTGTGGGGCCAACTCGGCGAGCTGAGTCAACTGGATGTTAACTTTCACCTAGAGTTGACTTTGACCAAGGTGCTGACCTTGACTTTGTATTGGAATAATGTAAATTAATGATCGATAGATTCAAACAGATAAACAACAAGCGAAACAATAATAACATACAAGAATGATTTGAACAATGTCGAATGATTAATCTTTAACACCCTAGAAGTGCTCGATGAAGAACTTCGATTGTACAAGTGTTTAAGGTTACAATGCAAAACGATAATCAAACTTCTAGTGTATTTAAGGCATACATACATGCACTATTTATGAACTACGTTAACCCTAATCACGGTTACACAGGCCCAAATTGGATATACAAAATACTAGCCCATGATGCAACACATAATACTCAAGAATCTCCCCTTTGCGTCAATGGAGCCGAGAGCTCAGTTTTGTTGAGCTATTAGCGACTTCTTCATAGTCTTGAACACCCCCGGTATAGTGGCCAAAAGAGTTTGTCTGAAAGTAATATACCACCGAAGAATGTCTGTGAATTTCTTCTTATCTGACTCAGAATTCGACTTGCACCGATGAATAATATTGATAATGTGCTCTAGGCAGTCGGTAGAGAGCAAGTATTTGTCCAACAGAGCAAACAATAACTTTTCCCCTTTGGCTCTTGTAAACATAATCGTCAGGTGAGCAGAATCAATTTGACCAAGAGTCATTTTGTTGACGTCTCCTGGCTTTGCAGTTGGCTTCACCGTCAGTTTCTTTCTCATGACATTGGCCATTTCCTGGTCCATTTTTGCTACCTCGTGAATATAACAAGCTATCATTCATTTTAGATGCTATAAAATTGGTCCATACTCCTTTGCATTAGTAAGAAGAATATTGAATAGTAGAATCCAATCATATGGATTCAGGTTGGGAAGGTCTACAAGGAAGATGACAGAAACGGACTTATCCAAACCTCTGGTTATCTTGAAAGAGACGTTGATAAATTTCCCTGCAGGCGATGGCTTCAGCACCTTGACAGTAATAATCTTATGAGCACTCCAGGTCAGATACTGAGGCTGACCGAACTTGAGATAAAAATCAGTCAGTTCACGGTCAACTTGAGGATGAGGAGAAGGAACTTCAACAGTTGAATCAAAGCAGTGAAAAACGAATGCCATTCAGGTTATAAGCATATCGAACTGTGAATCCCTTGTATTATCACAGTCAAATGAAGTCACAGGTTCCAGTCAGAGTGTGCCTGGAGACTCTATGGCTTCTTTGATCTGTGTCTCCTTAGTCCAAGGAGGGAACAACATCTTCTTGCAACTTAATGCATCATCCTCTTCTTTCTTTTTCTTCTCTCTTTCCTCAACTTCCTTAGCAACCCGAAGAGTTTCATTAATTTCCGCATCCCTCTTCATTCATTTTACGATCCCAGAGATAGTTTATTAATCCTCATCACTTTCATCGTTTTCACCAATAACACGCTTTTTCTTCTCTTTGATACCAGAACCCGAAGCTAAATTATCCTTCGGTTCGGTTTTGACCTTCGGTTTAAGTGGAATTGGTTGTGGTTTCTCTTCTTCTCCCCCTTGTTGCGGAGGAACAATTCTCTCTGAAACACCCTTCATTTCTCATAAGAGTTCAAGTGAAGGAAGGAGTTTGGATGTCAGATGATTGCGAATAGTGAGCGTTAGAATGGGATCATGAGCTTGAAGCACGTTGTGTAACTGTGACAGAACATCACCAGCACAATTGCGAAACACAGCTCTTTCGGTTTACAGCAACGAAATTTCACGTTCTGCTTTGGCTAGGTTAGCTTTCTGTACTGCATTGATAGCATTCTGTTAGGCAACATCCTCTTGGAGTTGCCTTTCTATAATAAGATCAGCTATGAGATTTTCTAACTAAGAGTTAATGGAAGACAAGAAGTTCTTGTTATCAGTAGAGATGTCGAAACGGGTAATCTCAAACATGGTATGTTCGGCTTGAAGATAGTGAGAAAACGAACTGATTGACTCTGTGGCATTGGTAGCATTTGAATCAACATGACCCTTGAAAGATTCAAGAAAAACCTGAGAGTCACGGAGAAGATCTTTAACCTCAGAGGTAGCTCTTTTGCACATGGAAGTAGAATCATCCACAGCCGCAGTACATTTATCAATTGATTATGTATATTGGTGAAGGGCTATACCCATGAATGCTTTTAGAACAACATCATTATACTTTTTGGTTGAATCGATCAGTGTATCAAACTTTTCGTGAACATTGTCGATTTGTTGCTTGGTTGCAGGAGTAGATTCATCTTCCTCGCTAGGAATTATGTAGGGATTGTAGTATGTAGAATCAAACTCGAACTCAACTCCTCCAAGAACTGGATTAGAATCATTAGGAAATAGGCTCGGTTGTGACTTTAGGGGGTTCTTCAATCTTCGCCCCCACATCAGATGTGTTGACGTTGATAGAAGGATCTATGGTAGAGGTGATGATAGTAGTTGGTATTGAAGCAGTGATAATGGGAGGAGAAGTAACAAGTGGTGGTGAATCATTCGTAGAATCAGGTTGAGATACAGGTGGAGGTGGAACCAAATCTTGAACTGTGGTCTTGGGTGGATATGAAGGGGGTGTAGGAACAGAATCATTGACAACATCCACCGGAGTTGGAGGTCGAGGAGCTGTATTCCCCCTGGGTGAACCTTCATGTTGCTCCTCCTCTTCTTAACCTGTAAACTACTCTTGTTTCTGTTCGGAATGTGAAGGTGAAGGAGTTCATTTTCGGAGAGCCATTTTCTTGACTTTCTTGGGTGCAGAGGAATCACCCTTGTCAGCTTTTCATTTCTTTGCCTTAGATGGTTTGGAAGAGGACTCTTCAGTTGCTTCTTTCTTAACAACTGCCTTCTTTCCTCGCTTTGCAGGTTTCTCCACCTCGTCTAATGCAACTTGCATCTCTGGAGTTAGTTGACAAGGACTCTTGGGAGGAAGCAATTTATAATCAGAGTGAGTTTTCTTTCCTGACAGACAGACCGGTACATGGTTTCCAGAATTGAGCCGTTGTGCAAAAACCTGGTTGGGTAAGACACAATGATCTTTTTGGTATGAAAGGAGGAAATAGAGGAAAGCAGAGAATCCTTCATAACTGGTACATTGAGGGGGTTATAGCCCCTTCTGTGACGATGGTCCAAAACCGACCACATGAAATTTCAAAGTGCCTAGGCGAGGAGGACAGACTTTGTACCAGTTGGGACCATATCAAAGACCCATAGTCCAGGTTGATCCCATTGTAGATACCGTACATGATCGTCATTAAGCACTTGGTTGACCCAGCAGAGCCACCAACACGTTTAACCAATCATTTTTGAAGAAGGGTGAGCAACCCATTCCATTGTGGAGGTAGGCAAGACTTATTGAACTTGGTGAAGGAGGCAAGGACCTCTGTGTATCCCATCTCGTAGAACATCGAGAATAGTTGATTTATAGTGATGAAGTCTGGTGAGATGACTGAGGCATCAACTGCAAGCCCTAGAAGAGAGCAAAACCATCCTTTTGAAACCGAAGCTTTGTGAGAATGAATCTGAAAGTAGATGCGCTCCTTGATTTTATCGTAAGTTGCTGTGGAGTAAACTTGAGACAGGAGTGACATGGGAACATATTCCACTTGAGTTAGAGCAATGAAGAGAGAGGAATACTTTAGACATTCTACTACTTAAAGCATGTAATAATCATACAAGAATGTAGTCATCTGAATGATCATATTCTGGTTGGGCTTGATCGAAACCAGGGATGATGACGCCGTTTGATCCTGAAGAGATGAAGAATCCGCCATTGTAGAGCTTTGTGAAGAAGATGAACAGTTGTTAAAAAGCGTTGGTTTGGTTGAGAGAAGTGGATTGTGATAAATGGTACAGTTGAACGAGATGTCCTTTATATATGATTGTCATGAGAGATAAAGAATCTTCTATAATGATGAAACGATCTCTGAAAAAGCACCTGGAAAAGCGGGATTTGATAGTTTGGTTTTACCCAGATACATAGCATACGACGAAGGTTTAGGAACCGTTTCAACTTCACGCACCCAATTTTGAACTTATCCACAAACACGTTGGAATGTCGCATCCATTCAACTTCTTCAATCCATTGTTCATTTAAGATATAGAGTCCTGTATCACTTCCATAAGACTATTTAATTTGTAGAACCGAAAGTAAAACCACTCACAAATGCCACGAACCAGAGTTTAGGAAAATCAGAATGATTTTCATGCATTAGTGTGCCAACAAATAAGAAATAAAGCAAACAAGTGTATGGGATGTGAGTGATGTCAAATGTGACATAAAGTTAAGGATCCCGAGAATGAATCTCTTCCTTCAAAGTCAAGAGAGACTTGAAGTGCTTGTGTGGTTTCCCGTGAGAATACAATCAAAGATTTGTTAAGAAACATTGAAATGCTTCTTTTTAATTATAGGCTTTAAAGGTGGATAAGCTTCAACTGAACTTCGATGCTTAGTATAAGATCGAATGTTGGAAGAAGTACTTGTGAGACCAAGGTGGTCTATTGAACAAGTAGGTTGGATAGGTTGGAAGTAACAGAATTTAGAATATAAATCTCAAAAACAAAAAATAAATTGGATCTTTTGGGAAGAAATGTCTTGGTGTTAGATAATTTTATAATGATCACGCAAGAAAATAAAATGAGACTTCTTTAGGTAACAAGTTAAAGCTTGAATATTAAAATTGACCGTCGATTCATTATTGGTGTTGGAATTAGGGTCTCACTTAGCACGTGGTGTACGTATCTAAGATCATAAACACAGATTTTTTGTAACAATAAACCTCAGTGGTAATTCCTAAGAGTCTCAAGGGTTACATTGATGAACCGAAAGCAGATCGAGAATATATAGAGGATGTGGTTAAAGAGCGGAATGTAACCCTGCATTTTAAGAGTGACATAGCAGAAAACTCTTGACTCGTTTGAGAAGAGTAGGGTAGCTCGGGATTTGAGTGAATGGTACAGCCTAATTGGGAAGAAACGATAGGTACCAATAGAATCTTTAAGGCTTCACTCAAAGTTTTTAAGAGGCTTTAGTCTACATGCAGCAGCATGCTTCTAGGGACACCTAGCTTGTTCATAGTTAAAATTGACGTACTTGCTTGTCCATGAGTTTAGAAGATGTATTGGCACTTGATAGCTATTAAGGAAGAATAGAGAAACAAACGACACACAAAAAATAAAATAAAATAAAATAAAATAAAAAATCTTTTTGAAATTTTGTATTTTCTGATAAATAAGGAAAATAAAAAAAAATTTAGAACATCTTAGAAATCCAAAAAAAATAATGGACGAGGAATGAATAGAGTGTAAGAAAAAAAAATACAGTAGAACCTTCACCTTAAATAATAGAAGCCAAATAAACCAAGCGATCATTTCATTTCAGTTCCCAAAAACTTAAATAGCTGAAATAAGCAGAGTGTTCGGTTCATTTCGGTTCCCACATTATATCAGTTAAAAGCATAACATTTGAACATTTGAACATGGTTTTGTCCTCGGTAACACTCCACAGAGATACGCGAGTGGAGGATAGTCATTTGATCTTTCAGTATTATTACTAGTAAATTTGTTAATCCTATAATTGGAGACACGTCCTCGGTGAACACTCCACAGAGATACGCGAGTGAAGGACCGCCCCCTTAACCAGAATCTCTTAGATAGGGAGTGTGACTTGAGTGTATAGATGTATACAGGGCTGACTACACCACACCTGGCTGCTAGCTACAGCCGAACCGAAAGGTTCAAGGGTGACGAAAGTCATAGAGTGAAATGGACTACTTATTGCCATAATTAGTCTTTAGTATGGTTATGGAACTTGCAATTTGGATAACAGAGATTTACATTTTAGTAATAATG
This sequence comes from Lactuca saligna, assembly GCF_052625555.1. Taxonomy (NCBI): domain Eukaryota; kingdom Viridiplantae; phylum Streptophyta; class Magnoliopsida; order Asterales; family Asteraceae; genus Lactuca; species Lactuca saligna. The sequence continues at coordinate 227,757,548 of NC_136420.1, read as the reverse complement.
GATTTAATAACCAATTTACTTGGTATTTATTAGTTTTATAAACGCGTTAAAACTAATACATTTTCAGCGTACATCTTTTACATTACATTTGGGATTGGTGAACTAACACACACTTTACAAGGATAACCAGGTTTTCAGTATACATCTTTCACATTAGGAAAATATGGGATTTTCCTGGGATCACAGTTGAACATAACCAGAACCGTGTAACCTAACAGTTAACCAAACATTACTTTTAAGAAAATATGGGATTTTCTTGGGTCGTAACATTTCAGAAACCAGAAAGGAAACTCGTATATTTTCACAAAACAAAACCGCTTATGAACTCACAAGCTTTATGTTGATTTTCAAACTGCTTGTATTCTCAGGTCCACATTAGACAGGTACCCGATGGTCCATTTTGTCGAAGACAGAGTGTTTCGAAGACACGTCTTGCTTTTGTATATATTTACATATGTATAACACTGTACAACTTTAATTTTGGAACAAATGTAAATTTCTATATGTGATGTAATGGTTGTTTACTTTACTTACTATGTGCATTGGATTTGATACTCAACATGGAGTCCGCCCCGGAAATGTTTCCGCCTTCGGTTTTCGGGGTGTGACAGATTGGTATCAGAGCCCTTGTTTATAGTGAATGAAGTATACCAAACCTTACATGGTATAAAACTATAAACAATAAGGGGCCTAAGTGCTCTGAACTAAAAGTATCCTTTAAAATATAAGTATTTTCAAAATTATACAAGTATACCTAACCGTCGAGATCCGTAACTACAAGTAGAACAAAACATAAGTAAACAGCTGTTGTGTACTGCGGTTAAACCTGGGAAATTATGTAGTCGTCTAGGATCAATATAGCCTAGCCAACTATATTTATGCGAGACACGGCCAACATGTGCTAGGGAGTGACTGTGGTGTGCGGCATACCTAAACTTACCCAAATACCACAAACATCGAACCAGTGTCGTAGCGAACCATGAAATACTATGGGAGTATCTCTCATGCAAATCCTTTGCATAAATCCTCATTCACGCTATGTTCCCTGATCATTCCTTTAGCGATAATTTATCTGTTTTGATAACTCTTTCCTGCTTTATCGCTTATTCGAAATATATATCTGTCATATCTCTCGATTCAATTCAGAGGACTTACCATTCTCTCTCTTTCTTGATCTTATTAGATCAAGATGCCTCCAAGAAAGAGACCCAGCTCAAAGACCAACAACCCTAAACCACCACCTTCTCCTCAAATTGACCTTGTAATGCTTCAAATAGCTATTATTGATGCAGTGATAGCTGCCATGTCACAAAGGAACCCCAGTAGTTCAGGAGGTGGTTCCCAGCCCCAAAACCTAGAAGATAGTCAAGGACACCGAAAAAGGGGTTCTTATAAAGATTTCATGAGCGCAAAACCCACTTCCTTTGATGGAACTGGAGGTGTCATTTCCCTCACTCGATGGTTCGAGAAAATCGAATCCATATTCGAAATTTGTGCTTGTTCGGGGTCCGATAAAGTAAAGTTCGCAGCGTGTACCTTCAGTGACAAAGCCCTGACTTGGTGGAATGGCCGAGTCAAATCCCTGACCCTACCTGTAGTCAATGCTCTAGGTTGGGAATCCATGAAAGAACTCCTTCTGTCTGAGTACTGCCCTCGGGGCGAAATTCAGAAGTTAGAGCACGAGCTCTGGAACCTAAAGATGAAGGGTTCCAATCTTGCAGCGTACACCTCGAGGTTTGATGACCTGGCACTGCTCTGTCCGGGAATGGTTACCCCGGAGAGTAAGAAAATAGAAATACTTATTTGGGGGCTGACCCAGCAAACCAAGGGACACGTCTTATCTACACGACCGGATACATATGATAGTGCCAAAAGTTTAGCTCAGATCCTGATTGATCACAGTGATGAAGTTGAGGAAACAACCGCCACCCTCGAACCGACCAAGACTAGTGGTGAGAAAAGTAAGTTCTGGAAGAAGAAGAAAGGTCAACCTTCCCAAGGATCCTCAAAGAAACAGCAGACTGTAGCATTCCATGCTACTACTACCCCCGTTGTTACTGCTTATGTTGTCGGATCTACATCTCAGACCCCTACCAGTAGGTATGCTGGTAACCGTCCTTAGTGTGAAAAGTGCAAGTACCACCACAACCCCGGCCCCTATCGTGAGATATCATGCACCAACTATGCTAAAAGGGGCACATTGTCCGATTCTGTCAGGCACCAGCCCAATCCGTAAACCAATCTTCTGGAGCATGTGTTGGTCAAGCCTGCTAAAATTGTGGAGAAGTTGTGCATTTCAAGAGGAATTGCCCCAAGAAGGCGACAGCTGATAATACCAGGAGAGTCCTAGCTATGGGATGGAAGGAGGCAGTCGTCGATCCCACTGTTGTTTCGGGTACGTTCCTTCTCGACAACTCTTATGCTAGTACTCTTTTCGATTCGGGTGCTGAAAGAAGTTTTGTTAGTCATTCATTCAAACATAATCTAAAACCTAACCCCCAACCATTAACCGAAATGTTTACCGTCGAGATGGCTAACGGTAAGAAAGAAAGCGCTAACGATGTATTCATAGGTTGTACCCTTACCCTGAACAATCATTCATTTTCCATCGATCTTATGATAGTCTCCATTAAGAGCTTTGATGTTATCATTGGCATGGATTATTTGAGTCCCAGTCATGCTGATATCCTTTGCTACGAAAAAGCCATCCGTCTCAACCTTCCTTCGGGTCAAACTCTCATAATCTATGGCAAATAAACTCAGCTCCAACCTTCGTATCATTTCCTGCATCAAAGCTCAGAAACTCTTACGAAAGGAGTGCCAAACATTCCTAGCCCACGTCATTAACGATAAAAAGGAAATTAAAGACCTCGCGAGCATCCCCGAAGTCTGTAACTTTCCTGATGTCTTTCCAGAAGAGCTTCCAGGAATTCCTCCCGAACGTCTGGTCGAATTTCGCATTGACCTAATTCCAGGAGCTACCCCTGTAGCCAAGTCTCCATATCGCCTAGCTCCAACAGAAACGCAGGAGTTATCTAGTCAACTCAATGAGTTACTCAGTAAAGGGTTCATCAGACCGATTTCCTCACCCTAGGGAGCTCCGATTTATTTGTAAAGAAGAAAGGTGGATCCTTCCGGATGTGTATCGACTACCGCGAGTTGAACAAGTTGACCATCAAAAACCGATATCCCCTTCCGTGAATAGGTGACCTCTTCGATCAACTTCAGGGAGCCAGATACTTCTCAAAGATAGACCTTCGGTCAGGGTACCATCAACTACGAGTTCATGAGAGCGATGTTTCCAATATAGCTTTCAGGACTCACTATGGACACTACGAGTTCGTAGAGATGCCCTTCGGTCTAACCAATGCACCGACTGTGTTCATGGACCTAATGAACCGGGTATGTCGTCCCTTCTTAGACAAGTTCGTCATCGTGTTCATAGACGACATACTTGTCTACTCCAGAAGTGAAGAAGACCAAAAGCAACACTTGAGGTTAGTGTTGGAGACCCTTAGATCCGAGAAGCTGTACGCGAAATTTTCCAAGTGTGAATTCCGGATACGGAAGGTAACTTTCCTCGGTCATGTGGTAAGCGAGGAGGGTATTCATGTGGATCCTTCCAAGATTAAAGCAATAGAGAATTGGTCGGCACCAAAGACACCCAAAGAAATCCATCAATTCTTGGGTCTCGCCGGCTATTATCGGAGATTCATCCAGAATTTTTCCAAAATCGCCAAACCTCTAACCACTCTAACACACAAAGGTGTACCCTTTTTTGGAGTGAAAAGCAAGAATCCGTGTTCCAGACGTTAAAGCAAGCCTCGTGTAGCGCACCTGTTCTGTCCCTACCCGAAGGGACAGAAGACTTCGTTGTCTATTGTAATGCATCTAATCAGGGCTTACGCTGTGTGCTTATACAAAGAGGAAAAGTGATTGCTTATGCCTCAAAATAGCTGAAAGCACATGAGGTCAACTATACTACGCACGACTTGGAGTTAGGAGCCGTAGTCTTTGCACTGAAGATTTGGAGACATTATCCCTATGGAACCAAGTGTACAATCTTCACTGACCATAAGAGCCGGCAGCACATCCTCAATCATAAAGACCTAAAAATGAGGCAACGGTGATGGGTAGAACTACTCAGCGATTATGAGTGTGAAATCTGCTACCATCCCGGCAAGGCCAATGTGGTAGTAGATGCCCTCAGCCGAAAGGAAAGTTCAAGCCGAAAAGTGAAGACCCTAACGATGACTATCCATTCCCAATTATCCATGCAAATCCGAGACGCCCAGATAAAAGCCCTCAAACCCGGGAACAAATTAAGCGAATCCTTAAGGGGAAATGGATAAGAAACTTGAGATCATAGGTAACGAAGTCTACTATTTCATGGACCAAATCTGGATTCCAAAGTCCGGAGGATTCAGGGATATTGTCATGGAGAAAGCACACAAGACCAGATACTCTGTTCACCCAGGTTCGGACAAGATGTACCTAGATCTCAAGAAACAATACTGGTGGCCAAACATGAAAGCCGAGATCGCTACGTTTGTGGGAAAGTGTCTGACTTGCGCCAAAGTGAAAGTCGAATACCAGAAACCCTCGGGTCTACTCCAGCAACCCGAGATACCTGAGTGGAAATGGGAGATGATTACCATGGAATTCATCACCAACTTACCCAAGTGTTCGAGTGGGTACAATACCATTTGGGTAATTATCGATCGTTTGACCAAATCCGATCACTTCATCCTAATTAAAGAATCGTTTAAGATGGAAAGACTCGCACGGATCTACATCCAAGAGGTAGTTCGACTGCACGGTGTACCTGCGTCCATTATCTCTGATCGAGATAGCAGGTTTACCTCCAGATTTTGGCAGTCTCTTCAAAACTCTCGTGGAACTAAACTAGACATGAGCACGGCTTATCACCCTCAAACCAACGGATAGAGCAAGAGAACTATCCAAACCCTGGAAGACATGCTTAGGGCATGTGTCATCAATTTCGGGCACTCGTGGAACACACATTTGCGATTGATCGAATTCTCGTAAAACAACAGTTACCATACTAGCATCAAGGTTGATCCATTCGAGGCCCTCTATGGTCGCAAGTGCAGATCCCCTCTTTGTTGGGCCGAGGTAGGGGACACACAGCTAGCCAAGAGTTGATTCCCCGACAGTGCTCTCACTGGTCCTGAAATCATCTGCAAAACCACCGAGAAGATCATCCAAATCCAGGAAAGATTGAAAGCTTCACGAGATCGCCAAAAGAGTTACGCAGATAATCTCCGGAAGCCTCTGGAATTCCAGGTTGGAGACCGTGTCCTGTTGAATATCTCACCCTGGAAAGGCATGGTACGCTTTGGAAAGCGTGGGAAACTAAACCCGAGGTACATTGGACCTGTTGGGATTAAAACCCTAATTAAGATTTGATGAACAAGATGCGGAAAATAAGAACAAACACAATAATGAAGATTATGTCGAATGATCACTCGATTTATTGAAATATGAGGAATAAATTACACTTAAAGTATAGACTAAAGAATCTAACACTACATAAGAAACCTCACGTGGCGGCTACATTTTGCCTCACTCTCTTGACCCTAATTGTGAATAATACATGAATATTTATAGGGAAAAGACAAGTCTTGGGCTTTTAACCTAGAATTCATCAAAGGGGCCCATTGCCATCATCCATGGAGTGCTTTGAAACCCTACAATCTCCCCCTCAAAGTATGGAATGGATGACAATGCTTTAACTTCCAAAACAAGCATCTAGCAAATAAAAAGATCTGCAACGAGGAATATATGAAGCAATCCACGAATCTTGATTCTTCAATGGTCTTCAAACACGGGCTCTAGGATATATAAATCAAGCACTGAAGTAATGTCTTTAAACTTCATTTTTGAATGTAATCCCAAAGAATGTTCATGAAAACCAAACCCGCCATAAAAACCCATTTCAGAACAAAGAAACTGAATCACTTCTTGTCTTTGAAGAGCTCCCCCTCCAAGTCACAACGATCTTCAAATAAGCTAATGATATAAGCCATCAAAAAATATCATGTAACAACCCAAACTTTAAGATTCGTAACGCCACTTGATCGAGAAAATACAAGAAGTCGGAGATATAACAAGTCCTTAGCAGAGCTCGATGAAGAACTCCTGCTGTAAAGGATACTTCTCTGTAAAAACCTTAGTAGAGCTCGATGAAGAACTTCTGTAAAAAAGCTACCTTCATAATTCTCCCACAAGCTTTATCAAAAATCTTCAACTTTGAAAAGTCACAAATCCAATTTCGAATGGCCATACCAAATTCTCCCCCGATTTATAATCAAAAACATGATTATAAAGCCTTCAAATGGTCATGAGAATGATCTTGAATGGATAAAAAAAATTACTAAGCTCCCCCGCGACAAAACGATATACACAATGAAGTATAAAATCCGAAAAAGTCGTGAAAAATTTGATGATATCACGAAAAACGACCTTCCGAACCACCAAGACTTGATGGAATCTTTATTTTTCTGTTCACAAAAAAAATATGAGCGTTGAAAAACCAAAACTGTTCACCGGCCCTCAATGTAGTAAACTTTTCTTAATATTGGGCAGAAACTGTCACTTGCTGAAAGACAGGGGCTGGAATGGAATTTTTGCATCAATACACCCCTTCATTTGTAACAAAAACTGGAAATGGTCCAAAAATACCAAACTGTGAAAACAACAGGGACCAAAAGAGCCAATTCGCTGAAGTTTCAGGGACCAAAAATGAAACATTAAGTCTTCTTCCCCAATATATATGGCTGATAAAAGAAATGCGCGACTGGAACAAATGCTACAGATCATACTTTCGTTTCAAGTACCAGCAACCGAACCAAGGTTCGTTTCAAGATCGCCATTTATTCACGCGAACACAACCGAATGTTCGGTTCGTTTCTTATTCCAAATCAAGCTTCATCAGGCGAAACTCCTTTCGCTTTCGGTTCATCCTTCATTCGCTCCAACCATTAACAACCGAACCCAGTTTCATTGATACAAAAGCAAAACCGAGCATCACGATTAGAATAAGGAGCGAAACCTTAGCCAAGCCGAATCACAGGTTCGCTTTCGGTTCATCTCCTATTTCAGTTCCAGCATAAACACGCGAACCCAAGAGCTGCCAAAGCGAATCTCACTCCTTTCGTTCCAAGTGCTAACAAATGTCCCCAAGTTTATTCCACGTTCGTTTTGAGCACAAGCCTTCATACCGAGCCCTGAGTTCTGAACACCAAGAATCTCACCCAAAGCGAACCAATTTCAAACACGAACCCAATCACAGGTTCACTTCCGAATCAAACGATCGTGGGAGAAGAACGAGCGCGAACACAGAATCACAATCACCGAACCTTTAATCTTTCTCTCATGTTCATCCGATTGAGTAACGATTCAGATCTCATACATTCTCAGGTAACGCCTTTTCTAACCAGTTTAGACTTGACAAAGCGAACTCAATTTCATTTGAACCAATGTATTAAGCCCCAAAGGTAAGACCCATTTGGCGATTAAGAACCTGATTCCAATTTGATTCCAGATCAACAACCCACAGTTCTTCGTTTGTATGAGTCGATTTTGACTTTTGAGGTTTGACTCACAAGAACATCTGCTCAATCCAATCAAGATTTTACCAACAGGGAATCGGTTTCTAGTTCCGAATGCTTCCAAAAGAAATACCGAATTCGTTGGTGAGATTATGCATTCCAATTTTGACTTATTGCATAGGCCAATGTTCATCCCGATTAACACTCGTTCGCAGGTAAGGAATCCATTCACAAAATTGACTTTGCAGATTCGTTTTAACCTTTTGATCTGATTTTGACTTCCAGATTTAACTATTCAAATTGATCATCGACAAAAATCAAGATCAACATTTCTCATATCGATCATTTATCATCATCAGTTCTTGACTTCACAGAACGATAAAAGAAATCGATATTCGATAAAAACTTGAATGAACAAATTGATTTGGTTCAAACACAAAATCAATTGATAGGATTAGAATCGATTTTGATAACAGGTGATTCGATTAGCGATAAACGATTTCATGGAATGATAGATCAATGAACAGAAATCGATCTTGGTTGGTCCAAAAACGCACAAACAGCAATCGAAACAATGGATTTAGGGAATGGATCATGAATAGTAATAGACCAATTATTTAGGCCAGATTAAAACAGTAGAATCGTTGTTGAAATTGGACGAATTAACAAACGGATCCAATCATGAATACAAACACTAAAACGAATCAGAAAAAAAAAGTACCAGATGAACAGTGATAGATCTCCATGAACAGTAACATGAACAAAAATCTTGATTCCATACCGCCAAAACACCAATAATCTTCAATATATGTGCAGGAAATCACCAAATCAAGAACCGATACTTCAAAAATCAATAGATTTTCAAAGACCCGCTCTGATACCACTTGTTGGGATTAAAACCCTAATTAAGATTTGATGAACAAGATGCGGAAAATAAGAACAAACACAATAATGAAGATTATGTCGAATGATCACTCGATTTATTGAAATATGAGGAATAAATTACACTTAAAGTATAGACTAAAGAATCTAACACTACATAAGAAACCTCACGTGGCGGCTACATTTTGCCTCACTCTCTTGACCCTAATTGTGAATAATACATGAATATTTATAGGGAAAAGACAAGTCTTGGGCTTTTAACCTAGAATTCATCAAAGGGGCCCATTGCCATCATCCATGGAGTGCTTTGAAACCCTACAGGACCCTTCGAGATCCTCGCCAGAATCGGTCTGGTAGCCTATAAACTTCGATTACCTCACGAACTCAGTAACATCCATCCCGTCTTCCATGTCTCAAATCTCAAGAAGTGCCTATCCGATGAAACACTATTGATTCCTGTAGAAGAGATTGAGATCAATGAAAACTTGAACTTCGTGGAGGAACCAATCAAAATCACAGATCGAGAGGCCAAACGCACGAAACAAAGTCGCATCCCGATAGTGAAGGTTCGCTGGAATGCTAAGCGGGGATCGGAGTTCACTTGGGAGCGTGAAGACTCAATAAAACAGAAGTATCCACACCTCTTTCCTAATCCATGATTTGTATCTTCATTCTGAATTTTGGGACGAAATTCCCTCTAACGGGGGGATAATGTGACAACCCGAAGTTCGTTTCATCAATTGTAACCCTTTTCGTTAATATATTCGTCGTTTTCGATTCATTTCCGTTACGTCATTTAATTAGGTCATAATTGTGGGACTTCTATTATGACATAATGAGTGTCTAAACATGTTTAGAACTCACATTAACACTTCATATTAGTAATCGGAAGCATTTTAGAATCGACCATATCGGGTTACAGTAACTCAATCGGGTGCAACCAAAAGCACCGTATAATGCCGGTATCGGGTAGAATTCCACCGTGTCCAAAACTTAGACACTATTTAAAGTGATCTAAGCTTCGATTTGAAGCTTTTTCTATCTCTCACTACTCTCTCTCTCTCTCTCTAACCTCTCTCCTCAATTCAAATTCAAGGTTCAAAAACACCAATATAAGGCTCAAATTCATCAAGGTAACTTCCTTAACTCATTGTATAGCACCTTTAGCCTTCAAATCCGAGTTCAAACAATAAATTACGACCATTTTCATGTGTTTACGGCCCTGGAGCATGCTTGGGCCGTAAACACACATTTAAGGGGTTTTTGAGCCTTTAAACCCTTCCAAACCAACTTTGGGACTTAGACATGACTATATGGCTTACCAATTCGGACTTAGAACACCTTAAACATGATTTTTGAGGAGTAAACATGAGTTTACTACCCAAGAACAAGCTTGGGCCGTAAACTCCTCATTCATGGAGAGTAAACTCAAAACCAAGTGTTTAAAAGCCATTTGAACACACCATTAGCCTTGGAATAAATCCTAGAATCAACCACAACCAGTTTGGGGACCTTAAACATAATAAAACCCCTTCATTTGAGAGTTTATGGCCATAACCCCTCCAAAGAAAGGTTCCAGGGCCGTAAACTCATTTAGATGAGTCAAATGGTGCCCAAAATTCATCCTAAGGCTTGTATAAATAGTTATAATCACATATGATTAGTCTAAGGCCATTAAATCAGCAATTCAAGGGGGGTATAGGATCTTACCACCGTAAACTCCTTTTTTAGGGCCGTAAACTTCCTTTGATGGTTCATTTGGTGGTAAAACTTATTCATATGCCTTAGATTAATTCATAGCAACCCTTCCCATGTATTAATTGACCATTTGGCACTATAAAATCCCATATTCATGAGTTCACGACCGTCAACTCATATGGGCATCGTCTTAGGGCCGTAAACATCCTAAGGAGTTTACTCTTGAAGTCATAACTCATTATCTAAGCCATACACGTCCGTAGATGTCACCCGGGTCACTCCAAAAACTTGATTTGAAGTGTTTTCGCTCATTGGAGTGTATTACCATATCTAATTAGTGATTTAAAGTCTAATTAGATACATTTGTATACCATTTCATATTACATAGGAACCTCGCACGTTATCAAGCCCCGAACCGACACATAGCGTCCAAACCGTCACGTTTTCTCGCCTGGTGAATTCATACCCCTACCCATTTTCAATGTTTTCACTATTTTCAGGGGGAATACAAGCAAAGTACAAGTGATACTTGTACTCAAAACTTGTTTTACATACATTGTGTTTCATATTATATATGCTTTTAACACTGACAGTGGTAACAAACAACCGTTTGAACCTACATAACACATTATCATGTTATTTGTGAAATACCTTATAAATTGTTGTATTTATATTTTCACAAATGTTTTCCCATATTATATCAGTTAAAAGCATAACATTTGAACATTTGAACATGGTTTTGTCCTTGGTAACACTCCACAGAGACACGCGAGTGGAGGATAGTCATTTGATCTTTCAGTATTATTACTAGTAAATTTGTTAATCCTATAATTGGAGACACGTCCCCGGTGAACACTCCACAGAGATACACGAGTGAAGGACCGCCCCCTTAACCAGAATCTCTTAGATAGGGAGTGTGACTTAAGTGTATAGATGTATACGGGGCTGACTACCCCACACCTGGCTGCTAGCTACAGCCGAACCAAAAGGTTCAAGGGTGACGAATAGAGTGAAATGGACTACTTATTGCCATAATTAGTCTTTAGTATGGTTATGGAACTCGCAATTTGGATAACAAAGATTTATATTTTCATAATAATGGATTTAATAACCAATTTACTTGGTATTTATTAGTTTTATAAACATGTTAAAACTAATACATTTTCAGCGTACATCTTTTACATTACATTTGGGATTGGTGAAGTAACACACACTTTACAACGATAACCAGGTTTTCAGTATACATCTTTCACATTAGGAAAATATGGGATTTTCCTGGGATCACAGTTGAACATAACAAGAACCGTGCAACCTAATAGTTAACCAAACATTACATTTAAGAAAATATGGGATTTTCTTGGGTCGTAACATTTTCAGAAACCAGAAAGGAAACTCGTATATTTTCACAAAACAAAACCACTTATGAACTCACCAACTTTATGCTGATTTTCAAACTGCTTGTATTCTCAGGTCCACGTTAGACAGGTACCTGATGATCCATTTTGCCGAAGACGGAGTGTATCGAAGACACGTCTTGCTTTTGTATATATTTACATATGTATAACACTGTACAACTTTACTTTTGGAACAAATGTAAATTTCTATATGTGAAGTAATGGTTGTTTACTTTACTTACTATGTGCATTGGATTTGATACTCAACGTGGAGTCCGCCCCGGAAATGTTTCTGTCTTCGGTTTTCGGGGTGTGACACCTGTGGAGATGCAAGAGTTGTCCAGCCAACTCAGTGAGGTTTTGGATAAAGGATTCATCCAACCCAGTTTCTCACCATGAGGAGCTCCAGTTCTATTTGTCAAGAAGAAAGACGGTACATTTAAGATGTGTATCGACTATAGAGAACTTAACAAGCTCACTGTCAGTAACTCATATCCACTTCCACGAATCGACGACCTATTTGACCAGCTCCAAGGAGCTAGTCACTTCTCAAAGATAGATCTCCGATCTGGATACCACCAACTCAAGGTCCGGGAGGAGGATATTTCAAAAACCGCCTTCCAGACTCGTTACGGACATTATGAATTTGTCGTAAGGCCCTTCGGTCTAACAAAGGCTCCTGTCGCATTCATCGACCTCATGAATCAAATCTGCCGACCTTTTCTTGATAATTTCATAATCGTTTTCATCGATGATATCCTACTGTATTCCCGAAGCGAAGAAGATCACAGCCAACATCTTCGACAAATCCTGGAAACCCTGCGAACCGAAAAGTTACACGCAAAACTCTCCAAGTGTGAGTTTTGGCTCCGAAGCATGAACTTTTTGGGACATGTTGTTAGTCAGGAAGGAATTCATGTGGATCCTTCTAAAATCCAAGTTATCGAAGGATGGGCAATCCCAACAACACCCACATAAATTCGCCAATTTCTGGGTCTCGCAGGCTATTACAGGAGATTCATCCAAAACTTCTCTAAGATGGCCAAACCGCTTACCATGCTTACACAAAAGGGCGTACCCTTCGTATGGACGGACAAGATGGAAGCCACGTTTCAATCTCTGAAGCAAACACTCTACAGTGCGTCAGTGCTATCGCTACCCGAAGGAACGGATGATGTTATAGTCTACTGTGATGCATCAAATCAAGGTTTAGGTTGTGTACTCATGCAGTGTGGAAGGGTATTAGCTTACGCGTCCCGACAACTAAAGATGCATGAAGTGAATTACATGACCCACGATCTGGAGCTGTGAGTAGTGGTCTTCGCTGTGAAGATTTGGAGACACTACCTTTACGGTACCAAGTGCACTATCTTCACCGACCACAAAAGTCTCCAGTACATATTGAATCAAAAACAGCTAAATATGTAGCACCTAATTCCTGGTACATAAAATTTGTCTTAGTCTTTTTCATTTTTAGCCTTGGACTCGGCGAGTTATAGGTCCGACTCGCCGAGTAGGGACGGGGTCCGGAACACGTTTAAGTTGGCGACTCAGCGAGTCCCCACTATCTGATGAAACCCTAAATTTCAAGGGTTTGCATCCTATTTAAACCCTCTTATCCGCCCCTAAGCTCGCCCCCTTCACCCTTAGAGCTCCCCATAACGTCCAACCCTTGTTCCTTGTGAGATTGAAGTGCTTTGGTGTGTTTTCTTGAAGATTTTGAGAGAAAAGGAGAGTAGATCAAGAAGAGAAGAAGGAGGCCAGACATCTTGGTGTTATTTCAGTGATTTCCTTGAGGTATAACTCAGTTTCCCTCTGTTTTCATGCTCATTATCCCTTGTAGCTCCATGAAAGTCCTTCTTGGACCTTTTTCTCAAGCTTGTTTGTGTCTTAGGGTTCGTAATAAGTTGTTTAGCCTCTAGATCTAGGCATGATTGAGCTCCAGGAGCTTGGAGCTATTGCCTTTATGGAACCATAGTGCATAAAAGCCCTAGATCTACTCTTTTGGTGCATTTTGAGCCCTAAAACCCTCATGGGTGTTTATCTACACGTAAAGTTGGAAACTTTACGTGTAAACCAGGCCCTAGGAACCTAGATCTATGAATGGCATGGGTTAGATTCAAGCAGAATCGCATGTATAGTAATTACATGCGGCAGACTCGGCGAGTCGAGTCGCGAGTCCTTGATTTTTCCCTCTTTGTGTGTTTGCGGGTTTTTAGTAGTGATTCATAGGGTGTGACTCAGTGAGTTGGAAGCCAGACTCACTCATGTAGTAACTCGACGAGTCAATACCATGACTCGGTGAGTTCAAGGCAATCTCCTTGCCTCAAGAACAGACTCGGCGAGTTGTTCATACAACTCGGCGAGTCTCAACATAGAGTGTTCTTTAGATTAAGATGAACTTGACGAGTTGTTCATACAACACGGCGAGTAGAATGAAGAACGTTTGGTCATCAGCTTAGAAAGAAGACTCGTTGAGTTAATGCCAAACTCGACGAGTAGAGATGGGTTAGTGGTTAGACAAAGGGATAGGGACTCGGAGAGTTGACAAGCCAACTCGGCGAGTCGGGTCAACTGGTAGTTGACTTTGACTTATGGTTTGGATAAGGGTAAATGGTCAGTTTACCCTGAGGTCGGTTAGTAGTATTTGACTAAGTGTTTGGTGGGATTTGCAGCCGGAGGATTTCCGGAGCAGCAGCAGCAGACAGACAGTTCCCACACAGAGCAGCAGCTACGAGGTGAATTGGCTTCCAGTAGCGGTGGGTCTACGGCCACAATGTCGACCCACCAATGGGAGTTATATGATAGATGATGGTCTCCGTGATATTCATCTAGGGTTGCTACTACCTGTGTTATGTTTATGTGCTAGTATGATATGATGCTATGTGATATGTGTTATGTGGTAGTAGTAGGGGTGAAATAGTCCCCATTATTCAGTCACAAGGATCGAAGGGTAGGTTGGGCACCCAGATATGCCCGGCAGTATTCAGTTGCAAGGACCGAAGGTTAGGTCAGGCACCCAGATGTGCCCGGCAGTATTCATTCGCAAGGACCGAAGGGTAGGTCGGGCACCCAGATATGCCGGCAGTATCCGGTCGCAAGGACCGAAGGGGTAGGTCGGGCACCCAGATATGTCCAGCAGTATATGTATGTTATGTGAGTTTATGGCATGCGGTATAGTTGGGGAACTCACTAAGCTTCGTGCTTATAGTTTTCAGTTTTGGTTTCAGGTACCTCTTCTTCGAAGGGGAAAGAGTTGGTGCGGTAGCGGCCCATCACACACACGCCTTGTATTACGCACAATGAGATTTCCTGGGGATTGTCCTCTGACGTTGTTATGTTTTTATAAACTAAATTCGAGACACGCACACTTTTATGAATGATATGATCAGTTTATGTTTTACTATTAATGTTTTTCTAATTATATGTTTTCAAAAATGAAATTTTTGGCTCATATTTTTGGGACGTTACAATTTATTATCAGAGCCCTGGTTTGAGGGATTCGGACACACCTTCGGGGTATTTGAACTCAAATCGAAAGATTAAAAGATTTTGGAAAAAAGAAATTTTTTTTCTAAAAGGCTAAGTAAAGGGTTTTAAGAAAGAACAAAGTGTGTGATGTGCGCGACCGGCCAAGCTCAAGTAAGTATTCCCCAAAGTACCCATACAAGTTTATATATGCTTATCAGTTTCAGTAGAACAGCATGCTAGAATAGGACTAAGGATCTAGGAGTGATGCCTTATGTGCCTGCTATATGTGCTTCAATGTATGAAAAGTTGCATGCTAGAATCGAGTAGACAGCAGTAGGATAGCCTATTTACGTTATGCCTGATAGTACGAGTTTATCATTGTATGCTAGTTCTGTTCTTCTCTACGAGCATAGAGTTGCTTAAGATTGTTTCCTTTTTGTCCAAATGTTGTTTGCTTTGTGCTATGTGGACTTTGAGTGATGGGAGTTAGCTGTTAGGTGAATACGTTAAAGTCACATGTGATCAGGGTTGAATAATCTCAGAGTGTTGGATTTGACCCTATTGCGTAGCTCTTGTTTGAGTCCTAACCATTGTAGGGATAAGTCCATTACTCGAAGGATTATCTGACCCTCATCGCATGTGATTGTATTCAGGTAATAGCTAATTGGCATCGCAAAGAGACCTTCAGCAGCTGAGGACTGGGTTGGGTGGAGTTAGAGATTTCCTAGGGAAAGCCTAGGATAAGAGTAGCAGTGATCAGTGGTAGTGAAAGGGACCTGGTGGAGTCAAGGCAGTCCTTGGAGAAGGTACCGATAGATGTGGAAGGTAGTATGGGCCCGTACTACTGAAAGCATAGGATCCGTACCCGAACCGAGGAAGGCCAAGATAAGACCAGGGAACTTGTAGTAGGTGTGATCCCTCCAGAGGTGTTAGTATTGCTAACAGTTGTTATTTCTTTTGTATTTCAGAATGGTGGTACTACGCTCAAGGCCAGCAGTTGGCAGTACAGGAGAGGGATCGGGTTCGGGATCAGGTTCTAAGCTAGTAGATAAGGGGCTACGCAAGTTCATCACGTCAGAGATCACTAGAGGCATCCTTGAGTCGACCCCCATTATCTTCGGGTCGATCAACGAAGGGATAATGGAGTTGATGAAGGATCGCCTCTGGGCATTCAGGAGCGACATGGCATCTGGACAGTCGGGATCCCGCCCAATGTCCTTCAAGGACTTCCGGGGCAATGGTGTCGCGGATTTTCATGCGGCGAAGGACCCCATAGCCTCCAGACGATGGATTGCAGACATCGAGTCTGCACAGATGATTAGCTCCTGCCCTGAAGGGTCGAAGGTGAGGTTCATAGTGGGGTGTCTACGAGATCGAGCTAGGGATTGGTGGGAGTCCGTGAGTGACTCGTTGGGAGCCTCAGTTGTTGAGGCTATGACTTGGTCGGACTTCGCGACCAGGTTTAGGGTAGAGTTTGCGCCGACTGTCGAGCTTCAGCAGCTGGCCAGGGAGTTCCTAGATATGAGACAGACGAAGGAGACTGTGGCGGAGATCACCGCCAAGTTCTGGGAGAGGGCATTGCTGGTGCCCCAGTACGCGGGTGACAAGGATATGAGGAGGACCCGCTATCATGACATGCTATGAGCTGATATTCGGGAGCATGTCAGTTTTTCAGTTTTCCCTACCCTGGACTCTATGATTTCCAGGGTAAGGGAGAGGGAGATAGATCTGGAGCACATCCGAAAGAGGAAGGCAGAAGAGGGGCATGTTATGGGGGCTTCGGGAAAGAAGCCCAAGGGATTGGGTGCGGGGCCGAAAGGCCAACAGGGACGGGACCGCTATAAGAAATGCGGTATGGCGCACGAGGTAGTGTGCAAGATAGGATCGTCAGGATGCTACAAGTGCGGCAAGTCAGGGCACTTCAGCCGGGATTGTACCACCCCTGCACCTGTGATGCAGGCGGCTGAGTTTCTGTGTTTCCATTGCAACCAGAAGGGCCACAAGAAGGCCAATTGCCCCCAGTTGACAGCATCAGCGCCGGTTAAGGCGCCAGCTCCAGCTACCCTGCTGATTACAGATGGCCGTCAGGGCAAGGCAGAGGCTCCAGTGGTGAGGAGCCGGGCATTTCAGCTGACTGCAGAGGAGGCACGCGCCACACCAGATGTGGTGACGGGTATGATTCTTTACCTCTATCTTTATTTTTATGATGTTGTGTTATTGATATGTGCCCTGTGTCCATGCGTTAGGATCGTTCCATGTGAACGGTATCCCAGTTCAGGTGTTGTTTGACTCGGGTGCCACCCGGTCATTTGTTTCCCTTGCTCTTAGCAAGAGATTTACTGATTCTTCGGGCATGTTGGATTGCCCTTTAGAGTTAGAGATTCTCGATGATCGATCGGTACGAGCAACAGCAGTGTTCAGGGATTGTGTTCTGAGATTATTCGAGTAGCGCTATTTGGTGGATTTGGTTCCCATCCAGTTGTGGGGGAACAAGGTGATTATAGGCATGGATTGGTTGAGCCCTACTGGGGCGGTGATAGATTGCGCACAGCAGCTAGTGCGGATCAGGGGGGAGAGTTAGTGATCCACGGCGAGAGGCCGCAGCATGGACCTGCAGTATGTTCAGCAGCGAGGGCTAGGCGCTATCTTCAGCAGGGTTGCATGGGATATTTTGCGTATGTTCTGGATACCCGGGAGATGGGTAAAGCGACGGTGAGCGAGGTTCCAGTGGTGCGAGACTACGCTGATGTTTTCCGGAGGAGCTTCCTGGAATACCTCTGGAGCGTCAGGTAGAGTTCATGATCAACCTAGTTCCTGGTGCGGCTCCGATAGCCAAGGCACCCTATCGGTTGGCTCCTCTCGAGATGCAGGAGTTGTCTACACAGCTACAGGAGCTGCTAGACAAGGGATTTATTCGACCGAGTAGTTCACCCTAGGGATCCCTGATCCTGTTTGTGAAAAAGAAGGACAGGTCGCATCGGATGTGTATAGATTACCGGGAACTGAATAAGGTAACAGTGAAGAACCGTTACCTACTCCCGAGGATTGATGACCTCTTTGACCAGTCACAGGGAGCATCTTGGTTCTCCAAGATCGATTTGCGTTCAGGTTATCATCAGATGAGGGTCAGAGAGGAGGATGTATAGAAGATTGCGTTTCGGACGCGCTATGGCCATTATGAGTTCGTGGTGATGTCATTTGGGCTCACCAATGCTCCTGCCGCGTTCATGGACCTCATGAACTGCGTATGTAGACCGATGCTGGATCGGTCAGTGATTGTTTTCATTGATGACATCTTGGTTTATTCCAAGATGCAGGAGGAGCATGAGAAGCATCTGAGAGAGGTTTTGGAAACCTTGAGGAGGGAGAGCTTGTACACCAAGTTCTCCAAATGTGAGTTTTGGTTGTGCGAGGTGCAGTTTCTTGGGCACCTCGTTAACCAAAACGGGATTTCAGTAGACCCGGCCAAGGTGGAGGCCATGATGAGATAGGAGATTCCGAAGTCTCCATCTGAGATTCGGAGTTTCCCAGGATTAGCAGTATATTATCGGAGATTCATTCATGATTTCTACAAGATAGCCGTACCGCTGACACGGTTGACTAGGAAAACCGTGGTCTTTCGATAGGGGCCTAAGCAGCAAGCAGCGTTCGAGATTCTGAGGTAGAGATTGTGTGAGGCGCTGATCTTAGCCCTACCCGAGGGCGTAGAGGATTTTGTGGTGTACTGTGATGCGTCAATCTCGGGCTCAGGCGCAGTATTGATGCAGAAGGGGCATGTCATTGCTTATGCCTCGAGGCAGCTGAAGCCTCACGAGGCGAACTACCCAAAGCATGATTTAGAATTGGGGGCGGTGGTCTTCGCCCTCAAGATATGGTGGCATTACCTCTACGGGGTTCAATGTACCATTTTCACGGACCACAAGAGTTTGAGGTACCTCATGGATCAGCCGAATCTGAACATGAGGCAGCGCCGGTGGTTGGACATGGAGAAGGACTATGATTGCGAGATCCTTTATCAACCGGGGAAGGCCAATGTGGTGGCTGATGCGCTTACCCACAAGGTGGCGCCGATCAGGGATATTTTCATGAGGATGACTGTAGTGACTCCCCTGTTAGAACAAATTCAGGAAGCTCAGCAGGAGGCTATGAAGGAGGAACATCGGAAGAGTGAGCGTATAGTGGGTCAAGTCACCTCCTTCGATTATGATAGCTAAGGGTTATTGACATTACACCGTAGGGTGTGGGTATCGTATCACGGAGGCGTGCGCCAGATTTTGATGGAGGAGGTGCACAAATCCCGATTCTCTATTCATCCAGGGGCAACGAAGATGTATCGGGGTCTTCGCCTAGACTATTAGTGGACCTGCATGAAGCGGGATGTGGCGTGGTACGTTGAGCAGTGTTTGACCTGCAGGAAGGTCAAGGCCGAGCATCAAATACCGCACGGCAAGATGCAGCCGTTGGATATCCCGTTATGGAAATGGGAGGATATTACGATGGATTTTATCACAAAGCTTCCACGAACGGCGCGAGGAGTAGATTCGATTTGGGTCATCGTGGATCGGTTGACCAAGAGCACCCATTTTATTCCAATTTAGGAGAGTATCTCGGCCGAAAAGTTGGCCGATATCTATATCAGGGAGATAGTGGCGCGGCACGGGGTGCCAGTGTCAGTGATATCAGATCGAGATGTGCGGTTCACTTCCAGGTTTTGGAAGAGGTTTCATGATGAGTTGGGCACTCGTATGCATTTTAGCACCGTCTTTCACCCGCAGACGGATGGTCAGAGCGAGCGGACCATCCAGACTTCGGAGGATATGTTCAGGGCATGCGTGTTAGACTTCGGTGGTAGCTGAGATACCTATCTTCCCTTGGCTGAGTTCTCGTACAACTACAGCTACCACGGGAGTATTGACCGTCCCCCATTCGAGATGTTGTACGGACAAAGGTGTAGGACGCCGATATGTTGGGGTGAAGTTGGTCAAAGGGTCATAGGGAGCACCGAGGTGGTGCTCAAGACGACCGAGAGGATCCAGCGGGTTCGGAGCAGGCTTCAGACTACACAGAGTCGGCAGAAAAGTTACATCGACAAGCGTCGATCAGACCTGGAGTTCCAGGTCGGGGATATGGTTCTCCTAAAGGTGTCGCCTTGGAAAGGCGTCATTCAATTCAGGAAGCGGGGCAAGTTCGGCCTGAGATACATTGGTCCGTTTAGGGTTGTAACCCGGGTGGGCAAGGTGGCATATAGGCTGGATCTGCCAGCCGAGCTCAGTCAGATCCACAACACCTTCCATGTCTCCCAGCTGCGGAAGTACCTCATGGATGATTCAACGGTGGTGCCGTTGGAGGATATACAGGTTGATGACAGCCTGAATTACACTGAGTGTCCAGTTGCAGTCCTCGACCGGAAGTCGAAGGATCTAAGGAACAAGAGGGTGCAACTAGTGAAAGTGCAATGGCAGCACCGCAAGGGTTCGGAATGGACTTGGGAGCCGGTGGAAGAAATGATGGAGCATTACCCCGAGCTGTTTCAGGATCGAGCGGCAGACTTCGAGGACGAAGTCTAAAATAAGTGGGGGAGATTTGTAGCACCTGGTACCTGGTACGTAAAATTTATCTTAGTATTTTTCATTTTTAGCCTTGGACTCAGCGAGTTGTAGGTCCGACTCGCCGAGTAGGGACGGGGTCCGGAACATGTTTAAGTTGGCGACTCGGCAAGTCCATATTTTGGACTCGGTGAGTCCCCGCTGTCTGATGAAACCGTAAATTTCAAGGGTTTGCACCCTATTTAAACCCTCTTATCCGCCCCTAAGCTCGCCCCCTTGACCCTCAGAGCTCCCCCATAACGTCCAACCCTTGTTCCTTGTGAGATTGAAGTGCTTTGGTGTGTTTTCTTGAAGATTTTGAGAGAAAAGGAGAGTATATCAAGAAGAGAAGAAGGAGGCTAGACGTCTTGGTGTTATTTCGGTGATTTCCTTGAGGTATAACTCAGTTTCCCTCTGTTTTCATGCTCATTATCCCTTGTAGCTCCATGAAAGTCCTTCTTGGACCTTTTTCCCAAGCTTGTTTGTGTCTTAGGGTTCGTAATAAGTTGTTTAGCCTCTAGATCTAGGCATGATTGAGCTCCAGGAGCTTGGATCTATTGCCTTTATGGAGCCATAGTGCATGAAAGCCCTAGATCTACTCTTTTGGTGCATTTTGAGCCCTAAAACCCTCATCAGTTCTTATCTACACGTAAAGTTGGAAACTTTATGTGTAAACCAGGCCCTAGGAACCCAAATCTATGAATGACATGGGTTAGATTCAAGCAGAATCGCGTGTATTGTAATTGCATGCGGCAGACTCGGCGAGTTGTTCATCTGACTCAGCGAGTCGAGTCGCGAGTCCCCGAGTTTTCCCCCTTTGCATGTTTGCGGGTTTGAGTAGTGAGTCATAGGGTGTGACTCAGTGGGTTGGAAGCCAGACTCACTCATGTAGTAACTCGACGAGTCAATGCCATGACTCGGCGAGTTCAAGGCAATCTCCTTGCCTCAAGAACGGACTCGGCGAGTTGTTCATACAACTCAGCGAGTCTCAGCATAGAGTGTTCTTTAGATGAAGATGAACTTGACGAGTTGTTCATACAACTCGGCGAGTAGAATGAAGAACGTTTGGTCATCAGCTTAGAAGGAAAACACGTCGAGTCAATGCCAAACTCGACGAGTAGAGATGGGTTAGTGGTCAGACAAAGGGATAGGGACTTGACGAGTTGACAAGCCAACTCGGCGACTCAGGTCAACTGGTAGTTGATTTTGACTTATGGTTTGGCTAAGGGTAAATGGTCGGTTTACCCTGAGGTCGGTTAGCAGTATTTGACTAAGTGTTTGGTGGGAATTGCAGCCGGAGGATTTCCGGAGCAGCAGCAGCAGACAGACAGTTCCCACACTAACCAGCAGCTACGAGGTGAGTTGCCTTCCAATAGCGGTGGGTCTACGGCCACAATGTCGGCCCACCAGTAGGAGTTGTATGATAGATGATGGTCTCCGTGATATTCATCTAGGGTTGCTACTACCTGTGTTATGTTTATGTGCTAGTATGATATGATGATATGTGATATGTGTTATGTGGTAGTACTAGGGGGTGAAATAGTCCCCAGTATTCGGTTGCAAGGATCGAAGGGTAGGTCGGGCACCCAGATATGCCCGGCAGTATTCAGTTGCAAGGACCGAAGGTTAGGTCAGGCACCCAGATGTGCCCGGCAGTATTCATTCGCAAGGACCGAAGGGTAGGTCGGGCACCCAGATATGCCGGCAGTATCCGGTTGCAAGGACCGAAGGGGTAGGTCGGGCACCCAGATATGTCCAGCAATATATGTATGTTATGTGATTTTATGGCATGCGGTATAGTTGGGGAACTCACTAAGCTTCGTGCTCATAGTTTTCAGTTTTGGTTTCAGGTACCTCTTTTTCGAAGGGGAAAGAGTTGGCGCGGTAGCAGCCCATCACACACACGCCTTGTATTACGCACTATGAGATTTCATGGGGATTGTCCTCTGACATTGTTATGTTTTTATAAACTAAATTACAGACACGCACACTTTTATGAATGATATGATCAGTGTATGTTTTACTACTAATGTTTTTCTAATTATATGTTTTCAAAAATGAAATTTTTGGCTCGTATTTTTGGGACGTTACAAAATGTGAGGCAACAAAGATGGATCGAACTGCTAAACGACTACGAGTGTGAAATCAAGTAGCACCCAGGCAAGGCTAACGTGGTAGCCGATGCCTTGTGTCGAAAAGAATACTCAATTCGTCGTGTGAAAACTCTCTCGATAACCATCCAATCCCACCTTACCTCACAAAACAGAATGGCCCAGTCAGATGCCATGAAGGCGAAAAACAAAACAAGTAAAGCGCTGCGTGGAATGGAGAAGAACTTGGAAGTGAAGGAAGATGGAACATATTACTTCATGAACCGCATATGGGTCCCTAAACTTGGGGTATTCAGAGAGGTAGTCATGAACGAAGCCCACAAGACGTGATAGGGTTCAGAAAAAATGTGCGTAGATGTTAAGCAACATTATTGGTGGCCAAATATGAAGGCAAAGATTGCCATTTACGTTAGCAAATTCCTTACTTGTGCTAAAGTAAAGGTGGAATATCAGAAGCCCTTTGGATTACTACAGCAGCCAGTAATTCCATAGTGGAAATGGGAAAGGATTACCATGGATTTTGTGACCAAACTACCCAAGTCAACAGTTGGTTTGGACATGATCTGGGTAATAGTTGATAGACTAAAGAAATCCGCCCATTTCTTACCAATAAAATAATCATACAAGATGGAGCGCCTAACAAGAATCTACGTCAAGGAAATCGTGAGACTTCACGGAGTACCAGTATCTATCATCTTAGATAGAGATAGTAGATTTACTACACGCTTTTGGCAATCGCTTCAGAAAGCTATGGGAACACAACTTGACATGAGCATTTCCTACCACCCACAAACGAATGGTCAAAGCGAGCGAACCATTCAAACACTAGAAGATATGCTCCGAGCATGTGTAATAGACTTTGGAAGATCATGGGATACCAAATTTCCTTTGATCGAGTTCTCGTACAACAACAGTTATCATTCGAGTATCAAAGTTGCTCCTTTCGAAGCATTATACGGGCGTAAATGTAGATCACCGTTGTGCTGGGCTGAGGTAGGAGACACCCAGCTAGCTAGAGGGAAAATGCCAAAAAATGCCTTAACGGGACCAGAAATTATACGCGAGATGACCGAGAAGATAATTCAGATCAGAGCATGACTGCAATCATCCCGTGACAGGCAAAAGAGCTACGCCGATAAACGACGAAAGCCCTTGGAATTCAAAGTTGGAGATAGGGTGTTACTAAAAGTCTCTCCTTGGAAAGGATTGATTCATTTTGGGAAGCAGGGCAAGATGAACCCTCGATACATTGGACCCTTCGAGATTCTTGCCCGAATCGGTCCAGTGGCTTATAGACTGCAACTGCCCGCCGAGCTCAGTAGTGTACACCTTGTGTTCCACGTCTCCAACTTGAAAAAGTGCCTATCCGACGAGACTCTCATCATTCCATTGGAGGAAATCGAAATCAATGAGAACCTTCTGTTCATCGAGGAGCCCGTTGAAATCATGGACCGAGAGGTAAAGTGTACCAAGCAGAGCCGCATTCCAATTGTGAAAGTTCGATGGAACACGAGACGCGGACTAGAATTCACATGGGAACACGAAGATCAAATGAAGCAAAAGTACCCTCATCTATTCTAGCATTCTCAAATCCAGCTTTCAAAAGAATTTCGGGACAAAATTCCCTCTAACAGGGGGATGATGTCATAACTAGAAATTTTGGTGCCTTGTAACTACAACACTTATAACAACTATGAATCAATAACATGAAAGCATGTATGATGCTTATCCTATAACAACAAAACTTTATCAAATACTTCATTCTAACACTACAAATGGTCAACAAAGAATTGGAAACCTTTGAAATCACGATTTAAGTCCATTTTGGACTAGGAATTCCTTATTAGGCCTAATGGACTAATAAACTTCCAATTTATCCATCTTGAATCTAGAACCCTCTAATGAGCCCTAAATGGACCCATATACATGAAACGTATTCTTTTGGGCCTTAATGGGTCACAACCAATGAAATTGGCCCTATTAGGTCATAAAAATTACACTTTGATTTATTTGGGCCCAAACATCGTCTAAAGTGACTCATAATATGGGCTAAGAACTCAAGACCCAATTCCTTCTCTTTTCCCTCTTCATTCTCGGCCCAAGCCCACAAAGAAGGAGGAGTTGACTTTGTGTGTGGCAACTCATTTTTACTTAGTGGTTTTCCATGCAACTCCCATATTTCCATGCAACCATCTCATCAATCCTCTCTCTTCTCTCCTCTCTTCTTCTCTCGACCGAAAACAACACACACACACACACTCACAAAATTCATTCCATTCTCTCAAACTCTCACTAGAACATCCTTACACTCATTCATTAAATTTTTGAGAATTAGGAAGCTTTCAAGGAGATTTTTTCCACAAACACATCATCTAAGGTAAGTTGATTTTAAATCCATGATCTAGCTACTTCATTTCATCAAACATCTCTTCTAAATCTATTCCAACTTGTGATCTTGCACCTTAGAAGTCACTAAACTCGAGATCTACTAAGAAGACTTGCTAGGATCGAAATTTTCTTCTTTTCTCTCTTCAAAACCGAAGCTACAACTCAAGGTGAGCTTCATACCCCTCTCTTTTTGGTTTTCATATGTTTTATGGGGGAGAATACAAGAAAATGTGTAGATCTATGTGTATATGTATGTTATGTGTGATTTTATGCACGTATGTGTGTGAATTTATGTGTTTTTGTGATAAAAACGTAACCAAAAGGGATGTTAACTTTTGATATATGACATGAGGAAGGAAATAAACATAATCTATGTTATTTTACACTAATCAAGTCAAGAAAAATAGCTTATAAGGTTATGAGAAACATATTCTAGCATAAAACCCATTTTAGGGCTTAAACTGTCATAAATACAAAACTTGGTTTACAAACTATCAAGTCACGGTTTCTT
The DNA here is from genome assembly GCF_052625555.1 of Lactuca saligna. Classification (NCBI taxonomy): domain Eukaryota; kingdom Viridiplantae; phylum Streptophyta; class Magnoliopsida; order Asterales; family Asteraceae; genus Lactuca; species Lactuca saligna. Next base: position 227,731,934 of record NC_136420.1, on the reverse strand, counting down.
GAGGGTCAAAAGGGTAAAAACACTTTCTATAATCATTTTTCTGAAGATTATAATTTTCATAGGATTTGAAATGCAAATTTTTAGCTTAATGGGCTAAATTTGGGCTTTTCGGCCCAATAAGCCCATAATTGCGAAATTTGAAGTTGAAAGGGGTTGAAATGTAACATTCTGCAAAACAGGGGATAAGAAGTGTAATAAAAATATTTCAAAGGTCAAAGATGCTTTTCAATTCAAAAAAGGGCCAAAAATGTAGACTTTTTAGATTTTTGGGCCAAAACTGTAAAAGTTACAAAAAATGGGATTCTAACCGAGAAATACCATTCTAGAAGGACTAAAGCTGTTAACAAAACAAAATTTGGGTTAAAACTATCTTTTCAACAAGTTTATAATACAAAAGTGTCAAGAAAATGTTTTAAGGACTAAAAATCAAATTCTTTTATATAAAGGACTAAAAGTGTTATTTTTATAAAAGAAAGGTAATGAAAAGGTCAAATTCTACTTTTAAACAAATTAATTCATTAAGACAAAATACAAGATCCACGACTACCGACAAAACGAAAAACAAATACACATTCAACGCCAAATATCGTTATAAACGAATTGATTCGGTCTCGAATCAATACAAAACAACAATCATCAAATCAAAACACTTCAATAGATACGTGATGACTACAATGAGTAAATCTACAAAGTTTGGGATTATAAGTTTCAAATCATGCTTGTTGGGCCTTGCAAGCCCACCAACATGATCTTTGGGCTTAAAGGGATAACACTTATATGTTATTGGGCCTTTAATGACCCAATATTTTATAAAAGGACTTTCAATAGCTTTTTGTGCTAATGGGCCAAAGTGTCACGTTAGAAAAGTTAGTAAGGTCACGGTAATCAAATGCGAGTTGGACAATCGTGTCTTTCGCATCCACGACAGCCTAAGGTACTTACGATAGTAGTGGGACATAATGCTCCCCTTCTCTATGTTCGTTAAGGCTTACGAGAAATCAAAGTAGAAAAAATTAGGATGATATACAATGTGGATTAATCAATATTCAGTCGTTAAGACAATATAAAAATCAGTAATCACGAATACATTTTAACATCGGAAAAACATCGGGTTTTCCGGGGAATTCAATACTACTCGTTCGAAATTTAATAACTATAATACAAAATACCCTTCATATATATATATATATATATATATATATATATATATATATATATATATATATATATATATATATATATATATATGTCTTTGAAATCATTCATGCATCAACTTATGGATCTTCACACTTTCATAAACAAAAGTCTTTTCGGAAAATATCGGATTTCCTGGGTTTTACAAACTACACAAATCATTTTATCACAACATTGCTTATGAACTCACCAACATTTCATATGTTGATGTTTTTCCAAAATAACTTGTATTCTCAGGTAACAGGTAAGTGGAAGAGTAATAAGAAGTAATGTTAGATGTTATGTTGTTAAATGTACTCAAAGAATTTATGCTATGAATGTGTAATGTTAAAACAATGTACTTGATGTGAACAATTACAGTTGTAATATATTGATGCATGGTGACGTTTATGTTATGATTCATGTAAATTCATTGTGATGATATTCAATTAAAGTTACGTGAGCCCTCGGACGTTTCTGACGTCTAGTTCGAGGGTGTGGCACACCCTGACTACCTTGAGCGACTAGTAGCTATCCTCGATAGGAAGTCGAAGGACCTGATGAACAAGCGGGTGAAGCTGGTAAAGGTGCAAGCAGCACCGCAAGGGTTCGGAATGGACTTGGGAGCCAGAGGACAAGGTGAGAGAGCACTACCCCCAGCTTTTTCTAGATGCAACAGCAGACTTCGAGGATAAAGTATGAAATAAGTGGGGGAGAGTTGTAACGCCTGGTTCCCTATACGTATTTTAAATAGAAGTAATTGCGTGTTTTACACTGTGACTCGATGAGTTGGAGGCCCAACTCGTCGAGTAGAATGGATTATGGATACAGGTTTTTAGTAACCTACTCGACAAGTTAACAGCCCGACTCGACGAGTAGGACTGCTTGGATGAAACTGTAATATTTAAGGTTTGCACCATATTTAAATATATTATCTTGTCCCACTACAGCCTCCATCACCCTCAGACTCTCTCCACGAAACCCTAATCGCCACTTGTGTGTTCTTGAGCTTTTTGTACCAATCTTTGTGCTTTGAAGCTTGAAAAAGGAAGGAAGGGCTTGAAGATTCAAGAAGAGGGAAGAAGATTAAGTGTTTGTGTTGCATTTCCAGGCCATCATAGGTATAAAGCTTATACCTTGATCTTTCATTGCTTAGGTTTCCATTTAGGGCTATTTCTACCCCTTCTTATGTCCAAGTGAAGCCACCTTCGAATTGAGTGTACCATTGGGGCTAAAACTTCAGATCCAGAGCCCTTAAGGGCATCCATGGCATAAAGGTGCCAACTTTATGGCCATGGGAGTCCCATGCATCCTAGAAACCCCTTTTTAGTGCCTTTTGAGCTAAATACCCTATGCATGCATGTAAAGTTCGTAACTTTACATGTAATATGGACCATAGGAGGTCAGATCTTTTTTTTGGATGCATTAAGACCATTTGGAGATCGACTGAATAGTTTTGGACATAGAGGGACTCAGTGATTCGCTCATATGACTCGGCGAGTCAGCTCGCATTTTCCCCAGAACCCCTTCTAATATCGAGTAGTGTGTTGAGTTGGAAGAAGAATCAACCAATTGGGTTCATTATGGGCCTGAAGATCAACGTACTCGACGAGTTCAAAGATGAACATGGCGAGTTCAAGGCAATGTCCCAGCAATATGAAGACGAACTCGACAAGTTCAAGGATGAACTCGGTGAGTCAAGGACTAAACACCTTATCTCGGATGAAGATGAAATCGACGGGTTCAAGGATGAACTCGACAAGTCAAGGACTAAACACCTTAACTCGGATGAAGATAATCTCGACAAGTTCAAGGACGAACTCGGCAAGTCAGCTGTAGAAAGGTCCCGATTTTGTTTAAAGGAGAACTCGGTGAGCCCTTGTAAGACTTGGCGAGTAGGGTCAAAGTTTTAGCTTTCTCATGATTTTGGAACTCGACAATTTTTGGGGCCAACTCGGCGAGTTGAGTCAACTGGATGTTGACTTTGACTTAGAGTTGACTTTGACCAAGGTGTTGAGCGTGAATTTGGTTTTGACCTGATTTGACTAGGGAATGGTAATTAAGGAAGATTGTTATGTGTAGGAACTGAGAGGATTTGATCCCGACATCGAGGATAGTTCAGACACATTACGAAATTGAGGTGAGTTACCTTCCCAGATATGCTAGGAAAGTTCCCGGTCGATAGGGCCGAAGAGGTAGCTAGTACCCAGATATGTTAGACGGTACATGTTATGTATGGTATGTGGTATGATGGGGGAACTCACTAAGCTTTGTGCTTACAGTTTTCAGTTTTGGTTCCAGGTAGCTCTTTTTCAAAGGGAAAGGAGCCGACACGGTAGCAGCGTATCGCACACAAATGATTTCCGCATTTTGAGATCCATGGGATTGTACCCTAACATTATTACTATTGATGATATGATTTTTGAGACATGTAATTATGGTTTTATGGATTGATATGTTATCGATGATGTTTTTCAATAAATTGTTTTATAATTAACATTGTTAAAAACAAAATTTTTGGTCTTGAAAATTGGGATGTTAGATATACTATATAGGATTTAGTTTCGTACCCTGGAGGATACAATTGAAGTAGTACCTTACAACCCTCTATTAACTAGTGTACGTGTAGTATTGTAGTGTTATCTCGTACATAAAAATGTATGTATAACCTTGTAGTATTGTACTTTGTAATGTAAAATAATTATACTTAAATAATTATTTAGTACTGTACTCTTGTAGTTCGGAAATAGTACAGTATTCCATAAACTATATCTACCATAATTTATATGTTCGTTTCTGAGTAATGTTCTTGAGTTAGTAACACAGTGTAATTTATCCCAAACTATACCTATTATAGTTTGTATGTATGTTATTGTTTTGTGTATTGACTCTGTAAAAGTATATTAATGTTCCCAAACTATATCAATTAAAGTTTAAATGTATGTTCTGTATTGTACTGAAAACTTTTGCAATTTAGTTGTACGTAGGAAAAACATCCTTATGCTCGACATGGTACAAAAGGGGTTTAAATATATAAATATTTTAATGAAATGTAGTGAAATATTTGTTTGAAACAATTGCAAAGGTTTTGAAACTGTTGAAAGCATTTGTATAAAAACACAGAAATCCTTGTGTTTACTTGTATCCACCCCCCACCCCCCTAAAAACATTGAAAACAATAAAATGTAGGGGTATGAATTCACTTTCGGTATGTGCTCGTAACTGGATAGCGGACTAAAGAGATGACCTTTAATTAAAGTGTTAGAAAACACTTGATTTGTGTTGAGGGTAATTACCGAAAATTGCACAAGTGTTGAAGAGTTTTCGATTCCAAGGGGTTCTCGGCCGAAAACGGTTCTTCGCCGAACATAGTTTTCGGTCTTGGGCCGTTTTCTGTCACTTGAAGATTTGAAGGATGTTCTTGATGTTCTTGGTGAAAATATGAAGATTTGAAGGTTTTCGCTTGAAGGTTTGAATGTTCTTGGATGATCCTTGGGAGCAAAATGTGGGTATTTTCGAGTGAAATTGTGAGAAATGATCAATTTTTCGATAGAAAAACTTATATACGGTTGGTTTTCGGCCGGAAAAGGGTTTTCGGCCAAAATCTGTTTTCGGTCTGAAGGTTTTTGGCCAAAAACAGTTTGTTGTAATGAGAGTTTGTGGTTTTTAAGGGGAAAACATTGATTTTTGAGTGTTTTTGATTCCGAAAACTTATATAAACTTTATTTATATAATATAAATTATTTTCTAACCCTCAGGAACTTAAAGAAATAAATAAAACTCGAATTATATTTATCGGATTTGACTTTTGTTGACTTGGGAAGTATCGGGTTGTCACACAAATGATGTCTTAACACGTAAAGTTTGCAACTTTACTCCTTTGCATGACTTAATGGGACCAAATCCTTGTTTTTATCCATAATGAGAACACCAACTCATACATGCATCAACAAGAACCTTCAAGATAACATTTTTATGACTTAACAACTCAACTAGGACCAAATATGAGGCTCAAAGATCCTGGAGTAGCTTCTAATCACAAGAATAACAACCTTGGGACCAAAACATGGAAAAACACCACCCAAAGCTAGATCTAAACAATAGATCAATAAAGTTTGAAGCTTTATACCTCTAGAAGGTAGATCAAGATGCACCAAGCTTAGATCCACAAGCTTCAAGCAATCCCACACTTCTCCAAGAAGCTCCTTCTCTTAAATGAGCACAAAAATCTATGAAATCACACCAAAATCTCAAGAACCACACTAAAGGAGACTAAAATTTTGTTTCTATAGTTTAAGGGGATGGAGGCTGAAGATAAGAGGGTTTGGTGTTGAGTTGAGGAGCTTAAATAGGGTCTAAGACCCTAAATTAGGGTTTGGGTCTGATTGGAGTACGCATGGTACGCCCAGCGTACTCAAAAGAGCACATGCGCTCACTCTACCTAGTACACCTAACATACTCCTATGTACACTCAACATACTAGGCTTAACCCTAATACCACCAAACTTCTAACTTCTTCGTTTTAAGTCCAATTTCGATGATCCTTATATCACCGGAAAGGTAACGAGAAGCTCTAAACATCCATCAGCTCATCTTTGCCTTAGGATCAAACCTATGGGACTTAAGGAATAATATAAAAAAAGAGAGGCAAAAATATTGATATTAAATAAAAATCAATAAAATAAGTAAATAATTCATAAAAAGCCCGACTGCCACTTTACCGATGTACTCTTGGACTCCAAAACACAAATCGAACTCCCCGATCATCTAATCTACATATCCACACTCAAAGGGGACTAAGTTTCCCTTCCCAAAGGCCGTAAGCCTTACGATAACCAATCTTCAGATCACGGCCCTGAATTAGGAAAGGATTCGGAACAAGGTGTTACAAAGGGGGTAAGAAAAAACAAGTAAGAACTCAAAGCTTATGAAGAAGGAAGTTAAGGAGACTTTTGTTGACGTGGAGCCTAGATGATTTGCTACTAATCAACGAGAATATAGGAACCAAAACGATGTTTACTTCTCCCGAAAAAGTTATGATTCCAAATTTCCGTCGTTTCTATTCCCGCTTATCATTTTGTGTCGAGCCTGATTACTCTTACTTGATATAATCATATAATTTTGGCCGGGTTAATGTCATAAAAACTATCAAGTTTTCAGGGTTTTGTCGGTTTTGCTCAAAGTTGAAATTTATGTCCATTTTTACCCAAACATTTTCAAAAAAAATGTTCGGTTTTACTCTTTTACCGGTGATAACAAGTTTTTCAGGTTACCATTATATTAAATTCGCAAAAAAACCCCATGAGTTTACAATTTTTTTGTGTTTTTACCCTTAAGTTTATATTTTTTTTTACACTTTTACCCTAAATATATATTTTTCATAATATACATATTTATATGATTTTTCTGGTTGAATACGTCTAATATGAAAAAAAATATATACATAGGGTAAAAGTGTAAAAAAAAAATTATAAACTTAAGGGTAAAAACGTAAAAAAACTATAAACTTAAGGGTTTTTTTGCGAAGTTAATATAATGGTAATCTGTTATTACCGATATAAGGGTAAAACCGAACACTTTTTGGAAAATGTTAGAGTAGAAATGAGCATAAAATTCAACTTTGAGCAAAACCAATAAAACTTTAAAAACTTAAAGGTTTTTATGACATTACTTCGTCCATAAAATTTGAACTCCACATGCATCGCCTGGACTTTGATGGTATAAAATAGGGCATGATTACATTGTTTACTCCATGAAATTTTTAAAGACCGCGCCTATACATACAATGTAAAGTCAAATAAACCAATCATGCTTTATACACATCTAAATTTTTGAGATTAATTATAGGAAAACATTTTGTTAGATAGTTATTAAGAAACTAATATATAAATACATAACAAATATATTATCATGGAATAATCACAAAAAAAAATTCTATTATGATGTGACATGCAAGGTTTTGAAAACCGAACCGGTTGTCTTACTGGTTCGATGGTTCAAATGGTCCAACCGGTTGGACCGGTCTCAAAAACCAGAAAAACCGGATGATATCATAATTATATTTAATTATATAAAAAATACAAAAAATAAAAAAAAAAAATATTTTTTACAATTTTCGGTTTTGACCGGTTTTACCGGTTCAACCAGACCGGTTTTTACCGGTTCGACCGGTTTTTAATGGGTTTCACCGGTTCACATGAATACCGGTTTTTTGGCTTTTATAAACCGGATCCGAGACCGATTCCCGGTTGAACCGGTCGAACCGGCCGGTGCTGTCCGATTTTCAAAACATAGGTGACATGTAATGTAACAATTAGATCAACTTTGTGAAGAATCTCACAAACTACCACTAAACCAACTTGTCAAATTTGATTTTGTGAGATACTAAAAATGTGGTTCTCACACCTTATCTTAGAACTATTTCCCCGTGTGTTACAAGTTGGTTTTGAACTCTCTCCAAGTGTCATAATCTTGCAACTTGTCACAAAATGGCAATACGTGTAATTTCTCTCTTTAATTTCTTTATATTCTTGGATTTAATGTTATCCACAACTTAAATTTTAATCGCAAGTTCAAAAATGAGTTCCAAAACTCGTGTTATTTTGGAACTGAAAGAGCAATTATGGAACTCACACTTTCACAAATTTTCTTTGATCATATAATAAGTAAAACATGCAAAAACTAGAATATTGTATATGGGTTAAGAGAGTCGGAAGCTCTATGAAATTTTTAGATACTCGATGAACTTCTATCTTAAATTGTTATATAAACATGACATAATACTTAGATACATGTTAAATTTAATATATTGTGCAATAGAGTAGTGAACTTCTGAATTTTAAACTTGATGAATATGTTTTTTTGAAAAGGGAACTTCCTTAACGGCAGTGACGGATCCAAAAAGAAAAATGAGGTGTTGTACAAATTCTTTAGGGGTTGCACTATTAGAAGTTCCCGTCACAAAATCATCACTAAACCAGTGAATTTACACTAAATTTATAATTATCAGATTTTGTGGTGGATTTGTGACAGATTTGTGACGGATTTCCAACGGATTTGTGATGGATTTTCGGAAAAAAAACACGATATTTACATTTGACAGGAAAATTGGAGGGGTATCCCGGGCTACCCAGGGCTACATGGTAGCTCCGCCCCTGCTTAACGAGCATTTTAGCATCAATTTTCGTGTATCGATTAATTATCCACTGCAAACATGTAACTATGTTTAATGTACTGAAGTCACTGCAGACGAATCTTAATGACCACATGGCTGAGTAGTGCTATGATATGAACATGGACCAATATGTCATCACAACCCAAATAATTAACTCGATTAAGATGTTCCCAACTCAACTACATTTTTTTTTATTTTTTTTAACAATTTGTAATTCTATTTTTCTCTTAGCTTTATGGATTCTTGATCTTGATATTATGATGAGCATTAGCAATGCGACTTTTTATAACATATATCTTTCACAATCATAATAATCGCCTCTCTAACCACCATCGCCCGATAGAATCCGAAGCGACACATATGGATCACTATCAACAATATCTAGTTGTCTAATATGTCTCAGAGCTTGTTTCCTGATTCAACAATGTTCGAGGTATCATGTGCATACAATAGATACTCCTATAATGGTTATATGCATGGAGTGCTATCGAAAATTAGTAGATAAAATCATGTGACATCAATTGATTAACAATATCAAAGAGCTTTTATATGTAATAAAATGTTTCATTTTTTCTAATTTTCACAACACAATATATTTTCAGACGGAATCTGTAAATATGATTAATGGGGATTAAAAAAAGCTGAATAGTTCATATAAATTATTAAAATTTAACAAAAAAATCTGAATATATATATATATATATATATATATATATATATATATATATATATATATATATATATATATATATATATAAAGAAAGGAAAAATAATTCATGTTACATGTAAAAACATTAATCTATGTTACATATGGAGATGATCATCTTTTGTGTAAGAAACTATTTTATTAATTTGAAAAAAAAAATTGAAATACCCTTAACAAAAAGAACATTTAATCCAAATACTATATGTTTTGGGATATGGTAAAATGGAGAAAAAAAAATGGTTGTTTGAAAATTATAAATGGAAAGCGAATAGAGTCCGAAGGATAATGCAAGACATGTATGTATCCAAACGGCTGGCAGTGGGCACATACAAACAAAACAGATGGACCAAACCCAGAAACCATGCCACTGGCTAATTTGACCATCTATATCCCCATTAAATACAAAAAAGGACATAATAGTAATTTCACATACCGCATTCATTTCTTAACTTGTCCTCTTGCGTAGCGATCAAAAGCAGGTGGATGCCCATACCCCTCAAAGCCTCAAAACTCAAACCCTCCTACTTTTCTCTCTGCCATCGGTGAATCAAATTCTTCTCTGTAATTCGCTTTCTGATTTAGTATCTATGAAGAGATCAATCTCGTTTGCGGGAGATCAGGTCAACGGAGGTGATGATGTTGATGGTGGCAAGATGAAGAAGAAGATCCGCGAAGATCTGGTGCCAGATACAGAGAAGGGAACTGAGGAGACGGTGGAGTCGCCACCGGAGACGCCGGATACGGCGGCGGGTGTTTTGCTGGACGAGAATTTGCTATATGAAGTTCTGAAGCATGTGGACGCGCGGACGTTAGGTGCGGCGGGATGCGTGAACAAGCAGTGGCATCGTACAGCTCAAGATGAGCGGTTATGGGAGCTGATCTTTACAAAGCACTGGGCGAATATCGGATGCGGTAACAACCAGCTTCGTTCGGTGGTTCTTGCCCTCGGTGGCTTCCGGCGACTCCACTCTCATTACTTATGGCCTTTATCCAAGCCTTCCACCTCTGCCGCTACCTCATCGTCGTCTTCCACCGTCGCTGCCGCCGCATCCTCTTCGGCTTGGCCGTGTCTACCACCGCCGCGTACAATTGTTCCGTCGAAGCCTACCACCACCGCTGCGAAAACCCGTTGGGGGAAAGACGAGGTTCAGCTTTCTCTTTCTCTTCTCTCGATTCGTTACTATGAGAAGATGAATTTCAATAACCGAAAATGAAATCCAGCGAATTGTAACAAAAAAACCCCAATCGCTGATTTCTTTTTTTAAGTTTGCAGTTTGATTTGAGTTTGCTGTTTGTTTGTAATTTTCTGTAGTATGAAGTAGTAGATCTGGTTCTACTCTATCCCTAACTAAAAACAACTAATCCTTGAGCTCCAATGTATCCTGGATTTCTTTCTTTCTTCCTATTATCAATGAAGTATGTGTAAATTGAGAGACAATTGATTGATTTTTAGCCTTTTTAGCATCTGAATCAACTGTTAATCCTTAATTTATAACAAATCAAGCTAACCATTTTCATATATTCATCGATTTGATTTCAATTGTGTCAAAAGTCGATCATCTTTTCATCGTTTATTTCTTGAGGGTTGTCGATTTGGGAAAAGGGGATGATGGTGAATGTCGCGGGAGGGGTGTTTGGGTACGAGGATAGGTAAAAACGGGTAAAACTAAACTCACCGACGTTTAGTCAGTTGATGCGCTGTGGCCTGTGGGTAAGTAAAGTACAAATGGACGACGACAATGCTTGAGGGAGGAGGAATTGTCCTTTTGTGGTGTGACCTTTTTATTTTCGTTCTTTTGTAGTGTTATGGTTTTAAATCAGTAAATTATTGTTTATTAATATATTTTAAGAAATAGCTGTTTACTAAAATGACAAAAGTAAAAGTCAGATACGAAGGAATATCCATGTTTTCAGTTTTTGTCAAAAGAAGATTATCAAATTTGTGAAATTAGAAATTAGTCTCGCAAGTTATCGAAGAAGATAAAAATTGGGAGATTGATTTGCTAATTAATTGCAATGTTCTTTAATTCATGAAATACTTGGTCAAAATGTGTGTTTGCTAATTTGTGAATTGCATTAAAACAACAGTGTTTATAGTTTGATTTTTGAACATGTTCTTTCTCTTTCCAAACAATATAATCAACGATTTTCACAAAGGAAGAATACGATCATAATTTTCAAATGAATGTAAAATTTTGGAACAATACGATCATAATTTTCAAATGAATGTAAAATTTTTGTATTTGCATTTCGTGAGTTTTCATATATTCCGCGCGAACTTTTTTGATTGTTTAATGAAATGACTATTATCTCAATGTCGTCGAACATTAGTTGTACAATGGGTTAAGATATTGTTTTCATGATGTAATATACATTATGCGATACAGTTCTTATGTTTCGAATTCGTTAGTTCTAACTTAGTTTTTTGTTTGTTAAACGAACAAGAGAACGTCAAAAAACAACTTAGAAGAATTACTAAAGTAAAACAATATGACTAAAGTAAAACAATGTGAAACCGAAGATTGAAAGAGTTTAATGACCATTTAACATCACAAATCATGAGAGGTCAAGGGTTTGGTTACGCTTACAAGTGTAATAGCCGATAGCCGTGGAATAGATGCATTTTGTTGGCACTTCTCACACTTGGATATTGTGTGCTCAGTGTCTCAATACATGGTTGGACAATAGAAGCTCAACTTTGCTATTTTTTGGGCGTCACGATATATGTTAGGACAATAGAAGCTCAACATACAAGCCAACTATCCCTTCATGTGTTTCCATGATGACTTATCCAAATTCTTTTTTGTTCAAACATACAAGCCATGGTGACGGGTATTCCCATTTTATATAGAACTTTGTTTCGCAAGGTGTGCTTTGGTGCTTTATCCTGACTTTTCAAGCTTCTTCTTCGTCATCATGTATCGTGTCATCTTCGAGGTATTTGATGCTTGGGGTCATCCAACTTCTCTCTTTCTTGTTTGGTGTCATTTATCTCATTTTCATTAAAAAAAATTATGGGGAGTATTTCTACTAGCACTTTTTTCATTAGATGTGTGAATCTCAATGATGTCAACTTCTCAACGAATTGGTTCTTTTATTCGTAGACCTTGGTTATTATGCAATTTGAGATTTGTCTAATGACCGAACTAGCTATTTAACTTTCTGGGCATATTTTAACATGTGGTTTTCCTTAACTGCAAAGATTCTTTTTACTTGGTTCATAACGATCTTTGAGTAACCAAATGTGACTATCATCTTAGCACCAACTTTGTTGCTAGTCTTAATCACACAATTAAGGCTTCATATTATGAATTGTTATTTAGCGTTGGTAAACTAAACTTTAATTCGTACTTAACTTCATCTACCTTTGGATTAGTTAGTACCAATTTGGGTATGGATCTGACTTAGCTCGAAGATCCATTTATCCTTCTTTGATATTGTCACATTTTTAGTCCCTTTATATGTGGTGTTTATGTAATGTATTCAACAAGTCCTTGGACTTTGTTACTTATCATTGGCCTGTATTCTATGTCTTATTTGTGTAACACCCAAATTCCTAATATGTATTTAATTCTCTAAGTTGTAATGTTCATTTTAGTTTGACATGTAGTAGGACGAAATGCGCCTAAGTTATGGCGCGACACATATTAGATGATAAAGAAACGCTAATTTTATCGGGCCTTGGGCCTATTTAAAGGCATTGACTCCTAGGGTTTATTCCATTCCCCAATCTCCATCCTCAAGTATGAAATCCTAGCCTGTTATGCCTCCTTGTGTGATTGTGTGAGTGTTTGAGAGGCCCTTTGTGTTCTTTGGTGTCATTTGAAGATGAAGAAGGTGCTTTTGGTTCAAGCTAAGCATGATACAACCAAGTTTTACATTCTCATCACCTTCTAGGCCTTGAAAGGGTATAAACCTTCAACCTTTATGCTTCTTCATGCTTAGATCTAGTCTTGATTCTGGTTTTTGCTTTCTTTTGATCCCTTTCTTGGGGTTCTTGGAGTTTGAAATTGGAAGTCCATGTCAATATACCATATGATGGGTTTTGATACAAAATATAAGTTAGTTTTTCATAAATCTAGCAATAGAAGCTTTTAAAAACAACAAGTTTATTTTGGAGTTTATAACAAAACCAAACCATCTAGAATCCATTTTTACAGGTTAGAATGATATTAAAAACAACCATATAATGTTTTAGAATGACAATCTCTGAAGCCTTTGGATCCACTTGGTTTGGGGGAGTTGATGAAGATAGAAAGATCAAAGAGTATGATCTTCTCTACAAGTATCCACCACCAAGATTAAGGTACTTGGGTTGCTAGTTCCTTCTTGTATTCTTGAGTGTTTTAAGCCTTTAAGAAATTAAATAAACAAAAAAAGGAGACAATTGAAGACCACCAAAGACTTGAAACAATATTCAAAAGAAAGCAAGAGAAGAGCTTAAAAGAAAGATATAGTTTTATAGAGAGAAAAAGAGAAGAATAAGCACTTTTCAACCAGCCAAGAACTCATGCAAAGGCCTTCCTTTTATACTCCTATTCAATGCATGCCTTTAAATTTTAATAATATAAAGCAACTTTAGCCCTTTAGAAGCATGGGAGACAAGGTAAGGAGATTCACAAGAAACCTCTATGCCTTAATATAAAATTAGGCCATGGTCTTCTAATGAAGACAAACCGTGTTTGCTAGTTTATTAACCATGATATATAAAATCACTTGTTTGATCATGGTTAACCAAAGTGGCCAAAACTTTGTACATGACTTATTAAATCAGATGGTATGATATAATAACTAGTTATACTAACTTTTAATTATTATTTTCACAAAAACAATAATTATTCTCTAATAAAATACAACAATTAATCTTATTTATTAATAATTATATTAATAATAAATATACGAAATATGTCAACTTGATAAAGGTGTGAACCTATATGATCATACGTTATTAGCAATGTCACTAAATAATGATTCTTGAGCATATAGATCCGGCAATCTCCTACTTTCACAAGATTCATTATAGAGTGACACAGATAGTAGTCGACACCTAGCAACAGGCTACTGCCCCTAACAACATATGAATGGTGTCATCTTATCAATAGTCAATTCCATTAGCTCTAAGTTATAATTGTTATTAAAGATGTGTTATCAGTTATTCCTTTGTCTCAGATTCCATGTTGAACATGAGATAAGATAGCCATCAATGTTATTTAGTGTTCAAATTTTAGTAAGGCCTTAGATATCTAAATCTCAATTAATAAGAGGAACAAACCTCATATTGACTACATACGCCCATCATTGTAGTTCATTCCATACCTGTCATACCCAACGATAGCTCTTATGACTGCCTTTTACAGAATAACGTTAAACCGTGTCAAAACACAAAATTCCTATACTTTAAGTCCCAAATATGTATCTCAGGTCTAGGAATACAAAGATACAACCTTGATCAAAACATCACTCATGACTACGTTCCATAAAGTGATTTTGATGTGGGTCAGGTCCACTACTTATTTTCCTAATCAAGCACTTATGAAGTTGGTAGCAAATCTTGCTATTTTCATCACCATGGAAATCAACCAATCCACTCATATTAGTCTTATCTCATATATGCTTCCACAAATATGAACGACTATACACATTTAGAATAACATAGGTATTCAAAGATAAAACATGCTAATATAGAACACAACAATTACTTAATGAAAGACTATATCCAATATATCTATAACACCCGCAAATTCGGTCTAGGAAAACAAGTTATTACACTCCATAATAATAAATTTCAAATAAGAGATTATTTAGGACAAATAATCTTAACAAAGTTAGAGTATGTGTGAAAATGATTCCATACATATAAAGAACACTAAAATCCGACTTCATATGAAGAAGTTATGCTTGTTTGAATTTTCGCAATTAATCCGACACGACTCTGCATATCATCAAAAGTAAATTTTTGATAAATTACTTTTTGACCTATGTGTTCTAGATGAGAGTCGTAGTAGTCATTAAATTGAGAGCGTGCATATAGAGAACGTCTAAATGTGACTTCATTAGTAGAAGTTACAATTTTTTTAAAATTCCACATGACAGTGTACAACTCCAAAATTGAATTTTAGGGTGGTCGATTTTTAGCAAAAATAATCTAAACAAGAATCAAAGATCTCGTTAATAGGAGTCAGTCAATATAAATACATTCAAGAACGGGTGTCGGACGAGAAAGCTATGAATTTTTAACGTACTTTAACAGTCTAAACCTAATAAAAAATAACTTTACCAATAAAGTCAAAATTTGCCGATGGAGTCAAAATGATAGTTGTAGATCTCGTTGATAGCTACGCGTGGATATAAAACCAAGCAAAAATGGAGCTTATATGAAGAAATTATGAGCTTTCTAAAATCGTAATTTCATCTTTAATTGTTATGATTTTAAGGCTTTTATGTTGGGCGAGTACGTTGGGCGTACAAGGAGTACGCTGCACGTACTCACGCACTTCATTTAAACACGTTCTCCCTCGGGTATGCTGGGCGTACCCGGGGTTACGCTGGGTGTAACCGGTCCAGAATCAAAAACCCTAATTGTTGGGTTGGCTATAAAAGGAATGTGTTGGCTCGACTCCTCAGCCACCATCCCTCAGAAAGAAACCCTAAGAGAGTGTTTATTCGTTCCTAGCCCATTTGTGAGTGTTCTAAGCTTGGTGGTGTCATTTCAAGGTAGCAAAGGAGAAGAAGAGTCCATTGGGAAGGCTAGAAGTTGGTGTTGAAGTATAGATCCGAGCTTTGCAAAGGTTGGAGCTTCATTCTAAGGTAAAAAGTTCGGATCTTGACTTGTAGTTCTTATGGTATGCTTTATGGACCATTTTCTAGGGTTTTGGTCCCAAAGGTGGAGACTTTATGAGCAAATGCTCTCCATTAGCTTAGATCCATCATATTTCTGGTCCACTTGAGTTGTAGATTCATAAAAATGTAATCTTGGACGTGAATGTTTGGCCATGCATGAGATCTATATCCTTGAGTTGAAATGGAAAGGTGTTAAGGAGTGTAAGAACCTTTACAGCCATGCCAAGGCTTAAAGGTTTCGACTTTATGAGTAAGGATGCTTAAATAAAGTCGGATCTAGAAATTGAAGTAATGGCTTAACCGATTAAGATCCAGAAATGAAGAATGTTATGAATTTTTAACGTACTTTAACAGTCTAAAAGGCATTGGTAACTCGATGTTATAAAATGTGCCTTTGTGTATGATTCAACAAGTAGTTAGTCCAAGCATATGAGTCAAAGTTTATCCATTCCTTTTACCCTTAAAGGGATAAATGCGATATATGTGGGCCCCTTGATGATTTTGTGATGACACCCTAAGTGCTTGCCTAAGCCTGGACTGTTTGATTTGTTCAATTAGTCGATCATCATAAACCAGAAATTGGGAAACAACAAATGGATAGAGAGGATGATTATAATCCATGTCTTAGTCCATATGATATCTAGAATGGAGGAATATATGATCACTTATCTAATGGACGCGTCGGTGATTTGTTCAGAGTTTGACAAAAACTTTTAAGAGCTACGATTGATGGTCAGGTTGATGTCATACTTGCAATAATAGTTATTAGATTTATCCAAGTGGGAGACTTTTGGATTAGTGTATAAGTCCATAACTATAACTGGTATATACTTGACTCGACCCGGCATTGTCCATTTGGGTTGCATGGCATCGGAACAATTTGGATAGACCTTTTGTGAGAAGAGGATATTTGTGACATATTAATATATTATAAGTTCTAATATATTAATATGAAATCATATTATCTAATTAGTATTGATCAAGAATTAATTTAGTGATCAAAAGAGACTAATTAAATATATGGGGATTGATTGTGTAAATCATTCAGTCTTATATATGTGGGCTTATGATCCATGATTCCTTATTATATTGGGTTTAACCCATGTGGTTACCCATGGATACTCTATGGAGGTTAAAACCCATGGAGCATAAGGAATGGGTAAAGTCATGAGTTAAATGGTGTAACCCTAATAGCCACACTATATAAAGACCCCATTGGTTGGTAAAATTGGCACCGGTGCATAATATGGAGGGCAAGCCGATTTCTAACTCTCCTATCCTCTTCTTATCGTAACACCCTGTTCTTAAAAGTATTCGTTTATGGATTTTAGAATCCAAGGCAAGGGAAGTTTCGGTCTTTTATGGGTCTTGAAGCTTTTATTTGAGAAGTTTTGGGTCGAGGAGTGTCGCTAGAAGCGTAGGGCGTCTCGCCACCTTTTCATGGATATAAAGTTCTTCGGAAACGGACTTGTAATGAGGGAGTTGAGATACTTTGAAGTTATTGACATTAATGGTACCTTAATGGAAAAGTTGGCAAGAAGGACCATGCATGCAAGGTGACCAGCGCGTGGGTATGCCCAATGTAGATGTGTAAAGTGGTCGTGGGTGTTGGGAACGCACGCCTAGTGTACGCTCAGTGTCTCAAAACCCAAATTTTAGGGCATTCCACTATATAAGGAGCATAATGGCCCAAACCCTAGCTTCCATATCTGTCTTTCAACCTCATAGAAGCTATAGATAACCATTCTTCCTCCATTTTAGTGTGTGTTTGACTGGAGCTTATAGATCTGGTGTGTGTTTGATTGGAAGAAGAAAGAAGAATTTGGTAAAAGGATTGGGGTGGCTGGAGCTTATAGATCTGGAACATCATCATCATTTGGGATTCTTTGGAGGTATAAAGTTCATAACTTTGCATAAGAATGCTTAGATCTAGTGTAGTTGGATTTTGGAGTCATTTTGGTCTCAAGAATGGACCTTTATGATGCAACTTCATTTTGGATCCCTGATGGGACACCCTCTAACCGGACGGTGGAAACGTCTGAGGGCTCGTGTGACTACCAATTGAAATATCATTACAATGAATATACATAAAACAAACACATACATAGCCAACATTACATAAGACAACTGTCATTGTTCACATCAAGTACATTGTACGAATTTTGTTACATATTTATAATGAAAATTGTCTGAGAATCACAAAAGATAACATCATAACACACTTGGACATTTTCTTCAACTTATCTGTTACCTGAGAATACAAGTTATTTTGAAAATGGTCAACATAGATAATGTTGGTGAGTTCATAAGCATGTTTGATATAAAAAGTTTTGTATTGTTTGTAAAACCCAGAAAATCTGATATTTTCTGAAATAGAAACTGTTACGATATGAAGTGATGATCCAAATAAATGTTTGTGTATGCGTGATTTCAAAACATGTATATATGATTGATCAACAATTGTATTTCTTGTATAACAGTTGAAGTATGATATAGTAACAATGTAAATTCCCGGAAAATCCAATATTTTCCAAATTTAAAAAATAGTGTGATAGCTTAGTGATTCACTTAAATCACCAAGTGCGGCCAATAGTATGAAGTCGATTTCCCAAAATAGTGATATGATCTCTATGTGAGACATTATAACCATGCATAATAATGACTAGTTCACTTGTCTTGACATTTTTCAATGTCGGTTTTGATCAAGATTTTATCACCCTAGACTGGCCAAGTCTAACTGTAGTGAACAACTCAGGTGTGGGGGAGTCACCCTCGTATAGATCTATACACAAACTCTCGCTCTCCCTCCAGGAGACTCTGGTTATAACTACAGGCTATGGCCAACACTCATAGGTGCTAACCGCTAATTCTCACTAATCCCAATTATTACCCCGTGAATTCGAATGGTGTTGATTTCATTTCATTTAGTGTTTTCATGAGTTTGAGTAAAGCCCAACAACACGAGAAAGTAAAAACGTGGTCCATTAGTCATGTATGTTAATTTGGGTTGTTAAGTATGTGACGGACATTTTAGTCTATCAAGCATATTATGAATTTGGACCATACCAGCAATGCGAATGGGCCTTTAAGGCCCAATAGCATATAAATCCATTGATGGTCTACTAGGCATGTAATCGGGTCACCGGAAAGCTCAATAGACATGTACTATTTATGTTGGGCCCAAAAGTCATGTTAACGGGTCACAAAGGCCCAATAAGCATGATTAGAGATATTCAAGCTCAACCGACATAATGTTTACGTGTTTTGTATAATATTAATGCCGTAAGGTTTGTTTCACACAAGTTACAATCAGTTCATAGGTGATATAGGAAATTTACCAGAATTTATTAACCATCAAATGTATGTTATATGAATTATTGCTCTATTTTATAGCACCATAACAATAAATCGAGAAAAATGATTTACTTTCTGAAAATTTCTAGATCATCTTGATTTGTTGTCTAGATTCTAGGAAAAATTGGATTTGATCACAAAAGAAGTTTTAGATATTTATTTGTGAATAAATCATTTTATTCCATATTTGAAAGTTTTTTAACAACATACTTTGATCATCTAGCATCTAAGCTTGAAGATCAGTACTTGCATGTTGGTTTTTGGGTGCAATACTAGCACCATCATCATAAAAATCGTGGTTATGAACATATGGTTCATAATCCATCCATAGAATGGTGTAGAAGTAGAGAATGTGCATGAAAACACAAAGTTATGAACGAAAAAGTGAAAGGAGAATGAAGATTTTGTGATTACCTCAAGGACAACACTTGATGATGAAAGTTTTGAGTGTTATGAGATTATATTTTCTGGAAAATTTCGTGGTTGATGGAGAGAGGAAGAGAAAATAGTGGTGGTGGACTGTGAGAGAGGAGAGTGGAATAGAAATGAAGAGGTAGAGTGTAAGAATTGTTTTAAATGATTTCTAATTTGGAAAAAGAGATAGTGGGAGAGAGAGAGAGAGAGAGAGAGAGAATGAATTTTAAGGGATGAGAGAGGGTTTCCCTCTCTTCCATTTTTATAATTTCATATTTTTTTATAAAATTATGATTTTTTTTTTTTTTTTTTTTTTTTTTTTTTTTTTTTTTTTTTTTTTTTTTAATAAAATATGCACCTTAACCTATATATTATTCATAAAACCTTGATTTTTGACTTATAAATTAAGGGTAACAGTTAATTTAATAAATTTTATTCTCTTAGAATGAATTTTCATAATATATATATATATATATATATATATATATATATATATATATATATATATATATATATTAAAGTAACGAAAGTTAGGCGGGTCGGGTACTGTTCTGGGGCGGATCTCCTTGAATACAATGTCACCGTTCCTCTGATATGTACCCTTTGACACTGACTGACGTCTTGCTTCCTTCTTCAAAGAACCCAACCGCTTCTTAGGGGGTGTGTGACAACCTAAAATTTATTTTGTCACTGTAACCAATTTCCGTCAATAAAACCCGTCGTCATCAAATTGTTCCGTTAACGTTTTAAATTAGGCTAATTGAATTGAGACTTTTATTATGACTTCATGAGTGTCCAAACTCATTAGAAACACATGAAACACCCTCAGATTCTTTTAAAAAGATTTCTAGTTTAAGACCACGTCGGGTTACGACAACTTAATCGGGTACGACCATAAGCTCCGTTTAACGTCAGTATCGGGTAGATTTCTACCGGGCCACAAACTCAAACCCTATATAAGGGTGAGTGGACCTTCATTTGAAGCTTTTTCACTCTCTTAACACACTCTCTCTACTCTCTCTCTACAATCCTAACTTTGATCCAAAAATCATCCATTTCAAGCTCCAATTTGATAAGTAATCCATCCTAGATGATAGTATAGCTTGATTAACATTCAAATTCGTGTCTAAATCATTCAAAAGGACCAAAGACATGTGTTTACAGCACAGGAACAACCCCAAACTGCAAACACCCTTAAATGGGGTTCTGGAGCCCCAAAACCCTCCCAAATCACTTCTAGTGCTTAGCAATGACTTAGGGCTTACATTAACGGACTTAGAACACCAAAATCTTGACATATGGGGAGTAAACATGAGTTTACGGCCCAAGATCATGCTTGGACCGTAAACACCCCTTCAAAGGCCGTAAACACCTTTTATGGTGTTAAAATGCCCCTTAAACACCTCCTATGCCTTGCAATAATGTCTAGAACCAACCACCATTGTGTTAGGGACCTTAAACATGAAAGAAACCACCTCCTTAGGAGATTACAGCCGTAAACCCCCCAAGGAATGGTTCCTGGGCCGTAAACTCCTCTATAGTGGTCAAATGGTGCCCTAACTTCCTCCCATGGCTTGTACTTTGGATTAGAACCACTTGTGCTTAACCTAGGATCACCAAATCACAAAAGGAAAGTGCATGTGAGAGTTTACGGCTGTAAAATCCTAGTTTACAGCTGTAAAATCCTTAAAATGGTCCATATGTTGATCAATTCAATTCCCTTGCCTTAGAACTGAACCTAGCTTCATCCCACAAGTGTTGTAAGACCATTAAGCATCCAAGAACACACCACCAATGAGTTTAAGGCCGTAAACTCATGGGGATATGGTCATTGAGCCAAAAAATCCCTTAGGAGTTTACTCTTGAAGAGCAAACTCCATATCTAGGCCTTACACCCCCTTATATGCAACCCGGATCACTCCTAACACTTGAAATGAAGTGTTTTCGCTCCTCGAAGTGTATATTCTTATTTAATTAGTAGTTCAAAGTATAATTAGATACAATTATGTATCTCTTCATATTACATAGGAACCTCGCATGTATTCAAGCCCTGAACTGACACTTAGCATCCTACCGACACATTTCTTGTCTGGTGAGTTCATACCCCTATACCCTTTTTCAGTGTTTTGTAATGTTTTCAAGGGGGGGGGGGGGAATACAAGCAAATCATAAAGGTTTTTGAAGCTTAACATGGATGTAATTATACGATTTCCTGACAAACTTTAAATACTCAATCCCTTTTTGTAATATACGGAGCATAATGGAGATTTTCGGAATGTAATTACATAGCTTTCAAACAATTTGGGAACTTATCAAATCATCCAATTTATAACTTATCAAATCATTCAAATTATTAAGGGAATAATTCGGGATCGACATTACTTGTTTTATGGTTTCAAACTTCATATAAAGTCAATAATATAAACTATGTTTGATTCACTTTATCCATGTTTAATCTAGAGTATCTTGTTAAATAATTATATCGTATTTGATTATTTATATTTTACCTTGAACCAAACTATTCCGCCGTCGGTTTCGGGGTGTAACAGATTGGTATCAGAGTCCTTGTTTATAGTGAGCTAAGTATACCGAACCTTACATGGTATAAGACTATAAACACTAAGGGTCCGAAGTGCTCTGAACTAAAAGTATAGTTTAAAATATAAGTATTTTTCAAAAGTATACAAGAATACCTAAACGCCAGAAACCGTAACCTCAAGTAGAACAAAACATAAGGAATTGGATGTTATGTACTGTGGTTAAATCTGAGTAGTTATGTAGTCGTGTCTAGAGTCAATATAGCCTGATCAACTATATTCATTCGAGACACGACCAACATGTTGTAACAGCCCGAAATCCAAGGACTCTTTTATTTAGCTTTCATCTTTAATTGTTGTGATTTTAAGGCTTTTATGTTGGGCGAGTACGTTGGGCGTACAAGGAGTATGCTGCGCGTACTCCCGTGCTTCATTTAAATGCATTCTCCCTCGGGTACGCTGGGCGTAGCCAAGGTTAGGCTAGGCATAACCAGTGCAGAATCAAAAACCCTAATTGTTGGGTTGGCTATAAAAGGAATGTGTTGGCTCGACTCCTCAGCCACCATCCCTCATAAAGAAACCCTGATAGCTTCATTTTATTTACTTATTTTTATAGTTTATTTTAGTACATTTCATTCGCATTTTAGTTAACTTTCATGCATATTTTCCCTTTTGTTATTTTTATGACCATTTCGGGGTACTTTCTAGTTTCTTGAGCATTATTGCAGATTTTCTTGGAAACTAGCGGGGCGGCACTCTTGCGAGGCGATTGGGCTTGAAGGGAATTGGAGATTTCATGCTTGATGGCTATGAAGGTGATTCATGGGGTGGACTTGTCAATTGCTTGAAGGCTTGGAAGAATTGAGCTTTAAATTTGAAAGATGCGGGGGAACATTCAAGCGTATGAAAATTATTAATCGGGCGAGTTCACGAGCTTTGGAGGATTTAGAGAGGTCAAATTGGGCTTTAAATGAAGAAAAACTTGAAGAAAATGGGCTAGGAGGTGATTGGATTCGATCTGGGCTAGTGGGATATGCTTTAGAGGCCCAAAATCTCAAAGGAGCCCATGTCAGGTACCACCCGCGCAACCCACCCGCGCAGCAGCACGCGGGTCGCGCAAGGCCCTGCAGGGGCAATTTCGGAAATCCTTCTTTTGGGCTATTTGAGGAAGGTTGGTGCCCATCTTTTGCATACACTTGCACATCCGATTTTTGAAGATTCTCTCTGGAGTTTTGGAGACTTTTGAAGGCCAAGAACCCTTGAAGAACATCATATTTTTACCTCTTGATTCTTGCTTAATGTTTGGTACAAATTTCTCTAACTTTGTTTCTTTGTGTTTAGCCATGCTTGGCTAAACTAATCTTGGTTGACTTTTGTTTAATCCTTTGAACTTTTGTTGAATGTTGAAGAGTCCATGAACATGTTCTTGAATCTTTATGAAAATGTTTTGTGTTTTAACATCTTATCATTACTTGTATGTTTTAGTTCATGAGTTTAAATGTGTTTGTGGTGATTAGTTGGCTAATTTCTTGATTAAGTAAAGGATCCTCAAATTAGCAAGCAACAAATGATTTTTGTGTTGTTTTTGCTTCACACAATCATAAAAACATTTCCTCCAACATGGTGGTGAAAGCATTTGACCCCTCTTGGATTTGGTGACTTTTTGGTTCTTAATGCTAGTTGACTTTCACTAATTACATGCTATTTGGAATTAGTGACTTTGACTAAGGAAATTGTTATGAGCTTCTCTAGCCATTTCAACAATTAAGAAAAGTCTAGGTAATCTCAAGCTCCTTGGATTACTATAGCCAAATTGAGGATTTAAAACAAGTATTGCACCATTGAACTCTAATGATATGTTCATCAAAAGTCAAAGTGAGAAAACTTTAAGTCAACCATCTTTCCCTTATTGATTTTACATCAAATTCTTATTTTTGTTGCAATTGTCTATTTAAATCATAGTTAATTCTAGTTAGCATCAAGTATTCAAAACACCAAAACCCCCCATTTTATTTTTATTGTTATTTTACAAGTATTTTTACAAAGAGATTTTTCATAGAGTTAGAAATTGAACCAATCTCCGTGGATTCGATCCCTTTACCACTATACACTATTTTAGTGTGTAACATTTAGGGTTATTATTTGTGTTGGCCTCGACAACCACCAAATTTTTGGCGCCGTTGCCGGGGATTGGTTTATTTTTAATCAATTTGTTTCTCTATGCCCAGATCTCAGCGTACAGGTGACTTGATTTACAATCCAGAAATTGAAAAAGAAGCAAGGCGTTTAGCAAAGGAAAAGCGAATTGAACGTGGTCAAACTTCTAATCCTCACGGGGATCCGGAGGTCGAAACCGCTTCATTAAGCGATATAGAGCCCGATTCTAGTCCCGACCTTCGCCAAGAAATTCCCGAAACACCACCCCTACAACAAAATCCACCCATTATTGAACCAATTGAAATGGCGGACGGAGGAGAAGTTCCCGAAAGAACTTTGAGGCAAATGATGGAGACCGATGTTACACAAACTCCAACCGGTATCAATTACCCGGTTTTGGAAGGAGGCTCGGAGTTGAAGTCAAGTTTAGTCCATCACCTACCGACTTTCCATGGATTGGAGAATGAAGACCCTCATAATCATTTGAAGATGTTCCACATTATTTGCACTAGCATGAAGCCACAAGGGTCAACCGATGACCAAATCAAGCTAAGGGCATTCCCCTTTTCATTGGCCGATAGAGCAAAAGATTGGTTGTTCTATCTTCCACCGGGGTCGATCAACTCATGGACCGACATGGCAAGAGCTTTCCTTGACAAGTTTTATCCCGCCTCAAGAGTCTCAAGTCTTCGAAACGAGATTTGTGGAATCCGCCAAGGTCAAAATGAGACTTTCCATGATTATTGGGAGAGGTTCAACAACTTGTGCTATAGTTGCCCGCAACACCAAATTCCGGAACAACTCCTCATTCAACACTTCTATGAGGGATTGTTACCAATGGAGAGAAGACTAGTTGATGCCTCAAGTGGTGGAGATGTCTTTAGTAAAACCCCACAACAAACAAGACAACTTTTCAACACCATAGCCGCAAATTCACAACATTTTGGCCCTCGCCAAGACATGAAGAGAGACACGCAACACAAAGTTAATGAAGTGGGAACATCGAATCTTGAGTCTCAAATAAAAGATCTAACATCCGTCGTCCAAAAGCTAGCCATGGGACAAACTCCACAAGTGATGGTTTGTGGAATATGTGCAACCATGGGACATCCTACGGATATGTGTCCCATCCTTCAAGAAGATGCGGAGCATGTGAATGCCACAGGAGAATTCCAAAACTACCACAACAAACCATCCGGGTACCAAAATGCATATAATTCAAGTTGGAAACCAAATCCCAACGGAGGCTACAACCCAAGACCATTGCCTCACAATGCATTGGTTAGACCGTCCTATCCACCACCACAACCTCAATATCAACATCAACAACAACCACACTATCAATCCAAACCGCACCCTCCACATCATCATCAACAATCTCCTCAATCTCAACCAAGTAGCTCCGGAATGTCTCTTGAAGACATTGTCAAATCTCTAGCCACTAGTACCCAACAATTCCAAAAAGAGACAAGGACTAGTATCTCCAACCTTGAAGCACAAATGGGAGATATAGTTACATCTATAAGCAAGTTGGAATCTCGTGGTAAACTCCCTTCTCAAACCGAAAAGAACCCAAATGTCAATGTGGTGACCTTGAGAAGTGGCAAGCAAGCCGGAGAAAGTAGTTCAAAGAAGAAGCCAAGGGAAGAAGAGGAAGAAATAGAGATCACTCCCATTGAAGAACCTACAGTCAAGAGCGATGCACAAGCCGGAGTTCCAAAGAAGTCCATTCCTCTAGTAACACCAATAGCCACTCAACCACCATTCCCCTCTCGACTTGCAACTTCAAAGAAGAATATGGAGGAGAAAGAGATTTTGGACACCTTCCGAAAGGTGGAAGTAAACATCCCTCTACTTGATGCAATCAAGCAAATCCCGAGATATGCAAAGTTCTTAAAAGACCTTTGTACCAACAAGAGGAAGTTGAAGGGAAATGAGAAAATTTTGATGAACGAAAACGCATCCGCGGTTTTACAAAGGAAACTTCCACCCAAATGCAAAGATCCCGGAATGTTCACGGTTCCTTGCAAGATTGGAGATGTCACTTTTAGTAGTGGTATGCTTGATCTTGGTGCTTCTATCAATGTCATGCCCTATTCAGTGTATGAATCTTTAAATGTCGGACCTTTAAGTGAAACCGGTGTCATAATCTCTCTTGCGGATAAATCAAGTGTCTTTCCTAGAGGTGTTTTAGAAGATGTCCTAGTGCAAGTGAATCAATTAGTCTTCCCGGCGGATTTCTATGTGATTGATTTAGATGAGCAAGTGTCTTCCAAATCGGCTCTAATATTGCTTGGGAGACCGTTTTTGAAGACGGCTAGGACAAAGATCGATGTGTATGCGGGAAGTTTGACAATGGAGTTTGATGGTGAAACAATAAGTTTTAATATCTATGATGCCATGAGATATCCTAGTGATGTTTCATCTTTGTACTTCGTCGATGTTGTTGAGCCAATTACTCAAGAGTTGTTTGAGTTATCTAACGGTGATATGTTGGAGATGATCTTGAGCAAAGGACTCGATTGTGGAAAGCTAGCCGAGCAATTAAAGTTTTATTCTTTGGATCCGGAAGTTGAGAAGTTGGTGAATAAAATGGAAATGAAAAAATCCACAAGATTAGATGTCAAGCAAATTGAATTGTCCCAAACTCATACAAAATTGTCACCGTCCCTTGTTCAACCACCCGAGTTGGAGTTAAAGGTCTTACCTCAACACTTGAAGTATGCCTACTTGGGAAAGAATGAAACCCTTCCGGTTATCATCTCAACTCATTTAACCGAATTTGAAGAAGAGCAACTCCTCAAGGTGTTGAAGGAGCATAAAGAAGCTATGGGTTGGACGATTGCGGATATCAAGGGTTTGAGCCCCTCCACTTGTATGCACAAAATCTTAATGGAGGATGAATGCAAGCCAAGTAGAGACGCGCAAAGAAGGCTAAATCCACCAATGATGGAAGTCATGAAGAAAGAGATATTAAAGCTTCTTGATGCGGGGATGATCTATCCAATCTCGGATAGCAAGTGGGTGAGTCCGGTGCAAGTCGTTCCAAAGAAGACGGGAATCACGGTGGTCGAGAACAACAAAGGTATGATGGTTCCCACCCGTGTGCAAAACGGGTGGAGAGTATGTATTGACTACCGCAAACTCAATGCGAGCACACGAAAAGATCATTTCCCATTGCCTTTCATTGATCAAATGTTAGAAAGGTTGGCCGGGAAATCCCATTATTGTTGTCTAGACGGGTACTCTGGTTTTCACCAAATCCCGGTGGCACCGGAGGACCAAGAAAAGACAACATTTACATGCCCATTTGGTACTTTTGCATACCGGAGAATGCCATTTGGATTGTGTAACGCCCCGGCCACTTTCCAACGTTGTATGGTTAGTATCTTTTCGGATTATGTTGAAAACATAATTGAGGTTTTTATGGATGATTTCACGGTACATGGCA
Organism: Lactuca saligna; assembly: GCF_052625555.1. NCBI lineage: Eukaryota > Viridiplantae > Streptophyta > Magnoliopsida > Asterales > Asteraceae > Lactuca > Lactuca saligna. The sequence continues at coordinate 227,704,128 of NC_136420.1, read as the reverse complement.
ACTCTTTTCAAGAATGTTTGACTAATCTCGCAAAAATTTTAAAAAGATGCATTGAAACAAACTTGGTTTTGAATTTTGAGAAATGTCATTTCATGGTGAGTCAAGGTCTCATTTTGGGTCACATTGTGTCTAAAAAAGGAATTGAGGTAGATAAGGCAAAAATTGATGTTATTCAAAGCTTACCTTACCCGACTTGTGTTCGGGAAGTTCGTTCTTTTCTGGGCCATGCAGGTTTCTACCGAAGATTCATCAAGGATTTTTCAAAGATAACAAGACCAATGTGCCAACTCTTGCAAAAGGAGGTCGATTTCGAGTTCAATGAGGCGTGCAAAGAAGCTTTTGACAAGCTCAAAGAGTTGCTTACGTCCGCTCCCATCATGCAAGCACCAAATTGGGATCTCCCTTTTGAGATCATGTGCGATGCAAGCAACTATGCGATTGGCGCCGTTTTGGGTCAAAAGAATGGGAGGGCCTCCCATGTGATCTATTATGCATCAAGGACACTAGACAATGCCCAAAGCAACTACTCTACCACGGAGAAGGAGCTATTGGCCATAGTGTTCGCCTTGGAGAAATTTAGACAATACCTACTTGGTACCAAGGTCATAGTGTATTCGGATCACGCAGCTCTTAAGTACTTGATGACGAAGAAAGATGCAAAGCCGAGACTCATCCGGTGGATCCTACTGTTACAAGAATTTGACTTGGAAATCCGGGATAAGAGCGGATGCGAGAACCTCGTTGCCGATCATCTAAGTCGAATCATTTCAAATGAAACTCCTCTCCCATTGCGGGACGAGTTTCCGGATGAGCATCTCTTTTCCCTTAACCAATCTATTCCTTGGTATGCCGATATCGTTAACTTTTTGGTCACAAAAAGGTATCCCGACACATTCACGCGTTCTCAAAAGGACAAGTTGAAAAGTGATGCAAAATACTATGTGTGGGATGAACCCTATTTGTGGAAACATTGTCCCGATCAAATCATTAGGCGATGTGTGCCCCAACAAGAGCACCAATCCATTTTGCAATTTTGTCATGAATTTGCTTGTGGGGGACACTTCGGACCTAGCCGGACTTTGAGAAAAGTCCTTGAATGTGGATTATTTTGGCCAACCATGTCACGCGATTGTTATATGTTTTGCAAAAGTTGTGAACGGTGCCAAAGAACGGGAAACATTTCGCAAAAGAACCAAATGCCCCAAAATCCAATCCTTGTTTGTGAAATTTTTGACGTATGGGGGATTGATTTTATGGGCCCATTTCCCGTGTCATTTGGCAACGTTTATATTTTACTCGCGGTTGACTATGTTTCTAAATGGGTTGAAGCCAAAGCCACAAGATCGGACGATGCCAAAACGGTTATCGACTTTTTAAAGTCTAATGTTTTTGCGAGATTTGGTGTGCCTAGGGCTTTGATTAGTGATAGAGGGACGCACTTTTGCAACAAAATGATGGAGGCTCTATTAAAGAAGTATCACGTGACTCATCGTGTCTCCACTGCCTATCACCCTCAAACGAATGGTCAAGCGGAGGTGTCGAATCGTGAAGTGAAGTCTATTCTAGAGAAAACGGTGAATCCGACAAAGAAGGATTGGAGTTTGAGACTCGACGATGCCTTATGGGCATATCGGACCGCTTATAAGACCCCGATTGGAATGTCGCCCTTTAGATTAGTTTTCGGAAAACCTTGTCATCTTCCCGTCGAGTTAGAGCACCGAGCATTTTGGGCGGTCAAGAAATGCAACTTCGACATTGACGAGGCTGGAAGGCATAGGAAACTTCAACTCCAAGAGCTAGAAGAATTGAGACACGAATCCTATGAAAACGCAAGGATTTATAAGGAGAAAACGAAGCTCTTCCACGACAAGTCCATCACCCGGAAGAATTTTGAACCGGGACATAGGGTCTTACTTTACCATTCACGGTTGAAGTTATTCCCGGGCAAATTAAGATCAAGGTGGATTGGCCCATTTGTTGTAATAAAGACTTTTGATCATGGAGCGGTGGAAATCCAAAGTGAAGAAACGGGACATATTTTCAAAGTTAACGGGCACCGATTAAAGCCATTCTATGAAAGTTTTAATGCAAGTGTTATTGAAGTCATCCACTTGGATGTCCCGGAGTGTTGAACCAAGCTAGAAGGACGTCTCGCCTAAGACGTTAAAGAGAGGCATTTTTGGAAAAGCTTTATGCTTTCGTGTTTCTATGTTCGAATAAAGGAGTTTTGAAAATGTTTTGATACGTCTTTTGAAATCATTTTTGAAGAAATCAAGAGTTTCTAGGTGTTTGGGGCATTTGGGATCAAGAACTAGTGAAGAAACGGAAGAAAACAGAGAAAAATCGAATTTCGGGAGCAGGAGCCTGCGCGACCCGCACAGTGGTGCGCGGCTGGTGTGCGCGGCCGGTCTTCAGCATGCAACAAATAACAAATCCAAACTGCAACATGTGCGCGGCCCGCGCGCCCTCTCTGCGCGACCCGCGTGCTGATCTGACGGCTATCCCTTATTTTGTTGACCAGCTTTGACTTTCGTTGACCAGGTGGTTTAATGAGTTGACTAACATTGACCGGGTGTTGACCACACTTGTATATGGATTAAAAACCTCCAGCAACTCTTCTTCTTCATTTCATTCTCTCAAAACCCTCTCATTCTCTCTCAAACTCTCAAGAACACATACACCCACTTTTCACAAAAATTTGATTTCCCGGAGTTCCACCGGTTGGAATACGACGAGACCACCACCATTCTTCACCATTTTCCGTGCTCTACAAACCCCACCTAAAGTTTACCACGAGCCATCGCCGGATCTAGGGGCGCCACCACCACCCATCTCGCGACTTTCCGGCCATTTTCCGGCCAACCACCACCACCTCTCGCAATTCCGACACCACCAAAGTGTTTCTTTTTCGGGGATTTTTACATCTAACCAAACAAAACCTCAAAATCTCACAAAAAAAATTTTCCCATAATTTTTGAGCCACCACGAGCCGCCGCCGGATTTTTCACAAAAACCAAGTTGAAAATATCCCTTCAACGAGCAAGTCTTGCATTTAGGCACCCACGAATAACCAAAGCTTGGGGTGCACGGTAGCGGATTCTGGGTTCAAGTTCAATTTTGGGATAAAACGGGTATTCTCTTTCCTTGGTTTTTATTACATTGCATTGTTTCAATTCAGTACTTGCATTCAATTATGCTTTGGAAATTGCCTAAGATCGTTAGTTGTTGCCCGGTTTATTTGGAAACATTGATTTGAGAGAAGTTGAGATTGGTCAATTTGTTTGGAAATTTGTTCAAAAATTGTTTAAACTTTGGTTGAGATTTTATCATTTCGTCTCGTATTGCTGCCGAATTTTTGTTGGGACTACCAAATTAACCGAGTGTTGTTGTTGAAACCATTTTATATTGTCAAAAGTTGGGTGTCATTATTTCTTGAATTTTTTTTTCGCGTTCGGTCTAAAGATAGTTGCATTGATTTGAGAGTGGTGAGGTGAGGGATTACGTTGGTGAAGTTGTTTTTGATATTGTAGGTTTCGAAAATGGGCAAAACCACGGCTCGGACACCCACCCATGGATCATCGATCGATCCTAACCCTCAAAAAGATACCGCCGGTCCATCACGCCAAACAGCCGGTAAACGAAAAAAAAGAGGAGAAGAGGGAAGCGATCCTTCCCTTACAAATGCTGAGATCAAAACCTATCGCTCCAATCTTCGGGGTCGCGCAATCCGGCCGACAAAATTCTACCAAAAAAAGTCCATGAAAAAGCTTGGGGTGCATGATGGTATATACCATTTGTTCATAAAACTCGGTTGGCGTGGTTTTCTTCGACTTTGTGACAGAACTTACGAGGAACCCACAATGGAATTTCTTAGCACCTATGCACGAGATGATAACACAGAAGTCCTCACATTCCAGTTGAAAGGGGAACCTCATAGACTCACATACGCAGAGCTTGATTCTATCATGGGTATAGACGATCCGTTCCGCATCAGCCCCCAAAGTCAAGAGTACCAAGATTTTCTGCGTTGCCCTGATGCAAACTTCTGGATGCAAATTTCCGGTCTCCCAACCTTCAACCCAAGCCGACAGCGAGCCAAGCACATCGTGCACCCCTGTTGGCGAATTGCTCACCGAGTCCTTACGACGAGTATCTTCGGGCGTCTCGAGCCCGGTCAAATCAACAGATGTGAGCTATTTTTCCTCCGAAGCATGAGGCATGCACTCTCCCTCAGTTTTTCAGGTTTTTTTTTAGACAAATGTGACTCCATACGCCAACGTTCCTCGGGGGAAATTTTCATCGGGGGACTTATCACGATCATAGGTCGAGCCGTCGGCCTAGACTTTCCGGATCCCGAGTACATACCTGTCGACACCCCACCGAACTTCCTGCTAGATTGTGACACTCTCATCCGGATGGAGATGTTGCTCGATCGGGGAGCTCGCACGTACAGTTGGTTAGACGCTGACAAAGCCCCGGTTTACATCCTGCCAAGTTGGATCGGTTCCTCATTCGATGCAGGCGACCCCGACACTTGGCTCCCTCCAGATCAATTGACCCAAGCAGGTGTATTCCCAGAATTCGGTGATGATGAGGGTGACGACGCAGAGGAACAAGAGGAAGAAGATGACGAAGAGGACGACGAGATGCCCGAAGCTGAAGACCATTTTGACCAACCCTCGATGCAACAGCCGATGTTTCAGCACGATCAGTTCCCGGCCCCTCCACATCATTTTGACCAGCCGCATCAGCAGGAGGGACATGAAGTCCCACCATATTTCCCCCCCACGTTCTTTGACCAATTTGCCACAATGTTCTCCACGGTGCAGCGTATCGACGCCCAAACGCAAGAGAATTCGAGAGCCATCCTAGATGTGGCAAACCGTGTTGATCGATTGGAGCAGTCCTCCTCCCACACTTCCAGCCAGCTCCAGGATATGTGGGACTACCACTATCGCCACGGGCATTTCCCGCCGCCCGACCCCCCGATCTAGGTCCTTTCTGCCCTTTCCTTAAGCATTGAGGACAATGCTTGTTCTTAAGCTTGGGGTGGGGCATTTCCCTTTTTTCTTACTCTTTTTCATGCATTTTTAGTTAGGTTGCATAACATATTAGTTTAAGTTAATTTGCATTCATTTTTTTTTATTTTATTAAATTTTTAAAAAGATTTTATTTTCTTCTTTTCTACTTTTTATTTTTTGCATAACATTTAGCTTAAGACATTAGCATTCATGCATTTTTGTTGTCTGTTTATTCTCACCTCTCTTGGATGCCATGGAACAGGTTCATAGTTATTGTATCATTATTGGTCCAGGATCTTGTTGCTATCTCACCCATCGAACCGGGACCACTAGCTGCAGTTTGGGATTTCATACTTGGGATCAGATGCTGGTAGCTTAAAGGGGTAAGTGATCATGGACAGGTAGTTTTCATGAAGAATTATGCATACAATACTAACAATTGTAGGATATACTATAGCAATGGGTGTTCTTAGCCTTGCGGTCACTACCGCGGAGAGGATCACACTTGATCATGTTTGAACTGTTAGGATGAAGCATTGGTGCTTGTCCCCGAGTAGAATCCATATCCGGTCTCTTTACATCACCATATCTTTTTGCGATTTTCTTAGAATTTAGAGAGTCATTTAGTCCACATTTGGACATCTTCATTATCTTTGAAAAACCACAAGTTTGAAAAGGAGCCTACATTACATCTTTATGCTCCACACATGGTCATTTCCACACTTAGGCCATTTGGATTATATCATTACCCTTTCGGTTCCACCTACACACCTTTGGGAACCAAATTTTGAGTCAAAGGGTTTTATCATAACCTCTTACAAAAAAAAAAAAAAAAAAAAAAAAAAAAAAAAAAAAAAAAAAAACAAAAACAAAATGAAGCATGCAAATTTTCAGTCGCAACTATCTTAGATAGGTGGCCGGTTCAATTATTGAACAAATTTCCCAACATCTTGGTCACCCGACGTTTGATATTCATTTGTATAGATTTGTTTTATGGTATATAGATCGAGTTATATTTTTTTTTTCTTTCTCTCAAATTGGTGATGTTGGAGAGACTGTCGAGTCGGATACTACGGGAGGTTTGGGCCAACACTAAGTGAACTGATTCCTACAACGGTGCCCGAGCGATTAAACCTAGTTACACATGAGAGAAACCGGCAAACGTGAGATCAGAGTGTACACTTAAAGAAGAGCTCCACCCGAGCCCATCCAGTTGCTTTCTCCCTACTACAGATGTTCTTCATTGTATACATGTTCCATTGAGGCTGCGACTGCTCATCCCTCCTTACTCACCTAAAGGAGTTGTCCTGGCTGTGGTTTATGGTTCCATTGTCATCGGATGAAAAAGTTGTGAGATAGCAACGAAATCAATTCTGACCATGTTGACTAACGTCGAACAGGTTCCATGGTTCTATCCATTCTTTTTATTTCTAGGGTAGTTCATCCCAAGTTCATTTAGTCTTGTCTTACTTGAGGACAAGTAAGGTTTAAGCTTGGGGTGATTTGATAGCTTCATTTTATTTACTTATTTTTATAGTTTATTTTAGTACATTTCATTCGCATTTTAGTTAACTTTCATGCATATTTTCCCTTTTGTTATTTTTATGACCATTTCGGGGTACTTTCTAGTTTCTTGAGCATTATTGCAGATTTTCTTGGAAACTAGCGGGGCGGCACTCTTGCGAGGCGATTGGGCTTGAAGGGAATTGGAGATTTCATGCTTGATGGCTATGAAGGTGATTCATGGGGTGGACTTGTCAATTGCTTGAAGGCTTGGAAGAATTGAGCTTTAAATTTGAAAGATGCGGGGGAACATTCAAGCGTATGAAAATTATTAATCGGGCGAGTTCACGAGCTTTGGAGGATTTAGAGAGGTCAAATTGGGCTTTAAATGAAGAAAAACTTGAAGAAAATGGGCTAGGAGGTGATTGGATTCGATCTGGGCTAGTGGGATATGCTTTAGAGGCCCAAAATCTCAAAGGAGCCCATGTCAGGTACCACCCGCGCAACCCACCCGCGCAGCAGCACGCGGGTCGCGCAAGGCCCTGCAGGGGCAATTTCGGAAATCCTTCTTTTGGGCTATTTGAGGAAGGTTGGTGCCCATCTTTTGCATACACTTGCACATCCGATTTTTGAAGATTCTCTCTGGAGTTTTGGAGACTTTTGAAGGCCAAGAACCCTTGAAGAACATCATATTTTTACCTCTTGATTCTTGCTTAATGTTTGGTACAAATTTCTCTAACTTTGTTTCTTTGTGTTTAGCCATGCTTGGCTAAACTAATCTTGGTTGACTTTTGTTTAATCCTTTGAACTTTTGTTGAATGTTGAAGAGTCCATGAACATGTTCTTGAATCTTTATGAAAATGTTTTGTGTTTTAACATCTTATCATTACTTGTATGTTTTAGTTCATGAGTTTAAATGTGTTTGTGGTGATTAGTTGGCTAATTTCTTGATTAAGTAAAGGATCCTCAAATTAGCAAGCAACAAATGATTTTTGTGTTGTTTTTGCTTCACACAATCATAAAAACATTTCCTCCAACATGGTGGTGAAAGCATTTGACCCCTCTTGGATTTGGTGACTTTTTGGTTCTTAATGCTAGTTGACTTTCACTAATTACATGCTATTTGGAATTAGTGACTTTGACTAAGGAAATTGTTATGAGCTTCTCTAGCCATTTCAACAATTAAGAAAAGTCTAGGTAATCTCAAGCTCCTTGGATTACTATAGCCAAATTGAGGATTTAAAACAAGTATTGCACCATTGAACTCTAATGATATGTTCATCAAAAGTCAAAGTGAGAAAACTTTAAGTCAACCATCTTTCCCTTATTGATTTTACATCAAATTCTTATTTTTGTTGCAATTGTCTATTTAAATCATAGTTAATTCTAGTTAGCATCAAGTATTCAAAACACCAAAACCCCCCATTTTATTTTTATTGTTATTTTACAAGTATTTTTACAAAGAGATTTTTCATAGAGTTAGAAATTGAACCAATCTCCGTGGATTCGATCCCTTTACCACTATACACTATTTTAGTGTGTAACATTTAGGGTTATTATTTGTGTTGGCCTCGACAACCACCAAACCCTAAGAGAGTGTTTATTCGTTCCTAGCCCATTTGTGAGTGTTCTAAGATTGGTGGTGTCATTTCAAGGTAGCAAAGGAGAAGAAGAGTCCATTGGGAAGGCTAGAAGTTGGTGTTCAAGTATAGATCCGGGCTTTGCAAAGGTTGGAGCTTTATTCTAAGGTACAAAGTTCGGATCTTGACTTGTAGTTCTTGTGGTATGCTTTATGGACCATTTTCTAGGGTTTTGGTCCTAAAGGTGGAGACTTTATGAGCAAATGCTCTCCATTAGCTTAGATCCATCATATTTCTGGTCCACTTGAGTTGTAGATTCATAAAAATGTAATATTGGACGTGAATGTTTGGCCATGCACGAGATCTATATCCTTGAGTTGAAATGGAAAGGTGTTAAGGAGTGTAAGAGCCTTTACAGCCATGCCAAGGCTTAAAGGTTTCGACTTTATGAGTAAGGATGCTTAAATAAAGTTAGATCTAGAAATTGAAGTAATGGCTTAACCGATTAAGACCAGAAATGAAGAATGTTAGATGTGACGGATTACGCTGGGCGTAACTCCTAGTATGCGCAGCGTACTAGGTGGAGACCCCGACTTCTGGGTTGGCGATGTACTCCCCGCGTACATCAAGCTGTACGCCCCGCATACTGGAATGTTGACTTTTGTTGACTTTTAGGGTTTTGGTCAACATGTGGACTTTGAGTCAAGGAAGTGTAAAATGGTCTTTTACCCTCTAAGGAATGATGATAAGGGGTAAAGTCTAGTTGTGGAAGTATATATTAATTAAAATAATATTCGTTATGATTAGGCGAGGTTGAGTCTTCGTTGGGATTTGGAGATAGCGAGTACGCGAGATTATAGGCTTTCCACGAGGTGAGTTTTCTCACTATACTGTATCCGGAAGGGTTTTATTGTGTGACCGGAAGGTCGGATATGTAATGAGTTATATGCATTGTATATGATAAGTTAATCGTTTATATGTGCTATGTATGATATGCTTGATATGGGCCGGAAGACATTATGTTATGGGCCAGAAGGCGTATATGTTATGGGCCGGAAGGCGTTGTGATGTAGACTGTAAGGTTGATGTAGGTAGGACCGGAAGGTTTACCGAGTCAGGATGGAAGTCCCCTGAGACACATGGACCAGAAGGTCAGGGCCTGGAAAGGCGTATGTGCGTAAGTAGTATTTTGGGGAACTCACTAAGCATTTATGCTTACAGTTGTTGTGTTATGTGTTTCAGGTACTAGCGAGGACCGTGGGAAGGCACCGACGTGATTTGTACACACTGACGAAGGCACTGTTTTATGATCATGGGATGTATTTTGTTATAATGACATTTGTTACACATGTGGTTTCAGAATATTAAATGATGGTTTTGATGTTTGCAAAAATGATTTTTTTTTTTGAAAGTTCACGTTATTACAAGTTGGTATCAGAGCCTTGGTTTGAGGGATTCGGATGCACCTTCGGGCGTAACTGAACTCAAACTAGGGATTTGAGGAAAATTTTCAATTAATAAAAGCATAAAAATTTTATAAGAGATTTCGTAATAACCAAAGGAGAAGCAGTGTGTACGGTTAGCCAGCACCCGAACGGTAAAATCCCCAAAATACCCTTACAATATGTGTTATGAGATATGTTATGATATGATATGCATGCTAGTAGACTAGGTATTCATATTAGGACTAGAGTGGCTTGACTTGTGATGCCTTAGTCTAGGGAAACCTGCTGCTATGAGATACTTTGAGAGCGAGTAGGTAGCCAGTGCATAGCAAGAATAGAGTCATGATCCGGGGTCCAGGGAGGAGAACTTGGGGTGAATGATGATGTGGTGTAGTCGGTAGTATTGGGCCCGTACCACTGAAGACACCGGGTCAGTGGGCAACGCAAGTAAGAATCCTTTGGGTATCAAAGGCCGAGTAGGGTTGCGTTATCGAGTGCGATTATGCTCGATGGAGTCTCTGATATTTTTATGTTGTATTTCAGAGACATTATGGTTGGGCCACACCACAGACGTGGGATGAGCGGTGTGAGTGACGAGGAGCTTCGTCAGATGATTCATGAGGAGGTGGCTACGGTGATCCGGGCCGAGATTCCGGAGATGTTTGGGTCTATCAAGACTACACTGATGGAGACTTTCGATGAGCGGTACGCCGTGGTGACTGAGGCCGCAGCCGCTGCAGCTACCGTAGTTGTGGCTGCTGCCAGACCACAGGGGGTGACTCGTTGCTATTCTGGGAGTTCCGCAACACGAAGCCACCCGAGTTTTGATGGGACGCAGGATCCGATCGCTGTGATGAGATGGATTGCTGACATTGAGGGATGCTTCTACACATGTTCATGTCCGGAGCATATGAGGGTACGGTTCGCTTTGAACCAGCTCCGCCTGGGAGCAAAGGATTGGTGGAAGTTCATGACGGCGAACTTCACTCTTGCGGAGATTTCAGCTGTGACTTGGGAGAGATTTACTTATATGTTCAGAGATGAGTATGTTCCCCTGGTGAAGAGGGAACGGTTGGTTTAGGAATTCTTGACCCTCAAGAAGGGTAATGATTCGGTTACTGTGATCACCCGGAAGTTTCATGAGAGGGCGATGTTCTGCCCTGAGCAGGTGTCCACTAAGCAGGCTCGGATGAGTCGATATTTGGGTGTACTCAGGAGGGACATTCACGAGTTCGTATCGAACTCGTCATACCAGGCCTTTGCTGAGCTCCAGGCAAATTCCAGGAAGAGAGAGATCGAGTTGGAGACTCGGGCTAAGGAGGAGGCCGAGTCTCAGCGGGTGGATCGGCGGTCGGCTCAGTCCCAGCCGGCAGCCAAGCGGACCAAGTCCGCCGATCTGAGGACGGGAGGTCAGAAGGGCCGTACTTGCGGAAAGTGCGGTAAGGGTCATGAGGGGGCATGTCGATCAGGTGCTTGCTACAAGTGTGGCAAGGAGGGGAACATCGCTAGGGATTGCCCCAAGGGATTTATGGTTTGCTTTCATTACAACCAGATCGGCCATCGGAAGGTCTAGTGTCCTCAGCTTCACCAGGGATCTGCGCCTACTGCTAGGGTTACCAAGACTCGGCCGGTGAAATCCGAGGCTTCGAAGGCTCGTGGGAGAGCTTTTCAGTTGACTATAGAGGAGGCCCGCGCGGTGCCCGATGTCGTGGCTGGTATGTATTCTTTCGTGTATTTACTTTTATGCTGAGATATTGTGCTTATATTATGATATGCGTAGGTACTTTTCTTGTGAATTCTATACATGCTTTGGTATTATTTGACTCGGGTGCGAGTTGGTCTTTTGTATCTTTGGCTTTTAGCCAGCATATCAATATTGATCGAGAGGTGATGAGTCGACCCCTGAGGGTTTCCATAGCAGATGAGAAAGCGGTATACGCCACTGACGTGATTCGAGGATGTGTGCTCGAGATTTTTGGTGTCAAGTTCCCTATAGATTTGGTTCCTATAGCGATGGGAGATGTCTGCGTCATCGTGGGCATGGATTGGTTGAGTAAGTTTTGGGTAGTCATTGACTGCAAGAGACAGCTGGTGACTATACGAGACCCTAGTGGGGGAGTGCTTACTGTGTATGGTGAGGGGACCCGGTGTGGGTCAACGTTTTGTTCGGCTGCTAGGGCAAGGTAGAGTTTGCAGCAGGGCTGCAGTGGATTCATAGCCAATGTGATGGACACACGAGTGGTCGTGGGGAGGCCAAACTCGGTTGACGAGGTTCTAGTAGTGTGCGAGTTTTCGGATGTGTTTCCCGAAGAACTACCATGTGTGCCTCCGGAAAGGCAAGTGGAGTTCCGTATCGATTTGGTTCCAGGAGCGGCGCCCATCGCCAAGGCGCCTTATCGCATCGCTCCACCAGAAATGCAGGAGTTATCCTCGCAGCTTCAGGAGCTGTTGGGAAAGGGGTTTATTCGACCGAGTAGCTCACCTTGGGGAGCACCGATTCTTTTTGTCAAGAAAAAGCATGGTTCACAGCGGATGTGTATCGATTACAGGGAGTTGAACAAGTTGACGGTTAAAAACCGGTATCCATTACCTAGGATCGATGATCTCTTCGACCAATTGTAGGGGGCATCTTGGTTCTCTAAGATAGACTTAAGGTCGGGTTTGTTGGATAAGGTGTCTAAGTCCATAACTTATTTGGTATATACTTAACCCGACCCAGCATGGCCCATTTGGGTTGCACTTCACCCGAACTATTTATGGATAATTTTATGAGAGTTATACACATATGATTATTAATATATTATAAGTTATAATATATTAATATGAAGTCATGTTATTTAATTAGTCTTAGTCTTAAATTAATTATGAATTAATTTAGAGATTAAAAGGAAGACTAATTAGATTGTGGGCTATTGGTTTTATATGGTGTGGGCTAACGCTCATTTGTTAATGGGCTAGGCTTGTATGGAAGTCCATGGATGATCCATGGAGCTTTTAACCCATGGATCCTTCGAAAAGGAAAGGTCATGGGTTATTAGGGTTTCACCCTAACCATGTACACTATATAATCATGCTTATGTTGCATGAAATAGCCACTAGTGTGTGTGTTTGTGTGTGGCCAAAATTATAGTGTGTATACACTCTCTGAAATTTTTCCAAGTGGTTGTGGTGATTTGTGATTCCATTTGAAGCATTCACACTATTGGTGCTTGGCCCTCAAACTCCTTAGGAATCAAACTCATCAAAAAGGTATGTAATCTCATCTAATTCTTTTATGTTTAAAAGTATCCCATGCCATGTTAGATAGGTTATGAACCTTGGAAAATTATTATTTTGCATGTATTTAGACAAACATAGATCCAAGGTTTATTAGGGTTGCATGCACACTTAGGAAGTGTTAGATTGTTCAAAACCCAACAGTGGTATCAGAGCCTAGGATTGCTTGTTTGATACTTGATGCAAAATAGTGAAAAAAGTCAAATTTTTTGCTGTCTGCATGATGAACTCGCCGAGTCCATGGGGGGACTCGCCGAGTCCAAGGCAAAATTCATCCTACTCGCCGAGTAGGTTCGTGCACTCGGCGAGTAGAAGGTTCAGAATGCAGATTTTCGACTTTTGTTGCTGGAAATGGACTAGAAACTTTACCCTAAACTGTTTTGATGTTTTAAAACTTATTTTAGTTGGTGTAATGATTGTTCTAATCCATTTACAATAGCATGTATCAAAATTTCATTCTTTGTATGTGTTCATATAGTTTTTGAAACTTTGATAATCATGTTCATGTTCTTATGAATTTAGAAGATGATAGGAATTATTTGCTGAATTGTTTAGGATTAATTCTTGATCATTTATGTGTTTTAATGGAGTCCATAATTTGTCCTCAAGTTATGGATATCCAAAGGTCACTTTTCTTTAATGCACATTGAAAACACATAAGTTACATAAAATGAAGAGTCTTCATTTTATGAACCTTTAATTCATAAGTTATGAAATGAAAAATTTTGAAGAGTTACAAAACTTGTCCTCAAGTTTTGGAATTTGGAAAAGTTTCACACACTTTAATAAACTTTAATTCCAACACTTAGAGTTTTAAAAGTTAAAATTCAACACTTATACTATTTATAACATTAATGGTTAATTATATATATATATATATATATATATATATATATATATATATATATATATATATATATATATATATATATATATATATATATGTATAAGAACAAGTCGTTTTACCGTTAGTAGGCCTCATTCACGAAGCCGGTCTATAAGGTAGGTATAAGGTTGTTGCCTATAAAATGGCGACTTAATGGGTGTCCACTCTCACCCACCGCTTGCTTGACTGGTGGAGGGTCGTTAGCCGAACGGGTAAGACAAGGACTTATAAATTCTCATTAAGTATGATGAATATTATAAAGTAACTAAATCTTTTATTTAATTCCCAATCTTAGTTACTTTAGGAAAAATGTGAACATGGTGCTAGTCCATGGAGTTCACACTTTGTACCTTACCAAGTCGTTGGTGGAGCGTGTGTGGTTAATCGGCACACTAACTTGGACTAGTAAGGATCACGAAGGGTGACTTAATGTTTGTCCACTACAAGAAAAAGACCCTTTCACGATGCGCAAATCACGACGCTCACTGATTTATGTTACACAAAAGAGAGTGACAATAAAAACGTGTCGTCTGTTCAAAAAATTTGAGGATTTAGGTCGCGCATTATTGCGTGCCCCTAAATTAGTGTCTAATGTAAAAAAAAAAAAAACACGGAGGGCACATTATCTAAAACGTGCGTCCACTGTGATTGTCGCTTTATGATTTTTACTAAAACGCGCGTTCTTGAAAGGGGGAAATGAAATCCCCTCAAAATTTTTAAAATTTTTAATACCCCGCTTCAAGATCCCCTTCGTTCTATTCTTCATTTTTCTCTGCAAACCCTAATCACGATACCATCTCTGTTGTATACCTCAACAATTCATATATCAGAATATCATTGGGATAATTTCTAGGGCTTTTTAAAACACTCATTCGACTCTTCTCTCTCCCGCCTCCCGTGTCTATCTATTTGGTGCTTTGATATCCCCTTTCCATTTATGCTGCCGTTTCTGTCGCCATCAAAACGAGGATATGAGACAGTGCTTGATCTACGATCGTCCAGTCGTCGATGCCCGGTTAATAGGAGTTGAAAACATCATAACATAAAAACTGTTCTTAACCTTGCCGGACTCAGAAAAGCCGATGTGGCACATCCACGAGTATGAGGTGAAGAGCGACGTCCTTTTCCTTCCCGGCATCATTGGTCCGGTTGAGCGGCAAGATCGGGAGAAAGCGCCGAAAACTTACGGGAAGACGATTCACTTTTTTGGCAGGTGGATAGAGGCGATCAACTTCCCCTAGGTCTCCCACAGGTGGATCGAAGGTTGCAAGTCAGATTTGGGATCGAAAGTCTGAGGTTTAGGGTACGATCGGAAGCATCAAGATGCAGAAAAAAAAAAGCGGAGGAGGCATCAGGTTCGAAGATTGTTCTCTTCTTCTTCATGTATGTGCCCTAGATTTCTTTCTCTTACATTCAATCTCTAAAGATTCTTTTATTCCCTAAATTAGGTACGAAGATTATTCTCTTCTTCTCCATTTGTTTTTTTGGAATGACGACCTCTCCTCTTAGGAGTAAGTCCTGAGTCCCCAATACTTGATCTACAAGCTATGACATGAGTTTTTAGTGAAGATAATGAGTAGCAGACTTCAAAAACCATTTGTTGGGGCAGCTTTCCAATCTTCCTTAAAGCCAAGAAACGTGAACTGTTTGGGTTATCTTGGAAACAAATTTCGCATAAAACCTTGGTATGATATCATTCCACGTGCCAAGAAAAACGACTGGATATCTCACGGGATTAGGTTCTCACAATCATTCGGGGAAAATGTTGAGATTTTATGGAAGAATATGGGATTAAGAAGTGGGTTTGTGGTGAAGTCTGTGAAAGAGCCTTTCACTAGAAGCAAAGCTATAGTTAGGTCATTATCCATAGTCTGGGAGGAAGGTTTGCTTCTATTCCAGTGTTCTATTTTCTATGATGTGATATCTGGGGTGTGCTCTTGCTTCTTCACAAGACTTAACTCCTGAATTGAAGCTTACAACTGCCTCAACAATAGCAACTGGTATATTCCATTCAAGAAATAACAACCTGAATGCTCAAATTTTGATCTAAGTATTTCTTAAAGATTCATACTATACTAAGATGATTATGGTGAGATATAAAATAGCTTTTTTTTTGTTCATATTAAGGTCATTAAAGAGGTTAGCACCAGTCTTTCTTTCTAGAGAATTATGGTGTTATCTTTTATTTACTTGTTCGGTTGCAACACTGCTGCCCTGATGAATTCATTGCATCTTTATCAAACTTTTGCAATAACAAGGTGAAGCTTGTGTATGATCTTTATGTGTATTTATAGTGCCAAATCTTGATCATAGGTCAAAGTGGACAATTACATTCAAAGAATATAATTTATGTACTGCATTTATATTAAAAAAAATTCAACATGTTTTGGTTTTACAGCTTGAGGAGTTTCGTAAAAAGAAAGCAGCAGCTAAAAAAGCTGCATCCAGTAATTCTGTTAATGGAGACTTACATGAAGTAAAAACTTCAGTTGCTGATGCTATAAACACTTTCAATAAACCTTCTACAAATAATAATCCAGAGGAGGATAATAATAATAGCAATTTGAATCATTACAGTAATATAGGTGCATTGTTAGGGACATATGAAGATAACACATTTAAATCCGAGTCAAAGAAGCCTCATCTCAAGTCAATTGGCTCTCTTAACCTTGGAGGTGGACCCGAGTTAGAAAAGAAACTCAAGTACACAGAGCATGTTTGCTCAGGGGTAATTTTGGGAAAAGAGCTTGTAAATGCACCTCCCAATGTACTTACCTCTGGTTCGTTATCCTTCTTATTTTCAATTGTTGATAGATACATAGAGTTAAAATATAGTTTTTCATTTTTCTTTTTCAATAATTGTAACAGGGGTATCAACAGAAGAAGCTGAAAAGATTGCTTCAACAATCCATTGTGATAAGTTATCTGATATAGGTTCCGAGTATGAAGGGTAAGATTGTCAAACTTGTTGATAGAGACATAGAGTTAAAATAATCTTTTAAGTAAAAGATTTTGAATTTATGGAATGCTTCAACAAAAATGTAAATAATGATAAAATCTAAATTGGATAGTTTTTTTTTGTTGTTGTTGAAGGTTTTTGATTGACACAGCTGATAAGCAACCTTGCATTGGTATGGGCAGTGGCGGATCTAGTGTAGAAGAAGTGGGGTGCATGGACCCCACTTAAATGCTGGTCCTACAGTATATATATATATATATATTAACATAATAAGTTTTTCTTTATTGTAATTGGATATGTCCCCACTAAATTGATGCTGGCACCCAAGCCGTTTGAATTTTTCATAAAAAAATTGGCTCTCTTCTCTCTCTCATCTAACCTAGTTCACTCCCGCTACTCTCTCCCTTTTCTAACCTAGCTGCCCAAGAAGTTTTCTTGCCCCATTCACCACAGCCACTGCCCTGTTCTCTATGTTTGCCGTCGCCGGAGTGAGTCTGGCCACCACCGCTGTTCATGTTCTTTCTCTAATCGCTACTAGATTAGCCGAATGGTATTTTTCTTATTTCTATTTTTCAATTAATTAAAGTTAGTTTTGTGGAGTATGTATATCTGTAATAATGAGTTCCTTTACCAGACTTTGTTTTTATTCCCCCAAAAAATTAGTGCGTGGTATATTTCTTAGTTTTGATTAGTTAAATTTGGGATTTTTAATTTGTTTTTTTTTTGGTAATGAAAGTTTGTTTGTTTTAGTTGTTAATCGTTGTTAATCAAGTGGGGTAGTTAATTGAGATTTAATATTTATTAATAGTCTGATTATTCACTAGAACCATGGAAATATAGCTTAAATGTTTATACGTATTTACATATTCATTCTTTTGGGTCCCTGCAGTCTTTATAGCTTTTGGGTCCCTGCAGTCTTTATAGCTTTGCTTACAGCTACTTACAGTTTTATAGAGAAGCAATCTGCTCAAAGCACACGAAAGTTATCCTTATGTATGTATGATCACATATATGCCGAAAATTACAAAATGTCATAACTCATGAATATTTTTATTCATAAGTTAATTTGTTTTTCAGGTCAGCAAGAGTTGATTCATAGCTATTTTCTCATTACTTTGGTGACTGCCCTGTTATTCATGCACACCTGTACCAACATACTTCCTTGAAGACATTCATGATAGTGTAGATTATAAGCTAGCTTCAGATTCTCTAGCTTCTTGGAGATCCAATGCACCAAAACAGAAGGTATTTTACAAGTTATATATTAGTAATGTATAGTATATTATAATTATATATTGTCTGGCAAATCCCAAAGTCAACAGTTCTAATAACCTTGAAACTTTGCTGAATGGAAATGCAATATCTGTCTTAGTGTAAGTTAGGTAGTGTAGTCCAATCCTTTAAGTGTGCTCGTAAAGTGTTTCATATTTTTCTAACAAAGATGAGGGACATACACCTCTTCTTCTACATCGCCATTTAGAAAGGCTAATTTAACATCACTCTGATACAAGAAAGGTGAAAGCCCTAGAAGAGTTGATATGGGTGAATATTCTCTATTCTCTAATCTCTCCGCCTTTTTGTTGTAGGATGGATATAATTATATATATTGAATATGGAAAGTTTTGTGTTTTGTGTTGTAAACACTTAAATCTGTTATTTGTTCTGTTGTGTGTGCTGTTACAGGACACAGAAAAAGAAGATACACTTAAAGTTAACATCAACTTTCACTTTATTTCTTGAAGCTAACAAAAACAAAGGTAAACTACATAATCTGAATCTAAATTGATTGGGCTCATGTGCATTACCTTGCATGCATCATGTGAATCACAATTACGAATGGAATCTGTATAGGTCTTGCCTTCCCTCAACAAAAGCTTATGTCTCCTCAATACCATCCGGAAGCTTCTCCTGGACCCCATAATTCATACCTTGGTAATATTCAATGCCTTTCTTCTTTATCATTCGCAAGTTGAAACAACTTTTACAAATTAAGACCTTGCACAATAACAAGTAAAAATAATTCATTATCATTGTACTTGTATTACTTTGTGTATTATAGCATCCTACTTTCATTTTTCCTATCACAAGGTTGTACTTAAAATACCCTATTATAACAATGTCATTCATATACTAAGGGAAAAAAACTAGAAGTACAATGGCATAATAAAAAAAATGAAAGTAGTGTTCAACAATTACTGTGAAACTTCTAGAGTTTAGATTTCTTACTGGTTGTGAACATTTGTTTCTTCCCTTTCTACCCTTCACTTGCAGGTTGATGATTGGTCAAGAATGTTCAGACTATTTTCCAAAAATACCCCATGCATTGGATCCTGTCTCTAGTATGTTTAAAAAGGGTTGTGATTTAGAAGCTTTCGAGGAAACAAGACTCAAGCAAAAGTGAACACACAGAGAGTTGTTGGCACATAGTAAGCTAGATAATGCAATTGTATATAAATGAGTTCATTTTTTTTATAACATTTACTCACTACTGGAATAGTTATTTGTATTTGACATATTAGTGAAATGAATTATCTTTGTTATTTATGGTATTTTATTTTGTATTATGAGATTTTTAATGTATTATTTAATTTGAAAATTAGTAAATCTATAAATAATATTTTTTTTAAACATTTAAAATTATGATACGCAAAAATGTGTGTCATCTTCATTTATGACATGGCCTTTCTTGACAATGGCTTTCTTGATACGCATTGCGTGTCATTAACACGCGCGTCGTAAGATTACGACACGTCAATGTGTATCGTCTTCCTTTATGACAGGGCCTTCCTTGATACGCATTGCGTGTCGTAAACGCGCGTCGTAAATGAGCGTCGTAAATGCGCGTCGTCTATAGACGACGCGCAAAATTGCGTCGTCTTTCTTTATGACAGGGCCTTCCTTGACGCGCATTTGCGCGTCGTCTGAGCCTTTTACGACGCGCAATGAGCGTCGTAAAAGGCTGTTTTTCTAGTAGTGGTCATAGATCAATGGAGCGTGTGTGGTTAATCGGCACATTGATTAGGTGATAATATTAAGGGTACCAATTGAATTAGCATGGTTATTCACACCTTGTTTTGTGATCCTCGGCATCCCAGTCACAAAACTTGAAGGGCACAATCGACATTGAAACATGCCATTGAAAAGTTCAATGAATCTCAAAAGAATCTAGGAATTTCAAATCCAATTAAAACCTAATAAATCATTTTGATTTCGTGGTGGAAATTGGTGAATCGTCATTCACCTACCTTTCAAATATATTATTACTTAGATTACGACATCCCTCTTCTAAGTATAATATATTGTGATTGGATCCTTACCTTAATATTACATTTGGGTGTCTTATTAAGGACTCTATATATCTAATCTAAACTTACTTTCTTCTTTCAGATGTCTTCCAACACTAATGCTTCGGGCTCTAACCCAACTGGTTCTTTCTCTCTCATGAATATTTGTGGGAGAGTCATCTTTGATGGTTCCAACTTCATGGACTGGATAAGGAACATCAGGATGGTAACTCGTTATGAGGACAAGGAATATGTCCTCGATAAGGAGTTAAAAGAGCTTGATGAGTCTACTGCTACTCCTGAGGAGATCGCTGAATTCAGGACACATGAGAGAGATGCTACTAAGGTGGCATGCATCATGATGGCCACGATGACAGCCGAGCTCCATAAGTCCTATGAGGACTTCTACCCTTTTGAGATGCACCAAGACCTGATGGAAAGGTACCATTAGAGTGCTCGTCAGGAGCGGTATGAAATAATCTCCTCCATAATAACAACCCGCATGAAGGATGGTGAATCCGTCACGGCCCACATGCAAGAGATGCAAAGGTATGCGGACCGTTTGCTGAAGCTGAATGTGAACTTCCCTGAGGAGTTGGCAATTGACATCATTTTGCACTCCATACCTTCTTGTTATGACCATGTTCGTATGACATATCATATGAACAAGGAAGAAGTTACCCTTAGCAAGCTTCAAGGACTCTTGAAGACCACTGAAACCGGTCTTAAGGGCAAAACGGTTGTTATCTCTACTACTCCTACTCCAACATCTACCCCTGTTTTGGCTATCGGGCAAGGCAAAGGGAAAAACAGGAAGCACCCTTCGAAGGGTACCAAGGTAAAGTCTCTTGAAGGCTCCTCATCAAGGACCAAGAGCAGTTCTGTCACTCCTTCTGCCATTCCCAAGGATGCTGATTGCTACTATTGCCATGACAAGGGGCACTGGAAGCGAAACTGCCCTAAATACTTGCAGGATCTGAAGGATGGGAAAGTGAAACCCACCCACGCAGGTATTTACACAATATTGTCTAATAAGTCACCACATTGTAACTCTTGGGTACTTGATACAGGATGTGGTATTCACATATGTTCTGATTTGCAGGGCCTAAGAAGAAGTGAGGATGTGGAGCACGGGAAGATAAACTTGATCATGGGGAATAGGAAGGTTTCACCTGTTTCCAAGATTGGAGTTTATACTTTGTTGCTGAATAATGGGTTAAAATTAGATTTGAATAAATGAGTGTACTCGTCTGAAATGGAGAGGAATATTATTTCCTTTCATCCTTTGTACAAAAAAGGTTTTACCTTTTCGTTTGATAATGATTGTGGTGATATTAATGCTTTCTTTAATAACGTGTTTTATTTTAAAGCATTACCTTGTGATGGTGTGTATGAAACTGTGTCGATTGTAGACAACTTAGGAAATAATGTGTTGTATATTGACTCTTCTACTAGCCTAGATAAAGCATCATTGTGGCATTGTCGTCTTGGACATGTAAACAAGAAACGCATAGGCCAACTCCAAAAGAGTGGAGTCTTGGAGTCATTCGAACTTAAATCGGATGATAGTTGTGAGTCTTGTCTACTTGGAAAGATGACAAAATCACTCTTCACTGGAACTTGTGAAAGGGGTGAGGGTTTGTTGGACCTAATACATACTGATGTATGTGGACCATTCAAAACTGCCACAAGGGATGCTAATCGGTATTATGTGACTTTTATTGATGATTTTAGTAGATATGGGTATGTTTACTTAATCAAACATAAGTCAGAAACCTTTGAAAGGTTTAAGGAATTCAAATAGGAAGTAGAAAATCAATTGGGCAGGAACATTAAGATGCTTCGATCCGATCGAGGTGGTGAGTATCTTAGTACCGAGTTCCTTGACTATCTTAAGGAGTGTGGGATTGTCTCACAATTGACTCCTCTGAAGACACCATAACTAAATGGAGTAGCTGAGAGGCGTAATCGAACCTTGTTAGACATGGTTCGATCTATGACGAGTCAAGCTTCACTACCGATCTCTTTTTGGGGGTATGCCTTAGAGACTGCTGCCCATATCCTTAATCTAGTCCCTATAAAGAAGGTTACCAAAACACCTCATGAGATGTGGACTGGGAAGGTTCCCAATTTGAACCACATCAAAATTTGGGGTTGCGAAGCTTTCGTGAGGCGTGAAGCTCATGATAAGCTCGAACCCCGAAGTGAAAGGTGTATTTTCATCGGCTACCCACATAAATCCTTCGGTTACCTCTTCTACAGACCCAGTAAGAATGTGGTCTTTGTAGCAAAAAGAGGGGTGTTTCGTGAGAGAGAATTTATAAGTCAAGGAGACAGTGGGAGGAAAATTGATCTTGAGGAAACCCAAGAGTCAATTGGTGAAGGAACCTCAGACACTAGCAATCAACCTGAGGAGGAAACTCCTGTTGAGCTAGCTGACGAGTCTATACCTCCAAGGCGTTCCACACGGGTTAGGAACACACCTGCGTTTTATTATGGTTTTCATATTACTATGGAAGGTGATACATTTATCAGTGATAGTACACTGGTAAATTTGGATGAACCTAGCAGTGTTAAGGAAGCCATGGCAGGCCCGAAGTCTGCTAAGTGGAAGGAGGCTATGAACAACGAGATACAGCCCATGTATGAAAATCAAGTTTGGAACTTGGTTAACAATGTACCAGGCCGTAAAACAGTTGGGTGCAAATGGATCTTCAAGAAGAAGACCGACATAGAAGGAAAAGTGCATACTTATAAGGCTCGACTGGTTGCGAAGGGTTTTACTCAGACTCAGGGTATTGATTATGATGAAACCTTCTCGTCGGTAGCAAAGATTAACTCTATTAGGGTTATGCTAGCCATTGCTGCATTTCATGATTATGAAATATGGCAAATGGATGTCAAAACCGCTTTTCTTAATGGAAAGTTGGCTGAGGATGTGTACATGAATCAACCAGAGGGTTTTGTCAGTGCAGAGTACCCTAATAGAGTATGCAAGCTTTAGAAATCCATTTATGGATTAAAACAAGCATCTCATAGCTGGAATCTTTGTTTCGATGAGAAGGTCAAAGAGTTTGGCTTCTCAAGAAGTGAAGATGAGTCTTGCGTGTATGTCAGAGCTAGTGGGAGTATAGTTAGCTTCTTGATACTGTATGTGGATGAGATACTACTAATAGGAAATGACATCCCAACCTTGCAGGAGGTTAAGTCCTGGCTTGGGAAATGCTTTGCTACGAAGGACCTAGGGGAAGCTGCCTATATCCTAGGGATAAGGATATTAAGATAAAGGAGTAAAAGAATAATTGGACTTAGTCAGAGTACCTACTTGGATAAGGTGTTGAAAAGGTTTAACATGCAGAATTCCAAGAAAGGAGATTTACTGATCCAAAGCAATACCAAGTTGAGTAAGACTCAGAGTCCGAGTACAGAGGCAGAGATAGCTGAGATGAGCCAATTACCGTATGCTTCCGCTGTTCGCTAGATCATGTATGCTATGACTTGTACCCACCCTGATGTGGCCTTTGCTTTGAGCATGGTTAGCAGGTATCAGGGGAACCCTGGCAAGGCTCATTGGACTGCGGTAAAGAACATTCTCAAGTACCTGCGGAGGACTAAGGATTGGATCCTTACCCTTGGTGGGAGTGATGACTTGAGAGTATTAGGGTATAGTGATGCTAGTTTTCAGACTGATAGGGATAACTTTCGCTCTCATTCGGGTTGGGTCTTTACCTTAAATGGAGGGGCAATCTCTTGGAAGAGTTCCAAGCAGGAGACAGTGGCTGATTCGGCTTGTGAATCAGAGTATATAGCCGCGAGTGAAGTAGCGAAGGAGGCGATATGGCTGAAGAACTTCATCGGAGACCTTGGAGTTGTGCCAGCTATTAAGGAGCCTATGGAAATTTTCTGTGACAACAATAGTGCGGTTGCTTTAGCTAAAGAACCGAGAGATCATGGAAGATCCCGACACATTGACAGAAAATATCACTTCATAAGACACAAGATAGAAGAAGGACTCCTCGTGGCAAATAGGATATCGTCAGATGAGAACCCTGTGGATCCCCTTACAAAGGGACTGGCAAGGGCTAAGCATTTTCAGCATGTGAGGCGCATCGGGCTGAGGGGCGATATTAGTTTTTCAGATTAGATAGATTCTCTGAAACTTGTAAATGTAATCGACATTTGATGATGAATAAAATTGTGATTTATTTATGAGTAAGGTGTTGCTATCATTGTCAATTATTTACAATTGTTTCAGCTTTGCATGTTTTGACTTCCAGAATAATTAATTTATTCAAACCTCCACAATCAGTCATACGTCGGAAGTAGGTATGAATCAAGATTGTCATGAATTGGGTTTGTAGATGGCTAAAAGTGCTTAGACATGGCAATGGTTGCTACAACGTTCATGAGTACTCATAAGTTATGAGTATTGGAATAAACCCACGCTCACTTGTATCACTTCATGGAATTTATCTCGAGTGATCGTGAGACGGTAATATCGTATAAGTCTTCAAACCTAGAGATATGAGTTGTTACCTATGACTTGGTTGTCCATTGATTGCACGTAAACGCATCAGTAACTTGATGTTATAAAACGTGCCTTTGTGTACAATTCAACAAGTAGTAGAACAAGCATATGAGTCAAAGTTTATCTGTTCCTTCTAGAAATAGAAGCGATATCTGGGCCCCTCGATGATTTTGTATTGAGCCATGTACCGGGCCTGGTCAGAACTAAATTGATGTGTTCAGTTGAGTTCTTTGTCAAACAAATCGGAAATCGAGAAAAAACTGCCAGACAATAAGCAAGACATAGTTCCATGTGTTTGTCCGACTGATATCATGAGAACAGAGGATTGTGTGATCACTTATCTTAAAATGGCGCTTCATAGTTCAACAGAGTTTTCGAGAGCTACGATTGCTGGTTGGTTCCTGAAGTAATAGGCAAATACAGTTATTAGACTTATCCAAGTGGGAGTCTGTTGGATAAGGTGTCTAAGTCGATAACTTATTTGGTACTTGACCTGACCCGACATGGTCCATTTGGGTTGCACTTCACCCGAACTATTTATGGATAATTTTATGAGAGTTATACACATATGATTATTAATATATTATAAGTTATAATATATTAAAATGAAGTCATGTTATTTAATTAGTCTTAGTCTTAAATTAATTATGAATTAATTTAGAGATTAAAAGGAAGACTAATTAGATTGTGGGCTATTGGTTTTATATGGTGTGGGCTAACACTCATTTGTTAATGGGATAGGCTTGTATGGAATTCCATGGATGATCCGTGGAGCTTTTAACCCATGGATCCTTGGAAAAGGAAAGGTCATGGGTTATTAGGGTTTCACCCTAACCATGTACACTATATAAGCATGCTTATGTTGCATGAAGTAGCCACTAATGTGTGTGTTTGTGTGTGGCCACAATTATAGTGTGTATACACTCTCTGAAATTTTTCCAAGTGGCTGTGGTGATTTGTGATTCCATTTGAGGCATTCACACCATTGGTGCTTGGCCCTCAAACTCCTTAGGAATCAAACTCATCAAAAAGGTATGTAATCTCATCTAATTCTTTTATGTTTAAAAGTACCCCATGCCATGTTAGATAGGTTATGAACCTTGGAAAATTAATATTTTGCATGTATTTAGACAAACACAAATCCAAGGTTTATTAGGGTTGCATGCACACTTAGGAAGTGTTAGATTGCTCAAAACCCAACAGGGTTATCATCAGATGAGGGTTCCGGATGAAGATATCCAGAAGACTGCATTCAAAACTCGTTATGGGCATTACGAGTTTGTGGTGATGCCTTTGGGGCTCACCAATGCCCCGGCTGCGTTCATGGATCTTATGAACAGGGTGTGCAAGCCGATGTTGGATCAGCCGGTGATCGTATTCATTGATCATATTTTGGTATATTCGAGGTCTAGGGAGCAGCATGAGGAACATTTAAGGGAGATTCTTGGAGTATTGAGACCGGAGAGGCTGTATGCCAAATTCTCCAAGTGTGATTTCTGGTTACGAGAGGTCTAGTTCCTAGGGAACCTTGTTAACCAGAAAGGGATATTGGTCGATCCGGCTAAGATCGAGGCGGTGTTGAGATGGGAAGTGCCGAGATCGCCCACTGAGATCAGGAGCTTTTTGGGATTGGCCGGCTATTATCGAAGGTTTTTCAAGGATTTCTCCAAGATCGTCGTGCCACTTACCAAGATGACCCGGAAGGGTGTTGCATTTTCATGGAATCCGGAGCAGCAGTCCTCATTCGAGACCTTTCGTCAGAAATTGTGCGAGGTCCCGGTGCTTTCACTCCCAGAAGGGATGGAGGATATTGTGGTATACTGTGATGCATCTATATCTGGATTAGGGGCGGTGCTTATGTAGAGGGGACACGTTATAACGTATGCTTCGAGGCAGTTGAAGCCTCATGAGTCGAGATATCCCACCCACGACCTGGAATTGGGGGCTGTGGTGTTTGCCCTCAAGATCTGGAGACACTATCTTTATGGGATTTGGTGTACCATTTACACAGACCACAAGAGTCTGAAGTACTTGATGGATCAGCCAAATCTGAATATGCTTCAGAGGAGATGGTTGGATGTGGTGAGGATTATCATTGTGAGATCCTGTACCAACCGGGCAAGGCTAATGGTTTAGCCGATGCGTTGAGCCGTAGGGCGGAGAGTGCCCCGATCCGAGACGTTTGTATGAGGTTGACGGTGATGACTCCGATTTTGGACACCATCCGAGGGGCCCAGGCTCAGGCTGCGAGACCAGAAAACCTTCGGTCAGGTATCGGAATTCGTTACTGATGGTCGGGGACTTATGACATTTTAGCGTCGGATTTGGGTAACGTTTGTGGGCGGTACGCGTACTATTTTGATGGAAGAAGCGCATCAATCGAAATTCTCGATCCATCCCGGGGCTACTAAGATGTATTTGGACCTAAAGAAGGAGTATTGGTGGCCTTGTATGAAGAGGGATGTTGCCTGGTTCGTCGAGAGGTGCCTGACTTGTCGTCAGGTTAAGGCCGAGCACCAGTGTCCGCACGGTAAATTGCAGCCGCTGGAGATTCTCGAATGGAAGTGGGAACAGATTGCCATGGATTTTATCACCAAATTTCCAAGGACTGCGAGAGGGGCCGATGCAATTTGGGTGATTGTGGATAGATTGACGAAGAGTGCTCATTTTCTAGCTATCAGTGAGAGCTCTTCTACGGAGAAGTTGGCAGAGTTATATATGAGGGAGGTGGTATCGCGACATGGGGTTCTGATGTCAATCGTTTCAGATCGGGATGTACGATTTACTTCCAGGTTTTGGAAGAAGTTTCATGAGGAGTTGGGTACGAGACCGCATTTAAGTACCGCATACCACCCACAGACGGACGGACAGAGCGAGCAAACGATTCAGACACTTGAGGATGTGCTCTGAGCATGTGTTTTGGATTTTGGAGGGAGTTGGGACACCTATTTACCCTTAGCAGAGTTTTCGTACAACAACAGCCATCATTCGAGCATTGGTATGCCACCCTTTGAGCTGTTGTATGGGAGGAGGTGTCGCACCCCCATCTGCTGGGGAGAGGTGGGGCAACGGGTAATGGGTAGCACGGAGATTGTACTACAGACGACCGAGCAGATACATCAGGTCAGGCAGAGATTGCTGACCGCTCAGAGTCGCCAGAAGAGTTATGCGAACGGGCGTCGGTCCGAGCTCGAGTTTCAGGTTGGTGACCTTGTGCTCCTAAATGTCTCTCCTTGGAAAGGAGTGATACGATTCAGGAAGATGGGCAAGTTGGGACCTCGATATATTGGTCCTTTCAGGGTAATCGTTAGGGTGGGCAGGGTAGCCTACCGGTTGGATCTACCTGCGGAATTGGGGTAGATCCACGACACCTTTCATGTCTCGCAGTTGAGGAAATGTATTGCCGACGAGTCGGCAGTGGTGCAATTAGATGATATTCAGGTGGACGCAGGCCTAAACTATGTTGAGAGACCAGTGGCGATCAGGGATCGAAAGGTTAAGGTTCTGAGGAACAAGGAAGTACCCTTGGTACAAGTGCAGTGGCAACATCGGAAGGGGTCCGAGCTGACATGGGAGTCCGAGTCTGAGATGCGGGATCAGTATCCGAAATTGTTTTCTGTGTGAGACTTCGGGGACGAAGTCTGGTTTTAGTGGGGGAGAATTGTAACAGCCCGAAATCCAGGTACTATTTTATTTAGCTTTCATCTTTAATTGTTGTGATTTTAAGGCTTTTATGTTGGGTGAGTACATTGGGCGTACAAGGAGTACGCTGCGCGTACTCGCGCGCTTCATTTAAATGCATTCTCCCTCGGGTACGCTGGGCTTACCCAGGGTTACGCTGGGCGTAACCGGTCCAGAATCAAAAACCCTAATTGTTGGGTTGGCTATAAAAGGAATGTGTTGGCTCGACTCCTCAGCCACCATCCCTCAGAAAGAAACCCTAAGAGAGTGTTTATTCATTCCTAGCCCATTTGTGAGTGTTCTAAGCTTGGTGGTGTCATTTCAAGGTAGCAAAGGAGAAGAAGAGTCCATTGGGAAGGCTAGAAGTTGGTGTTCAAGTATAGATCCGGGCTTTGCAAAGGTTGGAGCTTCATTCTAAGGTAAAAAGTTCAGATCTTTACTTGTAGTTCTTGTGGTATGCTTTATGGACCATTTTCTAGGGTTTTGGTCCCAAAGGTGGAGACTTTATGAGCAAATGCTCTCCATTAGCTTAGATCCATCATATTTCTGGTCCACTTGAGTTGTAGATTCATAAAAATGTAATCTTGGACGTGAATGTTTGGCCATGCATGAGATCTATATCCTTGAGTTGAAATGGAAAGGTGTTAAGGAGTGTAAGAGCCTTTACATCCATGCCAAGGCTTAAAGGTTTCGACTTTATGAGTAAGGATGCTTAAATAAAGTCGGATCTAGAAATTGAAGTAGTGGCTTAGCCGATTAAGACCATAAATGAAGAATGTTAGATCTGACGGATTACGCTGGGCGTAACTCCCAGTACGCGCAGCGTACTGGGTGGAGACCCCGACTTCTGGGTTGGCGATGTACGCCCGGCGTCCATCAAGCTGTACGCCTCGCGTACTGGAATGTTGATTTTTAGGGTTTTGGTCAACATGTGGACTTTGAGTCAAGGAAGGGTAATATGGTCTTTTACCCTATGAGGAATGATGATAAGGGGTAAAGTCTAGTTGTGGAAGTATATATTAATTAAAATAATATTCGTTATGATTAGGCGAGGTTGAGTCTTCGTTGGGATTTGGAGATAGCGAGTACGCGAGATTCTAGACTTTCCACGAGGTGAGTTTTTTCACTATAGTGTACCCGGAAGGGTTTTATTGTGTGAACGGAAGGTCGGATATGTTATGAGTTATATGCATTGTATATGATAAGTTAATCGTTTATATGTGATATGTATGATATGCTTGATATGGGCCGGAAGGCGTTATGTTATGGGCCGGAAGGCGTATATGTTATTGTAACAACGTAAAATTTCCAATTTAAATTTTTATTTTTTAAATCACAAAAATGTATATCATAACATAATATCAAAACCATAACAACAGTGTTTTCAAACAATTCCCAAGATCTCTCTAACATAAACTCCATCGATGTGGGTGTGTACAAGTCAAGCCTTCGCTTCCCACGGTCCTCGCTGGTACCTGAGACATCAAACACAACAACTGTAAGCATAAATGCTTAGTGAGTTTCCCAAAATACCACATATCACAATTATGCCACTCAAGGCTAAACCCAACCCTCCGGTCAAGATGTCTCAGCGGGACCCTCCATTCCCGCAGCTCGTCGGACCCTCTGGTCCAGTCATAGCTCGTTGGGCCCTCCGGCCCGGTCATTATCATTAGGCCCTCTGGCCCGGTCTCTATAATCATGCAGCATACAAATAACACATAGCACAAAATCTCTAAGACAACACATAAACTCATAAATAGCACATGAGACCCTCTGGTCAACTCGAAATACTTACTGAAGGTAATGTATAGTGAGAAGACTCACCTCGCGTATCTCGGAATCTCGTAAATCTCGTAACTACTAGTGCTCGATCTCTCGAGCTATCGTCCTCCTACAACACAAGCATAACTCTACTTAATACCACCTTGACCCTGGCTGACTAAGACTACAAGGTCAAACTAGTCAACCTTGGTCAACGGTCAACGGTTGACCCGACTCGCCGAGTCTGGCGTGGACTCGCCGAGTCCCTACAGGAACCCGATCCTTCTGAATCTCTTCTGAATCACCGAGTCACTCACCCGACTCGGTTACTCAGTCCCTGGTTCATAATCGCTGAACATCCCGCACCAACTCGCCGAGTCTGGGATTGGACTCGGCGAGTGCATTCCATGCACAACCCCAAACGTCCTTCTAAGGTCAGATCCATTCTAGTAACTCATAGATCCAGTCCCCTTAAGCTTATTGACCACGTAAAGTCCAAGTCTTGGTGCACATTAAGCATTAAATAGCTCATTAATGGTGTTTTAGCCTCAAATACATTGATCCCAACCCAAAACCTCCATGGATGCACATAAAGCTCGGGCAAGGAGGTGCTCTGGACCTCTATGGGTCCAAATTCAGAGCCATAACTCGCCAAGGGACCATGAGGATGCTAGATCTAGCCACAAATGGGTTCAAAAACCCTAAATCTATATGAACATCACATTAACAAGGAAGGATTCGAATGGTACCTCAGATGTGATGTCCTGGACCTTAGTTCTTCAAGAATCCATCCCTCTCTTGCTTCCTCTTGGCAAGATCTTCTCTTCCTTTGCTAGACAACAACTCCAAGAATCAACAATGGCTCCTTCCCTCACTTGAATCACTCAAATGCTCTAGGGTTTCACTCTGGGGACTAATAAGAGAAAATGACGGCCATAAGGCCCTTTAAATAGGCCTCAAACCCGAGAAATTAGGGTTTCATTAAAGAGCGCACACTCGCCGAGTCCACCAAGGCGACTCGTCGAGTTTGGGCATCAATCCGGGTGAAAACCCGTGTATCAACTCGGCGAGTCTACGCACCAACTCGCCGAGTCCTTCCACAAAACTCAAAAATAAAAGATTAATTAATATACCTGGAATCCCGGATGTTACAATTCTCCCCCACTAGAATCCGACTTTGCCCTCGAAGTCTCATTCCTGAAATAACTTTGGATGCTGCTCCCGCATCTCCCGCTCCGGTTCCCAGGTCAACTCGGATCCCTTCCGATGCTACCACTGAGCCTGTACCAGAGGCACTTCCTTGTTCCTCAGAACCTTGATCTTCCGATCCACAATCGCAACTGGTCTCTCTGAGTAGTTCAGGCTCGGATCCACCTAAATATCGTCTAATGGCACCACTACCGACTCATCGGCAATACATTTCCTCAATTGCGAGACATGAAATGTATCATGGATCTGCCCCAACTCAGCAGGTAGATCCAACCGGTAGGCTACCCTGCCTACCCTAGCAATTACCTTGAGGGGTCCAATATACCAGGGTCCCAACTTTCCCCTCTTCCTGAATCATATCACTCCTTTCCAAGGAGAGACCTTTAGGAGCACAAGGTCACCAACCTGAAACTCGAGCTCGGACCGACGCCTGTCCGCATAACTCTTCTGGCGACTTTACATGGTCAACAACCTTTGCCTAACCTGCTGAATCTGCTCGGTCGCCTGGAGTACAATTTCCGTGCAACCCATCACCCGCTGCCCCACCTCTCCCCAGCAGATGGGGGTGTGACACCTCCTCCCATACAACAACTCAAAGGGTGGCATACCAATGCTCGAATGATGGCTCTTGTTGTACGAAAACTTTGCTAAAGGTAGATAGGTGTCCCAGCTCCCTCCAAAATCCAAGACACATGCACGGAGCATATCCTCAAGCGTCTGCATCGTCCGCTCGCTCTGTCCGTCTGTCTGCGGGTGGTTTGCGGTACTGAAATGCAGTCTCGTACCCAACTCCTCATGAAACTTCTTCCAAAACCTGGAAGTAAAATGCACATCCTGATCTGAAACAATCGACATCGGAAACCCATGCCGCGATACCACCTCTCTCACATATAATTCCGCCAACTTATCTGCAGAAGAGCTCTCGCTGATGGCTAGAAAATGAGTGCTCTTCGTCAGCCTATCCACGATCACCCAAATCGCATCAACTCCCCTCGCAGTCCGTGGCAATTTGGTGATAAAGTCCATGGTAATCTGTTCCCACTTCCATTCGGGAATCTCCAGTGGCTGCAATTAATCGTGCGGATGCTGGTGCTCGGCCTTAGCCTGACGACAAGTCAGGCACCTCTCGACGAACCATGCAACATCCCTCTTCATACAAATCCACCAATACTCTTTCCTTAGGTCCAAATACATCTTAGTAGCCCCGGGATAAATCGAGAATTTCGATCGATGTGCTTCCTCCATCAAGATAGTACGCGCACCGCCCACAAATGGTACCCAAATCCGACCCTGAAAAGTCATAAGTCCCCGACCATCCGTAACGAATTCCGATACTTGACCGACCACCCGCTCCCTTTTCTGATATTCTGATCTCACGGCCTCAGCCTGTGCCCCTCGGATGGTGTCCAAAATCGGGGTCATCACCGTCAACCTCAAACAAATATCTCGCATCGGGGCACCCTCTTCCCTACGACTTAGGGCGTCGGCTACTACATTAGCCTTGCCCGGGTGGTACAGGATCTCGCAATCATAATCCTTTACCACATCCAACCATCTCCTCTGACGCATATTCAGATTTGGCTGATCCATTAAATACTTCAAGCTCTTGTGGTCCGTGTATATCGTACACCGAACCCCATACAGATAGTGACGCCAGATCTTGAGAGCGAAAACCACAGCCCCCAATTCCAGATCATGGGTGGGATATCTCGTCTCATGAGGCTTCAACTGCCTCGACGCATACACAATCACATGCCCTCTCTGCATCAACACCGCTCCCAACCCCGATATGGATGCATCACAGTACACCACGAAATCCTCCACCCCTTCCGGTAATGCAAGCACGGGAGCTTCGCACAATCTCTAGCGAAGGGTCTCAAATGAGGTCTGCTGCTCCGGACCCCATGAGAAAGTAACACCCTTCCGAGTTAACTTGGTAAGTGGCATGGCAATTTTGGAGAAGTCCCTGATAAATCTTCGATAGTAGCCTGCCAGCCCTAAGAAGCTCCGGATCTCTGCAGGTGACCTCGGCACCTCCCAACTCATCACAGCCTCGATCTTGGCCGGGTCAACCAATATCCCATTCTGGTTAACGAGATTCCCTAAGAACTGGACCTCCCGTAACCAAAAATCGCACTTGGCGAATTTAGCGAATAGCCTCTCCGATCTCAGAACTCCGAGGAGCTCCCTCAAATGCTCCTCGTGCGGCTCTCTGGTCCTCGAATACACCAGGATGACATCAATGAATAAAATTACTGATCGATCCAACATCGGCCTACACACCCTGTTTATGAGGTCCATGAATGTCACGGGTGCATTGGTGAGCCCGAATGGCATCACCACGAACTCGTAATGCCCGTAACGAGTCCTAAACGCCGTCTTCTGGATATCCTCATCCCGAACTCTCATCTGGTGATATCCCGACCTCAGGTCTATCTTGGAGAACCAAGACGCCCCCTGCAACTGATCAAATAGATCATTGATCCTCGGTAGTGGATAACGGTTCTTGACCATCAACTTGTTCAGCTCCCGATAATCAATGCACATACGGTGCGAACCATCCTTTTTCTTGACAAAAAGGATCGGCGCTCCCCAGAGAGAGCTACTAGGACGGATGAACACTTTCCCCAACAGCTCCTGCAGCTGTGAGGATAACTCCTGCATCTCTGGTGGCGCTAGGCGATATGGCGCCTTAGCGATAGGCGCGACCCCGGGAATCAAATCGATACGAAACTCCACTTGCCTCTCAGGAGGTACGCCCGGCAACTCCTCGGGGAACACGTCCCGGAACTCACGCACTATCGGCACATTATCCACTAAACTTGGCCTCCCAACAGCCTCTCGTACATCCGTCACATAGGCCACGAATCCCTTGCAGCCCTGCTGCAAGCTCCGCCTTGCTCTGGCAGCCGAACAGAATACCGAACCACCAAGAGTCCCCTCGCCATAAAATGTCAGCACTCCGCCACTAGGATTTCGGATCATCACCAACTGACGCTCGCAATCTATGACAGCCCCGAAACGGCTCAACCAATCCATGCCCACTATAACACAAACATCCCTCATGGCAATCGGTATCAAGTCAATCGGGAACCCCACTCCGAATATCTCCAGTACGCATCCACGTATCACCTCCGTAGCACATACCACACGCTCATCGGCTATGGAAACCTGTAGAGGCCGACTCAACGCCTCCCTCAGAATACTAATGTGCCGACTAAAAGTCACAGATACGAATGACCGACTCGCACCCGAGTCAAACAACACTAATGCAGGTACATAATTCACAAGAAAAGTACCTATGCATAACATATAATCATCACAAAATAAACTCAGCATAAATAAATAAAGAACATGTACCTGCCACGACGTCAGGTGCTGTGCGGACCTCTTCCATTGTCAACTGAAAGGCTCTCCCCCTAGCCTTTGGTGCTTCGGCCTTTGCCGGCCGGGTCTCAGTAGCTCGAACTGCAGGTACGGATCCCTGTATTGTCCTCTGAAGCTGGGGGCACTCGGCCTTCTAATGGCCGGTTTGGTTGCAATGGAAGCAAACCGAGAACCCTTTAGGACAATCCCTCGCGAAGTGCCCTTCCTTCCCACACTTGTAGCATACCCCATACCTGCATGACCCATCATGGCTCTTGCCGCACTTCCCACAAGTACGACCCCTCGAACTACTCGTCCTCAAATCAGCGGGCTTTGCCCGCTTGGCGGCTGGCTCCGACTGTGCCGGTCGCCGATCACCCCTCTGAGACTCGGCTTCCTCCCTCGCCTGCGTCTCAAGCTCAATCTCCCTCTTCCGGGCATTTTCCTGGAGCTCGGCAAATGTTTGGTAAGTCGAGTTCGCCACGAACTCACGAATGTCCCTCCTCAGTATACTCAGATATCGGCTCATGCGAGCCTGCTCAGTGGACACCTGTTCCGGGCAAAACAATGCCCGCTCATGAAACATCCTCGTAATCACTGTCACCGACTCAGTCCCCTGCTTGAGGGTCAGAAACTCCTGGGCTAAGCGTTCCCTCTCCACCTGGGGAACATACTCGTCACGAAACATTGCAGTAAACCTCTCCCAGGTCACTGCAGTCAGCTCAGCTGTCGAATAGCTCGCGGTCACAAACTTCCACCAGTCCTTCGCCCCCAAGCGAAGCTGGTTGAGGGCAAACCGCACCCTCAAGTGCTCTGGACACGAGCACGTATAGAAACACCCCTCTATGTCTGAGATCCACCTCATGGCGGCGATCGGATCCTGTGTACCATCGAACTCTGGTGGTTTCGTGTTGCTGAACTCTCGGTACAACAACGAATCACCACCCTGGGGTCTCGCAGCAGCAACAACTGTTGTGGCTACAGCAACAGCAACATCAGTCAAAGCAGCGTAACGCTCGTCAAACGTCTCGATCAGTGTGGTCTTAATAGGCCCAAACATCTCCGAAATCTCGGATCTGTGGCAGCGGCCACCTCATCATGGATGATCTGACAGATCCCCTCATCGCTCATCCCACTGCCCTCGATGGTATGGTGTGTCCTGACCATGATCAATCTCTGAAATACAACATAAAACTATTAGGGACACTTTCGAGCATACTCACACTCGACAAATTAATCATCCTCAACTTCTGGTACCCCAAGGATTCTTACTTGGACTGCGTACCAATCCGGTGTCTTCAATAGTACGGGCCCAATACTATCGTCCACACCAAATAAATATACAACCCAAGTCCTCCTCCTAGGATCCCAAATCATAAATACTCTACTCTCGCTATGGATTGGCTACCCTCAGTAGACCTCTCACGAGCTCCTCACTACTACCTACTCACTCTCAAAGTATCTTATAGCAGCAACAATCTCCTAGGCTAAAGCATCACAAATCAGGCCACTCTAGCCCTAATAGGAATACCTAGCCTCTCTAGCATGCACAACATAATACCTCATAACTCATAACATATAATGTAAAGGTATTTTGGGGATTCACCGTTCGGGTGTTGGCTGACCGTACACACCTTCCACTCTGCTTAGTTCCAAAACCTCCTTTTCTTTTTAGAAATTTTTTAGTTTTGTTTGAAAATTTCTCAAATCCTCGGTTTGAGTTCAAATACGCCTGAAGGTGCATCCGAATCCCTCAAACCAAGGCTCTGATACCAACTTGTAACAACGTAAAATTTCCAATTTAAATTTTCATTTTTTAAGTCACAAAAATGTATATCATAACATAATATCAAAACCATAACAACAGTGTTTTCAAACAATTCCCAGGATCTCTCTAACATAAACTCCATCGGTGTGGGTGTGTACAAGTCAAGCCTTCGCCTTCCCA
The DNA here is from genome assembly GCF_052625555.1 of Lactuca saligna. NCBI lineage: Eukaryota > Viridiplantae > Streptophyta > Magnoliopsida > Asterales > Asteraceae > Lactuca > Lactuca saligna. The sequence continues at coordinate 227,667,678 of NC_136420.1, read as the reverse complement.
CGGTCCTCGCTGGCACCTGAGACATCAAACACAACAACTGTAAGCATATATGCTTAGTGAGTTCCCCAAAATACCACATATCACAAATATGCCACTCAAGGCTAAACCCGACCCTCCGATCAAGATGTCTCAGCGGGACCTTCCAGTCCTGCAGCTCGTCGGACCCCCCGGTCTAGTCATAGCTCGTTGGGCCCTCCGGCCCGGTCAGTATCGTTGGGCCCTCTGGCCCGGTCTCTATAATCATGCAGCATACAAATAACACATAGCACAAAATCTCTAAGACAACACATAAACTCATACATAGCACATGAGACCCTCTGGTCAACTCGAAATACCTACTCAAGGTAATGTATAATGAGAAGACTCACCTCGCGTATCTCGGAATCTCGTAAATCTCGTAACTACTAGTGCTCGATCTCTCAAGCTATCGTCCTCCTACAACACAAGCATGACTCTACTTAATACCACCTTGACCCTGGCTGACTAAGACTACAAGGTCAAACTAGTCAACCCTGGTCAACGGTCAACAGTCAACGGTTGACCCGACTCGTTGAGTCTGGCATGGACTCGCCGAGTCCCTACGGGAACCTAATCCCTCTGAATCTCTTCTGACTCACCGAGTCACTCACCCGACTCGGTTACTCAATCCCTGGTTCATAATCGCTAAACATCCCGCACCAACTTGCGGAGTCTGGGATTGGACTCGGTGAGTGCATTCCACGCACAACCCCAAACGTCCTTCTAAGGTCAGATCCATTCTAGTAACTCATAGATCCAGTCCCCTTAAGCTTATTGACCACGTAAAGTCCAAGTCTTGGTGCACATTAAGCATCAAATAGCTCATTAATGGTGTTTTAGCCTCAAATACATTGATCCTAACCCAAAACCTCCATGGATGCACATAAAGCTCGGGCAAGGAGGTGCTCTGGAACTCTATGGGTCCAAATTCAGAGCCATAACTCGCCAAGGGACCATGAGGATGCTAGATCTAGCCACAAATGGGTTCAAAAACCCTAAATCTATATGAACATCACATTAACAAGGAAGGATTCGAATGGTACCTCAGATGTGATGTCCTGGACCTTAGTTCTTCAAGAATCCACCCCTCTCTTGCTTCCTCTTGGCTAGATCTTCTCTTCCTTTGCTAGACAACAACTCCAAGAATCAACAATGGCTCCTTCCCTCACTTGAATCACTCAAATGCTCTAGGGTTTCACTCTGGAGACTAATGAGAGAAAATGACGGCCATAAGGCCCTTTAAATAGGCCTCAAACCCGAGAAATTAGGGTTTTATTAAACAGCGCAGACTCGCCGAGTCCACCAAGGCGACTCGCTGAGTCCAGGCATCAATCCGGGTGAAAACCCGCATCTCAACTCAGCGAGTCTACGCACCAACTCGCCGAGTCCTTCCACAAAACTCAAAAATAAAAGATTAATTAATATACCTGGAATCCCGGATGTTACAGTTATGGGCCGGAAGGCTTTGTGATGTAGACCGTAAGGTTGATGCAGGTAGGACCGGAAGGTTTACCGAGTTGGGACGGAAGTCCCCTGAGACACATGGACCGGAAGGTCAGGGCCTGGAAAGGCGTATGTGCGTAAGTAGTATTTTGGGGAACTCACTAAGCATTTATGCTTACAGTTGTTGTAGAAATTCATTCCAAGTGTTGCTACTTATTCTTTCCTTAGCGATAGTTTACCTGCTTTGATAACTCCTTCCTATTTTATCGCTTAGTAGATCATTATATCTGCCATAATGAGATATATCTTGTTTCATATCTCTTGATTCCATTTAGAGGACTTACCACCCTCTCTTTCCTGATCATTTTAGATCAAGATGCCTCTAACGAAAAGACCCAGCTCAAAGAACAACAATCCTCCTCCACCACCACCTCCCTCTCCATTTGATCTCGCCATGTTCCAAGCAGTTGTGACTGCAGCTATGTCACAAATGAACCACGGTGGTTTAGGCGGGCCAGGAGGTGGTACTCAGCCTCAAAACCAAGAAGGTAGTCATCACCAGAAGGAGTGTTCCTACAAAGACTTTATGAATGCGAAACCCACACCCTTCTATTTTCAAAATCTGCGCTTGTTCAGAATCTGATAAGGTGAAGTTCGCCACCTGTACTTTCACCGATAAAGCCCTGACTTGGTGGAATGGCCGAGTCAAATCCTTAACCCTTCCTATAGACAATGCTATGGGTTGGGAGATCATGAAGGAGCTTCTGCTTGCGGAGTACTGCCCTCGGGGCGAAATGCAGAAGCTGGAGCATGAACTCTGGAACCTAAAGATGAAGGGTTCCGAAATCGCCGCCTACACTTCCAGATTTGATGACTTGGCGCTTCTCTATCCGGGAATGGTTACCCCGGAAAGCAAAAAGATTGAGAGATTCATTTGTGGGCTGACCCAACCGACCAAGGGTAATGTCTTGGCTGCAAAGCCAGACACCTACGACAACGCTAAATGCTTGGCGGAAACTCTGATTGATCATGGTGAAGATCTCGAGGAGGTGGCCACCGCTCATGAACCGGCTAAAGGGAGTGGTGAAAATAAAAAGAAATTTTGGAATAAACAGAGGGGTCAGGATTCGCAGGGATCCACGAAGAAACAGCAAACGGTGGCAGTTTACGCTGCTACAACTCCTGCCATAGCTCCTACAACTCAAACTCCTACCAGTGGATACACTGGTACCCTCCCCTGGTGTGGCAAGTACAGTTACCACCATCGTACTCCCGGGACTTGTCGTGAAAAGCTCTGCAACAACTATGGCAAGAAGGGCCACATTTTTCGAAACTGCAAAAACCCAGCACAATCAACCAATCAAACTTCCGGAGCGGGTGTCGGTCAGGCCTGCTACGGTTGTAGTGAAGTCGGGCATTTCAAGAGAAACTGCCCCAAGGCAGCAACAGCTGGCAACATCGGGAGAGTTCTAACTATGGGACGAGAGGAGGCAGTCGCCAATCCTACCATTGTCTCGGGTACGTTCCTTCTCGATAACTCTTATGCTAGTATCCTTTTCGATTCTGGTGCTGAAAGAAGCTTTGTTAGCCATTCATTCAAACATCTTCTTAAACCTAATCCTCAACCATTAACCAAAACATTTACTGTCGATATGGCTAATGGTGAGAAAGAAAACGCTAACGATATATTCATAGGCTGTACCCTTACTCTGAACGATCAATCTTTTCCTATCGACCTAATGCCAGTTTCCATAAAGAGATTTGATGTTATCATTGGCATGGATTGGTTGAGTCCCAATCATGCTGATATCCTTTGTTATGAAAAAGCCATCCATCTCAATCTTCCCTCTGGCTAGACTTTCATGATCTACGGAGATAAACTTAGTTCCAATCTCCACATCATTTCCTACATCAAAGCTCAAAAACTTCTGCGAAAGTAATGTCATGCATTCCTAGCTCATGTAATCAACGAGAAACAGGAAGTTAAAGACCTCGATAGCATCCCCGAAGTCTACAACTTTCCTGATGTCTTTTCCGAAGAGCTCCCGGGAATTCCTCCCGAACGCCAAGTTGAGTTTAGCATCGATCTAATTCCTGGAGCTAACCCTATAGCCAAGTCTCCATATCGCTTAGCTCCAATAGAAATACAGGAGTTATCCAGCCAGCTCAATGAGCTACTCGACAAAGGGTTCATCAGACCGAGTTCCTCACCTTGGGGAGCCCCGGTATTATTTGTGAAGAAGAAAGATTGATCCTTTCGGATGTGTATAGACTACAGCGAGTTGAACAAGTTGATAGTCAAAAACTGTTATCCTCTTCCTCTAATAGACGACCTTTTCGATCAGCTCCAGGGAGCTAGCTACTTCTCGAAGATAGACCTCGGATCAGGGTACCATCAGTTACGAGTTCACAAGAATGATGTTTCCAAGACAGCATTCAGGACTCGATATGGATACTACGAGTTTATAGTGATACCCTTCGGTCTAACCAATGCGCCGGCTGTGTTCATGGACCTGATGAACCGAGTGTGTCGCCCTTTTCTGGACAAGTTCGTCATCGTGTTCATTGATGACATACTTGTCTATTCTCGAAGCGAAGAAGATCACAAAAAACACTTGATGTTAGTGTTGGAAACTCTTAGAACGGAGAAGCTATACGCGAAATTCTCCATGTGCGAATTCTGGATTCAGAAGGTAAATTTCCTTGTTCATCTGGTAAGCGAGGAGCGTATACACGTGGACCAGTCCAAAATCAAGGCGATAGAGAATTGGTCGGCACCGAAGACACCCACAAAAATCCATCACTTCTTGGGTCTCGTTGGCTACTATTGTAGATTCATTCAGAATTTTTCCAGAATCGCCAAACCCCTAACCACGCTGACACAGAAAGGTGTACCCTTTTGTTGGAGTGAAAAGCAAGACACTGCCTTTCAAACGTTGAAGCAAGCCTTGTGCAACGCACATATCCTGTCCCTGCCCGAAGGAACAGAGGATTTCATTATCTATTGTGATGCGTCAAATCAGGGCTTAGGCTGTGTGATTATGCAGAGAGGAAAAGTTATCGCTTATGCCTCGAGACAACTGAAGGCACACGAAGTTAACTACACAACTCATGACCTGGAGCTAGGAGCAGTGGTCTTCGCGCTGAAGATTTGGAGACATTACCTCTACGGAACTAAGTGCACGATCTTCACTGACCATAAAAGCCTGCAACACATCTTCAATCAGAAGGACTTAAACATGAGGCAACGGCGATGGGTAGAGCTACTCAGTGACTACGAGTGCAAAATCCGCTACCATCCCGGCAAGGCCAATGTGGTAGCAGATGCCCTTAGCCGAAAGGAAAGTTCAAGCCGTAAGGCGAAGACATTAACGATGACCATCCATTCCCACTTATCTGCACAGATCCGAGAAGCCCAGTTGGAAGCCCTAAAACCACAGAACGTGTTGAATGAAGCCTTAAGAGGAATGGATAAGAATCTTGAGATCAGAGGTGATGGAGTCTACTGCCTCGTGGATCGAATCTAGACTCCAAAGTTCGGAGGTTTCAGGGAAGTTGTTATGAACTAAGCTCACAAGACCAGATACTCTGTTCACCCAGGTTCGGATAAGATGTACTTAGATCTCAAGAAACAATATTGGTGGCCAAACATGAAAGCCAAAATCGCTACCTTCATGGGCAAGTGTCTGACTTGCGCCAAGGTAAAAGTCGAGTATCAGAAACCCTCGGGTATGCTCCAGCAGCTCGAGATACCTGAGTGGAAATGGGAGATGATTACTATGGATTTCATCACCAAGTTACCCAGATCTCCGAGTGGGTACGATACCGTTTGGGTAATTGTCGACTGATTGAAAAAATCCGCTCACTTCCTTCCGATTAAAGAATCATTTAAGATGGAAAGACTGACGCGAATCTACATCCAAGAGATAGTACGACTGCGCGGTGTGCCTGTGTCCATTATCTTCGATCGAGATAGCAGGTTTACCTCAAGGTTTTGGCAGTCCCTTCAGAAAGCTCTTGGAGCCAAGCTGGATATGAGCACCGCTTACCATCCTCAGACGGACGGAAAGAGTGGGAGAACTATCCAGACCCTGGAAGACATGCTGAGATCATGTCTCATCGATTTCGAAAAGTCGTGGGACACCCATTTACCCTTGATCGAGTTCTCGTATAACAACAGTTACCATACCAGCATCAAGGCTGCCCCGTTCGAAGCCCTCTACGGTCATAAGTGCAGATCCTCTTTATGCTGGGCCGAGGTACGGGACACGCAGCTAGCCAAGATTCGAGTCCCCGAAAGTCCTCCAACTGGTCCTGAAATCATCTGTGAAACCACCGAGAAGATCATCTAGATCTGAGAATGACTGAAAGCTTCACGAGACAGACATAAGAGTTACGCCGATAAACAACGAAAACCCTTAGAATTCCAGGTTGGAGACCGTGTCCTGTTGAAGGTCTCGCCCTGGAAAGGCATGATACACTTTGGAAAGCGCGGAAAACTTAACCTGAGGTACATAGGACCTTTCGAGATCCTTGCTAGGATAAGTCACGTAGCCTATAAACTCCGACAACCTCAAGAGCTTAGAAACATCCATCCTATCTTCCACATCTCTAACCTTAAGAAGTGCCTATCCGATGAAACCCTCGTAATCCTTTTTTATGAGATCGAGATCAACGAAAACCTGAACTTCGTGGAAGAACCCATCAAAATCATGGATCGAGAGATCAAACGTACGAAACAAAGCCGTATCCCGATAGTGAAGGTTCGCTGGAATGCCAAGCGGGGACCCGAATTCACTTGGGAGCGCGAAGACTCGATGAAACAGAAATATCTGCATCTCTTTCTAAATCCATGATTTGTATCAAAATTCTAAATTTCGGGATGAAATTCCCTCTAACGGGGGGATGATGTGACAACCTTAAATTTATTCCGTCACTGTAACCCGTTTCTGTCAATAAAACCCATCGTCATCAAATTGTTTTGTTAACGTTTTAAATTAGGTTAATTGAATTGAGACTTTTATTATGACTTCATGAGTGTCCAAACGCATTAGAAACACGTGAAACACCCTCAAATTCTTTTAAAAAGATTTCTAGTTTAAGACCACGTCGGGTTACGACAAAGTTAATCGGGTACGACCATAAGCTCCGTTTAACGTCGGTATCGGGTAGATTTCCACTGGGCCACAAACTCAAACCCTATATAAGGGTGAGTGGACCTTCATTTGAAGCTTTTTCACTCTCTTAACACACACTCTCTCTCTCTACTCTCTCTCTACAATCCAAACTTTGATCCAAAAATCATCCATTTCAAGCTCCAATTTGGTAAGTAATCCATCCTAGCTGATAATATAGCTTGATTAACATTCAAATTCGTGTCTAAATCATTCAAAAGGACCAAAGACATGTGTTTACAGCCCATGAACAATCCCAAACTACAAAAACCCTAAAATGGGGTTTTAGAGCCCCAAAACCCTTCCAATTCACTTCTAGTGCTTAGCAATGACTTAGGGGCTTGCATGAATGGACTTAGAACACCAAAATCTTGACATATGGGGAGTAAACATGAGTTTACAGCCCAAGATCATGCTTGGACTGTAAACACCCCTTCAAAGGCCGTAAACACCTTTTAAGGTGTTAAAATGCCCCTTAAACACCTCCTATGCCTTGCAATAATGTCTAGAACCAACCACCATTGTGTTAGGGACCTTAAACATGAAAGAAACCACCTCCTTAGGAGATTACGGCCGTAAACCCCCCAAGGAATGGTTCATGGGACGTAAACTCCTCTATAGTGGTCAAATGGTGCCCTAACTTCCTCCCATGGCTTGTACTTTGGATTAGAACCACTTGTGCTTAACCTAGGATCACCAAATCACAAAAGGAAAGTGCATGTGAGAGTTTATGGCCGTAAACTCCTAGTTATAGCCATAAACTCCTTAAAATGGTCCATATGTTGATCGATTCACTTCCCTTGCCTTAGAACTGAACCTAGCTTCATCCCACAAGTGTTGTAAGACCATTAAGCATCCAAGAACTGACCACCCATGAGTTTACGGCCATAAACTCATGGGGATATGGTCATTGGGCCGAAAACTCCCTTAGGAGTTTACTCTTGACGAGTAAACTCCATATCTAGGCCTTACACCCCCTTAGATGCAACCCGAATCACTCCTAACACTTGAAATGAAGTGTTTTCGGGCCTCAGAGTGTATATTCTTATTTAATTAGTAGTTCAAAGTCTAATTAGATACAATTATGTATCTCCTCATATTACATAAGAACCTCACGTGTATTCAAGCCCTAAACTGACACTTAGCATCCTACCAACACATTTCTCGTCTGGTGAGTTCATACCCCTACACCCTTTTTCTATGTTTCTAATGTTTTCAAGGGGGGGGGGGGATACAAGCAAATCATAAAGGTTTTTGAAACTTAAAACTGATGTAATTATATGATTTCCTGACAAACTTTAAATACTCAATCCCTTTTTGTAATATGCGGTGCATAAGGGAGATTTTCGGAATGTAATTACATATCTTTCAAACAATTTGAGAACTTATCAAATCATCCAATTTATAACTTATCAAATCATTCAAATTATTAAGGGAATAATTTGGGATCAAAATTACTTGTATTATGGATTCAAACTTCGTACAAAGTCAATAATATAAACTATGTCTGATTCAGTTCATCCATGTTTATTCTAGAGTATCTTGTTAAATAATTATATCGTATTTGATTATTTATATTTTACCTTGTACCAAACTATTTCGAAACTCGAGAACGATCTATTATCCCGTGAATTGGTAATACTATCTTGTGAGATTCGTCTTCATTATTCCCTTCGGGGTACCAATAAATCCTCTCCGGAAGTATAACCAGAGTCTCCTGCAGGGAGAACGTGAAATTTAAGGATAGATCTATTCGGGACTAACAATCCCACACCTTAACTGCTAGCTACAGTTAGGCGGGCATGCCTGGGGTGACAAATTTTGGAATCGAACGATGCCTGAAGAACGTCAAGGAGGTCACGGGTCAAATTAGTATGGTTATATGACTCACAATACGTATTAAATTAACTAACTTTATTCACGGATTCCTTTCTTTCTTCTATAGTTTTATATATTAAAACTACATACTAATTAGTCTTATATACGTGTTAAAACTAATGTACTTTCAAAGATAACCAGGCTTTTAGGATATTCCACTTAATGCTACAAGTATGGTAGATACTTATACACTGCATTCAGAACCGATAACCAACCACCAACTTTTAAGGAAAATAAGGGTTTTTCCTGAGATAACATAACTGTTCTTAACCAAACTGTGTAACAAATGGATAACTAAACTTTTCTTATAAGAAAATATGAGATTTTCTTGGATAACAACTTTTTCAGAAAACCAAAGGAAACTTGTTTTTTTTACAGATACAAACTGCTTATGAACTCACCAGCTTTATGCTAATATTTTTAAAACTGCTTGTATTCTCAAGTTCTCGTTAGACAGATATTCCGCAAATCTTTTGGAGAAGACGAAGCATATTAGCAGTCTCGTCTTTGCTTTTGTTCATTTTGAATGTATATATATAATCATGTGTAACTTTGCCTTCGAACAAATGTAAATATTTCTATGTAATGTAATGTTTTGTATTTACTATGCTTACTATTTACATTGGTTGTGGTACTTTACATGACGTCGTCCGCCCCGGAACGTTTCCGCCATCGGTTTTGGGGTGTGACAGGGTGTTTGGCTTGTCTTTTTGAGAGGCAAAAGTCGTTTTTGGAAAAGTTACAAAAAGTTAGGTTTTCCTAACTTTTCCAAAAAATCACTTTTCCTTCTATCTAAAATCCAAAAGTAGATTTTAAAATGTTTTTAGCAAACATCTTTTAACCATCTTTTTCAAAAAGGAGTTTTTTTCCTCTCAAAAAACAAGTAAAACACCCTTAACCCAACGATTGATCCAGTTTCTTTCAATCGCCTTTTGATTCATCCTTCCAGATCCTCACTATTCCACTAAATTCTCTACACCATGCGTTTTTTCTTCATCGACCGTCTTCACCGTTCATCTCTTTGATTCATCGGGTTTCGTCGGCCTACAACAACTTCATCGACTTAACAGTGCTCCGGCAGGATAATGCCTCCGGCAAAAGCCCCTGTTAAGTTATTATCGGAGATTATGAACCTGATTCAGGTAGGTTTAAACCCTAATTTTTTCTCATTTGTGTTTTGTTGTTTTTAATTTTCGGAGTACTCCCCTCACCGTGGGTTGCAGGTCCTTCCCAAGAACATGGTTTTGGGCCAGGTGTGTGTATGTGTTGATTCTATTACCGTGATTCCAATTTGATACAGTTTCGATGAAGACAAGATTTTCCGATCAAAAATAAACATCCGATTCTTCAGTCATTTAATGTATTCCAGACCCCGGATTAAGGTTTGTTCTTAAATTTGTGTAAATGTTGGTTTCTTGCACACATAAACATTTTTCTATCTTTTTTTTTTTCAAAATTAGGAACATTTTGCTGATCAATATTCTTGAAAGTTCGGTTATTCATGGTGTTTTAGTTTAGAAGTTTGGGATAACGACTTGAAAGGGTAACGAACTTTCGATTTTTGTCACATTTAGTCACTAAACTTTTTTTCGTTATCTATTTGTCATTGAACTATTGAAACTGTTCACATTTTACCCTTATGACCGGCTGTTACCGGTCATAAGGGTAAAATATGAACAATTTTAATAGTTTAGTGGCAAATAGATAATGAAAAAAAGTTTAGTGACTAAATGTGAACAAAATCGGAAGTTCGTTTTCCTCTAAAAAGTTCAATGACTAAATGTGAACAAACTTCCTATTGTATTATGTTTTAGCAAAATTATTTATTTTTGTTTAATTGTAGCAACATTTGTTGATGAAGAAATCTATGAAATAAAAAAACAAAATGTAACATGCGGATTTCCGGGTATCATCATTTAAGTATTTTTCTTTTGAGTTAAGAAGAGAGACTCGACGAGTTGACGCCTCAACTCGTCGAGTAAGGTCGCGACTGATGACTCGGATTAATGAATGAACTCAACGAATCGGTGAGGCGACTCGACGAGTCCGCGCTGTTGGCAGAAACCCTAAATCTTTGAGCTCGAGCCATATTTAAAGGCACTTATGGCCTTCAATTGCGACTACCTTTCCCATAAGTGAGAACCCTAGCGAGCTTGAGTGTGTAGAGTGAGAGGAAGAGCTATCTTGAGCTTTTTGGTGTGATAGATCTGGACCCTTCTAGGTTCAGAGAGCCGAGAATATGAAGCTTTAGTAGAGTAAACCTTGGGGTTCAAAGTTTGGAAGCATTTATGATATATATAGTTACTTTCATCTTACACATAGATATGAAGTATATTATATAAATTACGTGCTATGTGTGCATATTATTTAAATACTTATTGTCTATGCTGGATCAACGATTTTATACATGTTTTAAAAGATTTAAACGGTATATTTATTTTATATCTACAAATATGTTGCGTATGAAACATGGGTAGATGAAATAGTTGGTGTGTGATGAAATAAAATGATGAGAGATATGTGATGATAGAAAGGTGGTGATAATTAGGTAAATAGATGATGATGAATATGTGATGTAGGATGAAAGGAGATACCATAACCTTAACCAGCAATGTGGCGATGTAGTCATCTACCAGAGTATAGATAGCAACCACAGACTATTCTAGACAACCAAGTGGAAACATCAGCATGCCCATAACTTGTAGGTGATGAATTACGAGTTCAGGCGATATTGTAACTACGTATTCATGTGATGATACTCTAACCCCTTACTATGAATTACGAGTTCAGACGATGTTGTAACTACATATTCATGGGATGTCACAAATTTCGCATGTCAAACCAATGGTCATAATTCACATCAGTGAGAATGATTCATTTTTTTTTTTAAACCAAAATCAGATTGGAAATTTTGATTTTTTATTTTGGAAAATGTCAAACCATTGGTTTTTTATTTCGGTTTTGGTTTTTTGTTTTTTTTTTAAATATATTTTCAGGGTTTTGTTTTTGTTTTTGTTTTGATTTTTTTTTATTTCATAGATTTCTTCATCAACAAATATTGCTACAATTTAACAAAAATAAATAATTTGCTAAAACATAATACAAGAGGGGGTTTGTTCACATTTATTCATTGAACTTTTTGGAGGGAAACGAATTTTCGATTTTGTTCATATTTAGTCACTAAACTTTTTTTCGTTATCTATTTGTCATTAAACTATTGAAACTGTTCACATTTTACCCTTATGACCGGCAACAGCCGGTCATAAGGGTAAAATGTGAACAGTTTCAATAGTTCAATGACAAATAGATAACGAAAAAAAGTTTAGTGACTAAATATGACAAAAATCGAAAGTTCGTTACCTTTTCAAATCATTATCCGTAGAAGTTTGAGTTAATTAAATCAATCACTCAGTCCAGGGATGTTCTTTTTTTCAAATTACAAACTTATTGTTGGTCAAATTTCTTTAAGATTTTGTATCATAAAGTGAACAGATTGATTATTTTAAAGTCTAATTTATGTCATTTAACGTGTGTAATTATTCAAGATTTGTAACTTTTGGCGATTCTTCATTTTGGAATTTAGAAAAAGATTATATTTTTATATTTTTCAACTGACATTCATGGTTATTTGATGAATGCAAAAATTATAGTCAGATTTTGTCAACTATGAAAGTCATATTATCATATTCTCCCTTTTTCCAATATTCCTTCAGCTTTCTATTACATTTGATTGTTACCTTCGCATTTCTCTATTATTTGCTCTTCTATTGCATACTTCATGTTGTCGCATTCTTTTTTAATGATTATGTATCTATTGCTTTGATTACCTTCGATTGTGAAGTTTGTATTTGTCTATTCTCTACTTCTATTATGATGTACTTTGTGTTGTCATGTTCTTTTTTTGTTTGTATTTTGTAGGTGATATACATATTGCCCTTATAAGAATAATTACGAGTGGCTCTCCAAAAATCTCATGTAAAAATTCCAACGCAATAGAAAAAAATGTATAAAAACTGAAGAAATTGATATACCTTAATCGAATTGAAAAACTGCAAAACCAATTTCTATAGTGAACTTTAATTTTTATGTTTTTTGACTGAAGACCACCCACGTGTTGTTCTCTTTGCATTAGTTGAATTATGAAAGGGGTCTGTTTAAACTTTTGTAAGTTTATCACATTTGAAGCTGACTGTTAACCACGTGTTTTTTTTTTTTTTTTTTTTTTTTTTTTTAATTTAAAAATAAATTACAAAAGTTTTTCTTTTTGTAATGGTTTGGTCATGTTCCAAGTAAAATGACTGCATTACCCTTTTCTGGTTTTTTATTTTATTTTAAATCAAAAGGTAATATTGTCAATTGCTTAAAACATAAACAAAAACTAGGGGTGAGCGTGGTGCGGTTTGGTACGGTTTTTGATCAAAACCGAACCGAAAACCGCAACTTCAGTTTTTTGAAATTTAGAAACCACACTGTTCGGTTTTATTTGGTTCGGTTTTTGCGGTTTTTTGTTAGCTTTTTTTTTTTTTTCTGCGTTTTTACTAAAACTCAAGTAACTCAGCGAGTTAATTTGACTCAGATGAGGAGATACTATATCACTAGTAATCTTCATATTTAAATGTTAAAAAAATACCATAAACATTATTTGTTATTGTAAATACCACTGAATGTATGCTTAAAAATATACAATCATCCTTTGATAGATAAAATATATATTTATATTTATAGAAATTTTAATTGTCATAAGTTTTTGGTTCTTACGAATATAAACATTTAATATATATATATATATATATATATATATATATATATATATATATATATATATATATATATACATACGCGGTGCGGTTCGGTTTTTTGCGGTTTTTGCAAGACAAGAAACCGTACCGCACCGAGTATTTTCGGTTTTTGCAAAACTAAAAACCGCAACATCGGTTTTCATTTCGGTTTCGGTTTACGCGGTTTTTTTGGTTTGCAGTTCGGTTTTTGCTCACCCCTAACAAAAACATCACAAATATCTCAAATAATTACCCTTTTCTGTTTTGTTATGAATAAAAGGGTAATATAGTCATTTTGCGTAAAACATGAACAAAAACATCACATATATCTCAAATAATTACCAAAATTGAAAAAAAAAATTACTAGCGCAACTTATATAATGATCCTGTAACACTTTCTACCTTAAAATATTCTTATTTTGCTGTTATGACTCTCTTTTGCTTTTAGGCATATTAAGGTTTTTTATTTTTGTGATTTAAATTACTTTTTTATTAATGTAATTTTAGCCCCAGGGTAGAATTGTCTATTTAGTTTTCTGGTGTCTTTACCTTCACAAATTCTAGTGTGGCCATGTGCATAAACTCCATACCTCAAATTCACCATATCCATCTCATTTACGTGACTCAAGTTTGACAATTTACCCTTTTCTCCTGTCTTCTTCTTATCCAAAGGGAAATTTAACCCTAATGCTCTACGTTGACTGACTTTATACAAGGGTTTCCATTCTCGTGCCTTGACAAGGGTAAGAAAGATGATGATATTCAAGAAAGAACATTGATCGGTGAAATTAGGGTTTATGGAGCCTGCGTAATGAAGAAGAATCTTGTGTCATTAAAATTTTGGATGTCTATCTTGGGAGCAAATTCTTTGAAGAATCTAAATCACTCTTCTGCATTTAAACTTCATTGTTGAAATTGGGGTTTATGGAGATTGAAAAATGAAGATGATTCTTGATTGATGTATGTTTGTAATTAAGATGTAAATGTTGGTTATTAGCAAGGATAACAAGATTTAAAGGGAAGATTCCTCCTTCAATGTATGAAACTAATTGTAATGTCAAGTTAGGGTTTATTTTATACCCATTTGGGGCTAACTTGATAGCTTGATGCATGAGTAAATTCCTGTTAGAAATTATAACATTATGTTGGATTAAAAGCTACATATTCTTAAGTTAAAAGAACAAGATGGTATGGAAAATGTATTTAACGATAATAAATTAGAGCTATATGATGATGAATATCTAACCATAAATGGTATAAAACATCAAGTCATGAATGTTGTGGATTATGTCAACTTTAAAGGGTAATGATGGAATGTAAATAGATATAAATATGGTTGTTTAATCTAACTTACTATATTATAAAAATGTATTTTATAGTAGGGTGTTACACGAAATGAGAAAGAAGAAAAGCTCCTAGCTTTGAATATCCTTGAGAAGCAAGTTCTTCGGCTTCATTTCTGAATAAAAAAAAAATTGTGTACAATTTGGTGAATACTAACAAACATTTACACCTAGATAGGGGGTTCTGATTTGGTGTAAGACAATAAACCAAAATCAGTGTTGTTCTTGAGTGTAGAAATATACATGAATCAGCTCTTGAAATGGAGGATTGTATTGGGAATATAAATAATTAGATACTAGAGAGAAAAAAATATATGTCCACATGACAAACTTAAAAGACCAAAATACCTTACAATTCCATCACCAAAGTTTAACTCCATGTCCAAGTTTTGATTACCTTTTTTCTGCTTTAGTAACTTTTTATTTAGCCCAATCACCACAATTTACAGATTTGCAGGTTAATCCAAATGCAGTTAAGGTAACATTGCCTCATACCCACAAGGAATAGTTGCCTGCTTGCTCATGTTTTCACTCTCTTGTGGCAAATAACAATCTGCAACATGATCAAAGTCAAAAGTCAAAAAAAAAAGTCAACATTTCATGGTATGAAATATGAATGTAGGGGTGTCAATTTATGACACGACACGACAAAAATACACGACATGAAACGAAATCGGGACGAAATCAAAATTCGAATTCGTTTTCGTGTCGTGTTCGTGTCAAGTTTAAAAAACACGATGTCGTGTCGTGTCGTGTTCGTGTTTACAAATCCACACGAAATTAACACGATTGAGCATGTATTTGTCGTGTTTTCGTGTTTGTCGTTTTTATCGTGTTATATATGATTAAATATGAATTAAATAAAATAATAGTTATGTAATATTATCTTTGTCGTGTCGTGTTATCATTTTTTAATTGCTTCGTTTTCGTGTTAGTGAAAAGAAACACGGCATCGTGTCGTGTCGTGTTCGTGTTACAAAAGACCTTGTCGTGTCGTGTCATGTCAGACAAAAACACGACACGACGGCCCGATTTGACAGGCCTATATGAATGTTAGTTGTTACCTTTATCTGTTAAAACTCTAACTGCAATAGGTTAGAAATCTCAACAGTTTCTGAGAATATACAAGATAAATAATGTTACATGAGGGTAAATTGGTAATAGAATAACTTTGTAGTGATAGTCAAAATATATAAGCCCATTAACACATAATATATAGAATAATAGCATTCTATGAATCTATCTCTATTTCCTTATTATCATTCACACATATAAGTGGTATCCATGTTCTCTTCTTTCCAGTGTTAGAAAGTGTGTAATATATATATATATATATATATATATATATATATATATATATATATATATATATATATATATATATATATATATATTCTTTTCTTTCCATATCAATGTAATTAATTAATCAGTAAAAGTACCTTAAGAAAACAAACAGTTGTGGACTGTTTTCTGGTTATTCTAGAATACTGTTTATCTGGAAATTGACAAAGCAGGTCTGACTGAATTAGAAAGCAAAATAATTTCATGTTAAAGATCTCATACCATAAAATGCATGTTTGGATACATTATATATATATATATATATATATATATATATATATATATATATATATATATATATATATATATATATAAGCACATACCATAAGTTCCTCTTTGCATCAAATGAGTATAGCTCAGGTTACCACTCTGGTTTTAGGACGTGATTATAAATTCAGGAACAACCATAGACATCTGTTCTTCTTGTTGATCAAGTAAAATAGGTTTTTTTTCAGACTCCAGCTCACTATGATCTTCAAAACTTGCAGATTATTGATCTCCAAAGTGATGTTCCACTGTTACTTGAGGCAGCTGGAAAGCTCAACAAAATTTGTTAGATTCATCTTTGGCATACATTACAATGAGGTTAATGAAAACCATTGGTATGATGTAATGAAAAAGGGTTCAATTTTTTATCAACAGAATGATGCTATTAACTTGTTCGTGACATAATTAGTCAGCTACAAACCTTGAAAACAGCCATCTGAAACCATAATTTCTATCTTCACCTTCTGCCACAATGTACATATATATGCCTATAATGTATGAAGCACAAAAGTTTTCAATGGAGTTTGTGGTAATAACTAATAAACTTGTGAACTACAATAAGAAAAAGAAAAAGAAAAAAAATACCATCTTGAATCTCCACATTGAGAGAACATCACATTCACAGCTGATGTGGTTTCAAGGAAGATAATGCCACCCTGTCAAGTCCATGTCAGCAAGATCATGATTCCATTTTGTCATATATACTAACACATCCCACTTCAATCAACATAGTAGGGAAAAAAAATTAAAATTCCAACAAGTGATATTAAAGTCAAATGTGAGAAAAAACTATAGATAGATGTAAGTCATGAGAGATGCTTTTCTGAAAACCACCCTCAACAGAAAGTGATATCTCAAGCCTTACTTGACTCATGTTTTCCATTTGTTACGTTGCATCCTACCACATAAACTTCAGTGGAGGAAATTTCTGTTTTGCTTTAAAACAAGTATTTGATATACCAATTGCAATTGCTCTGTGGGAGAATTCACATATATTTTCCTTGTAAAAAAGGATAAATGAATCCAGTATTAAACAGCCTCCCTCCTTGATTATTATCGATTGTGTGGATTTTTAAGATTTTGATAACAAGAATCTCCAAACTCCCTCCTTCATTATTGCCTATTATTCTTCCACAACTCATGTTGTTTTTTAACGAGCCCATGTAAAAAACATAACTTTTCATTTCCCTCCACAACCCATTTGTTTTTTTTTTTTTTTTTTCGAGTCCATTTTGTTCAAATTTCAGACTGTTCATTCTATCTTTAAGGCCCTTACAAATTGTGTTTTCATTTTCAATGGCCTAAAAAAATTCACAACCACATTCAAATTCCTAAAATCCATGGACGTATATAAATTATTGAAACATAAGTTGCATGCATCCGGTATCAAATTTATAAATCCTAAAAAATACAAACACATATATAATTGATCATTGATCAATAATCATAGAGAATCTTGAATATAGGAAATCATCTTTTTTCTTCAAACTACTTCATACGACTCTTTTTTTTCTCTCTAAATCTTTACGATTGCTTGTTTGGAACATATCTAAAAGAATAATAAACTAAAATACCAACAATATTAAAGCCTTTTTCATAAAGAAAAAGTTGAAAGAATGGAAAATTGAACTCATTATCATCGCAAAATTTTAATCAGGAAACCTCTTAGGCAAAATTTGGTGATTTTCTGCAGTACTTTGTTTTAGTTTTAGGCATCGGGGTTGATTCCAAATCAGATTCTTGTTCATCTTTCACGCTATTGATCAAGGGTTTTCTAGAGTCTTGATCTTCATCCATGCATGCATTCTTACCAAAAAGTCGAACAGTGAATGATGATGATCTTCTCTTGTATCTGAACACCATGAATTGGCCAAGTTGTAGGCTCTTTTCCTTCACAAATCTATTCCAACCATTCTTCAAAAAAACACCAGTTTTCTCTCGATTCACATCCACATGCCAGACTCTTCCTGAAACATCTTTAAGAACGATCTTCTCCGGTATCTTTTGATCCAAATGCTTGATAAAATCCGGTGGTATCCGCTGCAGATTCAAACATTAAACATGAAATTCATCAACCAAGAAAAATAGGTCCAGATTTCGAGAAATTTTGAGTTCAAATTGCCACAAATTTCACTTCGGAAAGACAAACATGATGATCATAGTTATCTTGCTATTGATTAAAGAAATAAAAATTCATCAAATGAAAAGTGATCAATCTAAACCGATAGATATCAATGGAATAAAATGCTTCATGAATGTCGATTACAGAAGTTTCTGAATAAGAAGGCGTTCGAGAAGAGAGAGTACCAGTTGGTGTGATATACGATTTGGGAGGAAGATTTCAAAGAACTCGGGATCTTGATTGAAGATTGTAACGTTTGGAGAACGATCTCTTCCTCGTTTTCCCATTAGTTTTCTTGATGCGAAAGATAGTGGATTTTAGGGTTTATGAGGTTTTATGTGGTTTTGGTGCGTAATGGTCAAATAAATTGTTTTTAAAAATACTATAACAAAAATTATATTATTAATAACTTAATAAAATATCGAGAAACTAATAAGGAATTAAATTTAAATAGTCAGCCTCATCCAGGTTTCAGAACCATCTTATTCTCAAATAATCTCTGCTCATATCTATTTAATACGTTCCTTATTGTTATCTCATTTTTATTTTTGTATTGCAGTTTACTTATGATCTGGAACAAGATCATGAATAGAAGAATGTAAGATAATTGTAGTCGTTCAATTGTTTAATTACATAATGATTTCACCAATTTTTTTTTTTTTTAACTTTATCTCTGGTTTTTAGTGGTGGTTATGGTTTAATGATTTCTTGGGATATATGAGTTATTCCTTTGTTTTTTTTCCTGTTTATGGATCCAGTTTGTTACCTCCCAGTAGAAGAAGATATTGCTTTAATGCTAAAAGCACATCTTTCTCACATGTAAATAGGAACAAGAAATGGCTGTGACATGATGTTTTTTCCTGCTTCTATTCGTTAATAGTCCATGTGTTGTTTTAGATGCATGAAATGGACTTGACTCATGATCAAGACTCGCTTCTTAACAAGTGAAGGTAATGGTTTTGGTGTTCTATTATTGTGAATCTGCTTTTTTATATATTCTTAGGGTTTTTTGTTGCTATAATTATATATAGTTAATAGGTATCAAAATGAGGATGAGTATTAGACTGGAAGAAGTTTTCAATGATCCATGCAGGGAGCACTAACTATGTTTTATGTTTGTCATTTATAGCATTGCATCAAGAAAGCTGGTGTATAATTTTGATGGAAGTTGCAGATTAATTCTTTTTAGAAGGAAATTTATTACATAATAGTTATGCTTTACTTGCAAGATCAGTATCAGTAGGGGAAGAGAGGATGGTTATTTATGATAATTGCCCAGGATCATCACTTTAATTTTCTATATTCCATATATATCATGTTGACAACTGTTTAATTGGAGCATTAAGTTGCTGTTTTTCATTGTGGCATTTGTGTGAACATGAAGTAGATAGAAAGTTGTAATATTTTTAGGTAAAAGGTACATCTAAATTGACTTCTGGTATGCAAATGCTATGAATTGGAAAAATATGTTTATTCTATAAACAACTACACTTTTGATGTTTATGAATGATTAATTCTCACATGTTGCTTTTTCAACTTACATATTAACAATTTGACATAAGTAAAAAGATGCTTGGATTACCAAACGACTCCAATCATAGGATTCTACTTTGGGAAATATATCCAAATTACAATGATGTGATTGTAATTTTACTCTATTTTTATGATGCATGCAGATGGAGATGGTGTAAATCAGGCGATTATTATCAAGTTTGCAACTTTCAATTTTGTATCATTTTTTGCATCAATTAAAGTAAAATTCCTTTTAATGTATTGTAGTTTTAACTTTATCTTATTAGGACATCATTCTTTCAAAGTCTACTTAATTATGTTACTGAAAATTCATTTGTATTTGAATGACATTGCTATGATTGCAAGATTTTCAAAGTAAAAAGATGTTATAGGAAGAAATGAAAGTGGGATGCTATGATAAAAAAAATCAATGAAAGAACATTATTATTTCTTGCATCTAATCATTGTCTAAGGAGGGTGTGTCTCTCACATTTAAGAATGTGACAGAAACTTAATAAATCAGACCTGGAACGCCTTAAATTGCAGGAGAGGAATATAGCTTTAGGCAAAGAACTGGTGGCATTAAAGCTGTAACCAAAAGCAACAAACCTCCGGTTTATATGTTTTTTTCTTTTCAGTTTTGACTTTTTTCTGGATTAAAAAGCCAAAGAGAAGTTAGAAAAATTGTCCTGTTCATTTTCCAATCTTTTTGAATAAATAATCTAACTTTTTATAGTTGTCAAACAAAAATATAAGAAATGGACACAACCAATGAAATCAAAGATAACGAACTCTTGAGATCTCTAAAAGCTTCAAAGAGCACAAAAAGTTTTCTAACGTCTTAACCCTACCCATATCAACCTATGTACACCACAAATTACATACAATAAACAAACCGTACGCATCAGAGGCAACCATAGATGGTGCACCCGAGGTCTCAAGATCACATGAGAAACTGAAAGATGTTGTGGTGGATGTTAATGAGATTACATTTTATATGGGCATAAATGTTGTTGAAAAAGTGGCTAATTTTGGCAAAAACAAGACACAAATGTTGGCTGCTGCTTTTTACATATTTTTGGCTGCAAGGCAGGCTGCTAATAGTTAGCATTGTAGGCTCTTAAATGGCTTGCTGTAGGTAGGTTACAGTTTTCCTAAATGGTCTGCTGCTAAATGAAAAACGAAATATAACCATTTTATGAAGCTTTTGTTAGTGTTTTTTTTACAATTCTTGCTATTGTAATAGGCTCTAAATGGCCATTTTTCTATTTTTGTTAGTGATTTTTTTAACATTTATGTTTCAATTAATTATGAATGTGAATGCGTGCTCTTAGAACTCTACCTATATTGTTTAACCAATTTAAATGGTTATAGCAATGTACTAATATTATTTTAGCTAATTAGAAATAGATAAATAAAAATCATAAGTTTTCTTTTAACATATAATAACAATTTAAATATCTTTTTAATCTAGAATAGCAACAGACTTATCCTTCTAACAAATAATAGCAACACATTTAACTTTTTAACCGGTAATAGCATGATATTTCTCTTTATATCCAATACTGTCAGTGTAGCCAATAATAATGATGTACTTATTTTTAACCATTAAAAGCAACACATTTTTGACAAGTAGTGCATATAATAAACGGGTTATGATGTGTATACATTTAACCTTTTTTTTACATCGTGTCTTAACAAATTAGACAAAAGAATTGTGAGAAACAATGAAAGAATGATGCTATACAAGAAAGTAAAATCAATCTATTGTTTATACACTTGTCAACTTGTCCACCGGATGGGTATAACACTAGTTTTAATTTGGTAGAGACATAAATATCCATTATGGTAATATTGAAAAGTTTCATAAAAAAATGGTCCATACATGGCAAGAAGCGGTCGTGGGACAAACGGGTTTGTATCGTCCAGCAAATATTTAGGGAAATTGAATTTATGTTTTCAGCGCTATACCCCCTAATCTTTTGCATATACAACACATATTAGGCTATAAAGAGCGTATTAGATTTTGGGTTGGTTAAAATGATACCCCAATTTACCATATAGCACATAGTAGCCTAGATTTTTCACACTTAAAGTGACTTCGCATCCGGACACCACCTCCAACCTTCTGAATTATGATGCTCCCTGAGTTAGGCTACTATGCTTCACAATCTCTCTCTCTCTCTCTCTCTCTCTCTCTCTCTCTCTCTCTCTCTCTCTCCTCTAAACTTACTACTTTCTTACTACTGTACATTATTTCTTAATCTTGTTGAGAATCTTATGGGAGGTTGTTTGGATGATGTGGCCATGTCTTTGGTGGGCATTATGCCTAAGAATCTACAAAACACTCCTTATAGCCTTACATATTTTTTATTTTAATTTTTCATTTTTTTTCTCCTATACAACTTAATATATTTGGTGGTGATCACTCCATAATATTTTCTTTAAGCATACATAACAATTTATGTTTTATGTAATTATATAGTACAACCATCTAATGTATAAATTATTATATATAATTAAAAAAAATGCTATGTAAAAAATCACTACGCGTTAGTTTAATTATCAAGAATGTATCATAAAGTAAAAAAGACACTACATCATAAAAAGAAATATATGGTCTATACATCTAAATAAGACCTATATTTAATATTATTGATATTTGTTTTATATATAATTTTATAAGAGTTTATTTGCTATGAGTTTGTCATCATAAGTGTAGAAAGTTCGAATTCAACCAGTCAAATGTCATGTCAGTCAACGTTAATTAACATGGAATTAAGCATCACGTTTTTCACCTAACTACATATTTTATTAATGTTAAGGGGACCGTCAGGGATATTCCGACTAACAATGAAAGACGATTGAACATCACTAACCACCAAACTAATAACCAACTTGAGTCTGTTGACTAAGAATCTTTCAACAGCTTTATAAAGGCAACCAATGAGCTTATTGGCTACGAGTTTTTCATCATGGAGTGTAGGAAGTTTAAATTCAACGAGTCAAATGTCACATCAGTTAAACTTAAATAACATGGAATTAATCGTGTCTTGTCCACCTAAACTACATATTTCATTAACATTAAAGGGATGACTTATTCTCTCTCTCTTTCTCTCTCTCTCTCTCTCTATATATATATATATATATATATATATATATATATATATATATATATATATATATATATATATATATATATAGGGCTTGGGGAATATGCGGTTGTTATGTACCTAATATTAGATATAGAACCATCAAAAACTACGTATTTTCTACAAAATACAATCAAAATCTCTTTGCCATCTTTCACTACAAATAAAATGACATTTAGTGGCATAAAAAAGAGTCACTAAAAAAAGTGCCACTAAATACACCTTTGTCATTCAACAGCGCAAAAAAAAAGTGCCACTAAATGCCTTTAGTGGAACTTTTAATTGTGCTGCTGCAACCTTATTGGATTTAGTGGCACTTTCTTATGTGTAACATCCTGTTTCAGATCATCTGAGATTAGGGTTGCGGGCTGTAACCTGGATCGAGAAGTATCAGGGTTGCGACGAGTTGCTAGAAGTGTAGGGCATCTCGACACCTTTCTGTGGGTATGGAGTTCATTGGAATTGGAGCTATACTGAGAAAGCTTTGACAGTTTGAAGATTTGACAAGACAAGTCCCTAAGTTGAGAAAGGTGGTAGCAAAGTACGTTGGGCATACTAATGCTCTTGGTTTTTAAGTTGGAGTCACCTAGTATGCTGGGTGTACTAGTGGGTATGTTGGGCATACTAGGCATGGAATATAAACCCTAAATGAGGGAGTGACCCTATATATAGAATGTTATGGCCTTATTCCTGGCCACCATCCTTAGTTAATAAACCTTATCAATACCCTAATCCTCGTTCTTGAGCTTATATGTGACCATGGTGAGCTTCTAAGTGTTCTTATGGGATTATTGGAGTGAAGAAGGTGCACGGAAGAGAGTAGAGTTAGAGTCCAGGCTTTGGATCTAAGCTTTTCTGGGGTTGGAGCATCACTTGAAGGTATAAAGCTAAAAGCTTTCCCATCCTTTTTGTTTTATGCATGATATGCTCCATGTTAGGGTTTTTGGTCCCAAGGTTGAGACTTTATGAGTTGTTGCACTCCAGAGCTTATTACCTATCCATTTAAGTGTTTCTAGTGGAAAGGATTCATAAACATGAGGTCTTGGACGTTAGAATCAAGTCATGCATGGTTTATGAGCCTTATGAGGAAAGTGAATGAGATTTTTGAGTGTTAATGACCAAATCAGCCATGCAAAGGCCTAAATTCATTGACTTTATGGAGTAATAGAGGTTAGGGAGTCCAGATTTGAGAAATGAGTAAAGGTTTTAACAAGTTAAGACCAAGAAATGGACTTGAGTAAATCTGAGCGTATGCCCAACATAAGGTCCAGTATGCCTCGTGTACTAGGTTGGTGTCCCCGATCCATATAATGCATGCGAGAGTACGCTGAGCATACCAAGGGAGGTACGCCCCACGTAACCGACTGTGGATTTTTGGGCTAAGTCACATTTTAGGCCTTGAGTGTTGGGCCTGGAGTTTGGGCTTCTTGCATCAGAGTTTTGGACCATAGGAATAATGCATAGGTGTGTTTTGGGCCCTTGAGTTGGGCTTTCCATTTAGATTTGAGAGTTGGGCCTCAAGAGAGCCCATTTATAATTGGGCCTTGGTGGGCCCAATGTGTTTTAGGTTATTGATGGGATAGTTGGTGGACTACCTTTGTACCTAATGAGTGAGAGTTTGGATTTCGTTCCTAATTGGGTGAATTGTGGGTTTGGCACAGAGTTAGAAGCTGGTGCGTAGCAACAACATTTATAGGGACTGTTCATCATCGGAGGTGAGTCTTCTCACTATACCTTACCTAGAGTGGTAATTATGTGTGACCGTGGTAATTATGTGTGACCAGAGGGTCTTATGTGCTTACATGAGTTATGTGATATGATGCATTTTGTCTACGTGATATGTATATGCTATATTCTGAGCTTACAGAGTTAGGACTGGAGGGTCCATCAGAGTAGTGGGATTGGAGGGTCCCACTGAGACACATTGACCATAGGGTGTTACAGAGCTATAGCCTCGAGTGGCTAATTATTTGTGAGTGGTATTTTGGGGAACTCACTAAGTTTCATGCTTACCGTGTTATGTGATATGTGTTTCAGGTTTTTTCAGGATAGTGGGAAGGTACCAGCTTAATTGTACACACTAGAGAAGGAGTTATGTTTTGAGGATCCTGGATTATTAATCAAACAATTATGGAGTTGTGTTTTATAAATTAAATAAAAGAGATTTTTGTGATTAGTGTTATGAGAATTATATGATTTTAAAAATGATTTTTTTTTTCGAAAATTTACGGTGTTACAAGTTGGTATCAGAGCCTTGCTTTGAGGGATTCGGATGCACCTTCGGGTATGTATGGACTCTAACTGGGGATTTGAGAAAAGTTTTCAAAGGAAATGGTTTTTCTAAAATGAGCAAGAGTTTCTAAGAGAAAACGAAAATGAGCAGTGTGTACAATCAGCCAGATCCCGAAGGCTGATTTCCCAAATTACCCTTACTTATTTGTGAGTACCCTTACTTAATTTTGTTATGAGTTATTATTGAGATATTAGAGATGCATGCTAGAAGATAGGCTAGGTATTTCATATATTAGGGCTAGAGTTGCCTGATTATTGATGCCTTAGGCTAGGAGTTGTTGTTATCTGTGATGTGCTTTGAGTATGTGCGGAGTAAGAGTATGCAATAGTAATCTTTTAGAGAGAGCTTTGAGTAGAGGATTAATCTAGGAGAGATACCTAGATGAGCATTGGAGGAGTCTACTGAGGGAGTAGTTAGATAACTGTGAGGGGTAGGGATGCTTGAGTTCAGTGATACCTTTTGAGTGTGAGTAGAGCAAGTGGAGTGGCAACTTAGAGTGTTTCTGCATGGTGGTGGAAATTATTTGATGCCCGAATGTTTTTTGCTTTGTGCTTTGTGGAACTATTGATAATGGGAGTCAGCTTCTAAATGAATACGACGATATTCAAGAGGTAGATGGTTGGAATCATAAGGAGTTCTTCAGCACCTGATGGCAGAGAAGTGTGAGAACTTAGAAAGAACCTAAGGAGTGACCTCTCTCAGATGAGTACGCTGATAAAGGAGAGTATTCGCATGAGAGTGACCAGGTATGATGGGATTGGTGATTGAGGAGGATGAACAGCCACTTAGGAAATCTGGGATGATCCGTGTGGAAAGTATGGGTAGATGTGGCAGGTATTATGGGCCCGTACTACTGAAAGCAGAGGACCCATACTCGAAACAAGGAAAATTCCAGAGGTTCTAAGAAGCAAACTGAGAGGTGATCATGTGGTTCGAGTACCATGATTCATGGCGGTTAGTGCTTCTATTTTTACCAGTTATTCCATTGTGACTGATTACATTGAGATTAGATGCAATAGAGTGTGGGGCCAGAGGGCCATGCCAAGTGAGTTTCAATGGAGAATACCTTGAGAAGGAAATCGAGTTAGTTTCCGAGAGATTTTGATGAGATGCCAGTTGGAGTCGCAAGACTCACGGATGAGTAGAGATGATGCTTATTAGAGGACCGTGGTCTGAGTTGAGCAATCGATTGATAGATAAGTTGTCACTTTCTATGGCAAGAGTTGCATTGTTCCCGTTCTTAGGAAAAGTGAAAGAGTTATCAAGATTCTAGTTTTAGAGTTTGGAGGTAGGCTTCGCGGGGTAGCATTGGTGGTGACCTTTTCATCAGAGTATTTGAGCGGTTTGTCTGCTGTGAGGTATTTTCTTGTGCCATGGAGTCATTGGCGGAGGTTGAGATGGAAGAGACCCAAGAAGGTGCCTTTTGAGTATGGCATGCATTTGGCAGCAGTTTCATGTAGTTAAGAGGAATATATCGGGGGGGGGGGGGGGGGTGACCCTTGCTATTATGTTGTGTATCGTCTGTGAGAGTGAGGTCTTGTGCCTTGATGATGATTCCCGTGTTGGGAGGCGGGTCGAGGGGTCAGAGACAAAGTGTGTGATAGTGCATTATTTCCAGACTGAGGGACAGGGTTATTTCAGAATAGTTGAGGTATCAGACGGTGTGTTAGCCTGAGATTTCAAGACGACCAGAGGTAGTCAAGTTGAGAGGATTCTGAGATTCTTATCTGAGATATGGGATATTTGGAGTCGCTTAGTTTCTATGAGGAAGATTATTGAATGATTATGTGGTACGTTCCAAGAGTCAAGGGTGATGTACCTGGAGAAACAGTCTGTGGAGTAAACTGTTGGTATGCCAATTGGTAATGGTTTGGACCCCGAATGGAGGAGAATTTGGTGTTCTATTTAGAGGATCAGCGATCCGTTCAAGTGCGGTTAAAGAACTGGTTATGGAGGTCTACGATGCGGACACATGAGACCTAGGTTATTGGTAAATGAGGCGAGGTGCAAGACAGGAAGATTTGTGAGTATGTGTTTAAGGGAGGATGTATGAATCCGCGACAGGTGTCCGTTGGTCAGAAAAGTTATTGTGGCTAGGTATTTTTCGGGTTTGCAAATGTTGAGTTCGAGACGCTTGGGTCACTAAGTTCAAGGTGCAATAGCAGATATTTGAGGGTATATGTATAGAATGTGATCTATACTACAGAAGGGGCAGCAGTTGATTTGTCAACCAATTTCAGAGTCGGTATGAGTAGTTGTTGGATTAGTGTCTAAGTCCATACCTATAATTGGTATATACTTGATCCAAACCGGCATGGTTCATTTTAGGTTGCATGGCATCAAAAATATTTGGGTAGACCTTTTGTAAGAAGAAGATACTTTATGGCATATTAATATATTATAATTTCTAATATATAAATATGAAATCATGTTATTTAATTAGTATTGATCAAGAATTAATTTAATGATCAAAAGAGACTAATTAAATATATGAGGATTGATTGTGTAAATCATTGATTCTTATATATGTAGGCTTATGATCCATGATTCCTTATGGTTGGTTTAACCCATGTGGTGACCCATGGATATTCCATGGAGGTTAAAACTCATGGAGCATAAGGAATGGGTTATTTACATGGTGTAACCCTAATGTGCACACTATATAAGGATCCCTTTAGCTCAAGAAATTGACACTAGTGAGACACATATGAGGGCTAGCAAATTTGAGCAAGAGTATCTTCTTCTCATGGTTATTCCAAGTGTTCATGATGTTGTGAGAACCATTTGAGGTGTCACACTTGGGGTAGTAGCCTCTCAAGCTTCATGGAATCAAGCTACAACAAATAGGTATGTAATTCTACTCTATTTTATATTACATGTTGTTCATAATATGCTAGTTAGGATAATACCTTGGAAAATTGATATTTGCATGTATAATAGAGAAAACATAGATCCAAGGTATCTAGGGTTGCATGTACACCATAGGAGTGTTAGAATGATTAAAACCCAATAGTGGTATCAGACACTAGGCTTGTTTTCAATTATACTTGATGCTGTTTGCTGAAAAATGTCGAAAAACTGCTCACTGGACAGTGGACTCAGCGGGTGCATGTACACCTTCAACCAACTCGTCGAGTTAGTTCATGAACTCGACGAGTTGGTGCTCCTAAGTGTAGTTTTTTGAGTTTTGGTGCTGGAATTGGTCTAGAATCATTACCTTTAATTGTTTTGGACTTATAAAACCTGTTTTTTATGTGGTAATGATTATGCTAAACCAATTTCAAAGTTATAAGCATACTTTCGAGTTTTATATATGTTTATATAATTCTTGAAAATTGTCGACATGGATTGTTCTTGCTTATGAGTTTTGGTAGATCATAGGAATTATATGCAAATTGTTTGTTAGTGTAATTCTTGATCTTAATGAAATTATATGGACTCCATAAATTGTCCTCAAGTTATAGATTACCAAAAGTTTTATGTGTTACCTTGTTTTATGAGTTAATTTAGATTAAAGAAAAAAACTTATGTGTTAGTTGTTTTGAATCCAAATTAATCTACAAATTGTTCATAAAATATATTTTTGTAACTTGTCCTCAAGTTATATGAAAAGACACATTTATGATTCTTCAAGCTCATAAAAAAGGCCATAGGTTACAAGAATAAAGAGTCTTTTCTCATAAATAGTTTTATGAACTCCATAACATGTCCTCAAGTTATAGATGTCTAAGAGTCTCTTCATTTATGTTTTTTTTTTAAACTTTAATTAAACTCATAAGTTATGAAAATCTAAGAGTTTTGAATAGTTTCAAAAGTTGCCCTCAAGTTTTAGAATTTGTAGAGATTTACTTATGAATGCTTTAATCCAAATCAAAGCTTAGAATTTTAATAGTTTAAAATTCAACCCTTATACTATTATTATAATTTTAATTATGTAGATATGTATAAGTTAAAAGTCAGTCTTACCATTAGTAGGCCTCATTCACGAAGCCGGTCTCTAAGGGGGGTATAATGTTATTGCCTATAAAATGGCAGTTTAATGGGTTTCCACTCTCACCCACCACTTCCTTGACTTGTGGAGGGTCGTTAGCCGAATGGGTAGGATAGGACTATAATTCTCCCTTCATTAAAAGTATAATGATAAATACTAAGTAACTAAACACTTATAAATTCCCAATCTTAGTTACTTAGGAAAATGTGAAATGGTGCTAACCCATGAAATTGCACTTTGCACCCTTGTTAAGTCGTTAGTGGAGCGTGTGTCGTTAACCGACACACTAACCTTGCACTGACCAAGTGTGGCAAAGGGTAACTTAAGTTTATCATAGATCGGTGGAGCGTGTATGGCTAACCGACACATCGATTAGGTGATAAATATTAAGGGTACCAAGTATATTTGCATGGTTATTCACACATTGTTTGTGATCCTCGGCATCCCCGTCACAAACTTGAGAGGGCACAATCGAGATTCAAACATGCCATTGAAAGTTCAATGTATCTCAAAAGAATCTAGGAGTTTCAAATCCAATTAAAACTTAATTATATTTCGTTTTCTTGGTGGAAATTGGTAAATCTTCATTTACCTACCTTCAACTATTTTATAACTTGGATTATGACATCCATCCCTCTTCCAGTTATAAGTAGGTTGTTGGGTCCTAGCCTTAATATTTCATATTAGGTGTTATATTAAGGACTTTAAATCAACTAAAGTTGAATTTCTCCC
Organism: Lactuca saligna; assembly: GCF_052625555.1. Lineage (NCBI taxonomy): Eukaryota > Viridiplantae > Streptophyta > Magnoliopsida > Asterales > Asteraceae > Lactuca > Lactuca saligna. Next base: position 227,637,634 of record NC_136420.1, on the reverse strand, counting down.
ATTATAGATGTCTAGTTAAGATATCTATGGTCTTCCTAAATCCTTAGGAACAAGCTTTCCTAATGAATATGATATCCCAAATGGCAATCAAGGTGAAAGATTAATCCCTTTGTTGTGCATTAATGGGACTGAAATCATTCTTCAATTTCTCCACCTACTCCTATTATTCCCCCTATCCCACAAGTTGAAATACTTGAAAAAGTTCAAGGTCACTCAATCTCTATTGGCAAGCTGGGAGAGTCGGGTGTCGAAGTCTCGAGATAGCTGGTTGTTGACTTGGTTCTTTAGTCACTCCCTGATGAAAGATCACGACATGAACCTTAGTGATCTTATCTATTTTCTAGATGATGCTAAATCAACAATGAATTGAGGCATTGGTAAAGTGAAGTAGATTGGAAGATTTACTTGACAATGGTGACATTAGAAGTCCAGAAAAGCATTCTCTTCCCAATGGAAAGGGATCGGCCATGGTCAAGTCATTTGACCAAGGGTAAAGAGAAGGGCTAAGTCTAAGATAGTATCATGTACAGTTTCCAAAAGAGTCCATATGTTTATTTTTCCAAAAGAAGGGGCATTGGTTGCGAAGCTGTCGAATTTACCTGAAAGTTCATAATGGTGGTAAAAGTCAAAAAGTTTGACTTTGCTTCAGGTTAAAGTCCATTATCTAACTATATTAAGCATGTTTTGGAGATTCTTAAGGTATAATGTAATCTAATTGCATTTTGATGTTTTGGAAGAATCAAAGGAAGTTTAAAGAAAGAGTGTGTTGACTCTGATCGCGAAGATGGATTTTGATCGCATGGTTCGATGATCAGAATTTTGAGCAACTGCTTAAGAGTTATGACATATTTCTTAGGAATAGATAACAACACATTTTTCATATGTATTTGCATTGTAAGGATAATATTTTTCCACAAGTTTTAAATAAAAGAAAATAAAGTTTTGATTTATTTATTTTAAGTATCCTTACAATGGCATTTGTGAAAATTGTTGTTTATATGTTTCCATTGATAAACAATATTGGAAGATGGATTTGATTCTTTCTTTTGTGGTAGTGTCATAATTTACCAAGTAAGCAAAGATTCTCATCACCCAAGTTTCAGTTGGATAAAAACTTGGAATCATGCGAGTTGTATTGCATGATGAATGAGAATTTTCATTTTTGGGAAATTAAGACTAAGTCTTTGTTCACATGTATATGTGAATCAAGTGAAGGAATAAGGGATCGGGTACACTAGGTTGTGCACTGGTCTGATCCAACACAAAGGTCGATAAGATTATTCGTCATGATTTACTAAAGTTTAGTAAATATGGTTGTGCTTACAAGTTTAAGTGTAATTCTGAAACATTGGAAAAGTTTCAATGTATAGCAGAGCGAATAAGAAGAATCAAAATTAGGCAGAAAGATAAAAGTTTCTTCAATCTGAAAAGACGGGAGAGTACTTAGGTATCTTGTTTTATGATTATCTTAGTGCTTATGAATGCCATGTCACAATTGATCCTCTAAGGACACCTTAGCTCATTTGTTTGGCTAAGGAGAGGAATCGTGAATTGTTGAAATGGTTAAATCAAAAGATAAATCCTACTTCGTTCCAAAATCAAGCCTTAGAGTCATACTCCAAGATTGAGCGATGAGTGACATAATCTTAAGAAAGGTTTATAACACTTATCAAATATAGAGTAAAATGTTGCTTACTCTTGTAAATTTGAATTTGGTAAGTTGTGATGTTTTGGATTAAACAAAGACCAACTAAGACCAATTGTGTGAAGTGTTTAACTAAATAAGAATCCGCACTAACTCTTGAATATTGGTTTTGTCAAGGAATGGTTCTTGACAAGAGAATCCTATATGTCAAGAGGATAGTGGGAGTCTTAAAAGATCTTGAGATGGTTTCAAGAACTAATCAACCTATTAGTAATCACTAGCCCACGACTTAAGTTTTGTAACCTATCGTGTTGACACATTCTTATTTCAGTGACCCTTATAGTTAAAGTTGTCAATGTATGTGAGTTCTAAGTGTTCTCAATTGTTTGCATAACAACTTGGATGCAATGGTTGACCCTTGTGCTACCAAGTGGCAAAAAAATAAGATTAAACAAGTTTAGTCCATATGATTTTGGATTTGTCACTAACCTTGTCTTGTGATTATGGTTATGACAAAGTCATATGGATTGGAACACATACACCGTAAAAATCTAAGTGTCATAAGGTTTCTCTCCGATTCATGAAAATGATGGTGAGGAAATGCTTTCACTAAGTAGATTTTAAGTAGATAGTAGTTATAGTTTTCGCATTCTCAAAGTCATTAGTGGAGCGCATGTGGTTAACTGGCATACTAACCTGGACTTGTGAGAATGGAAAAAGGTCTAAACATTATGATTACGGCATCCCTCTTCATAATTTTTAGATACACATGTGAGCTATCTAAAGAAGGGTGTATGATTTTGATAAAGTCTTATCAAAGCAATCTCATATCAGAAATCTGAACTTTGGTAAGAAAGTCAATAAAGTATTGATTTCTAGAAGTCCAGTTGATTTCTGGGTACATGTCAAAGCTAGTGGGAGCATAAGTGTTATGCTAGTAAGATAATAATCATTATGCTAGTCAGAGCATGATTATTATCTTAAGTGTTGCAAGTTAGCAATGCTAATTATAGAAAACAGAAGTTTCAATTCGCTTTGAAAAAGTTGTTTTGCTATAATTAAGGGAGAGGATTTTATACTTCAGTCATTTAGTCCAATTCTACAAGCTTAGATTGAAATTTTAATCAGCTTTAGTCAAAGTCATATATAAATGTTATATTGGAATAGTTCAACATAAGGAAATTCTATATATGTTGTGTTCTCAAAAATTCGATTATGATTACGGCATGACTCTTCATAGTTCGAATTGTGAGGAAATGGAAAAAAAATAGCATGAATCGTATCCCATATGCTTCGGGTATAGGATTGATCACATGTGCTATAATATTTATCCATTCTAAAATTTTCCAAATTCTTAAGGCATTAAGAGGGAAAAAAGAACAGAACTGGATATGACTAAAATGATCAAGTAATTGTCAAGGACAATCTGAGGTTTACCAAAGATTGGTTGCTTATGGACAATTGGATGTATATAATTAGGACCACATTGACATATTCTAAAAAGAGGCAACTCTTGTTCAGAAGTGATAGTCAAAATGGTAATATAGAATTGTTTCCATAGGTGGAAATTATTCTTTGAATCTGTTTAAGGTTAGAAAACTTAATGCAAAGAAGGATGTTCAAAGGAATGTACTTTGAATGTGAGACTTTGTTTCCATGGAATTGCTCTCCATTAGAATACTCTGTAATGTTTTTTGCCAAGTCTTTGTGACTTGGGCATAGTCATTACAAGAGGGTTATTGCATATAAGTTTAGAATCTAACAGATTACAGTAAATGTCAAGTGTTTAGTATTCTTACATTTACAATAAGGATTGGGATTGTGAAATGAGCATCATTGAAATATTGTCAGTTGATCTATTTCACAAAGTAAAGATCAAAGACAAACATAGTGTGCATACTTGGATTATAACATAACTATTGTTTGGAAAAACATAGTATGTATGCTTGGCGCATGGCATGACTGTTGTTGTTAATTTAAGTATTAAATTGGTAATCGAAATATTACATGAATAATGAGTAATCAATATGGTGCTTACATAAAAGGTGTTTTTATTTACACTCAAAGTGTTGGGGCCATATAGGATTAGTATTATTCTTGTGTTTCACTTTGCATGTTTTGACTTCCCGAATAACTAGGTCATTCTTCCCGAATAACTAAGTTAAACCATCCACAATCGATAATACATTGGAAGTAGGTATTAAGGCAAGACCGTCATGAATTGGGTTTGTAGATGTCTAAAGTGTTTAGACATAGCAAAAGGTTGCTGCAACATTCTTGAGTGCTCACGGAATGAGATTCGAGTATTAGATTAAACCCACACTCATTTGAATCACTTCATGGATTTTATCACGAGTGAATCATAAGACGATAATATCTTACATTCTTCAAACCTAGAGATATGACTTGTTGACTATGAGTTGGTTATACATTGATTGCATGAAAACGCATTGGTAACTCGATGTTTTAAAACATGCCTTTGTGTATGATTTAGCAAGTAGTAGAACAAGCACATGAGTCTAATTTTATCCATTCCTTTTACCCTTGAAGGGATAAAAGAGGTATATGTGGGCCCCTTGATGATTTAGTGATGACAAAACATAAGTGCTCGGCCGGGCCTGGACTGATTTGATTTGTGCAATTAGTCAGTCGTCATAAATCGGAAATTGGGAAACAATAGAGAGAATGATTAAAATCCATGTCTCAGTCCATATGATATCTAGAATGGAGGAATATATGATCACTTATCTAATGGACGCGTCATTGATTTGTCTAGAGTTCGACATCGGCTTTTGAGAGCTACGATTGCTAGTATGGTTATGAAGTCATTCTTACAATAATAGTTTTACACTTATCCAAGTGGGATACTGTTGGATTAGTGTCTAAGTCCATAACTATAACTGGTGTATACTTGACCCGACTCGGCATGGTCCATTTGGGTTGCATGGCATCGGAACATTTGGGTAGACCTTTTGTGAGAAGAAGATACTTTATGACATATTAATATATTATAAGTTCTAATATGTTAATATGAAATCATGTTATTTAATTAGTATTGATCAAGAATTAATTTGGAATTAACTTAGTGATCAGAAGAGACTAATTAAATATATGAGGATTGATTGTGTAAATCATTCATTCTTATATATATGGGCTTATGATCCGTGATTCCTTATGTTGGGTTTAACCCATGTGATGACCCATGGATACTCCATGGAGGTTAAAACCCATGGAACATAAGGAATGGGTAAAATCATGGGTTACATGGTGTAACCATAATGTGCAAACTATATAAGGATCCCTTTAGCTCAAGAAATTGGCACTAGTGAGACGTATATGAGGGCTACTCGATTTGAGCATGAGTAACTTCTTCTGATGATTATTCCAAGTGTTCATGATGTTGTGCGAACCATTTGAGGTGTCAAACTTGGGGCACTAGGCTCTCAAACTTCATGGAATCAAGCTAGAACAAAGACATATGTAATTCTACTAGATTTATGTTACATGTTGTTCATAATATGCTAGTTAGGATAATACCTTTGAAAATTGATATTTGCATGTATAATAGAGAAAACATAGATCCAAGGTATTTAGGGTTGTATGTACACCATAGGAGTGTTAGAATACTGAAAACCTAACAGTAGTTTCATATGGGTAGTGATTAATAGAGTATGGAACTTTGGGTTTTTGCTAACTTGTTCTGAGTCATTGACGATGTCTCTATGTTTCTAATTGGAAGATGGAATGTACTGAGGTTACAAGTGGTGCAAGAGGAAGACCGGCTGTGAGGTTATGAAAGAGAAGTGTGGTATCTGAGTATGATGCCGTGAGTATGAGATCAACGGATAAGGTAAGACATCGTGAGGTTCTGTGATGGTGCTCCGAGGTATCCATGTATGATGTCCTAAATTCGGATTATTTTGAGTTTTGAGTTAAGAGATGACAAGTTGTGTAGAAAGTATCCATGGTTCTGGTGGGAGCCCTTCGGCTAATTGACATCAAGCTAGATTATTTAAGAATGGGAATTACAGTGAGAAAAAGAGCTTTGTCATGGCGGTTGCCATCAGGAGTAGTGATGCTTATTTTTGGATGGGTGTCTAAGCACCTATATATCTTGAGCTACAGAGCATGAGTTGGTGAACTCAGTATGGTGATGCTAGATGATGAGGTTTTGAGGAGATAAGAGAGAAAGTGAATCTGGTTGGGAGTGTTCGCTTGGCATTATCAGGAGAAACCGTGGAGTGAGTCCATGGTGAGTCATTGAGCGAGAGATGTGTTGTAAGGCTACAGGGAGCCGTAGCATCCATGAGTAAGCGAATTAGAGTGTCGTGATACTACGGGGAGCCGTAGTATTCACTAGATAGTGGGAGAAGGTTGTGATACTGCGACGAGTCTTGGTATTCACTAGTCAGCAAGAGAGTGTCATGATACTGCGGGGAGTCGTAGCATTCACAAGTCAGATAGTATCACAAGACTATGGGGGAGGCCGTAACACTCAGCAGTCGATAAGGGTAAATACTTTTCTGCTGGGAGCTATAGTATTCACTGGTCATAGTGTGGCGCAGAGGAGTCCTTAGGATGGGTAGCCTTACCACTTGAGTCTTCGAAAGTCTGGTTGCAAGAACCAGGGGCGAGACTAGGGTCTCCGTGTTGGTCGAGAATTGTTATATCCCAGGTTGAGTTAGGATTATCATAATCAGAAGAAATTGGAGAGATGGTGTGTGCATAATACACATATTTTGGGTGAAGAATGAGTACCATATTGGAAATGAGTATTTCCAGTTATGTTGTTGAATCAGACTCTCGAGCTCAAGTCTGGATTCATTAGTGTAATTAAATAGGCGAGATGAGGTTTCAGATTCGTAGGTGGGTTTCATTTTGAGGAATATTGATCTCCATATGATATCTTAGGCCGGAGTGGATCAGTTTTATCGATATGAGAAGTACCACGAGATACAAGGAACCAGTGGATGATAGATGACAGAGGTCGGAGGTGAGACGATTTCAGATGGGTTGTAGCATTCGCTTGGGGTAAAGTGAACTTCATGACTTGTGTGTCATGATGAGTTGAGAAAGCGATCATGAGAAGGAAGTCAGTGAGACATTTTGCTTTGTAATGAATAATCTTTAGAGGTTCATCTTTTAGGTTAGGAGTTGACTTGATGCTCGATGTTGGAAGGGAGATTTGAGAGGAAGATGTGTCTTTACATGTTAGAGGATAGTTCCAAGCGAGCATGGTGTTTTCTTGAGTTTGAGGTCAGAGTTTCAAGGATCATTCCTTCAGAAGAGTTTTGATAGTTGTACAGGCGGTGGGTCCTTAGTGGGTTGTGACCTTTCTGTCCCTCTTGAGTTCGGCTGGGACCAATTAGAGAATCAGAGTTGGGTAGAGTGTTCTTAGAGTCTGTTAATCGATGAGTGACTAACATGATTTTTGCGAGGGTGGTCCAACAAGGAGACATACAACTAGGGTTTTCAAGTTTTGGGGAGTTAGATCGTGTACCACAACGACAAATGGGTCTGTCCTTCGGCGAGTCAGGAATCCCGGTTGGGATCAGGTGTCTTTGGAAGATATTGATATATGATATGAGGAACTTTCGATGGTGCTTCTCGGGTTTTTGAGTCCGATTTATGCATTGCTAAAGAGCAATTTTGAGGGCGAAATTTAATTCAAGTGGGGGAGAATTGTAACATCCTGTTTCAGATCATTTGATATTAGGGTTGCAGGCTATAACCTGGGATCAAGAAGTATCGGGCTGTGACGAGTTGCTAGAAGTGTAGGGCATCTTGACAACTTTCTGTGGGTATGGAGTTCATTGGAATTGGAGCTATACCGAGAAAGCTTTGAGAGTTCGAACATTTGGCAAGACAAGTCCATAAGTTGAGAAAGGTGGCAGCAGAGTCATTGGGTGTACGTATGTGTACGCTTGGCGTACTAATGCTGTAACGCCCGTAGATCCGGGCTAGTCAATTTAGAGATAATAGGGGTCGAAAATGACTTTTCAACAAAAGATTATTTAGAATAAATAATCTTAAGCAAGTTGTAGGATATGTCTCAAGGGTTCCGTACATATAAAGAATGCAGATATCCAAGTTATAACGAAGAAGTTATGGCCCGTCAAAGTTTTACAGCAAAATCGGCATAACACCGGGAGACGTAAAAAGTGAATTTACGATAGAAGAATTTTTAGCCTTAGTGGTCTAAACCAAAGTTGTATTATATGTTAAACCAAGAACATCCATAAAAAGAACGCCCAAATTTGACTTCGTATGAGGAAGTTATGATTTTTCTAAGATTCGGTTTAGCAGTGCACGACCCGAAACTCGAATTTTAGTTCGAGCGGTTTTTGGATTACGAGACCTAAATGATAGTTGAACATCTCATTAATAAGAACTCAACGGTAAAAATACAGAAAAAAATGGAGTCCCTATGAAGGAATTACGAATTCTTCGCGGTCATTTAGCAGTCTAAACTCCTCTTACTGTTAAATTTAAGACCGGCCAAGAATTAGCCGATGGAGTCGAAATGAAAGTTGTAGATCCTCATTTTACCTACGGGTGGATATAAAGAAAGTTGAAAATGGAGCTCGTATGCAATAGTTATGATTTTTGTAAGTTGGGAGGCTGATACGCGATATTGGGTGACGTGGCACCACCAGAAGGCTGCCACATGCACCAACTCAACAAGTTTTTGGTCAAAACTCGGTGAGTCCATCAGAAATTTCACTATAAATAGAGGTGCAGGGCATTGCAACTTCCTCACACCTCACCCTTCAACTTTCTCTCTCTACACTCTCTCTCTAAGGTCCCTTAAGCCCCCTAAAGTCTAGGTAAACCCCCTAGCACCCAAAGGAACCCCCGAGGCTCCTGGAGTCCCGAGAAAAAAGCCTTTTGGCTCGGAAACGCTGCTCCAGCGAAGCCCAGTTTTGCGAAAACCCGCTGTAAGTGAGCTATTGCTACCCTATCTTTAGTATAGCTTATGTTTTAATATAGTAACGTTATTAGGAACTTATAATGAGTATTTGGGATATTATTATGAGTTATATAAGAGTGTTTCTTAACGCTTATATAATAGTAACAATATCTAGACTATTAATTAGTCGCGGTTAACGTTAGAGTAAACTCTAGTGGTAATGATACTAGGTTTTGTTCGAGGGAAATTGTTTTAACAGTAACGAAGTGCTGTTCGAGTACCAAGTAATCACCTTATCAAGTGAGTGCATAGTTACTTTCATCTTACACATAGATATGAGTATTTTATACAAACTACGTGCTATGTGTGAATATTATCTGTATAATTGCTATCTATGTTGGATGAAGGATTTATACATGTTTTAAATGATTTAGACTGTATATGTATTTTATATCTACGATAATGTTGGCATAAAACATGAGTAGTTGTAATAGATGGAGTATGAGTTGGATGATGAGTTGAGAGGTGAAATATACCATGAGGTGAGGGTGAGAGGTGGACGATGTGAGAAGCCTTTTTCCCAAATGATGGCCCCGTCATTCAGCAGAGTATGGATGACAACCACAAACTATTCTACACAGTCTAGTGGAACACCAGCAGGCTCGCAACCTGTAGGTGTTGTGAACGATGTGTTCACCGGTGTACTCTAAGAAAAACCCATTGACATGTATTACGAATGGATACTGTCGATAAATGAGATAGCCTCTGGCAACTATGGATTTAGTTCCTGTTGAGTAAACCCTGGCAACGATGGATATCCTGCCGATTCCTTAGGATGATACTTAGGATCGAATTAATGAGGAGTAGCTGATTCTTAGGGTAGCCATTAAGAGTAAAGAAGATAATGGGGATGCGTAATTGGGTTAACTGTTTGACGATTAAACATAATAATTATATTATTGTGGGCTGAAAACCCTATGTACTCACCAAGTTTCCTAACCTGACCCACTCAGTTTATTTATATCACAGGTGTTGATATGAAGTCACATTACACTGAGAGATTAAGGAGATATAGATCACTAGTGATAATGATTGTAAGTTCGGTTTTGCTTATGTTTCTTTATTGACGATGACATCCCAAATGTTTTAAAATGAATAAAAATACTTTCTTCGAAAATGCTTTAATAACGTATTTATCATGTTTTATTGGGAACAAATTCCGCAACATTTTTATTAAAAGAGGTACTCTGATTTTTATAAAGCATAAACAAAATCGGTCTTTTCAGGCCGTGAAAATGGGGATGTCACAATTGGCCTCAAAGCATTAGTTTAAGCAAACTAGGAATATGGATTTATATCTAGACTTCAACATAGAATGCTAAGCAATGATTGTGAGGACTGTGTCTTAGTTAATACACCTGAATAGACACAAACACTAGATTATTTAGGGAAAATGTCTAACATGCTTTTATGTGCTAAATGCTTTATGATGCTTTATGATGCTAAATGTATAATCAGATCTATGGTTTGCTGCCGACCGGATCTGGAAACTTTATGTGTTTAGATTTCTACATGTTTACTTACGGCATTAGAACTGACATGTAACTTTTCGGAGTAATAGAGAGATTTACACGTCGATCGTAAATAAAATCTTTCCTATCTTAATTGTCGTCACTACACACCAAACATACGACTTGGTGTATAGATCGACATGGTGAGCACTCGAAGCGGAATTGGAATTGGAAACCCATAGCCCAAACCACAAGTGACTGAGCATGCACTAGAAGTAGCAGCTGCACCTGGGCCAATCACGATGGCAGGGGTATAGGCAATGGTGCGGATAATGCTGGATCAACAGATGAAAGAAACATAGCGTTCACTTCAACAAAGTAAAAACGAACTTAGTGTGCAAGTACGCCAGACACCTACTCTTGAGGCAGGCATCAGGGTTAAGATTGGCAAGAAGAGGAAATTTGATGGATCCTCAAGGTCCAACAGGAAAAGACATTTAGGTAATAAACCAGTGGATATTGAGGTTCCGCAAACGGTACTTCCCGATACTGTATTTGAAGCAGTTGTTCGAATTCCTTATGATATGCAACTGAAACAAGTTCTTGCTAATGGTAAAAAAGGGGCTTTAAATGTGGGGGCTGTTCTTCACATAAACATTTCACATAAAATGGAGAGGTGAATTGATGTACTTATTGGATCCGTCGGGACTGACGGGGCTCAAACCCGCAACGTCCGCCTTGATAGGGTGGTGCTCTTGCCTATTGAACTACAATCCCAGGGAAATAAGAAGAGATCTAACAGAAAATTAATCTCACAGTCTGGAGAAGGAAGAGGTGAAGCAAAATGGTGTAGCATGAAAGGCCCAAAGTAAGTCACCTTCTTTAAATGCGGGAAGATTGGTCATTATGCCCATAAATGCTCAACCAAGGAGGGAGTTTGCCTTAAGTGTAGTGGAGAGGGACACTTCAAGCAAGATTGTCCGCTGAGAGTGACAACACCTAATGTATCGGTGAAGCACTATGAGCGATGCGATGAAGAGGTGACTTGCTACAAATGTTGAAGGATAGGGCATTACGCCGAAAAGTGCACCTCCAACAGGAGGGTGTGCTACGGATGTAACAAAGAAGGACATTTACGTAGGGACTGCCCGAAGAAACATGAAGCAGCAAGAGCGAATGCACCTCCAAAGCCAAGAAGCATCCTTGACAAAGAAGCTGACAAGGTAATCAAAAGTGAGGATTGATATCCGGAGATCAAGCTATGAAGTAACCATAGTATGGTAGGGGTAGCATAATAGAGGGTCGGTCTAGTATGAACTTGAACACCTATGTAATCGTTTCAAGAAATAATATGAAGCCTTCCTTTTGTTATCTGGTGTGTTAAATTGTTATGTGATCTTCTTGCATGGTGACTTGGAAAACTACGAGACAATACTTGGGACGAGTATGAGTAGGTGTGAAAGGTAGTAGATGCATATACTACCGGAAGCACAGGACTCACGCTTGGATCAGGGAAAGTCACAAGGTTACCAAGAGGCTAGTAATTGATTTTGTTTTATTCAAGTATGCCGTTACTATCGTTTCAGTAATGACTAAGAAGATTGTTGTTATTCTGACCCTAGTGGTTAGGTCGATTTGAGTCCGCCTACGATGAGTATGTTACGTCGTTCAGAGAACCAAGTTCGATGTAGTATCTGACTTAAGGCAGAAGATTGAAGTGAGAGATAATCAAAGAGATTAATAGAAGTATCACACTCGTTGTTAAAGAATTCAGTAGCTAGAAATGCTACATGTTAAAATGTGATTCTATCAATATAGAACATAAAGGAAAGTATATTCCATTCAGGAATTTGACACTAAGAGACCTGAGTCTAAACGTGCATCACATGATGATAGGTCATAATTTTGATTCTAACCTGAGATAGAGAGCAGGTGCACGATCAAGTATTGCTTACATTCAATAAGTCTAGGAGATAAACTCGAAGGAATATAGAAGTTATCATTATTACCTAGGATCAATATATGATGTATGGAGTCATTATACGAGCCCTGTTTCATTGATGATTCCGGGACGTAATCATCCTAAGGGGGAGATAATTGTAACGCCCGTAGATCCGGGATAGTCAATTTTGAGATAATAGGGGCCGAAAACGACTTTTTGACAAAAGATTATTTAGAATAAATAATATTAAACAAGTTTTAGGATATTTCTCAAGGGTTCCGTACATATAAAGAACACCGAAATCCGAGCTATAACGAAGACGTTATGGCCCTTTGAAGTTTTACGACAAAACCGACACGACACTGGGAGACGTAAAAAGTGAATTTACGATAGAAAACTTTTTAGCCTTAGTGATCTAAACCAAAGTTGTAGTATATGTTAAACCAAGAACATCCATAAAAAGAACACCCAAATCTGACTTCGTATGAGGAAGTTATGATTTTTCTAAGATTCGATTTAGTAATGCACGGTCCGAAACTCGAATTTTAGTTCGAGCAGTTTTTGGCTTACACGACCTAAATGAGAGTTGAATATCTCATTAATAGAAACTTAACAGTAAAAATACAAACGTAAACGGAGTCCGTATGAAGGAATTACGAATTCTTTGCGGTCATTTAGCAGTCTAAACTCATCTTACTGTTAAATTTAAGATCGGCCGAGAATTAGCTGACGGAGTCCAAACAAAAGTTGTAGATCTTCATTTTACCTATGCGTGGATATAAAGAACGTCGAAAACAGAGCTTGTATGCGAGAGTTATGGTGTTTCTAAGTCGGGAGGCTGATACGCGATATTGGGTGACATGGCACCACCAGAATTTGACATGTGGCACCACCAGAAGGCTGCCACATGCACCAACTCGGTGATTTTTTGGTCAAAACTCGGCGAGTCCATCAGAAATTTCACTATAAATAAAGGTGTTGGGCATTCCAACTTCCTCACACCTCATCCTTCAACTTTCTCTCTCTACACACTCTCTCTCTCTCTCTCTCTCTCTCTCTCTCTAAGCTCCCTTACGTCCCCTAAAGTCTAAGTAAACCCCCTAGCACCCGAAGGAAGCCCTGAGGCTCCCGGAGTCCCAACAAAAGAGCCTTTCGGCTTGGAAACACTGCCCCAGCGAAACTCGGTTTTGCGAAAAACGCGCTGTAAGTGAGCTATGCCTACCCTATCTTAAGTATAGCTTATGTTTTAATATAGTAACGTTATTAGGAACTTATAATGACTATTTGGACTATTACTATGAGTTATCTTAGAGTGTTTCTTAATGCTTATATAATATTAATAATATCTAGACTATTAATTAGTCGCGGTTAACGTTAGACTAACCTCTAGTGGTGATGATACTAGGTTTTGTCCAAGGGAAATTGTTTTAACAGTAACGATGTGCTGTCCGAGTACCAAGTCATCACCTTATCAAGTGAATGCATAGTTACTTTCATCTTACACGTAGATATGAAGTATTTTATATAAACTACGTGCTATGTGTGGATATTATCTCTATAATTGCTATTTATGCTGGATGAACGATTTTATACATGTTTTAAATGATCTAAACTGTATATGTATTTTATATCTACAATAATGTTGGGTAAAACATGGGTAGATGTAATAGATGGAGTATGAGTTGGATGATGAGTTGAGAGGTGAAATATACCGTGAGGTGAGGGTGAGAGGTGGACGATGTGAGAAGCTTTTTTCCCAAATGATGGCCACGTCATTCAGCAGAGTGTGGATGACAAACACGGACTATTCTACATAGTCTAGTGGAACACTAGCAGGCTCGCAAGATGTAGGTGTTGTGAACGATGTGTTCACCGGTGTACTCTAAAAAAAACCCATTGACATGTATTGCGAATAGATACTATCGACAAACGAGATAGCCTCTAGCAGCTATGGATTTAGTGCCTGTTGAGTAAACCCTGGCAACAATGGATATCTTGCCGATTCCTTAGGATGATACTTAGGATCGAATTAACGAGGAGTAGCTGATTCTTAGGGTAGACCCTTAAGAGTAAAGAAGATAATGGGGATGCGTAATTGGGTTAACTATTTGACGATTAAACATAATAATTATATTATTATGGGTTGAAAACCCTATGTACTCACGAAGTTTCCTAACCTGACCCACTCAGTTTATTTATATCATAGGTGTTGATATGAAGTCACATTACACTGAGAGATTAAGGAGATATAGATCACTAGTGATAATGATTGTAAGTTCGGTTTTGCTTATGTTTCTGTATTGACGATGACATCCCAAATGTTTTAAAATGAATAAAAATACTTTCTTCGAAAATGCTTTAATAACGCATTTATCATGTTTTACTAGGAACAAATTCCAAAACATTTTTATTAAAATAGGTACTCTTATTTTTATAAAGCATAAACAAAATCGGTATATTCTGGCCGTGAAAATGGGGATGTCACAAATGCGCTTGGTTTTTAAGCTGGACTCACCTAGTACGTTGGGTGTACTAGGCGCTGAATGGAAACCCTAAATTTGGGAGTGACCATATATATAGAATGTTATGGTCTTATTCATGGCCACCATCCTCAGCTAATAAACCCCTCTCAATACCCTAATCCTCGTTCTTGAGCTTATATGTGACCATGGTGAGCTTCTATGTGTTCTTATGGGATTATTGGAGTGAAGAAGGAGCATGGAAGAGAGTAGAGTTGGAGTCCAGGCTTTGGATCTAATCTTTTTTGGGGTTGGAGCATTACTTGAAGGTATAAAGCTCCAAGATTTACCATCCTTTTTTTTTATGCATGATATGGTCCATTTTAGGGTTATTGGTCCCAAAGCTTGAGATTTTATGAGTTATTGCACTCCCGAGCTTATTACCTATCCTTTTGAGTGTTTCTAGTGGAAAGGATTCATAAAAATGTGGTCTTGGACGTTAGAATCAAGTCATGCATGGGTTATGAGCCTTATGAGGAAAGAGAATTAGATCTTTGAGTGTTAATGGCCAAATCAGCCATGTAAAGGCATCAAGTCATTAACTTTATGGAGTAATAGAGGTTAGCGAGTCCAAATATGAGAAATGAGTAAAGGTCTTAACGAATTAAGACCAAGAAATGGACTTGAGCAAATCTTAGTGTATGCCCAGTGTAAGGTCCAGTACGCCCCGCATACTGGGTTGGTGTCCCCGATCTATATAATGCATGCGAGTGTATGCTGAGCGTACCAAGGGAGGTATGCCCCGTGTAACCCCACTTTAGATTTTTCGGCTAAGTCACATTTTGGGCCTTGAGTGTTGGGCCTGGAGTTTGGGCTTCTTGCATCAGAGTTTCGAACTATAGGAATAACGTATAGGTGTGTTTTAGGCCCTTGATTTGGGCTTTCCATTTACATTTGAGAGTTGGGCCTCAAGAGAGACCATTTATAATTGGGCCTTGGTGGGCCTAATGGGTTTTAGGTTATTGATGGGATAGTTGGTGGACTACCTTTGTACCTCATGAGTGAGAGTTTGGATTTAGTTCCTAATTGGGTGAATTGTGTGTTTGGCACAGAGTTAGAGGCCGGTGCATCACACCTCCAAATCTGAACGGTGGAAACGTTTGGGGATGGAGGACGTCATATTCAGTATCGTAACAATTGCATAATAAGTAAAGTACACACCACCATATTATATAATTTAAAAAGTTTGCATGATTGTAACTGTTACATGTTCAACAGTTAAATACACAATCATGCTTAAAAGATGTTATTAACACTAGAGCGTTAATCCCCAAAACTTGTTGCAAACACGGCTTATCGGTTTCCTGGGAACACAAGTTATTTCAAGAAAAAGTGTCAACAAGTTTGTGAGTTCATAAGTAGTCTTTTGAGAAAATGTGTGCCATCCGAAAGTTCGTGTATGTTTCCCACAAATCCGATAATTTCTTACAAAATAAATCATGAATCATTATATGAATGAAATGAGTATGAAAGATCGTTGTATAAACCGTATTAATTTGAAACAGGAAAAACTCTTATTTTCCTAAATGTGATATGCAATCTCAAATGACCAAGACCGTAACTGGTAAGCAACAGTGACATGCTTAAAAGAATGATGTGTAGTCTTATTTATAAAACAAAAGTATAAGAAGAATGTATTTGTATGTGGAAAGAACTATAAAAGTTACTTTTCCCGTGAAACATAATACCATAATAATTGTCTATCTCGTGTGTTTTCATAACCATACTATCATATATTTCCTGTAGCGATGCTCTTCAGGCGTCGAAATGAGATGACACTTGTCACCCAAAGGACTGTAGCTAACAGTCGCGATGCGGGATCATTCGTCCCATATAGATCTATACACATTTGTCATGTTCTCCGGACGCGAGATTCAGGTTATAAACAAGACTTATAGCGGTACCTTAAAAGGTATATTGAATATGAACGACTCACAAATTCTCGATTAATTCCCGTACTAAAATGAATGCATTTGTTTTATGAAATGATTATCCTTTTCAACGATATTAACAAAGGCATAATAAAGATTGGTATGTTCTTGTGAATACACAATGTTGTAGTTGAAATGTTTACTCTTGAAATGATATAATATGCAATCTTATAAACAAAACATATTTCATTTATAAAGCATGTTGTTTTCACAAGAGAGTAAACTTGTGTTAAGCGATATTTTGCATGATGATAACTTTATAAAATAGTTGCAACAATAGTATGAAAAGTATATCAAAGATTGAGGTTTCACATGATTTGTGTCGTGTGTTTACTTGTATTCCCCCCGCCCCCCTTAAAAGCATTTAAAAAGATATTTCAAACATAGTTATAGGGGTATGAACTCACTTGGTTGAAGTGGTAGCTTTGAATAAGGTGAGACAATAATCGTGCAGAACTTAGACTAGAACAAGTTGTTTTCTCGGTAATCTCAGGAATCTCGGGAGCGTAAAACTTCCGTCAGCGCTTGGATATGATACCGGAAATTCGGGATAGTATCGAGAGGTTGGAAGTGCGAAAATTAGGAGCATAGGTGGTGAATTAGCAAACTTTTCCCTTCACCCTCACACTGTTTATATTGGGGCTTAACACGATGCCGATGCAGGGCGTTCCTGCTTAGTATGTTGGGCGTTTCCCCTATGCAGGGCGTTCCCTTGAACGTAGCGTGTTCCAAAGTCCAAATATGTCATCACTTACGAACCTCAAATGGGATGGCGAAGGGACAGGTCTGCGAGTAAGAACGTTGGGCATTCCATTCGGACCAGCCTCGGGAAGTGTGCCATTTTCTTGCCAAATCTGTAACTTTTGCGTACGAGATCCGACTTCGATGTTCTTTATATCCACGTGTAGGCGAGAAAATGCTCTACAACTCTAGTTTAGACTTTGTCGACTAATTCTGAGTTTATTTTTATTAATATATTTTTAACAGGCTGAGACCGGAAAAGTCCTTTAAAATTCCATAACTTCTTCATCTGATGTCCGTTTTCATCTACCTTTTTACCTTTGTATCACTATTTTCGAGACCTTTGACTCTTGTTTAGATTGTGTTAGCCAAAAGTCGCTCGATCTCTAATTCGAGTTTTTAGCTCTTCACTGCTATATCCAAAAATTCAAAAAATCAGAACTTTCTCATACGAAGTTAGATATGGGCGTTCTTTTTATGTTTGTTCACATTTTAGGGATATCTACGACTTTCATTTAGATACCTAACGCCAAAAGTACTTTATGGAAACTTCACGTTTTAGGCTTCACAGCGCTTTACTAGTATAGCTACGGGTCTTCGTTTGGTCATAACTAGGTTTTTAGTGTTCTTTATATTTTGGAAACCTGGTTACGATATCTACCACATAGTATACTCAAACTGATATTTTTTGAACATTTCATTTTTGACGCTATTTTTATTACTTCACAAAGAGATTACAATAGTTGACTTTCAATCATTACATTTACCTGAAATAACGGGTTGTTACATCATCCCCCCATTAAAGGGAACGTCATCTTGAAATTAATTACAAATAAGTGTTTAAGGACTAGGGAAGAGATGCGGGTACTTTTGTTGCATCTAATCTTCTTGCTGCCAAGTTAATTCAGGTCCTCGCTTAGCAATCTAGCAAACCTTCAGTATTGGTATGCGACTCTGTTTAGTTCTTTGATATCCCTATCCATGATATCGACAGGTTCTTCCACAAAGTTAAGATTTTGATTTATATCGATTTCCTCGAATGGAATTACAAGAGTTTCGTCGGATAGACACTTCTTCAGGTTAGACACATGAAACACGGGATGTACTTTGTTAAGTTCGATTGGAAGTTGAAGTTTATAAGCTACAGGACCAATCCTTGAAGTAATTTCGAAATTTCCAATGTACCTTGGGTTTAGTTTTCCATGTTTCCCGAAGCATATCATGCCCGTCCAGGGTGAGACCTTCAATAGAACACGATCGCCAACCTGGAATTCCAAGGGTTTTTGTCTTTTGTCAGCATAGCTCTTTTGTCTATCTCTCGAGGCTTTCAGTCACTCTAGAAGTTGAACGATCTTTTCAGTTGTTTCTCTAATGATTTCTGGGTCAGTGAGAGTGCTATCAGGGACTGGACCTTTTGTGTGACAACCCGAAATTTCTATCTCGAACAATAGATCAATTCAATCAATGTTAGACTCGTTTTTCTATCTTTTAACACTATTTAACGTCTATTTGAGTGTTCTAATCCCAGTATAATCAAGGTAGGAGCCTATGAATGGGTTAACTTGAGTTGTAGGAAGCATATTCGGGCCACACACTTCAACATGAGGAGTGTGCGGCCTTACATATGAGTGTGCGGCCATACACCCGAGTGTGCAGCCGCAGACCCAACCCAGACACACACTCCTACCTATATAAGTCAGACTTAGTCATTTTTGAACCCTTTTTCCACTCCTTCAAAGCTGGAACACGTTTTCTCTTAAGTATCATCCAAATTTTCATCTTTTTCTTCATAAAAGTAAGTAATATTTCCTTTGATTTGTTGATACCTGAACTTAAATAGCCTTCTTCCCTACTTTGATCTGTGAAAACACATTTTTGGTGTTAGATCTTCAAGAACACCAAGAACACACACTAAGTTTTGGACCCTAATCACCCTTTTCAAGCATCTATAACGTGTATATACTTGTTATAACTTGTTTTAGGCCAGGAACACTTGAAGATATACCTGAAAAACGCCATTTCTCAGGATCTTCATGTGTGTATGTCCGCACACACCATGTGTACGGCTGCACATACCATGTGCAACCATACACACCTCTTTTAGGTCCTAAAACGTCAATAAACTCCATATAAGGCTAGAACATGAAGTGAGAAACCTTCCTAGATGGGTTCTAAGGCCTTAAAATACATTTTGACACACTTCATAAGGAGTGTGCGGCTGCACACACACCTTGGCCGCACACACACACCGATATGGTGTATTTTGATCATACACTCCCTTGTATAGCCATACATCCCTTATGTACAATCATATTTGATTGTAACACTTCAATATAAGTGTATACTAGTCCCTAAGGTGGTCCTAATTCAATAACTAGTTGTTACAAACACTAATTGCATACATACATATGTCATTATCTGGTTAAAAGGATTCGTTTGTGCTCAAGTCCAGAATTGACACTCAACCTCCTAAACCGATCCTACCATCGCATCACTCCTTACAGGTGAGTTCATACCCCTTAATCAACCTTTTAAATGATTTTAAATGCTTTTATAGGGGGAATACAAGTTGAGTATCATAGCTATTATATCAATCACATGTGATTAAAAACTATCAAACATATGGATTTACTATACTTTCAAACTGTTTTTCTAAACAAATGACTTGAAACTACTTATCAAACTATTTTACATGTTAAACTTCCTATAAAACTCACTTTTATGCACCAAACCTTTTCTATTACAGCTTCTAAACTTATATATTGTTAAAACTATGTCTATTACATATATAGTTATATAAGTAAGGATTGAAGGACTTAGGACTGCCAACTCACTTTATTTCATGTTCCTTGTTTGGTTGTGGACTTAGGGTACCCTGTTGTTTGTCCTAGTGTCGTTGGATCCTTAGTTATATATTATGTATATATGTATAGATATAAAGACTTTTATCTCAGTTCAATACATTCAGTCATACAAACGATTGTACTAGTAAATATAATAGGTATAGATAAGGATATACTACTCATTACTACTAGTTCAATGAAGCATACAAGGAGTCAGTTGACTCATGAGTCAATACTTACTATTATGAGAAACTATACAACGATACTATTATGAGAAACTATACAACGATACTATTGTGAGAAACTATACAACGATACTATGATGAGAAACAATACATTCACTACACTAGTACATACATTACATATACAAGTATACTATAACATAAATGTGATCCACTGTTTCAGAGCATGTATTCACTACCATGGCCCGATTTGCATCCAGAATCTCCTGGAGGTAGAGCCTGAGTTTGCTTATATATATATATATATATATATATATATATATATATATATATATATATATATATATATATATATATATACTGGATTGACTATCCTACACCTTGCTGCTAGCTACAGTGGGACCTGCAGGTCTACGAGTGCCAAATGTTATTTCTTTCGTCGTCTTACATCGTCGTGTTCATAGTCGATAGTATGGTACAATTAATCACATAATACCTTAATATATATCTTGTTTAAGGTAGTTAGTGCAGGGGTAGTTATTATAATACAACACTACAATACTACTTTAATTTAACCTTTACATTTATTTGGTGATCACTTCACTTAAACATTAATGTACAAACTATATATTCATAATGATAGTTACACTTGGGAAAATTATACACTTTTACATGAAACAAACGTACATAACATTCGTGCCTTGGTAGAAGGCTACTTTTAGTAGAAAATATAGGATTTTCTAGGAGTTACAAATCTTTACAACATTTACAAACATTCACATACTTTTACTACAAACGTTTACATATTCGTACTTCAAACACTGTATCAAACATTTTGATACAAAGAATGACACTAAAATACTTATGAACTCACCATATTTAATGCTGATAAACTCTTTCAAAATAACTTGTATTCTCAGGTCATTAGTAGACAAGTACCGATGCCAGCTTTTGATAAGATGGAGCACATACAGGACTCATATTTTATTTTGATTCATATTTTGGTGTCTTATAAACCACAGAAAACACTTGTATTAAAATTTTATTATTAATGCAATGGATGATGTTGTTTACTTGTTTACTGTTATACTATGTTGTGATACTATACATGACGTCCTCCACCACAGAACGTTTCCGCCGTTCTTGGTTTTGGGGTGTGACAGATTGGTATCAGAGCATCGTTTATAGTGAATCTAGTATATCAACCCACAAAAGATATACTAACTATAAACACAATGAGCTTCAAATACTCTGACTAAGAGTTTGTACTTTTAAATAATAAATTATTTAACTAAGTATACATGTCTGCATGCATACTAAAATCAGTGTCACTAGGACAGAACAAAAGTATTACGATTGTTGAACAACACAATTAGGCTTAGAGACATATAGTCAAATCTGGGAGGATATATCCTGATCAACTATATTTTTCGAGGAGTGACTAGCATGTGCCTAAGAATGGTTGTGGTGTTGCAACAAGTCTGAAAACTTACCAACACTACTACAATGATAACATTAGAACAAACATGAACTTAAAATACTATAGGAGTATTTTGTGTTACTATAATTACTTATATGAGAACTAAAAAGGTCTTTACTAGTGGGTCAATAGTTGCTAAGTGAATACACTAAGGTTATATGAGATTAAGGTGTCATAGAATTAGAATGTGTGATCTTTGCTTTACTTCCTGTTCCTTGTTTGGTTGCGGATTTGGAGTTAGGGTTACTTATTCGAAGGTCTATCCTGCTTTGATTTCATATAACTGGTATGAACTATGGAAGTATTGATGTAACTGATAAAGAATATCTTATAATTATCTTAAGTAGTATGCCTATTTATATAAGACTCTTATACCCCTTTTCTCGTATAGATATCATGGCTGGATTCCATCATCATGGTGACCTGTACTTCCCAAACCACGACAATGCTAGATGGCTTGAAGAAGAGCCCGAAGATGAGCATCCAATCCCTTTGGATGATCACCACGCAGAAGGCTTCTCGGATGGATCTGACTCCGAGCTCGAAGTTAACAACCTACCCCCT
This sequence comes from Lactuca saligna, assembly GCF_052625555.1. NCBI lineage: Eukaryota > Viridiplantae > Streptophyta > Magnoliopsida > Asterales > Asteraceae > Lactuca > Lactuca saligna. Next base: position 227,615,366 of record NC_136420.1, on the reverse strand, counting down.
GTGGCTCCGATACCAAATCCCAACCCCCGATAGGCTTTTCAAGGCCCGATGCCTGCATGTGTGGAATGCATAGAAACATGGTGCGGAGAGCAAAATCTACCCATGCCATTCAATGGAGACCGAAGCTTTTACGACACGAGTGAAGGAGGAATAGCGGACAGAGTGTTACCAATCTTGGTCCGAAGAGTTGCCCAGAATGAAATCCAGGGCAGGATGACTCTCCATCGCATTACGGAGGTTGATGAAAATGCAACGATGCATTCCATTCGCACCAACCACCTAGAGCATGCCCGGGAGAGGTATCAAATGGACCACGAGGCCCTGCTGCAAGAACTTGCTGAGAATCGGCCTGAAGTCATAGAGCTTCGGGTTCGCCAGAGAGTACGAACGACACCTTCTCGACATGGAACGTCAACTAGTAGACCGTAGGGTTCGCCCGAGGAATGTCAGCTGCAACCATTAGAAGATGTCTAGCACATCTTTTTCTTTTGATTAAGGGATAACCTTTTCTTACCTGTGCTCTAGGAAGCACTTGTCTTTAAATTATTCATGTCTTTCAATACACTATCTAGCCTACTAAACTGTCAACATTTTCCCCTCATATGGTTTGATGGAAGACCTATTGTTAGGTCATTTTTCCCGAACTCATTTACATCAGTAGTACCATTAATATTGTCAGTTTCTAACCTATTGGAGAGTTTATACTCTTGTGTTTTCAAAAGTCTATTGTTATATCTCTATTCAACTCATACACTGATTCTAATGTTTGGGGTATGGAGCGTTAGTCCATGGATCACTCTCATCATACTTAACAATTGATTCTTACTATCATCATCATCTCTATAAACTTTTAGTAAAAGATGGCACCTCGCCCGCGTCCTACCAAAGGCAGGCTAGAAAATCCAACACCACCACCTCCTTACCTAATCGATACGACAACTCTTAATGCTACAGTAGCTGCGGCTATGGCTACATCCATGGCTCAATATCACTCTACAGGTGCCAGCGGAGGTGGAACACCTATAAAATCTACTCAAGGTGAAATCCTCATGCGCTGAAGAGAGTGATCCTATAAGGACTTCACCAACTGCAAGCCAAAGTCCTTTAGATGGACTGGTGGAGTCATTTCCCTCTTGAAATGGGTTGAAAAGATGGAGTCGATCTTCGAGATCTGCTCCTGTCCTGCAGGGAGCAAGGTGAAGTTTGCTGCTTGCACCTTCAAGGAGAAAGCCCTGACATGGTGGAATAGCCATGTCAAGTCACTAACTCTCATATTATCAAATGATATGAGTTGGGAAACCCTGAAAGACTTCATGATTGAGGAATATTGCCCTAGGGCCGAAATCCAAAATCTATAGTAGGAGCTATGGAGCCTAACCATGAAGGGCTCCGACATAGTCTCCTACACCGCCAGATTCAGCAAGCTGGTGGCTCTCTTTCCCAACATGATTCCCACGGAGGGGAGGAAGATAGAGAGGTATACCCGGGGGATCTTGCCTCCAATTCAGGGGAATGTATTAGCTTCAAACCCCGCTACTTTCGATAGTGCCAAGCGATTTTCACAGTGGATCATTGACCATGGGGTCCGTACCCCAGCAACAACAACAACCCTAACCATCTCAGAACCCTCCAAAGTTGCTGACATCAAGCGGAAATCCTGGGATGACAAGAAGAAGCAGAGATCTGCTAAAAAGCAGAGGGTCGTGGTGTTTCATGCTGCGATAGTAGTTTTCGGTGCTACTCCAATAAGGCAGTACGCTAGAAGTTTTCCAAAGTGCAACAAATGTAACTTCCACCACAACGGACCCTGCCGGGAAATGTAGTGCTCTAACTGCAACAAGAAAGGACACACTGTCCGTTTCTGCAAATCTTCGGCAAGGCCGATCACCCAAATCCCCAGCACTGGTGTGGGCCAGGCTTGCTACGGTTGTCCCGAGGTGGGCCACTACAAAAGGAACTGCCCGAAGGCAGGGAATACCGGTGGAGTGGGAAGAGTTTTGGCTATAGGCCACGAGGAAGCGGTTATCGACCCTACATTGGTCACTAGTACGTTTATCCTCGATAACTCTTATGCATGCATACTGTTTGATAGTGGAGCGGAGAGAAGCTTCATGAATCATAAATTTGTACGCTTACTTAAACAACAACCACACACACTTAAAGAACGATTCATTGTAGAAATGGCTAATGGGAAGATTGAGACCACTAGTAGCATATGCATAGGATGTACTCTATCGCTAGATAGCCATTCATTTCCAATCGACCTCATGTCGGTCTCAATTAAAAGCTTCGACGTCATCATCAGCTTGGATTGGTTGAGTCTTCATCATGCCGACATTATGTGTTACGAAAAGGCTGTACGCCTTAATCTTCCATCTAACGAAACTCTCATCATCTACGGCAACAAACCTGGCACGAGTCTTCGTATCATCTCAGGTATTCAAGCACAGAAGTATCTACATAAGGAATATCATGTATTCCTTGCTCACATTGTCGATACGAGCCTAGAAACAAAAGAATTAAAGAACATCCTGGTAGTGAGCAACTTTCCCGACATCTTTCCAGAAGAACTACCAGGATTACCTCTGCAATGATAGGTCGAGTTTAGAATCGACTTAGTCCCAGGAGCTACCCCAGTAGCCAAACCGTCGTACCGATTAGCACCAGAAGAGATGCAGGAACTATCTAGTCATTTTAACGAACTACTCAGCAAGGGCTTTATTAGACCAAGCTTCTCACCTTGGGGAGCATCGTTCTTGTTTGTTAAGAAGAAAGACAGATCATTTCATATGTGTATCGACTACAGAGAACTCAACAAACTAACGGTCAAAAATTGTTACCCTGGGACTCGCATTGACGATTTATTTGACCAAATGCAAGGGGCGAGTTACTTTTCCAGGATTGATCTAAGATCCAGTTATCACCAGTTACGAGTGCTAGAGCAGGATGTTCCAAAGACAACCTTCTGAACTCGTTACGGACACTATGAGTTCGTGGTAATGCCATTCAGATTGACCAATGCACCCGCAGTATTCATGGACTTAATAAATAGAGTATGTCATCCTTACTTGGATCAGTTAGTCATCGTCTTCATTGATGACAAATTGATCTACTCTCGAAGTAAGGAGGAACATGGCGATCACCTGCGACATGTTCTAGGAACCTTACGATCGGAGAAACTCTACGCGAAGTTCTCAAAATGTGAATTTTGGATCCGAAGAGTCGAATTCTTAGGAAAAGTGGTTAGCAAAGAAGGAATCCACGTGGAACCATCCAAAATTAAGGCCATTGAGAACTGGTCAGCACCGAAGATGCCTATAGAAATTCGTCAATTTCTAGATCTTGCTGGCTACTACCGAATATTCATATAATACTTCTCTCAGATTGTGAAACATATTACTACACTGACCTAGAAGGGCGTGGCCTTTGACTAGGAAGAGAAACAAGAGAAGGCATTCCAAACGTTGAAACGAGCCTTGTGCACCGCACTGATACTATCCCTTCCCGAAGGAATAGAAGACTTCGTAGTCTACTACGATGCGTCAAATCAAGGGGTTGGTTGTGTTCTGATGCAACGAGGTAAGGTCATCGCCTACGCCTCGAGACAGCTAAAGACACATGAAGTCAACTACACCACACACGATAGTGAGCTGGGAGCAATTGTGTTTGCTCTGAGGATCTGGAGACACTATCTGTATGGTACGAAAAGCACTATCTTTATAGACCACAAGAGTTTACAACACATATTCGATCAGAAGGAGCTCAACATGAGATAATGACGGTGGGTCAAACTACTCAATGACTACGAGTGTTAAATTCGTTATCATCCGGGTAAAGCCAATGTTGTAGCAGACGCCCTCAGTCGGAAAGAATATTCAGGTCGAAGGGTCAAATCATTGACAATGACTATCCATTCTCACTTGTCTACACAAATAAAGGAGGCTCAACTTAAAGCCTTGAAACCTAAAAACGTAGTGGATGAATCCCTTAGAGGGATGGATAAGAATTTGGAAATCAAGGGTGGCGGAGCCTTATATCTCATGGACCATATCTGGACACCGAAACACGGTGGCTTCAGAGACTTGGTCATGACCGAAGCGCACAACACTCGATATTCCTTCCACCCAGGTTCGAATAAGATGTATCTGGATCTTAAAAAGTTATACTGGTGGCCTAACATGAAAGTAGAGATTTCTACTTTAGTGAGTAAGTTCCTTACTTACGCAAAGGTCAAGGTCGAATACCAGAAACCCTCCGGTTTACTACAACAACCAGAGATACCAGAATGGAAGTGGGAGCAGATCACTATGGACTTCATAGCAATGTTACGCAAGACAACGGGTGGATTTGATACCATTTGGGTCATCGTCAATAGATTGACCAAGTCTGCACACTTCCTGCCTATCAAAGAAACTGACAAGAGGGAGAAGATTACGAGAAAATACATTAGGGAAATCGTACGACTGCATGGTGTTCCTATATCCATTATCTCCGATAGAGATAGTACGTTCACTTTGAGGTTCTGGCAGTCACTACAAAGTTCCCTAGGAACAAGGCTAGACATGAGTACAACCTACCATCCTTAGATCGACAGACAAAGTGAGAGAACCATCCAAACACTGGAAGACATGTTGCAAGCCTGTGTGATTGACTTTGGGAAGGCATGGGATACTCACTTACCCCTGTTAAGTTTTCCTACAACAATAGTTATCACACGAGCATTAAGGCTGCTCCATTTGAAGCCCTCTATGGCCGGAAGTGCAGATCCCCTCTATGCTAGGCTAAGGTGGGTGGCACATAGTTAGCTAAAGGAAGAGTTCCTGAGAACAATCTCATAGGTCCAAAAATCATTTGGGAAAAGACAGAGAAGATCGTTCAGATTTGTGAACGATTGAAAGCCTCTAGAGTCCGACAGAAAAGCTATGCAGACAAACGAAAGAAACCTTTGGAATTCCAAGTGGGAGACCGCATTCTTTTGAAAGTATTACCCTGGAAGGGATTAATATGCTTCAGAAAGCGTGCGAAGCTCAATCCAAGATACATAGGGCCTTTCGAGATTCTTTCTAGAATCGGCCCTGTACCTTACAAACTCAACCCACCCCGCGAACTTAGTTACGTACATTCTACTTTCCATGTCTCGAACTCGAAAAAGTGTCAATCTGATGAGACTCTTGTAATCCCACTCGACGAGATCGAGATCAATGAGAGCCTCAACTTCGTGGAAGAACCTGTGGACATTATGGACCGAGAGGTTAAGCAGATGAAGTAAAGCCACATCCCAATAGTAAAGGTTCGCTGGAACGCCAAGCAAGGATTGAAATTCACTTGGGAGCGCGAGGATCAAATGAAACCGAAATATCCTCATCTTTTCGCTAAGTTTTTGTAACTATTTAGTACTTAAACTCTAATTTCAGGACAAAATTCTCTCTAACAGAGGTATGATGTGACAACCCAAAATTTCTATCTCGAACAATAGATCAATTCAATCAAAGTTAGACTCGTTTTTCTACATTTTAACACTATTTAACGTCTATTTGAGTGTTCTAAAAGCTAGTATAATCAAGGTAGGAGCCTAGGAATGGTTTAACTTAAGTTGTAGGAAGCATATTAGGGCCAAACACTCCAACATGAGGAGTGTGCGGCCATACACCCGAGTGTGTGGCCACACATCCAACCTGGCCACACACTCCTACCTATATAAGTCAGCCTTAGTCATTTTTGAACCCTTTTCCCACTCATTCAAAGCTAGAACACGTTTTCTCTCAAGTATCATCCAAATCTTCCTCTTGATCTTCATAAAAGTAAGTAATATTTCCTTTGATTTGTTCATACTTGAACTTAACTAGCCTTCTTCCCTACTTTGATCCATGAAAGCACATGTTTGGTGTTAGATCTTCAAGAACACCAAGAACATCAAGAACACACACTAAGTTTTGGACCCTAATCACCCTTTTCAAGCCTCTAAAATGTGTATATACCCGTTATAACTTGTTTTAGGCTAAGAACACTTTAAGATATACCTGAAAAACGCCATTTCTTAGGATCTTCAGGTGTGTACGGCCGCACACACCATGTGTACGATAGCACACACCATGTGCAACCATACACACCCCTTTTAGGTCCTAAAATGGCAATAAACTCCATATAAGGCTAGAACATGAAGTGAGAAACTTTCCTAGATGGGTTCTAAGGCCTTAAAATACATTTTGACACACTTCATAGGGAGTGTGCAGCTGCACACACACCTTGGCCGCACACCTTGGCCGCACACACGCACACCAATATGGTGTAGTTTGACCATACACTCCCTTGTATAGCTATAAAGCCCTTATACACAAACATATATGATTGTAACACTTCAATATAAGTGTATACTAGTCACTAAGGTGGTCCCAATTCAATAATTAGTTGTTACAAACACTAATTGTATACACATATTTCATTATTTGTTTAATAGGATTTGTTTGTGCTCAAGTCGACAATTGACACTCAACCTCCGAAACCGATCCTACCGTGGCATCACTCACTACAGGTGAGTTCATACCCATTAATAAACATTTTAAATAACTTTAAATGCTTTTATAGGGGGAATATAAGTTGAATATCACAGTTATTATATCAATCACATGTGATTAATAACTATCAAACATATGGATTTACTATACTTTCAAACTGTTTTTCCAAACAAATGACTTCAAACTGCTTTAATTAATTATTTTACATGTTAAACTTCCTATAAAACTCACTTTTATGTACCAAACCTTTTCTATTATAACTTTTAAACTTATATATTGTTAAAACTATGTCTGTCACATATATAGTTATATAAGTAAGGATTAAAGGACTTAGGACTACCAACTCACTTTATTTCCTATTCCTTGTTTGGTTGTGGACTTAGGGTACCCTGTAGTTTGTCCAAGTGTCATTGGATCCTTAGTTATATATTATGTATATATGTATAGATATAAAGATTTTTATCTCAGTTCAATACATTCAGTCAAACAAGCAATTCTACTAGTAACTATAATAGGTATAGTTAGGGATATATTAATCATTACTACTAGTTTAATGAAGCATACAAGGAGTCAGTTCACTCATGAGTCAATACTTACTATTATAAGAAAGGATACAACAATACTATTATGAGAAACTATACAACGATACTATTATTAGAAACTATACAATGACACTATTATGAGAAACTATACAACGATACTATTATAAGAAACTATACAATGATATTATGATGAGAAACAATAGATTCACTACACTAGTACATACATTACATATACAAGTATACTATAACATAAATGTGATCCACTGTGACAACCCGAAATTTCCATTCTGAACAAACCACTTTAAGCCAATAGAAGTTAGGATAGTTACAGTGAAATTTCAGACTTTGGGTATAAGTTTGAGTATTTTAAGTTTAACACTTAAGGAGATATCAGGAGAGTGGATGCACTAGGGTTATGTGCAACACTGTTATTCCAATAGTCTATGATATTAGAGTTCATTCCGGGAATATAATATTTTCTGCCAAAAATCTCAGGACTATATATAGAAATCTGAACCATATTCATTCATTAGTTACATTTCCAACTAGAGAAAAGCCATTTTCTCTCTCACGGATCTTCGGGTTTTTATCCCAAATCATGAGCACACTTCTCTAGTTGTCTTATAATGCTTGTAATATGCTTAATAACTTATATTACATAGCAAATCTGTGAGATTCGGGAGTTTACTTCCCAAGAACGTTCTTGGAGATTAAACTCCTATATGTGGCTTAAATGCTACCTAGTCTTTTCCCCATGTTAGGTAACGAACTTAGGATTGTATATAAGTGTGTTTAAGACTAGAAAACAAACAAGAACACCAAGATTAGGGTGTTCACGGCCCAAGAAGTTCTTGGACCGTGAACTCCAAAAACAAAGGCTAAAGAGTGCCTAAACCACTCCTAAAGCCTTGGACTTTAGACTAGAATTATTCCTAGCTAATTTTTTGACCTTAAAACATCAAAAAACCCATCCCCATGAGAGATTACAGCCGTAATCTCTAAGGGAAAAGGTTCATGGGCCGTGAACATCAAGGAAGGGTACCATAGTGTGTCTAATGCCTTCATTAGCCTTAGATAATTGTCTAAAACCTTTCCAAAACGAGTTTGGGACTTGAAAGCACAAAAAGACCCACTTCCATATGAGTTTGCGGTAGTAAAATCAAAAGGAAATGGCCTTAGGGCTGTAAACTCCTAAAGGGAATGTTTTAAAGGCCTAAACTAGTCCAAGGATTAAAACACCAAGTAGAACTTCTTCTAGAAATCAAGTAACACTTCAAAACAAATAATATCATTTTGTTTGAGAGCTTACGGCCGTAAACTCAAGGGTTTACAACCGTAAACTCCTTGTGTGGATTTATTGAAGAGTAAACACATATATAGGGGCCTTTGGAACCCTAAACCCTTTAGCCTTGTCCCATAACAACTTAGAGGCAACCCTTAGGACTTATAACACTTATACAAAGTGTTTTCATGTTCTAGAGTGTCCCAACTTAATTTATTAGTTATTATTTGGCTAATTAGTTATATATATATATATATATATATATATATATGCTCAATATATGATAACTAGGCTCGTGCGTGTGAGCAAGTCTGAGTTTGCCACCTAGCACGGTTTCCGACATTTCAATCCAATCCACTCACCACAAGTGAGTTCATACCCCTTAATCAATGTTTTAATAGTTTGTAAATGTTATATGGAGGGGGGGATACAAGTAGGATTATGCTAATTATTATATCAATCATATGTGATTAATAAGTAGCATTCAAATGATTGGCTATTCATTAGCCATTTTACTGTACAGTTTCCTTCAAATGATTTTTATAAACATTTTATATGTTTAAAACTCCTTATTACACTGTACATTTTAATCTGTATGTTTTATTTCAAACTTATTTACAATTGTGATTCAAACAAATGTTTCCTTATACTAAATTGTTTTATCAAACCCATGCGATCAAACCGTTTTATAGATTGACATCAAGTCGATCTTTTCTTAAGATAATAATTATGTTCAAAGGTTTTACAAAACTTATTTATGCTTTTATATTATAAATTGCATGCCTCTATATGTGTAGTTATATAAGAAATGTTTAAAAGACTTAGGGAGGCTATCCACCCTACTTCCTTTTCACGCTTGAGATGTGGTCTGGTGGGATATCAGGTACTTGTCCGAAGGTCGTTTAAATATTAGTTATATAACATATGTACATATATAGTCATAAAGGTCCTTCCAGTTCATCCAATGCCCTTGGGTAGCAAGCGTATACATCCATGTTCATACGTACCAGTTAAATTACTAGTAAACTACCATATGGGTAGTTTAGGAAGATACTAGAACTATTACTAGAACGCGATATCATACCATGAGTCAGTTCATTCATGAGTCAACTATAATAGAAAAAGAACATATACAACTATACTAGAAAGAGAACATATACAACTATACTAGTAGAGAACATATACAACTATACTAGAAAGAGAACATATACAACTATACTAGAAAGAGAACATATACAACGAATTCGTAGAGATCCGAGTACGCCAGAGGGTGTATGAAAGACACCTACATGATATGGAACGTCAACTGGCTGAACTGAGAGTTCACCAGAGAGATGACCGTGGCCAGTAGTAGATGCTTTACTTCATTATCCTTGTTAGAAAGTAATCGTTTTTGTGTCTATTCCCAAGTGGCATTTTCTATGAAATTACCTTGTACTGTAAGAACTTTTGGTTAGGTCTTTATGTTGTCAAGAACTATCTTCTCTGGATATGATGTAAGACCTTGACAAGGTCATTTTCCTGAATCTTTACATCTTAAATATCAAAGATATTGACAGTCGGGTAACTTCTGTGTCATTTCCTTTATTCAAGTACTCTCATCATACTTTCATTGGAGTCTATCTGAAACCTGCTTTAGTCAAGTCATTGGACTATATCAAGTTAGATCCGAGACATTTCCAAGTCTCTTACAGTGGTTGGATCTTGTATTTTCACCAACCCACGATACCTCGGCTTGAATGAAAAACTTCTTGAGACCATTCTACGAACTTACTTCCATTCCATTACTAGGACTTCATCATAGGGATGTAGGTCAACTCTTCATGAACACATCTCCACTCAGTACTAGGACTCCATCATAGGGATGTAGGTCAAACTTTCGAGAACATAGTCTTACTCTTTACTCGAACAATCGAATTACCTCTAGGGTCAACCAAAATCGCTCACAAAATCCTTATTTTTCATGTTACACAATCATGTCGTCATCCAGAAGCAATCAATCGAAAAACGAAACCTCCGCCTTTCCTATGGACACCGCTACCTTCCAAACCGCAGTTACAGCTGTTGTGATGGCTGCTGTAACCGTTGTCCTTGCGCACCGTAGCGCTATCAGGACAATCAATGCTGACGATGGGATTGAAGTTTCCAATCGTGGTATCCATCCAGGAAATCGGCAAACAGTAACAGTCACCGGCTCTCAAAGCCGGAAGACAGAGAACAAGAAATGCAGACGTCAAGCCCAGAAAGAACGCAAGAAGTCCCAAAAACTTGCCATGCAACCACAGCAGGTGGAAACACCTGCCATTCCCGTACCGAGCAGGTCATACGAGGGAAAAATCCCGAAGTGTGATAAGGGTAGTTTCCATCATCATGAGGCTTACCATGAGATGCAATGTTGCAATTGCCCAAAAATAGGGCACTAGGCTTGTGGCTGTGGAGCACCGGCACGACCCATCACTCAAGTCCCTTTCATTGGGACTAACCCTACACACGAGAGTAGTTATAAATTCGAACGCTTTAGGAAGCAATTTTCAAAGTGGAGTAATGAGGAAGGCACTCGTGTCCACATAACCCTGGCTAAACACTGCAATCCCATCACTAATGCAAGTACTAGCCAATCATGCCACCAATGCGGTGAGATAGGGCACGTCAAGAAGGATTGCCCTATAGCAAAGAACTCTGGCGCAGATGGGAAGATTCTCAGGATCACAGCTGCAGGAGAGCCTACTCCGGAACCCTTGTTAATGTAACTTAGGCGTGTTGTTGAAACAGACTTATAAACTATCCAGAACTAGTGCAACTAGAGTCTTACCTTTTGTGAGATCCTGTCTGTATAGGGATTCTCGTGCTGCGTATACTTGTCTTTTGTAGTATATCTTATCCGTAGCATTATTCTTGTGGTAAATCTAAAGTACTGTAACTCTGTTCATGGTTGCACGTTTGCGTTTTGTTTGTACACGTCTTATGTTCAAATCTAATGTCTTTAAGTTTCTATATGATTCCGACATTATCATACAACTAGATTCAATTTGATCCTCACAAAAACAGCTTCCTACGTACATCTCTCTCTTCTAGATCGCTTTTCCAGCAAAGCCGTCATATCAGAACACCGAAGCACTGATGCCAGGAGTACCTCTTAGTTATTTCTTTCCGAAGAAATCCCCGAAGTACCACTCGTGTAGTACGTCAAGTTTAATCCAAGGATTCTTGCGGTTGATCTATCACTGAGGAATGTATACATAAGAGTGATATATAATCAAGGTTCTACAGGTTTAGAATTGATGATTCCGCTTTAACTTCCTTTTCCTCGAAAGGATGTGATCTTAAAGAAGAATAAGTTATTTGACTACCTTTTCAATCTTAATTATATACGACTCGTATACACGAGATTGTGATTGTGAAAACATGTATCAATTCTAATATGAACTTCAGGACGGAGAACTACCTAAGCCTACGAGTAATTGCATCGTCATGTGAACAAACTTAGAACCCAATACGACTCTTTTAAACAGATCGCCCAATAGCCTAAACACCTACGGAGATACCAGAGCAGTACAGACAACTTAACGAACTACACAGAAAGAGAATTAGAAGACTAGGCTTCTCACCTTGGAGAACCCCAGTCTTATTCTTCTAGGGATCGACGGATTTCATCGTATGTGCCTCGGATATCGAGGACTCCATCAAGATTTTTCATTAGAAATCGTTATCTCTGCCTCGCATAGATGAAACGGTTGAACAAACGCAAGGAAAGAATTACTTTCATAAATGGATCTGAGATCCGAATATCACCAGTTCGAGTGTTAGGGAAGGATGTCCGGAAGACTATCTTCCGAACTCGATGCGGACACTTCGAGTCCGTAGTGATACCCTTCGGATAGGACCAATACGCCCATAGTTTTCAAGAGCTAAATGTATAGGGTACGTCTTTCATACTTGGATCAGTTCGTCATTTCACCATATAATGACTTACTTATCTACCCTCGTAGTAACAAGGAACCTCTGGAAAACATTACCCTCGGAGATACTTTTCCCAAAGTTCTCTAAACTCGAGTTTTGGAATTGAAGAGTCAAAATTTCCTAATACACACTATTAGTGATGTGGAAATTCTAGAGTACTCTGTCAAATGATCCGAAACCGTTGGGAATTGGTTGGCACCAGAAACGCCGATAGACATTCGCCAAATTCTAGGTCTTACAGACCTACTATCATAGTTCATCCAGAACCCCTTGCAAATCACAGGAAACCGTAGGACCTTGACCCAACAAGGGGTGGCCTTGACTGGGAAGTTAAACAAGCAAAGGAAACCATGGAGATTCCAAATTAGAGACCAAGTTCTTTAGGAAGTCTCACTCTGGGAGTAGCTTAATACGCTTCGTAAAGTGTGGAAAGCAAAATCCAAGATAGATAGGACCTCCGAGATTCTTACCAGAATCGGTTCTGTATCTCACTGACTAGACCTACTCCGCGAACTCAGTAACGTACAATCTACTCTTTGCGTCTCGATCGTGAAACCATACCTTTCCGGTAAGACTCTTATAAGTCCAATCTTCAAGATTCTCGCCTTCGTATTAGAACCGTAGTGACCCTCGACCGAGAGGTCAAGCTGTCACACCCCCAAACCGGAACGACGGAAACGTTCGGGGGCGGACGACTTCATGTGGTAACATAACAAATGAATACATAGTAAAGAAAGCAATACAACCATCATATATATAATTGAAAGTTTACATTGTTTAAAAGTGTACATGTTCAGAACCAATTACAATATGATGTCAAAATATGAATTTAAACTAGTGCCGCAATGTTCCTTGTTCAAAAGCGGTTTAGTAGCTGTAATTACTGAATCCCTGGGACATACAATTAGTTTTGAAAGAGTAGATCAGCATTTAAGCTGGTGAGTTTCATAAGTATTTAATGATAGTATTTGTATGAAAATGAAATGGTTCATTTTTGTTCGTTAGTCTCAAGAAAATCCCATATTTCCTATTACTATAAATGTAGCCTTAAATCAAGACTAATATATGTTAAAAAGTTGATGTTTTTCCATCCATGAGTGGTGGTTAGAAGTTCCAAACTTATATCCCAATTGGGTTTTTCATGCATAAAATAAATGAACTTATGTATGTATAAAACCTCCATTATATCTGAAAACCTCCGTAAATCAATGTGGTTTTAATACTCTATGTGACTTTTATAACCGTGCTATTGACAAGGGATGCCTATACACAACGTTCTTCAGGCGTTGGAATGTTCTGATGTTTGTCACCCAAAATGGTGCACTATACCTAACAGTCAGGGCGCGGGTTATCAAGCCCATATAGATCTATACATAAACACGATGCTCCCCCTCCAAGGGATTCTGGTATATAATACATGACTTGAAATGTGTACTCGTGCGTACGTGAAGTTTAATGTCTCGCAAAACATAGTATAAAACAGATTTACGTGTGAAAATGTTCATTTGTTATTGTATATGAAAGTAGCTTCTTGAAATAGTATTTCCATGTATGTAAAAGTTCATAGTATTCTCGTAAAACTATACATATTATAGTTTCCTAAAAGTGTGTTTCATTTGTATAATAAACCCTTAGTGAAAATGTTCACTTGTTATGAAAAGTGTAGTTCTTGTAGTGCCAAAACCAACACACATAAATGTAGTATAACCAAAGTGTCTGATTTATATAAATACTTAAATCATTTCTCACTTCAAAAGATAAAATGTTGTCGTGGTATAATTTGCATATGAAAGTTTCCCTATAATAGTTATAAATCACATATGATTCCTTTTATAAAACGCGTATAGTGAAAGTTTATATAACACACAATAATAATTGGGTGTTTTACTTGTATCCCCTCCTTAAAAGCATATAAAAGTACTCATAAAACATTTAAAAGTGTGAATTATAGGGGTATGAACTCACTTGAAAGATCGGAGGTTGCGGGATGAAAACCGGACATAATTTCGACTCGAGAAAGTGGATTTCCTCGGGATTCTTGGGAATCTCGGGAGCACAAACGATCTTCGGGACTTGAGCAAAGTGATCGGGGCTTCGGGGTAGCACGGGCATGGAAAACGAGGCAAGAACGCAAGAGAAATGAGAGAAATGGTGCCTTTTCTTCGAAACCCTCGCATCCCTTTTATAGGGGCTGGGAACCGACCTCGTACGCGGGGCGTACGCGTGTACGCTGGGCGTACGCGTGCTTCATGCATGACCGAATCCTCGACTGCCTCAGAGCTCGGATGGGACGGGGCATAGCCTCGCATAGGGCGTGACGTGGACGATCCGAGGCTAAGGCCTCGCGTAAGCTGGGCGTACGAGCTTACGCTGGGCGTAACTTGGCCCTATCTGATGACTCCCCTTCGGATAATACCAAGGTTTTTAATTAAAATTTATATTTTAATTATTTAATAAACTACAAAAATTCAGATCTTCTTCATACGAACTCCGTTTTCGACGTTCTTTATATCCACACGAAGGTGAGACCATTCTCTACAACTTTCGTTTAGATCCTGTCGGAAAATTTTGAAATTATTTTTATTATTTATTTTTAAAAGGTCGCGGTAAGAAAATTTCTTTAGAAATTCATAACTTCTTTATATGACGTCAGTTTTTACCAGACTTTTTACCGCTGAAATACCATTGTCGAGACCTTCGATTCTCGTTTAGGTCATTCCGGCCAAAAGTCACTCGATCTCCGATTCGATTTTTTAGCCGTCTGTCGTTAAGCCGAACTTGGAAACTTCCTAACTTTCTTATACGAAGTCGGATTTGGGCGTTCTTTTTACGTACGATCACGGTTTAATGACATCTAACATAATAAGTAATTTAATTAGTGATTTTTGTATATTTTATTTTCGAAGTTAATTTTATTATAACGAACGTGGTTACAATACTTGACTTTTTAGGTCGTTTACATGTAGTTGAAATATCGGGTTGTCACATCATCCCCCTGTTAGAGGGAATTTCGTCCCGAAATTTAAAGTAAGAAAGATACAAGTGAATCAGAGAAAAAGATGCTGGTACTTTTGTTTCATCTGATCTTCGCGTTCCCATGTGAATTCAGGTCCTCGCTTGGAGTTCCAACGGACTTTCACGATGGGTATGGGACTTTTTTTTGTTTGTCTGAACTCTCGTTCCATGATTTCTACCGGTTCTTCCACGAAGTTGAGGCTCTCGTTGACCTCGATCTCGTTGAGTTGGATAACAAGAGTCTCATCGGACAGACACTTTTTCAAATTCGATACGTGGAAGGGTGGGTGTATGTTACTAAGTTCCCGTGGTAGCTTAAGTTTGTAAGCCACAGGGCCGATTCTGGCGAGAATCTCGAAAGGCCTTTGTACCTTGGATTTAGCTTTCCACGCGTTCCAAAGTATATTAAGCCTTTCCATGGCGAGACTTTCAATAGAACACGGTCTCCTACTTGGAATTCCAATGGTTTTCTCCGTTGGTCAGCGTAGCTTTTCTGTCGGTTTCTAGATGCTTTCAACCGTCCAACATAGAGGGGATCTGCACTTGCGGTCAAAGAGGGCTTTAAATGGAGCAGCCTTTATGCTCGTATGATAACTCTTGTTGTATGAAAATACGATAAGAGGTAAATGGATATCCCATTCCTTTCCAAAGTCAATCACACAGGCTCTCAGCATATCTTCCAAAGTTTGTATCGTTCTCTTACTTTTCCCGTCTGTTTGTGGATGGTAGGCTGTACTCATGTCTAATCTAGTCCCTAGGGAACTTTGTAGTGACTACCAGAACCTTGAGATCCAAATACATTTTATCAGAACCTAGTTGAACGGAATACCTCGTATTGTGCGCTTCAGTCATGACCACATCCCTGAAACCACCATGTCTTGGTGTCCAGATACGGTCCATGAGATAATAGGATCTGCCACCCTTGATTTCTAGATTCTTTTCCATTCCTCTCAGGGATTCACCCGTCACAAGCTCGGGTTGCAAAGCTTCCAGTTGAGCCTCCTTAATTTTTGTGGATAAGTGGGTATGGATGGTCATATTCAGAGATTTGACTCTCCGACCAGTGTATTCTTTTCGGATGAGGGCGTAAGCTACTACATTGGCCTTGCCAGGATGATAACGAATCTCGCATTCGTAATCATTGAGTAACTCGACCCATCATCGTTGTCGCATGTTGAGCTCCTTCTGATCGAAAATGTGTTGAAGACTCTTGTGGTCTGTTTAAATAGTACTCTTCATTCCGTACAGGTAGTGTGTTGTACAGTTTACTTCGTGTGTTGTATAGTTTACTTCGTGTGTCTTAAGATGATGGGAGGCATAAGCAATAACCTTCCCTCGTTGCATAAGAACACAACCAAGCCCTTGATTCGATGCATCGCAATACACTACAAAATCTTCTATCCCTTTGGGGAGGGATAGTATTGGTGCAGTGCATAAGGCTTGTTTCAGTGTTTGGAACGCCTTCTCTTGTTTTGCTTCCCAGTCCAAGACCACGCCTTTCTGGGTTAATGTAGTAAGAGGTTTCGCGATGCTAGAGAAGTTCTTAATGAATCTGCGATAGTAGCCAGCTAGACCTAGAAATTGACGAATCTCTGTAGGTGTCTTTGGTGCCGACCAGTTCTTAATGGCCATAATTTTGGAGGGGTCCACATGTATCCCTTCTTCGCTAACAATGTGGCCCAAAAATCCAACTCTTCGAATCCAAAATTCACATTTAGAGAACTTCGCATAGGGCTTCTCTGATTGTAGTGTTTCTAAGACCCTTTGTAGGTGCTGACTATGTTCTTCCTTACTTCGGGAGTAGATAAGTATATCATCGATGAATACGATGAAGAACTGATCCAAGTAAGGGCGGCACACTCTATTCATTAGGTCCATGAATACTGCTGGTGCGTTGGTTAATCCGAACGATATCACTAAAATTTGTAGTGTCCATAACGGGTTCGGAAGGTTGTCTTGGGAACATCTTCCTCCAGCACTCGTAATTGGTGATATCCGGATCGTAGATCTATTTTTGAGAAGTAGCTGGCTCCTTGAAGTTGATCAAATAGGTTGTCAATGCGGGGTAGAGGGTAACGATTTTTGACAGTGAGTTTGTTCAGCTCTTGGTAGTCGATGCACATCCGGAACGATCCGTCTTTCTTCTTCACAAAGAAGACCGGTGCTCCCCATGGTGAGAAACTTGGTCTAATGAATCCTTTTTGGTGAAGTTCGTTAAGCTGACTGCAAAGTTCTTGCATCTCTGCTGGTGCCAGATGATAAGGCGATTTTGCTACAGGGGTAGCCCCTGCAATTAAGTCGATTCTGAACTCGACTTGGCGTTGTGGTGGTAATCCCGGTAGTTCTTCTAGGAAGATATTGGGGAAGTCCTGTACCTCTGGGATGTTGTTTATATCCTTTACTTCCCGACTCGTATCGACGATGTGTGCAAGAAATGCCTGATAATCCTTCCGCAAGCACTTTCGAGCTTGGATGCACGAAATGATGCGAAGATTTGTACTTGATTTGTCGCCGTAAATCACTAATGGTTAATGGTTAGAAGATTTAGACGAATGGATTTTTCAAAGCACATGATGTCGGCGTGAAGAGGAGTTAACCAATCCATGCGAACTATAACGTCAAAACTTTTTATTTGGACTGGCATAAGGTTGATTGGGAAAGAGTGACCGTCTAAAGTTAATGTACGATCCATGTATACGCAATTAGTGTTTTCCGTTTTCCCATTTTCCATTTCTACAGTGAATGATTCTTCTAACATGCTAGGTTTACGTTTAAGTAAGTGAATAAAGTTTTGGCTCACAAAGCTTCTCTCTGCTCCGCTATCGAATAGGATGCATGCATATGAATTATCAAGAAGAAACGTACCAGCAACTACTATAGGATCAGCTACGGCTTCCTCGTGACCAATAGCTAATATTCGTCCCACTCCGCTGGTATTTTCTACCTTTGGGTAGTTTCTTTTGTAGTGGCCCACCTCGCCACAACCGTAGCATGCTTGGCCTACACCAACACCGGGAACTTGAGTGATCGGCTTTATGGGGGCCTTGCTGAAACGGACGGTGTGTCCCTTTCTGTTGCAGTTGGAGCACTGCATTTCCCGACAAGGTCCGTAGTGGTGGTAATTGCACTGGGTGCACTTTGGGAGGTTGCCCACATAAAGCTTTATTGGGTAGAGATTTGTAGGAACAGTAGTAGGTACCGTCGCAGCGTTTACGGAAACCAGTTGTTGTTTCTTCGAGGATTCTTTGGAAGACCCACCCTTCCCCTTATTCCACCCTCTCTTCTTCTTGTTGTTGTTATTGTTGTTTCCCTTGTGTGGTTATGGTGCAGAAGTTGTTGAGTTTTGATGATTTCTATGATCAATAAGCGATTGTGCCAGCTCCTTGGCACTTTCAAAAGTGTCAGGTTTTGAAGCTAACACGCTTGAATCAATTTGGGGCGACAGTCCCCAAATGTATCGCTCTGTTTTCTTGCTCTCGGGAGCAATCATATCTGGGCAAAGGATTGCCAGCTCGCAGAATCTATTGGTATAAGTTGCTATGTCGGTACCAATCATTCTCAGAGTCCAGAGTTCGTGCTCAAGTTTTTGAATCTCTCCTCGTTAACAGTATTCCCTCATCAACATAATTTTCAAGCTCTACCATCTTATTGAGTTTGCCACTATCAGGGTAAGCAACTTAACGTGGCCATTCCACCAAGTTAAAGCCCTATCAGTAAGTGTGTAAGCTGCAAACTTGACTGTGTTGTGCTCTGGGAAGGAGCAGATTTCAAATACTGATTCCGTTCTTTCAATCCACTTCCTTAAAGTCATCACACCACCCATTCCATTAAACATCCGGGGCTTAGCATTCGTAAAGTCTTTATAGGTGCACTTCCGGGGTTGCCCATGACTATCGCCATGGTTAGAGGGATGTATGCCAATTCCTGACCTAGTAGTAACAGGGGTATTGATCTGTAACATGGCAGCTGCTACAGCTGCGGTGACTGCTGCCTGGAACATGACAACATCAAATTGAGGAGGTGTAGGTGGTGGTGTTTCGTTGTTAGGGTTACGCCTGGGATTCCTGCTTTGCGGCATTTTTAACTATACATTTAAAAGATGACGATATGGATAAGAATAAATGAATAATGAATGTGTCCCATGGACTAATTCCCCATAGTCCAACAACAAAATGAATAGTATAACTAAATGAAGATGACAACATTTGGATAATAATTTCCATATGATTAGATATCTGTCAATAATATTGGGATTACAGATGTAACAAGTTCAGGAAAATGGCCTATAAGTAGGCCTTACATCAACCAAGATAGGAAAATTTTTGACAGAACTATTACTAGATCAAGATCTAATAGGTCTAAGATTTACAAAGATAGGAAATTAGACCAAAGTTTTTAGATAAACTAGGTTATATCCAAAAAATGAGTCGACGAGATTCTATCGGCGACGAGAGCTGCTAGCATGAGTCCTTGATCCTGATAGTAGATGTTCCATGTCCCTCATAAGCCTTCCAGTTCTTTCTTGCTGAGCTCGAAGTTCCCTAACTTCGGCTTGTGTTTCAGTAAGTTCCCTCTACAGAGGTATAATGCGGGCTAGAGTTCTTTCGTAAGTAGACTCCGATTGGCGAATGCGGACAATGTTAACGCTAGAGTTGGTGTCAACCTCCAAGACTTGGTTGATAGTTGCTTGAGCCATTATTATGTTTCGAGAAATCCTACGAATCATGATTGATAGGACTTTGTCAGCAGAACCTCCTTTAGTGAGGTTGTAGAAACTTCGGTCTCCATTGTAGGGAATGGGTTGACCTTGTTCCTGGCTGCATGTATTCAAGTTTGTGGCCCACAGAGGTGTGGGACCTTGAAATGTAGGACGGGGATTCGGGTTTCGTTTTTGAGCAGCTAGGGGTAGGTTGTTGACTTCAGGCTCCAAGCATGAACTATCGGAAAAACCCTCAGCATGGTGGTCATCCAAAGGGATGGGGTGATCATTTTCTGGCTCTTCCTCTAGCCATCCAGCGTTGCCTTGGTTTGGGAAGTAGGGGTCCCCATGCAGGTGAAATCCAACCATTTGACTATACGAGAATAGGGTTATAAGATTTGAAAAAAACTTGAGAACATGTAATACTAATTAATCTATTGTATGCAACAAATACTCCTATAGTATTTAAATTGTACGTTTGATACTAGTGTCTATTTTTGGTAAGTTTTGACTCGTTGCTCACTACGATCACTCCTCAATATACGTTAGTCTAATTTCAGATAAACATAGTTGATTAGGCTATATTCATCCCAAATTTGATTACATATCTCGAGAACTAATCGTAGTGTCCAACTTGTCTTAATACTTTTGTATAGTTCTCATCATGAAAATATGTCATTGTATCCATGTATTTTGGATTTTCATGACCTAAAATAATCTATTTAAATGATATAAGGATTTTAGGTATGAAAACTTTTGTCAGAGACTTTGAGTCCCTAAACATTTATAATTTGTATATCTTATGAGGTTCGATATACGTACTTCACTATAAACATTGCTCTGATACCAATCTGTCACACCCCCAAACCAGAACAACGGAAACGTTCGGGGGTGGATGACTTCATGTGGTAACGTAACAAATGAATACATAGTAAACAAAACAATACAACCATCATATATATAACTGAAAGTTTACATTGTTTAAAAGTGTACATGTTCAAAACCAATTACAATATGATGTCAAAATATGAATTTAAACTAGTGCCGCATCGTTCCTTCTTCAAAAGCGGTTTAGTACTTGAAATTACTTAATCCATGGGACATACAAGTAGTTTTGAAAGAGTAGATCAACATTTAAGCTGGTGAGTTTCATAAGTATTTAATGATAGTATTTGTATGAAAATGAAATGGTTCGTTTTTGTTCGTTAGTCTCTAGAAAATCCCATATTTCCTACTAGTATAAATGTAGCCTTAAATCAAGACTAATATATGTTAAAAAGTTGATGTTTTTCCATCCATTAGTGGTGGTTAGAAGTTCCAAACTTATATCCCAATTGGGTTTTTCATGCATAAAATAAATGAACTTATGTATGTACAAAACCTCCATTATATCTGAAAACCTCCGTAAATCAATGTGGTTTTAATACTCTATGTGAGTTTTATAACCATGCTATTGACAAGGGATGCCTATACACAACGTTCTTCAGGCGTTGAAATGTTCTGACGTTTGTTACCCAAAATGGTGCACTGTAGCTAACAGTTAGGGCGCAGGTTGCCAAACCCATATAGATCTATAAACAAACACCATGCTCCCTCTCCAAGGGATTCTGGTATATAATACAGGACGTCAAATGTGTACTCGAATGTACGTGAAGTTAATGTCTCACAAAACTTAGTATAAAACAGATTTACGTGTGAAAATGTTCGTTTGTTATTGTATATAAAAGTAGCTTCTTGAGATAGTATTTCCATGTACGTAAAAGTTCGTAGTATTCTCGTAAAACTATACCTATTATAGTTTCCTAAAAGTGTGTTTTGTTTGTATAATAAACCCTTAGTGAAAATATTCACTTGTTATGAAAAGTGTAGTTTTTGTAGTGCCAAAACCGACACACATAAATATAGTATAAGCAAAGTGTCTGATTTATATAAATACATAAATCATTTCTCATTTCAAAAGATAAAATGTTGTCGTGGTATAATTTGCTTATGAAAGTTTCCCTATAATAGTTATAAATCACATATGATTCCTTTGATAAAATGCGTATAGTGAAAGTTTATATAACACACAATAATAATTGAGTGTTTTACTTGTATCCCCCCCTTAAAAGCATATAAAAGTACTCATAAAATATTTAAAAGTGTGAATAATAGGGGTATGAACTCACTTGAAAGATCGGAGGTTGCGGGATGAAAACCGGACATAATTTCGACTCAAGAAAGTGCATTTCATCGGGATTCTCGGGAATCTCGGGAGCACAAACGATCTTCGGGACTTGAGAAAGTGATCGGGGCTGCAAAGTAGCACGGGCACGGAAAACAAGGCAAGAACGCAGGAGAAATGAGAGAAATGGTGCCTTTTCTTCGGAACCCTCGCATCTGTTTTATAAGGGCTGGGAACCGACCTCATACGCGGGGCATATGCGTGTACGCTGGGCATACGCATGCTTCACGCATGACCGAATCCTCGACTGCCTCGGAGCTTGGATGGGATGGGGCATAGCCTCGCATAGGGCGCGACGTGGACGATCCGAGGCTAAGGCCTCGCGTATGCTGGGCGTACGAGCTTACGCAGGCGTAACTCGGCCCTATCTGATGACTCCCCTTGGATAATACCAAGGTTTTTAATTAAAATTTATGTTTTAATTATTTAATAAACTTCAAAAATTAATATCTTCTTCATACGAACTGCGTTTTCGACGTTCTTTGTATCCACGCGAAGGTGAGACCGTACTCTACAACTTTCGTTTAGATCCCGTCGGCAATTTTTGAAGTTATTTTTATTATTTATTTTTAAAGGGTCGCGGTAAGAAAATTTCTTTAGAAATTCATAACTTCTTTATCTGACGTCTGTTTTTGCCAAACTTTTTACCGCTGAAATACCATTGTCGAGACCTTCAATTCTCGTTTAGGTCATTCCAGCCAAAAGTCGCTTGATCTCCGATTCGAGTTTTTAGCCACCTGTCGATAAGCCGAACTTGGAAACTTCCTAACTTTCTTATACGAAGTCGGATTTGGGCGTTCTTTTACGTATGATCACGGCTTAATGACATCTAACATAATAGGTAATTTAATTAGTGATTTTTTGGATATTTTATTTTCGAAGTTAATTTTATTATAACGAACGTGGTTACAATACTTGATTTTTTAGGTCGTTTACATGTAGTTGAAATATCAGGTTGTCACACAAGCGGACGAAGCAACGCCATCACCCTTTAGTGAAGGTTCATTGGGATACCAACTGAGAACCCGATTTCACTTAGGAAAGGTAGAACCAATCGTTTAGGAAGTTCACCTAACTACTCGATCACTTCAACATACTTCCTTATCTAAATTCTAATTTTGGGATTAAATTCCCTTTAACAGGGGGATGATGTGACAACCCGAAATTTTCATTATGAACAAACCACGTCAAGCCAATAGAAGTTAGAACAGTTACAGTGAAATTTCAGACTTTGGGTATAATTTTGAGTATTTTAGGTTTAGTACTTAAGGAGATATTAGGAGAGTGGATGCACTAGGGTTATGTGCAACACTGTTATTCCAATACTCTATCATATTAGAGTTCATTCCGAGAATATAATATTTTCTGCCAAAAATCTCAGGACTATATATAGAAATCTAAACCATATTCATTCATTAGTTACATTTCCAACTAGATAAAAGCCATTTTCTCTCTCACGGATCTTCGGGTTTTTTTCCCAAATCGTGAGTACACTTCTCTAGTTGTCTTTGAATGCTTATAATGTGCTTAATAACTTATATTACATAGCAAATCTATGAGATTCGGGAGTTTACCGCCGAAGAACGTTCTTGGAGAGTAAACTCCTATATGTGCCTTAAATGCTACCTAGTCTTTTCCCCATGTTAGGTAACGAACTTAGACTTGTATATAAGTGTGTTTAAGACTAGAAAACAAACAAGAACACCAAGATTAGTGTGTTCACGGACCAAGAAGTTCTTGGACTGTGAACTCCAAAAACAAAGGCTAAAGAGTGCCTAAGCCACTCCTAAAGCCTTGGACTTTAGACTAGAATTATTCCTAGCTAATTTGTGGACCTTAAAACATCAAAAAACTCATCCCCATGAGAGATTACAGTCGTAATCTCTAAGGGAAAAGGTTCATGGGCCGTGAACATCAAGGAAGGGTACCATAGTGTGCCTAATGCCTTCATTAGCCTTAGATAATTGTCTAAAACCTTTCCTAAATGAGATTGGGACTTGAAAGCACAATGCGACCCATTTCCATATGAGTTTACAGAAGTAAACTCAAAAGGAAATGGCCTTAGGGCCATAAACTCCTAAAGGGAGTGTTTTAAAGCCCTAAACTACTCCAAGGATTAAACCACCAAGTAGAACTTCTTCTAGAAATCAAGTAACACTTCAAAACAAATAATATCATTATGTTTGAGAGCTTACGGCCGTAAACTCCTTGTGTGGAGTTTACTGAAGAGTAAACACATATATAGGGGCCATTCGAACCCTAAACCCCTTTAGCCTTGTCCCACAACAACTTAGAGGCAACCCTTAGGACTTATATGACTTATACAAAGTGTTTTCCTGTTCTAGAGTGTCCCAACTTAATTTACTAGTTATTATTTGGCTAATTAGTTATATATATGCTCATTATATGATAACTAGGCTGGTGAGTGTGAAATAGTCTCCGTTTGCCACCTAGCACAGTATCCGACACTTCAATCTAATCCACTCACCACAAGTGACCTCATACCCCTTAATCAATGTTTTAACAATTTTTATATGTTTTATGGGGGGGATACAAGTAGAATTATGCTAATTATTATATCAATCATATGTGATTAATAAGTAGCATTCAAATGATTGGCTATTCATTAGCCGTTTCACTAAACAGTTTCCTTCAGATGATTTTTATAGACATTTTATATGTTTAAAACTCCTTATTACACTGTACATTTTAATCTGTATGTTTTTTTTTTTCAAACTTATTTACAATTGTGATTAAAACAAATGTTTCCCTATACTAAATTGTTTTATCAAACCCATGCCTTCAAACCGTTTTATAGATTGACATCAAGTTGATCTTTTCTTAAGTTAATAATTATGTTCAAAGGTTTTACAAAACTTATTTATGCTTTTATATTATAAATTGCATGCCTCTATATGTATAGATATATAAGAAATGTTTAAAAGAATTAGGAAGGCTATCCACCCTATTTCGTTTTCGCGCTTGAAATGTGGTCTGGTGGGATATCGGGTACTCGTCCGAAGGTCGTTTAAATATTAGTTATATAACATATGTACATATATAGTCTTCATCCAATGCCCTTGGGTAGCAAGGGTATACATCCATGTTCATACGTACCAGTTAAATTACTAGTAAACTACCATATGGGTACTTTAGGAAGATACTAGAACTATTACTAGAACACGATATCATACCATGAGTCAGTTATTTAATGAGTCAATGATACTAGAAAAAGAACATATACAACTATACTAGAAAGAGAACATATACAACTATACTAGGAGATAACATATACAACTATACTAGAAAGAGAATATATACAACTATAATAGAAAGAGAACATATACAACTATACTAGAAAGAGAACATATACAACGATAGTAGAACGAGTACATTACTATACTTGCTAGGTAGAGAGCACGTACATTACAGCTAGAAGAGTTCTTTACATTACATATACATGAATACGTTAATTATTGTGATATGAATCGGAGCATGACTTAAATGTCATGGCGTGTATTGTAGCCAGAGTCTCTTGAACGCAGAGCATGAGTTTGCGTATAGATCTATACTGGATTGGCTATCCTACACCTTGCTGCTAGCTACAGCTGGACCTGCAGGTCTGCGCGTGCCAAACGTCATACCTTTTTACGACCATTCTTATGTCGTTGTTACCAGTCAATAGTATGGTACAATTAATAACATGATGCCTTAATATAAATCCGTTTTAAGGTAGTTAGTACAACAATAGTTCTTCTAGCACTACATTTTAGTACTACATTAATTTTCCATGTACATATATTTAGTGATCTATTCAGTTAAACTATAAACGTAAAAACTAGATTTTGTTAATGATAGTTACACTTGGGAAAATTACACACTTTTACATAAAACGAACATTTAGAATAGTTTAGTCTCCGTAGAAGACTACATTGAGAACAGTTAGGTCTTGGTAAAAGACACCTTTATATAATAGTAGGAATCATAGGGATTTCTAGAGTTTTTCAAATGTTTACAGTTGTTTTACAAACATTTTTATACTTACAGTTCATAAACTTACAAATTCTTACATACAAATTAAGACACTAAAATAATTATGATCTCACCAGCTTCAAAGTTGATACTCACTTTCAAAATTACTTGTATCCTCAGGTCATTATAGACAGGTACCGATGCAAGGAGAAAGGAAGATGGAGCTTGTTCAAGACTCCTCTTTCATTTTGATTTATGCTTTAGTGTTTATCAAAATTTGACAGAACACTTGTATAACAATTATATTATTAATGCAATGGATGATGTTGTTGCTTGTTTACTACTTTTCATTGTTGTAATACTGTACATGACGTCCTCCGCCGTAGAACGTTTCTGCCGTTCTTGGTTTTGGGGTGTGACATCCACTGTTTCGGAGCATGTCTTCACTGCCATGGATCGATTTGTATCCAGAATCTCCTGGAGGGAGAGTGTGAGTTTGCTTATAGATCTATACTGGATTGACTATCCTACACCTTGCTTCTAGCTAAAGTTGGACCTGCAGGTCTACGGGTGCCAAATGTCATTTCTTTTGCCGTCTTACATCGTCGTGTTCATAGTCGATAGTATGGTACAATTAATCACATAATACCTTAATATATATCCAGTTTAAGGTAGTTAGTGCAGCGGTAGTTATTATAATACAACACTAGAATACTACATTAATTTACCCTTTACATTTATTTGGTGATCACTTCACTTAACATTAATGTACAAACTATATTTTGATAATGATAGTTACACTACGGAAAATTATACACTTTTATAAGAAACAAACTTACATAACAGTCGTGCCTTGGTAGAAGGCTACTTTTAGTAGAAAATATAGGATTTTCTAAGAGTTACAAACCTTTACAACATTTTCAAACATTCACATACTTTTACTACAAACGTTTACAAATTCGTACTTGAAACACTGTTTCAAACATTTTGATACAAACAATGACACTAAAATACTTATGAACTCACCATATTTAATGCTGATAAACTCTTTCAAAATAACTTGTATTCTCAGGTCATTAGTAGACAAGTACCGATGCCATCTTTTGAGAAGATGGAGCACGTACAAGACTCATCTTTTATTTTGATTCATATTTTGGTGTCTTAAAAACCACAGAACACACTTGTTTTAAAATTATATTATTAATGCAATGGATGTTGTTGTTTACTTGTTTACTATTATACTGTGTTGTTATACTATACATGACGTCCTCCGCCGCATAACGTTTCCGTTGTTCTTGGTTTTGGGTGTGACATTTTGCCAAGTGCTTATCGCCCACTTCCGCCCAGCACAGAGGTGATCTGCACTTCCGACCGTAAAGAGCTTCAAATGGATTAGTCTTGATGCTAGTGTGATAACTGTTGTTATAAGAGAACTCAAATAATGGTAAGTGGATGTCCCATGCTTTTCCAAAGTCGATTACACATGCTCGCAACATGTCTTCTAGTGTTTGGATTGTTCTCTTACTCGGCCCATCTGTTTGCGGGTGATAAGATGTACTCATATCCAACCATGTACCCAAGGCTTTCTGTAGTGTCTACTAGAACCTTGAAGTGAATCTATTGTCTCTGTCCAGATGATAGATATTGACACTCCATGAAGTTGCACGATCTCTCGGATGTAGCTTCTCGTTAGTTTCTCCATCTTATCAGTCTCTTTGATCGGCAAAAATTGGGAAGATTTGGTTAACCTGTCGATGATCACCCAGATGGTATCGTGACCACCCTGTGTCTTGGGTAGTTTGGTTTTGATGTCCATGGAAATCTGGTCCCACTTCCATTCAGGTATTTCGGGCTGATGGAGTAGACATGAGGGCTTCTGATGTTCTACTTTGATCTTGGCACAAGTCAAGCACTTGCTCACATACGTAGTAATTTATGCTTTCATGTTTGGCCACCAGTAGAGTTGTTTGAGATCCAGATACATCTTATCTGATCCTGGGAGCATGGAGTATGGGGTCTTGTGTGCTTCATTCATGATCGTTTCTCTGATCCCACCGAACTTTGGTGTCTAGATTCTGTTCATAAGGTAACGAACTCCGTCACTATTGATCTACATATTCTTGTCCATCCCTCTAAGTGCTTCACTTGTCAAGTTTTTGGGTTTCAAGGCTTCTATTTGAGCTTCCTTGATTTGTGTTGACAGGTGTAAATGGATCGTAATGGTTAATGATTTTAGTCTTCGACCAGAGTACTCCTAATGACTAAGACCATCTGCCACCACATTGGATTTACCCAGATGATAACGAATCTCACATTCTTAGTGGTTGAGTAGCTCCACCCAACGTCGTTTCCTCATATTTAACTCCTTCTGGTCGAATATGTGTTGAAGGCTCTTGTCGTTTGTAAAGATGGTGCACTTGGTACCGTATGGGTAGTGTCTCCAGATTTTTAGGTCGAATACCACTGCTCCAAGTTCTAAGTCATGAGTGGTGTAGTTGACCTCATGTGTTTTCAGTTGTCGTGAGGCGTACGCAATAACCTTTCCTCGCTGCATTAGCACACAACCCAACCCTTGATTGGATGCATCGCAATACACTACGAAGTATTTTGTCCCTTTTGGAAGAGATAAAATGGGTGCACTGCACAGGGCTTGCTTCAGGGTCTGAAATGCAGTATCTTGTTTTTCTCCCTAGATGTAGGTTACACCTTTCTGAGTTAAGGAGGTTAGAGGTTTTGCAATGTTGGATAAGTTCTGTATGAACTTGCGGTAATAGCCAACAAGGCCTAGAAATTGGCGGATATCGGTTGGCGTTGTTGGCGCTGACCAATTTTTGATAGCCTTGATCATGGAAGGGTCCATGTGGATTCCCTCTTCGCTAACCACATGACCTAGGAAGTCGACCTTCCTAATCCAAAACTTGCATTTTGAGAACTTTGCATAAAGCTTCTTAGCTCGTAATGTCTCTAAGACCTATCTCAGATGCTGACCATGTTCTTTTTTACTCTTCGAATAGATGAGTATGTCATCTATGAATACTATCGCAAATTTTTCCTGGAATGAACGACATACCCGATTCGTTAAGTCCATGAATACGGCAGGGGTGTTGGTTAGTCCGAACAGAATCAGTACAAACTTGTAGTGACCGTATCTTATTCGGAAAGTTGTCTCTGGAATATAGCTCTCTAGAACTCGCAGCTGGTGATATCCCGATCTCAGATCGATCTTGGAAAAGTAGTTTGGTCCCTACAGTTGGTCGAACAAATCGTCTATTTGTGGTAGGGGATACCGGTTCTTGATGGTAAGCTTGTTGAGTTCTTGGTAGTTTATGCACATTCTGAAAGATCAATCCTTCGTTTTCACGAACAATACTGGTGCCCCCCAAGGCGAGAAACTTAGCCTGATGAATCATTTGCTGAGCAGCTGACTCAGTTGGCTGGACAGTTCTTGCATCTCTGCTGGAGCTAAATGATATGATGCTTTGGCCACAGGGGTAGCTCCAGGGATTAAGTCGATTCTGAATTCGACTTGTCTTGCAGGTGATACTCCTGGAAGATCCTCAGGAAAGACATCGGGAAATTCACATACGTCAGGCATGCTCTTGATGTCTTGTACTTCTCGTTTCACATTAACGACATGTGCTAAGAATGCATGACAATCCATGCGCAAATACTTCTGAGCATGGATGCAAGAGATGATACGAAGAGTGGTACTGGGTTTGTCGCCATAGATAACGAGGGTTTTGCCGTTTGGCAGATTAAGGCGAATAACCTTATCGTAACATTGAATGTCCGCACGATGAGAACTTAGCCAATCCATGCCTATGATGACGTCGGAAATTTTTATTGAGACTGGCATGAGGTTGATTGGAAAGGAATTATTGTTTAGTGTTAGGGTACAGTTTAAGTATATTTCCTTAGGGCCTTCTGTTTTCTCGTTAGCCATTTCTACTATAAACCTTTCACTTAATGACTTAGGTGTTTGTTTGAGTAGGCTTTTAAAACTATGGCTCACGAAACTCCTCTCCGCTCCACTATCAAATAAAATACATGCATATGAGTTATCGAGGAGAAACGTAGCCGTAACAATAGTGGGGTCTGCAACGGTTCGTCCTGGACCATTGCGAATACTTCGCCCCTCCTGCCGGCATTCCTGTTGTTTGCCTTCAGGCAGTCCCTTCGGTAGTGCCCTATTTCTCCGCACTCATAGCATGTGCGGCCTACTCCAACATTTGTGGATGGAGCAGTTGGTTCCATTCAGAAGCGGAAAATGTGTCCTTTCTTGTTGCACCGAGTGCACTAAAAGTCACGGCAAGTCTCGTGGTGATGAAAATTGCACCTGGGGTACTTTGGCAGTTGGCCGTTGTATGGACTTGTTGGTGCAAGGGCAGTAGGTACAGTAACGGTGTGAGACGTCACCACTTGCTGTTTCTTGGGGTTCCCTTGTAGGGTTTGTCCCCTTCTCTTATTCCAATGTCTCCTTGGGTCCTGTATTTCCTTTGGTGGGTCGGCAACAACACTGATAGTACCCTGTTTGACCCCATGATCTATTAACCGTTGTACTTGGCGCTTCGCGCTATTGAAGGTGATTGGGTTGGATGCCAAGACATGCCCTTGAATCTGGGGCGACAACCCCCAGATGTACCTTTCCACTTTCTTTGGTTATGGGTTGACCATGCTCGGGCATAGGGTTGGCAGATCACTGAACCTGGACGTGTAGGCGACTAGGTCAATCCCTGTCATCTTTAGGTTCCAGAGTTCTTGTTCCAGTTTTTGAACCTCGCCCCTCGGGCAGTATTCCTCTAACAATAGGATGTTCAAGTCGTCCCAGCTCATGGTGTTGGCGACCGGAAGAGATAGATACTTCACATGTTCTTCCACCATGTGAGGGCTCGGTCTGTGAAGGTGCAAGCAACAAACTCGACCTTTCTTGGCACTTGGCATGAACAGATTTCAAATACTGTTTCAGTCTTTTCGAACCATTGCATAAGAGAAATGAATCCTCCAGTGTCATTGAACATTTTCAGCTTGGCATTTAAGAACTCTTTGTATGTGCATTCTCTTACATGACCATGGCCCGTGTCGTGTTTTAGGTGATTCGTACTACATCCGCTACCTCCAGCTCCGTTGGAGTTTATTTGTGAGAGTGCAGCTGCTACTGCTGCGGTAATGGCAGCTTGCACCATGTTGGGGTCATATTGTGGCGGTGGTGGCGGTGGTGTTGGAGTTGTGTTAATGAGTCTTTGCTGATTGAAAGTCGTGTGTTAATGAGTTAGTTATTTTCAACAATCCATGAATTAGATTGACATACACAAGGTTTTGAGCTTGATTCATAAAAATTTATGTAGTAATAGAAAAACTTATGAATTTGAGTGGTATGCAAAGGATTAACACACAAAAGAAATACGTCATTATATATTAAACATATATTGGTTACATTCTAAAGTTAGGAAAAATTCAACCTCTCTAAAGGTCTCTGATTACAAAAGTTAAAGAAAAGTAAGACTTTTAGCTGAGTTCCTATTCTATAACAAAATTCTGGGAATCGGGCAAGTACTACTTGCGATGCTGGTTGCGCTTGGAGCTAGACTCTGCGTCTGATTGTTTTTCTCCCATAAGACACCTATCAAAGCTGGCTTGCTGCTCCCACATTTCATTTAACTTGGAGAGAGCTGCAATCATTTTCTCTTGAAGTGTGTCGGTATGGAGTTGGGCATTTTCCTGTAACCTGTCAAGGCAACAGATGTCGACTGCGTTAGCTTGTACCTCCATGCTGACTTCGCGAATCCGGTTCGCTTGGAACCCTGATTGGTAGGACTGGTTGTATAGTTTTCCCACAAGATTGGGAGTGCTCGATCGGCTGAACTTCCACCACTGACATTGTAGAAGTCCCGACACATGCAATAGGGAGTACACAATCCTTGTTGTTAGCTCCAATGGTGGATGAGGCTTCCCCAGATGAGAGTTGGTCCTTGAAAACCAAATCCTAACGGTAGGAGGTCAGACGGCTGGTGGATTGATTACCTCTGGCTCTGAATCTGTCCCATTAGAGCCTTCCTCTTCCTCCTCTTCCATGGGTTCCTCATCCTCTTCTAGGTCGTCTTTCAACCATACTCTGTTACCTTGATTAGGGTAGTAGGGCTCTCCGAGTAGATGAAATCCAGCCATTGCGACTATAAGAGAATAGGGTTAATAAATGACTTTAAACTAAAGTAGGTAAATTTAGCATTGAGTTTAAACTACTGATGTTATCAAATTACTCCTATAGTATTCTAAGTGTCATGTTTGATTCAAGAAGATTATGTGTTTGGTAAGTTTTTGACTTGTTGTCCAGTGCAGCCATTCCCTAGTATATGTTAGTCAGCTCCCAAAAAAATATAGTTGATCATGCTATATTCATCCGAGTTCCGATTATATGTTCCAAGGCATACCTGCAATGGATAACTCATCTATAATACTTCTATATCGTTCTTATTATGATACTGATTTCCTTGTGAAAAGAATGCATGTATACTTTATAAAAATTTTATGTGACAACCCGATATTTCAACTACATGTAAACGACCTAAAAAGTCAAGTATTGTAACCACGTTCGTTATAATAAAATTAACTTCGAAAATAAAATATCAAAAAAATCACTAATTAAATTACCTATTATGTTAGATGTCATTAAACCGTGATCGTACGTAAAAAGAACGCCCAAATCCGACTTCGTATAAGAAAGTTAGGAATTTTCCAAGTTAAGCTTAACGACAAACGACTAAAAACTCGAATCGGAGATCGAGCGACTTTTGGCCGGAATGACCTAAACGAGAATTGAAGGTCTCGACAATGGTAATCCAGCGGTAAAAAATCTGGCAAAAGCTGATGTCAGATAAAAAAGTTATGAATTTCTAAAGAAATTTTCTTACCGCAACCTTTTAAAAATAAATAATAAAAATAATTTCAAAATTTGCCGACGGGATCTAAACGAACGTTGTAGAGCATGGTCTGACCTTCTCGTGGATATAAAGAACGTCAAAAACGGAGTTCGTATGAAGAAGATATGAATTTTTGAAGTTTATTAAATAATTAAAAAATATATATTAATTAAAAACCTTGGTATTATCCAAAGGGGAGTCATCAGATAGGGCCGAGTTACGACCAACGTAAGCGAGGCCTTGGCCTCGGATCGTCCACGTCGCGCCGTCTGCGAGGCTATGCCCCGTCCCATCCGAGCTCCGAGGCAGTCGAGGATTCGGTCATGCGTGACGCACACGTACGCCCAACATACACGCGTACGACCCGCGTACGAGGTCGGTTCCCAACCCATATAAAAGGGATGCGAGGGTTCCGAAGAAAACGCACCATTTCTCTCATTTCTCTTGCGTTCTTCCCTTGTTTTCCGTGCCCGTACTACCCTGAAGCCCCGATCATTTTGCTCAAGTCCCGAAGGTCGTTTGTGCCCCCGAGATTCCTGAGAATCCCGAGGAAATCCACTTTCTCGAGTCGAAATTCTATCCGGTTTTCATCCCGCATCCTCCGATCTTTCAAGTGAGTTCATACCCCTATAATTCACACTTTTAAATGTTTTATGAGTACTTTTATATGCTTTTAAAGGGGGGGGGGGAGGGGAAACAAGTAAAACACTCGATTACTATTGTGTCTTATATAAACTTTTACTATACGCATTTTATCAAAGGAATCATATGTGATTTATAACTATTATAGGGAAACTTTCATATGCAAATCATACCATGACGACATTTTATCTTTTGAAATGAGAAATGATTTATGTATTTATATAAATCAGACACTTTGCTTATACTATATTTCTATGTATCGGTTTTGGCACTACAAAAACTACACTTTTCATAACAAGTGAAAATTTTCACTAATGGTTTATTATACAAACAAAACACACATTTAGGAAACTATAATAGATATAGTTTTACGAGAATACTACGAACTTTTACATACATGGAAATACTATTTCAAGAAGCTACTTTTATATACAATAACAAACGAATATTTTCACACGTAAATCTGTTTAATACTAAGTTTTGTGAGACATTAACTTCACGTACATTCGAGTACACATTTCAAGTCCTGTATTATATACCAGAATCCCTTGGAGGGGGAGCAAGGTGTTTGTGTATAGATCTATATGGGCTTGACAACCTGCGCCCTAACTGTTAGCTACAGTCCACTATTTGGGGTGACAAACGTCAGAACATTCCAACGCCTGAAGAATGTTGTGTATAGACATTCCTTGTCAATAGCATGGTTATAAAACTCACATAGAGTATTAAAAACACATTGATCTACGGGGGTTTTCAGATATAATGGAGGTTTTATACATACATAAGTTCATATATTTTATGCATGAAAAACCCAATTGGGATATAAGTTTGGAACTTCTAACCACCACTCATAGATGGAAAAACATCAACTTTTTAACACATATTAGTCTTGATTTAAGGCTACATTTATACTAGTAGGAAATATGGGATTTTCTAGAGACTAACGAACAAAAACGAACCATTTCATTTTCATACAAATACTATCATTAAATGCTTATGAAACTCACCAGCTTAAATGCTAATCTACCCTTTCAAAACTACTTGCATGGCCCAGGGATTCAGTAATTACAGGTACTAAACCGCTTTTGAAGAACGAACGTTGCGGCACTAGTTTAAATTCATATTTTGACATCATATTGTAATTGGTTTTTGAACATGTACTCTTTTAAAAAATGTAAACTTTCAATTATATATATATATGATGGTTGTATTGCTTTGTTTACTATGTATTCATTTGTTACGTTACCACATGAAGTCATCCGCCCCCGAACGTTTCCGTTGTTCTGGTTTGGGGGTGTGACAGATTGGTATCAGAGTAATGTTTATAGTGAACTACGTATATCGAACCTCATAAGATATACAAATTATAAATGTTTAGGGACTCAAAGTCTCTGACAAAAGTTTTCATACCTAAAATCCTTATATCATTTAAATAGATTATTTTAGGTCATGAAAATCCAAAATACATGCATACAACAACATATCTTCATGATGAGAACTATACAAAAGTATTAAGATAAGTTGGACACTACGATTAGTTCTCGAGATATGTAATCAAATTTGGGACGAATATAGTCTGATCAACTATGTTTATCCAAAATTAGACTAACATATATCGAGGAATGATCGTAGTGAGCAACAAGTCAAAACTTACCAAAAATGGACATCAGTATCAAACGTACAATTTAAAATACTATAGGAGTATTTGGTGCACACAACAGATTCATTAGTATTAACATGTTTTCAAGTTTTGCTCAAAACTTATAACCCTATTCTCGTATAGTCAAATGGCTGGATTTCACCCACAAGGGAACCCTTACTTCCCAAACCAAGGCAACACTGGATGGCTAGAGGAAGAACCAGAAGATGATCACCCAATCACTTTGGATGACCACCATGCTGAGGGTTTTTCCGATAGTTCAGACTCGGAGCCTGAAGTCAACAACCTACCCTTAGCTACTCAAAACCCTAACCTGAACCCCCGTCCCACGTTTCAAGGACCCACACCTCTGTGGGACACGAACTTGAACACATGGAGCCAGGAACAAGGTCAACCCATTCCCTACAATGGAAACCGAAGTTTCTACAACCTCACTGAAGGAGGTTCTGCTGACAGAGTCCTACCAATCATGGTTCGTAGGATTTCTCGAAACACAATAATGGATCAAGAAACTATCAACCAAATCTTGGAGGTTGACGCCAACTCTGGCGTTAACACTATCCGCATTTGCCAACTAGAGTGTATTTACGAAAGAACTCTAGTCCGCAATATAGCTCTGCAGAGGGAACTTACTGAAAATCGAGCTAAAGTTAGGGAACTTCGAGCTCAGCAAGCAAGAACTGGCAGGCGTATGAGGGACATGGAATGTCTACTATCAGGATCAAGGACTCATGCTAGGAGCTCTCGTCACCGATAGAATCTCGTCGACTCATCTTTTGGATATAACCTAGTTTATCTAAAAACTTTGGTCTAATTTCCTATCTTTGTAAATTTTACACCTGTTAAGTCTTGATTTACTCATAGTTCTGTCAAAAATTTTCCTATCTTGGTTGATGTAAGGCCTACTTGTAGGCCATTTTCCTGAACTTGTTACATATGTAATCCCAATATTATTGACAGATATCTAATCATATGGAAATTATTATCCAAATTTTGTCATCTTCATTTAGTCATACTATTCATTTTGTTGTTGGACTATGGGGAGTTAGTCCATGACACACATTCATTATTCATTTATTCTTAGTCATATCATCATCTTTTAAATGTATAGTTAAAGATGCTGCCACGCAGGAATCCCAGATGTAACCCTAAGAACGAAACACCGACACCACCACCTCCACCTCCTCAATCTGATGTTGTCATGTTCCAGGAAGCAGTCACTGCAGTTGTAGCAGCTGCCATGTCACAGATCAATACCCCTGTTACTACTGGTTCAGGAATTGGCATACATCCTTCCAACCATGGCGATAGTCATTGGCAACCCCGGGAGTGCACCTATAAAGACTTTACGAATGCTAAGCCCCGGATGTTTAATGGAACGGGTGGAGTGATGATTTTAAGGTAGTGGATTGAAAGAATGGAATCAGTATTTGAAATCTGCTCCTGCCCAGAGCACAGCAAAGTCAAGTTTGCAACTTACACACTTACTGATAGGGCTTTAACTTGGTGGAATGGCCACGTTAAGGTACTTGCCCTGATAGTGGCAAACTCAATAAGCTGGGAGAGCTTGAAAATCATGTTGATGAGAGAGTACTGTCCACGAGGAGAGATTCAAAAACTCGAGCACGAACTCTGGACTCAGGGAATGATTGGTACCGACATAGCAACTTATACCAACAGATTCTGCGAGCTGGCAATCCTTTTCCCAGATATGATTGCTCCCGAGAGCAAGAAAATAGAGCGATACATTTGGGGACTATCACCCCAAATTCAGTCAAGCGTGTTAGCTTCAAAACCTGACACTTTTGAAAGTGCCAAGGAGCTGGCACAATCGCTTATTGATCACGGAAATCATCAAAACTCAACAACTTCTGCACCAGAACCACACAAGGGAAATAACAATAACAACAACAACAACAACAACAACAACAACAACAACAACAACAACAACAACAACAACAACAACAACAACAATAAGAAAGGGTGGAATAAGGGGAAGGGTGGGTCTTCCAAAGAATCCTCGAAGAAACAACAACTGGTTGCCGTAAACGCTGTGACGGTACCACTACCGTGCCTACAAATCTCTACCCAACAAAGCCTTATGTGGGCAACCTCCCAAAGTGCACCAAGTGAAATTACCACCACCACGGACCTTGTCGGGAAATGCAGTGCTCCAACTACAACAGAAAGGGACACACTGTCCGTTTCTGCACGGCCCCCGTAAAGCCGATCACTCAAGTTCCCAGTGCTGGTGTAGGCCAAGCATGCTACGGTTGTGGCGAGGTGGACCACTACAAAAGAAACTGCCCAACGACAGCAAATACCGGCGGAGTGGGACGAGTATTAGCTATTGGTCACAAGGAAGCCGTAGCTGATCCTACAGTAGTTGTTGGTACGTTTCTTCTTGATAATTCATATGCATGCATCCTATTCGATAGCGGAGCAGAGAGAAGATTTGTGAGCCAAAACTTTATTCACTTACTTAAACGTAAACCTAGCATGTTAGAAGAATCATTCACTATAGAAATGGAAAATGGAAAAACGGAAAACACTAATTGCATATACATGGATTGTACATTAACTTTAGACGGTCACTCTTTCCCAATCAACCTTATGCCAGTCCAAATAAAAAGTTTTGACGTTATAGGTTGCATGGATTGGTTAATTCCTCTTCGCGCCGACATCATGTGCTTTGAAAAAGCCGTTCGTCTAAATCTCCCTAACCATGAAACATTAGTGATTTACGACGACAAATCAAGTACAAACCTTCGCATCATTTCGTGCATCCAAGCTCGGAAGTGTTTACGGAAGGATTATCAGGCATTTCTTGCACACATCATCGATACGATTCGGGAAGTAAAGGATATAAACAGCATCCCATAGGTACGGTACTTCCCCGATATCTTCCCAGACGAACTACCAGGATTACCACCACAACGCCAAATCGAGTTCAGAATCGACTTAATTCCAGGGGCTACCCCTGTAGCAAAATCGCCTTATCGTCTGGCACCAGCAGAGATGCAAGAACTTTCCAGTCAGCTTAACGAGCTTCACCAAAAAGGATTCATTAGACCAAGTTTCTCACCTTGGGGAGCACCGGTCTTGTTTGTGAAGAAGAAAGACGGATCGTTTCGGATGTGCATCGACTACCGAGAGCTGAAAAAACTCACTATCAAGAATCGTTACCTTTACCCCGCATTGAAGACCTATTTGATCAACTTCAAGGAGCGAGCTACTTTTCGAAGATAGATCTATGATCCGGATATCACCAATTACGAGTGCTGGAGGAAGATGTTCCCATGACAGCCTTCCGAACCCGTTATGGACACTACGAATTTGTAGTGATGTTGTTCGGATTAGCCAACACACCAGCAGTATTCATGGACCTAATGAATAGAGTGTGTCACCCTTACTTGGATCAGTTCGTCATCATATTCATCGATGATATACTTATCTACTCCCGAAGTAAGGAAGAACATAGTCAGCACCTACGAAGGGTCTTAGAAACACTACGATCAGATAATCTCTATGCGAAGTTCTCTAAATGTGAATTTTGGATTCGAAGAGTTGAATTTTTGGTCCACGTTGTTAGCGAAAAAGGGATACATGTGGACCCGTCCAAAATTAAGGCGATTAAGCACTGGTCGACACCAAAGACACTTACAGAGATTCGTCAATTTCTAGGTCTAGCTGGCTACTATCGCAGATTCATTAAGAACTTCTCTAGCATCGTGAAACCTCTTACTACATTAACCCAGAAAGGCGTGGTCTTTGACTGGGAAGCAAAACAAGAGAAGGCGTTCCAAACACTGAAACAAGCCTTATGCACCGCACCAATACTATCCCTCCCCGAAGGGATAGAAGATTTTGTAGTGTATTGCGATGCATCGAATCAAGTGCTTTGTTGTCTTCTTATGAAACGAGGGAAGGATATTGCTTATGTCTCCCGTCAGCTTAAGACACACAAAGTAAACTATACAACACACGATCTCGAGTTAGGAGCAGTGGTATTGGCTTTAAAGATCTGGAGACAGTACCTATACGGAACGAAGAGTACTATTTACACCAAACACAAGATCCTTTAACACATTTTCGATCAGAAGGAGCTCAACATGCGACAACGACGATGGGTCGAGTTACTCAATGATTACGAATGCGAGATTCGTTATCATCCTGGCAAGGCCAATGTAGTAGCTAACACCCTCAGTCGAAAAGAATACACTGGTCGGAGAGTCAAATCTCTGAATATGACCATCCATTCCCACTTATCCACACAAATTAAGGAGTCTCAACTGGAAGCTTTACAACCCGAGCATGTGACAGGTGAATCCCTAAGAGGAATGGAAAAGAATCTAGAAATCAAGGGTGGCGGAGCCTATTATCTCATGGACCGTATCTGGACACCAAGACATGGTGGTTTCAGGGATGTGGTCATGACTGAAGCGCACAACATGAGGTATTCCACTCACCCAGGTTCAGATAAAATGTATTTGGATCTTAAGAAACTGTACTAGTGGCCTAACATGAAAGCAGAGATTGCTACCTTTGTAAGTAAATGTCTTACTTGCGCTAAGGTTAAGGTCGAGTACTAGAAACCTTCAGGATTACTACAATAACCAGAGATACCAGAATGGAAATGGGAAAGGATTACTATGGATTTCATAACCAAGTTGCCCAAGACAATGGGTCGACTTCATACCATATGGGTCATCGTCGACAGATTGACCAAATCCGTGCATTTTCTACCAATCAAGGAGACTGACAAGATGGAAAGGCTTACAAGAAATTACATAAGGGAAATAGTACGATTGCATGGGGTTCCGATGTCCATTATCTCCGATAGAGATAGTAAATTTACATCAAGGTTCTGGTAGTCACTACAAAGTTCCCTAAGGACTAGATTAGACATGAGTACAACCTACCATCCACAAACAGACGGGCAAAGTGAGAGAACGATACAAACTTTGGAAGATATGCTGAGAGCCTGTGTGATTGACTTTGGAAAGGCATGGGATATCCATTTACCTCTTGTCGAATTTTCATACAACAATAGTTATCATACAAGCATAAAGGCTGCTCCATTGGAAGCCCTCTATGGCTGCAAGTGTAGATCCCCTCTGTGTTGGACCGAAGTTGGCGACACATAACTAACTAAAGGACAAGATACTGAAAACACTCTTACCGGTCTGTAAATCGTACGAGAAACGACAGAGAAGATCGTTCAGATTCGTGAACGGTTGAAAGCATCTAGAGACCGACAGAATAGCTACGCTGACCAACGGAGAAAACCTTTGGAATTCCAAGTAGGAGACCATGTTCTAATGAAAGTCTCGCTATGGAAAGGCTTAATACACTTTGGAAAGCGTGGAAAGCTAAATCCAAGGTACATAGGGCCTTTTGAGATTCTCGCCAGAATCAGCCCTGTAGCATACAAACTTAATCTACCACGGGAACTTAGTAACATACACCCAACCTTCCACGTATCGAATTTGAAAAAGTGTCTGTCTGATGAGACTCTTGTTATCCCACTCGACAAGATCGAGATCAACGAGAGCCTCAACTTCGTGGAAGAACCGGTATAAATCATAGACTGAGAGGTCAAACAAACAAAACAAAGTCGCATACCCATCGTGAAAGTCCGTTGGAACGCCAAGCATGGACCTGAATTCACATGGGAACGCGAAAATCAGATCAAAAAAAAGTACCCGCATCTTTTTCTCTGATTCACTTGTATCTTTCTTACTTTAAATTTCAGGACGAAATTCCCTCTAACAGGGGGATAATGTGACAACCCAATATTTCAACTACATGTAAACGACCTAAAAAGTCAAGTATTGTAACCACGTTCGTTATAATAAAACTAACTTTGAAAATAAAATATCCAAAAAATCACTAATTAAATTACCTATTATGTTAGATGTCATTAAACTGTGATCGTACGTAAAAAGAACACCCAAATATGACTTCGTATAAGAAAGTTAGGAATTTTCCAAGTTCAGCTAAACGACAGATGGCTAAAAACTCGAATCAGAAGAAAGGAAAGTTAAGTCCCAGATTTGTTGGTCCTTTCAAAATCATCCATAGAATTGGAAAACAAGCATACCGCTTAGAATTTCCTGAAGATTTGGCAGGTATTCATGACGTATTTCATGTGAGCTATCTGCGCAAATGCCTGAGCATCAATGATGAGACAGTCCCATTATTCGAAGTGAAATTGGATAATAAGTTAAGATATGTAGAAGAGCCGGAAGAGATCGTGAATGAAAGAACAACTAATCTACGTAATAAAGAAGTGGAGTTGGTTCTTGTCAAGTGGAAACACCATCGAGGCCCAAATTATACTTGGGAAAATAAGAATGAGATAAGAGCAAAATATCCCCATTTATTTTAATCAATGTAATTTCGGGGACGAAATCCTCAAAAGGAGGAGGTATTTGTAACATACACGTTTTGAAATCATGTTATAAGTAAATAAAATTGTGAAATATTATGTAAAATTGAGTGTTGAGTTCTAACAGATGATTTTTACTAGAAATGAAGTAAAATTATGTTTAGAATCAATCAGAAAATATTGGAAGTCTTATGAGATTCCAATTAAAAGCCAAATAGTGAAATTTAACGAAAATATGAAATTTTATATAAGTAAAATTTTATTATTTGATGTTGAAGAAAATCTCGTTAGAAATTTGTAGGCGAAAACCTCGTCAAAATCCGAGTTATAACGAAGAAGTTATGACCAACCGAATAACCGCGACAAAATCGGGACGGCGCCAAATGACGTAAAAAGTGAGTTTTTGATAAACTAGTTTTTAGCCTTAGTAATCTAAATGAAAGTCGTAGTATTTGTTAAACCGGGAAATTCGATAAAAAGAACGCCAAAATCTGACTTCGTATGAGGAAGTTATGATTTTCTGAAGTTTCAACTTAGCAGTAGACAGCTAAAAACTAAAATTTTAGATCGAGCGATATTTTACCAATACATCCTAAACGAGAATCGAAGGTCTCGTTATTAGTAGTGCAACGGTAAAAAGTCTGACGAAAACGGACGTCGGATGAAGAAGTTATGAATTTTTAAAGGATTTTCCTACCCCGGTCTGTTAAAAATAATAATATTAAAATTAAAGTAAAAATTAGCCGACGAAGTCTAAATGAAAGTTGTAGAGCATAATTTTAGCTTCGCGTGCATATAAAGAAACGTCAAAAACGGAGCTCGTATGCGAAAGTTATGGAGTTTTGAAGTTTTGGCGCGAAAACCGAGAAACTTCGCATAGGTGGCTTCGGCCACGTCACCCTCGCTCAAAAGATGCCACGTATCCAAAATTGGTGACTCACCGAAGCCAGCTGGCGAGATGTGTCACCTGCCCTCGCATCTGGAGTCCAGTCCGCTAAAAATCCGACGCGTGCCCTCTATCACGTGTGTGAGCCTCGCAGGGGTGCCACGTCCGAAGTCTCGGACTAGACCTTCGTCCAATCAGAAGCCGACACCGAGCCCCTCGCATGCGCAACCCACGTGCGAGCCACCTGCGCACCCTCGCCCTGCTGATGCCGCGTGTCCTCACTGCTGACTCCCCTTCCTTATCCGACTTCGGACCTCCCTATAAATACAAGGGGCTGCGAGACCTCTCGGGTAATTTTGGAAAATTCCCACTTTCACCCCTTTTTTGGTTTTGATATGTTTACTATTCTGACTTCCCCCAAAGCCCCGGTACTGATTCCAAAGCCCGAAACATACCCCGAGACTCCCGAGAAGCCCGAAAAATTTATCTTTTCGGTTTCGAAGGTCTACCTTCGCAGATCCCGGTTTTCAACGATGAAAGTCATATTTAGAGCCGAAGTACTGCCCAAATTAATATTTTAGCCCCCAGTTATTTCACGGTGTGTTTAATATATAGAAATAATTGTATGTTATGTGTTATATGTGCTACGTGCTTTTCAGTGTTATTATTCCGGGTTATTTTTATTTGCTATTTTTATATAGCAAAGAAATACCTTTGACCATGTGATCAGCGAAAGGACTTAGATTCACGTTGGTACTGGTATGTAGCCTCTGGCCATGTGGAACATGTCTCCGTAAGAGACTGAATTCTATTCTATGGTAGTGGCAGAAGGTTAGACAGGGCTATAAGCCTGAAATATACTGAAA
Organism: Lactuca saligna; assembly: GCF_052625555.1. Lineage (NCBI taxonomy): Eukaryota > Viridiplantae > Streptophyta > Magnoliopsida > Asterales > Asteraceae > Lactuca > Lactuca saligna. Next base: position 227,571,795 of record NC_136420.1, on the reverse strand, counting down.
TGTTAATTTGAAGTTGTATATCTTCTGTGCCGTTTGGGCCAAAGCTTTATTGATGTATATCAAGCATGGAAATTATTATGTCTCATTGATTGTATATATTTAATTCAAATCAATGATTGATATGGAATGTTTGTCACAAGATTCACATATGCCCTTGTTGTTCCTTGTTCCACTTTGCTTCTGCCCTATTAAAGTATATATATGGCATAACGTTATATTGTATCTATTATTGAACTCACTAAGCGTCATCGCTTACCATCTCGATGTTTAACAAATTGCAGGAGATAAACATCCAATATAGTTATATATTGGTAGAAGATTTTTGAATAGTTTGAAACTATTGTATCGATAGAAGCTTATGAATAGTTTGAAACTATTGTATTTTGCACTCCCATATGTATAAAACTATAGAATCCTGGGAAGTTATGTAATATATAACACTTTAAAATAGTCGGTTTGTATCCAGTAGTTTGTAATATCTTTATCAATGTAAAATATTGGTTTTATGAATATGCAAGTAGCATGTTTTGGGGTAACTATATTGTCAAGTATGAAAGTTTGGGTATGTCATAAATACAAAAGTTAGGGTCTTTCAACCATGGTATCAGAGCAGTAGTTTAAGCGAACTAAATTCCACGGATTGGTATTTAGACTTAAACTATAGGAAGTTCAATATATGAACTTAATCATTGTAAGTATAGGGATACAAACCATAGGAAATATATAAGTAAAATTATTAGGTAATAGTAAACTCTAATATTCTAAAATATTATTTTACTCCATATTTCAGATCAATGGCTGAACAAGTAAGTAGCCATACCCCTGATGTTGGTGGAGGTCCTCAACCCGTGGAAGTGAATACTCCAGTATCTCCTCGTGAGGAGCGACTCTTGGGTAAGCTTACCGGTGTTATTCGACAGACTCTCGAAGAACACAAAAGAATGGTGATATAGGAAAAGAGAAAGCCACTGGAGAATCTTCAAAAGGAGAGGTGAAGCGTCCCTCGTTCAAAGATTTCAAGAGTAGTGGTGCTACAGAGTTTTTCGGTGTTCTCAATCCCATTATTGTTCTTACTTGGATCCAGAACACAGAGAAAGTGTTTCGTATTTCTCATGTGGATAATGAAGACAAGGCTAACTATGCTTTTGCAATGCTCATCGAAGAAGCATTGGTCTAGTGGGAAGCAACATATGAAGCTCTCAACGGGTTTGACCAGGAGAATTTAGCCTGGGAAATGTTTAAAACTCGTTTGCTAGAGAAGTATTGTCCTCTAGACATGAGGAGGAGATTGGATAAGGAATTCCTCTAGCTTAAACAAAGAGGAATGACCGTGAATGAGTATGAAACTCAGTTTAATCAAAGAGCGAGGTTTGCTACAAAGTATATTCCAACTGAAGACGAGAAAATTCAGTTATTCATGGAGGGACTATGACACGAAATCCACGATTTCGTTGCCAATCGAGAAGTTCTATCATTCGATAAAGCCGTTGAATATGCTCATAGACGTGAGCATGACTTAGAAACACGTGGTGCCACTGTTACTGCTCCGAAGCATCCATATACTGAAAGAACTGTTCCTTCTTTTCTACCAGCTCAATGCGTTCAGACTGAGCCTGGTAATCAAGTTCAAACTCAAAGTGTCTCTCATGGACGTGGTAGATCACAATCTTTTTCTATGCAATCGCCTTCATGTCGTATTTGTGGAAGGAATCATCCAGGCCAATGCAAAATAGACAAGGAATACATTGTCTGTTATGGATGCGGAGAAAAGGGTCATATAAAGCTAGCTTGCCCAAGAAAGGATGTTACTTGCTATGCATGTGGTATTACTGGCCACAAGAAGCATTTTTTCCCTACTCTTACTAGTCAGATGACGGGAAGTCAAGCTTCTGTTCAAGAACCGGCGAGAAGCCAAGTCCCTGTTCAACAATCAAAGGGTACTCCAACTAAAAAGGAGAAGGTGCCAAAAGCTAGGGGTCGTGCATCCCAGATTACCTCAGATGAGGCACGCGAGGACCCGAATATTGTGACAGGTACATTTCTTGTCAACTCTAGACCTGCTCACATCTTATTTGATTATGGTGCCTCAGATTCTTTTGTGTCTTACGAATTTGCGCATGCCTTTCAAATTGCTTGCTTTGTACTCGCGCAACCATTTCACATAGATATTACGGGAAGTATATCATTACTTGCTGATAAAGTCTATAGGGATTGTGTTATAGAAATTGAAGGCTATACTTTTCTCGCTAACCTGATCCCTATCTCCTTGCCCAACTTTGATGTTATTCTCGGCATAGATTGGTTATCAAAGAACCACATAGAACTCTTGTGCTATGAAAAGATAGTACGTATTCCTATTGAAGGGGAGAATCCTATCTATGTCTACGGTGAACAAAGACTCTTAAAAATAATCTCTTTCCTTAAAGCTCGTAAATTCATATGGAAAGGGTGTTCTATCTATGTGGCCTATACAGTTGATGTCTCAAAAGAGGAGAAGAAAGTTGTAAATGATGTTCTCGTTGTTAACGAATATCCTGACGTTTTCCCCGACGACATGCCTGGCCTTCCTCCGGATAGGCAAGTAGAATTCCGAATTGACCTTGTGCCTGGTGCTGCTCCAATTTCAAAGACTCCTTATCGTCTTGTGCTAGCTGAGATGAAAGAAATGAAGATCCAACTGCAAGAACTACTTGACAAGGGTTGCATTGGACCGAGTACCTCTCCCTGGGGTGCTCCGGTACTGTTCGTCAAAAAGAAAGATGGATCGATGCGGATGTGCATTGATTATCGTGAGCTGAATAAGGTAACTATCAAGAGCAAGTATCCACTACCTCGCATCGATGATTTGTTCGATCAACTTCAGGGTGTTAGCTATTTCTCAAAATTTGATTTAAGATCTGGCTAACATCAGTTGCAAGTTCACGAGCAGGATGTACCGAAGACTGCTTTTCGTACTCGATATGTGCATTATGAATTCCTTGTTATGCCGTTTTGTTTAATAAATGCTCCGGTTGTATTCATTGATATGATGAATCGGGTATGCCGCCCAACGCTCAATAAATCAGTCATCGTGTTCATTGATGATATTCTAATCTATTCCAAGTCTGAAGCTGATCATGCCATTCATATTCATGCGGTATTGGAACTTCTTCGAAAGGAGAAACTATATGCTAAATTCTCGAAATGTGAATTTTGGCTTCGCCAAGTTCAATTTCTCGGCCATGTTATTTCTAGTGATGGTGTATCCATAGATCCTATCAAAATCGAAGCCATTCAAAATTGGGAAGTGCCCCGTAATGCTTCCGAAATTCGTAGTTTCTTAGGTCTCGCGGGATATTACCGGAGATTCATTAAAGACTTTTCTCGTATAGTTGTACCTCTCAAGAGTCTTTCACGGAAAGAAGTGAAGTTCGAATGGGGTGAAACCCAAGAAAGAGCTTTCTCAACTCTAAAAGATCTTTTAACTCATGCTCCAATCTTATCACTCCCAGAAGGTGATGATGACTTCTCTGTATATAGCGATGCTTCAAGATTGGGACTCGGTTGTGTGTTGATGCAACGTGGCAAAGTGATAGCCTATGCCTCACGACAACTGAAAGATTATGAAAAGAATTATCCTACTCATGATCTCGAACTCGCTGTAGTGGTATTTGCCCTAAAACTTTGGAGGCATTATCTTTTTGGTACAAAGTGCCAATTATTTACCGACCACAAAAGTCTTAAGTACATATTCAGTCAGCAAACTTTGAATATGACACAACAACGAGCCATGTAGCTGATCAAAGATTATGATTGTGAAATCCTATATCATCCTGGAAAAGCTAACGTGGTGGCTGATGCACTTAGCAGAAAAGTTTATCGCAATAGTATGTGTTATGCCATTACTCATACTACAGTAAAATTCTCTATTTTAGATGAATTAGAGAAATGGCAAGAAGAGGCCCTAAAGCCAGAAAATGTGAAGAAAGAAGGGATGATACATTATAATGATGCTCTACTTGATGATCCTTGGATTAAAAGTATTCAATAATCGGCTGTGGATTCCAAAGATTGGTGGATTGAGACAAAAGATTTTAGATGAAGCCCATAAATCTAAACTATCAATCCATCCTAGTACAAGTAAAATGTACTATGATGTAAGAGCTGATTATTGGTGGCGTGGATTTAAGAAAGACATTGGAAGATATGTACAGGAATGCTTAGTATGCTTACAAGTCAAAGCAGAGCACCAAAAGCCTTATGGAACCCCAGAAAGTCTTAGTGTTCCTGTATGGAAATGGGAGGAATTGTCCATGGATTTCATTACCAAATTGCCAAAGACTGCTAGACAGCATGATAGCATTTGGGTAATTGTCGACTGCCTGACTAAAAGCGATCATTTTCTTGCCATGCGTGAAACGGCTCCAATTGAGAAATATGCGCAAGTATACTTGGATGAAATTGTGGCATGACATGGTGTGCCACTAAAGATCATTTCCGATCGTGATACTCGCTTCACTTCTCACTTTTGGGCGAGTATGCAACGTGAATTAGGATCTCGAGTTACTCTCAGCACAGCTTATCATCCCCAGACAGATGGTCAAACGGAAAGAACAATCCAAACAGTAGAAGATATGCTTCGTGCATGTGTCTTGGAGTTCGGTGGTAACTGGGATAAATACTTACCTCTTGTTGAATTCTCGTATAATAATAGTTACCACGCTTCAATCAAAAAGCCACCATATGAAGCATTATATGGTCGCAAGTGTCGTACTCCATTATGTTGGCGAGACATAGGACATAAGATCCTTGGAGGCCCTGAAATGATTCAAGACACCACCGACAAGATTCAAATTGTACGAGAAAGAATGAAAGCGGCCCAGGATCGACAGAACTCCTATAGAGAAAAGAGAAGACGACCCATAGAATTCCAAGTGAGTGATTTCGTGATGCTGAAGGTATCTCTATAGAAAGGCCTTATGAGATTTGGGAAGAAAGAAAAGTTGAGTCCCAGATTTGTTGGTCCTTTCAAACTCATCCAAAGAATTGGAAAGCAAGCATACCGCTTAGAATTGCCTGAAGATTTGGCAGGTATTTATGACGTATTTCATGTGAGCTATCTGCGCAAATGCCTGATCATCAATCATGAGACAGTCCCATTATCCGAAGTGAAATTGGATAATAAGTTAAGATATGTAGAAGAGCCGGAAGAGATCGTAAATGAAAGAACAACTAATCTACGTAATAAAGAAGTGGAGTTGGTTCTTGTCAAGTGGAAACACCATCGAGGCCCAAATTATACTTGGGAAAATAAGAATGAGATAAGAGCACAATATCCCCATTTATTTTAATCGATGGGGACGAAATCCTCAAAAGGAGGAGGTATTTGTAACATATACGTTTTGAAATCGTGTTATAAGTAAATAAAATTGTGAAATATTATGTAAAATTGAGTGTTGAGTTCTAACAGATTGTTTTTACTAGAAATGAAGTAAAACTATGTTTAGAATCACTCATAAAATATTGGAAGTCTTATGAGATTCGAATTAAAAGCCAAATAGTGAAATTTAGCGAAAATATGAAATTTTAAATATGTAAAATTTTATTATTTGATGTTGTAGAAAATCTCGTTAGAAATTTGTAGGCGAAAACCTCGTCAAAATCCGAGTTATAACGAAGAAGTTATGACCAACCGAAGATCCGCGACAAAACCAGTACGACGCCGAATGACGTAAAAAATGAGTTTTTGATAAACTACTTTTTAGCCTTAATAATCTAAATGAAAGTCGTGGTATTCGTTAAACCGAGAAATTCGATAAAAAGAACGCCAAAATCTGACTTCGTATGAGGAAGTTATGATTTTTCGAAGTTTCAACTTAGCAGTAGATAGCTAAAAACTCGAATTTTAGATCGAGCGATATTTTACCGATACATCCTAAACGAGAATCTAAGGTCTCTTCATTAGTAGTGCAATGGTAAAAAGTATGACGAAAACGGACGTCGGATGAAGAAGTTATGAATTTTTAACGAATTTTCCTGTCCCGGTCTGTTAAAAATAATAATATTAAAATTAAAGTCAAAATTAGCCGATGAAGTCTAAATGAAAGTTGTAGAGCATAATTTTATCTTCCCGTGCATATAAAGAACGTTAAAAATGGAGCTCGTATGCGAAAGTTATGGAGTTTTGAAGTTTTGGCGCGAAAACCGAGAAATTTCGCATAGGTGGCTTCGGCCACGTCACCCTCACTCAAAAGATGCCACGTATCCGAAATTGGTGAGTCACCAAAGCCAGATGGTGAGACGTGTCTCCTGCCCTCTCATCTGGAGTCCGGTCCGCTAAGAATCCGATGTGTGCCCTCTATCACGTGTGCTAGCCTCGCAGGGATGCCACGTCCGAAGTCTTGGACTAGACCTTAGTCCAGTCAGAAGCCGACACCAAGCCCCTCGCATGTGCAACCCACGTGCGAGCCACCTGCACACCCTCTCCCTACTGATCCCCCGTGTCCTCGCTGCTGACTCCCCTTCCTTAGCTGACTTCAGACCTCCCTATAAATACAAGGGGCTGCGAGACCTCTCGGGTAATTTTGGAAAATTGCCAATTTCACCCCTTTTTTTGATATTTTTACTATTCCGACTTCCCCCGAAGCCCCGGTACTGATTCCAAAGCCCAAAACATGCCCCGAGACTCCCGAGAAGCCCGAAAAATTTATCTTTTCGGTTTCGAAGGTCTACCTTTGCAGAGCCCGGTTTTCAAGAAAACTTCTGGTTTTCAATGACGAAAGTCATATTTAGAGCTGAAGTACTGCCCAAATTAATATTTTAGCCCCCGGTTATTTCACGGTGAGTTTAATATATAGAAATAATTGTATGTTATGTGTTATATGTGCTACGTGCTTTTCAGTGTTATTATTCCGGGTTATTTTCCCGGGTTATTTTTATTTGCTATTTTTATATAGCAAAGAAATACCTTTGACCATGTGATCAGTGAAAGGACTTAGATTCACATTGGTACTGGTATGTAGCCTCTGGCAATGTGGTACATGTCTCCGTAAGAGAATGAATTCTATTCTATGGTAGTGGCAGAAGGTTAGACAGGGCTATAAGCCTGAAATCTACCGAAATGTTAATCCGAAGTTGTATATCTTCTGTGCCGTTTGGGCCAAAGCTTTATTGATGTATATCAAGCATGGAAATTGTTATGTCTCATTGATTGTATATATTTAATTCAAATCAATGATTGATATGGAATGTTTGTCACATGATTCACATACGCCCTTGTTGTTCCTTGTTCCTCTTTGCTTCTGCCCTATTAAAGTATATATATGGCATAACGTTATATTGTATATATTATTGAACTCACTAAGCGTCATCGCTTACCCTCTCGATGTTTAACAAATTGCAGGAGATAAACATCCAATATAGTTATATACTGGCAGAAGATTTTTGAATAGTTTGAAACTATTGTATCGATAGAAGCTTATGAATAGTTTGAAACTATTGTATTTTGCACTCCCATATGTATAAAACTATAGAATCCTGGGAAGTTATGTAATATATAACACTTTAAAATAGTCGGTTTGTATCCAGTTGTTTGTAATCTCTTTATCAATGTAAAATATTGGTTTTATGAATATGCAAGTAACATGCTTTGGAGTAACTATATTGTCAAGTATGAAAGTTTGGGTCTTTCAAAAATATGAAAGTTAGGGTCTTTCACTGTCACACCCCCAGACCTGAACGACGGAAACGTTCGGGTGTGGAGGACGTCATATTTAGTATCATAACAATTGGATAGTAAACAAAGTACACACCACCATATTATATACTTTGAAAAGTTTATATGATTGTAATTGTTACATGTTCAAAAGTTAAATACACAATCTTGCTTCAAAAGATGTTACTAACGCATGAGCATTAATCCCTAAAAGTTGTTGCAAACCTAGCTTAGCGGTTTCCTAAGAATACAAGTTATTTCAATAAAAAGTGTCAACAATTAAGTTGGTGAGTTCATAAGTAGTGTTTTGAGAAAATGTATGTCATTCGAAAGTTCATGTATGTTTCCCAGAAAATCCAATATTTTCTTACAAAATAAATCATGAATCGTTATATGAATGAAATGAGTATGAAAGATTGTTGTATAAACCGTATGAATGTGAAACAGGAAAAACTCTTATTCTCCTAAATGTGAAATGCAGTCTCAAATGACCAAGACCCTAACCTATAAGCAACAGTGACATGCTTAAAAGAAAGATGTGTAGTCTTATTTATAAAAAAAAACTATAAGAAGAATGTATTTGTATGTGAAAAGAACTATAAAAGTTACTTTTCCCGTGAAACATAATACCATAATAATTGTCTATCCAGTGAGTTTTCATAACCATAATATCATATTTTGCCTGTAGCGATGTTCTTCAGGCGTCGAAATGAGATGACACTTGTCACTCAAAGGACTGTAGCTAACAGTCAAGATGCTGTTAGTCCCGTATAGATCTATACACACTTGTCACATTCTCCGGGCGGGAGATTCTGGTTAAAAACATGACTTATAGCGGTACCTTAAAAGGTATAGTGAAGATGAACGACTCACGAATTCTCAATTAAATCCCGTATTAAAATGAATGCATTTGTTTTATGAAATGATTATCCTATTCAACGATATTAACAAAGGCATAATAAAGATTGATATGTTCTTGTGAATACACAATTTTGTAGTTGAAATGTTTACTCCTGATATGATATAATATGCAATCTTATAAACAATACATATTTCATTTATAAATCATGTTGTTTTCCCAAGAGAGTAAAGTCATGTTAAGCGATATTTTTCATCATGATAACTTTATAAGATAGTTGCAACAACAGTATCAAAAATATATCAAAGATTGACGTTTCACACGATTTGTCTCATGTGTTTACTTGTATTCCCCCCCCCCCCCCCCCTTAAAATCATTTAAAAAGGTATATAAAACATAGTTATAGGGGTATGAACTCACTTGGTTGAAGTGGTAGCTTTGAAGAAGGTGAGACAATAATCGAGCAAAACTTCGACCGGAAGAAGTTGTTTTCTCGGGTATCTCGGGAGCATAAAACTTCCGTCAGGGCTTGGATATGAAACCGGAAAGTCAGGATAGTCTTGAGAGGTTAGAAGTGCAAAAATAGGGAGCGTAGGTGGTGAATTAACAACCTTTGCCCATCACCCTCGCACCCTTTATATAAGGGCTGAACAAGATGCGAACGCGGGGCGTTCCTGCTCGGTATGTTCGGCGTTCCCCCTACGCAGGGCGTTCCCTTGAACGCAGCGCGTTCCGAAGTCCAAATACATCATCACTTAAGAACCTCAGATGGGATGGAAAAGGGACATGTCTGCAAGTACGAACTTCGGGCGTTCCTTTAGGGAACGCAGGGTGTTCCCTTCGGACCAGCCTCGGGAACTGTGCCCTTTTCTTGTAAAATTTAAAACTTTTGCGTACGAGCTCCTATTTCGACGATCTTTATATCCACACGTAGGCGAGAAAATGCTCTACAACTCTTGTTTAGACTTTTTCAGCTAATTTTGACTTTATTTTTATTAATATATTTTTAACATGTCGGGATTGGAAAAATTCGTTAAAAATCCATAACTTCTTCATCCGACGTCCGTTTTTGTCTGTCTGTTTACCGTTGTATCACTATTGTCGAGACTTTCGACTCTCGTTTACACTGTGTTGGCCAAAAGAACTTGAATAACAAAAAAAAAAAAAAAAAAAAAAAAAAAAAAAAAAACTAATGCCTTATGCATAAATCAAAACCCATTTTGGATACCAACACCACCCCATCCATATAGTTACAATTTCGAAGTACTAGATTAGCAAAAATTTAAATATGAGTTGAGCCCATAAAAGCTTCAGTCGAAGCTTATTTTCTTTGCACATTTATACCAAAGTTCCCAAATATTAACCTGAGTGTATGTTGATAATAAAAAAACTTATCACTTCTCATTTTTACTGTAAAATGACCATTTCTTTTTTGTGTATGAGAATATCGATATACTTTTAAAAATTAGTAGACTTGGTAATTTAAAATATAATGCTAACTGTTAGTAAATTCTACAAATACATAAATGGTTCTTGTGGTCCCTACTATACCAAGCAGTTATATCAATGGTCTCTACTATAGCAAACTGTTACAAAATGGCCCTTGTGACAATTTAATGTTACAAAAATGGTCCCTGTGATAGTAAATTGTTACAAAAATGGTCCCTTTGCCAGTCACCTGCTACAAAATGCATAATCTACAAGCATAACTTTCTGTAATAACACAATCCCGAGATATGTACGTATATGAAATTGTTAGGATCACAACTTTCATTTACCTTTGAACCGAACCACAAGAGACAACAAGAATAGATGCCCCTTCAAGGTTTATGGTTATTGATCATTCATCCCTCTACATTAAATACATACCACAAATACTATATGAAAATCACACCAAACTAGATAACACATACAATTTATAGAACTACACTATAAAATTACAAAAAATAAAAATTACCTTAAATAATCAAATTTGTAACAGGAGAAAAGTCTAATAGCAATTCCTTAGAGCATAGAATCAAAATTGTTAGAATAGAAGTCATGAGCATACATATAAATTACAGAGAACTAGAAGAGAAGAGATGATCAGAAAAGTCGATTTTGATTTATACTGAAACTATAAAGGCCAAATACAAATTAGAAATGAGGCAAGTTGAAATACCATTAAGTTGCAATGAAATCTTAAAACGTTAAATCATTAATTGACTAAGGGTGTGAAGAATGGTATCAAGAAATTGTAATCTTGATTATCGGTGCAATCCTATTGGTAACCGATGGTATTCTGATGCCCTTTCATCCACTGTTCCATCTTACAAGCCCATGTACAGTTGGTTTTTTTTTGTCGCCTTCAATCTCTGGATCTAGTTGAAATACAGATCCACACAGTGGAGTCAGGAACCACAAAAACATGAAGCAGCAAACGAAGACAACATGTATTCGATTAAAGTCTAGAATCATACCTTTTTGAGGCCAGAGAAGAAGATGGAATTCAATATGCAATAATGAGAGCTTCCAATGACAACGAGATATCGAGATGCATTTAATCTAGAACAAGCATAAAGCGACAATATAAGGAGATTCAACCTACAAGGAGTGACGAGGGTTTTAGAAAATGGAAGGGATTTTGATTTTAGGGGATCCGAATTTTGATTTTAGGAGCACAAAGGGGTGAGTGCAACATTTTTCATGTTGGAGGGAATAAAGAGCGGGTGTTAGATGTCATTTTATGCATCTTTTAGGATAGTTTCATTATCATTTTAGCATCATATTTTGTACATTTTCATGTCATTTATTTAAATAATGTTCACCTCATGTCTTTTGTTAGAATTCCTGTACTACTCATATTTTTATATCAATTTAAGATTGTTCGAGTGGAGTAGTGCTTTGGGAGCAGTTGGATGCATGTTTGGAGTTTAAAATAGAGCTTGGAACTTATGGAGTATGTTGCGGAATGATTGGAAGATGATTTGGTTAAGAAACATCTGATCAAATTGATCACACGAAGATAGAATATGCAATCTAAAGGTAAAGGATGTTGCTAGCAGCTTTGACCCCCTGTCAGTATTTTGACCATATCTCGAGAACTGTAACTCTGATTGATGTGATTCAAAATGATCTAGAAAGTAGACAAAATTTCGGACATCTTAGGCACAACATGCGATCGCAGCTTGCCTTTATGCGATCGTAGGTTTGGTCGCAACATGGATTTGAGGTTTTTCAGTGCCAAAAATTTATCCGGAAGTGAAAAATGTAAACATGCGATCGCAGGTTGTCCAAAAAGTGCTAAAATGGTATCCTACTTCATTAGAAAGGCACGAGACGCGTTTTCTTCAAAACCTGCGATCGAAGGTTGTGTATATGCGATCGCATGTGCGTAGTTTTTGCTGTTGGACGTATAAATAGACCCTGATTGCAATCCAGTAACCTAAGTTGGCGATTCCAGAGGTACCAGACGATGAAAATGCGATTTTGGAGGCGTTTCTTCTCCGATTTCAACAATATCTGAAGATCTTAAGACTAAGTATCATCTCCTTCAAGTAGATTAGTATGATTAGTTGTTTGATGTCTCTTTTCATATATTTTTATCAGATTTTAGTCATGTCTGGCTAAACCATAGTTTTCAGTCTTCCAAAGACAAGTACTTTTCATGTGATTGATCATTTGATATGATTTTTTATTTGTGTTTCTATCTAGATTCTTTAGTTTTGTTCTTAATGAATGTTTGATTTTAATTTTTGTTAGTTTGATCAGCTAGCTAGGGTTTTATCGTTCCAGTTAATTAGTTATAGAATACGTAATTGTTCTTGTCAACTTGTACTAAGTAACAAGTATCAGATTGGTTCCGTTTTGGGATTTAACTCTAATATAAACTGTAAAAATCATGTCATTACAATTCCGATCTTATGAGAAGTATTGGGTATTGCTGGGAATTTTACATATATCTTAATGCAACTTTTCTGATCTTAATTGAGAGCTTTTTTTATTAGATAATAAAAAGTTAGGGTTAATTGAAGATTTTGTTTTGATTAACTAGTGTAGGTAAAAGAGAAATTACTAGAGCTTGTTAATTTTTCTTAGTACCAGGTTATATAGAACACATCTCAAATAATCAGATCTGGATCAGTTGCATGATTAGGAAAGTCGCAGCAGAGCTGAAAACCATTTTTATCTTTGATTTCCGTTTAGTTTAATATCACTGCAATTCTATTTTTTTAGTTTAATTCAATCCCCCCTTTTTAATATTCTGCTTCTTGACTAGATGTGCCTAATGTAAAAAGGCATTGACCATTAGACTGCATCCCTCATGATTCGACCTTGCTTCCCTGTGCTATATTTTTAATGCAACCAATGGTGATAATTTACTTGTTTAATACACACGCGATAGCGTGTTAACAACGGGCAACGAAAATTAGAAGCAATAAACCCATGTGCAACCAAAATTAGAACTTTTAATAAGATATAGTGGCAAATAAAAATAAGTGCCACTAAAAACTTAATATAATGGCACAAAAACAAATGTGCCACTAAATGTAATTTTATTTGTAGTGTTTTTTGTATCGTATGTTAGACTAGATGATATGTTTTTGACATATTTTTAGGTAGTTTTAAATATTTAATTTTGCACCACAAACCTTGCATAAAAATACATTATCAACTACCGATAAATTTTCATATTCAAATTTAATATATAAAACTATAGTAAAAGATTGAAATTGTTCATTAAAAACTCAATAAACTTCTTCCCATAAAACATCAAAAAGAACCATACAAATATACATATGGTAGGTGTCAAAGAAAGTTATGAAGCCTACTAGAGGTCTAATATAAAAAAACTTTTGAAATACAAAATGTTGGGGATAAATTATCAAATCCGAAATAATATGATCTCAAAATAAATAGAAAGAAGCTAACAGTGAGAAAAAAATTGTGTTTTTTAATAAAATGATGTCAATTTTGATGGTTCTATACTTAATATTACATACATGATAACCACATATTTATTTTTCTATATATATATATATATATATATATATATATATATATATATATATATATATATATGTATGTATATATATCCTATTTTAATAAATGAATATATTTATTCCCTTATTGATAAATGTCAAAATATTGGAATTCTTCATTAATATTATATGTCGTTTATCATGATACTTGTCAACCTATTAATTATCTATTTCAAATTTCATATTTTAAATTTCCACTCTAACTTTATTAAATTAACTAGGTTAATACCCTTGGGAACCACGGTTATAAAATAAATTAAATATGTATTGTAATAAATTAGGCAACAGATATTACAAATCAATTTTTTGCTGACGTGTTTCATCCGTGTAAAAGAGAAGGGTGAATTAGTGGAAATGTAATTAATGAGGAAAAAACCAAAGACTGACAAGTGACAAATAATTAATTTCAAACTCTAATTGTTTGACACGTGGTAAATTTGCTACTTTTTTTATTAGGTATGGAGATAATTGATTCTCTATTTTAAATTTCAAAATTCAAAATTTGTCACTTTATTTATATTAATTTAGTAACATTAGAGTATAAAAATAAAATAAAATTAATACAGATTATAAGATGATATAACTTCACTATTTATTTAAATCATTGAATATAATTTTATATAACTAAAAAAACATCTCATAAGTAATAATTTATTTAAAATAATTAATTAATAATTTTGATTTTTAATATGAAAGTTTAATTAGTTATTTTTATAACCATAGTTCTTCCAGGCCGTGTATATATATATATATATATATATATATATATATATATATATATATATATATATATATATATATATATATATATATATATATATATATATAAAATGGTGGGTATTACCTTTTTGATTCATCATTTGGCACTTTTATTGATTCATTGAATAGTAGACCAATGTCGTTAAAGAAAAGAGTTTCCAACCGTTACTACAATTTGAGTCCAATACCACCCTCTCGGATCATTCTTGGAATATGAATAGGGAAAATGTGGAACTTTCCAAGGACATTATAATATTGCGTAAGCAACTACGCCACATATATTCTTAGTGGATCATTTATTTAGGGTGTTGCTAATAAGACACCCCTTGGACACCATGTTGATCACTTTTTAAAAAGTCAACCAATAATTAAGTGTTTATAATCAGTTTTTCCGGAAAACAATGCAACTTCAGCCAATAAAAATATTAAAAAAATTAATTAGGGTGTCCATATTGCAATATAGGGTGTCTTTTTAGCCAACCCCTTTATTTAACTTTTTTTTTCAAACTGGGTCTACGACACAGGTTCACGTGTTATGAAATTCACTACCAGAAAAGAGATTTTTAGTGACTGACCTAAAATCTGGTCACTAATATCATCATTAGTGACCATATATTAAATCGTCACATAAATTACATAATTTTGATAATGCCTATAAGTTTACGGACCGATTCTATATATGTAGTCACTCGTCGGTCACTAACCGTAAAGTAAAAGCTCTATTGGATGCTTTAATGGCCAAAAAAATGGTCCTTGCATTAGAGGCTTAGTGAAAAAAAAATATTTATTAATTTTTTTTTTTTTTTTGTTATTTGAACCCAACTAAACGTCATGTGGTGATGACATAATATGATCATTGAAATACAAACTAAAAAAACAATCAGTGACCACAAAATAGTGGTCATTGACCAACATATGTTAGAAGTAGACAAGTTGGATCAAATAAATACATGTCATTAAACCACAAATGTGAAAATGTGATTTACCCTAAACTATGAGTGATAGTGTAACAAAACACGTTAGACCACACTGTATGCAAACAAACCTCTTCCATCGTTTCACCACTGTTCTCCTCCACCATCTTGAAATCCTAAACCTTCCCCAATCTCCAATTCATCAACTCCAAATCCAATTTCTACTGCTTAGGGTATTTTTGTCAGCCGAGAGTTTCAAGGATCTAGGAAATGGCAAGCTCGACTTCTGTCAATATCTGTAAAGAAACTTATTTTCCCAACATCATCATCTATTATATCATTTTAGGACAAATAGACAGATGGTTTTCATATACTTACAACGAAACCTCACTACACAATTCCTATTCTACTCTCTTACATAACACTCATCCTAATCTACTGATTAATCAACAAACAATGAAAGATTATGAACAACTAAGAACTGATCGAATATACAAACCCTAATCACTTTTCTTAGAGAACTGAGAGAGAATAGAAGCGTAGAAAATATCTGTATGTTCCAGAATCCTCTCATATTCCCTCTTATATCTCGGTTCAAAGATCCGCGTGTTGACCCGCGTGTTGACCCGATGGCATTTTACTAATTTCCATTATTTACCCTGCACAATCTTAAATGACAAGTTTGGCAATAATATCAACAATATTCAACACCCCTCCTCAAACTTGACATTTTAAATTAAAGATTTATATTAATTAAAAGGATTTATTAATCCAATTTCATCAATTAAAAAATTATGTTGTGATACACTTAAGAACTTGGTTAACATATCAGCTCTTTGTTTTGAAGAAACTATTTTTTCAACTTTTAAAACACCATTTGTAATCTTTTCCCTAACAAAATGTAAATCAATTTCAAAATGCTTTGTTTTTTCATGAAACACAGGATTTAAAGCTAATTTAATAGCAGATTCACTATCACAAAAAACTGAAACAGGTAATGAACTTTTGATTCCTAAATCAAATAATAGTTTTAAAACCCAAATAATTTCACATGTAATAGAGCCTAAAGCTCTGTATTCTGATTCTGTTGAAGACCTAGATACAGTAGCTTGTTTTTTACTTTTCCAGGAAATCAGAGAATTTCCAAAGTAAACCAAATATCCAGTGACTGATTTTCTTGAATTAAGACACTTAGCCCAATCAGCATCTACATAACCCACTAAGTCACAACTCCCAGATTTTACAATAGAAATACCACGACCGGGACTATTTTTTAAATATCTAAGTAATCTAAAAGCAATGTTTAAATGTGACTTATGTGGTTTATGCATAAACTGACTAAGAATTTGAACACAATAAGATATATCTGGTCTTGTAATAGTCAAATATATAAGTCTTCCAACTAATTTCTGAAATTCAGTAATGTTTTCAAGTAAAGGATCACTACTAACACAACTCCTTTTAGAAACAAAATTTGCTTCCAAAGGAGTTGAAGCAGGCTTACAGCCTAACATACCAAACTCATGTAACAATTCAAGACAATATTTTCTTTGATTTAAACATATTCCTTTATTAGTATCTACTACTTCAATTCCAAGAAAGTAATTCAATTTTCCCAAATCTTTAATCAAAAACTTTGAGTTAAGAAAAGATTTAACATTTTGAACCTCAACTTCATCACTTCCTGTTAGAATAATATCATCCACATAAACCAACAATACAACAATTGAATTACTGTTTTGTTTAATAAACAAGGAGTAATCATTTATGCTTTGAACAAAACCAAAACTAAACAATTCAAAACACAACTTTTCATTCCATTTTCTAGGAGCTTGCTTTAACCCATATAAAGATTTAACCAATTTACACACTCTAGTATCACCTTTAGTATGATACCCTTGAGGCAAGCTCATATACACATCCTCAGTTAAGTCTCCATAAAGAAAAGCATTATTAATATCTAACTGGTATAAAGGCCAAGAATTATTCACAGACAAAGTAATAACTATACGAACTGTAACAATTTTAGCTATAGGAGAAAAATTTTCCTGATAATCAACTCCTTCTCTTTGATTATAACCCTTAGCTACAAGACGAGCTTTATACCTCTCTACTTCTCCATTGGGTTTGTACTTAATCCTATAAACCCACTTACAGCCTATAGGTTTACGTTTTTTAGGAAGTTCTACAACATCCCAAGTATGATTACGATATAAAGCTTCCATTTCATTATTCATTGCTTCAACCCAATTTGAATCTACACAAGCTTCTTCAAATGTTTTTGGTTCAACAGTTTTATTTAAATTTGAACAAAAACATCTATTTTCAGCACTAAGAACAGAATAATTCAATGTATGTTCAATTCCATATCTATGTTTTCCTTCAATTACATAATCATTGAATTTAACAGGCATTCGAGACTCTCTCCTAGATCCAGATGCCCCTATTGACTGTCCTAGAGAAGGCAATGAAGTTAAATGACCACTTTCCTCAGTTGAATCAGAATGACTTGGCATAGTCCTATCAAATAAAGGTTCAGATACCTCGCTAGTCTGGTTATTATCAGAAGTAATATCATTCAAGTTTTCACCAAAATCCTGAGCTGCATTAGAGCCATCCATTTGATGGTTAACACTCAAGTCATTAAGATCTATTAAATCATTCACATAATCAGAACTATCATATTCATCATAGGAAAAAGGGTCTACTAAATCTTTAAAAACAAATCGATTATCAACAGTTGTTGACTTCAGTTTAAATGGAAAGACTGACTCATAAAACTTCACATCCCTGGAAACAAAAACAGAATTTGTATCAAGACTCAAAAGCTTATAACCTTTTTTCTCAGAAGAATATCCTAGCAAAACACATTTTTCAGCCCTTTCAGAAAACTTATCCAAATTATTAATCTTGGTAGCAAAACATAAACTGCCAAAGACTCTTATGTGATCAAACACAGGCATTTTCTTAAACACTAATTCATAAGGAGACTGTCCTTTTAAAACTGAAGTTGGCATTCTGTTTATCAAAAACACTGAAGTGAGAACAGCCTCTCCCCAATATTTTATTGGAAGACCAGATTGGAAAAGCAAGGATCTAGCAACATTAAGAATATGCCTATGTTTCCTTTCAACAACCCCATTTTGCTGGGGTGTATAAACACAAGTAGTCTGATGAAGAATACCATTAAGATTAAGAAAAGTTTCCATTTTATGATTTAAAAACTCAGTTCCATTATCAGAACGAACTATTTTGATTTTAGAATCAAACTGGTTTAACAAAACATGAAAAAAAGAAGTAAAGTTATCATAAACTTCATCTTTACTTTTTAAAAGATAAACCCAAGTAGCCCTTGTGAAATCATCCACAATAGTAAAAAAAAACTTATAGCCTTCTCTAGTAGACACCCTATAGGGACCCCATACATCTAAATGAACTAGTTCTCCAAGTTTAGAAGAACTATGAACACTATGAGAGAAGGACTCACGGGTTTGTTTAGCTTTATGACAGACATCACAAGGAGGAAGAAAAGAATTATCAAAACAAAAAACATCTTTTAAAGAATTCAAGGACTGTTCTGCAGGATGACCTAATCTACTATGCCATGTAAGTTTAGAAACACAACATTTAACAGAATTACAAGAACTACTACCTAAGGGAAAAGCATTTAGATAATACAATCCCCCAGACTCTCTACCACTCTCCACAACCTTCTTGGATTGTAAATCTTGAATTTTGCAAGAAGATTCATTAAAAACAACTTCACAATTTGTGTCTTTGCATATCTTGTGAACAGAAAGAAGATTTACATTAAAACCAGAAACAGCAAAGACATCAAACAATGTTAATTTTTCAGAAAACTGTAAGTTTCCAATTTTTTCAATCTTAGCAGATGAACCATTAGGATGATTAACAAGCAGATTTAATTTTGAAACATCAACAGTGTCTTGTAATAGAGATTCAGATGAAGTCATATGTTGATTTGCACCCGAGTCAACAATCCACTTTTGATGATTAATAGTAGAATTATAAGCATTAAAGAAAGGAATACCTGCCATATTAGCACTAACTGAAGTATCCTCAGAAGTTGAGGACCTTTCATTAATAAGACTCAACAACTTATGATATTATTCACTTGTGAAACAATATGTACCATCACTTCCAGGAACATTAGAAACAACACCAGAGGAAGAACCACTACTAGAAGGAACAGAAGAAGAATTAACAGAAAAAGTCTTATTCTGATTTCTTTGATTTTCATTAAATGGCTTAAAATCCTTTGGATAACCTATCAGTTTATAACATCTGTCAATAAGATGACCTTTTAGACCACAATTTTTACATTGCAGATTTTGATTTCTACTTCTATTAGAACTAGAACTCTTTTTGTCATTAAATTTACTATTAAATGCTGAAGACTGAGTTTTAGACACATTAGAGACAGAGGTCAAAACTCCATTTTTTTGATGAGACTCCTCCCTAGAAACAATTGAAAATGCAGTTTTAACATTTGGAAGGGGTTCCATTAACAGAATATGACTCTTTACTTGATTAAAAGAGTCATCAAGACCACTTAAAAACTGCATTAGCTTCATAAGCTTGGAATGGTCATTATATTTAGCAGCAGCCTCACAAGTACACTCAGCAAGATTAGTAAGACCATCAAACTCTTTCCAAAGTGTATCTAGTTTATTAAAGTATTTAGATAGAGAGGAACCATCTTGTTTAAGTGAATTAATTCTTTGATGTATATTAAAAATAACAGATCCATCTGCCTTATTATAGGTTTCAAAGAGTTCATTCCAAATGTCTACAGCAGATTCAGAATAAGCATGACTAGAATAGATTGATTCAGACAGAGACCCAAGGATCCAAGAACATACTACAGCATTAGCACGTTCCCATTTTGAGAATTTGAGTTCATCAGTAGAATCTTTTTTTATAGTTCCTTCTACAAACCCTAGCTTATTTCTAGCCTTAAGACTCCTAGTCATAGAGCTACGCCATACACGAAAGTTATCTGTCCCAGTCAACTTAAAACTCACAATTGTGGTTACAGTATTGTCAGATGGATGAATATAAAGAGGATCATCGTAGTTCATGGAATCAACCTTTGAACTACTACCAGTCTCAGGAGGAGAATCAGCCATACTGACGAACGATTAGTACAATCAAAGAAAAAGAAGCAAAAGAGAAGAATACAATCAGCCAAAATAATAACTCCTATGATCCTTATATGTCCAGATGGTCACCACAGTATGTTGGGGTCCAAGACAAGAATCACAGAGCTAAAGTAACACAGAAAATGAATACCAACAGTTTGTGTACTCAAGATAACCAGGAAACCCACAGTTATAGCTAAGAAGAAGATAAAGAAAGGAACAAGAGAACTTCTCACAGAGCCATAAGCAGATTGGATGAATGGATCGACTCCTGTTACTCCGTTCTCTTTAAGAAACAACGGTGATGAAATCCGTTGTTTAGAGTTATTTCATAGAACAGGATTAATCGACCCAAAATAAACGAAGAACCGACTTATCAACCAAGGATCTCCACTTGATGATGACTGCAATCACTCAAGGATCTCCACTTAAAGATAAACCTGCAAGATTTACAAAAGAGAAACTCGCAGTACCAAAATCTCAAGAACTAATAACTAGAAGATGACTCAGATCAACTGATAATCATACAAAACATCAAGAGAACCCTAGATGTTCACAGAAGAGTTAGATTACTGAGATTTCAAAACAAAAATCTCAGTACGAACCCAACTATAACGATCTACAAGGATCTGATCACGAAAAACACAAAGCGAGAAAAAGAGTACCTTTGTGAGAAACAATCTTCAAGCAGAGATAAACGCCCTAACGCTCTGATACCATGTAAAGAAACTTATTTTCCCAACATCATCATCTATTATATCATTTTAGGACAAATAGACAGATGGTTTTCATATACTTACAACGAAACCTCACTACACAATTCCTATTTTACTCTCTTACATAACACTCATCCTAATCTACTGATTAATCAACAAACAATGAAAGATTATGAGCAACTAAGAACTGATCGAATATACAAACCCTAATCACTTTTCTTAGAGAACTGAGAGAGAATAGAAGCGTAGAAAATATCTGTATGTTCCAGAATCCTCTCATCTTCCCTCTTATATCTCGGTTCAAAGATCCGCGTGTTGACCCGCGTGTTAACCCGATGGCATTTTACTAATTTCCATTATTTACCCTGCACAATCTTAAATGACAAGTTTGGAAATAATATCAACAATATTCAACAATATCCGAGTCATCGACGATGTCATCAACAAACTCTGAGAAGAATTCATCTTGGCGAGGGAATTCCTTCACGTCGATGTTGTCGCCACTTCTTACTTGCGGTGAAAGCACAAAAACAACAACATAGCTGCCAGTGGTAAGGTTCGTCCTCCTACTGATTGGCGCTGCCTCCTCTTTCCTTATATCCTTTGGTTTCTCTCTCTCTCTCAATCGATCAACCGTGGTGATTTCATCTACTGGATTAGATTTCGAAAGAAGGTTAGATGGACAATTGAATCTATGTTATTATGAGCAGCATCATTTGACCTAATTCTATTTATTTTGTTCTTGTTATTTTCATAATTTTGACAATTGAATCCATGTTCTTACGACTTACAAACTTGACGTTCACAGGGAACAATGGCTTTCTCAAGGTGTTTTATTCTTGTTTTGATTATTTAGATTGTTGATTGTTGATCTTTATTTTACACTTAATCAGTAATTACGTTTTGGTTTAGAGTTCCAAATCCATTTGAATTTGATAATTTAACCATTCACAACTCTTCTATTGTACTAAAATTTCTACACTAGGTGTCTCTTCTGCTGAAGACTGTGAAGCACGTATCATAACACTTGAAAGTGTGACATCCCCAAAATCACGGCCAGAAAAGACCGATTTTGTTTATGCTTTATGAAAATCAGTGTACTTCATTTTATAAAAAGGTTGCGGAATTTGTTCCCAGAAAAACATGGTAAATACGTTATTAAAACATTTTTGAGGAAACGTATTTATTTCATTTTAAAACGTTTGGGATGTCATCGTTAATACCGAAACATAAGCATAAACAGAACTTACAATGATTTACACTAGTGATCTATATCTCTTTAAATCTCTCAGTGTAATGTCACTTCACTTCGTCACCTGTGATATACATAAACTGAGTGGGTCAGGTTGGGAAACCTGGTGAGTACATAGGGTTTTCAACCCTCAATAATATAATTGTTATGTTTAATCATCAAACAATTAACCCCATTACCCATCCCCGTTATCTTCTTTACTCTTAAGGATTTAACCTAAGAGTCGTCTATCCTGCATTTGTTTATTCCGAAGTCCCTTACTTCCAGGGTTATAGGACTGGCACTAAATCCATAGCTGCCGATGTTAGTTCGTAAAGCACTAATTCCATAGCTGCTATATCTTACTCATCGGGTACTAAATCCATAGCTACCAACGCTCAACAGGTACTAAGTCCATAACTACCAATTCCTACAGGTACTAAATCCATAGCTACCAGTGTCTAACTAATAGGTACTAAGTCCATAGCTACCAACAGGTACTAAATCCATAGCTACCAACGTCTAACAGGTACTAAGTCCATAGCTACCGGTGTTTGTCCCATAGGCACTAAGTCTATAGCTGCCAATGTATACTCACGTCATCTTCTATCTCTCATCATTCATCTACCCATCATCATACCCAACATATTCGTATATATAAAATACGTATACAGTTTAAATCCTTTAAAACATGTATAAAACGTTCATCCAACATAGACAGCAAGTATTCAGATAATATGCACACATAACACGTAATTTATATTAAAATACTTCATATCTATGTGTAAGATGAAAGGGACCATGCACTCACCTGATTAGGTAGTGACTCAGCACTCGGACAGCGCTTCGATACTCTCACAACGATTTTCCTTCGATAAAACCTAGTATCGATGCCACTAGGGTTTAGTCTAATGATAACCGCAACAAATTAATTGTCTGACTATTATTATTATATAAGCGTTAATAACGTTCAATATAACTCATAATAATAGCCCAAATAATTATTTTAAGGACCTAATAACATTCCTATATTAAAACATAAGCTAAACTAAAGATAGGTTAGGCGTAGCTCACATACAGCGGGTTTTCTCGAAAACCGGGCTTCGCTGGAGCAGTGTTCCCGAGTCGAAAGGCTCTTTTCTCAGGACTCCGGGAGCCTCGGGGCTTCCTTCGGGTGCTAGGGGGTTTACCTAGGCTTTTAGGGGGGTTAGGGGGCTAGAGAGAGAGTCTAGAGAGAGAAAGAATAGTTTAGGAAGGTGTGAAGAATGAGGGAACCCGGCACCTCTATTTATAGGGGAGGAATTGGGTGGACTCGTCGAATCTGAGTCATGACTCGTCGAGTCAGTCCATGTGGTGGCCTTCTGGTGGTGCCACGTGTCCAATTCTGGTGGTGCCACGTCACCCCCTATCGCGTATCAGCCCTCAAACTTAGAAAATCATAACTTTCGCATACGAGTTCCGTTTTCAACGTTCTTTATATTCACGCGTAGGTAAAATCAAGATCTACAACTTTCGTTTAGACTCCGTCGGCTAATTCTCAACCGATCTCAAATTTAACTGTAAGAGGCGTTTAGACTGTTAAATGGCCGCGAAGAGTTCATAACTCCTTCATCCGGACTCCGTTTTCGTCTGTCTTTTTACCGTTGAGTTCCTATTAATGAGATCTTCAACTCTCATTTAGGTTGCGTAAGCCAAAAACCGCTCGAACTAAAATTCGAGTTTCGGGCCGTGCACTACTAAGCCGAATCTTAGAAAAATCATAACTTCTTAAAATGAAGTCAGATTTGGGCGTTCTTTTTATCGATGTTCTTAGTTTAACATATTCTACGACTTTTGTTTAGATTACTAAGGCTAAAAAGTCTTCTATCGTAAATTCACTATTTACGTCTCCCGGCGCCGTGCCGGTTGTGCCGTAAAACTTCGGCAGGCCATAACTTCTTCGTTATAACTCGGATTTCGGCGTTCTTTATATGTATGGAAAGCTTGTGACATATTCTACAACTTGGTTAAGATTATTGATTCTAAATAATCTTTTGTCGAAAAGTCATTTTTGACCCCTATTGCCTCTAAATTGACTAGCCCGGATCTGCGGGCGTTACAATTATCTCCCTCTTAAGATGATTACGTCCCGGAATCATCAACGAAACAAGGATCGTATAATGACTCCATACGTCATCTCTTCATCCTAGGTAATAATTATAACTTCTTTATTCCTTCAAGTCTATCTCTTAGACTTATTGACTGTAAACAGTACTTAATCGTGCACCTGCTCTCTACCCCAAGTTAGACTCCAAATTATGATCTATCATCATGTGTCGCATTTTTAGACTTAGGTCTCTTAGATTTAAATTTTAAAACAGACTAGGCCTTCCTTCATGTTCTATTGTGATATAATCACACCTTAACATGTAGCATTTCTAGCCACCAACTTCTTCAACAACGAGCGCGATACTTCTATTGATTGCTTTGATTTTGGTTTAAGTCGGACGCTATATCAAACTTGGTTCTCTGAACCACGTAACCTACTCATCGTAGTCGGACTCAATGTGATATGACCACTAGGGTCGGGATAACAACAATCTTCTTAGTCATTACCGAAACAATGGTAACGACATACTTGAATAAAACGAAATCAATTACTGGCTTCTTGGTAACCTTGTGACTTT
Source organism: Lactuca saligna (assembly GCF_052625555.1). NCBI lineage: Eukaryota > Viridiplantae > Streptophyta > Magnoliopsida > Asterales > Asteraceae > Lactuca > Lactuca saligna. The sequence continues at coordinate 227,546,774 of NC_136420.1, read as the reverse complement.
CCCTGATCCAAGTGTGAGTCCTGTGCTTCCGGTAGTATAGGCCTCTACTACCATTCACACCTACTCATACTCGTCCCAAGTATCGTCTCGCAGTTTCCCAAGTCACCATGCAACAATTCATACAATCATTCAACACATCAGATAGCAAAACGAAGGTTTTATATCATTTCTTGAAACGATTACATAGGTGTTCAAGTTCACCCTAGACTATGCCTCTACTAGGCTACATCATACGAAACTATGACTACTGCATAATCCGATCCTCGGGTAAGAAGTCCTCATTCTTGATTCCTCGCATGGTTCTCTGCTTCGTTGAGGATCATGTGAAATGCCCTTGGCCTTGGTGGCGTTTCTGGTCTTGCTGCTTTATTTTTCCTTGGGCAGTCTCTGGACATGTGCGCCTTGCCTCCACATCCATAGCACACTTTGTCATTATGCGTGCAGTCTTTGGAATAGTGACCAGTCCTCCCACACATGTAACAAGTCACTTCTTCGTTGCACTTTCCACCATGCTTCTTTTTGCATCTATCACACCATCTTGCTTCACCTCCATTTGCTCCTCCAGGCTTTGAGAATTTGCTTTCCTTGTTCGGCCTCGAAGATCCTTCAAACTTCCGCTTCTCTCCTACCTTATCTTTTTCTAGACCCTTTTCTCTTATCTGGGCCTCTACGTTCTTAGCTGCCCTAACAGCTGCTTTCAAAGTAGTTGCCATTTTGACCATTGGGCCAAAGTCAGTGGGCAGTCCGTTAGCAAACCTATCAATCTTGGAGAGTTCAGTAGGCACCAAGTAGGGGAATAGCTTCATCCTTTCGGTGAATGCGGTGGCATACTCATCAACACTCATCTTCCCTTTCTTTAGGTTCTGAAACTCGTTGTTTAGGTCTATCAGATCTATCTCCGAGCAGTATTGCATTTTCAACTGTTTCAAAAACTCTTCCCACGACATCCTTAAAGCTTCTCCTCGTGGCATCGTATCTGCCAATAGCTTCCACCAGCTCAAGACTCCAGTTTTCAGCTGTCTTACTGCGAAGACAGTCTTCTGTTTCTCGTTACAGCTGCAGCTCTCAAACACCATCTCCATCTCAGAGATCCAATCCATAATCTCAACCGGCTTTGGGCTTCCTGAGAGGCTTGGTGGTTTCGCACCCAAGAAATTCTTGTACATCCGCCCATCCTTGTTGTTTCTCCCTTCTGGGCCATCCCTTTGCTCACCTTGAGTCCCTACTCGACTCACTTGGCGGCAGTAGTTCCCTTCCTCAGATTGCTCGGGAACTGGCTCCGTCGGTTCAACATGTACGGTAGGTTCGTCCCTATTCAACATCTATCTCATTTCTTCCCTTTGTTCAGCTAACATAGCCCGAATCATGGCTTGAACTCCAGCCATGGTGACTGGCTCAGGCGCAACTTCTTCAACAACAGGTATTTGCTGAACCACTGGGGGTTGGTTCCTGTTCCCATTTGCGTTTACGTTTCCGCTACGGGTCCTTACCATCTCGATCTATACACCGAATAAGGTGAATTTAGATCTTTACTTAGGATTGACGGTTAAATCATCCTTATCACTCCGAAACGTTTATATGCTAGTTCTAATATCGTAGTCGTACGTTTAGAATCCTAAACACATAAGGTTTCCAGATCCGGTCGGCAACAGACCATAGATCCGAACAATCATGCACAAAGCATTTAGCACATAAAAGCCATTTAGGCATCATTCCTAAAATAAGCTAGTGCTCACACCTCACAATCATCGCTTAGCATTCTAAGTTTAAGTCTAGAAATAAATCCATATTCCTAGTTCGCTTAAACTAATGCTCTGATACCAACTGTGAGATCCCCAGGATCACGGCCAGAAAAGACCGATTTTGTTTATGCTTTATGAAAATCAGAGTACTTCATTTTATAAAAAGGTTGCGGAATTTGTTCCCAGAAAAACATGGTAAATACGTTATTAAAACATTTTCGAGGAAACGTATTTATTTCATTTTAAAACGTTTGGGATGTCATCGTTAATACCGAAACATAAGCATAAACAGAACTTACAATGATTTACACTAGTGATCTATATCTCTTTAAATCTCTCAGTGTAATGTCACTTCACTTCGTCACCTGTGATATACATAAACTGAGTGGGTCAGGTTGGGAAACCTGGTGAGTACATAGGGTTTTCAACCCACAATAATATAATTGTTATGTTTAATCATCAAACAATTAACCCCATTACCCATCCCCGTTATCTTCTTTACTCTTAAGGATTTAACCTAAGAGTCGTCTATCCTGCATTTGTTTATTCCGAGGTCCCTTACTTCCAGGGTTATAGGACTGGCACTAAATCCATAGCTGCCGATGTTAGTTCGTAAATCACTAATTCCATAGCTGCTATATCTTACTCATCGGGTACTAAATCCATAGCTACCAACGCTCAACAGGTACTAAGTCCATAGCTACCAATTCCTACAGGTACTAAATCCATAGCTACCAGTGTCTAACTAATAGGTACTAAGTCCATAGCTACCAACAGGTACTAAATCCATAGCTACCAACGTCTAACAGGTACTAAGTCCATAGCTACCGGTGTTTGTCGCATAGGCACTAAGTCTATAGCTGCCAATGTATACTCACGTCATCTTCTATCTCTCATCATTCATCTACCCATCATCATACCCAACATATTCGTATATATAAAATACGTATACAGTTTAAATCCTTTAAAACATGTATAAAACGTTCATCCAGCATAGACAGCAAGTATTCAGATAATATGCACACATAGCACGTAATTTATATTAAAATACTTCATATCTATGTGTAAGATGAAAGGGACCATGCACTCACCTGATTAGGTGGTGACTCAACACTCGGACAGCGCTTCGATACTCTCACAACGATTTTCCTTCGATAAAACCTAGTATCGATGCCACTAGGGTTTAGTCTAATGATAACCGCAACAAATTAATTGTCTGACTATTATTATTATTATATAAGCGTTAATAACGCTCAATATAACTCATAATAATAGCCCAAATAATTATTTTAAGGACCTAATAACATTCCTATATTAAAACATAAGTTAAACTAAAGATAGGTTAGGCGTAGCTCACTTACAGCGGGTTTTCTCGAAAACCGGGCTTCGCTGGAGCAGCGTTCCCGAGCCGAAAGGCTCTTTTCTCGGGACTCCGGGAGCCTCGGGGCTTCCTTCGGGTGCTAGGGGGTTTACCTAGGCTTTTAGGGGCGTTAGGGGGCTAGAGAGAGAGAGTCTAGAGAGAGAAAGAATAGTTTAGGAAGGTGTGAAGAATGAGGGAACCCGACCTCTCTATTTATAGGGGAGGAATTGGGTGGACTCGTCGAGTCTGAGTCATGACTCGTCGAGTCAGTCCATGTGGTGGCCTTTTGGTGGTGCCACGTGTCCAATTCTGGTGGTGCCACGTCACCCCCTATCGCGTATCAGCCCTCAAACTTAGAAAAATCATAACTTTTGTATACGAGCTCCGTTTTCGACGTTCTTTATATCCACGCGTAGGTAAAATCAAGATCTACAACTTTCGTTTAGACTCTGTCGGCTAATTCTCAACCGATCTCAAATTTAACAGTAAGAGGCGTTTAGACTGTTAAATGGCCGCGAAGAGTTCATAACTCCTTTATCCGGACTCCGTTTTCGTCTGTCTTTTTACCGTTGAGTTCCTATTAATGAGATCTTCAACTCTCATTTAGGTTGCATAAGCCAAAAACCGCTCGAACTAAAATTCGAGTTTCGGGCCGTGTACTGCTAAGCCGAATCTTAGAAAAATCATAACTTCTTCAAATGAAGTCAGATTTGGGCGTTCTTTTTATCGATGTTCTTAGTTTAACATATTCTACAACTTTTGTTTAGATTAGTAAGGCTAAAAAGTCTTCTATCGTAAATTCACTATTTACGTCTCCCGGCGCCGTGCCGGTTTTGCCGTAAAACTTCGGCAGGCCATAACTTCTTTGTTATAACTCGGATTTCGGCGTTCTTTATTTGTATGGAAATCTTGTGACATATTCTACAACTTGGTTAAGATTATTCATTCTAAATAATCTTTTGTCGAAAAGTCATTTTTGACCCCTATTGCCTCTAAATTGACTAGCCCGGATCTGCGGGCGTTATAGAAAGTGTCTTGGATTCTCTAGTAGTAATAAACTAATATGTCACTTTTATATTAAGGATTTATTTTAAAGTTATTTGGAATATGTAAAATTTCTTGATTAAAATTCGTTTTGTGAATGTGAATGTTTACACAATAATGAACAGGACAGAGCTGGAGAATGTCACCCCATCTAAGGTTTCTCATTCCGAACTAAAAGCTAAACTGGAATCCTCAAGATACAAGGTGAACATTATAAAAATACGGATGTTTGTTACAATAGAAATTGAACCTTGTGAATTCAATCATTTTTTTTCAGTTTGAAGCGCAGCTGATTGAGTTGTAAGTGTCACTATAAAGTAATTACAAATATACAGATGAAAAGCATGAGATTCTTAGAAAGAGATTGTATTACACTAAGATCATTTATTGAGTTGATGAGTTAGGCCTTTTGTGTGCTTATGAGGTATGTATTTTTTTATGAAATTTAAAGAGTAAATTGGCTATTAAAATTTTTATAGAGCACTCCCCAAAAGCCGTTGAAGAATGTGATTTCTTTTAGCAAATCTGCTCAAAATATGTTTATTTTCTTGAGGAAGCGTTGTTTATCACTCGGGAATCTTTGCCAAATGGTATATGTTATTTTTGAACTTTTTATTCATTGATTATCATCGTTGGAAAAATTCAATTTTTTTTACAAATATATGTTTGACAATGTTGCATTCATCATTGAAAGGTAGAAAAAATATTTTTTTATCTTGCAAAAATAGATGGTTGCTTAAAATAGAAAAAAATATTGAAAGTGGTTAACTTAAGGTTTTCATTCAACACACCTGATATAACAATAATTCTAGATAGATGGGTAAAACAGTCATTTACTGTATCTTAGATTGTTCATTTGGCACACAAAAAGAAACAACAATTTTCATCTAACAAATCAATTGCCTTGTGTTTGTAGATTTTTGTCTTTTTAGCAGCAGAGTATGAAACCCTATAGAATTCTCTAAATCAGGTAAATTTGTTTTTTCTCCAACCATAATATCTTCATTAAGTTATAATTATATTAAAAAATCTTTAGGATTATCACTTTAAGGGTTTTAAATGGTTTTCTAAAATCGAATTACATAATAACTAAAGGACAAAAACATAATTTACAATTGCAAACTCATTGTTTCTTTTTGTTTTTCCCACCAATGTGTGGATAAATGAGTGCAAATTTGTAAGTTGTTATGAGTTATGTCTTGTCTCCATTACAAAGAGAATGAAAATATACTTTATTTGTAACATTTTGTAATTACAAAAGATGTCATCTTGTTGCGTTTGTAAATTTATTGAATCTTTGAAAAAGAACCAATGTCTTGTTTGCTTTTGACTTAAGTGGGACATGAATTGGGTGGTGTTTGTTTTTTTGAGAAAGATTTTATTCATCACTTTTGTGTGTCTTGTTTGAGGGAGGGCAAAAATGTGAAAAAAAATTGTTTGTTTTCTAAATTTTTCACGGAAAATGAACGTTTTCTAAAATTACAAAGAAGTTGGAATTTTGGAAAACCAATAATTATTGTTTTCCGTATTTACTAATAACATAATTTAAAATGTGAATATATGAAAAAATGGTCATTTGCAAACTTGGCTAAAGTGGATGATGAATATTATGAGATTTGTTCTTTTGAATGTAAGGGTAAAATGGTCATTTGGTCTCATTTAGACAGTTTTTCATCAAATTGTTTTTGTATGTTTTTTATTGTGGTACGAGAGTCTCTTCTATTGTTTTTCTCAATGACACTATGCATTATTCTAATGAGAAATTCTTTTCTAGGCTGGGACATACCAAGAGAAGAACTTAAATAAATGGACAACCGAAAGAATCAATGTTTGTTTATATATATATATATATATATATATATATATATATATATATATATATATATATATATATATATATATATATATATATATATATATATATATATATGGTTTAATGAAGACAATAAAGCCTTGTTTATGTTTTTTCCCCTCCATTAAATTTTATCAGTACAAATGATGTGTGAAAAATATTTTGAGGAAAGAAAAAGAAAATATAAGTTAATGTTCCCACTTTCTCAATTAATCCGTTTTTTCTGTGTTAAGTAAAAAAAGAAACGTATACACCAATGGATAAGGTGTGTATATGAGTAGTTCTTTTTCAATTAATACAAATAATAACAACTTTATAAAGAGATTTAGGGAATTGAGTCGTTCCCCATTAAGACCTAAATTTTTACAAATTTTCGGCATTAATAGTTAATAGTTAATGTAGAAGCAAATATTTCACTTATCTTTAACTTGTTTATTCAGCTAAAAAAAAGGTCCATCTGTTTATGAAGATTCTCAAGGCATCATAATTTGATGGCCATGAAGACACTTGAAAATGTTTATTTTTATTTTCATGTCTTTTAATTTTAAAATATTTTTTTGTAAAAATTTGATATCTATATGTAAGAAACAATGACATACTTTCGATGGTATGTTATTTATAGCATTCTACTTCTATCATTAGTTATGAAAATTCTATCCAGTTATATTTATAAAAAATGTATAGCAACTCAATTATAGCGTATTGTCTTTTCTCATAGTTTCTTAAACAGTGACCACTTAGTGACCACTTTTTGTGGTCACTAATTATATAAATTAGTGATGACTTTCACTGATTTGTGACAAGATTTAGTGACGAAACCGGATGTCAAAGATTTAGTGACCATTATATTTTAGTCACTATTCAGTGACCATATATATATTTGGTCACTAAATCACTTTTGTGACGGGCGAAAAGTGACGACTAGATATTTGGTCACTAAATCACTTAGTGACGATTCTTTCTATTGTTAGTGTCCATTTCACTGTCGTTACTAATTGGCAGTTTTTTTGTAGTGATTGTAAAGTGTAAACCAAAAGAAGAAAACTCTACAAAAGATTATTACTTTATGTATTTCTTCCAAATGTTTCTTTTGAAATGGGATTGACTAATTAAATATGATATTCCATCAACTTTTCTATAGTTGAAACGAGGTTGAAGCATGCTATTGTTCTCACACTGATTATAAACCGGCGGCTTCAACTCCGAGAATTTCGTTCAAATTTCTATTCTGTCACGTGATGTAATGTAATCTTTTTTCTTGGTTACTCTGGTAAGGCTGCTTCGCTCCACGTTCTGGTTACTTTAACATGCATGCATAACTATTATATATACGATTACCTTCATGCAAATTCTACCACAGATATTCTTTCTTCTTTCTCTCTGAATCTCCGTTTGCAATCAAACAACTGTTTTCTATTCTCCATTTAAGAACTCTTTTCCGAACTAATTATTTGCAACTACATCGATTGCCAAACCCAATTTAGCAATGGCCAGAATTAACTACGTTTTCTCCATCTCTCTCCTCCTTCTCACCTCATTAATCTTCAATATAGTTGCTCGACCAATCAATATTGGTAGGCCTATAGATTACGCTGAGGATGACATGGACATATCTAGTCTTGCATCTATTAAAATAGGTGGAGGTCCAAGTGAAGGAGGAATTAAGGGACATGAGTACCCGAATGCTGGTTATTTTGGGAATATCAAGAACTCGGGACCTAATCCTGGAGGGAAGGGACACGACTTCATCAATGATAAGATTCTTGGAGAGATCAAAAACTCCGGTCCAAGTCCAGGTGGAAAGGGACATTGATTTCCTGATCGATGCTATATTTCTTGGGACGTGAAGAACTCCGGTCTAAGTCATGGCAGAGGGACATAATTAGTTACCAGTTTATATTTCTACTATAGAATATTACTCAAAATGTTCATCCATTTATTTATTCAGCTATTTTTCCGAGTTAATCTTTTATTGGAGATCGACTTGCGTACAGCAAGTTGTAGGAACTAGATTTTATTTATTGTACTATAGAGTTCTTTGTATTTGTTTTCTAATTTATTTATATCTTAATTATATATAGTATTTTATTTTTATAACGACAGGTTACAATGTAATTGTTTTAAAAAATGAATGTGATTTTAACGTAATTTCATAAATGTTCTTATTCAACGTAATCTTTTTTACGCATGCAAAAGTCATTAAACATGGAAAAAGTGTTCACCACTCATAAATTTTTTAGAGTTGTAGTCATCTAAATGAATACAAACAAATATGTGTCGTATATTTAACAGTACTTACAATTCTAAAAAAAATAATAAATAAGTAACGAATATTCTACAGAAAACGACTTAGCGGCCACACAAAATACCGTGCATAAAGTGCCACTAAAGTTATTATAGGCGTCGCTAACGCATGGTCACTATTGCTCATAAAATGGGTCCGTTTCCAGTGAAAAAAACAAATATTGAGTAAACATGAAATATTAATTCTAGAAAAATTGTTGCTTTACAAATTTGATGAAAACGGGCTTTAGAGAAACAAAAACCTACTTTAGAGCTTCTAAATTTTATATGTTGGATGGTTTTGATTTATCGTGCCATTTTTTCTTAGCAGCACCATCATGTACCACTCACCACCCGATTTGTTTCCTTCTGATTTTTCTTTGTGTTTGTTGCCTGTTACAAAAAAATGATATCGGGTGTTTGTTTTCATATTTTTCAAGTAGGAGGAATCATGCAACCATCATCTCGAGTTCTTACTCTTTCACCAATTCAGGATTTGTATGTTTTTAAATGTGGGTTCTTAGTTTTTTAAAAATTTGTTTTCGGTTTATAGAGACAACAATGACTTCCATCATCTCTCTCCCTCTCTGTACCTGTGATTTCTCTATTTATTTTTTGATTCTAACATCTTTTTGTTTTTGTTGATTTGTGTAGCTTCAAAAAGCCCTAATTGGATTTCAATATTCATTCTATCTCTGATGTGAGATCAATTTTTACATGTTTTATTTTGGATTTCCTTGGTTTCCATCATAATTTTCCTTGATTTGTTGTTGGTTTTTCTAATACATGCGAATGATGTTGTTGCAACTTCTAAGAAGTATTATTGGAGTGACAGTCTGAATCAGAAAGGTGCAAAAGTAATTGGGTAACTCAAAACATGTTTGATAAATATTTCTTAACATGGTAATTTGTATGTTGTCGAGCAAACCATGTGGGCAATCCTTATTGCTGGAAATTGGTAAGTATTAAGGGTTATTTCATTATGCCTTACAAGTGTTTGATGTTATGCCTAAAGGACTAGATCGAAACAAATTGTGTCTCTTTGATCACGACTAACATTATTTGAGTGTTTTACGGCTTATATCTAAAATATGATCTGGATGGACACAACATACATAGAATTTTTCCTTTCAAGGTGACTTCTTTTTTATCAATGTTGTTTTTCTATTTTTTTAATTGGTAATGTTCATGGAGGACATTATAAACTTTTCAGGATCAAAAGTTTGTAATATGAATGCAACTGAACCTCTTTGTATATTACTCTTTATATGACAAGTGAATTTTCTTGTTGTTAATTTGGTATTACTTTTGATATTTTATCGGGAAAAAAATGTGCCACCCTCGTCGAAAATTCCTGGTTCTGTCCTGATTTGTATAAGGTTTTATTAAGTTCAAGTCACTTGAAATTGAAATAGACACCTAGTAGGGGTCTTTATATCCCTTAGGTATTAAGAGAATTTTATATGTGTTTTTAATGAATCCCTAGGATTGGTGCATTGTTTTTTTGATGCTAAAAAGTAAAAATCAAAATATGTTATATGTATGAATTGAAATATAAGTAAAATGCGTATATCTTGTGATTATGAATTTGTATCAGGTGACATGTGATTTCCTATATGTTATTTGAGCTTATATAGGTGAACACTTTGTTTGTACTCTAAACTTTATATGATTTATTTGCTAATTGATTCAAAGATTGCATTTTGGAGCACCATGTGAACAGTTGAAATTTTGACACTTGTCTAAAAAGCAACTACTATAACAACACATGAAGTGTAACATTTATGACGTCTCATATTATTCTTTATATATTTCCTCCAGAATAAATATGATGAATGATCAGCCACAACAAGAAGTAGAACCACAACCACAGGTACAACAAGAACTAGAACCACAACCACAACGACAACGACAATCGAGGAAAAAAAGAACAACCACAAGACTAATCGACCATAAAGAGCCACAAAAAGTTGATTTCAACAATATTTGTCAGCATGTTGGGAAGAAACAAAGTAAGTTTGCTAACGAGTTTGGTGTTATTACTAGGTCGATGATTTCTGTTGGAAGAAAGTGCGAATTGCTCAAGAAGATATGTTATGGTTGACAATTAAGGTTCTTTATCTACGTAAGACCCATTACATGTAGTTTCATCTAATGAAGATATGTTATTAATACTTAGCATCCTTATTCTAAAACAAAAACAGAAACGTTGGAGTATTATGAATGACAACCGTAGAAAAGATGTATTTAGAACATGCAACAGCCAGTGGAGAGCCTTCAAGAAAAGGCTTAAAAAGAAATTTGATAACCAAAGAGATCCACTTGAGAGCTACTCATATTTGGAAAGAAGTACATTGCAGAGCTTTTGACAGTGAATATCATCAGAGGAGTTCTAAGTGTGTTGTACTTTAATTGCACATAGTTATGTTACTTATTGTGTTGCATTGTTTTAACTTGGTAATTAATTTCATTTGCAGGAGATAAGTGAGAAAGCGAGGGCGAGTTCAATGCATAATAAGAATCCTGCCCGAGTAGGATCACTTGGTTATAGAGGCAAGAAAGCTGAGTGGGAACAAAAGATGGCATCTGGTCAATTGACACCCTAATTTTATTAGGTAAAAAGCGAGTGTTCACTACATTATGTTATGGGTAGAAGATCTAAAAATGAGTTGGGGTCAAACATAATACTGCCTACCATACAACCCACAGTGGACAAGCTTGTAAGTAAATTCTTTTAATCATTTACATCTAAGTAATTGCTCTCACTGGTTTGTTGTTTTCGTTAACAAGTTGATGTCCAGACTCAAATCTCTGAAGGAGATTTGGTACTCAGTCCAGGAGAGGACTTGTTGATAAAGGTAATATGACCGAAACACCCGGGTCATACCAGGGCTATTCGTCATGATGTTGGCTTGAGAAAAGGGATTCAAAGGACTGATAAAAAAAAGAGGAAAAATGTGACAACCGTCAAATTCTGGTCAATTCAAAGTCAAATAAAGTCAACAAGTCAAACCGGTCAGCTCAACTAACCCTTGTGTACTAGGACTTACGTTCAGTATTTACTAAACAACTCGCTATTCTGATAAGAAATCATAAATCGAAAAGTACATACATCTAGATCTCCTTAACCTAAAAACTGCGGTAAGTGGCAAGCCAAACCGATAAAACCATGTTGCATACTCATCAGGAGTGTGTAGGATCCTTAATCATGACTTAACGGGGCTCAAGAACCATGCATTGTGGGGCCAAACACTTACAATTGTCACAAATGAAACATCTCTCAATCGTTTTCACTCTATCTCTCTCTATGTCAAATCTCTCCTAAATCTCTCCAAGTATGTGAAATCTCTCTCAAATATCTCTCTGTATTAGAAATCTCTCCAAGAATGTCAAATCTCTCCCAAATCCCTCTAAGTATGTGAAATCTCTCTCAAATATCTCTCTATATAAGAAATCTCTCCAAGAATGTCAAATCTCTCCCAAATCTCTCCAAGTATGTGAAATCTCTCTTAAATATCTCTCTGTATGAGAAATCTCTCCAAGAATGTCAAATCTCTCCCAAATCTCTCCAAGTATGTGAAATCTCTCTCAAATATCTCTCTGTATTAGAAATCTCTCCAAGAATGTCAAATCTCTCCCAAATCTCTCCAAGTATGTGAAAACTCTCGCAAATATCTCTGTGTATGAGAAATCTCTCCAAGAATGTCAAATCTCTCCGAAATCTCTCCAAGTGTGAGAAATCTCTCGCAAATCTCTCTCAAAAGTTTCCCTTAACTTTTTGGAATCATTCGGGTCATTCCGACCCTTAACCGGGTCAAAAACGGCTTAAAACGGGGTAAAAACGAGAAAACGGGACCTTAGGAACCGAAACCCTTCTTAAGGAGCCGAAGCTCCTTAAGACCGAGACTAGGAACCGAAAAGGCCCCAGGACCGAACCGAGCCCTGTAGCTGAGACCGAGTCTCGGTCTCTGTCGCCTTTTCTCGGTCGCTTCTCACTCTCTGTTCGCTTCTCGCGCTCTCTGTCTCTACTCCGCCTCTCTGTCTCTACCCGCCTCTCGGTCTCTGTTCTCGCTTCTCTCTTCTCTTCTCTTCTCTTCTCTCGGTCTCTATCCTCCCCTCTCGGTTCCTGCCTTCTCTCTTCTCCCCTCTCGGTTCCTGCCCTCTCTCTTCTCCCCTCTCGGTTTCTGCCCTCTCTCTTCTCCCCTCTCGGTTCCTGCCCTCTCTCTTCTCCCCTCTCGGTTTCTGCCCTCTCTCCTCTCGGTTTCAGCATCAGAAGTCCGAACCTCGGCCAGATTTCGGAAATTTGTCACTTTTAGCCCCTTTTTGATATTTTTAACATTTTAAGCCCGTTTTTCGTGATTTTAAAGCGGGATTTTCGCCAGAAATTATATTTTAACATAATAAACTCTAAATATTCATAATTTAAACATATTTTGATACAAATCATTATCTAAATAATAAAAATCAAATGGGTGAATTATTAAAGGTGGAGTGTTGACTTTGCCTTATCCAATGTCACAACCAACCACCCCACACCCACTCTATGACCAGCCATACCTCCCCACCTTACCTAGGTCACTTCAATGTCCCTTACACTCAATTTACACTCATTCCCACGTTTTTAGAGCTGGAACAAACTACCTCTCTCCTCATTTTCTCTCATTTGCTCTCATTTCACTAAGTATCAAACACCACTTTTCTCTCAAACTTTTTTCACTCCAATTTCGAGATTTAAGGCTGATTTTCAAGTGTTCTTCCACTCTTAAGCTTCGAATCTTCAAGTGATTCTTCAAGTGTTCTTGGGTTGAACACTTATCTTCTTCAACACTTATCTACTGAAATCACTCAAGGTGAGTTCATACCCCTACATTTTCATGTTTTCTCAAGTTTTCAGGGGGGGGGGGGGGAATACAAGTTAAAACACCAAGAACATAACTAAATTTTTCTAACAGCCTTCATCAGAAAAGTTCAACTCCATTCACGGACTGTTTTGGGCATCTTAACCATTTTTGTTTTCAAAACTGTACAAGGTGCAAATAGTTCAAGTTTTTATCTTTAAAATGACTACTTGCACATCTCCATACGATTTTTCTACAATTTATGGTGATTTTTACAAAACAACCTGTCTTTTCAAACACAAACCCGGACCAGTCTGTGAATATGATCATTTTAAGACAAGTTAAAAGTTTCCTAAAATCATGATAAAAATTGTGAGTAAACTAGACTCATTTTAGGAACTCTCAAAATTTACGGATCTAGTTTTCGACTTCGTATGATTTTTCTATGATTTTTCTAAAACAGTGCTGAAAGACTAAGAATTAATTAACAGCTTCTAACTATCAAAACACTTTGTAACATGTTGAGCAAAGTGTTAAATCTTTGATAACTTCATATATTACATGTATTTCTTGTCGTGATATATTTATATAATAGGAAATTACTTGCTGAATTTATAAGAATCCTCCATCATAATCAATAGTACAGAACAAAGCAAGTTAATCATAGTTATATCGTACTATACGTTTGACTTACATAGATTGGGATTCTTAAACACCACAAAGAAATATACTAAACTATAATAGGTATAGTTAGGGTATATATACATTTCAAACATTTTAATAAACTATAATAGGTATAGTTTATGATAATTTACATAACATACTCGTACAAAAAGGGGGTACAAATACAAAGTACCGGGTTTTTATACAAAAAGGGGGGTACAAATACAAAGTACCGGGTTTTTATACAAAACGGGGTACAAATACAAAGTGTCGGGTTTATATACAAACAGGGGTACAAATACAATGTGTCGGTTTTCATACAAAAAGGGGTACAAATACAAAGTGCCGGGTTTATATACAAAAAGGGGTACAAATACAAAGTGTCGGTTTTTATATAAAAAGGGGTACAAATACAAAGTGTCGGGTCTTTATACAAAAAGGGGGTACCGATACAAAGTACCAGGTTCACTTAAGATAGTTATTATGATATTAAAACTATATTGCATCTAGAACTGTTAGACTTCAACTATAATCGCTGAGCGTACATGTTTGAGTCTTATAAGAATTTTGTCTCGATTGGCCTAGAATTAGTGGTGCCTGCCTCATCTCCTGTTCCTTGTTTGGTTGTGGACCTAGGGCAGACCCACTATATTCAACATTTTATCTAATTTAAACCTTATATAACTTATATACGCTGGACGATTATAAAGGAACTCTACGGGTCATTCTAGGATTCATTAATGCATCATAAAGGAATATTTCTATTCACACTTAACTAAGAAAATATTGGATTTTCTGCAAATCAAACTATATCGATTTTACAAGGAAAAACGGTTTCTACTTCAAACAAAACTCTTATGAACTCACCAACTTAATTGTTGACACTTTTCAAAACTACTTGTATTCTCAGGAAATCAGTGAAACAGGAAAACTTCATTGCTTTGAGGATGGGACGTTAAACCGTCAACAATTTATTTTTGTCATCATAATGTAATTGATTTTTGAATCATGTAAACATATACTTTGATGTAACTTTTTCAATTATATATATGTTGGTTGTATTTACTTTGAGCACTATTATATACGCTGTTGTGATACTGTACATGAAGTCCTCCACCCCCGGACGTTTCCGCCATCCTTGGTTTGGGGGTGTGACAAAAAAACATGAAAAAGAAACTACTGATAAGTTGTTGGTAACGATAGATCTGATGGGCTCCCAATTGCCAAAGCTACAAGAACAGTGTGACATATGCAGCAGGGGACTAGGAACCATGCCCCAAATGATTTAAGCTTAGGGGTTCAACAAACTAATCGTGGCTCGACTTCAACATTTGATGCTTTGGATGCGATAAAGGTAAATGAGTGTATTTATGTTCCTATAACATATAGAAACAATAAAAACTAACCCTGTTAGTAGAGAAATTATGCTCAAAACTAGGGATGAGAAACCAAACTGATTACTAGTGTTTTTCTAATCATTTTTAGTGATAATATACTCGTTTAACTGATTTAACTAATATTTTTTCTTGGATCTTAAATATTGTTTGATTCCATATCATCAGAAGTGGTATTGTATTTATTTTTTTATTCTTATATTTGCACAAATTCTTTTATTATAATATTTGTGTTAGAAAATGCAACATTGTAAGAATTGTGTTTGAGTTTACCTTAATATCATCATTTTGGTTGTATAATTGAGACAAAACACTCTAGTCTTTTAATTAAAATGTTTTGTAATAAGGGTTTGAACTATAATAGATATACTTCAAATGGTTAAAAATTCAAATATAGTTATTACATTATTATGAACTTTTTTTATTTATTATCCTTCAAAGATCTTTTATTCTTATTTATGTTTTACTATATGTTTATAGATGCCAACCCCTTGTGAATTGATGTTACCCTATCGGGAGTTAGACCAAAAATATTCTAAAGGATTGGTCATTCCATATGGGAATGAGTTAATACACACATTGCCTTTACGAGAAAATCACTAGAAGGTTCTGGTAGACGACATCGATTGTAGATATGAAAATTTTCCTGTTCCTATGATGACAAAAGAAGTTGTTAACCTACAAAAGGTGGTTGGCACTTTAATTCTATGGCTCGGGATTGAAATTATTCTCGCAAAGGTACGTATGCATTATCCTTTAATTTTTAAGCTACTATATTAACAACAAATTGTAATTGTATGTGATAGTAAAATGAATTAAAGTGTAGGAACAAAGAACTAAGAAACAAATTCCAAGCACAAGTTTGGTGCCAACAAATGTAAGGGTTGGTACAAACAAGAACATACCCAACCAACCAGCCAGCAAGGCAAGGCCGATTGAATATCTTCATGATTACTTGAAGACGAACCCATTGGTTAACATTGTAGCCAATTCTGGGATCTTGGAAGTCGGGACATATGATTTTTCGGTTACAAGTGAAGAATATTTTCGATAGATGAGAAAACAAACAACCGATGCTTCCATCTTGACTGCTTGGCAACTATAAGTCCATTAAAAATTTGCTATTATTAGTAGACCGTAACATTTTTTGTTTTCTTGTTTGTAGGATTCTTCATTCAATGGTTCGGACACGTATGAACAAATGTGCTTTCTTGAACCCTTATAATATTCTAGGGGAGGCATGCCAGAAAAAGCCAGAGGGTGTTGTTAGTTATCTTATTGATTCCATTCGTCTGCACGACGGAAAATTGTAGTTTCATTTATTTGATTAATGTTCACTTTTTGCTACATTTTTTAGTGCAACCAACAACTTGGTGGTTTAGAGACTAGGCATTATGTAATGCGATGGATGTTTGCTTTCTTGATGACAAGACAACATGGATTTCCAAGTAAAGTAACTACCTTTTCAATATTTGTTCATTTTGTCTATTGCAACAAAATATTTTTTTTGTTAATGAATATGTTTAATTATAGATTTACTATAGTCTGGTAGCATTTGGCATGACAAAAGTCTCATTGAGGAAAAGGAGTTGCTTGCAACTATTGCTACCTGATCTAGAGAGTTTTTGAATAACTATATGAATGATGTGATCCTCTAAAGAAACATATATGGGTAGTTATTGAATTTTAAAACTTCTTAATTTTAGTTTAATTTTTTTTGTTGGAGTTCTTCTTATCTTTTTACTTTCATTTGTTTGTTTTTCAGTGAGATTATGTGCATCCCCAAATTTGCGGCCAGAAAATACCTATTTGTTTATGTTTTGTTTTAAAATCAAAGTAATCGTTTAAAGAAAATTGTTGCGGAATTTTTTCCCAAAACAAAACGTGATAAAAATTTATCAAAACATTTCTTTAAAGAAATGTATTTGAAACATCCATAAAATACAAGCAAAAATTTTTTGTTTGAACACATTACTAAAACCAAAATATCAAAGTATCATATAATAAAACCATAAGTCGTGTATCTCAAAATATCATAAAATGTCTCATATCAAACACTGATATGAAATCATGACAAAATATCAGAGTCTAACTCCCAGGCTAAACTATGGTGGGTACCATGCCATCATCCTGAGCCCATCCCCTTGCTACCTGAAGTACCTGAAACCAACACTGAAACTGTAAGCATGAAGCTTAGTAAGCTCCTCCAAACTACCACATACCATAGAACAACATATAAAGCACTTACTAGGCCTTGCCCACTGCATTAGACCAAAATCCGGAAACTGCATCAGACCAAAGTCCCGAAACTGCATCGGACCAAAGTCCGGAAACTAACTAGGGCCTTTCCCTCTGTATCGGACCAAAATCCAGAAACTGCATCAGACCGAAGTCCAGAACTAACCAGGGCCTTGCCCTCTGCATCGGATCGAAGTCCGGAAACTACATCGAACCAAAGACCGGAACTAACCAGGGCCTTGCCCTCTTCATCGGACCGAAGTCTGGAAATTGACTAAAAATTGCATAATCATAACTACTAGCATACACACATATAATGCATACTGCATCAGACCGAAGTCTAGAACGCATAACACAAACACATGCTTGAATCACAAAGACAACAAGCACCCTGAAGTACTGCATCGAACCGAAGTCCAGAACTAATTCTAAACAAATAGGCCGACATTGTGGCCGTAGACTCGTTCCTACTGGAAGGAAACTCACCTTGCAACGCTGGCTGCGAAGTTGCTAGATCTGAAACGGTCTGACAGCTGCTCCGGAACTCCCCGAGTCCCTATTATCCATTCTAATTCTGGTCAAAGTCAACTTTACCCCTGGTCAAGTCATCTTCCTGGTCAAAGTCAACTTTTAGTTGACCGGACTCGCCGAGTTGGGTCGCCAACTCGCCGAGTCCCTATTATCCATTCTAATCCTCTACTCACTTCTACTCGTCGAGTTTGGCAAAGAATCGACGAGTTCTTCTTCGGTACTAACATCGAGTCTAATCTTCATCTGACTCACCAAGTTGTATGAACAACTCGTCGAGTTCCCCTTCAACCGAAGAACACACCCAATCTATGACTCGCTGAGTAGTACAAATAACTCGTCGAGTACGTCTGCTTCCAGATCCAAGTCTTAACTCACTGAGTCCTTACTCTACTCACTACACATGCTCGCTACTACTGAACCGGGAATCTAAGACTCGCGACCCAAATCGTCGAGTTAGAAGAACGACTTGTCGAGTCCTTTGCATGAAGATTCCATATAGTCGATTCTAATCAACTTTAGTGCATCCAATTCATAGATCTAAGCTTTTGGGACTATCTGAACACGTAAAGTTGCTAACTTTACGTGTATCTAAGATGCAATGAAGCGATAACACTCATTCTTTGCTATTAAAGGGGGGGGGGGAGTTACTTGACTAAAACAAATCCATGGGTACAAAAAGGCGTCTCCTTGAGCTTCTGGAGCTCAAGAGAGGCTAGATCTAATATATGACTCGATCAGAAGGCATTATCATAAAGGATTTTGGGTTTTTTAGCTTAAAACCAACAATTTGGGGACAAACTAGATCTATTAGCACAATAATCAAGATGAAAACTTCATTACCATAAGGGATGGCCAAAGAGGAGTGTATTATGGATCTACTTCTTCTTCCTTGAGTTCTTCAACCTTCTCCTTCTTCTCCTTGCTCCAAAATGCACCAAAAGTTCCTTCACATGGCAAAGATCACTCACACACGCTTCAATAAGGCTATGGTTTCGGGAATAAGTGTCTGGGAGGTAAAGGAGGCTGGTTTGGGGATATAATGACATTTAAATAGGGTGCAAACCGATGAAAGTAGGGTTTCATCCAGACTGGCAGACTCGCGGAGTCCGATAATATGGACTCGTCGAGTTGCCAAGTTAAACCGCGTGAAAATTCTGACTCTACTGGACGAGTCGGGCTACTGACTCGTCGAGTACCCCTTAAGAATGAAAATTACTTTATTTAAACCACATACCAGAAATGGGGCATTAAAAATCTCCCCCACTTATCTTTGACTTCGTCCTCGAAGTCTGCTGCTTCTGAATCTATGAATATCTCTGGATAATGCTCCTTCATTTCCTCCTCAGCCTCCTACGTCCACTCTGAACCCTTCCGTTGCTGCTACAACACCTTCACTAGCTGGACTACCTTGTTCCTCAAGGTCTGCATTTTCTGATCCAAGATCGCAACGGCCCTCTCAATATAATTCAAGCTGCTATCACCCTGAATATCCTCCAATGGTATAACTGCTAAATCGTCCACCGGACACTTCCTCAACTAAGAAACATGGAAAATGTTGTGGATCTGGCTATGCTCTGTTGGAAGATCCAACCATTAAGCAACCCGACCCACCTAGGCCAAAACCCTAAACGAACCAATGAACCTGGGGCCCAACTTTCCCCTCTTCTAGAAGCTGATAACACCCTTCCAGGGTGATACCTTCAGGAGGACCATATCACCCACCTGAAACTCCAAGTCCGAACGCCTCCAATCGGCGTATCTCATCTGCTGAATCTGCGCAGTCTGCAGTCTGCTATGGACCTGTTGGATCAAATCTGTGGTCTTGAGCACCACCTCAGTACTCTTGATTACTCGATGACCGACCTTGCCCTAACAAATTTGGGTCCTACACTTCTTCCCGTAGAGCATCTCGAAAGGAGAGCGGTCAATACTAGCATGGTAATTGTTATTATTAGAAAATTCCGCTAATAGAATATACGTATCTCAACTGCCACCGAAATCTAGGACACATGCCCGAAGCATGTCCTCGAGAGTCTGAATTGTCCTCTCTCTCTCTCTCTCTCTCTCTCTCTCTCTCTCTCTTTCTCTGCCCATCTGTTTGGGGTGGAAAGCGGTGCTAAAATGGAGACAAGTACCCATCTCGTCATGAACCTGCTTCCAAAACCTGGAAGTGAAACAGACGTCTTGGTCTGATACTACCAAAACAGGTACTCCATGCCGTGCCACTACCTCTCGCACATAAATATCGGCTAGCTTTTCGGCCGATATGCTCTCCTGAATCGGTATGAAATGCGCGCTTTTGGTCAACCGATCCACTATGACCCAAATCGAATCAACTCCATGTCCGGTCTTGGGAAGCTAAGTGATGAAATCCATGGTGATGTCCTCCTATTTCCACACGGGAATGTCGAACGGATGCATCTTGCCGTGGGGTCTCTGATGTTCTCCCTTGACCTTCCTGTAGGTCAAACAACTCTCCACATACCAGGCCACGTCCTGCTTCATGCAGGGCCACCAATAGTCAGGTCAAAGATCTATGTACATCTTCGTCGCCCCTGGGTGGATGGAGAAACGAGACTTATGAGCCTCATCCATCAACAACTGTCGTACTCTGCCCCAGTATGGTACCCATACTCTCCTATGAAGGGTCAACAATCCTCGACTATCATAGTCAAAGGAGGCAACTTGGCCCACGATCCTCTCGCACTTCTGCCTCTCCTCCTCCAGGCCCTCAACCTATGCCTCTCTAATCTGCTCCAACATGGGAGTAATCATTATCATACTGAAACAAATATCCCTGATCGGGGCTGGCACCGCCTTGCTGCTCAAGGCGTCAGCCACTATGTTGGCCTTACCTGGATGATAAAGGATCTCACAATCATAATCCTTTACCACGTCTAACCATCGGCTTTGCCTCGTGTTTAAATTCTGTTGATCCATGAGGTACCTCAAACTTTTTTGATTTGTGTAAATGGTACAACAGACCCCATAGAGGTAATGTCTCCAAATATTAAGGGCAAACACCACTGCCCCCAGCTCAAAATTATGCGTCGGATAGTTAGCCTCGTGAGGCTTCAACTATCTAGAGGCGTAAGCTATCACATGGCCCCGTTGCATCAACACTACTCCTATACTTGTGATTGAAGCATCACAGTAAACTACAAAATCCTTTACTTCCTCTGATAGGGTAAGAATTGGCACCTCGCACAATCTCTGTCTGAGGGTCTCAAATGCTACCTGCTGCTCAGGCCCCCAACGAAACACCACCGACTTTTTTGTCAGTCGGGTGAGTGGAACTGTTATCTTGGAGAAATCCTGGATGAATCTCCTATAGTACCCTGCCAATCCTAGGAATCTCTGAATCTCAGATGGAGACCTCGGGACCTCCTACTACTAGTATACCCTTATGGTTGATGAGGTGTCCAAGGAACTACACCTCGCGCAACCAGAACTCACACTTGGGGAACTTCGTGAAAAGTCTCTCCCTCCTCAAGGTCTCTAGCATCTCCCTCAGGTGCTCCTCGTGCTACTCCTGAGTCTTGGAATAAACCAAGATGTCGTCGATGAACACTATCACAGACCAATCCAACATCGGCCTGCATACGCGGTTCATGAGATTCATGAACATGGTTGGAGCGTTGGTGAGCCTAAACGGCATCACAATAAACTCATAGTGTCCATAGCGGGTCCTAAAAGCGGCCTTCTGCACATCCTCACCTCTGACCTGCATCTGATGATACCCTGAGCGCAAATCAATCTTGGAGAACCAAGATGCTCCTTGAAGCTAATCAAACAAGTCATCTATCCTCGGAAGTGGGTAATGATTCTTCACCGTACCTTCTTAAACTCCCAGTAATATATACACATACATTGTGACCCGTCCTTCTTCTTCACAAACAGGATCGGGGATCCCCATTGTGAATTGCTCGGTCTGATAAAACTGTTGATTAACAGCTCCTACAGCTGCGTAGACAACTCCTGCATCTCTGGAGGAGCCAATCGATATGGTGCCATGGCTATCGGAGCCACACCAGGAACCA
This sequence comes from Lactuca saligna, assembly GCF_052625555.1. Taxonomy (NCBI): domain Eukaryota; kingdom Viridiplantae; phylum Streptophyta; class Magnoliopsida; order Asterales; family Asteraceae; genus Lactuca; species Lactuca saligna. The sequence goes on along the minus strand of NC_136420.1, from coordinate 227,524,789 downwards.
GGTCAATCCTGAAGTCGACGTGTCTCTCAGGAGGTATTCCAGGAAAATCCTCTAGAAATACATCCGTGTACTCATGTACTACCGACACATCATCAACTGGCACCTTGCCCTTCTATCGGGCGTCTAAAACATAGGTGACGTGCCCCGCACAACCCTGCTGAAAGTAGCGCCTGGCTCTCGCTGTTGAACAAAGAATCTGTCCGCGTTGTGGCCTTTCACCCTGAATCACTAACTCTCCCCCACTGGGATTGTGAACACTCACTAACTACAACTCACAATCAATCATTACCCTATTGGCGCTCAGGCAATCCATACCCACTATAACCTTGTTCCCTCGAAGGGGAATAGGAACCAGGCCTACCGAAAACTGCTCATCGAATAATCGAAGCGAACACCCCCTATGTACTCTCGTGACCCTGACTGTCCTATCATCAGCTATCTCAACCTCAATTGGACAATCCAGCTCCCCCGGAGCTCTGCAAAACCACTTGCTAAACGCAAGCGAAAAAAATTATCGGGTAGCCCCCGAGTCAAACAATATTGTAGCTGAAATGTCGTTCACTAAGAACGACCCTATACGAAAACATATAATCATGAGAAACAACCAATATCAATAAAGAGATAAGAGAAATATACATACCCGTCACCACGTCAGGAGTCGCCCGCACCTCCTCTGATGACATCTGAAAAGCTCTACTCTTCACCACTGGCGTCTCACTCCGGCCGTCTGTAATCCTCAATGTTGCAAGGGCAGGTGCCACCACCTTCCTTGCTGCTGCTAAACTCAGACACTAGGACTATTTAAGCAAATCTGATCAGACGTCGTGGTGGTGATAATAGCTGTACAATCTCTAATCATATGCCCGGTCCGGCCGCACTTGATGCAACCGGTACTACCTGCCTTGCACGCCCCATCGTGCAATCTCCCACACTTGCCACACTGACTGTGGCTCTGCTGTCCTCTGAATCGGTGATCTGATACCTTGGGCTTTTTACCAGAACTCCCTAGGCCGGATGTCGCCTCTAGCTTCCTCTTTTTCTCCATCACTAAATCAATCTCTCTCTCACGAGCCCTATCAATCATGTCATCAAGCGTTTTATAGCTGGACCAGCTCACAAACTAGTGGATATCACTCCACAACATCTCATGATAACGGGCCTTCTTCATTTCCTCATCAGCTGCAGACTGAGGAATAAGAAGAGCCCTCTCCCTGAAGTTGGCGGTAATCTCCGCCACTGTCTCTGTAGTCTGGGTAAGATCCTGAAACTCCCTGGCTAACTACTGCACCTCAATAACCGGTGCAAACTCAGCTCTGAAGTTGGTAGTAAAATCAGCCCAAGTCATCGCATCAAGTGCTGCGTCATCCCCGATGACATGCCCAATCTCCTCCCACCAATCTCGTGCCCCGTCCTTCAGAACACATGATGCTAATATGACATCCCCCCCCCGGGACATCTTTTGGTGCAGAATGCATTGACGACATCTGCCAACCACCTAGTACTCGCTATGGCATCCCGCGCCCCATGCTAGTCAGGATCTCCACAGGCTCTTAACCACTCATCCATTAGCTCCAAAATACCCTCCTTGATCGAACCAAAGATCACAGGAGTCTGCTTAAGTATGATGCGAGTAATATCTGAAGAGAGAAACTCCCTAGTCTATTTATCCAAATGTCCGGCCCCCGAGCCTGATCCTGATTCCTCACTGGCACCTGAACTGTCGAATGTTGATCTAGGGCGTAAAACCACCATTCTGAAACACATGCCAATAAACGTCAGAAATACTGACATATCTCGAGGGATCACTATTACTACAAGTTTCCGGGACACACCTTGGCCTTCCTTGATTCAAGTACATATTTCTAAGTTTAAGTCTAGAAATCCTACAAATTCTTAGTACACTTAAACTAATGCTCTGATACCAACTGTGACATCCCCAAATTCGTGGCTAAAAAAGACCTATTTGTTTATGCTTTGTTTTAAAATAAGAGTAATCGCTTAAAGAAAACTGTTGCGGAATTTGTTCCCAAAACAAAATGTGATAAGAATTTATCAAAACATTTCTTTAAAGAAATGTATTCTAATTAAATAACAAAATCTTGGGATGTCATGTTCCAATACAGAACAAAAGCATAAACAGTATAAAATAGACCTTATAACAGTTATTTATAACTATTGATCTATAATCTAAAATCTCTCGTCATGTGAACCAACTTTTGCTCTTGTGCCACTACCAGTGATACAAAGAAAACTGAGTGAGTCACGTTTGGAAAACCAGGTGAGTACATATGTATTTTCAATCCCACAATGTTATAACACACACACACACACATATATATATATATATATATATATATATATATATATATCTATATATATATATATATATATATATATATATATATATATATATATATATATATATATATATATAACCAACTCTTACCCCACCCCGTCAACACTTTCAACGAGACTATCCATACCCCTGGACCTCAAATTCTAACTCTTACTCCCAGATCTAATCCATATTCTCGAGTCCATAATTGTGCCCATTCCATACCCTTGGATAAGGGACAATTGGTCCATGTCTAAATCCATACTCCTGGACTAATGATAGATTATATTTCCTGACCATACTCCCAGACTAAGGACATCTGACTATGTTTTAATCCATACCCCCAGATTAATGACAATTGACTAAGTCTTAATCCATACTCTCGGACTAATAACAATTAACTAAGTCCAATCCATACTCTCGGACTAGGGAAGAATAAGTATATCTAATCCATGCTTCCGGATGAATGACTTATTTTAAAGTTCTATTCTCCGTATATATCCCTCTCGTACTCATAAATAGATACTACCCCATAACCATTATAACAAACCTTAGGTTTACTCTTTAACCTAAGATGTCATAAAAAAACCAGGTATGTTCTTTAACACATAATTCTGACATCATCAAATAACTCATATAAAACATATACTTAATACATTTAAACAACACTTTTATTAAAATCATGTTCATGAAAGGGATTATGCACTCACTTGATAAGACGATTATCGAACAACACTACGGCTCTTAAAGTAGTATTCTTTGATGAAATTGGAATATCTTCACGAAAATCCAGCTTCTCGCGGGAAGAGTTTCGGCTCGACAACTCTATTTCTCGGGATCTTCGGGTCTTCGGGACTTGCTTCAGGCGTCATGATGATACTGAGGCTTTAGGGGTACTTCAGCTAGAGAGAGTATCGGGAGTGAGAGAGAAGAGATGGAGAAACCAAATTCGACCGACCCTCGATTTCTAGTTATAGTGCCCGTTTTCCAATCTCACATCGTGAGCTTAGTCATCACTGCGTTCGTCACTCGTCCACTTGCTCTAGAGGTTCTCTAGTCTATGCTCATGTCGTGAGGACCCTGCTCACGTTGTGAGCTTTGACACAACCTCGAAATTTGTGTTTCGAACTTCAGAAATTCATATCTTTCCCATACGAGTTCTGTTTTCGACGTTCTTTATATGCACGCGTAGGTTAGATTATACTCTACAACTCTCGTTTAGACTCCGTCGGATAATTTTGAATTTTATTTTTATTATATATTATTTTTAGTAGGCCGGGATAGGAAAACTTCGTAATAAACTCATAACTTCTTCATCCGACATCCGTTTTCATCTGTCTTTTTACCATTGAACTACTATCAACGAGATCTTCGATTCTCGTTTAGATTGTTTTGGCTAGTAATCCCTCGATCTCATATTTGAACTTCGGGCTGCATACTGCTAAGCTGAAACTTAGAAAAATCATAACTTCCTCATACGGAGTCAGATTTGGACGTTTTTTTCATCCACGCTATCGGTTTAACGTATTCTACGACTTTCGTTTAGATAACTAAGGATTAACATCGCTCTATCGTAAATTCACTTTTTACGTTACGATGTGTCGTGCTGGTTCTGTCGAGAAACTTCCACATGTCATAACTTCGTCGTTATAGCTTGGATTTCAACATTCTTTATATACCCGAAATCCTTGTCACGACGCCAACAACTTCGTTAGGATTATTCATTCTAAATAATCGTCCACCAAAAGTCATTTTTGATGCTCATTGTCTCTAAATTGACTAGTCTTGATCTATGGGCGTTACAGTTATCTCCCCCTTAGGATGATTACATCCCGGAATCATTAACGAAAATAGGGCTTGTATAATGATTCCATACGTTATCTTTCCATCTTAAGTAATAATCGTAACTTCTATGTTTCTTTGAATGAATATCTAACTCTTGGACTTCTTGACCGCATGCGATGCTCAGTCTTGCACCTGCTCTTTGCATTATGTTGGACTTTCAATCGTAACCTTCAAGTTACAAAGTAAATCCTTATTGAGGACTCCTTCTTCTTAGAATAAATAGTTTCCTTTATCCATTGTAACAGACCAATGGGTCTTCCTTTAATGACCTTTCATCGAATGATGCAACGCTTAGACTCAGGTCTCTTAGAGTCAAATTCAAGAATGGAACATATCTTCCTTCATGTTCTAATGTGATATGATCACATTTTAGCATGTAGCATTTTGAGCTACTAACTTCTTTAACAACAAGTGCGATTTAATTGGTTGCTTTGATTTCAATCTTCTGACTTAAGTCAAATGCTACATCGAACTCGGTTCTCGGAACCACGTAACAAACGCATCGTAGTTGGACTCAATTTGATATGACCACTAGGGTCGAAACAACAATCATCTTCTTAATCATTACCGAAACGATGGTAACGACATACTTAAATAAAACAGAATCAATTACTAGCTTCTTGGTAACCTTGTGACTTTCCCTGATCCAAGTACGAGTCCTATGCTTCCGGTAGTATAGGCCTTTACTACCATTCACACCTACTCATACTCGTCCCAAGTATTGTCCCACAGTCAATTCAAGTCACATCACAAGAAAATCACACAATCATCTAACACACCAGATAAAAAAACTAGGGTTTGTATTATTTTCTTGAAACTATTAGATAAAAGTTCAAGTTCACCATATATTATGCCTCTAATAGGCTACACCATAAGTTACTATTCACACTGCTACTTCATAACTTGATCTTTGGATATAAAATCCTCATCCTTGATTTCTCGCGTTGTCATCTGCTTCATCAAGGATCATTTGAAATGCTCTTGCCTTTGGCTTTGGCAGCACATTTGGCTTTGTAATCTCTTCCCTTCTTGGGCAGTTTTGCTTGAAGTTTCCTTCTTCATCATACTTAAAGCATGCTTCTCTTTTGTTTGTGCATTCGTTGGAATAATGACCAGTCTTCCCGCATTTGAAGCAGGTCATTTCTTTAGAGCATCTCCTCATGTGCTTCCTCTTGCAGTTATCACACCATTATGCTTCTTCTTCAAACCAAACTTCAAAAATTTTCTCTTATCATTGGACCTTGAGGATCCTTCAAACTTTCTTTTCTCGCCAACTTCAACCTTGCTGGCGGTTCTTCCCTTAATCATATATTCAATAGACTTGGCAGCCCAGATAGCTGCCTCCAGAGTAAGTTCCTAACGCACTGGCACCACATACTCCCATGGGAGTCCCTTTACTTACCGGTCAACTTTTGTCAACTCGTCTGGGATGATGCACAAAGCAAACTCCATCTTTTCTGTGAAGGCATTAGTGTATTCATCAACTGACATGCTGTCTTTCTTCAATATCAGAAATTTGTTGTCCAACTCTGGTAGATTTTGGGCCGAGCAGAACTTGCGCTTGAATTACACCAAGAACTCTACTCAAGTCAGTTGCAGTGGCTCGTTAGGGTTTAGGGTCTTCCCCAGAGTGTTACACCAGCGAACCGCGCCACCTCTAAACGGACGCACTACAAATATGGTTTGTAACTTGCCTTTGCATCCATTACTCTCAACTCCTTCCTCTTGATTATTCGTCCTATTCACCAGCGGTTCAGTCTGACCAACAGATCTACTATAATTTCCCTCTTCTGACTGGCCATTATTTAATTCTGGTTGTTCAATAGGTATTGAAGGTTCACTCTTGTTGTTCAGAAACAATTGTCTCATTTCCTCCCTTTGTTTAGCCATCGTGGCTTGAATCATGGCTCGCACTCTAGCCATTGTGATTGGTTTAGGTGTTGCGGCTACAACAGCTAGTTGCCCAATCATAGGTGGTTGATTCCTGTTTTCGTCTACGTTTCCAGCTCCACTACTGGTTCTTTCCATTTCTGATCTATACACCGAATAAAGTGAAGTTAGATATTCAAATCATCCTTATCACTTCGAAACGTTCACATGCTAGTTCTAATATAGTAGTTGTATGCTTAGAATCCTAAACACATAAGATTTCTAGATCCGCTCGGCAACAGACCATAGATCCGAACAAACAATTTCATATATGGAAAAAAATATAACATTTAGCACATAAAAACATTTTAGGCATCTTTCCTAAAGTATACTAGTGCTCGTGTCTAAAATATGGCAGACACTCAACTCACAATCTTTAGTTATCATTCTAAGTTTAAGTCTAGAAATCCTATAAATTCCTAGTTCGCTTAAACTAATGCTTTGATACCAACTGTGACATTCCCAAATTCGTGGCCAGAGAAGACTGATTTGTTTATGCTTTGTTTTAAAATCAGAGTAATTGTTTAAAGAAAACTGTTGCGGAATTCGTTCCCAAAACAAAATGTGATAAGAATTTATCAAAACATTTCTTTAAAGAAATATATTTACATTAAATAACAAAATCTCGGGATGTCATGTTCCGATACAGACCAAAACGTAAACCGTATAAAATAGACCTTACAATAGTTATTTATAACTACTGATATATAATCCAAAATCTCTCTTCATGTCAACAAACTTATGCTCTTGTGCCACTACCTGTGATACAAAGAAAATTGAGTGGGTCAGGTTTGGAATACCTACTGAGTACATAGGGATTTCAATCCCACAATGTTAATATATATATATATATATATATATATATATATATATATATATATATATATATATATATATATATATATATATATATATATATATAGCCAACTCTTACCCTACCCCGTCAACCCTCTCAACGAGACTATCCATACCCTTGGACCTCAAATTCTAACTTTGACTCCCGAATCGAATCCATGTTCTCGATTCCATAATTGTGCCCATTCCATACTCCTGGACAATGGACAATTGGTCCATGTCTAAATCCATACTCCCCGACTAGACAACTGACTATCTCTTAATCCATACCCCCAAATTAATGACAGCTGACTAAGTCTTAATCTATACTCTCAAACTAATGACAATTAACTAAGTCCAATCCATACTCTCGGACTAGGGATGAATAACTATGTCTAATCCATGCATCCGGATCAATGTTATATTTTAAAGTTCTATTTTCCGTATATATCTCGCTCATACTCATAAAGAGATACTAACCCATAACCATTATAACAAACCTTAGGTTTACTCTTTAACCTAAGTTATCATAAAAAAATCAGGTATGTTCTTTAACACATAATTCAAACATCATCAAATAACTCACACAAAACATATACTTAATACATTCAAACAATACTTGTATTAAAATCATGTTCATGAATGGGACTATGTACTCACTTCATAAGACGATTATCAGACAACACTACGACTCTTAAAGTAGTATTCTTTGATGAAATTAGAATATCATCATGAAAACCAGGCTTCTCGCGTGCAGAGTTTCGGCTCCACAACTCTGTTTGTCGGGATCTTCGAGGCTTTGGGACTTGCTTCGGGCTTCGGGATGATACCAGGGTTTCGGGGGTACTTCAAGACGACTAGAGAGAGTATCGGGAGTGAGAGAGAAGAGATGGAGCAACCAAATTCGGTTGACCCTCAATTTCTATATATAGGGATGATTTTTCAATCTCACTTCGTGAGATTCAAGTGCTCATGTCGTGAACTTGGTTGTCACTGCGTTCATCACTCGTCCACTTGCTCCGGAGGATATGCAGTCTCTGCTCACGTCGTGAGGACCCTGCTGACGTTGTGAGCTCTGATACAGCCTTGAAATTTGTGTTTCGAACTTCAGAAATTCATATACGTCGCATACGAGTTCTGTTTTCGACGTTCTTTATATCCACGCGTAGGTGAGATTATGCTCTACAACTCTCGTTTAGACTCCGTCGCCGAATTTTGAATTTATTTTTTATTATATTAGTTTTAGTAGACCAGGATAGGGAAAACTCCGTTGTAAACTCATAACTTCTTCATCCGACATCCGTTTTCATCCGTATTTGTACCATTGAACTACTATCGACGAAATATTCGAACTTCGGGCTGCATACTGCTAACAGGAAACTTAGAAAAATCATTATTTCGTCATACGAAGTCAGATTTGGACGTTCTTTTCATGCACGCTATCGGTTTAATGCATTCTACGACTTTCGTTTAGATCATTAAGGCTAAATATTTGTCTATCGTTAATTCACTATTTATGCCGCGCTGTGTCGTGTCGCTTCTGTCGTGAAACTTCGACAAGTCATAACTTCTTCGTTATAACTCGGATTTCGGCGTTCTTTATATGCCCGAAATCCTTGTCACGGCCACTACAACTTCGTGAAGATTATTCATTCTAAAGAATCTTCTATCAAAAGTCATTTTTGATGCTCATTGTCTCTAAATTGACTAGCCTTGATCTACGGGCATTACTTATTAGAGGAAAGAGTTACTACAATTGATTTTTTGGACAATCCCTATGTGAAGTCAAGATAAATGTCTTTTTGTTTGTTTTGTTTTTTTAAATATATGAGTGCGATAAAAGGAGTCAATTGCTTATCTAGAAACCAAGTTCTAACTAAATTAAGGAAAAAGAGTAAAAGTTTATTACGGCTCGGTTGTTTTGCATTGAACCGGTATATATTTTGTTTTCATATTCCTCAGTTATATTGAAGGGAACCGGTTCTAATATGCATATGGAATTGGAACTAAAAGTGTTATATGACCCGATTATATGAAAGCAAACCAATTTCTTTTTTTTAATAAAAAGAACCGGTTTAAAATCATGTTCTATAACGGATTCGAAATTTGACTTGCCAACATCAAACCCGGTTTAGTGGTGAAAAGGAGCACTTTTCGCCCGAAGACAAAAACAATTTTTTAGGGGTGAAGTGTTACGGAAACTAAAAGTAACTCAACATATGCAGGTAGAACCGGTAAAACAACAATCATTTTGGAAGCTGTTGCATCGTATGACTTATGGACATAGCATGCATTTTCCGGAACACCAGGTTCGTGAAATGATATTAATGTACTCCATCGCTCTCCTGTTTTTAGTGATGTATTGGCAGGTCAAGCACCAAATGTGAGTTATGTTGTGAATGGTTAGGAAAGTAATATGACATATTATCTCACTAATGGCACTTATCCTTCATGGGCTGCCTTTGTCAAGTCAATAACTGCTCCACAAATCCGGAAACACAAGTTGTTTGCTGAACATCAAGTGTCTGCCAGAAAAGATGTTGAACGAGCATGTGGAGTTTTACAATCCCATTATGCATTTCTTAAACGTCCATGTCTAGTGTGGGACAAAGATGTTATGGAGAAAATCATGATTGCTTGTATCATTATTCATAATATTATCGTTGATGATGAACGAGACACATACCTTCACTATTATGATCAAACCGAATTTCTAAATGACATACAACAACAAAGCAATTCTATTCAAGATGACGAACAACCTTTTTAATACTCTACTGAACAAATTGCAAACTTATCTAGTTATATGACCAATAGGGAACAACTTTGTTATAGAAACACTCATATCACAGTAATAAACAATTTGATTGAGTACATACAGAGAAATTTTGGAAGTTACGAATAATATGTATTTTGTACCTTCAAAATATGTAATTTTATTTGTCATGTTACAATTGTAACTTGATTTATCGTTTTTATTAAGCATGTTTGACAAATATTATACATTTTCATTTCTATTTTTTAAATATTTTTATATCATAAATAAATAAATTATATGTTTCTAAAAATAATAATACTTTTAATAAGCTTTATATGACTAAAAAAGAAATATAAGTTATATTTATTTAATAAAAAATGATTTCGGTTTGGTTGTTAATGGAAATGAAAGTTTGTTTTTGGTTGGGTTATATAAGTGGAAGAGAGAAAAATTAGTTTTTTAATGAATAGTAATATCGGATTGGGTTGTGAATGGAAATAATCAAACATATTTTTGGTTACTCATGGGCACTTTAAATATATAAACATAAGTAACTTTTTGAATTTTTTTTTTAAACGGAAAAAGAATTAAATGGAAGCCTATTCACAGTATTTCAGCGAGCACCCCAAGTTTAAATTCCTGTAAGAGGTAGTTTAAGGTATTCAAATTCGTACTTCACGCTCCACAATGAGGTGACATCTACCGTATTTGTGTTGAATGACCGCTATTCCATAAACATTAGTAACTTTTTGATTCATGAGGCCCTTTCATTGATTTATTGAATAGCAGACCAAAGTCTTAAAGAAAATATAGTAGACAAAAGGACGGAGATTAAGTTTCCAGCCGTTAATACAATTTTAATCCAATACCACCCTCTCGGATCATTCATGGAATATGAATAGGGAAAATGATGAACTTTCCGAGGACATTAAAATATTTCGTAAGCAGCTACGCCATATATAGTCTTAGTGGATCATTTATTTAATTAATTATTTTTTTCTTCAAATTGGGACTACGACTCCGTAGGTTCATATGTCATGAAATTGTAAACCAAAAGAACTTACCTCTACAAAAGATTATTTCTTTATGTATTTCTTCCAAATGTTTCTTTTGAAAATGGGATTGACTAATCGATATTCGTATTGAATTGATACCGCAATGAATGTCTCCATCAACTTTTCTATAGTTGAAACGAGGTTGAAGCATGCTATTGTTCTTAGACAGATTATAAACCGGCGGCTTCAACTCCCAGCATTTCGTTCAAATTTCTATTCTGTCACGTGATGTAATGTAATCATTTTTCTTAGGTTCCTCTGGTAAGGTTGCTTCGCTCCACGTTCTGGTTACTTTAACAATAACATGCATGCATAAGTATTATATATACGATTACCTTCATGCAAATTCTACCACAGATATTCTTTCTTCTTTCTCTCTGAATCTCCGTTTGCAATCAAACCACTGTTTCGATTCTCCATTTAAGAACTCCTTTCCGAACTAATTGTTTGCAACTACATCGATTGCCAAACCCAATTTAGCAATGGCCAGAATTAACTACGTTTTCACCATCTCTCTCCTCCTTCTCACCTCATTAGTCTTCAATATAGTTGCTCGACCAATCAATATTGTTAAGCCTATAGATTACGCTGAGGATGACATGGACATATCTAGTCTTGCATCTATTAAAATAGGGGGAGGTCCAAGTGAAGGAGGAAAGGGACATGAGTACCCGAATGCTGGTTATTTTGGGAATATCAAGAACTCGGGACCTAGTCCTGGAGGGAAGGGACACGACTTCATCAATGATAAGATTCTTGGAGAGATGAAAAACTCCGGTCCAAGTCCAGGTGGAAAGGGACATTGATTTCCTGATCGATGCTATATTTCTTGGGACGTGAAGAACTCCGGTCTAAGTCATGACAGAGAGGGATATTAGTTACCCGTTTATATTTCTACTATAGAATATTACTCAAATTGTGTTCATCCATTTATTTATTCAGCTATTTTTCCGAGTTAATCTTTTATTGGAGATCGACTTGCATACAGTAAGTTGTAGGAACTAGATTTTATTTATTGTACTATAGAGTTCTTTGTATTGGTTTTCTAATTTATTTATATCTTAATTATAGTATTTTATTTTTTATAACGACAGGTTACAGTGTAATTGTTTTAAAAAATTAATGTGATTTTAAGGTAATTTCATAAATGTTATTATGACGACAGGTTACAATGTGTCATATATTTAACAATACTTACAACTCTAAAAAAAATAATAAATAAATAAACACAAATCTACATAAAACGACTTAACGGCCACACAAAATAGTGTGCATAAAGTGCCACTAAAGTTATTATATTGCTCATAAAATGGGCCCGTTTCCAGTGAAAAAACAAATATTGAATAAACATGAAATATTAATTCTAGAAAAAATGGTTGCTTTACAAATCTGATGAAAACAAACTTTAGAGAAACAAAAACCTACATTAGAGCTTCTAAATTTTATATGTTCGATGGTTTTGATTTATCGTGCCATTTTTTTCTTAGCACCACCATCATGTACCACTCACCACCCTATTTGTTTCCTTCTGTTTTTTCTTTGTGTTTGTTGCCGGTTACAAAAAAACATGTTATCGAGTGTTTGTTTTCATATTTTTCGAGTTGGAGGAATCATGCAACCATCATCTCGAGTTCTTACTCTTTCACCAATTCAGGATCTTTATTTTTTTAAATGTGGATTCTTACCAGACAACACATCATATCATGGTTGTTTTTTACAAATTTGTTTATGATTATAGAGACAACAATGACTTCCATCATCTCTCTCTCTCCATACCTGTGATTTCTCTATTTCTCTTTTGATTCTAACATCTTTTTGTTTTTGTTGATTTGTGTAGCTTCAAAAACCCCTAATCGGATTTCAATATTCATTCTATCTATGATGTGAGATCAAATGTTACATGTTTTATTTTGGATTTTCTTGGTTTCCATCATAATTTTCCTTGATTTGTTGATTTTTGTAATACATGTGAATGATGTTGTTGTAGCTTCTAAGAAGTATGATTGGAGTGCCAGTCTGAATTAGAAAGGTGCAAAACTAATTGGGTAACTCAAAACAAGTTTCTTAAATATTTCTTAACATGGTAATTTGTATGTTGTCGAGCAAACCATGTGGGCAATCATTATTGCCGGAAATTGGTAAGTGTTAAGGATTATTTCATTATGCCTTCCAAGTGTTTGATGTTATGCCTAAAGGATTAGATCGAAACAAATTGTGTCTCTTTGATCACGACTAACAATATTTGAGTGTTTTCCGGCTTATATCTAAAATATGATGTGGATGGACACAACATACATAGAATTTTTCCTTTCAAGGTGACTTCCTTTTGATTAATGTTGTTTTTCTATTTTTTAATTGTTAATGTTTATGGAGGAAATTATAAACTTTTCAGGATCAAAAGTTTGTAATATGAATGCAACTGAACCTCTTTGTATACTACTCTTTATATGACAAGTGAATTTTCTTGTTGTTAATTTGGTATTACTTTTGATATTTTATCGGGAAAAAAATGTGTTACCCCGTCGAAAATTCTTGGTTTTGTCCTGATTTGTATAAGATTTTATTAAGTTCAAGTCACTTGAAATTGAAACAGAAACCTAGTAGGGATCTTTGTATCTCTTAGGTATTAAGAGAATTTTATATGTTTTTTAATGAATCCCTAGGTTTGGTGAATTGTTTTTTTGATGCTAAAAAATAAAAATCAAAATATGTTATATGTATGAATTGAAATACAAGTAAAATGCATATATCTTGTGATTATGAATTTGTATCAGGTGACTGGTGATTTTCTACATGTTATTTGAGCTTAATAGATGTACACTTTGTTTGTACTCTAAACTTTATATGATTTATGTGCTAACTGATTCAAAAACTGCATTTTGGAGCACCATGTGAACAGTTGAAATTTTGACACTTGTCTAAAAAGCAGCTACTGTAACAACAGAAAAAGTGTATCATTTATGATGTCTCATTATTCTTTATATATTTCCTCTAGAATAAATATGATGAATGATCAGCCACAACAAGAAGCAGAACCACAACCACAACCACAACAAGAACTAGAACCACAGCCACAACCACAGCCACAACCGAGGAAAAAAAAAGAACTACCACAAGACTAATCGACCATAAAGAGCCACACGAAGTTGATTTCAACAATATTGGTTAGAATGTTGGGAAGAAACAAAGTAAGTTTGCTAACGAGTGTGGTGTTATTACGAGGTCGATGATTTCTGTTAAATATACGAGTTGGAAGAAAGTGCCAATTGCTCAAGAAGATATGCTATGGTCAACAATTAAGGTTCTTTATCTACATAAGACACATTACATATAGTTTTATCTAATCAAGATATGTTATATATTTAGTATCCTTATTCTAAAACAAAAATAGAAATGTTGGAGTATTCTGAATGACAACCGTAAAAAAGATGTATTTAGAACATGTAACAGCTAGTGGAGTGTTGGGTTATGAGCATTTTAACACTCCTAAGTGTACATGCAACCCTAAATACCTTGGATCTATGTTTTCTCTATTATACATGCAAATATGAACATCCAAGGTATTATCCTAATCTAGCATACAAAATAATGGATATAACAAGATAGAATACATACCTCTTTGATAGTGCTTGTCTTCATGAAGCTTGAGTGCTTAGTGCCCCAAGTGTGACACCTCAAATGGTTCACACAACACCATAAGCACTTGGAATAACTTAGAGAGAAATTAGAACACTTCATGAAATCGTGTAGCCCTCATACATACACATAGTGTTAGTCACGATTTCTTGAGCCATGGGTTTCTTTTATATGGTGGCTATTAGGGTTACACCATGTAACTCATGACTTTACCCATTCCTTATGCTCCATGGATTTTAACCTCCATGGAGTATCCATGGGTCACCCCATGGACTTAGTCCAACATAAGGAATCTTGGATCACAAGCCCACACATATAAGAATGAATGATTTACACAATCAACCCATATATTTAATTAGTCTTCTTTTGATCACTTAATTAATTCCAAATTAATTTTTGATCAATACTAATTAAATAACCTTATTAATATATTAGAACTTATAATATATTAACAAACCTTAAGTGTTATTTCTCTCATTTTAGTCTATCCAAGTGCATGATGCCATGCAACCCAAATGGACCATGCTGGGTCGGGTCAAGTCTTACCAATTATAGTTATGGACTTAGACATTAATCCAACAGTCTCCCACTTGGATAAGTCTAAAACTATTATTGCGTATGACTTTAGGAACCAACTAGCAATCGTAGCTCTGAAAAGCTTCTGTCGAACTCTGACCTTGTAGATGAACTCTGATCTTTGTCAACGACTTGTCCATTAGATAAGGGATCATATATTCCTCCATTCTAGATATCATATGAACTGAGACATGGATTATAATCATTCTCTCTGTCCATTAGTTGTTTCCCGATTTCCGATTTATGACGACTGACTAATTGAACAAATCAAATCAGTCCTGGCCCGGCCGAGCACTTCCATTTGTCATCATCAAATCATCGAGGGGCCCACAGATATCGCTTTCATCCCGAAGGTAAAAGGAATGGATAAACTTCGACTCATATGGCTTGTTCTACTACTTGTTGAATCATACACAAAGACACGTTTTATAACATCGAGTTACCAATGCGTTTCGTGTAATCAATGTACTATCAACTCATAGTAACAACTCATATCTCTAGGTTTGAAGAATATAAGATATTATCGTCTCATGATCACTCGTGATAAAACCCATGAAGTGATTCCAATGAGCGCGGGTTGAATCCAATACTCAGAACTTATGAGCACTCATGAGTGTTGTAGCCATTTGTCCAACACCTTAGACCTCTACAAGCCAACCCATGACAGTCTTAATTCATATCTACTTCCAACATATGACGGACTGTGGATGGTTTGAATAACTTAGTCATTCCGGAAGAATAACCTAGTTTATTCGGGAAGTCAAAACATGCAAAGTGAAACACAATAATAATTGAATCCAATAATGTCTCAGAACTTATGAATATAAATAAAACTCCTTTTATTTATCACCATATGATTACACATTATTCATTGTATATTGTTTCAGCTATCAACATTATTCTTGAATTTAAAACAATAGTTGTCCCATGCTCCAAGCATGCACACTATGTTTTCTAAACAATAGTCATGCCATACACCAAGTATGCATAATATGTTTGACTATGATCTTTATTTTGTGAACTAGATCAAATGAACATAACTTCAATGATTCTCTTTTCACACTCCAGAATCCTTACTGCAAATGCAAGAATTCCAAATTCATGTCATTTACTGAAATCTGTTAGATTCTAAACTTATATGCATCGATCCTCTTGTAATGATTATGCACAAAGTCAGAAAGACTTAACAACAATCATTACAGAGCATTCCAAAGGAGATCAAGTCCTTGGAACCATCCTTCTTGCATTAAGTTTCCTTAATCTTACACAGATTGAAAATTCTAACTTTGAAACATTTCCGAATTCATTTTGACTATCACTTCTGAACAAGAGTTGCCTCCTTACATATTATGTCAATATGGTCCTTCCAGAATTATCACTATACTTCCAATTGTCCTTGAGAAACCAGTCTTTGGTAAACCTTAGATTGTCCTCGACAATTGTTTAATCCTTTTTAGTCATATCCAGTTCTAAACCTTTTCCCTTCTTAATGCCCCAGGCATTTGGAAATTTTTAGAAAGGATGAATATAGCACATGTAATCGATCCTATATCCGAAGCATATGGGACACGATTCATGATGTCTCACATAAAGACTAAACCAGTCTTTTGCTATAACATTTCCATTTCAATTTGCCAAGTTCTCATAATTCAGATTATGAAAAGGGATGCCGTAATCATAATCGAATTTAAGAACGCAAATAATGGACCCATATACAGAATTTCCTTATGTTGAGCCATTCCAACATGAAATTCATATATATCCTTGACTAAATGATTAAAACCTCACGATCTAAGCTTATAGATTTGAGATGAAGTATAATTTCCTCTCCCTTAATTATAGCAAAACAACTTTTTCCCAATCGAAACCTTTTGTTTTTCTATAATTAACATTGCTAACTTGCAATACTTATCATAATTATCATGCTCCCACTAACATGATGATTATTAGCATAACACTTATGCTCCCACTAGCTTTGACATGTACTCAGAAATCAGCTGGACTTCTAGAAATCAATACTTTATTGACCAAAGTTCAGATTTCTGATACTGGATTGTTTTTGATAGAACTTTATCAAAATCATACACCTTCTCTTAGATAGCTCATGGGTGTGTCAAAACAATTTTAAGAACTATGAAAAGGGATGCCGTAATCATAGTCTTGATTGTTTTGACCTTTTCCATTTCTCACAAGTCCAGGTTAGTGTGCCGGTAAACCACACACGCTCCACTAACGACTTTGAGAATGCAAATATCACAATTGCTATCTAGCTAAAATCTACTTAGTTGAAGTGTTTCCTCACCATCATTTTCATGAATCGAAGAGAAACCTTATGACACTTAGATTTAATGGTGTATGAGTTCTTATCCATGTGAATTGTCAAAACCATAGTCACAAGACAAGGATAATGACAAATCCAAACTCATATGGACTGAACTCAATCTTAATTTCTTGCCTCCTGGTAGCTCAAGGGCCTACCATTGCTTCCAAGTTGTTGTGCAACACATTGAGAGCTCTAAGAACTCATATGCAAAGCCAACTTTAACTGGAATGGGCACATAATATGTCAACACGATAGGTTATAAACCTTAAGTCGTGTGCTAGTGAAGAACTTTAGGTTTCATTCTTGATTAGTTCTTGAGAATTTCAAGACCTTTAAGACTCGCACTATCCTCTTGACCTATAAGACTCCCTTGTCAAACATCCAAGAGATAGTGTGGATTCTAATCAAGACAAACACTTCACACAATTGGCCGAAGTTGGTCTTTGTTTTATCCAAAACATCACAACTTACCAATTTCAAATGTACAAGAGTAGAAAACTTTTACTCTTACATTTGTCAAGTGTTTTAAACCTTATTTAAGACATGTCACTCATATTACAATCTTGGAGTATGACTCTAAGACTTGTATTGAAACGAAGTATGACTCG
This sequence comes from Lactuca saligna, assembly GCF_052625555.1. NCBI lineage: Eukaryota > Viridiplantae > Streptophyta > Magnoliopsida > Asterales > Asteraceae > Lactuca > Lactuca saligna. Next base: position 227,506,890 of record NC_136420.1, on the reverse strand, counting down.
TCTTCTTGATTTAACCATTTCAACAATTCAAGATCCCTTCTTCTTAGTCATAAGAATGCACAAAGACTTCCTTAGAGAACTAATTTTGATATGGTTTCTTAATCATTAAGATGATCACAAAACTGATACTAAAGTACTCTCCCATCTTTTTAGATTTGAGAAACTTTTATCCTTCTGCCTAATTTGATTCTTCTTATTCGCTCTGCCATGCATTGGAACCTTTTCCAATGTCTCAGAGTTACACTTAAGCTTGTAAGTATAATCATATTTACTGAGCTTCAGTAAACTATGACGAATAGCCTTACATCTTTTGTGGTGGACTTAATCAGTGCACATGACTATGTACTCGACCCCTTAGTCCATTACTTAACTCACACATTCATGTGAATAAGTAATTAGTCTTAATTTTCCAATACTTGAAAGTTCTCATTCATCATGCTATAGAATTTGCATGATTCCAAGTCCCGGTCCAATTGAGACTTTGGATGATGAGAATCTTTCCTTGTTTGGTAAATTTAGACATTACCACAAATGAAAGAATCAATTTCATATTTCCACTCTTGCTATTAATGGAATCGTATAAGCAACAATTTTTCCTCAAATGCCATTGTAAGGATATTTTAAAATAAATAAAATCAAAATTTTCTTTTTATTTTAAAACTATGCGGAAAAACTTATCCTTACAATCCATACGAAAACTTGTTGTTGTCTATTCCTTAGCAATATCTCATAACTCCTAAGAAGTAGCTCAAGAATCCGATCTTCAAACTACGCGATAGAAATCCATCTATGCGATCAGATTCAGCATATTCTTTCTTTTAGTTCCTTTACTTTTCTTTGATTCTTAAAACATTACCATGTGACCCAGTCACAACATGTATCAGGAATCTCAGAATAGAAACTTAACAGAGTTAGATTTGTGGACTTTTACCTGAAGTAGAGTCAATCTTATTGACTTTAACATCCTTAGGTAAATTAGGCAGCTTCGCAACTAATGACCCTTACTTTGGCAATATAAACATATGGACCCTTTGATAATGGTACACAGGACTATTACAGACTTAGCTTTTCTCTTTACCATTTGTTCAACCGAGTTGACTATGGCCGATCCCTTTCCATTGGGAAGAGAATGCTTTTTTCTGTATTTCCAGTGTCACCATTGTCAATGTCCATAAAGTTTCAGGAAGTTGATCTTAACAATAGATGAGATCATTAAGGGTCTTGTCATAGTCTATTTCATAGGTGTCCCAAAGGAACTCACTATGTAATTTAGAAAGTGATTGAACCACCAACTTTCTCAAGACATTGACACCTAACTCTCCCGGCTTGTCAATATGTGACTACATCTCCAAGATGTGATCACACCTAGACCTTGTCTTGCTAATAGGGTTCGAGTGACCTTAAATTTTTCAAGAACTTGTGGGTTAGGGAGAATAATTGGAAGAGGAGAGAGAAGTATTGTATCCATGGGACATCATCTTCATTTAGGAAAGCTTGTTTCAAGAGATTTGGGAAGATCATAAATGTCTAATCCAGACATGTTATGGGAGATATTCAAGATAGTTGATCTTTGAGTCCTTAATATGACACCCAATATGAAAATATTAAGGCTAGGACCCAACAAACTATTTTATAACTTAGAAGAGGTATGCCGTAATCCAAGCTATAAAACAATTTGAAGGTAGGTGAATGACGATTCACCAATTTCCACCAAGATAAACGAAATGTATTATTAGGTTTTAATTGGTTTTGAAACTCCTAGATCTTTTGAGATTCATTGAACTGTTCAATGGCATGTTTCAATCTCGAGTGTGCCCTTCAGGTTTTGTGATTGGGTTGCCGAGGATCACAAAACAAGGTGTGAAGTAACCATGCAAATTACTGGGTACCCTTAAGTGTTTATCCCTCAATCGATGTGCCGGTTAACCACACACGCTCCATCGATACTATGATAAACATTAAGTTACCCTTTGCCTACCTTGTTAAATACGAGTTAGTGTGCCGGTTAACCACACGCGCTCCACTAACCGACTCAAACAAAGTGCAAAGTGTAATTTCGTGGATTAGCACCTTATTCACATTTTTCTAAGTAACTAAAATTGGGTATTATTAAAAGTTTAGTTACTTAGTATTTATCATTAATACTTTTAATGAAGGGAGAATTATAGTCATGTCAAACCCGTTCGGCTAACGACCCTCCACCAGTCAAGCGAGCGGTGGGTGAGAGTGAACACCCATTAAGTTGCCATTTTATAGGCAACAACCTTATACCCACCTTATAGACCGGCTTCGTGAATGAGGCGTACTAGCGGTAAGACCGACTTTACTCTTATACATATAAATATTATTAACTTATAATATTATAAAGTATAAGGGTTGAATTTTAACTTTTAAAATTCTAAGGGCTAACTTGGAATTAAAGTATTAATAAGAGAAAACTTTACAAATTCCAAAACTTGAGGGCAAGTTTTGAAACTATTCAAAACTAATTAATTCCATAACTTATGTATTTAAAGTAGTTTTAATCCAAAAACTCTTCAAGTTCCATAACTTGTGGACAAATTATGGAAGACTTTAAACTAATAAAGAATTAATCTTTTCTTTATTTTATAACTTATGGAATTAATTAAGGTTACATAGTTTATTTATTTATTTATTAATGAAGTGACTCTTGAACCTCCATAACTTAAGGACAAGACTCTTCATCTTTTTTGTAACCTTTGCCAACTTTATGAGTTTTATGAGTCTTTAATGTGACTCTTCATGTAACTTAAGGATAAGTTACACAAACACATTTTATACTCAACTTTTAGATTAATTTGGATTGAAAACAACTTTTTCACTCAACTTTTCTATTAATCTAAGCAACTCATAAGAACAAGATAATTCAAATCAAACTTTTTCATGTAATTAGTCTAACCTTTAAACTAATACAAAACATGAATCTATTGACAATTATCTTGAAAATGGATTAGCATGAACATTACCACATTTAAAAACAAGTTTATAAGTTCAAAACAACTTAGGGTAATGTTCCTAGTCCATTTCTAGCCAAAAACCTCGAAGATATGCTGTCTGGAGTCCAACTCGTCGAGTGCATGAACACAACTCGGCAAGTTGGATGCATTTTACCTTGGACTCGTCGAGTCCCTTCATGGACTCGGCGAGTCAGCTGGGCTGACAGCATCAAAACTCGATTTTTCAGCTTCTATTGCAGGTATAACAAGAAAACAAGCCTAGGCTCTGATACCACTGTTGGGTTATGAGCATTCTAACACTCCTAAGTGTACATGCAACCCTAAATACCTTGGATCTATGTTTTCTCTATTATACATGCAAATATGAACATCCAAGGTATTATCCTAATCTAGCATACAAAATAATGGATATAACAAGATAGAATACATACCTCTTTGATAGTGCTTATCTTCATGAAGCTTGAGTGCTTAGTGCCCCAAGTGTGACACCTCAAATGGTTCACACAACACCATAAGCACTTGGAATAACTTAGAGAGAAATTAGAACACTTCATGAAATCGTGTAGCCCTCATACATACACATAGTGTTAGTCACGATTTCTTGAGCCATGGGTTTCTTTTATATGGTGGCTATTAGGGTTACACCATGTAACTCATGACTTTACCCATTCCTTATGCTCTATGGATTTTAACCTCCATGGAGTATCCATGGGTCACCCCATGGACTTAGTCCAACATAAGGAATCTTGGATCACAAGCCCACACATATAAGAATGAATGATTTACACAATCAACCCATATATTTAATTAGTCTTCTTTTGATCACTTAATTAATTCCAAATTAATTCTTGATCAATACTAATTAAATAACCTTATTAATATATTAGAACTTATAATATATTAACAAACCTTAAGTGTTATTTCTCTCATTTTAGTCTATCCAAGTGCATGATGCCATGCAACCCAAATGGACCATGCTGGGTCGGGTCAAGTCTTACCAATTATAGTTATGGACTTAGACATTAATCCAACATGGAGATCCTTCAAGAAAAGGCTTAAAAAGAAATGTGATAACTAAAGAGATCCACTTGAGACCTACTCATATTTGGAAAGAAGTACATTGCGGAGCTTTAGGCAGAGAATATTATCAGAGGAGTTCCAAGTGTGTTGGACTTTAATTGCACATAATTATATTACTTATTGTGTTGCATTGTTTTAACTGTGTTAATTAATTTCATTTGCAGGAGATAGGTGAAAAAGCGAGGGCGAGTTCAATGCATAATAAGAATCATGCCCGTGTAGGACCACTTGGTTATAGGGGCAAGAAAGTTGAGTGGGAACAAGAGATGACATTTGATCAATTGACACCCATATTTTATCAGATAAAAAGCGAGCGTTCATTGCATTATGTTATGGGTAGAAGATCTAAAAATGATTTGGGGTCAAACATAATACTGCCTACCATACAACCCAAAGTGGACAAACTTTTAAGTAAATTATTTTAATCATTTATATCTAAGTAATTACTCTCACTGGTTTGTTGTTTTCGTTAATAGGTTGATGTCCAGACTCAAATCTCTGAAGGGTATTTGGTGCTCAGTCCAGGAGAGGACTTATTGACAAAGGTAAAAGGACCGGAGCACTTAGGCCGTACCAGGGCTATTGGTCATGATATTGGCTTGAGAAAAGGGATGCAAGGGACTAATAAAAAAAGAGGAAAACATGAAAAAAAAAACTAATTATAAGCTGCAAGAAACCGTAGATCTGATGGGCTCCCGATTGGAAAAGCTACAAGAACAGTTTGACATGCAGCAGGGGACTAGGAACCATGCCCCGGATGATTTAAGCTTAGCGGTTCAACAAAATAAGCGTGGCTCGACTTCAACATTAGATGCTTTGGATGCGATAAAGGTAAATGCGTGTATTTATGTTCTAGTAACATATATAAAAAAATAAAAACTAAACCTGTTAGTAGAGAAATTATGCTCAGAACTAGGTGATGATGATTTCTCCATATATAGCGATGCTTCAAGACTGGGACTCGGTTGTGTGTTGATGCAGCGTGGTAAAGTGATAGCCTATGCCTCAAGACAACTGAATGATTATGAAAAGAATTATCCCACCCATGATCTTGAACTCGCTGCAGTAGTATTTGCCCTAAAACTTTGGAGACATTACCTTTTTGGTACAAAATGCCAATTATTTACCGACCACAAGAGTCTCAAGTATATAATCAGTCAGTAAAATCTGAATATGAGACAACAACGAGCCACGGAGCTAATCAAAGACTATGATTGCGAAATCCTGTACCATCCTGGAAAGGCTAATGTGGTTGCAGATGCACTTAGCAGGAAAGTTTATCGTAATAGTATGTGTTATACTATTACTCACACTACGGTGAAGTTCACCATTCTTGATGAACTAGAGAAGTGGCAAGTTGGAGCCTTAAAGCCAAAAAATGTAAAGAAGGAAGGAATGGTACATTATGCCGATGTTTTACTTGATGATCCACGAGGATTAAAAGTATTTAAGAATCAGCTATGGATTCCAAAGATTGGTGGATTAAGAGAGAAGATTTTAGATGAAGCTCATAAATCTAAACTATCAATACATCTTGGTACAAGTAAAATGTACTATGATGTGAGAGCTGATTATTGGTGGCCTGGATTAAAGAAAGACATTAGAAGATATGTATAGGAATGCTTAGTATGCTTACAAGTCAAAACAGAACACCAAAAGCCTTATGGAACTCGAGAAAGCCTTAGTGTTCCTATATGGAAGTGGGAAGAGTTGTCCATGGATTTTATTACCAAATTGCCAAAGACTGCTAGACAACATGATAGCATTTGGGTAATCGTCGACCGTCTGACTAAGAGTGCACATTTTCTTGCCATGCGTGAAATAGCTCCAATGGAGAAATACGCACAAGTATACTTGGATGAAATTGTTGCAAGACATGGTGTGCCACTAAAGATCATTTCCGATCATGATACTCGCTTCACTTCTCACTTTTGGGCAAGTATGCAACGCGAATTCAGATCTCAAGTTGCTCTCAGTACTGCTTATCATCCTCAGAAAGATGGTCAGACAGAGAAAACAGTCCAGACAGTAGAAGATGTGCTTTGTGCATGTGTTTTGGAGTTTAGTGGTAACTGGGATAAATACTTACCACTTGTCGAATTTTCGTATAATAACAGTTACCACACATCAATCAAAATGCCACCATATGAAGCATTATATGGTCGCAAATGTCGCACGCTGTTATGCTTGCATGATGTTGGACAGAAGATCCTTGGAGGCCATGAAATGATTCATGACACCACCGACAAGATTCAAATCGTACGAGAAAGAATGAAAGCGGCCTAGGATCGTCAGAAGTCATATGCGGAAAAGAGAAGACGACCTATAGAATTTCAAGTGGGTGATTTCGTGATGCTGAAGGTATCCCCATGGAAAGGCCTTATACGATTTAGGAAGAAAGGAAGGTTGAGTCCTAGATTTGTTGGTCCTTTCAAAATCATCCAGAGAATTGGAAAGCAAGCTTACCGCTTAGAATTGCCTGAAGATTTGGCGGGTATTCATGATGTGTTTCATGTAAGTTATATGTGCAAATGCTTGAGCATCTACAATGAGACAGTTCCATTATCCGAAGTGAAATTGGATAATAAGTTAAGATGTGTAGAAGAACCTGAAGAAATCGTGAATGAAAGAACAACTAAGCTACGCAATAAAGAAGTAGAATTGGTGTTGTCAAGTGGAAACACCATCGTGGGCCAAACTATATTTGGAAGAATAAGAATGAGATAAAAGCAAAAGATCCCCATTTATTTTAATCAATGTAATTTCGGGGACGAAATCCTCAAAAAGAGGAGGTATTTGTAACATACACGTTTTAAAATCGTGTTTTGTAATGAATAAAATTGTGAAATATTATGTAAAATTGAGTGTTGAGTTCTAACAGATGGTTTTTACTAGAAATGAAGTAAAACTATGTTTAGAATCACTCAAAAAATATTAGAAGTCTTACGAGATTCCAATTAAAAGCCAAATAGTGAAATTTAGCGAAAATATAAAATTTTAAATAAGTAAAATTTTAATATTTGATGTTGTAGAGAATCTCGTTAGAAATCTATAGGCGAAAACCTCGTCAAAATCCGAGTTATAACGAAGAAGTTATGACCAACCGAAGATCCGTGACAAAACCGGCACGGCGCTGAATCACGTAAAAAGTGAGTTTTTGATAAACTACTTTTTAGCCTTAGTAATCTAAATGAAAGTAGTAGTATTCGTTAAACTGAGAAATTCGATAAAAAGAACGCCAAAATCTGACTTCGTATGAGGAAGTTATGATTTTTCGAAGTTTCTACTTAGCAGTAGACTGCTAAAAACTTGAATTTTAGATCGAGTGATATTTTACTGATACATCCTAAACGAGAATTGAAGGTCTCGTAATATGTAGTACAACGGTAAAAAGTCTGACAAAAACGGATGTCGGATGAAGAAGTTATGAATTTTTAACGGATTTTCCTGTCCTGTTCTGTTAAAAATAATAATATTAAAATAAATTCAAAATTAGCCGACGATGTCTAAACAAAAGTTGTAGAGTGTAATTTTAGCTACGCGTGCATATAAAGAACGTCAAAAATAGAGCTCGTATGCGAAAGTTATGGATTTTAGAAGTTCGGGCCCGAAAATCGAAAAATTTCGCATGAATAGTGTCCGGACACGTCACTTGCACGAAGCAGCAGTGTCACCAGAGACGTGGCCGATCCGACGCGCGCTTCGCATCACCTTCACCACCGAGCTGCTTCGCTGCTTGCTTCCGAGACCGATGCGTGTTCTTCCCTGATTCACCGAAGCCGAGGTCCAGCAGGAGCGAGACACGCCTCGCCTACCAGCCTCGCATCCGAGCCTCCCTTCTCGCGCCACCTGCTTCGCTCCGCTGCTGCCACCAAGCCCTTCGCTGCTTAAGCCAGCTCCGAAACTCGACCCTATATAAAGAGGACCTGCAAGATCTTCCGACTAACTTTGGAAATTTGCCACTTTTAGCCCATCTTTCCATATTTTCTTCATATTGACTTTCCCCGAAGCCCCGAAATCAATTTTAGCACCCGAAACACGTCCCGAGAAGCCCGTAAATTTTATCTTTTCGGTTTTGAAGCCCTACCTTCACAGAACCCGATTTTCAATCAAGCTCCCAGTTTTCAACATAGAAAGACATATTTAAAGCCGAAGTGTTGTCCAAATTACTATTTTAACCCCCGGTTAACTTAAGGTGAGTTCAGTATATAGGAACAATTGTATGTTATGTGTTATATGTGCTATGTGCTTTTCAGTATTATCATTCTGAGTTATTTTCTCGTGTTATTCGCTATGTTTATAGCAATTGTAATACCTTTGACCATGTGATAAGTGAAAGGACTTAGATTCATATTGGTACTGGTACGTAGCCTTTGGCCATGTAGAGCATGTCTCCGTAAGAGAATAACTTCTATTCTATAGCATTGGCAAATGGTTAGACAGGACTAGAACCCTGAAATCTAACAAGATGTTAATCAGAAATTGCATGTCATCTATGCGATTTGGGCTAAAGCTTTATTGATGTATATCAAAAATTGAAAAGAATATCTTTGAATAATGTCTTTGATTGATATGAACGCTTGTCACATGATCTCACATACATCTTATTGTTCCTCTTTGCTTTTCCACATTGAAGTGTGTGTGTGTATATATATATATATATATATATATATATATATATATATATATATATATATATATGGCATAACATTATATTGTATCTATTTTTGAACTCACTAAGCATCACCGCTTACCTTGTCAATGTTTAACAATTGCAGGTGATAAATAACTAGTATGTTTACATACTATTGAAAGATGTAGAATAGTTTGTAATAGTACTTTTGTATTACTTTTTATGTTTGTATAAATTACAATATCCTGGATAGTTATGTAATATATATAACACTTTGTAATAGAAGGTTTGTATTCAATAGTTTGTAAATCCTTTATATCAATGTAAAATATTGTTTTTATGAATATGCAAATAGCATGTTTTGGACTAATGATAATGTGAAATATGAAAGTTTGGGTCTTTCAAAAATACGAAAGTTGGGGTCTTTCAACCATGGTATCAGAGCAGTAGTTTAAGTGAACTAAATTCCACGGATTGCTATTTAGACTGAAACTATTGGAAGTTCAATATATGAACTTAATCACTGTAAGTATAGGGATACAAACCATAGGAAATATATAAGTAAAAGTATTAGGTAATAGTAAACCCTAATATTCTAAAATACTATCTTACTCCGTATTTCAGATTCATGGCTAAACAAGTAAGTAGCCATACCCCTGATGTTGGTGGAGATCCTCAACCCGAGGAAGTGAATACTCTAGTATCTCCTCATGAGGAGCGAATTTTAGGTAAACTTACCGGTGTTATTTGAGAGACTCTCGAAGAACACAAAAAGAATGATGATAAAGGAAAAGAGAAAGTCACTGGAGAATCTTCAAGTGGAAAGGTGAAGCGTCCCTCGTTCAAAGATTTCAAGAGTAGTGGGGCTACGAAGTTTTCTGGTGTCCATAATCCTATAATTATTCTAACTTGGATTCAAAAACACCGGGAAAGTATTTCGTGTTTCTTATGTGGATGATGTAGACAAGGCTATCTATGCTTCTGCAATGCTCATTGGAGAAGCTTTAGTCTGGTGGGAAGCAACATATGAAGCTCTCGATGGATGTGACCAGGAGAACTTATCCTGGGAGTTGTTCAAGACTCGTGTGCTAGAGAAGTATTGTCCTCTAGATTTGAGGAGAAGATTGCAGAAGGAATTCCTCGAGCTTAAACAAGGAGGAATGACTGTGTATGAGTAATGATAATATGAAATATGAAAGTTTGGGTCTTTCAATATATATATATATATATATATATATATATATATATATATATATATATATATATATATATATATGGTATGGGGTATTTTGGGGGAGAATCACTAAGATTTCTGTTTACGGTTTTTAGTTTATGTTTCAGGTACTTACAGCTCGAAAGGGAAGGGCCCGTCCTGATCGCACCACACTGCTCATATTTTATGCATTATATAATTTTTTGATTTGTACTATGATATTATTACACTATGATGCACTTTTTGTTGTTTTGACATGTTTACTAGACATTTTGGAATGAGTTAAAAATGAAATTTTCATCTATAAATTTTGAGTTGTTATAGCTTAACCCCACCAACAACTAGGACCCAAACCCTTGCACACTGAGTCAGTAACCCATGGCTATCCTTAACACTTAATGGAATCAGGCCCCTAATCCTTTCCTCCTTTCAATTTTCCTTCTTCAACCCTTCCACCTAAGCTTTCTTGATCATATGTAATTGTGGAGAAACAATAAACTTCCGCGACCATAAATTGCTATATGATTTAAATTAATTTAATTAATAGTTTAATTACAAGATAAAGGTTAAACCATAACTGATGAAATTAATTTAATTAATAGTTTAGTTAAATATAAAGATTAAAGCGTAATTGGTTTAATATTAATTAACTGAAAGCATAATTCAGATAATTAATATTTAAATGTTGTATTTTGAAATGTTTTAAAATACACCTTTTATACATACATACATACATATATTATATATATATATATATATATATATATATATATATATATATATATATATTAAAAGTTTAATTACTATATGTATAAGAAAAGTTAGTCGAATCAATAGTACACTTCATTCATGAAACCATGCTATAAAGAGGGAATAAGGAAACAACCATAAAATGACTGTTGAATAGGCGTCCTTTTCACCCACTGCTCTTGTGTGTGGTGGAGGGTCGTTATCCAAACGGGTTGGATATGACATAACCTCCTTAAAAGTATAATGATATAAAGTACTACAATCTTCTTTAAAATCCTACTCTAGTTACTTTAGGAAAAATGTGAAATTGTATGCTAATCCATGAAAAGGCACATTTTTCTTTATATGTCGTTAGTCGAGCGCACGTGGCTAACTGACACACTAATTTGGGACTATAAATTTGAATGATGGTACAAATCACAAATTATCATTGTTAATGGAGTGTGTGTGGTTAACCAGAACATCAATTGGAGATGATAAAAGACATCTATTGTCAAGCAGGTTTGTATGGTTATTCACATCTCGTTTGTGATCCTCGACATCCTAGTCACAAGATTGAGAGCATAATCCAAGATTAAACATCTTATTGGTAAGATTCAGTGAATCTCAAAAGATCTACAAATTTCATAAGATTAAAATTAGTAAAAGAATTACATACATAAAATACATTTGAATTTGATTATGGCATCCCTCTTCAAAGTTCGAATCGAAAATATGGATCCAAGCCTTAATATAAAAATTTTGGTTAATAATTAATTAAATAAACTAACGTGAATGCTCTCTTTTGCCATTTTAAGATGTCTTATGAAAATATAATTGGTCTTCCTCACTCTTATGAAAATGATTCTGAAGATGGTCTTCTATATTTTGATCAAGGTGAAAATGTTTTCCCTTCTTCGATTAATGGTGTAATTGGATATCATGCTTCTTCAAATATAACACCTCCTCTTCATGTGACTCCCCCAAAGTAATATTTTCCCTAAGTTGAAATATAGGAGACTATCAAGCCTTATAGTCATGTAGACATCAAAGTGGAAATTTTGTATGTGTGCATGTTCTATAAATGTAAGCGTACATTTACAAGTTGGATAGAATGGAAGTCTTTTACCCAAGGGAGCAAGCCATTGATTTGGTTCTTCTCTCACTTCAAAATTCATATGATCTGTTCATTGAGAACTTTTATATAAGGAACCACAATGTGAACCTAATTGATCGGACCCATATGTTGATGGTTGCTAAAGTAGAAAATTTTAAGAACACATCTAAAGTAGAGATGCAAATAGGGTCTGATTCCAAGGTTTCTGTTCAAATGGGTGATGTTGATATTGGTTGTCCATAAAAGTTTTCTCTTACTAATGGAAGGGGTCGTCCAATATCAAACCATTTTGTTTCTACTGGAAATTGAAGGGACATTGATTATGAAACTACCCAAATTAGCTGAAGGATCTCAGAGATGGTAAAGTCAATTCATATGACTCTAATATAGGTACATCAATTATTGAACTCCATTGTTTCACAAGTTGCTATTCATAGACTCTTAATACAAGTTTTTATAATCACATTTTGATGATATTGCAAGATCTAAGAGAAACATGGACGCTTAAGCAGAGTGAGCTAAATCTGATCATGAGAGATGGACTTTTGTCACATGGTTTGATGATTAGAATTTGGAGCAACTGTTAAGGATTTAGGATAATTTAATAGATTGCTATTACCTTTTAAATATGTATAGAAACATGGTTTTCTCTTTATGCATTGTAAAGACAAGTTCCAATTTTATTTTTCAATAAAATGAAGTTTTGGTTCATATGGTTGTCTCAGTTTATATTTCCTTGTAATTGCATAAATGAACATGTTGATCGTGTTTTTGATAGTGACAATGTTATCTATGAATATGATTCTTATGATATCGTTCGTGGTACTATCATAATCAACCAAGTCAAAAGAAATATCTTACCAAGTTTCAATTAGAGGGAAAATTGGAGTCATACAATTCGAATTGTGTGATGCATAAGAAAATCTTGTTCATTGAAAAATACGACTAATTCATTGTTCACATGTGTATGTGAGGCAAGTAAAAGACTATTGGATGTATTACATGTTGATATGGACTATTCAGATCCACAACAAAGGAAGATAACTTTATTTGTCATTATTTATTGATGTTTTAGTAAATATGGTTGTGTTGATAAGATTAAACATAATTCTAATACTTTCAAAAGATTCAAATAGTAACAAAATGAATAAGAAAAATCTATTAAGCATAAAGATAAAACTTTCTCCAATACGAAAGGAAAAGAGAGTAAATAGTGTCATGTTTAGGATCATCTTAGTACATGTGGAATTATATCACAATTGATCCTCGAATGACATCTTAGTGCAATTATATGACTAAGAAGAGGAATCAATTTTTGATGGAAATTGCTCGTTCAAGAGATGAGTCATGTTTCATTCTAATCAAGTTTTAAAGTCATGATCTAGTAACTATAAATCATATCTTGAAACTCATTTAAAACTAAGAAGATTGATAACACCACGTGAAATATGGATGAAAAGTGACGACTAGATATTTGGTCACTAAATCACTTAGTGACAACTCTTTCTATTGTTAGTGTCCATTTCACTGTCGTCACTAATTGGCATTTTTTTTTTTGTAGTGATTGCAAACCAAAAGAAGAAAACTCTACAAAAGATTATTACTTTATGTATTTCTTCCAAATGTTTCTTTTGAAATGGGATTGACTAATTAAATATGATATTCCATCAACTTTTCTATAGTTGAAACAAGGTTGAAGCATGCTATTGTTCTTACACTGATTATAAACGGGCGGCTTCAACCCCGAGCATAATTTCGTTCAAATTTCTTTTCTGTCACGTGATGTAATGTAATCTTTTTTCTTAGGTTCCTCTGGTAAGGTTGCTTCGCTCCACGTTCTGGTTACTTTAACATGCATGCATAAGTATTATATATACGATTACCTTCATGCCAATTCTACCACATATATTCTTTCATCTTTCTCTCTAATCTCCGTTTGCAATCAAACCACTGTTTAGATTCTCCATTTAAGAACTCCTTTCCGAACTAATTATTTGCAACTACATCGATTCCCAAACCCAATTTAGCAATGGCCAGGATTAACTACGTTTTCACCATCTCTCTCATCCTTCTCACCTCATTAATCTTCAATATAGTTGCTTGACCAATCAATATTGGTGGAGGTCCAAGTGAAGGAGGAAAGGGACATGAGTACCCGAATGCTGGTTATTTTGGGAATATCAAGAACTCGGGACCTAGTCCTGGAGGGAAGGGACACGACTTCATCAATGATAAGATTCTTGGAGAGATGAAAAACTCCGGTCCAAGTCCAGGTGGAAAGGGACATTGATTTCCTGATCGATGCTATATTTCTTGGGACGTGAAGAACTCCGGTCTAAGTCATGACAGAGAGGGACATTAGTTACCCGTTTATATTTCTACTATAGAATATTACTCAAATTGTGTTCATCCATTTATTTATTCAGCTATTTTTCCGAGTTAATCTTTTATTGGAGATCGACTTGCATACAGCAAGTTGTAGGAACTAGATTTTATTTATTGTACTATAGAGTTCTTTGTATTAGTTTTCTAATTTATTTATATCTTAATTATAGTATTTTATTTTTTATAACGACAGGTTACAGTGTAATTGTTTTAAAAAATTAATGTGATTTTAACGTAATTTCATAAATGTTCTTTTTTACGCATGCAAAAGTCATTGAACATGGAAAAAGTGTTCACTACTCATTAATTTTTTAGACTTGTAGTTGTCTAAATGAATACAAATATGTATCGTATATTTAACAATACTTACAACTCTAAAAAAAATAATAAATAAATAAACACGAATTCTTCGGAAAACAATTTAGCGGCCACACAAAATACCGTGCATAAGTGTCACTAAAGTTATTATATTGCTCATATAATGGCACGTTTCCAATGAAAAAAACAAATATTGAATAAACATGAAATATTAATTCTAGAAAAAATTGTTGCTTTACAAATCTTATGAAAATGGGTTTTAGAGAAATAAAAACCTACACTAGAGATTCTAAATTTTATATGTTCGATGGTTTTGATTTATCGTGCCATTTTTTTCTTAGCACCACCATGTACCACTTACCACCCTATTTGTTTCCTTCTGACTGTTACAAAAAAAAAATGTTATCGAGTGTTTGTTTTCATATTTTTCGAGTAGGAGGAATCATGCAACCATCATCTCGAGTTCTTACCCTTTCACCAATTCAGTATCTTTATTTTTTTTAAATGTAGATTCTTACCATACAACACATCATATCATGGTTGTTTTTTACAAATTCGTTTTTGGTTTATAGAGACAACAATGACTTCCATCATCTCTCTCCCTCTCCATACCTATGATTTCTCTATTTCTTTTTTGATTCTTACATCTTTTTGTTTATTGTTGATTTGTGTAGCTTCAAAAAGCCCTAATCGGATTTCAATATTCATTATATCTCTGATGTGAGATCAATTTTTACATGTTTTATTTTGGATTTCCTTGGTTTCCATCATAATTTTCCTTGATTTGTTGTTGATTTTTCTAATACATGTGAATGATGTCGTAGCTTCTAAGAAGTATGATTGGAGTGACAGTCTGAATTAGAAAGGTGCAAAACTAATTGGGTAACTCAAAACAAGTTTGTTAAATCTTTCTTAACATGGTAATTTGTATGTTGTCGAGCAAACCATGTGGGCAATAATTATTGCCGGATATTGGTAAGTGTTAAGGGTTATTTCATTATGTCTTCCAAGTGTTTGATGTTATGCCTAAAGGACTAGATCGAAACAAATTATATCTCTTTGATCACGACTAACAATATTTGAGTGTTTTCCGGCTTATATCTAAAATATGATGTGGATGGACACAACATACATAGAATTTTTCCTTTCAAGGTGACTTCCTTTTTATCAATGTTGTTTTTGTATTTTTTAATTGTTAATGTTTATGGAGGAAATTATAAACTTTTCAGGATCAAAACTTTGTAATATGAATGCAACTGAACCTCTTTGTATACTACTCTTTATATGACAAGTGAATTTTCTTGTCATTAATTTGGTATTACTTTTTATATTTTATCGGGAAAAAAATGTGTGCTACCTCGTCGAAAATTTCTGGTTTTGTCCTGATTTGTATAACGATTTATTAAGTTCAAGTCACTTGAAATTGAAACAGAATCCTAGTAGGGGTCTTTATATCTATTAGGTATTAAGAAAATTTTATATGCTTTTTTTTAATGAATCCCTAGGTTTGGTGAATTATTTTTTTGATGCTAAAAAATAAAAATAAAAAAATGTTATATGTATGAATTGAAATACAAGTAAAATGCATATATCTTGTGATTATGAATTTGTATCAGGTGACACATGATTTTCTACATGTTATTTGAGCTTATATAGATGAACACTTTGTTTGTACTCTAAACTTTATATGATTTATTTGCTAACTGATTCAAAGACTGCATTTTGGAGCACCATGTGAACAGTTGAAATTTTGACACTTGTCTAAAATGCAGCTACTGTAACAACACATGAAATGTATCATTTATGATGTCTCATATTATTCTTTATATATTTCCTCCAAAATAAATATGATGAATGACCAGCCACAACAAGAAGCAGAACCACAACCACATCCACAACAAGAACTAGAACCACATCCACAACCACAACCACAACCGAGGAAAAAAAAGAATAACCACAAGACTAATCGAGCATAAAGAGCCACAAGAAGTTGATTTCAACAATATTGGTCAGCATGTTAAGAAGAAACAAAGTATGTTTGCTAACGAGTGTGGTGTTCTTACGATGTCGATGATTTCTGTTGAATATATGAGTTGGAAGAAAGTGCCAATTGCTCAAGAAGATATGGTATGGTCGACAACTAAGGTTCTTTATCTACATAAGACCCATTACATGTAGTTTCATCTAATCAAGAGTTATATACTTAGTATCCTTATTCTAAAACAAAAATAGAAACATTGGAGTATTCTGAATGAAAACCGTAAAAAAGATGTATTTAGAACATGCAACAGCCAGTGGAGAGCCTTCAAGAAAAGGCTTAAAAAGAAATGTGATAACCAAAGAGATCCACTTTAGACCTACTCATATTTTGAAAGAAGTACATTGCGGAGCTTTAAACAAAGAATATCATCAGAGGAGTTCCAAGTGTGTTAGACTTTAATTGCACATAATTATATTACTTATTGTGTTGCATTGTTTTAACTATGGTAATTAATTTCATTTACAGGAGATAGGTGAGAAAGCGAGGGAGAATTCAATGCATAATAATAATCATGCCCGTGTAGGATTACTTGCTTATAGGGGCAAGAAAGCTGAGTGGGAACAAGAGATGGCATCTGATCAATTGACACCCATATTTTATTAGATAAAAAGCGAGCGTTCATTGCATTATGTTATGGGTAGAAAATCTAAAAATGAGTTGGGTTCGAACATAATACTGCCTACCATACAACCCACAGTGGACAAACTTTTAAGTAAATTATTTTAATCATTTATATCTAACTAATTACTCTCACTGGTTTGTTGTTTTCGTTAACAGGTTGATTTCCATACTCAAATCTCTGAAGGGTATTTGGTGCTCAGTCCAGGAGAGGACTTGTTGACAAAGGTAAAATGACCACAGCACCCGGGCCGTACGAGGGCTATTGGTTATGATATTGGCTTGAGAAAAGGGATGCAAGGGACTAATAAAAAAAGAGGAAAAACATGAAAAAAACTATTGATAAGCTACAAGAAACCATAGGTCTGATAGGCTCCCAATTGGAAAAGCTACAAGAACAGTTTGACATGAAGTAGGTGACTAGGAACCATGCCCCAAATGATTTAAGCTTAGCGGTTCAACAAAATAATCGTGGCTCGACTTGAACATTAGATGCTTTGGATGCGATAAAGGTAAATGTGTGTATTGATGTTCTAGTAACATATATAAAAAATAAAAACTAAACCTGTTAGTAGAGAAATTATGCTCAAAACTAGGGATGACAAACAAAACCGAGTATTAGTGTTTTTCTAATCATTTTTTTAGTGATAATATACTTGTTTAACTGATTTAACTAATATTTTTTCTTGGATGTTTAATATTGTTTGATTCCATATCATCAGAAGTGCTACTGTATTTATTTGTTTATACTTATATTTGCATAAATTATTTTATTATAATATTTGTGTTAGAAAATGCAACATTGTAAGAATTGTGTTTTAGTTTACCTTAGTATCACCATTTGGTTGTATAATCGAGACAAAAGACTCTAGTCTTTTAATTAAAATGTTTTGTTATAAGGGTTTGAACTATAATAGATATACTTAAAGTGGTTAAAAATTGAAATATAGTTATCACATTACTATCTACTTTTTTTTGTTTATTATCCTTCAAAGATCTTTTATTCTTATTTTGTTTTACTATATGTTTATAGATGTCTACCCCTTGTGAATTGGTGTAACCCTACAGGGTGTTAGACCGAAAATATGCCAAGGGATTGGTCGTTCCATATGGGAATGGGTTAATACACACGTTGCCTTTACGAGAAAATCAACTGAAGGTTCTGACAGAAGACATCGATTGTAGATATGAAAAAATTCTTGTTCCTGTGATGACAAAAGAATTTGCTAACCTACAAGGGGTAGTTGGCACTATAATTTAATGGCCCCAGATTGTAATTATTCTCGCAAAGGTACATGCATTATCCTTTAATTTTTAAGCTACTATATAAAGAACATATTATAATTATATGTGATAGTCAAATGAATTAAAATGCAGGAACAAAGAACTAAGAAACAAATTCCAGCAACAAGTTTGCTGCCGACAAATGCAAGGGCTGGTACAAACAAGAACATACCCAACAAAATAGCCAGCAAGGCAAGGCCGATTGAATATCTTCGTGATGGCTTGAAGACCAACCCAGTGGTTAACATTGTAGCCGATTCTGGGATCTTGGAAGTCGGGACATATGATTGTTTGGTTACAAGTGAAGAATATTTTCGATTGTTGAGAAAACAAACAACCAATGCTTCCATCTTGACTGCTCAACAATTGTATGTCCATTAAAATTTTGCTATTATTAGTTGACCATAACATTTTTTGTTTTCTTGTTTGTAGGATTCTTCATTCAATGTTTCGGACATGTATGAGCAAATGTGCTTTCTTGAACCCTTATAATATTCTAGGGGAGGCATGCCAGAAAAACCCAGAGGGTGTTGTTAGTTATATTGTTGATTCCATTCGTCTGCACCACGGAAAATTGTTTCTCGACACAATATTTGCAAAAGTACAATAATTTGTTATCTTTATTATTATTCTTTTATTTTTTGCTTATTATTTATACTAAATGTTTAAACATTTCTAGTAAACATTGGGTGCTCTTGGTGATTTCCTTTCGCAATCGCGTTGTTTATATTTTAGATTCTCTTAAGGATCGTATAGAAAACTCTGTCGACTACCATTACCTACTCAAAAAACATGTGGATATGTAAGAAATTAGTTACTCATAGAACGATATAATTATTTTTATTATTTTGAACACAAACACTTGTTTATTTCTTTTAAAGGCTTTCATGAGGTATGATAAAGACTCTTCAACTCTAATTGGATGGATTTTTGCTGAGGTAATTCATCTTGTTATATACGAAAACAAATAATTGTTGTAGTTTCATTTATTTGATTAATGTTCACTTTTTGCTATAATTTTTAGTGCAACCAACAACTTGGTGGTTTAGAGAGTGGGCATTATGTAATGCGATGGATGGTTGATTTCTTGACGACAAGACAACATGGATTTCCAAGTAAAGTAAGTACCCTTTTAGTAATTGTTCATATTGTCTATTGCAATAAAGTATTTTTTGCTATAATTTTTAGTGCAACCAACAACTTGGTGGTTTAGAGAGTGGGCATTATGTAATGCGATGGATGGTTGATTTCTTGACGACAAGACAACATGGATTTCCAAGTAAAGTAAGTACCCTTTTAGTAATTGTTCATATTGTCTATTGCAATAAAGTATTTGTTTTGTTAATGAATATGTTTAATTATATATTTAATATAGTCTGGTAGCATTTTGGATGACAAAAGTCCCTTTGAGAAAAAGGCATTGCTTGTAACTGTTGCTAGCTGATCTAGAGAGTTTTTGAATAACCCTATGAAGGATGTGTGTCACACCCCAAAACCGGAACAACGGAAACGTTCTGGGGTGGATGAAGTCATGTCAAGTATCACAACACATGCATTATAGTAATCAAATACAACAAAACATTGCATTAATAGTAATAGTTTTACAAGGTTTACATTACAACAATTTAAAGTAATACAAGTAATAGAATAAATACAGCGTGGTACTAAGCTATCTTCATCAACAACTCCGGGGATGTACCTATCTAATGCTAACCTGAGAATACAAGTTATTTGAAAAGCGAGTATTAGCATTTTTACAAATGCTGGTGAGTTCATAAGCATTTAGTGACATTTCATTCAAATAACTTAATAAAATAATAGTTTAAGAGTTTTCAGTGTATTAAAGTCCTTTCCAGAAAATCCTATATTTTCTTTAATAAAAGCAGCCTTCTACCAAGACTGGTCAGTGATGTGGGGTAAAAAGTAGTCTTCCCTAAATTGCTATGATTATCAAAATACTGAATTTGATTATTGAGGAAGGCAACGGCATCAGGGAATATCATATGCCTCAGCAGTGAGGACTGCTGACTAAGACAAAGAACCATAGACTCCAGAAAAGTATCAAACAAACGACACGCCTGGTTCAGTCTAACAAGTGGAGACACAGACCCCAGAAGGTACCAAATGAAGGGTACAACTAGTAGGGTCTAAACAGTGAATACAGACCGCAGACAATATCAAATGAAAGATACGTCTAGCAAGGTCTAGAGCGGTCAACACAGTGAATGCCGTGAATACAATGTATTCTATGAATACAGTGGATACAGACCCCAGACAGCATCAAATGAAAGGTACGTCTTGTAAGGTCAAAACAGAGATAACAGACCCCAGACAGTATCAAATGAAAGCTACGTTATGTAAGGTCAAAACAGAGATAACAGACCCCAGACAATATCAAATGAAAGATACGTCATGTAAGGTCAAAACAGTGTGACTCTGAAAATGAATTACCAGCATACAGTGTAGATTATCGGATAAATACCATTACCTTAAGGCCAAAGAATTATAAGGTAAGCCGGGATACTCGTAACCATACTAACCGACACTAGAGAACCAGACCCCTTACGAGCGTCTTGCGAATGTGACATTTGTCACCCCTTGGCTTAGTGTGTCGTGGACTGTAGCTAGCAGTCAGAGTGCGGTGGTGTCAATCTCGTATTGATATATACACACAATGTCCGCTCTCCCTACGCGAGACTCTGGTTACCAACTAGACAACGGAGAAGGTCGTGTCCCGAAGATGCATCCCAGATAGTGGGTAATGACTTCCAAACAGTGGGTAGTGGGTTTCTAATGTAACTGCTGATATAGAGGTAGAGACTCTTAACTGAATTGACTGAAGAAAACTCGTATGTCTATGCTCGTGTACATAATATATAACTAATGAATCGAACGACCTTCAGATGGACATCCGATCCCACCAGACCACATCTCAACGAAGAAAAGGAAATAGGGCGGACAAGCCTTCCTAAGTCCTTCAATCATTATTTATAAGCATCTATACAAGCATAAACATACGTCTAACTACGCTTGAGTGTGTATCAAGTGGTATCATACATTGAAGTATAAGTGTACAGTGGAACATCCGAGTCGTGAAGTATAAGCGTACAGTGGAACATCCGAGTCATGAAGTATAAGCGTACAGGGTGGGATAATCGAATCGTGAAGTATAAGTGTACTAAGTATAGGTGTATCACGAAGTAGAGACGACAATAAGTGAAGTAAGAACGTCTATCAAGTATAAGAGGCTACAAGTATAAGCGATATAGAGACAAAATCCGGTATAAGCGTATCGCGAAGTGAAAGTGTTATCGAGTAGGAATTTAAAATAAGTAAAAGTGAAGCAGTAGTAACAAGAAAGTAAAAGTATACGTCGTGAAAGTGAATTTTGATGAAAAACCTTTATACTCGGGAAAATCACAATTTGTATTCTTTTGTAAAAACATGTTTGAAATCCTTTGGAAATCCATCATAAACCAGTTCAGAATGAATTTAGATAAAACAGTACAAGTAAAAATTTTGAAACAAATGAAAACCTTTTTGAAAACCGTTATAGTGTCCTACTCCGTAAAACAGTGTACAGTATCGTAAAATCTTGTACATGCGGGTTATCAATCACATGTGATTGATATGATAACTGGCTTGTTGAACTTGTATTCCCCCCTATAAAACATGTTAAAACATTTAAAGGGTTCATTCTGGGGTATGAACTCACCTGGTGTAAGTAGGTCCGATGAAGGTGTTGTTTGGGAGTTCGGTGTCACGCAAGGACTTGAACACACACAATGACCTATTTAACATATGTTTACATGTAATTAGCACATTTGATACTAATTAAACAAATATACGTGTTCACAGGAGCAGAAAACACTTTGGCTAAGTGTTTGGGTGTCCCGAGTAGCGTTTAAGGGTGTGAATGGCTAAGGAATGGAGTTTACCTTCCATGAATAAACCCTTATCAACTATTTTACGGCCTAGGGACATCTCACCATGAGTTTACGGCCATAAACTCATGGTGATGAGTTCTAGTGTGTTTAAGGCTTCTACTTGCATCATGGAATTATTCTAAGCACTTTTCCTCAAAGGCATGAGTGAGTTTGAGGCTTCTAAGGGAATTTTCTATGAGTTTACGGCCAAGGGACCACTCCTAAGGGAGTTTACGATCGCAAACTCTCATCCTTAGAGTTTTGTGAAGTTTAAAGCCCCTAATGTCTTTCTAGTGATTTCTAATGAAGTGTGATGCTATTCTGGAGGGTTAAAACTATCATTTGGATGTGTTTTGGGGAGTTTACAGCCTAGACACTTGCTTGGTCCATATACTCCTTTTTACCCCTCTGTTTCATGTGTTTAAGTCCTTAAATCCTTCCTAGCATTTTATGGTAAATGTCTAAGGCCATTTGGGGAAGCAAAACCACACTTTGGGCATGATTTGGGGTGTTTACGGCCTTGGTATAGACCTGGGCCGTAAACTCCTTTTTATCCTTCATTTTGATGTGTTTAGTTGATCCAAATCCCACATACTAAGTCCCTAAATTAAGTATGAAGCCTAAGGGTGGTTTGGGAGTGTTTTTGGGGCACTTTGACATGGTTTTGAGGGGTTTACGGCCTAAGCATGTGCTTAGGCCGTAAACTCTCTTTTATGCCCTCAATCTTTGTGTTTTGATGTTTAAACACTCCTAGGCTAGATCCCTAATTAGTTTCCAAGCTTAAGGGAAAGTTTAAAGGCATGTTTGGCACCATTTTAGGGGTTTACGACCCTAGAGTGTTCCTGGGCTGTAAACTCCTTATCCCATGCTTTCTTGGATGGTTTTGGGGCTATAACTACAGCTAGTAATGTTTAGAGCAAGCTAGGGTAAGCGGACTTACAATTTGGAAGCGTTTGGTTGCGGATTCGGGGCGAAAGCGGGTCTAGAGAGAGAGTATATAGAGACAGTGTAAAAAGTCTCCAATGGAGTCCACTCATCCTTATATAGGGTTTTGAGTCGGGGCTTGGTGGAATTCTACCTAATACTGCTGTTAAACGGGGCTTTTGGTCGCACACGATTTAGTGGTCGTAATAATAAAACTAGCTTTTCCAATTAAATGGAAATGTTTGTCCTGTGGTTGATTTCCTTTTATCACGACCTAACGGCATTTTTAATGTAAACAATTGGAATGTTTATTAAATTGACGACCTCTAATTAACGGAACTTTTATACAGTGGAATATTCTGTTAACGGCAACGGGGAAATGTAACGGAACAACTTGGGTTGTCACATCATCCCCCTGTTAGAGGGAATTTCATCCCGAAATTCAGGTCTAGGCAAGGAAGTGGGCATGAATGGCCAAGTAGAGGTAAGGGAGTACTTCCTATACAGTTGTCCTCGCATTCCTAAGTGAACTCTAGTCTGTGTTTGCCATTCTGACAGACCTTCACGTACGGGATGCGGATTCCGCCTAGTGTAGCTAGTGGGTTCCAACTGGTGTATCTACAAGGTTAGGGTTCTCAATGGATTCTATCAAGATGGATGAGGTACGAAGAGTGATGTTGGGAAATCACGTATCATGTCTAAGAACTGGATTGATCGAGTGTGAATCTGTGGTATATCCGAAAGTAGTAGCGGCCTGAAAAGGGTTGGACCAAGTCTCCTTGAGAATTCTCATATGGTCCTAAGCTCTCAGAATGGTAGAGCTTTTCAGTAATAAGAACATAGTGTACTTCTATGGCAAGATCATCACTGGCGCGGTCGCCATTCCGATGTTCCTAATGTTTTCTCTCATACTGTGTGTGTAGTCCTCAGGTTGGTTCTTAGAAAGCTCAACTGGTCTTTGGTCTCACGTTTGCTGTCAACTGGTTGATAGAGACTTTCTAGACCGCCGAGTGGGTTGTGTGACAATACTGTTATTTGTTTGCTATAAAGTTTCTATCTCAAGCTTGTGCAAAATGAATCTGCACTAAGGGATCTTGAGATACGGAAACCCTGAGGGTCGGGGAGATATGGTTTCACCATACGAGTGTTGGACTATCTCAGGAGGTGGTTCTACTATCTCTGGGTGAGATAGTATTCGTGGAACACCTAGTAGTCCAAGGATTTTCGAAGACTTTAGTTTATTTCAGTGCGGAAAGTGTATGTTCCTACATAACCCTTTGACTAACACCAGGGCTGGTGTCAAGCCTATGATCTCTTCGGTATCCAGGTCATGAGATTTAATGCAACTACTTTCACACTTGATCAAGTATTCTTGGCTGCGAATGTTATCCTGTGGTTCTCGGTATTCTAGTGTTCACTTCGGAGAATGTAATTCATCGTCTACCGGGCGACAACGATTTCCTCCTTGTGATAGGGTGGAGGATGATAAGCACCACTTGACTATGACTGGTGGACGAGGTGTCTGAGTAGTGCGAGCATCTACTACTACTACTCTTCCGAAGGTCCTGAGTTTTCTCGGTCTAGGTCAAATCTAGTGGGTATAAGGTCTCATCACTCGAAACTTTACTAGCTTAACCCGAAGTGGTTCTCTTGACTACGGCTCCTTTGTTATGGAGTAGGGTGAAAGCGTTTTGCGAAGAGGTCCGTGGTAGGGCTCATGCTTGGCTTAACCGCCAAAGCTTGATGTATGCCAGCACTATACCTGGTTATAGTGGTCAGCCTCATAAGTTCTATTTTCTGGGTTCACGAACCTGATGTGCGAGGTGCGTAGGGTCTCCTGGGGGATTCTACGGAGTATGCTTCGGTTGGTGGTCGTCTTCTTAGAGTATCTGCAGTGTCATTCACTTCGGCATCCATCTAACTACGAGGGGTCGGTCAATAGTGTATGGTATCTTCCCTTGGGTGCTTCGGAAGGTTTGAGATAAGAGGGACGATTGACGGATCATATTAAGTTTGATTATTTGTGTTAGATTTAGGTTCGGAAGAACCTTTCTTTGCCAACATGGCTATGGAGGAAGTTCTTTTTACACAGCACTTAAGGATATACACATGGTTGCACGAAGTCAAACCATGATCAATAGAGTCGTCGAAGTTGGCACACTTCGACATGATAGAATGTGAAGGTCGATAGAGTCATGTGCTGAACAGGCACACAAGTTCGAGGCATCTCGGGTTTCGTCCTATGTATCACTACCGTGGATACTTGGACCGATAGAGTCGATGTGGAACTATATAGAGTCCTAAGAGTTTCCGAATAGAGTACCTTTTCATGAAAGAATTCTCACAAGGCATTTCTATAATTGCCTCCCATATACTAGTCATGTATATTTAAGGTGGGGAGGACTGTTGACTGAGCGACCCCGCCCTAAATCCACAACCAAACGAGGAACAGGAAATGAGGCGGCATTCGCTCACTCTAGGTCTGTCCATCTTAAATATACATGGCCGTAACGTATACGTTTAGCCATTATAGTTTTACCTAATGAATTTTAAATTTTATAACAGTGCTGCGACTTTCGCCTTTCTGGGAAGAATTTACATTTGAATTAGTCTTTTATTGTTCTTAGTTTAGTTATCCTAGATCGAGAGACGTACCAAAATCTAATGAGTTCGTTGCCGCTTCTCCCTAAGCAGTAGTGTCAGGCTTCTTATGTGTCTTTGTCTTTCTCTTCGGTTGGGCAGTCCTTCTTGAAGTGTCCCATTTTACCACATAGGTGGCAAACTGTACGGGTCGCCACGTTGGTGATTGATTTAATGAACTCAACTGGGGTTCTGCAGACGCGAGCAGTATGTCCCAACATGTGGCACCTAGCATAATAGAGTTCCCGGAAGGCACCATGATGATGGTAGCTGCACTTGCTGCAGTGGGGAAGGTCTCCTAGATACGGTCTTCTTGGAGTCGGGAGGGAAGGGTTGACAGGGGTATAGACTACCTCAGCTCGTTGCCCATCGGAAGGTCCTTGAGCCGAGGTACTCCCCTCCTCAATCCTGAGTTTTCTCTATAGTGGGTTCGGTTGAGGTTCTTGGATGACTGCGTATGAAAGTGTTGGTTGCTGCTGTCCATCGCCAGGATTGGAAATCCCGACAGGGCCCTTGCTAACATTGGCAGTGTTAGCATTTACGGCTGCTGAGACTGCAGCTTGGAACGTAGCTTCATCGAATAAGAGAGCATGTTTCTTGCTTGTGGATTGGTTACGCTTCTTCGGTGGCATGGTTTTCCTACACGGAAAGGAATACAAGGTAATGAGAGACGATGGTTAACCCTGGACATTTCTGTCCTGAACGTATTAGGTATAATATTTTTCCTGCGCCTCGGGTATTGGTTATCTGAGTGTCGACCTACATCCCTATGATGTAGTCCTGGTAATCGAAGTGGGTGTATGAGTATCAGAAAAAGGCCATAAGATGCGAATCGTTCCTACTAAGTTACCTTTATACTGAGAAAGGTTTCACTCTCCGGCCTGGAGAGATTTGAGAACAGTTGGGAACGAAGCTGCGGAAAGAGAGGCTCATGAGGGCTTATGGCTAAACAACCTCACAGAGGTGTGGGGATCCGCTCTAAGCGTATTTTTGGCAACGGATACAAGGCGATTTACCTAACACATAGCGTGAGCAGTGTAACCACTAACTCACTAAATTGCATTATTTTATGGGTGTATTAGCGTGATGAGCACGAGGAAAAGACACTTCTTGGGTTCCACGTACTGGCTCCCTCGGTCTGCCTCGTATCTTTGACTGGAATCGACGTTGGTTTCCTTCGGGTAGTTACCTAAGATTCTCTTCGCGTATGGATATATTGAATTTCTACTCCGCCTTCCTTCTGACTCCGACTATGGGTGTCATCACTTCATGATGGATGACTGGAATCTCGGAAGTTTAGGCGAATCTCTTCACTGGTGTCCCTAAAAGATATAGGCACTTGGTAAATTCAATAGTCTCGCCCTAGTTCATTTATTTCCGAACTGGAAATCTTCTCAATGAACTTATTCGGGGCCAGAATCAACTCTTTTGTTATGCACTTGAAGTGGGTAGGGTTTTCTACAGGGTTCGTGCGAGAATGGAAATGTCTAATGAATCCTAAGAGATTATTAACATTTCACTGTGTGATCCATATCGAGTCCTGCTATGATTACACAGGGTGTACAAATCATATATAGCTTAGATCCGATAGGCCTTCGAATATGTGATACTACTCTAGAACTACATCCCAACGAGGAAAAGGTAATAGAGCGAAACCACACATTCTTAGCCTATGGGGTCCTTATTATATATAACCTTAGGAGTATACCCTCTGTAGTTGTAGGTATATCAATAGGGATCCTTTTAGTTATTCACGCAAGGTTGTTTATGATTCCTAAAATACCCCTATGGTATTTTAATTCTTGTTTGTTTTCTTATCTTGTGAATAGGAATTCTGGGATTAGTGTGGATCTTTTAGCGTTCTAAAATACTCCTATAGTATTTTAACTTTATGTTTGGCTCTAACAATCCTAGTTGGTAAGTTTCAGACCTGTTGCACACCACCATCACTCCCGAGCACACGTTCATCGCACCTCGAATAAATGTAGTTAAGCAGGTTACATTTATTCCAGCTTACGATTACATAACTGCCCAGGTTTGACTATAGGGTTCAACATCCGAAGACTTTTATTATTGTTCTTCCTCTGATACTTTTGTTCGAGTGCTTAGATTCTGGATGTTATTATACTTTGGTAAAATATGGTTATATTTTAAAGTATAATTCTTGGTCAGAGTGTTTTATCCCTTTTGTATTTATAGGCTGTATATCTTTTATGAATTGATATACTTAGCTCACAATAAACAATGCTCTGATACCAATCTGTCACACCCCAAAACCGGAACGACGGAAATGTTCTGGGGTGGATGACGTCATGTCAAGTATCACAACACATGCATTATAGTAATCAAGTACAACAAAACATTGCATTAATAGTAATAGTTTTACAAGGTTTACATTACACCAATTTAATGTAATACAAGTAATAGAATAAATACAGCGTGGTACTAAGCTATCTTCATCAACAGCTCCGGGGATGTACCTGTCTAATGCTAACCTGAGAATACAAGTTATTTGAAAAGCGAGTATCAACATTTTTACAAATGCTGGTGAGTTCATACGCATTTAGTGACATTTCATTCAAATAACTTAATAAAGTAATAGTTTAAGAGTTTTCAGGTTATTAGAGTTCTTTCCACAAAATCCTATATTTTCTTTAATAAAAGCAGCCTTCTACCAAGACTGGTCAGTGATGTGGGGTAAAAAGTAGTCTTCCCTAAATTGCTATGATTATCAAAATACTGAATTTGATTATTGAGGAAGGCAACGACATCAGGGAATATCATATGCCTCAGCAGTGAGGACTGCTGACTAAGACAAAGAACCATAGACTCCAGAAAAGTATCAAACAAACGACACGCCTGGTTCAGTCTAACAAGTGGAGACACAGAACCCAGAAGGTACCAAATGAAGGGTACAACTAGTATGGTCTAAACAGTGAATATAGACCGCAGACAATCTCAAATGAAAGATACGTCTAGCAAGGTCTTGAACGGTGAACACAGTGAATACCGTGAATAAAGTGGATTATGTGAATACAGTGGATACAGACCCCACACAACATCAAATGAAAGGTACGTCTTGTAAGGTCAAAACAAAGATAACAAACCCTAGACAGTATCAAATGAAGGATACCTCATGTAAGGTCAAAACAGAGATAACAGATCCCAGACAGTATCAAATGAAAGATACGTCATGTAAGGTCAAAACAGTGTGACTCTGAAAATGAATTATCGGCATGCAGTGTAGATTGCCAGAGAAATACCGTTACCTTAAGGCCAAAGAATTATAAGGTAACCCGGGATACTCGTAACCATACTAACCGACACTAGAGAACCAGACGCCCTACGAGCGTCTTGCGAATGTGACATTTGTCACCCCTTGGCTTAGTGTGTCGTGGACTGTAGCTAGCAGTCAGAGTGCGGTGGTGTCAATCTCGTATTGATATATACACACAATGTCCGCTCTCCCTACGCGAGACTCTGGTTACCAACTAGACAACGGAGAAGGTCGTGTCCCGAAGATGCATCCCAGATAGTGGGTAATGACTTCCAAACAGTGGGTAGTGGGTTTCTAATGTAACTGCTGATATAGAGGTAGAGACTCTTAACTGAATTGACTGAAGAAAACTCGTATGTCTATGCTCGTGTACATAATATATAACTAATGAATCGAACGACCTTCAGATGGACATCCGATCCCACCTGACCACATCTCAATGAAGAAAAGGAAATAGGGCGGACAAGCCTTCCTAAGTCCTTCAATCATTATTTATAAGCATCTATACAAGCATAAACATATGTCTAACTACGCTTGAGTGTGTGTCAAGTGGTATCATAAAGTGAAGTATAAGTGTACAGTGGAACATCCGAGTCGTGAAGTATAAGCGTACAGTGGAACATCTGAGTCGTAAAGTATAAGCGTACAGGGTGGGATAATCGAATCGTGAAGTATAAGTGTACCAAGTATAGGTGTATCACGAAGTAGAGACGATAATAAGTGATGTAAGAATGTCTATCAAGTATAAGAGGCTACAAGTATAAGCGATATAGAGAAAAAATCCGGTATAAGCGTATCGCGAAGTGAAAGTGTTATCGAGTAGGAATTTAAAATAATTAAAAGTGAAGCAGTGGTAACAAGCAAGTACAAGTATACGTCGTGATAGTGAATTTTGATGAAAAACCATTATACTCGGGAAAATCACAATTTGTATTCTTTTGTAAAAACATGTTTGAAAGCCTTTGGAAATCCTTCATAAACCAGTTCAGAATGAATTTAGATAAAACAGTACAAGTAAAAGTTTTAAAACATATGAAAACCTTTTTGAAAACCATTATAGTGTCCTACTCCGTAAAACAGTGTACAGTATCGTAAAATCTTGTACATGCGGGTTATCAATCACATGTGATTGATATGATAGCTTGCATGTTTAACTTGTATTCCCCCCTATAAAACATGTTAAAACATTTAAAGGGTTCATTCAGGGGTATGAACTCACCTGGTGTAAGTAGGTCCGACGAAGGTGCTGTTTGGGAGTTCGGTGTCACGCAAGGACTTGAACACACAGTGACCTATTTAACATATGATAACATATGTTTACCCTCCATGAATAAACCCTTATCAACTAGTTTACGGCCCAGGGACATCTCACCATGAGTTTACGACCATAAACTCATGGTGATGAGTTCTAGTGTGTTTAAGGCTTCTACTTGCATCATGGAATTATTCTAAGCACTTTTCCTGAAAGGCATGAGTGGGTTTGAGGCTTCTAAGGGCATTTTCAATGAGTTTACAGCCAAGGGACGACTCCTAAGGGAGTTTACGGCCGCAAACTCTCATCCTTAGAGTTTTGTGAAGTTTAAAGCCCCTAATGTCTTTCTAGTGATTTCTAATGAAGTGTGATGCTATTCTGGAGGGTTAAAACTATCATTTGGATGTGTTTTGGGGAGTTTATGGCCTAGACACTTGCTTGGGCCGTAAACTCCCTTTTACCCCTCCATTTCATGTGTTTAAGTCCTTAAATCCTTCCTACCATTTTATGGTAATTGTCTATGGCCATTTGGGGAAGCAAAACCACACTTTGGGCATGATTTGGGGTGTTTACGGCCTTGATATAGGCCTGGGCCGTAAAATCCTTTTTATCCTTCATTTTGATGTGTTTAGTTGATCCAAACCCCACATACTAAGTCCCTAACTTAAGTATGAAGCCTAAGGGTGGTTTGGGAGTGTTTTTGGGGCACTTTGACATGGTTTTGAGGGGTTTACGACATAAGTATGTGCTTGGGCCATAAACTCTCTTTTATGCCCTCAATCTTTGTGTTTTGATGTTTAAACACTCCTAGGCTAGATCCCTAATTAGTTTCCAAGCTTAAGGGCAAGTTTAAAGGCATGTTTGGCACCATTTTAGGGGTTTACGACCCTAGAGTGTTCCTGGGCTGTAAACTCCTTATCCCATGCTTTCTTGGATGGTTTTTGGGCTATAACTACATCTAGTAATGTTTAGAGCAAGCTAGGGTAAGCGGACTTACAATTTGGAAGCGTTTGGTTGCGGATTCGGGGCGAAAGCGGGTCCAGAGAGAGAGTATATAGAGACAGTGTAAAAAGTCTCCAATGGAGTCCACTCATCCTTATATAGTGTTTTGAGTCGGGGCTTGGTGGAATTCTACCTAGTACTGCTGTTAAACGGGGCTTTTGGTCGCACACGATTTAGTGGTCGTAATAATAAAACTAGCTTTTCCAATTAAATGGAAATGTTTGTCCTGTGGTTGATTTCCTTTTATCACGACTTAACGGCATTTTTAATGTAAACAATTGGAATGTTTATTAAATTGACGACCTCTAATTAACGGAACTTTTATACAGTGGAATATTCTGTTAACGGCAACGGGGAAATGTAACGGAACAACTTGGGTTGTCACAATGTGGTCCTCTAAAAAAACATATATGGTTAGTTGTTGAATTTTAAAACTTCTTAATTATAGTTTAATTATTTATTGTTGGAGTTCTTCTTACCTTTTTTACTTTCATTTGTTTGTTTTTCAGTGAGATTATGTGCATCCCCAAATTCGTGGTTATAAAACACCGATTTGTTTATGCTTTGTTTTAAAATCAGAGTAACCGTTTAAAGAAAACTGTTGTGAAATTTGTTCCCAAAACAAAACGTGACAAGAATTTATCAAAACATTTATTTAAAGAAATGTATTTGAAACATCCATAAAATACAAGCCAAAATATCATAAAATATGTTTTAACACGTTACTAAAATCAAAATATCAAAATATCATATAATAAAACCATAAGTCATGTATCTCAAAATATCATAAAATATGTTTCATATCACAACTAATGTCAAATCATGAAAAAATATTAGAGTCTAATTCTCAGGCTAAACTGTGGTGGGTGTCATGCCATCATCCCGAGCCCTTCCCCATGCTAGCTGAAGTACCTGAAGCCAAACCTGAAACTGTAAGCACGAAGCTTAGTGAGCTCTTCCAAACTACCACATACCATACAATAACATATAAAGCACATACTATGCCTTGCCCACTATATCAGACCGAAATCCGGGTACTGCATCGGACCAAAGTCCGGAAACTGCATCATACTGAAGTTCGGAAACTAACCAGGGCCTTGCCCTCAACATCGAACCAAAGTAAGGAAACTGCATCGGACAGAAGTCCGGAACTAACCAGGGCCTTGCCCTCTGCATCAGACCGAAGTCCGGAACTATCTAGGGCCATGCCCTCTTCATCGGACCGAAGTCTGAAAACTGACTGAACATAGCATAGCATAATCATAACTACTAGCATACACACATATACTGCATACTGCATCAGACCGAAGTCCGGAACACATAACACAAACACATGCTTGAATCACAAAGACATCAAGCACCCTAAACTACTGCATAGGACCGAAGTCCGGAACTATTGCTAAACAAACGATTTGGCATTATGGCTGTAGACCCGTTCCTACTGGAAGGAAACTCACCTCGCAATGCTGGCTACTGAGATGCTAGATCCGAAACGGTCTAACTGCTGCTCTGGAACTCCTCGGCTACAAATCCAATAAACACTAAATCCATTACTGATAACTAATCTCAGGTTAAAATGACTATTTACCCCTGGTCAAGTCAACTTCCTAGTCAAAGTCAACTTTCAGTTGATCGGACTCGCCAAGTTGGGCCTCCAACTCGCCGAGTCCCTATCATCCATTCTAATCCTCTACTCGTTTCTACTCATTGATTTTGGCAAATACTCAACGAGTGTTTCTTCGATACTAACATCGAGTCTAATCTTTATCCGACTCGCCGAGTTGTATGAACAGCTCGTCGAGTTCCCCTTCAATAGAAGAACACACCTAGTCTATGACTCGTCGAGTTGTATGAACAACTCGTCGAGTCCGTCTGCTTGTAGATCCTAGTCTTAACTCACTGATTCCTTACTCTACTCACTACATAGGCTTTCTACTACTGAACCGGGAATCTAAGACTTGTGACCCGACTCGTCAAGTCAGAAGAACGACTCGCCGAGTCCTTTGCATGCAGATTCCATACAACCGATTCTAATCAACTTTAGGTCATCCAATTCGTAGATCTAAGCTTCTGGGACTATCTGAATATGTAAAGTTGCTAACTTTACATGTATCTAAGATGAAATGAAGCAATAACACTCATAGTTTTCAATTAGGGGGGTTACTTGACTAAAACAAAGCCATGGCTACCAAAAGGTGGTCTCCTTGTGCTTCTGGAGCTCAAGAGAGGCTAGATCTAAGATATGACTTGATCACAAGGCTTTATCACAAAGGAATTGGAGTTTTTTAGCTTAAAACCAATAGTTTGGGGACAAACTAGATTTATTAGCACAATAATCAAGATGGAAAATTCATTACTAGAAGGGATGGCTAAAGAGGAGTGTATTCTTGATATACTTCTTCTTCCTTGAGTTCTTCTACCTTCTCCTTCTTCTCTTTCCTCCAAAATACACCAAAAGTTCCTTCATAAGGCAAAGATCACTCACACACACTTCAAGGAGGCTAGGGTTTCGAGAATAAGTCTCTGGGAGGTGAAGGAGGCTGGTTTGGGGCTATAATGACGTTTAAATAGGGTGCAAACTCTTGAAATTAGGGTTTCATCTAGACTGGAAGACTCACCGCGTCCGAGAATATGGACTCGTCGAGTTGCCAAATTAAACCGCATGCAAATCCCGACTCTACTCGATGAGTCGGGCTACTGACTCGTCGAGTACTTCTTAAAATTGAAAATTACTTTATTTAAACAACATACCAGAAATGGGGCGTTACAACTCTTCACCACTTATCTTAGACTTCATCCTCAAAGTCTGCTGCTTCTGAATCTATGAATATCTCTAGATAATTCTTCCTCATTTCCTCCTCGGCCTCACACGTCCACTCTGAACTCTTCCGATGCTGCTGCTGCACCTTCACTAGCTGGAGTACCTTGTTCCTCAAGGACTTCATTTCACGATCCTAGATCGGAACAGGCCTCTCAATATAATTCAAGCTGCTATCAACTTGAATATCCTCCAAGGGCAAAACTGCTGACTCATCCACCAGACAGTTCCTCAATTGAGAAACATGGAAAGTATTTTGGATCTGGCTAAGCTCTGCTGGAAGATCCAATTGATAAGCAACCCGACCCACCCGTGACGAAACCCTAAATGGACCAATGAACCTGGGGACCACCTTACCCCTCTTCCTGAACCCGATAACACCCTTCCAGGGTGATACCTTCAGGAGGACCATATCGCCTACCTGAAACTCCACGTCCGAATGCCTCCTGTCGTCGTAACTCTTCTGCCAACTCTGCGCAGTCTACAGTCTGCTACGGACCTGCTGGATCAACTCTGTGGTCTTGAGCACCACCTCGATACTCCCGATAACTCGCTGACCGACCTCGCCCCAACAAATCAGGGTCCTACATATCCTCCCATAGAGCATCTCGAAAGGAGAGCGGTTAATACTAGCGTGGTTACTGTTGTTATACGAAAATTCTGCTAACGGAAGATACATATTGCAACTGCCACCAAAATCTAGGACACATGCCTGAAGCATGTCCTCGAGAGTCTGAATCATCCTCTTGCTCTGCCCATCCGTTTGGGGGTGGAAAGTGGTGCTAAAATGGAGACGAGTACCCATCTCGTCATGAAACTGCTTCGAAAACCTGGAAGAGAAACGGACGTTTCTGTCTGACACTACAGAAACAGGCACTCCATGCCATGCCACTACCTCTCGCACATAAGTATCAGCTAGCTTTTCGGCCAATATGCTCTCCTGAATCGGTATGAAATGCACGCTCTTGGTCAGCCGATCCACTATGATCCAAATCGATTCAACTACAAGTGTGGTCTTGGGAAGCTTAGTGATGAAATCCATGGTGATGTCTTCCCATTTCAATAGGGGAATGTCTAACGGTTGCATCTTGCCGTAGGCTCTCTGATGTTCTGCCTTGACCTTCCTGCAGGTCAGGCATCTCTCCACATACCAGGCCACGTCCCGCTTCATGTAGGGCCACATATAGTCGAGTTGAAGATCTATGTACATCTTCGTCGCCCCTGGGTGGATGGAAAAACGAGACTTATGAGCCTCGCCCATCAACACCTACCATACTCCGTCCCACTACGGTACCCATACTCTCCCATTAAGGGTCAACAATCCTCGACTGTCATAGTCAAAGGAGGCTACTCGGCCCACGATCCTCTCACACTTCTGCCTTTCCTCCTTAAGGCCCTCAACCTGTGCCTCTAGAATCTGTTCCAACAAGGGAGTAATCACTGTCATCATCAAACAAGTATCCCTGAATGGGGCTACTACCGCCTTGTGGCTCAGGGCGTCGGCCACTATGTTGGCCTTACCCGGAAGATAAAGGATCTCACAATCATACTTATTTACCACGTCTAACCATCGACGCTGCCTCATGTTGAAACTCGGCCGATCCATGAGGTACCTCAAACTTTTATGATCTGTGTAAATGGTACAACGGATCCCATAAAGGTAATGTCTCAAAATCTTCAGGGCAAACACCACTGCCCCCAGCTCTAAATTATGTGCCGGATAGTTAGCCTCGTGAGGCTTCAACTGTCTAAAGGCGTAAGCTATCACATGGCCCCGCTGCATCAATACTGCTCCCATACCTGTGATCGAAGCATCATAGTAAACTACAAAATCTCTACTCCCTCTGGCAGGGTAACAATCGGCGCCTCGCACAGTCTCTATCTGAGGGTCTCAAATACTGCCTGCTACTTAGGCCCCCAATGAAACACCACCGACTTTTTGGTTAGTCGGGTGAGTGAAACTGATATCTTGGAGAAATCCTGGATGAATCTCCTATAGTACCCTGCCAATCCTAGGAAGCTCTGAATCTCAGATGGAGACCTCGGGACCTCCCACTGCATCACGGCCTCTATCTTGGCCGGATCTACTAGTATACCCTTCTGGTTGACGAGGTGTACAAGGAACTGCACCTCGCGCAACCATAACTCACACTTGGGGAACTTCGCGAAAAGTCTCTCCCTCCTCAAAGTCTCTAGCACCTCCCTCAGGTTCTCCTCGTGCTGCTCCTGAGTCTTGGAATACACCAAGATGTCATCGATGAACACTATCACAGACCAACCCAACATCGACATCCATACGCGGTTCATGAGATCCATGAACGCGGTTGGAGTGTTGGTGGTCCCAAATGACATCACCACAAACTCATAATGACCATAGCGGGTCCTAAAAGTGGTCTTCTGCACATCCGTACCTCTGACCCGGATTTGATGATGATACCCAGAGTGCAAATCAATGTTAGAGAACCAAGATGCTCCCTGAAGCTTATCAAACAAGTCATCTATCGTCGGAAGTAGGTAATGATTCTTCACCGTTACCTTATTCAACTCCCGGTAATCTATACACATACGTTGCGACCCATCCTTCTTCTTCACAAACAGGATGGGGCTCTCCATGGTGAACTGCTCGATCTGATAAAACCCTTGTCTAACAGCTCCTGCAGCTGCGTAGACAACTCCTACATCTCTGGAGGAGCCAATCGATATGGTGCCTGGGCTATCAGATCTGCACCAGGAACTAGGTCAATCCTGAACTCAGCCTGTCTCTCAGGAGGTATTCCATGAAAATCCTCTGGAAATACATTCAGGTACTCATGTACTACCGGTACATCATCAACTGTCGCCTTGCCCTTGGCTATCAGAGCCGCACCAGGAACCAGGTCAATCCTGAACTCAACCTGTCTCTCAGGAGGTATTCCACAAAAATCCTCTTGAAATACATTCAGGTACTCACGTACTACCGGCACATCATCAACTGTCGCCTTTCCCTTCTCCCGAGTGTCTAAAACATAGGCGATGTACCACGTGCAACCCTTCTGAAAGTAGCGCCTCGTTCTCGCTGCTGAACAATGAACCGATCCGCGTTGTGGCCTTCCACCCTGAATCACTAAGTCTCCCCCACTAGGAGTGCGAACCCTCACTAACTTCAACTCGCAATCAATCACTGCCCAATTGGGGCTCAGCCAATCCATACCCACTATAACCTTGTTCCCTGGCAGGGGAATACGAACTTGGTCTACCGAAAACTGCTCATCGAATAACCGAAGTGAACACCCCTTATGTACTGTCGCAACCCTGATGGTCCTGTTATCAGCTATCTCCACATCAAGTGGACAATCCAGCTCCCCCAGAGCTTTGCTAAACCTCTTGCTAAGCGCAAGCAAAACAAATGATCGGGTAGCCCTCAAATCAAACAATACTATAGCTGACATGCCGTTCACTAAGAACGACCCTATACGAAAACATATAATCATGAGAAACAACCAATATCAATAAAGAGATAAGAGAAAGATACATACCTGTCACCACGTCAGGAGTCACTCTCGTCTCCTCTGCTGACATCTGAAAAGCTCTACTCTTCACAACTGGTGTCTCACTAAGGCCCAGACGACTGTTTGTAATCCTCAATGTTGCAGGGGTAGGTGCCACCACCTTCCCTG
Organism: Lactuca saligna; assembly: GCF_052625555.1. Lineage (NCBI taxonomy): Eukaryota > Viridiplantae > Streptophyta > Magnoliopsida > Asterales > Asteraceae > Lactuca > Lactuca saligna. Next base: position 227,468,999 of record NC_136420.1, on the reverse strand, counting down.
CTGCTGCTAAAGTCGGACACTGGGACCTTTTATGTCCCCTCTAATTGCAATGGAAGTAAATCAAATCAGATGTCGTGGTGGTGATAGTAGTTGTACAATTTTTGCTCAAATTCCCGGTCCGACCACACTTGTAGCAACCAGTACTACCTGCCTTGCACGCCCCATCGTTCAATCTCCTACACTTGCCACACCGACTGTGGCTCTACTGTCCTCTAGATCGGTGATCTGATACCTTGTGCTTTTTGCCCAAACTCCCTGTGCCAGATGTCGCCCCTGGCTTCCTCTTCTTCTCCATCTCTAAATCAATCTCTCTCTCATGAGCCCTAACAATCATGTCATCCAGTGTTTTATAGTTGGACCAGCTCACAAACTGGCGGATATCACTCCGCAACATCTTATGATAACGGGCCTTCTTCATTTCCTCATCAGCTGCGTACTAAGGAACGAGAAGAGCCCTATCCTTGAACTTGGTGGTAATCTCCGCCACTATCTCTATAGTCGGAGTAAGATCATGAAACTCCCTGGCTAACTTCTGCACCTCAATAATCGGTGCAAACTCGGCTCTGAACCTGGTAGTAAAATCAGCCCAATTCATTGCATCAAGTGTTGCATCATCCCCGATCTCCTCCCACCAATCTCGTGCCTTGTCCTTCAAAAGATATGATGCTAATCTGACCTTGTCCCCCTCGGGACATCTGCTGGTGCGGAATGCATTGGCAACGTCTGCGAACCACCTAGTACTCGCTATGGGGTCCCGCGCATCATGATAGTCAGGAGCTCCACAGGCTCTAAACTCCCTGAAAGTGAGTGTGCGCGACCTCATCATGGTCGCCACCTCAGTACGAAAGGTGCTCAACCTCTCATCCATTAGCTCCAAAATACTCTCCTTTATCAAACCAAAGATCACAGGAGTCTGCTCAAGTATGATGCGGGTAATATTTGAAGAGAGAAACTCCCTAGTCTACTCATCTAAATGCTCGGCCCCCATGCGTGATCGTGATCCCTCACTGGCACCTAAACTGCTGACTGCTAGTCTAGGGCGTAAAACCACCATTCTGAAACACATAGTGACAAACGTCAGAAATACTGACATATCTCGAGGGATCACTATTACTACAAGTTTTCGGGTCTTCCCTTGGCCTTCCTTGATTCAAGTACATATCCTCTGCTTTCAGTAGTACGGGCCCATACTACCTTCCACATCTATCCGTACTTTCCTCAAGAACTGCTTCGACTCCACCAAGTCACTATTACTGCTACTGATCTCTGTTACTCTCATTCTAGGCTCGTCCTAGGGAAATCTCTAACTCAACCAAAACCAGTCCTCAACTACTGAAGGCCTCCTTGTAATGCCAAATAGTTATCAACTGAATACCATCACATGTGACGAGGCTCAGATAAACCTTCAAGTAAAAGAATCGTCCCTATAGCGGTTAGACTCAAACAAGAGCTGCGCAATAGGGCCAAATCCAACACTCTGAGATTATTCGACCCTGATCACATGTGACTTGACGTATTCACCTAATGGCTAACTCCCATCATTGAGAGTCCCACAAAGCACAAAGCAAGCAACATTCAGACACAGGAAACTACTCAAGCATTTATATCCTCATAATGAGAAACTATACTAGCATACTATGCTAAGCTCATACTATCAGGCATAACCCTAACAGGTTATCTTAATACTGTTTACTCAATACTAAGCTGAAGCACATAAAGCAGGCACATAAGGAATCCTCCTAGATCCTTATTCCTATTCTAGCATGCTGTTCTACTGAAACTGAAACAGGTAATCATAATAGAAACTTGTATGGGTAATTTAGGAGTACTTACTTGAGCTCGGCTGATCGCATGCACCACACCCTTTTCTCTTTCTCAAAACTCTTTTCTTTTAAGTTTCTTTTTCAAAAATTCTTTTGAAAACATTTTTCTTTTTGAAAACCTTTTACCATTTCCTTAGTTTGAGTCCAGTCATACCCGCAAGTGTGCCTGAATTCCTCAACGCAAGTCTTTGATACCAACTTGAAACATCCATAAAATACAAGCCAAGATTTTTTGTTTTAACACATTACTAAAACCAAAATATCAAAATATCATATAATAAAACCATAAGTCGTGTAGCTAAAAATATCATAAAATATATTTCATATCACAACTGATGTCAAATCATGATAAAATATCAGAGTCTAACTCCCAGGCTAAACTGTGGTGGGTGCCACGCCATCATCTCGAGCCCTTCCCCTTTCTAGCTGAAGTACCTGAAACCAAAACTGAAACTGTATGCACGAAGGTTAGTGAAATCCCCCAAACTACCACATACCATACAATAACATATAAAGCATATACTGGGCCTTGCCCACTGCATCGGACCGAAATCCACAAACTGCATCGGACCAAAGTCCGAAAAGTGCATCGGACCGAAGTCCGGAAACTAACCAGGGTCTTGCCCTCTGCATCAGACGAAGTTCGGAAACTGCATCGGACCGAAGTCCAGAACTAACCAAGGCCTTGCCCTTTGCATCAGACCGAAGTCCGGAAATAGCATCAGACCGAAGTCTAGAGCTATCCAAGGCCTTGCCCTCTTCAGTAGACCAAAGTGCGGAAACTGACTGAACATAGCATATCACAATCATAACTACTAGCATACACACATATATTGCATACTACATCGGACCGAAGTCCGGAACACATAACAAAAACACATGCTTGAATCACAAAGACATCAAGCACCGTGAACTACTGCATCGGACTGAAGTCCGGAACTACTACTAAACAAACGGGCCGACATTGTGGCCGTAGACCCGTTCCTACTTGAATGAAACTCACCTTGCAACGCTGGCTATTGAGATGCTAGATCTAAAATGGTCTAACTGCTGCTCTGGAACTCGCCAGCTACAAATCCCATAAACACTAAATCAAATACTGATAACTAATCTTAGGGTAAAATTGTTGGATTAGTGTCTAAGCCTGTAACCATATTTGGTAAGTACGACCCGATTGTGCATAGTTCTTTTGGGTTGCCTTCACCAAAGCAACTTGACTGGAGAAATAATAGAGAAAGAGGTTATTATGGTTTATTGATATATTATATGAATAATATATTAAAGGAGAAATCATATTTATTTAGTTAACATTGGTCAAGAATTAATTAAGAGTTAATTTTGTGAATAAAAGAAGTTAACTAAACTAGGGGGCTGAACTGTAATTATGTGATAGTTGCAAAGTAGGGCAATGGATGCCCTATAGGATAGGGTGGACGAATTCAAGGGGATAAGGCCTTAGAATTCGTCCATGATAAGGTTTATAGGGTTCTCCATTGGACTGCTTGGTGGGCAAGTAATCAGATAAGGATCAGGACTGAAACCCTAATCACTGCACCTATAAAAACACCCCTTGGCATATGAAATTTGTCCATGAATTGATCCTTAGGGTTCCTAGAGCCAAATTTCATACCCCGTCCGTCTCTCTCTTTCTCTATATCTCTCTCTCTCTCTCTCTCTCTCTCTCTCTTGCCTCTCCATTTTCTCTTGGAGTTTATGAGCCGTTAGAGGTACTACACTTGTGGTACTTCTTTTCAAAGACAAGAAGATTCAAGATTCAAGTTGTTATTACACTATAACAACAAGAGGTATGTATTTCATCCTTCTTTGTGATTTTTGAAATTACTAGAAGCATACTAGGTTTCTTTATGTGTTCATAATGTTGTATAACTAATAGTGATAACATATATCCAACTCTACGGTTGCATGCACACATAGGATTGTTTGTATAATACCCATAAAAAATGACTATTTACCCCTGTTCAAGTCAACTTTCAATTGACCGGACTCGCCGAGTTGGGCAACCAACTCTCCGAATCCCTATCATCCATTCTAATCCTCTACTCGCTTCTACTCATCGAGTTTGGAAAAGACTCGGTGAGTTGTTCTTCGATACTAACATCGAGTCTAATCTTCGATACAATTGGTTTCTTTAATTTCAATCTTCTGACTTAAGTCAAATGCTACATCGAACTTAGTTCTTGGAACCGCGTAACAAACTCATCGTAGTCGGACTCAATTTGATATGACCACTAGGGTTGAAACAACAATCATCTTCTTAATCATTACCGAAACGATGATAACGATATACTTGAATAAAACGGAATCAATTACTAGCTTCTTGGTAACCTTGTGACTTTCCCTGATCCAAGTGCGAGTCCTGTGCTTCTAGTATTATAGGCCTCTACTACTATTAACACCTACTCATACTCATCCCAAATGTTGTCCCGCAGTCAATCCATGTAACCTCACAAGAAAACGACACAATCATCTAACACACCAGATAACAAAACTAGGGTTTGAATTATTTTCTTGAAACTATTACATAAAATTTCAAGTTCACCCTATACTATGCCTCTAATAGGCTACACCGTAAGTTACTATTCACACTGCTACTTCATAACTTGATCTTTGGATATAAAATCCTTATCCTTGATTCCTCGCGTTGTCATTTGCTTCATCAAGGATCATTTAAATTGCTCTTGCCTTTGGCTTTGGCAGCACATTTGGCTTTGTAATCTCTTCCCTCTTGGGCAGTTTTTCTTGAAGTGTCCTGCTTCACCACACTTAAAGCAGGCTTCTCTTTTGCTTGTGCATTTGTTGGCATAATGACCAGTCTTCCCGCATTCGAAGCGGGTTATTTCTTTAGAGCATCTCCCAATGTGTTTCCTCTTGCACTTATCACACCATTGTGCTTCTTCTTCAAACCAGAATTCAAAAAATTTCTCTTCTCATCGGACCTTGGGGATCATTCAAACTTTATGTTCTTTCAAAATTCAACCTTGTTGGAGGTTGTTCCCTTAATCATATCATCAACAGACTTGGCAGCCCAGATAGCTGCCTTCGGAGTAAGTGCCAAACACACTAGCACCGCATACTCCCATGGGAGTTCGTTTGCGTACCAGTCAACTTTTGTCAGCTTGTCTGGGACGATGCGCAAAGCAAACTACATCTTATCTATGAAGGGATTAGTGTATTCATCAGTTGACACGCTATCTTTCATCAATGTTAGAAATTTGTTCTCCAACTCTAGTAGATTTTGGGCCGAGCAGAACTTACGCTTGAATTGCACAAAGAACTATGCCCAAGTTAGTTGCAATGGCTCGTTAGGGCTTAGGGTCTTCCCCAGAGTGTTCCACTAGCGAACCATGCCACCTCTGAACTAACGCACTGCAAAATATGGTTTGTAACTTGCCTTTGCTACCACATGTCATAAAGACTAATTCCATTTTCGAGATCCAATCCATTACTCCGACATGATCTTCTTTTCCAATGAAAGTTGATGGCCTGCAAGTCATAAACTCTTTGTACTTGCTTCCATTTCTCTCAACGCCTTAGTCTTGATTATTCCTCCTATCCACCAGCGGTTCAGTCTGACCAACAAATCTACTGTAATTTCCATTCTCTGACTGACCATTTTTTAATTTCGGTTGTTCAACAAGTATTTAAGATTCCCTCCTGTTGTTCACCAATAATTGTCTCATTTCCTCCTTTTGTTCAGTCATCAAGGCTTAAATCATGGATCGCACTCCAGCCATTGTGATTGGTTCAGGTGTTGCGGCTATAACAACTACTTGCTCAATCACATGTGTTTGATTCCTGTTTTCATTTGCGTTTCCAACTCCACTTCTAGTTCTTGGCAATTCTGATCTATACACCGAATAAGGTGAACTTAGATATTCAAGTCATCATTATCACTCCGAAACGTTTACATGCTAGTTCTAATATCGTAGTCGTATGCTTAGAATCCTAGACATATAAAGTTTTTAGATCCGGTCGGCAACAGACCGTAGATCCGAAGAAACAATTTCATATATGGAAAACATATAACATTTAGCACATAAAAGCATTTTCGGCATCTTTCCTAAAATATAACAATGCTCGTGGCTAAAATATGGTAGACACTCATCTCACAATCTTCACTTAGCATTCTAAGTTTAAGTCTACAAATCCTACAAATTCCTAGTACACTTAAACTAATGCTCTGATACCAACTGTGACATCCCCAAATTCACGATCAAAAAAGACCGATTTGTTTATGCTTTGTTTTAAAATCAGAGTAATCGTTTAAAGAAAACTGTTGCATAATTTTTTCCCAAAACAAAATGTGATAAGAATTTATCAAAACATTTCTTTAAAGAAATGTATTTTAATTGAATAACAAAATCTCGGGATTTCATATTCCGATACAAACCAAAAGCATAAACAATATAAAATAGACCTTACAACAGTTATTTATAACTACTAATCTATAATCCAAAATCTCTCGTCATGTCAACCAACTTATGCTCTTGTGCCACTACCTGTGATACAATGAAAATTTAGTGGGTCAGGTTTAGAAAACCTGGTGAGTACATAGGTATTTCTATCCCACAATGTTATAATATATATAAGTGCTCACGTTGTGAACTTGGTCGTCATTGTGTTCGTCACTCGTCCACTTGCTTTGGAGGGTCTGTAGTCTCTGCTCACGTCATGAGGACCATGCTCACGTTGTGAGCTCTGACACTGCCTCAAAATTTGTGTTTTAAACATCATAAATTCATATCTTTCGCATACGAGTTCCGTTTTTGAAGTTATTTATATCCACGTGTAGGTGACATTATGCTCTGCAACTATCGTTTAGATTCCGTCCGCTAATTTCTAATTTATTTTTATTATATTATTTTTAGTAGGCCGGGGTAGGAAAACTCCGTTATAAACTCATAACTTTTTCATTTGATGTCCGTTATCATCTGTCTTAGTACCAATGACCTACTATCGACGAGATCTTCGATTCTCGTTTACATTGTTTCGGCTAGTAATCCTTCAATCTCATATTCGAACTTCGGGCTGCATACTGCTAAGCTGCAACTTAAAAAAATAATAACTTCCTCATACGAAGTCAGATTTGGACGTTCTTTTCATGCACGCTCTCGGTTTAAAGCATTCTACGACTTCCGTTTAGATCATTAAGGCTAAATAGTTCTTTATTGTAAATTCGGTTTTTACGTCGCGCTGTGTCGTGTCGGTTTTGTCGCGAAACTTCGATAGGTCATCACTTCTTCGTTATAACTCGGATTTCGGCATTCTTTATATACCCGAAATCCTTGTCACGACCACTACAGTTTCGTTAAGATTATTCATTGTAAATAATCTTCTATCAAAAGTTATTTTTGATGCTCGTTTTCTCTAAATTGATTAGACTTGATGTACGGGCGTTACATATTAGAGGAAAGAGTTACTACAATTGATTTTTTGGATAATCCCTATGTGAAGTCAAGATAAATGTTCTCTTATTATTTTTATTTATTTATTTATTTATCTTTTTATGCAAGTTGTATGATGTGACCAAAGCCATGATTTATTTTGCTACTTAGATAATTGACTTTGTTTAATTTTTTTTTATCAATGACTATTATGGTTGTTTATTTAACATTTCCACATAAAAAACATCGTTTATACGTACAACCCGTGTTATAAATTGACACTCTATAACTATTGTGCTGTTATTTTTATAAAATAATATTAAAAAATATATCAGAGTGATAAAATGAGCCGATTGTTTATCTAGAAACAAAGTTCTTAGTTAAATTATGGAAAAAGAGTAAATGTTTATTACGGCCCGGTTGTTTACATTCAACCGGTGTGTATATATATATATATATATATATATATATATATATATATATATATATATTTTCATATTCCCCGGTTATATTGAAGGGAACCAGTTCTAATAAGCATATGGAATTGGAACTAAAAGTGTTATATGATCCGATTATATGAAAGCAAACCAAGTTCTTTTTGTAATAAAAAGAACCGGTTCAAAACCAGGTTTCATTACAGATTCCACATAGGACTTGCCAGCATAAAACCGGTTGCAAAACCGGGTTCTTTAATCTGTTTAACTCGGTCTTTTAACGTTTTTTGTAGTGGTGAAAAGGAGCATTTTTCGCCCGAAGACAAAAAACAATTTTTTAAGTGCGAAGTAAGAAAAAAACAGTTTTTTAAGGGTGAAGTGTTACGGAAACTAAAAGTAACTCAACATATGGTATATTTCCAGTATGTTTTAATGGATCTGTAAGATATTTCATTATGTACTTTATATTTCCTATATTTGTACGGTATTACATTATATACTTTGTATTTTATGTATTTGTAAGATAAGTTTATGTATTTTTGTATTTCATGTATTTATAAGATATTTAATTATGTAATTTTGTTGTTTTAAATATTACTTTATAAGTAGTTTATATATATATATATATATATATATATATATATATATATATATATATATATATATATATATATATATATATATATATATAAAGGAAGTATAATATCCCCTACAAATTTCCACTTAGGATAAAACACATACATTTTTAGAAAAATATTTTACTTAAAAAGCTTCAATTCATCCGTATGGGTTCCTCCATATAGTGTCCATTTGAGTTATGACACCCACTTCAAAGGATAAAAAGTAATTGTTATGTAAATTTAAAAATAAAAAATAATAATTTTCTTGTATAAATAGATTTTAGCATGGACATATTTTAATATTAAACACCAAATTTTCATTTCCTACATTCATTGAAACGTCTGATAACGAAAACTCAGCATTCTGAATCATCTAATATGAATGAATATGATGAATGGTCAATACGATCTGCTCAACGAAATCGACAAGCTGATGACATTGTTACTGAATTACTCATAAGCATGCCAGATATGCTCATAGGAGATCATCCTCCCAGAGCAGGAAGGAGGTATTGTGATCGACAACATGAGCAGGGTGAGACACGTTTGATGGAAGACTACTTTGTTGACAACCTAATATATGACGAAGTAATCTTTCGACGTAGATTTCGAATGCGGAAACCTCTATTCCTCCGTATAGTGTCCACTATTACATCCAATGACATATATTTTCAACAAAGACATCATGCCACCGGTAGAAGATGTCTTTCATAGTTACAGAAATATACATGAGCTATGCGTATGTTGGTGTGTGGTACATCAGCAGATGTATATGAGAAATATTTAAGAATGAGTGAAACTGAAACACAAGATTCTCTTATATATTTCGTAGAAGGTGTCATTTGATGCTTTGGTGCAGAGTACCTTAGAAGGTCAAACCAAGATGATTTGGGAAGACTACTCTATGTCGAGGAGGAGTGTGGATTTCATGGTATGGTAGGAAGCATTGACTGTATACACTGGGAGTGGAAAAATTGTACCACCGCTTAGGTTCGACAATATGCAAGTAGAAGCGGTAAAACAACAATCATTTTGGAAGCTGTTGCATCGTATGACTTATGGATATAGCATGCATTTTTCGGAACACCAGGTTTGTGAAATGATATTAATGTACTCCATCGCTCTCCTTTTTTTTTAGTGATGTATTGGCAGGTCAAACACTAAATGTGAGTTATGTTGTGAATGGTTAGGAAAGTAATATGGCATATTATCTCACTGATGGCATTGACGCTTTTTGGGCTGCCTTTGTCAAGTCAATAACTGCTCCACAAATTCGAAAACACAAGTTGTTTGTTGAACGTAAGGTGTGTGCCAGAAAAGATGTTGAACGAGCATGTGGAGTTTTACAATCCCATTTTGCATTTCATAAACGTCCATGTCTAGTGTGGGACAAAGATGTTATGGGGAAAATCATGATTGCTTGTATCATTATTCATAATATGATCGTTGAGGATAAACAGGACACATACCTTTACTATTATGATCAAACCAATTTCTAAATGACATACAACAACAAAGCAATTCTATTCAAGATGACGAACAACCTTTTTAATACTCTACCGAAAGAATTGCAAACTTATCCAGTTATATATGACCAATAGGGAACAACTTCGTTATAGAAATGCTAATATCGTTGTAATAAACGATTTGATTGAATAGATTCAGAGAAAATTTGTAAGTTATGAATAATATGCAATTTGTATCTTCAAAATATGTAATTTTATTTATCATGTTACAATTGTAACTTGATTTATCATTTTTATTAAGCATGTTTTACAAATGTTATACATTTTCATTTCTATTTTTTTTTAATATTTTTATATCATAAATAAAAAATAATAATACTTTTAATAAGCTTTATATGACTAAAAAAGAAATATAAGTTATACTTATTTAATAAAAAAATGATTTCCGTTTGGTTGTTAATGGAAATAAAAGTTTGTTTTTATTGGGTTATGTAGGTGGAAGACATAAAAATTAGTTTTTTAATGAATAGTTATGTGAGACTGGGTTGTGAATGGAGATGGTCAAACATATTTCTGGTTAATGATGGGCACTTTATAAACATAACATAAGTAACTTTTTGAATTTTTTTTTTAAATTTTTTAAGCGGAATACCAATTAAATAGAAGCTACTCGCAATATTTCAGCGAACACCCCAAGTATGAAATCTACCATATTTTTGTTCAATGACCACTACTCCGTAAACATAAGTAACTTTTTGATTCATGAGGCCCTTTCATTGATTCATTGAATAGCAGACCAAAGTCTTTAAAAAAATATATAGTAGACAAAAGGACGGAGATTGAGTTTCCAGCCGTTACTACAATTTTAATCCAATACCACCCTATCGGAACATTCATGGAATATGAATAGGGAAAATGATGAACTTTCCGAGGACATTAAAATATTTCGTAAGCAGCTACGCCATATATAGTCTTAGTGGATCATTTATTTAATTAAATTTTTTTTCTTCAAATTGGGACTACGACTCCGTAGGTTCATATGTCATGAAATTGTAAACCAAAAGAACTCACCTCTACAAAAGATTATTTCTTTCTGTATTTCTTCCAAATGTTTCTTTTGAAATGGCATTGACTAATCGATATGCGTCTTGAATTGATACCGCAATAAATGTCTCAATGAACTTTTCTATAGTTGAAACGAGGTTGAAGCATGCTATTGTTCTTAGACAGATTATAAACCGGCGGCTTCAACTCCCAGCATTTCGTTCAAATTTCTATTCTGTCACGTGATGTAATGTAATCTTTTTTCTTGGTTCCTCTGGTAAGGTTGGTTCGCTCCACGTTCTGGTTACTTTAACATGCATGCATAACTATTATATATACGATTACCTTCATGCAAATTCTACCACAGATATTCTTTCTTCTTTCTCTCTGAATCTCCGTTTGCAATCAAACCACTGTTTCGATTCTCCATTTAAGAACTCCTATCCGAACTAATTATTTGCAGCTACATCGATTGCCAAACCCAATTTAGCAATGGCCAGAATTAACTACGTTTTCACCATCTCTCTCCTCCTTCTCACCTCATTAATCTTCAATATAGTTGCTCGACCAATCAATATTGGTAGGCCTATAGATTACGCTGAGGATGACATGGACATATCTAGTCTTGCATCTATTAAAATAGGGGGAGGTCCAAGTGAAGGAGGAAAGGGACATGAGTACCCGAATGCTGGTTATTTTGGGAATATCAAGAACTCGGGACCTAGTCCTGGAGGGAAGGGACACGACTTCATCAATGATAAGATTCTTGGAGAGATCAAAAACTCCGGTCCAAGTCCAGGTGGAAAGGGACATTGATTTCTTGGGACATTAGTTACCAGTTTAAACTTCTACTATAGAATATTACTCAAAGTGTTCATCCATTTATTCAGCTATTTTTCCGAGTTAATCTTTTATTGGAGATCGATATGCATACAGCAAGTTGTAGGAACTAGATTTTATTTATTGTACTATAGAGTTCTTTGTATTAGTTTTCTAATTTATTTATATCTTAATTATAGTATTTTATTTTTATAACGACATGGTACAATCCTGTTATGGGTGTAATTGTTTAAAAAAATTGATGTGATTTTAAAGTAATTTCATAAATGTTCTTATTCAACGTTATTTTTTTTTACGCATGCAAAAGTTTGGAAAAAGTGTTCACCACTCATTAAATTTTTAGATTGGTCAGCAGTTATAGTCGTATAAATGAATACAAACAAATATGTAACACTACAAAAAAAAAACTAATTCTACACAAACGACTTAGCGGCGATAAAAAAATGTCGCGATTCCTCGCATAAAGTGCCACTAAAGGTATTAAAGGCGACAAATCGCCTCTAATCCGTCGTTGCTAATGCTCCGTCGTTATTGCTCAAAAAATGGGCATGTTTCAGGTGCAACATACAAATGGAATAAACAAAAAATATTAATTCTAGAAAAATCTGTTGCATTACGACAGATCGGAATGAAGACTAAAAGTGTTATAAAGATCAAAATATGTACATATATGCCAAATTTAATACAAAAAGTGTTACAAATTTCCAAATAAATATCATGCACAGTAGTCAAACAAAATGAAATAAAGCAAAAAATAATCGGATGTGCCATCATCACTGTTCCCCTCATTTCCCCTGATATATCACTTCGTGGTGGCAACAACCCAATCCAACAAAGCCTGCAAAATTTATAAGATATTACAAATAGGCATATAGTCATTCTAAAGAAGGTGTGTTGCTATTTAAGATAAAAATGCGAAAGCAACATAACCCATAGCCACATAAAATACATATACAACTTCATGTTTTCATTCGATCAAATACACATATACATACATCAAGCATACAAATACACATGTTTTCATACATACCAATACGCACTATACACACATTATATATATATATATATATATATATATATATATATATATATATATATATATATATATATATATATATATATATATATATATATATATATATATATTATACACATATACAATCCACATTGCATACAAACACAAATATATAAACATAATTTTCTGATTTCATAAATATAAATACACATTATACATACATTAAACAAATATTATACTCACATATAATCCAATTAGCATATAAATACAAATATACATACATAATTTTCTGTTTTCGTACATAAAAATACACATTATACACAATATATATACCAAATAAACATACATCCACACACATATACCAAGTACACGCATAAACATACATCCACACACATATACCAAGTACACGCATATACCAAATTTCATGGATTTCATACCAACTCTTACAAGATGCATTGTTGATTCACAATTTCATAGAATTAATCAACATTACATGTATTTTATATATCACAAATTTCACCCACAAAAATATTTCACAAATTTCATATATGTCACGGATTTAACACACATAAACCAAATACACACATATCAAATATCATGCAAGGTTTCCAAATTACCATCATTTCCTAGATCTATGGGATATAATGCTCTTGGTATATTGAGAAACTACAAAGTTGTAAATCTTATCAACCCACACAAACCACCTCAAAGGTACCATAATATGACATAAAACCTAGATCTAAGATGCATGCCATGAAAAGATGGGAGCTTGAGGACTTATAAAGGGTCCAGAAGATGCATACAAAGGAAGGAAGGTTTTCTTACTGAATTAAGGCACTATTTTTTAGGGTTTGCAAAAGGAGTCATTTGAGGGTGATGAGGTTGAAGGTGGACGAAACCCTAGCCTTAACTTCCTTTAAATAGGGCTGAAAGTTCGTAAATTAGGGTTATCACCCAAAATGGTCACTACGGTATGGGCACTTATTGCTAAGGTGTTGCATCCATTTAATATGCGCTATCACAAATCAATTTGCCACGTCGTGGTGATGCCATCACCATGTCGTGGCCAACCAAGTTTACATATATAATTAAAATTCATACCTCAGAATACGGATGTTATAGCTCTCTCCCACTTGAATCATACTTCGTACTCAAAGTCCTCCGCCACAAACAACTTAGGGTAGTGCCTGCTCATCTCAGGCTTCGATTTCCATGTCTACTCAGAATCCTTCGGGTATTGTCATTACACCTTCACTAGGTCTAGTACATTGTTGTGCAAGGTCTTCATATTCCTATCGACAATCGCGATAGGTCTCTCTATATAATTCAGATTTTCATCAACGTAAATATCATCCAAAGGGACCACTACGGACTTATCCACCAAACATTGTCACAATTTAGAAACATGAAAGGTGTTGTGAATCTGACTAAGCTTGTCAAGCAGACCCAACCAATATGCCACCTTGTCTACCCGAGTAATAATCCTGAAGGGACCTACATACCTAGGGCCCAACTTGTACTGCTTCCTGAACCGGATGATAGCTTTCAAAGGTGAAAACCTTAGTATCAAAAGATCCCCTACCTGAACTCGTGGTCTTAATGTCGTCAGTCAACCTAGCTCTTCTGGAGACTTTGAGTTGTCCACCTAATGTATCAACTTAGTGGTCTTGGTTACTACCTTAGTACTCACCATAACCTGATATCCGACCTTGGCCCAACACACTAGCGTCCGACACTTCCTCCCGTAAAACATCTCAAAAGGTAGTAGATCAATACTGCATGATAATTATTCTTTTAGGAGAAGTTAGCGAAAGGAAGATAAGTATCCCAACTCCTACCAAAATCTAACACACAAAGCCTAAGAATATCCTTGAGAGTATGAATAGTCCCCTCGCTCTGTCTATCGGCCTGGGGGTAGTATGATGTACTAAAATGCAGCTCAGTACCGAAATCCACATGAATTTCCTAAAAAATCTAAAGGTGAAGCGATTGTGCTGAACCATCAGCTCTCTGATGTAGATGTAAAACTATCACTCGGCAGAGATGCTCTTAGCAATAGGTATGAAATGTAGACTCTTGATCAATCTGTCAACAATCATCCAGATAAAATCAACCCCTTACGCCATCCTATGCAACTTCGTAATAAACTCCATGGTGATCTCTTCCCATTTCCACATATGATTGGATAAGGGCTACATTTTTCCATGGGGTCTCTGGTGTTCATCCTTGATTTTTGGATAAGTCAAACACCATTCTACAAACCAAGCCATCTCAATCTTCATAAAGTGCCACCATTAACTTAACCTCAAATCCTTATACATCTCTATAGCCCCTGAATGGATTGAAAACATAGATTTATGAGCCTCCTCAAGTAATGTCTGCCTATGTAACACCCGAATCACTAGGTAAAAACTTTTTCAATTATTTTTATTATTCAAGGACTAGACTAAAGTACATTGATCGTACACAAGGTACGTACGACGTACTCCTATGTATGCGCAAAGTGGGGGTGTCTCCTATGAATAATGGGCGTACCCATGCGTACGTAAGGTAGGGCCAAACCAAAATTTTTAGGGTTTGCACCCTATTTAAGCTCATTAAGCCCCTCACGCCCTTCACCTTATTAGCCACTATTTTCCTTTTAAGCTAATCTCGAAACCCTAGCCACCTTGAGAGTGTTCTTCAGCTTATAAAGAGTTTTTGGGTGTTCCGTTGTGATCTTGAAGAAGAATTGGACAAGAAGAATCCTGTAGATCGAGAGGTTGTTCATCATTTTAGTCCATTGGAGTTATAATGTCTGAAACTTGTTCATTCTAAGTCTAGATCTAAGTTTGGGGAAGAGCTTAGCATTTTTTGGTACCATAACATTGGTCATATGGAGTAGGGTGAAAACTTAAGGGGTTCATGAACACTTAAGAGGATCATTATTTTACTCCATACCATTTGAGATGTCCTTCTAGGCTCTTAGGGGTGCATGAAGTCATAAAAATCAGATCTTAGAGGTGAGAAATCAACCATGCATGAGTTAGTGAACACTTAAGGGAGATAAAAGGCTTAATTCATGGTTTGAGTCCCATTAAGTCATGAAAAAGCATAAAATTTACAACTTTATGGCTTAATACACTTTAATGATATTAAATATTAATTTAGAAATTAAAACCTTAATGTGTTAACACAATTCAAGAAGGTTGGTTGTCTAACTAGTACGCCAGGCGTACTCATCAGTACATTGCGTGTACTGGGCCAACACCCCGATTCTGGATCAGCGACATACACCAGGTGTACAAGCCCGGAATGTCGTGTGTACATCCATATGTGAGCCTGGGGAGTCTTGAGATCAAAATTAGATGCGCTCTTTTCCTTAAATGATGTTGGGCCTCTGGGTCCTTTTAGTTCAATTTAGAAAACCTTTTAGGCTAGTTTGAACTAGGGCCTTGGTGGGGTAGGCTTAATAAGGCAAGGATTAAGCTTCCTTTGTTCCCTTAAAGTCAGGATTTAGGATTTGGGTTCATGGGTTGGATTATTGACCTAATTTATAATTAGGGTTTCTTTACTTGTGACTTAGTTAGAGGATTTCATGAGTTAGCAACCCTAGTGTGACTTGATATAGACATAGGTTGAAGGCACAATGTCAGCCCACCAGATTATGCTTGTAGTGTGAGGATTTTCTTCGTGACAATTACCTGTTATGCTAGCAATTGTTTGATGTCTCTGTGACTCTTATTGTTGTGATTATATGTGTTAGTGGTAGGGTGATATAGACCCGATACTAATTGAAAGATACCGAAGGGGGTGGAATATACCCAGTACCGGTTGAATGATAATAGACCCAATACCATTTGAAAGATACCAAAGTAGGTGAAATAGACCTAGTAGCGGTTGAAAGATACCGAAAGGGGTGAAATAGACCAAATATTTTTTTTGACTATTATATATGTATGGTATCGGGTATTTTGGGGAAGAATCACTAAGATTTGTGCTTACGGTTTTGAGTTTATGTTTCGGGTACTTCCAGCTAGAAAGGGAAGGGCCTGGCCTGATCGCACCACATCTGCTCATATTTTATGCATTATAGAGTTTTGTGATTTGTATTATGATATTATTACACTATGATGCACTTTTTATTGTTTTGACATGTTTACTAGACATTTTGGAATGAATTAAAAATGAAATTTTTGTCTGTAAATTTTGAGTTGTTATAGCTTTACTCTACCAACAACCAGGACCCAAACCCTTGCACATTGAGTCAGTAACCCACGACTATCCCTGACACATGATGGGATCAGACCCCTAATCCTTTCCTCCTTTCAATATTCCTTCTTCAACCCTTCCACTTAAGCTTTCTTGATCATATGTAATTATGGAGAAACAATAACCTTCCTCGACCATAGATTGCTATATGATTTAAATTAATTTAATTAATAGTTTAATTAAAATATAAAGATTAAACCATAACTGATAAAATTGATTTAACTAATAGTTTTGCTAAATATAAAGATTAAAGCGTAATTGGTTTAATATTAATTAATTGAAAGTTTAATTCAGATAATTAATATTTAAACGTTGTATTTTGAAATGTTTTAAAATACACCTTATATATATATATATATATATATATATATATATATATATATATATATATATATATATGTGTGTGTGTATATATATATATATATATATATATATATATATATATATATATATATTAAAAGTGTTATTACTATATGTATAAGAAAAGTCAGAAGAATCAGTAGGACGCCTGATTCACGAAACCATGCTATAAAGAGGGAATAAGGAAACGGTCATAAAATGACTGTTGAATAGGCGTCCTTTTCACCCACCGCTCTCGTGTGTGGTGGAGGGCCGTTATCCGAAATGTTTGGATAGGACATAACCTCCTTAAAAGTATAATGATATAAAGTACTACAATCCTCTTTAAAATCCTACTCTAGTTACATTATGAAAAATATGAAATTGTATGCTAATCCATGAAAAGGCGCATCATTCTTTATATGTCGTTAGTCGAGCGCACATGGTTAACTGAAACAGTAATTTGGGACTATAAAGTTCAATGATGGTACAAATCACAAATTATAATTGTTGATGGAGTGTGTGTGGTTAACCATAACATCAATTGGAGATGTTAAAATACATCGATGTTGTCAAGCAGGTTTGTATGGTTATTCACATCTCATTTGTGATCGTCAACATCCTAGTTACAAGATTGAGAGCATAATCCAAGATTAAACAAGCTATTGATAAGATTCAATGAATCTCAAAGATCTACAAATTTCATAAGATTAAAATTAGTAAAAGTATTACATACATAAAATACATTTGAATTTGATTATGGCATCCCTCTTCAAAGTTTGAATCGAAAATATGGATCCAAGGCTTAATTTAAAATTTTGGTTAATAATTAATTAACTCAACTAACATGAATGCTACTTTTCCCATTTTTATATGTCCTATGAAAATAGAAATGGTCTTCCTCGCTCTTATGGAAATGATTCTGAAGACGGTTTCCATATTCTGATCAAGGTGAAAATGTTTTCCCTTCTTCGATTAATTGTGTAACTTGATATCATGCTTCTTCAAATCTAGCACCTCCTCTTCTTGTGACTCCCCCAAATTCATATTTTCCCTAAGTTGAAAGATAGGAGACTATCAAGCCTTATAGTCATGTAGACATCAAAGTGGAAATTTTGTATGTATGCATGTTCTATAAACGAAGTTGTACATTTACAAGTTGGATAGAATGGAAGTCGTTTTCCAAAGGGCGCAAGTCATTTATTTGGTTCTTCTCTAGATTCAAAATTCATATGATCTATTCATTGAGAACTTGTATATGTGGAACCTCAATGTGAACCTAATTGATCGGACCCATATGTTGATAGTTGCTAAAGTAGAAACTCTTAAGAACACATCTGAAGTAGAGATGCTAATACGATCTGATTCCAAGATTTCCGTGCAATTAGGTGATGCTGACATTGGTTGTGAAACTACCCAAATTATATAAAGGATTTCAGAGATGGTAAAGTCAATTCATATGACTCTAATTTAGGTACGTCAATTATTTAACTCCATTGTTTCACAAGTTACTATTCATAGACTCTTAATACAAGTTGTGATAATCACATTTTGATGATATTGCATGATCTAAGAGAAACAAGGAAGCTTAATCAGAGTGAACTAAATCTGATCACGAGAGATGCACTTTTGTCACATGGTTTGATGATTAGAATTTGGACCAACTGTTAAGGATTTAGGATAATTTAATATATTGCTATTACTCTTGAAATATGTCTAGAAACATAGTTTTCTCTTTATGCATTGTAAAGACAAGTTCCAATTTTATTTTTCAATAAAATGAAGTTTTGGTTCATGTGGTTGTCTCAGTTTATATTTCCTTGTAATGCCGTAAATGAACATCTTGATCGTGTTTCTGATAATGACAATGTTAACTATGAATTTGATTCTTATGATATCATTTGTGGTACTATCATAATCAACAAAGTCAAAAGAAATCTCTTACCAAGTTTCAATTAGAGAGAAAGTTGGAGTCATACAATTCGAATTGTGTGATGCATAAGAATCTTATTCGTTGAAAGATATGACTAATTCATTGTTCACATGTGTATGCGAGACAAGTAAAAGACTATTGGATGTACTACATGTTGATATGGACTATTTAGATCCACCACAAAGAACGATAAATATATTTTTCATTATTTATTGATATTTTAGTAAATATGGTTGTGTTTATAAGATTAAGCATAATTGTAATACTTTGAAAAGATTCAAAGAGTATCATAATGAATAAGAAGAATCTATTAGGTAGAAAGATAAAATTTTCTCCGATATGAAAAGAAAGGAGAGTACTTTAGTATTATGTTTAGGATCAACTTAGTAATTGTGGAATTAGATCACAATTGATCCTCGAACGACATCTTAGTGCAATTTTATGACTAAGAAGAGGAATCATATATTGTTAGAAGTGGCTCGTTCAAGAGATGAGTCATGTTTCATTCCAATCAAGTTTTAAAGTCATGATCTCGTAACTATAAATCGTATCTTGAAACTCATTTAAAACTAAGAAGGGTGATAACACCACGTGAAATGTGGAGTAATAATATTTTGTTGCTGTAGCACATTTAGAATTGGAGTTGTGATGTTTTTGTAGATCGAGAAACAAAAGCTAAACTTAGACAAATTCTATGAAGTGTTTTCGTGTTCGCAATCCACACAAACTTTTGAATGTTTGTTTTTAGCTCATGAATGAATGTTCCATGAGAGAAAAATCATATTTCAAGAAGTAAGTGTGTTTCGTATAGATAACATGTCATTTTCGATGGACACATTCTTATTTCTGTGTACTTCAAGTTGAGCTCGAAACGGATATGAGTTCTATGTTTTTTTTAACTGTAAAACCAAAGCACGTTGGTCAGTGAAAATACATTGATCAATACGATTATGTTCCTAACAACATGGAAGCATTGGTCGACTCTTATACTGTCAAAGGGCATGTAATTTAGAATAACGAAGTTCAGTCCTTGAAGGAAAGCTTTTGAATTTGGTTTTATCCTAAATCCGGTCATATGATTGTAGGATTCACATAAATAGGAATGTAAGAACTATAATATCTAGGGGGAAATGGTTTCACTCTAATTCATAAGAATAATTTCGAGGAAATACTTTCGCTAATAGATTTTGTAGATAAGATAAAGATCAATATGGATATTGGTTGTGTTAATTTCATTCCAAAATTCACAATATGATTACGACGTCCCTCTTCATATTTAGAATTGTAAGGAATGGCATGGAATTGTTTGAACTTTCGACAGATATATCTATTAGTCTTGAAGGGTTAAAATACATACATACATACATACATACATACATACATACATACATACATACATACACATATATATATATATATATATATATATATATATATATGTGATATCCAAATAGGGTGTACAAGCTTAAGAAGTTTGGTTGGAGACTTATCAAAGCATCACGTAACTGAAATCTGTACGTCGTAAATAAAGTTAATGAGTATTGATTTCAAGAAGCCTAGTTGATTTCTGGTTACATGTTAAAGCTAGTGGGAGCATAATTGGTATGCTGGTATTGCATGTTGACAATACTATTCATAAGCAGCAATGCCTCTAATTTGCAAATTGCAAAGTTTGGAATTTGTTTCACTATAGTAAACTTTAGAGAGAGGGTACTCATACTTTATTTCAAATCTAAAGGGTTACATCGTATAGATTAATAGGGCTTAGTCGAAGGCATATATGAATATTACGTTGAAATGTTTCAATATATGAAATTCGGTATATGTAAATATTATAGCAAAAGATTGATCAAATATCAAATCCTTATGTGAGACATAATGAATCATATCTCATATAATTTGAATATAGGATCGATCATGTATGCTATAACATTCACTTGTTTTAATTTTTCCAAATTCCTTGAGCATCGTGAGAAAAAGGATTAGATTTTTGTATGACTAAAGTTGATAAGTAACTGTCAAGAACATTCTAAGATTTTACCGAAGATAGGTTTCTTGTGGACAGTTAGATGTATGATATTATTTTGGATGGACCATAATGACATATTTCTTGATTAAAATGATTCTTGGTTAGAATTGATGGTCATATAGAAATATGGAAATGCTTCCTTAATGAGAGATGCTTGTAAATTCTAAATGCGAGTTAGAAAATTTAATGAAAGAAATGTGTTCAAGGAGTTTACTTTAAATTTGAGACTTCATTACCATGGAATTATTTCTAGTAACAAAGTTCTAGTGGAATGTTTTTTAATATCGAAGATTCAATATTTCATACTTGGGAATCCCGATATCATAGAAGATCAATGCATGTTAAGTTAGAATTCCACTACATCTTGGATAGTGATAAGAATTTGGAATTGTCAAATGAGAATCATTGGAGTAATGTCCATTTGATCTATTCACAAAGAAAGGACCATAGTAAGGCATAATATGCATGTTCATAACATGCCTTAACTAATGTTATTTAATTCAAGTGGGTAGTTGATTACTTGAAACATTATACAATGAATAAACTTAATTATCATGTTGATTAAATAATAAAGATTTATTTATGTTCAATAGGTATGATTCCTTAACTAATTAGATTATTTTTCACTTTGCATGTTTTACTTCCGGAATGATTTGATTAATCAAATTACTTAGTCACTCATTCCTTTGGAAGTAGTGAAATAAGAGTGTCATGAATAGATTTTAGATTGTCTATAGGGACTGGACATTGCAATAGGATTGCTATGATATTTAGTAGTACTTAGAATGTAATGACCCAATTTTTCAAATAAAATTTTCATTTTTAATAAGCCAAAACATTCCAATAAAATATGAAACAACAATGAAAATTGTTTTCAAAATCCATAACATCAACATTTTATTTCAAATATCATAGTGTTCCATCAAAGAGTGTTCCATCAAATCAAATGGCGAAGAGTGCATGCCGCTATCAAGCATTGTCCTTGCCCCTTAGCTTAGATGTACCTGAAAGAAATCAACAAACTGTAAGCTAATGCTTAGTGAGTTCCCCATAGCATACCCCACACAATCCACATAATCACATAATCCATATTAACTATGAAACCTACATAAACCACATAAGGCATGCATATATATAAGGATGCCATGGTCTCCTCCCAGGGTCTTGCTCTAGGATGTCATGGGTTCCTCCGCATGGTCTTACACCTAAGTGTCATGGGCTCCCCCATGGTCTTTAGCTGGAAGCCATGGGCTCCCCCACATGGTCTAATATCCGAGTGCCATGGACTCCCCAATGGTCTTTACCTAAAAAGCCATGGGCTCCCCCACATGGTCTTACATCCAAGTGTCATGGGCTCCCCCATGGTCTTTAATTGAAAAGCCATGGGCTCCCCCACATGGTCTTACATCCAAGCGCCCTGTCCTCCCCCATGGTTTGTTATGCAAGTACACCACATATACAACTATCATACCACCTAGCATATAACCAACTAACATGCCACATATCACTGCATGAACTAGTGTACCACATATCATAAAATGGGTTGACCTTGGTGCCTTTGATCCATTGGTATGGTGAACAAACTCACCTCTCAAGAATGTTGAACTGATAAGATAAGATTAGATAAATCCCAACCCGTAGCTCCAACTCAACTACCTACAATCATCATGTGACTAGATTTGTCAAAATCCCAAAATACCAAAAATACCCTCAAAGTCAAACTCGGTCAAGCATGGTCAAAGTCAAGGTCAACAATCCATGTTGACCCAACTCATTGAGTGCATCTAGCAACTTGTCGAGTCCCTTCAGTGTTCAGAAAACTGGGGAAAACCCTAACCAACTCACCGAGTTATCTCATCAACTCGCCGAGTTACTCGTCAGACCAAAAACGGGAAAAACCAATCCAACTCGTCAAGTTATCTTATCAACTTGCTAAGTTTACTCTACAGACCAAAAACGGGAAAACCCGATCCAACTCGCCGACTTTCCAGGGAAAGTCGCCTATTTTCCGTTGTCTTCACATTGTTTATGTAAAACAATGATAAATTTTTGAAAATAGTTTGTAATTGTGATTGTTTTTAGCTTACATGTGACCAAAATATTACTAGAGTTTGATTATTGATCTTTAGTGACACAAGTAATCAAAACTGTGACAACACTTCCTTTTTAAAAAAACCATGACCATTGGTAATTCTTTTAGTAGTGTGAATGTTTTAGGTGTAGGTGGGAGGGCTACTACATTCGATTCTATAGGCACGAGGAGATGATGGTATGTATTCTTTGTAATCTACTAGGTCATATCATGGCTGATTATCCTAGGCGATTGTGATGAAAAGTTTTGGATCCAAATCTTATAGCTTGGTAATTACCAAATGGACATCAGGGGATAGCAGAGGTCCCAAGGGTCAAGGATTAGGCTTATCCGCCCTTTGCAAAGGGGATGAGTACAACATATGTATAAACTTTAGTCCATAACTGTAACCTTCCAAAACTGATCAGAGTACGGTCTTAATGGATAAAGTTCTAAAATTTAGCCATTTGAATGTCGTAGATACGAAGATCTCTTAACCTATATCGAAAGGAATCAAAAGTACACCCATGACCTTGCATGGCTTCAACTACATGATAAGAATCATCTCCAATGTCACAAAGGTTCTAGAAGACACTAAGATTCCATGTTTGGTTTTGGAGTTTTCCAAACTCAACGCAAACAACGGAAAGGGACCAAAACCAAGCTAAATAACACAGACCTGTCATTCAAGAAGAAACACCAAGGATCATGAATACTTAAAGAGGTCCTAAACAAGGAAGAAAGGTTGATTCTTGTTGGATCTGGGTTGAACAACTACGTGTGACAAAGATCACCTTCAAGATTCACCAAAGGAAGAAAACACTCAAGAGCATAATGAGAGGCTAGATTTTGCATGGATGGGTGTTTCTAAGATTGGAGGCTGCAAAAATGAGGAAACCATAGGGATTTGAGCCTTTATATAGCGCCTAAAGGCGAAGAATTAGGATTTTACCTTTCAGCAAGGTCGCGTTGTGACCATCATGTCTCATGCCATGGCCTTCATTAAGTGTTGTGTGGTGACCAATTACATTAATCACACTACGAGCCATCTAACTCTCAATAACTTAAATAATAATCAAATTACATAACAAGAAAGGAGAAATGGGCGTTACACTCGTTAACTTTTTGAGCACCTGGTCAATCACCCCTAGGTCTAATGATTTCATATCTACACAATGAAGACCCAAACATACTCTCTTTCTCTCTCTCTCTCTCTGTTTTTTTTCTCTCTCTCTCTCTCTCACATTCTCTCCCTCTCTCTCTCTTTCTCTCTCTCTATCTCTCTTTCTATTTCTCTCTCTCTCTCTCTCTCTCTCTCTCTCTCTCTCTTTCTCTCTCTCTCTCTTTCTCTGTGTGTGTGTGTGTGTCTATCTCTATCTTTCTCTATTTCTTTCTCTCTTTCTCTCTTTCTCTCTCTCTCTCTCTCTCTCTCTCTCTCTCTCTCTCTCTCTCCCTTTTTTATTTCTTATTATTTGGAGGTTCTCTTTCTTTCTTAAATTGAAATGTAACCACATTGTTCTTGACTGTTATTTGTATATGGACAAGTGAGACGATTAATTGATAATGAACAATACTACATAGGGAGAAAAAGATGATGAACGAAGGCATTTATTTTAGAGTGGTTGATGTTTATCATATGGTATCAATTCCAGGTTTTAGAAAGGTTAGAGTTTAGTAAATATAATTGTTTTTCAAGTTTAAAGGCTCATATGTAGGTTCAAGTCTACCACTGGTGTTAAGATTTTCTTATTTTATTTTTTTCTTGAGGTTGAAAAAGACTACGTTCAATTTAAGAAACATTTTGGGATTTTTTTGGGTTAATGGTGTAAAAGTGCCTCCGTTAATTGGTTTTGATTTTGTAAGATGCTAACAAGGGAAGATAAGGTAAGAGGACGAGAACATAAAGGTGGTGGGCGTAACTAATAAAGAAAAGGGGATGAGGATGGCAATGGGCATCAACATGAATCTGGGGAAGGGTTTATTTCCTATTTTAGAATCATTTAATGTTTAATAAATACTCCATCCGTCCCAAAGTTATAGTACATCTTTTCTTTTTGGTTTGTCCTAAAATAATAGTCCACTTCTAAAAATAAATAACACTTTTACCAAAATACCCTTTTATTATTACTTAACCAACAAAGCATTTAATGGAACATTAAATGCAAAGTAAGGACAAGACTATCATTTTATTATATAAAACTAATGGTAATTAATGCTTCCTTAATCTGTGTGTTTTTTTTTTCGGCGCCTTCCCGTGATCCTTAGAAGTACCTGAAACACATACCACACAACACAGTAAGCACGAAGGTCAGTGAGTTCCCCAAAATACCACATACTCAAATAACAAGCCTCTCGGGCTATAACTCGACATGGACCCTCCGATATAATGCATCTCGGTGAAGACCCTCCAGTCTCACAGCTCGGTGTGGACCCTCTGGTTATGTGTCTCAGTAAGGACCATCCGGTCTCATTACTTGAGTTAGCCCTCCAATCCTGCATTTCAATGAGGACCCTCTGGTCTCACTGCTCGGGTTGGACCCTCCAGTCCTATCTCAGTAAAACACAAAATAATTTAGCATATATCACAAACACAAAATGGATAATATCACATAACTCAATATAAGCACATAGGACCCTCTGGTCGATAACTCAAATAAGACCCTCCGGTCACTTAGTATTACCGCTTAGGTAAGTATAGTGAGATGACTCACCTTGGAGGTAAGCAAGTAGATCTAGCACACTACAAACAGTCTAGACTCCACCTACATAATATAATTATCTCTAATAAGCCAATTGTAATAACCACTTGAGATGCTAAGCTAACTCCTCCACTAAATCTCAAGAGGGAATGAAAAGACCATTTTACCCCTCCATGGTCTCTAAGGTCCACGGTTGACCAAACCCTAAAAGTCAACAAAATTTAACGCTCCATTCAATAGTCCATGTTTACTAAAATCGTCGAGTGCACCAATGCAACTCATCGAGTTCCTTCGTTTTCTCTGTAGTATCAGGAAAATCCAAATCAACTCGTAGAGTTGTCTCATCAACTCGCCGAGTTGTAGCACGTAGAGTCCATCGGGGAAACCCTAGTTGACTAATCGAGTTTGCTCATGCACTCGTTGAGTCCCCCTAGACAACTTCTCCTTCACACGATTCTAATCATAAATAAGGTCTCAAACTTTAAATCTAGCCTCCCAAGGTTGAAATACCACGTAAAGCTGCAAGCTTTAGGTCCATGCATGGCATCTATGGCTCGAAATGCCAACATAAGCTCTATATAGGGTTAAATGCATAAAAGCTTGCCTCTAGCTTAATAAAGCTTGGATCTTTGGGCTCAACGGACCTCCTACAGTCTAGATCTGATGTTTTAATCTCATGTCATGCTCAAGTGACTCAATAACCAAAACATGGATGGGAGAAAACCGTAAAAATCCATAGAAAGAGACCTAACAAAAGAAATGGTCAAAATGATAGCTTTTTACCTCGAAACAGAAGTGAACAATAAAGAAAACCGGATCAAAAAGTCCCTCTTTGTTCCAAGCTATACTTCTCTTTAATCTCCTTCCAAAAGTGCACAAGAATAACCAAATTTAACCTCTCTCTCTCTCTATCTCACAACGATTGAAGCTTGTTTAGGGTTTCTCATAGAGCACTAAGGTGACAAGGGAGACGTATGTGAAGGCTTAATCTCCTTTAAATAGGACACAAACCTTGAAATTAGGGTTTTCTCAGTCAGTACCTACTCGTCGAGTTGGGATCCTCCAACTCATTGAGTAGACTCTAAAAATGACATGCCCAATCAATCCTCTACACGGCGTGTTGGGGAATCCAACTCGTTGAGTTGATCTGAAGTTTTAAAAGTAAATTAATTATATATTATACCTTGGAGTCGGGATGTTACAATTCTCCTCCACTAGAATCAGACTTCACCCTCAAAGTCATCCTCTGGAAACAACTCTGGGTACTACTCCTGCATCTTAGACTCTGACTCCCAAATTCACTTATTTCCCGTCCGATGTTACTACTGGACCTGAACCAGGGGAGACTCTTTATTCCTTAAGACCTTCACCTTCCTATCCAAGATCACTATCGGCCTCTCAATATAGTTCAGGCTTTCATTAACCTGAATGTCCTCTAAAGAAACTATTGTCGTCTCTTCGGCTACACACTTACTCAACTGGGACACATGGAAGGTGTTGTAAATCTGGCTCAAATCTACAGGCAGCTCCAATCTATAAGCTACCTTACACACTCGTGAAATCACCCTGAAAGGACCAATGTATATAGGATCCAGCTTGCCCCGTTTCCTAAATCGGATCACCCCCTTCCATGGGGATAGCTCCAGGAAGACAAAATCTCTGACCTTAAACTCTAGCTCTCAACGACGTCGGTCGATGTAACTCTTCTAACGACTCCGGGCCATCAGTTTCCTCTGCCTGACCTACTAGATCTGATTTGTCATCTTGAGCACTAACTCAATTCCTCCCATCACTCTTTTCCCTACCTCTCCCCAACATATGGGAATCCGACACCTTCTTCCATATAAGAGCTCGAAAGGAGGCATACCTATACTAGAATGGTGGTTGTTGTTGTTGTATGAAAGCTCAGCTAAGGGAAAGTAAGTGTCCCAAATTCATATGAAGTCCATAACACATGCACATAGCATGTCCTTGAGTGTCTAAATCGTGCGCTCGCTCTACCCGTCGTTTTGTGGGTGATATGCGGTAATGAAGTGCAACCGGGTACCCAACTCCTCATGAAATTGCTTCCAGAACCTGGAAGTAAAGCACACATCTCGATATGACACTGTCGATGTCAGCACTCCATGTCGTGCCACCGCCTCTCACACATAGATCTCGGCCAATTTCTCTACTAAAGAGTTCTCACTAATAGCCAGGAAGTGAGCACTCTTTGTCAATCGGTCTACAATCACCCATATTGCATCGACACCTTGCGTAGTCGTCGGTAATTTTGTGATAAAATCCATGGAAATTTGTTACCACTTCCACTGGGGAATCTCTAGAGATTGCAACGAGCCATGTGGTCATTGGTGCTTCGCCTAGACCTGACGACAGGTCAAGCATCTCTTAACTACCAATGCCGTATCTCTCTTCATGCAGGGCCACCAGTAATCCCTCTTCAAATCCAAATACATCTTGGTGGCCTCTGGATGGATCGAGAATCTAGAATGATGGGCCTCCTCCATCAAAATATGTTAAGCTTTGCCTGTATAAGGCAACCAAATCTGCCCACGGAAAGTCATAAGCCCTTGACTATCCGTCTCAAACTCGGAAATATGCCCGATCACCCACTGTCTCTTACGGTTCTCTAGTATCATTGCCACCACATGGGCTCTCAGATGGTATTTGGGACTGGAGTCATGACCTTCATCCTCATGCATACGTCTCAGACCGAAGCACTCGCTGTTCTACGACTTAGGGCATCAACTACCACATTAGCCTTGCTAGGGTGATACAAGATCTCACAGTCGTAGTCTTTCACTACATCCAACCACCTCCAATGTTTCATATTCAAGTTGGGATAATCTATAAGGTACTTCAGGATCTTATGGTTCGTATATATGGTACACTAGACACCATAGAGATAGTGGCGCTAGATCTTGAGGGCGAACACCACCGCCACCAAATCCAAATCGTGGGTGGGATACCTCGTCTCGTGAGGCTTCTACTGCCTCGATGCATAAGATATCACATGACCCCTCTGCGTCAACACAAAACCCATCCCGGATATAGATGCATCACAGTAAACTACGAAGTCCTCCATTCCTTTGGGAAGGGCTAACACTGGAGCTTCGCACAATCTATGGCGAAGTGTCTCGAATGAGGCTTGCTGCTTGGGCCCCAGCCAAAAGTAACAGCCTTCCTAGTCAATCTGGTAATAGGAACAATAATCTTGGAGAAATCTCTGATAAATCTCCGGTAGTAGCCTGCCAGGACAAGAAAACTCATGATCTCGAATGGGTACCTCGGTACCTCCCATCGCATAATTGCGTCAATCTTGGTCGGGTCGACCAAAATCCCATTCTTGTTGGCGAGGTGGCCTATGAATTGGACCTATCATAACCAAAAATCACACTTGGAGAATTTGGCGTAAAGCCTCTCCATCCTCAATACTCTAAGAATCTCTCGAAGATGTTCCTCATGCTTCTCTATGGACCTCGAGTATACCAGAATATCATCGATGAACACGATCACTGACCGATCCAACATGGGCTTGCACACCCGGTTCATGAGATCCATGAATGTTGCTAGTGCGTTGGTGAGTCCGAAGGGCATCACCCTAAACTCGTAATGCCCATAACGAGTCCTAAAGGCTGTCTTATGGATGTCCTCCTTGCAAACTCTCATCTGAAGATACCTAGATCTCAAATCAATCTTGGAAAACCAAGAGGCTCTATGCAACTAATCAAATAAATCATTGATCCTCGGTAGTGGATAATGGTTCTTGACTGTCAACTTGATCAACTCCTGGTAGTCGATACACATCCGGTGTGAACCATCCTTCTTCCTAAAAAAAAGGATCAGAGCTCCGCACAGTAAGCTACTCGGTCAAATAAAACCATTTCTCAGCAGCTCCTGGAGCTGCGAGGATAACTCTTGCATCTCGGGTGATGCAAGGCAATAAGGTGCCTTGGCAATAAGCGCCTCACCCGGAACCAAATCAATCCAGGACATCACTACCTCTCGGGAGGTACGCCCGGTAACTCATCGGAAATAGAACTTGGCCTCTCATTGGAAACTCTAGTATACATCACATATAGTAAATATCCCCTATATCCCTGCCCTGGAAGCTTGGCAGAAAGCTGACCCATATCTGGTCCCCTTTCCATATACGGTAAGAACTCCCCCACTAGGGTCTCGTATGGTCACCATCTGACGCTCACAGTCGATCACAACTCCAAATCGGCTGAACCAGTCTATTCCCACTATGACACAGACCTCATCCATAGCTATTGGCACTAGATATATTGGGAACTCAACACCGAAAATCACGAATACACATCCTTGGAATACATCAGTGGCAAAAACCGCATGCTCGTCGGCTATAGAAACTCTCAGTGGCCGACTCAACGCCTCGTGTCTAACACTAATGTGACGACTAAGGGATAGAGACACAAAATATCCACTCGCACCTAAGTCGAATAACACCAAAGCAGGCAAAGAACTCACAGGAAAAGTACCTATATACAACACAATATAAGCTCAACAAATCTCAAAATAATATAAATAAGGAGATACGTACCAGCAACGACATCAGGAGCGGTGCAGACCTCCTCCGCGGTCAGCTGAAATGCTCTCTCACAAGCCCTTGGAGGTTAGGCTTTTCCCATCCGGCCATCAGTAACACGTAAAGCAGCAGGAACAGCAGCCTAGGATGATCACTGAGTGAGATGGGGACACTCGGCTTTCTAATGGCCCGTTTGGTTGCAGTGAAAGCAAACAGAAAATCCCTTGGGGCAGTACCTTGCCATATACCCCTCCTTGCCACATTTATAGCAAATCCCTGTGTAACAGCCCGGGTTCCCAGGTATTAGTTATTTTGTATTTTGTTGGTGATTTGTGAGGAGACTCGGCGAGTTGGACTCCAAACTCGCCGAGTATGATCGCAGTTATGGGCGCAGGTTCGCGTCCGGACTCGTCGAGTCCAAAAGTAGACTCAGCGAGTCCACGCTATTTAATGAAACCCTAATTTCCAGGGTATGAGACTTATTTAAAGGGGCTTATGGCTATCATTTGCGGCCACCAACCCAGAGAGAGAACCCTAAAGAGTCTTTGAGCGTTTTGTGAGAGAGAAGAGGAAGATCCTTGATTATTTGTGGGTGTTTTGCTTATAGAAGAGGACCAAGGCAAGAGGAGACCAAAGAACGTGCTAATCCAGTGATTTCTGAGCTCAGAGACTTCATTTGAGGTAATCATTCGTTCCTTTCTCAGTCCTTGGTGTAAATCTTAGAGATAGGGTTTCTTTGTTGCCTTTTTGGAATGATCCACGAAGTAAATGGCCTCTTCTCGTGTTGATGCTTTACATCTAGACCCAAAGAGGTCCAGAGACCCTTTCCCCTCAAGCTTTATGAGTGTTAATGGAGGCCATAAGCTTAGAGTAGCATTCTAGAGACCATATCTTCAAATAAGGCCTTTGAACCTTTGCATGGGCACCAAGATAGTAACTTTACGTGATGTATGAGCTTGGAAGGACTGGATCTATGAGTTATTGGAACGGATCTGACCTCAGGAGTGAGTTTGAGTTGATGCATGGCATAGACTCGCCGAGTCTGAAGAACAGACTCGGCGAGTAGCATGAAGATTGTCCATAACCACTCAGCGAGTGGTCTTTCCGAGCTAAGGGGTTGACTCAGTGAGTCAGGGAGAGTCAGAGAGGGTTGACGGGTGGGTTCAGTCAAGCCGGAACTCGCCGAGTTGTTCTTGAGACTCGGCGAGTTGATCGTGGTGGCCCCGCGACTCATGCCAGGTGGAACTCGTCAAGTTAGGAAAACACTCGGCATGTCGAGAGAGGATCCCACAGAGTTAGTGGACATGTGTGTACTCGCTGAGTCACCGGAGTGCACTCGGCGAGTTGGGTCAAAGCTTAACCGTTGACTTTTAGGGTTGGTCAACAATGTGGCCTTTAGGCCAAGAAGGGGGTAAAATGGTCTTTTACCCTTGAGAGGATGCCAAGAGAGGATAGAGTCTAGTCTCGAGAGTTATGTTCATGAGAGCATTTGCCTTATGTCATAGATGGTGGCGAGTTCGAGATGCAAGCGTGAGGATATCTGCTTCCTGCTTGCCAGGTGAGTCTTCTCACTATACTTTACCTTGAGTGGGTAACTAGAGTTATGTGACAGAGTATTTGTATGTTGTGTATGTTATGTGTTGTACTGCATCATTTCTATGTGATTTATGCTATGCGTGTTTACGGAGTTAGAACCGGAAGGTTCCCAGAGTTAGAACCTAAGGGTTCACAGAGTTCGGGTGCACGGACCCACACAGTTATAGCCTTGAGTGGCTAATATGTGTTATGTGTGGTATTTTGCGGAACTCACTAAGCTTCGTGGTTACAATGTTTTGTGTTATGTGTTTCAGGTTTCTTTCAGGATCACGGAACGACACCGGCTTGATTGTACACAACAGCGAAAGAGTCATATTTTGAGGATCCTGGTTTATTATGCAAGTGAAAACGGAGTTATGTTTTGTAATTTGATTATGAATGAGATTTTAAGAAAAGTGTTATTAAAAATTAAACCATTATGTTTAAATGAAAATTTGTTTTTAAATTTACGGCGTAACAATTTGGTATCAGAGCCTTGGTTTGAGGGATTCGGATGCACCTTCGGGTAAATCTGGACTCAAACTGAGGAAGTGAGAAAAGTTTTCAAAGAAATAATTTTCTAAAGTGAATAAGAGTTCAAAGAGAAAGCGAGAAGAGTAGTATGTACAATCAGCCAGAGCCCGAATGTTGATTTCCCAAAATACCATTACTTTTGTGTTATGAGATATTTATGATGCACTTTATGAGATATTATTGCATGCTAGAGGCAGGCTAGGTATTTCATATGTTCGGACTAGAGTAGCCTGATTTGTGATGCATTAGCCCAGGAATTGCTGTTATATGCGATGTGCTTTTGAGTATGTGATGAGTGAGAATATTTAGTTGGAATCCTTTATGGGATTTGAGTAGAGGTGTAATCTAGGGGAGATACCTAGATGAGTACCGTGGTACTTAGCGAAAGAGTAGTTAGAACCCGCGAGGGAAAGATTTGCGGAGTTCGGTGGTAGTTTCGAGGATGAGCAGAGCAAGTGGATTTATCACACAGAGTAAGTCCTATGTATTCTTCGATGCTCGAATGCTGCTTGCTTCGTGCTTTGTGGAACTCTCGATGATGGGAGTCAGCTTCCAAGCGAATATGACGATATTCAGGAGGCAGATGGCTGGCATCGTTAGGAGCTCTTCAGCAGCTGATGGTAGAGAAGTGTGGGAATCTAGGAAGAGCCTAGGGAGTAACCTTAGTCAGATGAGTGCGTTGGCAGAATAGAGAATTTCACTGGGGAGCGAGCACGCGCGACAAAATTGGTGAACGAGAAGGTCGAGCAACTACTTAAGAGCTCCGGGATAGTCCGTGTGGAAAGTATGGGTAGATGTGGCAGGTAGTATAGGCCCGTACTACTGAAAGCAGAGGAACCATACTTGATACACGGAGTATTCTGAAGGTTCTAATGAGCGGAATGAGGAGTGATGTTATGGTTCGAGTACCATACATCGGAGCAGATGAAGTAGTGATGTTATGGTTCGAGTACCATACATCGGAGCACATGGAGGAGTGATGTTATGGTTTGTGTACCACACATCAGGGCAGATAGAGGAGTGATGTTATCGTTCGAGTACCATACATCAGAGCAGATGGAGGAGTGATGCTATGGTTCAGGTACTATGCATCGGAGCAGATGGAGGAGTGATGTTATGGTTCGAGTACCATACATCGGAGTGGATTGAGGAGTGATGTTATGGTTTGAGTACCATACATCGGAGTGGATTAAAGAGTGAAGTTACGGTTCGTGTATCATACATCGAAGCATATTGAGAAGAAATGTCATGGGATGAGTACCATGGTTTGTATTGAATGATGCTCGTGGTTCTTCGATTATCCGGTCATGATTGATGAGGTAGAGATTGGACGATATGGGCCTTAGGCCAGTGAACCATGATTGAGTTCAAAGAGACATCCCTTAAAGAAGGAGGTCGAGAGCCTTTCAGAGTATTTTGGTAAGGAGCCAGAAGGAGGGAAAATTTTGGTTTGAGTTGAGTAGTCAGTCGATAGAGGAGATGTCACCTTCTATGACATGGGTGTTGTTATTTATGTTCGTGTACGAGACATGAGAGGCAAGATGTTTAAGTTTTGGGTTTGGGGGTAAACCCTGCAGGTTGTCATTGAGGATGATTTTCCATCAGAGTATCAGGTAGCATGTGTACCACAAGGTAGTGATTTACTATGAGCAGATAGTCATTTGGGACTGAGATAGTCAAGGACCACGTTACACTTATTCTGTATAGTAGGGCGTATATAGAGGTATCAGTGGGGAGTCCCGTCGAATTTATCAGTGCAGTTGTTTTTCTATCTATATTGGGTATTGAATATGGGAGTGGGTCCCTGTTCTTGGGAAGATCCATGTGATGGAACGTCGGTTGATGAGTCGAGGTGGGGGGGTATGATGATTTTGTGGTCCAGTCTATGGGTCAGTGATATTATTTGATAGTTGAGTCGTTTGGTTTTGGATTGGTAAGAGACTTCGAACGACTAGAGGTAGTCGTGACGAGAAGTTCTTGAGGATTTCATATGAGGTTCAGAGTATATGAGATCGACTGATTTCCTTAAAAGGGATTATCGGGCGTTGCGTAGCACTTTCCAGGGGCAGGTGCGTTATTGCTAGTGAAAATAGTTCGTTAGATTGTTGATGTGTTAGATATTGATGGTTCAAACCCTAAGTGGGGGAGAACCGGGTGGTTTATTGAGAGAACCAGAGATTTGTGCAAGAGTAGTTAGGGGTTGGATACAGAAACCTGTGACTTGAATTCATGAGATCAGGGTCATTGGTGATCAAGGAAAGGTGCAGGACGGGATAATGCATGTGGTATATGTTTGAGAAATGGATGGGTGTCTCCACGGCAGGATGTCAATGGTCAGGAATATGGTGGTGGCCAGAGTCGTTTCAAGTGGAAGACTCGTAATGATGGTATGGGCAGTTGAGAACTTATAGGCTGAAATATGGTTGGAGGATTGTTGAGTAGCCAGCTCCCGGGCAGGGATGTGTATTCTTTCTTGGATTTTGAGCAGTAATGGAAAGGGTTTCTGAGGATCATCATTGTGTTCTGAAGGGTTAGCGCCTTCCTTGTATTCCAATTGAGTACTTGGATGCACTGACTTGCGCATTGAGTAAAATAGGAATTTATTATGGGATTGAGAGGAAATGTATTGATGTATGTGTATGGTGTTGGGAGTGCGGGAATTAGTGGTAGGGGCAGGACATTGTGGTGCTCTGTTATGGTGATCCGTCATTTCCGCGTTTAGCATCCCGATTTCGGAGTTATTTAGAGTCTTGGGTTTAAGTCGCAGAGTGATGTATCATGTATCTACGGTTCCAGTGGGAGCCCTTCGTGTATTGTCATCAAGAGGGACTATTTAAGGAAGTGGATCTCCGCAGAGGTAGGTTCTGTGTTATGGCGGTTGCCGCCAGAGTCTGTAATGCATATCAGGGCAAGTGTATGAGTAACTACCTATGATAGTCTTCGGTGCAGGAGTAATGAGCTTAGTGTGGCATTATAATGAGAATGAGAGTATAGGGTGAAGCTACGGGGAGCCGTATTATTCACCAGTTAGAGGGAGTTGTGATGCTACGGGGAGCCGTAGTACTCACACGTTAGAGAGAAAGAGAGAGAGAGAGAGAGAGAGAGAGAGAGAGAGAGAGAGAGTAGTGATGCTACGAGGAGCCGTAGTATTCACCAGTTAGAGCATGTTGTGATGCTACGGGTAGCCATAGTACTCACAAGTCAGAGGGAGGGAATCGTGGTACTACGGGGAGCCGTAGTACTCACTAGTTAGTTGGCGTTGTGATACTACGGGGAGCCGTATTATCACTAGTCAAAGGTTGTCATAATGTTGCGGGAAGCCATAGTGCCTACTAGTTGGCTAGAGATTATGATGATGGAGTGTTCTCCGATGAGTGCATGATGCAGAAAAGTTTTAGGCTTCAGTAGCCCTAGTGTTGAGTTTATGGAGCCAGTGGTTAAACCGGGGCGATACTGGAGTCTCCGTCTCTGTCGAGAAGGGTCAGCAAGGCGCGCAGGAGAATATGTGCAACAGACGCCAGAGGTTAGAGTTGAGTCAATCTTCGGTTGGATTGTACTTTAGGGGGAAAAGGGAATTTCGTGACTTGCGTGTTGCTGGGCAGTGATGGTAGCCATGGGGAGGAAGTTAGTGAGATATTTTGGATCATGTTATGTGTGACCCTCGGGGGTTCAGCTGTGGGGCCAACAACTGACCTGGTGATTAGTATCGAAGAAGAATATGAGAAATGAGATAGAGTTTGCCATAGGTGATTTCTGTGGACACTTCGGAATGAGCGAACGATTCAGACGCTCAAGGATATGCTTCAGGCATGTGTATTAGATTTCGGGGGGGGGGGGGGGGGGGATTTGTGGCCTGTAATTCCTCTTGGCAGAGTTTTCCTACAACAGCCATCATTAGTGCATCGGTATGCCAACCTTTGTGTTGTTGTAGGGAAGGAGGTAATGGACCCCATTTGCTGGGGAGAGGTAGGGCAATGTCTGATGCGAAGTACAGAGATCGTGCTTCAGACGTCAAAGCAGGTATAACAGGTCAGGCAAAGGTTTTTGACCACTCGGAGTCACTAGAAGAGTTATGCAAACAGACATCGATCGTAGCTTGAGTTCCAAGTCGACAACTTTGTGCTCCTGAAGGTCTCTCCTTGGAAAGGAGTGATTCGATTCAGGAAGAGAGGAAAGTTGGGGCCCCCGATATATTGGTCCATTCCAGGTGGTCATGAGGGTAGGCAGGGTAGCCTATCGTTTGGAATTTCCAGCAGAGTTGGGACAGATTCACGACACTTTCCACGTGTCGCAATTACGGAAGTGTATAGCTGACGAGTCGGTGATAGTGACATTAGAGGACATTCAGGTGGATGCGAGCCTGAACTACGCAGAGAAACTAGTCGCAATTGTGGACCGGAAGGTCAAGGATCGAAGGAGCAAGGAGGTACCCTTGGTTTTGGTTCAGTGGCAACATCGGAAGGGGTTCGAGATGACTCGGGAACTGGAGCGTGAGATGCGTGAGCAGTATCCGGAGTTATTTGAAGAGCGAGACTTCGAGGGCGAAATCTAGTTCTAGTGGGGGAGAATTGTAACAGCCCGAGTTCCCAGGTATTAGTTATTTTGTATTTTGTTGGTGAATTGTGAGGAGACTTGGCGAGTTGGAGTCCAAACTCGCCGAGTATGATCGCGGTTATGGGCGTGGGTTCGCGTCCGGACTCGGCGAGTCCAAAAGTGGACTTGGCGAGTCCACGCTGTTTAATGAAACCCTAATTTCCAGGGTATGAGACTTATTTAAAGGGGCTTATGGCCATCATTTGCAGCCACCAACCCCAGAGAGAGAACCTTAAAGAGTCTTTGAGAGTTTTATGAGAGAGAAGAGGAAGATCCTTGATTATTTGTGGGTGTTTTGCTTATAGAAGAGGACCAACGCAAGTGGAGACCAAAGAAGGTGCTAATCCAGTGATTTATGAGCTCAAAGACTTCATTTGAGGTAATCATTCGTTCCTTTCTAAGTCCTTGGTGTAAATCTTAGAGATAGGGTTTCTTTGTCGCCTTTTTGGAATGATCCATGGAGTAAATGGCCTCTTCTCGTGTTGACGCTTTAGATCTAGACCCAAAGAGGTCTAGAGACCCTTTTTCCCTCAAGCTTTATGAGTGTTAATGGAGGCCGTAAGCTTAGAGTAGCATTCTATAGACCATATCTTCAAATAAGGCCTTTGAACCTTTGCATGAGCACCAAGATAGTAACTTTACGTGATGTATGAGGTTGGAAGGACTGGATCTATGAGTTATTGCAATGGATCTGACCTCAGGAGTGAGTTTGAGTTGATGCATGGCATAGACTCGCCGAGTTTGAAGAACAGACTCGGAGAGTAGCATGAAGATTGTCCATAACCACTCAGCGAGTGGTCTTGCCGAGCTAAGGGGTTGACTCAATGAGTCAGGGACAGTCAGAGATGGTTGACGGGTGGGCTGAGTCAAGCTGTAACTCGCTGAGTTGTTCTTGAGACTCGGTGAGTTGAGTCGTGGTGGCCCCGTGACTCATGCCAGGTGGAACCCGTTGAGTTAGGAAAACACTTGATGTGTCGGAGAGGATCCCAAAGAGTTAGTGGACATGTGTGTACTCACCGAGTCACCGGAGTGCACTCGGCGAGTTGGGTCAAAGTTTGACCATTGACTTTTGTTGACTTTTAGGGTTGGTCAACAATGTGGCCTTTGGGCCAAGAAGGGGGTAAAATGGTCTTTTACCCTTGAGAGGATGCCAAGAGAGGATAGAGTCTAGTCTAGAGAGTTATGTTCATGAGAGCATTTGCCTTATGTGATAGATGGTGGCGAGTTCGAGATGCAAGCGTGAGGATATTTGCTTCCTACTTGCCAGGTGAGTCTGCTCACTATACTTTACCTTGAGTAGGTAACCAAAGTTATGTGACAGAGTATTTGTATGCTATGTATGTTATGTGTTGTACTGCATCATTTCTATGTGATTTATGCTGTGCATGTTTACAGAGTTAGAACCAGAAGGTTCCTAGAGTTAGAACCTGAGGGTTTACAGATTTCGGGTGCATAGACCCACAGAGTTATAGCCTCGAGTGGCTAATATGTGTTATGTGTGGTATTTTGGGGAACTCACTAAGCTTCGTGCTTACAGTGTTTTGTGTTATGTGTTTCAGGTTTCTTTCAGGATCACAGAACGACACCGGCTTGATTGTACACAACAACGAAAGAGTCATATTTTGAGGATCCTGGTTTATTATGCAAGTGAAAACGGAGTTATGTTTTCTAATTTGATTATGAATAAGATTTTAAGAAAAGTGTTTTTAAAAATTAAACCATTATGTTTAAATGAAAATTTGTTTTGAAATTGACGGCGTAACACCCTGCTCGGCATGACTCCTCATGGATCTTGCCGCATTTGCTACAAGTGTGGCCCTTCTGGCCTCCAGCTCTCAAATCAGCGGGCTTAGCCCACTTAGCCGCCGGTTGCGACTGTATCGGTCTCAAATCTCTCCCCTGCTGCTCTCCCTCCTCCCTGTTTTGAATCTCCAGCTCAATCTCTCTCCTTATGGCATTGGTCTGCAACTCAGCCAATGTTCGATAAGACGAGTTCGTGATGAAATCCCGAATGTCTCTCCTCAAGATTCTCAAATACTGACTCACACATGCATGCTCAGTGGACATGTGCTCAGCGCAGAACAACACCCTATCATGGAACATCCTCGTAATCTCAGTCACTGACTATGCCTTTTGCTTGAGTGATAGAAACTCTTGTGCCAAACATTCCCTCTCCACCTGGGGAACATACTCATCTTGAAACAACTTGGTTAACCTCTCCAAGTCACTACAAAATGATTTGCAGGGGTAAAATCAGTCATCACAAACTTCCACCAATCCTTTGCACCCAAGAGAAGCTGGTTCAGTGTGAACCGGACTCTCAAATGCTCTAGACATGAACATGTATAAAACACCCCTCAATGTCGGAGATCCATCTCATGTTGCTGAACTCACAAAACAACAATGAGTCACCTCCCTCTTGCCTAGCTGCAATTATGGTCGTAGTGGCTACAACATCAGCAACCTCCATAACAGCAGGGTATCACTCGTCAAATGTCTCAATCAACGTGGTCTTAATAGACCCAAATATCTCTAGTAAGGCCTCTTGGATAGTTGCAGACACCTCTTCGTGAATAATCCTGCGGATATCCTCATCACTAGCTCCACTGCCCCCCAGCTTATTGCGGTAATCACCATAGTGTGACAACCCGAAAATTTCATTCGTACGAACTCTAAAGTCAATCACTTCAATTAAAAGTCAATTACATTTCTAACAATTGTTATCAAATTTAAAAGTCTGTTTGAGTGTTTTTATTATTTATTCTTCAAACGAACGAACGAAAGGAAGTACCGTCTCAGGTCTTGAAGTAGCAAACCCACCTAATGCACCCTAATAAAGAGTTCATAGCCAAACTTTTGGAGTTTCGGTTGTAAACTCTCCCATGTCCACGAACTCATGCCTTAGGCATGAGTTTACTCCCCAAACTCTTCATTTCTCACTTCCACCCTCAAGTTTACTCCCCATTCTCTCTCAACTATCATCTCGTTCTTCACA
Source organism: Lactuca saligna (assembly GCF_052625555.1). Taxonomy (NCBI): domain Eukaryota; kingdom Viridiplantae; phylum Streptophyta; class Magnoliopsida; order Asterales; family Asteraceae; genus Lactuca; species Lactuca saligna. The sequence goes on along the minus strand of NC_136420.1, from coordinate 227,428,784 downwards.
AGATCTCCTTAGAATGTACGTGTCTCTCGACTTGAATTGTTGTTATAACATAACATCTAGTAGTTATAAGTCATTTCAAACATTCATTCTTGCTTTTCAACTAGATCTTCAAGTGATCTTCAAAACACCAAAAACACCAAGAACACACACTAGTGTTCTTAGACCTTAAACACCAAATCAAGCTTCTATCTTGTAAGTACACTTGCCCTAGCTTCTTATGTGCTTAATATGAACTTGATAACACTTGAAAATCATCAAGAATCATAAGAAAAAAGGATTTTATGGCCAAGGATGTTCTTAGGACGTAAACCCTTTTTAAGGTGGCTAAATGGACCCTAGTCCCTTCGTAAGCCTTGGATGGCGACCTTGATCCTTCCTAGAAGTGTTTAAGACCTTTAAAAATAATCAAAATAAGTCCCTATAAGATTCTACGACCGTAAACACATAAGGATATGGTCTTTAGGCCGTAAACTCTACAAAGTAGTCTTAATGTGCCCCTAATGCTTTACTAAGGCATGGACTTGATCATCGGAGGTGCAATCATGATTTACAAGACCTCAAAACACAAAATGACAATTAGTACAATGATTTTACAGCCATAAACTCATGGGGAAATGGTCATCGGCTGTAAACTCCATAAGGAGTTGTTCATGGGCCATAAACTCCAATGCCATGCCATACAACCCTTAGATGTAACCCTTTGGTACCTATTGCACTTGAATCAAAGTGTTTCCATGTCCTAGGGTGTCTTAACTTGATTAATTAGTTGTTAATTGACTAACTAGATACATATATGTTTATTATATGTTAACTAGGACCATTATGTGAGTTTAAGTCCTCACTTGACACCTAGCACCTTTTCCGACACTTCGGTACAAACCACTCACTACAGGTGAGTTCATACCCCTTAATTAACCTTTGAAACACTTCTAAATGTTTTTAAATGCTTTATGGGGGGATACAAGTTGAACCATGTTAGTTATTAGATCAAACATATGTGATTAATAACTAGCATACAAATGGATTTTTCTTACCTTAAACTGTTTTACCAAACAAATGACTTCAAACTGTTTATCAAACTATTTTACATGTCAAACTCTTTATCAAATTCACTATTCTATACCAAACCTTTCTTTTACAGTTTTCAAACTTATATGTTGTTAAAACCATGTCTACTACATATATAGTTATATAAATAAGGTTTAAAGGACTTAGGAGAGATAACCCACTTTACTTCATGTCCTTGTTTGGTTGTGGTCTTAAAGTACCTAACTGTTTGTCTGAGTGTTGTTAAATCCTTAGTTATATATTATGTATATATGGAACGACGTAAATTTTAAAACCAATTTTTTTTTTCATTTTTGTAAACATCAAAACATCGATTAATATTTCCAATTCAAACGTAAACAATATTGTCACAACCGAATACATCCCAAAGATCATAAAAATAGTTTTCCCCCAATAATGTGTACGATCACGCCGGTGCCTTCCCACGGTCCTCGCTAGTACCTGAAACACATAACACAACAACTATAAGCATAAATGCTTAGTGAGTTCCCCAAAATACAACTTACGCACATACGCCTTTCCAGGCCCTAACCTTCCGGTCCATGTGTCTCAGGGGACTTCCGTCCCGACTAGGTAAACCTTCCGGTCCTACCCACGTCAACCTTACGGTCCACATCACAACACCTTCCGGCCCATAACATATTCGCCTTCCAGCCCATAACATAATGCCTTTCGGCCCATATCAAGCATATCATACATGGCACATATAACGAATAACTTATCACACATAATACATACATCTCATAACACATCCGACCTTCCGGTCACACAGTCAAACCCTTCCGGGTACAGTATAGTGAGAAAACTCACCTTGTGGAAAGTCTAAGATCTCGCATCCACGCTATCACCGAATCCAAATGACGACTCTACCTCGCCTAAACATAAAAATATCATTTAATACACTAAAGACTTCCACCACTAAAACTTTACCCCTTATCATCATTCCTCAGAGGGTAAAAGACCATTTTACCCTTCCTTGACCTAAAGACCTCATGTTGACCAAAACCCTAATAGTCAACAAAAGTCAACCCTGAGAGTACACAGGGCGTATTGCTAGATGTACGCGGGGCGTACATCGCCAACCCCCTGGATCGGGGTCTCCACCCAGTACGCTGCCTGACCTGCTAAATCTGCTCGGTCATCTGGAGTACAATCTCCGTGCTACCCATCACCCGCTGCCCCACCTCTCCCCAGCAGATGGGGGTGCGACACCTCCGACCATACAACAACTCAAAGGGTGGCATACCAATGCTCGAATGATGGTTGTTGTTATACGAAAACTCTGCTAAAGTTAGATAGGCGTCCCAGCTCCCTCTAAAATCCAAATCACATGCTCGGAGCATATCCTCAAGCATCTGAATCGTTCGCTCGCTCTGCCCGTCCGTCTGCAGGTGGTATGCAGTACTGAAATGCAGTCTCGTACCCAACTCCTCATGAAACTTCTTCCAAAACCTGGAAGTAAAACGCACATTGCGATCTGAAAAAATTGACATCGGAAGCCCATGCCGCGATACCAACTCCTTCACGTATAACTCTGCCAACTTCTCCGCATGAGAGCTCTCGCTGATGGCTAGAAAATGAGCGCTCTTCATCAATCTATCCACGATCACCCAAATTGCATCGACTCCCCTCACAGTCCGCGACAATTTGGTGATAAAATCCATGGTAATCTATTCCCACTTCCATTCGGGAATCTCTAGCGGCTGCAATTTACCGTGCGGACGCTGGTGCTCGGCCTTAACCTGCCGCCAAGTCAGGCATCTCTCAACAAACCATGCAACATCCCTTTTCATACAGGGCCACCAATACTCCTTCCTCAGGTCCAAATACATTTTCGTAGCCCTGGGATGGATCGAGAATTTCGATCGATGCGCTTCCTCCATCAAAATAGTACGTGTACCGCCCACAAACGATACTCAAATCTAACCCTGAAAAGTCATAAGCCCTCGACCATCCGTAACGAATCCTGATACCTGACCTACAACCCGCTCCCTCTTCTGGTTTTCTGGTTTCGCAGCCTCAGCCTGAGCTCCTCGAATAGTATCCAAAATCGGGGTCATCACCGTCAACCTCATACAAATATCTAGGATCGGGGTGCTTTCCGCCCTACGGCTCAACGCGTTGGCTACCACATTAGCCTTACCTGGGTGGTACAGGATCTCACAATCGTAATCCTTCACCACATCCAACCATCTACTCTGTCGCATATTCAGATTTGGCTGATCCATCAAGTACTTTAGACTCTTGTGGTCCGTGTAGATGGTACACCTAACCCCATAAAGATAATGTCACCAGATCTTGAGGGCAAACCCCACAACCCCTAATTCCAGGTCGTGGGTGGGATATCTCGACTCATGAGGCTTCAACTGCCTCGAAGCATACGCTATCACATGCCCCTTCTGCATAAGCACCGCCCCCAAACCCGATATAGATGCATCACAATACACCACAAAATCCTCCATCCTTTCCGGGAGTGCAAGCACCGGAGCCTCACACAATTTCTGACGAAGGGTCTCGAATGAGGACTGCTGCTCCGGTCCCCATGAAAATGCGACACCCTTCCGGGTCATCCTAGTAAGTGGCACGGAGATCTTGGAGAAATCCTTGATAAACCTTCGATAATATCCAGCCAATCCCAAAAAACTCCTGATCTCAGTGGGCGATCTCGGCACCTCCCACCTCAACACCGCCTCAATCTTGGCCGGGTCGACCAATAACCCTTTCTGGTTAACAAGATGCCCGAGGAACTGGACCTCTCGTAACCAGAAATCACACTTGGAGAATTTGGCATATAGCCTCTCCGATCTCAATACCCCAAGAATTTCCCTCAAATGCTCCTCATGCTACTCCCTAGACCTCGCATATACCAAAATATCATCACTGAATACGATCACCGACCGATCCAACATCGGCCTGCACACCCGGTTCATAAGATCCATAAATGTGGCCGGGGAATTGGTGAGCCCAAAAGGCATCACCACAAACTCATAATGTCCATAACGAGTTCTGAATGGAGTAATATCTTCATCCCGAACCCTCATCTGATGATAACCCGACCTCAAGTCTATCTTGGAGAACCAAGATGCCCCCTGCAACTGATCGAACAGATCGTCGATCCTAGGTAATGGATACCGGTTCTTAACCGTCAACTTGTTCAACTCCCGGTAATCGATACACATCCGGTGCGAACCATCCTTTTTCTTGACGAACAAAATCCACCCGTTGAGACTCGGCCTCCTCCTCAGCCTGGGTCTCCAACTCGATCTCACGCTTCCTGGCATTCGCCTGAACCTCAGCAAAAGTCTGGTATGACGAGTTCGATATGAACTCCCGGATATCCCTCCTCAGCACACCCAAATACCGGCTCATCCGAGCCTGCTCCGTGGACACCTGCTCAGGGCAAAACGTCGCCCTCTCATGAAACTTCCCTGTGATCACCGTGACAGAATCATTACCCTGCTTGAGGGTCAAGAACTCCTGAACCAACCGTTCCCTCTCCACCGGGGGAACGTACTCGTCTCTAAACATAGTAGTAAACCTCTCCCAAGTCACAGCTGAAACCTTTGCCAGAGTGAAGTTCGCCGTCACGAACTTCCACCAATCCTTTGCTCCAGACGGGGCTGGTTCAAAGCAAACCGTACCCTCAGATGCTCCGGACATGAACAAGTGTAGAAGCATCCCTCGATATCAGCAATCCATCTCATCACATCGATCGGATCCTACGTCCCATCAAACTCGGGTGTCTTCGTGTTGCTGAACTCCCGGAATAGCAACGAGCCACCTCCCTGTGGTCTGGCAGCGGCCACAGCTGTGGTAGCTGCAGCGGCTGCGATGTTAGTCACCGCGGCGTACTGCTCATCAAAAGTCTCCATCAGTGTGGTCTTAATAGACCCAAACATCTCCAGAATCTCAGCCCGGATCGCTGCAGCCACCTCCTCATGAATCACCTGACGAAGCTTCTCGTCACTCACACTACTCGTACCAGGTCTATGGTGTGGTCCAACCATCATGCCTCTAAAATACAACATAGAAATATTAGAGACTCTATCGAGCATAATCGCACTCGATAACGCAACCCTACTCAGTCTCCGATACCGAGGGATTCTTACTTGGGTTGCCCACTGACCCGGTGTCTTCAGTAGTATGAGCCCAATACTACCAACTACACCGCATCATCATTCACCCCAAGTCCTCCTCCCCAAAACCCGGATCATGAGTACTCTATTCTTTTCATGCACTAGCTACCCACTCGCTCTCAAAGCACCTCATAGCAGTAGATTTCCCTAGACTAAGGCATCACAAATCAGGCCCCTCTAGTCCTAATATGAATACCTAGTCTACTAGCACTCGTATCATAACATATCATATCTCATAACACATATTGTAAGAGTATTCTGGGGATTTTACCGTTCAGGCGCTGGCTGACCGTACACACTTCTTCTTATTTGGTTGTTTCAAAATCTCTTATCAAATTTTTATTGATTTTATTAATTAAAAATTTCTCAAACCCCGGTTTGAGTTCAGTTACGCCCGAAGATGTATCCGAATCCCTCAAACCAAAGCTCTGATACCAACTTTTAACGACGTAAATTTTAAAACCAATTTTTTTTTTTCATTTTTGTAAACATCAAAACATCGATTAATATTGCAAATTCAAACGTAAACAATATTGTCACAACCGAATACATCCCAAAGATCATAAAAATAGTTTTCCCCCGATAATGTGTACGATCACGCCGGCCCCTTCCCACGGTCGTTGCTAGTACCTGAAACACATAACACAACAACTGTAAGCATAAATGCTTAGTGAGTTCCCCAAAATACAACTTACGCACATACACCTTTCCAGGCCCTGACCTTCCGGTCCATGGGTCTCAAGGGACTTCCGTCCCGACTAGGTAAACCTTCCGGTCCTACCCACGTCAACCTTACAGTCCACATCACAACGCCTTCCGGCCCATAACATATTCACCTTCCGGCCCATAACATAATGCCCTCCGGCCCATATCAAGAATATCATACATGGCACATATAATGAATAACTTATCACACATAATACATACATCTCATAATATATCCGACCTTCTGGTCACACAGTCAAACCCTTCCGGGTACAGTATAGTGAGAAAACTCACCTTGTGGAAAGTCTAAGATCTCGCGTCCTCGCTCTCACCGAATCCAAATGACGGCTCTACCTCGCCTAAACATAAAAATATGATTTAATACAAAGACTTCCACCACTAAAAATTTACCCCTTATCATCATTCCTCAGAGGGTAAAAGACCATTTTACCCTTCCTTGACCTAAAGTCCTCATGTTGACCAAAACCCTAAAAGTCAACAAAAGTCAACCCTGAGAGTACGCGGGGCGTAGTGCTAGATGTACGCAGGGCGTACATCGCCAACCCCCCTGGATCGGGGTCTCCACCCAGTACGCTGCGCGTACTGGAAGTTACGCCCAACGTAACCACCAGAATCAGCCACTCACCATTTCTGGTCTTAATCGGTTAAGCCAATACTACAACTTCTAGATCTGACTCTTTTAGTGTGTCTAAACCCATAAAGTCGAGACCTTTAAGCCTTGGCATGGATGTAAAGGCTCTAACATCACATAACAACATTATTTTCCAACTCAAGGACCTAGATCTTATGCATGGTGCAATTACCACGTCCAAGATGCCATTTTTATGAGTCTACAACTCCAATAGATCAGAAATATGAAGTATCTAAGCTTATGGAGGCCATTTGCACAAAAAGTCTCCACCTTTGGGACTTAAACCCTAGAAAATGACATCTTAAGCATATAACATGAACCAAGTGACAGGATCCGAACTTTTTACCTAAAAATGAAGCTTTAACCCTTGCAAAGCTCAGATCTACACTTGAGCACCGCTTCTAGCCTCTCCAACAAGCTCTTCTTCTCCTTTGCAACCTTGGAATGGCACCACCAAGATTAGAATACACACAAAATGGACAAAGAACGAAGGTACACTCTTTTTAGGGTTTCACTCTGAGGGATGCTGGCTAGGAAGTCCAGCCACACATTCCTTTTATAGCCTCTCCAAGGGAAATTAGGGTTTGGATCTGAATAAGTTACGTCAGGCGTAACCTTGGGTACGCCCCGCGTACCTGAGTGTGAACGCGTCCAAATGAGGTGCGCGAGTACGCGCAGCGTACACCTTGTACGCCCAGCGTACTCGCCTACCATGAAAACCCTAAATCATCAACTTAACCAAGATACAAGGCCAAAAGAAGAAAACCTGGATTTCGGGTTGTTACAATATATGTAAAGATAGAAAAGACTTTTATCTCAGTTCAGTACATTCAGTCATAGAAACAAGACTACTAATAAACCATAATAGGTATAATTTAGAGTTATACTACTTACTACTTCTAGTCCAATGAAGCATGCAAGAGTCAGTTCATTCATGAGTCATTACTTACTACTATGAGAACATATACAACTATACTATAATGAGACATATACAACTATACTATAATGAGAAACAATACATTCATTACACGAGTACATACATTACATATACAAGTATATGATAACATCAATGTGATCCACTATATCGAAGCATGCCTTCATTGTCATGGCCCGAGTTGTAACCAGAATCTCCTAGAGGGAGGACGTAAGTTTGCATATAGATATATACTGGATTGACTATCCTACACCTTACCTCTAGCTACAATGGGACCGACAGGTCTTCGGGTGCCAAACGTCATACGTTTTGATGACTTACATTGTCGTGTTTTCCCATCGATAGTATGGTACAATTAATCACATAATACCTTGATATAAATCCGGTTTAAGGTAGTTAGTATCGCAGTAGTTCCTATAATACAAAACTACAGTACGACATAAATTTACCCTTTACATTTATTTGGTGATCTTTTCACTTAAACATTAATGTACAAACTATATTTTGATAATGATAGTTACACTTGGAAAAATTACACACTTTTACAAGAAACAAAGATACAAAATAGTTATACCTTGGTAAAAGGCTACTTTTAGAAGAAAATATAGGATTTTCTAGGAGTTACAAACTTGTACAAACACTTAAAAACATTCACGTACGTTTACTACAAACGTTTACAAACTCGTACTTCAAAAACCATTTCAAACACTTTGATACAAACATAGACACTAAATACTTATGAACTCACTAGCTTTAATGCTGATAAACTCTTTCAAAATAACTTGTATTCTCAGGTCATCAATAGACAGGTACCGATGCCAGCTTTTGAGAAGATGAAGCACATACAAGACTCATCTTATATTTTGATTCATATTTTGGTGTCTTATATACTACAGAACACACTTATATTAAAATTATATATTTAATGCAATGGATGATGTTGTTTACTTGTTTACTATTATACTGTGTTGTGATACTGTACATGACGCCCTCCGCCCAAAACGTTTCTGCCGTTCTAAGTTTTGGGGTGTGGCACATAGTGTCTCTGAAACATATAACACAAAATCATCAAACACTACCTCAATACACAACACACTCGATTACCCACTTCTATATGCTCTTTAGCATCCTAAGATTCTTACTTGGGTCGCATACATATCTGTTGTTTCTAGTATTACAAGCCCAATGCTAGCTTCCACACCAACCTGTAGTCGTCTCAAGTCATCCTCCTAGGATCCTAATTCACAATACTCAATGCCTCACGGATCTCGACTACTCTCCCGGTAGATTCCTCAATGCTCATCTAGGTATCTCTCCTAGATTACTCAAACTCTCTCAAATGAAAATGTTATCTGTTTATTATTACATTTATTATAATTATAACATTTCTAGGCTATGTGAAATTTAATAAAATGGAAAAAACCATAAAATGATATGTGAGAAATTTTTAATTTAAAATAACCATAAAATGATATGTGACAAATACGATATGTGAAAATTATTTATTTATTTATTAGAATAGAAATGTAAAAAAAAATAAATAAATAAAATAAAATAAAACAAACAAACAAACAAACAAACTCATAACACTATAAAATTTCAAACAAAATCTTCATTTTTAAATCACATAAAATCAGTATAATCTTTTCTCAAAATTACAATGAATGAAATATCAAAAACAAGATTTAACAAAACAAATTATAATATCTAAGAATCCTCAACATAATCTCAAACATGTGTGTACAGTCAAGCCGCATCTTCCCACGATCCTGAGAAGTACCTGAAACATATAACACACAACACAGTTAGCACAAAGCTTAGTGAGTTCCCCAAAATACAACATATTCAAATAATAAGCCTCTCATGGCTATAACTCGGCATGGGCCCTCCAGTCTCATGCGTCTCAGTGAGGATCCTCCGATCTCATGGCTGGTCGTGGACCATCTGGTCATGTGTCTCAGTGAGAACCCTTCGTTCTCACAAATCGGGTTGTACTCTCCAGTCCTGTATTTCAGTGAGGACCCTTCGGTCTCACTGCTCGGGTCCTACCTAAGTAAAACATAGAATAATATAGCATATAGCACAAAAAAAATGTATAATATCACATAAATCAATATAAGCACATAGGACCTCCGATCAATAACTCAAATAATACCCTCCGGTTACTCAGTATTACACTCAGGTAAGTATAGTGAGAAGAACCACCTCGAAAGTAAGCAAGTAGATCTAGCACCACACGAAAGTCTAGACTCCGCCTACATAATATAATTATCTCTAATAAGCAAATTGTAATAACCACTTGAGATGCTAAGCTAACTCCTCCACTAAATCTCTAGACGAGGTGAAAAGACCATTTAAGCCCTCCATGGTCTCTAAGATGCACAGTTGACTAACCCCTCAAATTCAACGAAAGTCAACGCTCCAGTCAACAGTCCATGTTGAGTAAACTCATCGAGTGCACTTATGCAACTCGTCGAGTTCTTTCTTTTTCTATGGAATATTGGGAAAATCCAACTTAACTCATCGAGTTATCTCATCAACTTACTGAGTTGTAGCACCTACAGTCCATCAGCAAAAACCCTAGTTAACTCATTGAGTTGGCTCATGCATTCGTCGAGTCTCCCTAGACAACTTCTCCTTCAGACGATTCTAAGAAGAAATAAGGTCTCAACCTCTTGATCTAGCCTCCTAAGGCTGAATTACCATGTAAAGCTGCAAGCTTTACTTCCATGCATGGCATCTAAGGGTCGAAATGCCAGCATAAGCTCTATATAGGGTTAAATGCATAAAAGCCTACCTCTAGCTTAATAAAGCTTGGATCTTTGGGATCAAAGGACCTCCTACAGTCCAGATCTGATGTTTCAATCCCATGTCATGCTCAAGTGACTCAATAACCAAAATATAGATGGGAGAAAACCCTAAAACACCCTAGAAAGAGACCTAACAAAAGAAATGGTCAAGATGATAGCCTTTTACCTCCAAACAGAAACTAACACAGAAGAACACCAGATCCAACAGTCCCTCCTCATTCCAAGTTGTGTTACTCTTCAATATCCTTCTAAAAGTGCACAAGAATAACCAAATTTAACCTTTCTCTCTCTCTCTCATACACACACACACAACAAATAAAGTTTGTTTAGGGTTTCTCACAGAGCTCTAAGGTCACTAAGGAGGCAAATATGAAGGCTTAAGGTCCTTTAAATAGGACACATACCCTAAAAATTAGGATTTTCTCACTCAACACCTACTCCTTGAGTTGGGGTCCTCAAACTCGTCGAGTAGACTCTAAAAATCACGCGGCCACTAACTCTTCTACTCAGTGAGTTGGGGCGTCCAACTCGTCGAGTTGCTCTAAAATTTTGAAAGTAAATTTATTAAATATTATACCTGGGAGTCAGGATGTTACAAAACTAAATGTATAAAGCGGTTTTTTATTTTCAACTTTTACATAGACCAAAATCCGAATGAACTTGTTGATAAGGACTAAATTTGTAATTTTCAACCACAGGAACCAACACCCTAGACCTAGCAATTGAAGACACGAATACACGCACTCGTGAGTGACACAGGACGATACGGATACACAATACAAATACGTCTTGAAAAGGAAGATGAAACTTACTTCTTTTCATATATTCATGTCCTATCAAATTCATGGTTGACACGAGTAAACAGTATGAACACACAAATTGCAAGGTCTACAAAACCCTAAAAAACAACAAACCATAGGGACGAAAGTGACCATTTTCTTCAAATCAAATCTTGAGGCCAAAGTGTACAAAACATGATTAAGAGAATTAGGACATACACAACCTTTGTGGAAATTGCTCTTTCAAGTCACTACAAGAATACACATCTATAGAGACAAAACCTATAGGAACGACAAAAGTCGCCCCTACAGATGATCTATAGGGACGACATGTTGTCTCTATAAGGTTTATAAATAATGTTTGACTTTTTAAGCTATAGTAATGACACATCCCCTGAATAGGTAAGACGGGAACCAAAAATAGTTGGCGCTTTTTTGTAAAACTTATAAGGACGACATATCATCCCAGAAATAAATAAAATTAAATACATATATATTTTTTAGGATATTTAATTGGAAAATACGAAGTGGCGTCGTTTTGTTTGAGGATATAGGGACGACAAGTCGTCCCCATAGGTATTAGAAGCCCATTTTCCCTTTGTTCCAGTCTTCTCTCTCGTTCTTTCTGGAGGGTGATTCGTTTCTCCAAGGCACCACATCAACGACCGGTAACCACCTCCCCTCTTCGTCGTCTTCTTCTTCTTCTTCTTCTTCTTCTTCTTCTAAACCACTACCATTTCTCTCACTATCGCACTTTTCTCCCCCCTTCACCACCCTCAAACTTTCTTCAAATCACATCTACACCTCCTCCAAACCAGGGATTCCGATTCCAATTGACTCCTTCTGGATTTTTACTATTTGCTTTCACGGCTTCTCGTGGACGGAAAATGCGATCGCAACTACGATTAACCTTACTCTCTCTTTTAATTTCAGGTTTTTTTCTTGCCAGCTACCTCAGAGAAAGAACAACATCAGCGCTGGTCCCTACTCCTTCTCTTCGAACGACCTCTGGTTCGGTCTACTGCTTCTGACGGTCATTCCACTGAGATTGCAGCTTCTCTCCAATAGCTCTCATCCTCTTCAATAGGTATGTCTCCTAATTTTATGATGTATACTTGTCTGATTTCTTCATGTTTTTGTTGCTGGTTTGATCATTCAAGTGTTTTTATCATTGGAACTACTCATAGAGTGATTAACATTGACAATAGTGGTGGAGTTCATGAAGTAATAACTACTAAGCCTTGCAATGTTGTTTTGGATACATTAGTGTGCCATCTTAGTTTGTTTGAGTTCACATATCTATTGCATAAGTTTATATTCAAAATGTGGCTATGAACATGTTAATGTAATTGAAATTTGTAGATATTAGAAGAAAATTTGAAATATGAACTTATACACAACTGAAAAAAGTGCATATCTATGCTTGATAGCTAGGTTTGACATGGTTGTTGATGTTGAATGATTCTCTTTCAAATAGATAAGTAGTAGTCTTTTTGTTATCTATTTACCAGTTTGAATGATAGGAAGGAGATAGGGTTTAGTGTTCTATTTTGGAATTTGTGTTGTGTAATTTAGCTAATCTCATAGCATAATTTAAGTAAAAACTCTTAATGTCTCTAGAACAAAACTAAAATAATACAATGTCATAATTTATCTTTGGGTTAATACAAATTAACTGATGTCTGTATGGAATCCTAACAATATACTATCTATACTATCATACCTGATACTCGTAACAACTTGAGTTAACTAACTAAAAGGACTAACTAATGCACTATCTATCATTGTGTTGTGAACCATTTAAATAGTACTCTTGTTTGCATGTTAATTACTTGTTTTGTTTTTTCAGGGTCATGTATCATTATGTGTTTATGAAAGGTGATCCTGGTATGGAGTATTTGGCCTTTTACTATAATGAAAAGCTAATGTTGGAAAGGCTCAAAGAGACTCAAACTAGAAGACACAAATAGATACATTATTCAAGTGAGTCATATTATTATTGCATAAATAATACTTGCTTTGAACTTTAAATGGATATGAATTATTAAATTTTACTATATGAAATATCTTTAGTTTATTTATAATAGTATTTGATTTGTCTTAGTGGTAGGCTTTAATTAGGGGTGTGCACCATGCTCTTTTAGGATCAAACCAAACTGCAAACTGTGAATCATTTTTGTTTGGACCAATGTGGTTTTTAATAACGTACTTTTAGTGTGAATTGGTTATATTTAAGACTATAAAAAAGTCTCAGATTATCTGGAAGTAAAATGACCATTGTGCTCCCGGTTAAATTTTTAGTTTAATGAACTAAAATAAAGTTGAGGGGACTTTTTTGCCAAGGATACACAACTCTGATTTTAGTTTTTTTAGACTTGCATGCATTACTATTCATGCATCGGTGACTTGTAATTTATAGTTTGACCAGATCTTCATCCCCACCACCATTGTTTCTATTCAAAATTACCAAAAATTTAAGTAAGGATTTGAAGTTAACATTTTTTATATCTTGACCTCCAAACATATACAAAATCATGGGCATTTTGGTAACTTTCGGTGGTTTTAAAGGGTGGCATCTTTTTTTAAATTTTTATAATTGAGCAGCATATGATCCTCATCCCGATATAAAGTACTCAAACAAAATGACCATTATGCCCTCAAATAATTTTTTACTAAATAGAAACTAACTTATAAGTGGTCCTTTCTGTAGTTTTTACTGTTAATTGTGCATTCATTTCTAGTGGGGTACAACTCACCCAAATACTTTAGTTAATTTGGTCCACATTAATAGGAGGTTTTTTAGTATAACTTTATGTATCTCCAAATGTTACCAAATTTATAATACTTAATTTTTTTTAAAGCAATTTTTACATATAGTTAATAAACTAAATAGTTTCTCTTTGGAGGAAGTTTATAGAGAAGATATGTTAAGGAGAGAAATTGATGACCTCCAAAAATGATATCAGGTATGTGTTCACAACCTTGTTTCTATAAATAAGTTCCTTCTTTTTGTTACATTTTGTTCCTTCTTTTTGTTAGAAAACTAGTCATGTATGCTTTATTTCTTATCAGGCAAGTAAGCATAGATGTGAAAAGTTGGTTATGCAAGTTCTTGAATCAACAAGACCTCTTTTGAAGCTGATTGAAGCAATGCAGGTTTCTTTTGGTTTGCTACATTGCGCCTTATTTTCGTAATAGGAAACAACTACTAGAAAGTAGAAGCCTGGGCTGCTGTGGAGAGATCACTAGACATTTAGCTTCAGGTACCATAAATACCATATATCATTTTGATTTTTTGAATTCCCTGATATCTAATGTTTCCGGATGTAGAGGCCAGAGCTATAGCCATAATGAACGATTATCCCAAACATTATCTAGGATAAATGTTCTTGAAGCTCAGTGCTTTGGTTGATTTGATTGAGCCATGAAAGAGTCCGTAGCATATTATCCCAAACATAATGTATTTTTTTCAGCTGCATATATAGGGACGACACGTCGTCTCTACATGTCCATCTATAAAGACGACATGTCGTTTCTATAGGTGCATCTACAGAGACGACACATGCGCATCTACCACCACGACATATTGTGTTTTATAACTGCATCTATGGAGGCGACAAGTTGTGTTTATAGATGAACCTATAGATACGACATGTCGTCTCTATAGCTTTATCTATGGAGACCAACAACTTATAGTTACAAACCAAAATAGGAGGATATGTCGTCTGTAAAGGCTACCAATTGCGACGAAATTTTTAGCGACAACACAAAAGATCTATTGTGACGGACCTATGGTGACGAGAGCTACAGGGACGACATGTCATCCCCGACACCTATATGGACGACTTTTGGAACCTATAGAGACGACATTTGTCGTCCCTATAGACTCTGTTTCTTGTAGTGAGTGAAATGTCTTGTAGTGAGTGAAATGTACGAGCCACATCACCGCTATCAATAATAACATATTTGGGTCCAACTATCTCAAATATGCTTTCTCTCGCTTTATAAATATAAAATTGTAATTTAGTTGTGTGTTATTGGTGTCCATCTAAAAAAGTGTTATTGCACTATGTAGGTGTTGATTGTAAAAAGCAATGAGACGCAATTAAAAGATTAGTTGGAAGTTGATAGTTTTAGAATATTTTATATGGTTGGAGTAATTATTCTTTGAAACTATATATTCTAATGATAATAATATATATAATGGTTTATCCAAATTCAAATAGTCATAAATTTTGTAAAAGTTACCATTAAGATGCTACGGGTAGCATGTTGAATTTTCAAAATCTTCTAATTTTGGGTAAGCTACTACGATAGTCTTGGTGCGTCAAAAAAAGTCAAAGAGACAACGCGGCAGTATTTCGTATATATAAAGAAATCGTAAACAAAAGTAGCGAACAAGTAGTATTGTTTTCTATTCTATTACGATTTACGACAAAATATAGCCTTTGTAGTGGCCTAGTGGGGTGTCCGGTGTAGCACTAACATAAAATTTTCCTTAAATGTCTCCCACAAACCTTTGACAATTGAAATCCCGTTATCTAATTAAAGCTAAAGTTCAACGCCTGTAATACTCTTCTCCCATTCCAGAATATACACCGGCGGCTTCACGTCACAATTTTATATAACCCTATTCAAATTATTTAACTCACGTGTCCTAATAACATATAACATACTTCTTCTATGGTAGGGTAGCTTTTGGACAAGGTCTCTTGTCACTTTTGCATGCATGAATATTACGTATTATATATATAGACGATCACCTTCATGCCATTTTTACAAAACATGTATTTTCTTTGATCTTCTCTCAACTTTCATTAACAATCAAAACATCTTCATTCTCCAAATTAATTAATATAAATCCTTAAAGAGCCATTTTTTTTAATCTTCGATTTCCAATACAAACTCAGTAATGGCAAGTTACTACCTTATCACTAAAGTTCTTCTGTTTCTCACCTCAGTAAGTTTCAGTATAGCAGCTCGAATAATGAATGTAGTCAATCCTATTAACTATGACTATGAGGCAATAACTGGTACAATAGACAATTAGACATAATCAGTCTTGCGGCAAATAAAAGTGGAGGAGGTCCAACCCCAGGAGGAATGGGACATGAGTTTCCAAGTGCTAAGTCTTTAGGAAATAACAAGAACTCAGGGCCTAGTCCTGGAGGGAAGGGACATGAATTTACCAACGATAAGATTTTTGGCAATATCAAAAACTCTGGTCCAAGTCCAGGTGGAAAAGGACAAGGATTTCGTTATGATGAAAGTTTTGCAAACATCAAGAACTCGGGTCCAAGTTCTTGGGGGGAAGGGGCATGAATTTACTACTGTTAAAATCCATTCTAAGATAAAGATTACCGGACGAAGAGGAGGAGAAAAGGGCCATGACTTCCCTAGCAGTGTTGAAACTATTGGGAATATCTTGAACTCTGGCCCACGATGGGGTGGCAAAGTAGATGCAGTAACGATTTCTGAAATTTTGTAGGATCTGAAGAACTTTGGTCCTAGTAACTGACGAAGATTTGAGCAGTCGTACTTGTAAAATAGATCAAGACCAAAATCGTTTTTAATGTTGTTAATTATGAGATCGAGATAAGACTATTTGATTAATGAAGGCACTAACATCCTAAACTTTTGTAAAAATAATTATTTGTTTAAACAAAAAACCGTAAAATAGTTCTTACATATTATTCTCATAATCGATTTATTCATTATATTTGTTTTTATTCAATTAGTCCTAAAAACCATAATTTCAAATTTCTAACTTTCA
The DNA here is from genome assembly GCF_052625555.1 of Lactuca saligna. Taxonomy (NCBI): domain Eukaryota; kingdom Viridiplantae; phylum Streptophyta; class Magnoliopsida; order Asterales; family Asteraceae; genus Lactuca; species Lactuca saligna. Next base: position 227,411,927 of record NC_136420.1, on the reverse strand, counting down.
ATATAACTCTTTTACCTAGTCAAAAGGTCATCTAACTTTAAAAAATTACTCTTTTGGTTTAAATTTCAAATTTCTTTACAAATTTGCTTCAAAATTTACATTTTTGGGTCAGATTTTAAATTTGTAAATTTTTTGAAAAAGTGTAATTTTCAAAAGTTTGATAACTTGTTGATCGTTTAAAATGGTCAAATTGAATATGATTACCAGTTTTTAGGACTTAATTGAATAAAAAATATAAAAACTGAATCAATTATTAGACCAATATATAATGATTTTTTTTGTAGTTTTCCCTTTGTTTAATCATTTTGGGATTTCGTAACATTTGGCTAAAAGAAATTAATTATAAAGAATATTTCTGATTGAAACATATGAAATTGATTAATTATGAAAATCTTAATAATATACTTAACATTATATAGCACTTATCAACATCATAGTTTTCCATGTTCATTTTTTCACCACACTATTTTCATCTGTAGGGATGAACTTGATCTATTTTGACCTATTGATAGTTTTGACCCTTCATTTTTTCCTTCTTCCAGTTTGTCACACACAGATGAGTCATATGTCGACTGATCTGTCTTTGCACATTTAATAATGTCTTCTAATCGGGTTGCTACACTATTCACCGTATTATTCTTTCTAATTCTACAAAAGAAATGTATACACACACTTATTTCGGTGCATATAAATATGTTTTTACAAAATATATTTATAATAAAATAGATGTTTATATACATTTTTTCTTGTAAAATATGTGTTTGTCTATATGTTTTTTTTATAGACATCGATTTGTATATATTTATATATTTAATAAATACCTATTTATATATATATATATATATATATATATATATATATATATATATATATTTCATATAAATAATTTTTTTTTTAAATTTATAGAAAATATAAGATTTTTTATGTGAAAATATGTTTTTTTTATGCATAAATATGATTTTATAATGAAAAAATATGTTCGACTTTTTTTTTGAGAAAAGTGTTGTAAAACAAACTAATGTTCGAATGATTTCATAACAAAATTCTAAAATTTGGGCCAAAATGGTATATTTTGGACTAAATTGTAATAAAATTTAAAATCTCGGCCAAAAGTGTAAGTTCTGGAAAAATTTGTAAAATCTTTTAAATCTCGGCCAAAAGTGTAATTTTTAAAAGTTAGATAACTTGTTGACCATTTAAAATGGTCAAATTGAATATAATTACCGGATTTAGTTGAATAAAAAAAATATGAAGACTAAATCGATTATGAGACTAATATGTAATTTTTTTTTTTTGCAGTTTTCCCTTGGTTTAATTATTTTTGGATTTTGTAACATTGGGCTAAAATAAATTAATTATAAAGAATATTTCTCATTGAAAAACATGAAATTGATTAACTATGATAAAATCTTAAAAATATACTTAAAATTACATAGCACTTATGAATAGGATAGTTTTTGTTGTTCATGTTTTCACGACACTCTTTTCATCTGTAGGGACAAACATGTTTTAGTTTGACCTATTGATAGTTTTGACCCTTCATGTTTTCCTTCTTTCAGTTTGCCACATACAGATGAGTCATCTGTCGATTGTCCTAACTTTGACACATTTCATAATGTCCTATAATCAGATTGTTATACTTTTCACCGTATTATTCTTTGTAACTCTATTATTTCATTACCTTTTAAGAGAAACATATTTTTTTTGTTTTCTATTTCGATCCATAAGGTCAAAAAACATCGGAGTAAACCATTCCCATGTATAACATCACTCCCCCAATTTCCACAGACTCCTTTTATTGGTGTGTTGTTGACGTTAGGGTGTTGCAAGGTAGATCGGTTGACAAAATGCAGATCATCTATTGTTTCCGATTTGGGGGTGTGTCGGAGATGAAGAACCATGATGATACTTTGTTCTTCCCTATGCATTTCTTCCGATAGATGGTGTATACACAATGTCTCTCAATATAAGCAATTATATTGATTCCATGTTGGTTCCCATTGTCTTTGAATTTCACTCTTTAGGATTATTAGGTTTTGGAAGGAAGCTCTTACAAGTTTATGACAGTTGAATCGGCTCAAAATGAACATTCCCTATTAAAAGAGCTACTTACAAGGTGTCTTATTGTGACAACCCGACATTTTGAGACAATATAATGTAACACCAGTCAAATTTAGGCTAAAATATAACTTTTCTAAAATATTATTTGGGCTAAATAAAGTGGTAGAAATTGTATCAAGGTTTTCGTACATATAAAGAACACTAAAATCCGAGTTATAACGGAGAAGTTATGACCAACCGAATATTCTCAGCAAAACCAGGTAACACCGATTAAGCGAAAAACGCAAAGTTTCAATACAATAACATTTAGCCTTAGGTATCTAAATGATAGTCGTAGATTTCGTTAAACCGTGATCATGCATAAAAAGAACGTCCAAAACGGACATCGTATGAAGATGTTACAAATTTTCTAAGTTTCGTAACAACGGTAGACAGCTAAAAACTCGAAATAAAGATCGAGCGAGTTTTAGCCGATACAACTTAAACGAGAGTTGAAGGTCTCAACAATAGTAGTTCGATGGTAGAAAGACAAACAAAAACGAATGTTGGATAAAGAAGTTATGGATTTTTAACGAAGTTATCGTGTCCTGGCCTATTACTTAAAATATAATTAAAAATAACGTCAAAATTTGCTGACGGAGTCTAAATGAAAATTGTAGAGTATTTTCTCACCTTCGCGTGGATATAAAGAACGTCAAAAACGGAGCCCGTATGAGAAAGTTACGGATTTTACAAGTTCGTGGCACACACACCAAAACAATTTACGCCCAGCGTACTCGGATGCTAGGCTCCGGATTGTCCACGTCCATTCGATGCTTCTTCCGAGGATGCAGTAAGCGCTGACGTCACGTACGCCCAGCGTACTCCGAAGTTACGCCCAGCGTAACAAGTACGTCCAACGTACTCCGAATTTACGCCCAGCGTAATCCCTCTTCCAGCACCCTATAAATAGAATGTGAGGGTGCCGGCTGCCTTTGCTAAAAAATTTCATTCCTCTCACATTTTCACCTCGTTTTTCGTGCCGACAACATCCCGACATCCCGGTTTCATATCTAAGCCCGACGAAGGTCCGAAGCCCCGAGATTCCCGAGAATCTCGTCACTTTCCGGTCGAGGTGCCGCTCGAGAAAATCTCGTTTTCTTAAAATCACGCACTTTCTTCGGTGAGTTCATACCCCTATAATTCACACTTTTAAATGTTTTATAAATACTTTTATATGATTTTAAGGGGGGGAATACAAGTAAAACACTCGATTATTATTGTGTGTTATATAAAGTTTCATTATACAGTTTTTATCAACGGAATCCTATATGATTTATAACTATTATAGGGAAACTTCCGTATGCAAAATATATCACGATAACATCATATCTTTTGAAATGAAAATGTTGTTATATATGTATAAGTCAAACACTCTGCTTACACTGTATGTATATGTGTCCATCTTAGGCACTACAAAAATTATACTTTTCATAACAAGTGAGCATTTCACTAGGGATTACTATACAAACGAGACATACTTTTAGAAAACTATAATAGGTATAGTTTTACGAGAACATAAGTACTTCAAATAGTTTTCAGAAACGTTTTTACATGTTGAAACACTTTTAGAAACTGTCTTACAAACTGTATGTTTCCTTTTTGAATCTGTTATAGTTGTGCTTCAAACAAAGGTTTTCTCACACTCAAACGGTCTTGTCAAACGGTTTTCGAATCAATTTATAAACTGACATCAAGTCATAAATTCTTATTTATTAAACTTTTCAAAGGTTTTACAAAACTTAGTTTATGCTTTTATACTATAAATTACATGCCTCTATATGTATAGTTATATAAGAAATGTTTAAAAGACTTAGGAAGTCTATCCACCCTGTTTCCTTTTCCTCGATTGGATGTGGTCTGGTGGGATATCGGGTACTCGTCTGAAGGCCATTTATATATTAGTTATATATCATGTGTACATATATAGTCATAAATGTTCCATCAGTTAATTCTGTTCCGACACTCTTGGGTAGCAAGGGTGTATAAACCTACTTGGACACTCATCAATTACATTCTAGTAAACTATTATAGGAATAGTTTAGGGGATACAAAACATTATCCCTATTACAAGAAAGTACACCAGAGTCAGTTCATTCATGAGTCTAAACTACATGCTATATGAAGGGATACTCTTACAGAGATTCCTCTTACCTGGATACACTTATATAGATACTCTTACAGAGATTCCTCTTACGTGGATACACTTATATGGATACTTTTACAGAGATTCCTATTACATGGATACACTTATAGGGGTACTTTTACATAGATACTATGCGGTAAGAAACAATAAGGGACTAACCATTCCTAAACCCAGCTGTTAGCAACAGAGGTAAATGGACATCTACGGATGTCTACGGTTAATACTTATACTAGAGAGACCTTTACGGGACTAACCATTCCTTCAACCTGCTGTTAGCTATAGAGGAAAATGAACATCTACGGATATTCAAGGTGAATACGTTTCGGCAGTCGCGATGTCGTGTTTATCCTAATACAAAAGGATAACACTTATATGGCTATATTTTCCCTATTACTTTTATTTTGTGATACATTCACGTAAACGATGAAGTAGACTATATATATTAATAGTAGTCATAAAAGGGAAAAACCATCTTTGTTATAGCAAAACATACAAGTCTTGGTAGAAGACTACTTTCAAAACATTCAGGTCTTGGTAGAAGACGACTTTTTATACTAGTAGAAAATATCGGATTTTCTAGGAGTTTTCAAAACATATACAAACAATTACATTGAACGATTTCAAATGTTATCATCAAACTTATACGAACATTGACATTAAATAATTATGAACTCACCAGCTTAAATGTTGACCTACACTTTCAAAATAACTTGTATTCTCAGGTCACCAGTAGACAGGTACGATGACCAGGTTATGCGAAGACGAAGCAGTCAAAACTCGTCTTTTATTTTGATTAGTTATCATGTTGTCTTATTACTATGAAATAACACACATGTATTAAACTATTACTATTAATGAAATGGACGATGTTGTTGCTTGTTTACTACTTTACATTTGTTGTGATACATTACATGACGTCCTCCGCCCCAGAACGTTTCCGCCATTCTCGGTTTTGGGGTGTGACAGATTGGTATCAGAGCATTGTTTATAGTGAATATAGTATATCAACCCATAAAAGATATACTAACTATAAATACATTGGGATTAAAATACTCTGATTTAGAGTTTATACTTTTAAATAATCAAATATTTAAGTAAGTATACGTTCCTGCATTCATACTAAAATCGGTGTCACAACGACAAGAACAAAAGTATTACGATTGTTGAATATCACAACTAAGCTTGGGGATGTGTAGTCAGTCTTGGGAGTGGCATAGCCTGATCAACTATGCTAGTCCGAGGAGTGATTAGCATATGCCCAAGAATGGTTGTGATATGGCAACAAGTCTAAAAACTTACCAACATTACCACAATGAGAACATTATAACTGAACCTAAGTCTAAAATATCATAGGGGTGTTTTGGGTTACCATAATTACTTACTTGAGAACTAAAAAGGATCTTCATTTACTAAGTTGATAGTTGCTAAGTGGATACACTAAGGCTATATGTAACTAGGATGTTATAGACTTAGAATCGGTGAAATTTTTGCTTTACCCCTATTCCTTATGAATTTGGAGTTAAGGTCACTTATTCGAAAGCCTATCCTGTGTTGATTACATATGACTGGTATGCACTTTACAAATAGCGATGTAACTAATGAAGATTTTCTAATAATTATCTAGATAGTTCGTCTAATAATTATTTCCTTACCCCAATTCTCGCGTGGATAACATGATTGGACTCCATCACCATGGCAACCCGTACTTTCCGAACGAAGTCATTGCTGGATGGCTTGGAGAAGGACCAGAGAATGATCATCCAATCCCTTTGAATGATCACCATGCTGAAAACCTTTCGGATGTTGATAACTCCGAACCCGAGGTTGAGAACCTACCCCCGGTAACTCCATTTCTAAATCCTAACCCTCGTCCCGCTTTTCATGGCCCGATGCCTCCTTGGGTAGAATGCTTGGGAACATGGAGCGAAGAGCAAGATCAACCTATGTCGTTTAATGGAGACCGAAGCTTTGTCACACCCCCAAACCAAGGATGGCGGAAACGTCCGGGGGTGGAGGACTTCTTGTACAGTATTACAACAACGTGTATAATAGTGCTCAAAGTAAATACAACCATCATAAATATAATTGAAAAAGTTACACCAGATTATATGTTTACATGTTTCAAAATCAATTACATTATGATGAAAAAAGTAAATTGTTGACGGTTTAACGTCCCATCCTCAAGGCGTTGAAGTTTTTCCTGTTTCACTGATTTCCTGAGAATACAAGTAGTTTTGAAAAGTGTCAACAATTAAGTTGGTGAGTTCATAAGAGTTTTGTTTGAAGTAGAAACCGTTTTCCTTGTAAAATCGATATAGTTTGATTTCCAGAAAATCCAGTATTTTCTTAGTTAAGTGTGAATAGAAATATTCCTATATGATGCATTAATGAACCCTAAAATGACCCGTAGAGTTCCTCTATAATCGTCCAATGTATATAAGTTATATAAGGTTTAAATTAGATAAAACGTTGAATATAGTGGGTCTGCCCTAGGTCCAGAACCCAACGAGGAACAGGAGATGAGGCGGGCCCCACCAATTCTAAGCCAATCGAGACTAAATTCTTATATGACTCAAACATATACGCTCAGCGATTATAGTTAAAGTCTAACAATTCTAGATGAAATATACTTTTAATATCATAATAACTATCTTAGGTGAACCTGGTACTTTGTATCGGTACCCCTTTTTTGTATAAAGGCCTAACACTTTGTATTTGTACCCCTTTTTGTATAAAAACCCGATACTTTGTATTTGTACCCCTTTTGTGTATAAACCCGGCACTTTGTATTTGTACCCCTTTTTGTATAAAAACCAGCACTTTTTTATTTGTACCCCTTTTTGTATATATAAACCCGACACTTTGTATTTGTACCCCTTTTTGTATAAAAACCCGGTACTTTGTATTTCTACCCCCTTTTGTATATAAACCAGACACTTTGTATTTGTACCCTTTCTTTTTGTACAAGTGTGTTATGTAAATGATCATAAACAATACCTATTATAGTTTATTAAAATGTTTGAAATGTATATGTACCCTAACTATACCTATTATAGTTTAGTATGTTTCTTTGTGGTGTTTGAGAATCTCATTCTATGTAAGTCAAATGTATAGTACAATATAGCTATGTTTAACTTCCTTTGTTTTGTACTAATGATTATGATGGAGGATTCTTATAAATTCAGTAAGTAATTTCCTATTATACAAATATATCATAACAAGAAATACATGTAATATATGAAGTCATCAAAGAGTTAACACTTTGCTCAACATGTTACAAAGTGTTTTGATAGTAAGAAGCTGTTAACTAATTCTTAATCTTTCTGCACTGTTTTATAAAAATCATAGAAAAATCATAAGAAGTAGAAAACTAGATCCGTAAATTCTGAGAGTTCCAAAAATGAGTCTAGTTTACTCATAATTTTTATCATGATTTTTGGAAGCCTTTAACTTGTATTAAAATGCTCATATTCACAGACTGGTTGGGATTTGTGTTTGAAAAGATAGGCTGTTTTGTAAAAATCATCTTAAATTGTACAAAAATCGTGTGGAGATGTTCAAGTAGTCATTTTAAAGCTAAGAAGTGGAACTCCTTGCACCCAAAACTGTTTTGAAAAATAAAATGTTTAAGTTGTCCAAAATAGTCCGTGAATGGAGTTGAACGTTTCTGATGAAGGCTATTAGAAAATTTTAGTTATGTTCTTGGTGTTTTAACTTGTATTCCCCCCCTTAAAAACTTGAGAAAACATTAAAATGTAGGGGTATGAACTCACCTTATGTGATTTCAGTAGATAAGTGTTGAAGAAGAGAAGTGTTCAACCCAAGAACACTTGAAGAATCACTTGAAGATTCGAAGCTCTAACACAAATATGATGGAGTTTGTGTAAGATATCCATGATTTGAGTGGAAAGAAGTGAGATATTCATAAGGAGAATGAATTATGCTTTCCAAATGTGGAGAAAAAACCCAAGATCAGCCCTTGAATCTCGAATTTCTAGAGAGAGGATGTGAGAGAGGAAAGAGTTTGATCTTCTTGGTGAAATGAGAGAAAATGGGAGAAATGAGGAGAGAGGATGAATGTCCAGCTCTCAAAAACGTGGGAAAGGGTGATAGTTGAGTGGAAAGGATATTGATGTGACCTAGGTAAGGTGGGGAGGTGTGGCTGGTCATAGAGTGGGTGTGGGGGTGGTTGCTTGTGTCATAAGGTGAAGCAAAGTCAACACTCCACCTTAATTATTCACCCACAAGATTTTATTATTTAAATAAGTATTTTCATGAAAATATGATTAAATTATGAATATTTAGGGTTTATTATGTTAAAATATGATTTTGGGTGAAAATCCCACGTTAAAATAATTAAAAACGGGCTTAAAATGTTAAAAATATCAAAAATGGGCGAAAAGTGACAAAAATCCGAATTCTGGCCGAGGTTTGGTCTTCAGATGCCAGAACCGAGAGAAGAGTGGGGAAGAACCAAGAGAGGGAAGCAAAGAACCGAGAGAGGGCAAGGAACCGAGAGGCAGAGAAGAGAAGGGACCGAGAGCCGAGAGAGGACCGAAAGTGGCTGAGAAGGCGGAACCGAGAGTGAGGTTCGGCCCGAGAGACCTCGCCCCATCCTAGTTCCGGCCTGAGAGGCTTCCAGGTCTCGGTTTCGGTCTCCGCTACATGGGGTTTCGGCTGCTCAGGGCTTCGGCTCCTTAGGGTTTCGGCTCCATTAGAGGTTTCGGTTCCTTAAGAGGAGTTTCAGCTCCTTAAGTCCGTTTTTCTCGTTTTCACTCCGCTTTGACCCGTTTTTGACCCGGTTAAGGGTCGGAATGACCCGAATGATTCCAAAAAGTTACGGGAACTTTTGAGAGATATTTGGGAGAGATTTCACATACTTGGAGAGGTTTGGGAGAGATTTGACATTCTTGGAGAGTTTTCTCATACAAAGAGATATTTGAGAGAGATTTCACATTCGTGGAGAGATTTGGGAGAGATTTGACATTCTTGGAGAGATTTCTCATTCTTGGAGAGATTTGACATGCTTGGAGAGATTTGGGGAGAGATTCTCGATTAAAGTGAGATAGAGTGAAAACGATTGAGAGAGGTTTCGTGTGTGACAAATGTGAGTATCCGGCTTCGCAATGCAAGGTCCGTAAACCCTGTTAAACCTTGTTTAAGGATCTTACACACTCCTGATGAGTATGAAACATTGTTTTATCGGTTTGGTTTGTTACTTACCACGGTTTTAGGTTAAGGAAGTCTAGTTGTACGTATTTTTCGATTTATGATCTCTCATCAGAATAGCGAGTTGTTTAGTAAATACATAACGTAAGACCTAGTACACAAGGGTTAGTTGAGTTGACCGGTTTGACTTGTCGACTTTATTTGACTTTGAATTGACCAGAATTTGACGGTTGTCACAAGCTTCTACAATATAAATGAAGGGAGCTCAATAGACAGAGTTCTACCAATCCTAACCCGTAGAAATGCCTAAAACAAAATTCAGGGCAGGACGGCTCTCCAACGTATAGAAGAGGTTAATACCAATGCAACAATGCATACCATTTGCACCAATCACCTCGATCACAAGTGAGAGATCTGAGAGAAACCATGAGACCCTGTTGCAAGCACTAGCTGAAACCCGAGCAGAAGTCATAGAGCTCCAAGTACACCAGAGGGTGTATGAGAGATACCTGCTTGATATGGAACGTCAACTAACCAAACTAAGGGTTCACCATAGGGGTGACCGTCGCCAGTAGGAGATACCTTACTTCCCTCTTTGTTTTAAAGAACCATGTTCCTGTCTATGTACTATAAGTACTTTTATTTAATTCTTTATGCTGTTGAAGAGTTTTCTACTCCGAATATGATGTAAGACCTACAACAAGGTCAATTTCCCCAAACCTATTAAAACTTAAGCATCAATGATATCGACAGTCGGCTATCTTCCATGTCACTCCTTGTTCAAATACTTTCATCATACTTTCATTGGATTCTATCTGAAACATGCTTTAGTCAAGTCATTAGACTATAGTAAATTAACTCTGGAGACATTTCCAAGCATCTTTTTAGTGGTTGGATCATGTTAGTCACCAACCAACGATACCTCGGTTTGAAAGACAAACGTCTTAAAACCATTCTACAAACATACTTCTACTCTGTACTAGGAGTACATCATAGGGATGCAGGTCAAACCATCATGAGCATACTTCCAATCCGTACTAGGACTGCATCATAGGGATGTAGGTTAAACCATCGAGAACATACTTCTATTCTTTACATGAGCAATCGAACTATGTCTAGGTTCAACCATACTCACTCACAAATTCATTTTTCTTTCCATGTAACAGAATCGTGTCACCGAAGAAAAACGATCAACCCATCAACCAAACACCAACTCTTCAGATTGATGCAGCTACCTTTCAAGCTGCAGTCTCGGCTGCCGTGTCAGCTGTTCTGACCCACCTTAACGCTAACAACGTGAATTTTAGCGGGATTTTTAACAATAATTCCAATCCAAGTAACAATCAAGTACCTCGACGAGAAACAAACTACCACGACACCCCAAATCCCAAGCCCAAGAATAACAAACGAAAGTTCTGGGCTAAGGCTAATGCCAAATCACCCAAAGGGGCAAGCAAAAGACAACAACATGTGGCAACCTTCAAAGCCACGAATTATGTACCTCCTACTACTATCCCTTCTAGTATCCCAGTTAACCCGAACCCGGCCAGACAATATGCTGGCAATCTCCCAAAGTGCAACAAATGCAACTATCACCATCATGGACCTTGTCGGAAAATGCAGTGCTTAAACTGCAATAATAAAAGGGACACACCGTCCGTTACTGCAAGACTCGGATCCAAAACATTACTTCAACCACCAATGTCGAAATCTATCGAATATGCCATCTATGTGGCGTAATGGGACACTTCAAGAGGGACTATCCAATAGAGGAGAATGACGGTGAATCCGGAAGAGTTTGACCTCATAATGGAAAGAGGCAATGAAGGACCCTACTATAGTATAGGTTCACTTCCAATCGTCAATATTATGTATGTTTTTAAAACATGTTTAAAACTAGTGCAACTCGAGTATTATCTCTTGCGAGATCCCGTCAGTTGAGGGACCCTCGTGCTGCGTATACTTGCCTTTTTGTAGTATACTTTGTTTGCAGCAGTATTCCTGTAGTTACTCTAAAGTATTGTAACTCTGTTAAAAAGTTGCACTGTTGTGTTTTATCTGTAACGCCTTTGTGAACAAATCTAGTGCCTTTATTTCCATGTGATTCCGATTTCACCATACGATCAGAGTCTATATGATCCTCACAATACCAGTTTCGTACGTAAATCTCTTTCTCCGAAATCAGCTTTCTCACGAAACCATCACTTCATAACTCCGAAGTACTCATGCGTAGAGTACCTCATGTTTCTTACCCTTTCCAAAGAAATCTCAGCAAACCTCCGCGAAGTACCACTCGTGCAGTACGTCAATTTCAATCCAAACACTCACAGTTTCAATCTTAATTATATACGACTCGTATACTCGAGATTGTGATTGAGGAACCTGGTATGGGTTCTACTATGAACTTCAAGACGGACACTGCCCAAGATTGAGAGTGATCGTGCTTCCGTGAGAATAAGCTCATAAATACCTATCCTTTTCCCTAATTCATGAGTAGTCATACTTTGTTTTAGATCTTCACGACATCTAATCCACCCCAAGGTTTTGACATCATAATCAGTAGGAGTTGGTTAAGTCTACATCGAGCTGACATCAGGTGCTTTGATAAAGCAGTTCATCCTAACCTCCCTAAACAACGAAGCTCTAGTTATTTACAGCGACAAACCAAGTACCAACCCTCTCATCATTTCGTGTATGCAAGCTCAGAAATGCTTATGAAAGGAATATTATTCATTCCTTGCACACATCGTCGATACGAGCCAATAAGTGAAGGACATTCAGAACATCCCAAAAGTACGCGACTTTCCCAACACCTTTCCAGAAGAACTACCGGGATTACCACCACAGCGTTAATTCAAATTCAGAATCGACTTAGTTCCAGGGACTACCCAAGTAGCCAAATCACCTTACCGTCTAACTCCAACTAAGATACTAGAACTTCCTAGTTAGCTTAACAAACTCCTCAGAAGAGGATTCTTTAGGCCAAGATTGTCACTTGGAGGAGCACCAGACTTGTCTGTAACAAGAAAGAGCATTCCAAAAGCTAAAGTAAGCTTGGTGTACCGTACCGATATTATCCCTCTCAAAGGGGATAGAAGATTTCGTGGTGAAAGGCGATGCATCCAACCAAGGGCTTGGTTGTGTTCTTATATAAGAGGAAAGGCCACTACCTATACCTCAAGACAGCTGAAGATGCAAGAAGTTAACTATACAACACATGATCTTGTGTCAGGAGCAATGGTAATTGCTCTGAAGATCTGGAGACACTACTTGTAGGGTACAAGGTGTAATACTCTCACAAACCACAAAAACACTCAACACACATTCGATAAAGAAGAGTTATCATACCAATGAAGACAAACGAAAGAAGCAAAGTCGTATCCCGATAGTGAAAGGTTCGCTGGAATGCCAAGCGAGGACCTGAGATCACTCAAGAACACGAGAAACAAATAAAACTTCTATCCGTAGCATATTTATCAATTCTGCTTAAACTCGAATTTCGGGACGAAATTCCCTCTAACAGGGGGATGATGTGACAACCCGACATTTTGAGACAATATAATGTAACACCAGTCAAATTTAGGCCAAAATATAACTTTCCTAAAATATTATTTGGGTTAAATAAAGTGGTAGGAATTGTATCAAGGTTTTCGTATATATAAAGAACACTAAAATCCGAGTTATAACGGAGAAGTTATGACCAACCGAAGATTCTCGGCAAAACCAGGCAACACCGATTAAGCGAAAAACGCGAAGTTTCAATACAATAACATTTAGCCTTAGGTATCTAAATGATGGTCGTATATTTCTCTAAACCGTGATCATGCATAAAAAGAACGCCCAAAATGGACATCGTATGAAGAAGTTACAAATTTTCTAAGTTTCGTAACAACAGTAGACAGCTAAAAACTCGAAATAAAGATCGAGCGATTTTTAGCCGACACAACTTAAACGAGAGTTGAAGGTCTCAACAATAGTAGTTCGATGGTAAAAAGACAAACGAAAACGGACGTCCGTATGCGAAAGTTATGGATTTTACGAGTTCGTGGCACACACACCAAAACAATTTACGCCCAGCGTACCCTCGTACAACCAGCGTGCTCGGATGCTAGGCTCCGGATTGTCCACGTTGCTTCGATGCTTCTTCCTAGGATGCGGTAAGCGCTGACATCACGTACGCCCAGCGTACTCCGAAGTTACACCCAACGTACTCCGAATTTACGCCCAGCGTAATCCCTCTTCCAGCACCCTATAAATAGAATGCGAGGGTGCCAGCTTCCTTTGCTAAAATTCTTCATTCCTCTCGCATTTTCACCTTGTTTTTCGTGCCGACAACATCCCGAATTTCCAGTTTCATTTCTAAGCCCCGATGAAGGTCCGAATCTTCGAGATTCCCGAGAATCTCGTCACTTTCCGGTCGAGGTGCCGCCCGAGAAAATCTCGTTTTCTTCAAATCACGCACTTTCTTCGTTGTGTTCATACCCATATAATTCACACTTTTAAATGTTTTATAAATACTTTTATATGATTTTAAGGGGGGGAATACAAGTAAAACACTCGATTATTATTGTGTGTTATATAAAGTTTCATTATACACTTTTTATCAACGGAATCATATATGATTTCTAACTATTATAGGGAAACTTCCGGATGAAAAATATATCACGATAACATCATATCTTTTGAAATGAAAATGTTGTTATATATGTATAAGTCAAACACTCTGCTTATACTGTATGTATATGTGTCCATCTTAGGCACTACAAAAATTATACTTTTCATAACAAGTGAGCATTTCACTAGGGATTACTATACAAACGAGACATACTTTTAGAAAACTATAATAGGTATAGTTTTACGAGAACATCACGAACTTTTACATACTATAAATACTATTTCAAGGAGATACATTCATATACAAGAAAAAACGAACATTTTCATAAGTACTTCAAATAGTTTTCACAAACGTTTTTACATGTTGAAACACTTTTAGAAACTATCTTACAAACTGTAGGTTTCCTTTTTGAATCTGTTATAGTTGTGCTTCAAACAAAGATTTTCTCACACTCAAACTGTCTTGTCAAACGGTTTTCAAATCAATTTATAAACTGACATCAAGTCATAAATTCTTATTTATTAAACTTTTCAAAGGTTTTACAGAAGTTCTTTTATGCTTTTATATTATAAATTACATGCCTCTATATGTATAGTTATATAAGAAATGTTTAAAAGACTTAGGAAGGCTATCCACCCTGTTTCCTTTTCCTTGATTTGGATGTGGTCTAGTGGGATATCGGGTACTTGTCCGAAGGTCGTTTAAATATTAGCTATATATCATGTGTACATATATAGTCATAAATGTTCCATCAGTTAATTCAGTTCTGACACTCTTGGGTAGCAAGGGTGTACAAACCTACTTGGACACTCATCAATTATATTCTAGTAAACTATTATAGGAATAGTTTAGGGGATACAAAACATTATCCCTATTACAAGAAATTACACCAGAGTCAGTTCATTCATGAGTCTAAACTACATGCTATATGAAGGGATACTCTTACAGAGATTCCTCTTACCTGGATACACTTATATAGATACTCTTACAGAGATTCCTCTTACGTGGATACACTTATATGGATACTTTTACAGAGATTCCTATTACATGGATACACTTATAGGGGTACTTTTACATAAATACTATGTGGTAAGAAACAATAAGGGGCTAACCATTCCTAAAACTGGCTGTTAGCAACAGAGGTAAATGGACATCTACGGATGTCTACGGTTAATACTTATACTAGGGAGACCTTTATGGGACTAACCATTCCTTCAACATGCTGTTAGCTACAGAGGAAAATGAACATCTACGAATATTCAAGGTGAATATGTTTCGGCAGTCGCGATGTCGTGTTTATCCTAATACAAAAGGATAATACTTATATGACTATATTTTCCCTATTACTTTTATTTTGTGATACATTCACGTAAACGATGAAGTAGACTATATATATTAATAGTAGTCATAAAAGGGAAAAACCATCTTTGTTACAGCAAAACATACAAGTCTTGGTAGAAGACTACTTTCAAAACATTCAGGTCTTGGTAGAAGACGACTTTTTATACTAGTAGAAAATATGGGATTTTCTAGGAGTTTTCAAAACATATACAAACAATTACATTGAACGATTTCAAATGTTATCATCAAACTTATATGAACATTGACATTAAATAGTTATGAACTCACCATCTTAAATGCTGACCTACACTTTCAAAATAACTTGTATTCTCAGGTCACCAGTAGACATGTACGATAACCAGGTTATGCGAAGACGGAGCAGTCAAGACTCGTTTTTTATTTTGATTAGTTATCATGTTGTCTTATTACTATGAAATAACACACATGTATTAAACTATTACTATTAATGAAATGGACGATGTTGTTGCTTGTTTACTACTTTACATTTGTTGTGATACATTACATGACGTCCTCCACCCAGAACATTTCCACCATTCTCGGTTTTGGGGTGTGATAGTTATCCTTTATTGTATTAATCGTTTGTTTTACTCTATAGTGCCAGGTGAATTGATTATTTAAGCTTTGAATTTTAGGGACACTTCGGTTAGCATAGGAAAAGAAATTGGTTAGCGATAAAGGGGGAATCTGATCGACTTTATATGTTATAAAATGCATGTACATGTAGACACTTAACATTTAAGGGAACATGCAACCTATAATGATCTATGTCATAACACTTTGAATGTAACATGCAATGGACAACAAAACCTAACCGGAACACTAATGTAATCGGAAATACCAAGTTAGGGTTACATACCTTTGAATTGTTGTAAAAAATTTCTTGAATGTCTTCCATGGTGAATCTTTGAAATGTAGCACCAAAAGAATGATGTCTCTAATGGCTCACACCTAAAATCCTGAAAACCCTAAAATGAAGAGGAGAGAGAGGAAGGAGAAGGAAAATTTGATTCATATGCTTATTGGAAAGGTTATAAACTAGATTTTGCTCCCAAAGGGTCCTTTTTATAGGTTAGGTAACTTGTGGACACAACCAAATTTGAATTGATTAAATAATAGATTTAATCACAGTTCGAATCTTTTCCTTATATGAAACCAGGAGGCTTCTAAAAACTCTAGGAATCCCTCGAAAACCATCCATACCATAGAAATCTCTAGAATTGCTTCTTTTGTTCAACTATTGAATAATTACAATTCACCCATTGCATCTTTAATTAACTCAAATTAATCTCAAATTAATTCTAGATTAATTATGACTAATAATTAATTAATGTTTTTTTGAGTTAACATAAAATTATTAAACCTATTAACAAATTAATGAATTAATTATTTATGTAAAATTAATTTATTTAGCACATAATAAATTAACAAATCAATTATCTATTTCTAATTAATATATTAATCATATAATATATTAATAAATCATTGCCTTTCAAGTTATGAGGGCAACCCAAAAAAGACTTTGCTTTTAATTACAAGTATATACCAATTTAGTTATGAGCTTAGAAACCTTAAACCAACAGTCTCACGCTTAGATAAGTATATAACTACAATTTCAAGTATAACCTTGAACAAACAACAAAGTGTGCTTTCCTAAACCACTGTCGAACTCTAATTCAAATAAAACGATGGCCCTAAGATAAGTGACCAGATACTTCTTCATTCTACTATATATCATATGAGCAGAGTCATAGATTAAATGATTAACCTCATGTTCATTTTTTTGTTTCTTGGTCTCCAATTTTATGGTCAATTTCATACTACAAAATTAAGCACATCAATTTAGTTCAAACTAACCATATTTCTTATAGATCTACTGAAATCACTGAGGGGCGCAAAGATAGTGATTTTCCGGTTAAGGAAAAAAGAACAAATAAACTTTGAGAACATAGTCATAACCTTTACTCACCAAATTGCACATGACACTACATTTTATACCATCAAGTTACTGATGTGTTTACGTTACCAATGCACATCTGACTTGCAAATTACATCTTATATATTTATGTTTGAAGAATAGAAGATAGTATCATATTAGAATTACTTTTCATTGAAACCTTGAAGTAATATCTAAGCGTGGGTTTATCCCATACTCAAAATCTCCGTTTTCAAAGTACTCATGAATATTGTAGTATTTCTTATGCAATGCCCAATCCCTATGGGCGATCTACAAATGATTCATGACAACCACTCCCGAAAGTATGACTGACTGTGGAATTTTAAGTAATATTTAAATTACTTAGGGAAGTAATTATGCAAAGTGAAACACAGTAATAAATTAATTAACTATGGTATCATACACCTTGAATATAAATAAATCCATATTATCTAATAAACATAACATTTACGAATTTACGTATTGCATATTTTTTTTCATGTAATTAAATAACCACTTGAATTAAATCACATCAACCATGCCATGTTACAAACATGGATACTATGCCTCTCGAAGGTCCTTCCTTTGTGAATAGACCGAGTAGACATTACTCCAATGATTACTTTTTCATAATTCTAAATTCTTATCAATATCCAAGATTTAGTTGAATTCCAAATTTACATGCATTGACCTCCTGTGATGTCGAGATTCTAAAGTCACAGTGACTGAACCTTCAATTTTACAGAATTTTCCACTAGAACTTGTTACTATGCCACACCCTGCTAAAGTGGAAACATGGGTCACGATAGTATAAAGGGTCTCATAGAAAAATTTAAAAGACAACACCAACCATAGTATTTAAAAAAATACAATGGTTTTCAACAAATTAAAAAACATACAACGTATTTAAAAAACAACTCATGCGAATGCTCCTACATGTGATGTGCCTCTAAGTGCTACCTACTAGATAATTCACTGAAAAAGCATGTAAAATGAGTATCAAATAAAGAAATAGAACCACTTGGGTTGTGGTGAATTGGTAAGGCATGTGGAAGATATGGTGGATAACCTATTGACCCATGTTCAAATCCTGGCACCACTCAGCCCTTGTGGCCATGGAGGTTCACCTGCAGTGACTCCAGGGCATCAAGCAAAGCTTTATGTTTGCAGCGGGGGATTAGTCGGTGCGCGAAAGCTGGCCCGGAAACCCTCGTTAGGGAAGTTCCCTTTCCAAAAAATAAAGAAATAGTTGGTGAGTTCACATGTTTACAAAAATGTGGTTTCATGTATCACTATCAAAGTGTTGATAGAGGTTTCCATAAATAAATTTACATTGCAAAATGAGTAAATAATTTCGTTGTCATTATGAGAAATAAAGTACATTGCCAAAATGAGAGGCAAAGTTCAAAATCTCATGTGAAATGAAATTCGATGCTAACACGAGATACAAGGTTCGTATGTGCATAATTATCAATTCATGAGCTCAGAACCCAAGCTTAATGACCAAGGGTGCCCTCTTCTATATCTATCGCTAACATAGGGAAAAATATTGTAAAATGCACTCTGCGAAACAGGCAAATGAGGAGTTGTCTACGTCCTAATAACGTTATCCAAATGATCATGAGCTCAAATGAGTTAATGAGATGTGTGAACTGATTCCAGGGACTAAATCGCGATAAGGCCCAATGAATTAATATTAGCATACACATACATAACAAATCACTTTTGATACAATTAAAAATAAACGCAACGAGCATAATTGAAATATCGACATGCTTTTCCACTCCTAAACTTTTATACATTAAAAATGGGAGAGGCATGAATACTCATAATGCTTTGAGATAATGTAAATGGTGCCTTAAACTACACTCCACTCATACCACTACCGATTCCTACAACTATGTTACACACTAATGAGTCTCTAATTGAAATTTAATACTAGTATACTTACTATTACAATAGAATTATGCCAAAATTGTTTCAAAATTTTGATATTGTTAAGTTACGAACATTTTTCTTTGAAATCTATATTTCTGAGAATTAATTTTTTGTATAACAAATTCAAGTGGAAAATCTCATTATTGAAATGTTAAAATTTTAACATTTTCGGAGGTATTCTAATGATTAAATATTCAAAAACTAAATCAGTTTAGTTCTAAAAATTTCCAAACTTTATATTTTAATTCTTACTATAATTCAGAACCCCCTTATAAAGTTTTATGATTTTTAAATATGCTTAACAGTTTTTTCACCATTTAATTCCATGAAAACATCATAAAATGGTGAAAAATACTAAACTATTTAGGAAAATTATCACTCATTTTGTACCGTTGTTATATAATGTATATAAGATAAGAAAAATATCAAAAGTCTTTTTTAAATAATGGAAAACCATTTTTGGATTTAGGATTTTTAATCTTAGGAAATTAGTAAACAGTAGAAATAAATCCTCAAATATTTTATAAAATCTTTATTTAATGTATAAAAACAGAGAAAATATGGAAATTGATTATTAAATAGCTTAAATAGATTTTATGATTTTTGTGTGTTTATTCTTACAAAAACTAAATTAAATATTAAACAGTTTACAAAGTTGCCCAAACTTTTTATTTTTTGTTAGACTGTAATACATGATGTCATGGTAAATCTGTATCAGTTTTCGAAAAGTTTAACAATTTTCCCTTATTTAGTCCTTTTAATACACATTAAATCTAGAAATCATAAAAAATGTTTGTGCAATATACTCCAAATATTTCGGTGAAGGTTATATAATATGTAAAAGCTTCTAAAAATAATAAATGTAATTTTTGAAACTCAAAATATGATTTATGTTATTTATTTGTGTTTAATAACAATAAAATAAAAAATAATGGTAAATAGTAATATACATTTCTCTAAGTTAATCGAAGATGTTCATTTAGAGTATAGGTCATTCAAGATTATTCCTACAATCTAATGACTAGTGGAAAAGTACAGAAAATATGCTTTAACATTCTATTTTCGTATTATTTTTATACAAAAGTAAAGAAAAAATATATGGAAATGAAAATTTCCAAAATGCATCTTCATACAACTTACTAATTGTGAAAAATCGTACTCTAGTTTAGGAAATAGAAAAAATGCCTAAAGGCTCAATAGATTATCGAGAAAAACTTGATTCTTGTGATTTTGGTAAAAAAAAATTTTATCTCACTTTGAGAATTTTTATAACATTTTCTCTATACTTTTAAGTTAAGATATTTTTGTCCCTTTGAGATTATAATTCTTGGAGTTCAATATAATTTTTGAAGGATGTTTAATGATGATTCACTCTCTTTAACATGCAACATAAAACTAATACTCCCAAGAAAAGAGTTGTTACAACAATAGTTTTGGAAAAAAAATTTAAAAATCGAAATCTTTATGATTTCCAGTGATGCCTTTTGGCTTCGAAAGCTAGCTTAGGGTATTATAATTATACTATAGATTAAATTTATCCATCCTTAGCTACAGTAAAGTGGCTAAGGATGGCAAAAATAGTCCTTTAAGTATTTCTTTTGTTGCTGTTTGGACTGCTTTTCTGTTATCTTATGGTTTTCTTCGGCTTTTTTTTTCGGGGGTCTTTTTAACCATTTTTGTACTTCTATCTGTAATCACCGTCACTGTTGGCCAATCATATTAGGATCAGTTTCAACAGGGTCATCGCCTTGATTTCATCGTGTTATCCTTCCAGTACTTTCAATTACCCTTCTGTTCTCACTCTTCGTATCTACCGCTTGTTGTCGATATTCTCTA
The DNA here is from genome assembly GCF_052625555.1 of Lactuca saligna. Classification (NCBI taxonomy): domain Eukaryota; kingdom Viridiplantae; phylum Streptophyta; class Magnoliopsida; order Asterales; family Asteraceae; genus Lactuca; species Lactuca saligna. Next base: position 227,390,828 of record NC_136420.1, on the reverse strand, counting down.
AGAGACGAATAATCTTCGTCGGTTTCTCTATCACAGGAAAACTTCATCGCCGATTGCCTCTGTCCAACGGCCTTCAGAAATCTCTGTCGCTGAAAACTTCTCATGCACCACTGTCGACAGCTTCTCACAGAAGGACCCCTGGAACCAGTCGATCCGCTTTCTCACAGCCTCCACCACCACCAGCTTCGTACCCTACAGCTACAGCGTCTCACCTCAGGTTCCTTTTTCTTCCTTTTTTATGATTTCTTTTGAAATCGACAATATTGATACCAATTCCATGGTTATCAGTGTCGTTGGTGATGGTGATGATGTTTTTTGTTTATTTTGGTTGTGTGTTGACTAATGTCAATAATCCATCTTCCTCTACATTTCTCATGTCTCTTGATTTGATTAGTCTTATGCCTTAGATTTCTTAGGAACGAATGTCTTGATGGTGAACAACCCACTCAAAGTTAATAAAAGGATAGAAATCAAATGCTTAGAATAAGCAAAAGCATAGAAATCAGAGTGCACGCAAGTATAGATTGCACCACAAAACCTTCGATTCAGACTGTTCATGGAGTATGCTTAATCCGACAACTGTCATCGTTTTAACCGATTAACCACCTCAAAACCCTCTTCATCTGCTTCTCACTCTGTTCACCACCTCAAAACTCTCTTCGTTTGCTTCTCACACTATTTTCTTCCAATTCCAATAGATCTATTGGCTTCCAATTCCAATCGATGTTGGCATCGGCTGGAGTCGGTTGATTCCATCCTTTATTTTGCATCCCCGTTTGGTGTCTGGTTTGCTCCAATCTTCTTTTGTTTCGGATTTCTAGTGGAAAAGAATAAGTGAGGTGCAGAGGTTGGACGCCAATGATGCGGAAATCCTCTGTTTTAGTTCTTCGCAACACGAGTTAGGGTTTAAATTTGAAGGCTTTGACTTTCTTTGTTCCTAACGCCTTCCATCATCGACCCTCGAAAGCATGCTTTAGAAAAAAGTATTCTTTTTTTTAGATGCCGATTCTTGATTTTGCGTTAGGTCACTATAATCGTTCACCAACTCAGATTGAAGCACTCGGAGATGCTATATGCTATAGCTAGAAGTAGGGGTGTTGAACGTGTAATTTTTTCGGGTTTCGGGTAATTTGGGTTGGGTAATTCGGGTTTTTCATGTTAGAAAAATTACCCGTTACCCTACCCAAACTAAATACGGGTAATTCGGGTTTGGGTAATTCGGGTATCGGGTCGGGTTTGGGTAATTCGGGTATTACCCGAAATATATAATTTTTTTTTTTAATTTCACCTGAAAATAAATTTAATGAAATAAATACGCCGTGCTTTATTAGTCTTGTTTATATAAACAAACGAGACATAAACGAAGTTACTCAAGCTCTGAACATTGAGATTTTTTAGTCAATAATACATGAGATATCAAGTAATTTTTTAACAACTTAATATAATCTAATAAGATGTTAAAAAAACAAATACCTAAAGATCTTAATTTAAAAGTTTAAAATGTTTAAGATAAATGTAGTCATAAGTTTTATCATGTTCTGAAGTTTTGTCAAGATAATGAGTTTGTTAGTTGCAATAAAAACTATAATTTAGAAAACAGTTAAGTTTTAAAGAACGTGATGATATATAAAAATTACTTTTAATATTGTTAGTGTCGTATTATCATAATAAATATATTTATGTTTTACAATAATGATAGTTAGTTTAAGCGTGATCTAATACTTGGTATATAGTACAAGCTCTACAAAAAAAAAGGAATTTTTAAAATAATTTGGGTAATTCGGGTATACCCGAAACCCAAAAAATTTACCCTTTACCCGACCCAAAAAAAACTGGGTAACCCGATTACCCGGAAAAAATTACCCGATACCCGAAAAAATCGAATGGGTAATTCGGGTATCGGGTATTTTCGACAGGGCTAGCTAGAAGAGAGACAAACCAACAACGCCTTTTTGCTGATGTTTTAAAGCTTCATCACCATCCACCGTTGTATCATTCAACCAGGTGCGCACCAATTTTTGCTCTTTTCACCTGTGATTATCATCTTTGTTTCAATTGCTTAATATCGGGTATTGTTTGTTTATTTGTAGTAGGATGTGGTAAAGAAGGTAATACTTGAACTCTTGCATATAAACTGAACTCTTCCATATAAACTGAAAGGGGAAGTTGGTCCTGAAGCTCACTGATGGGAAAGAGGTGATTCTATTGCTTTTCTTTTTCCCCTTTCTGTTTTCATAAGAAATTTGGTTCATACAAATCACTTCGATTACAAATAAATTAATATTGTTGCATTTGCTTACTGTACGGAACAAGTTATTTTGTGGTAATGGTGTTTTTAATAAATTTCATATATTAATTATAATTACAAGATTTTGCTTTGCCTCCTACTTTCACTTTCCTATGCTCATGAACTTAAATTACAGGTAAATACTCATGGGTTCGACTTTTTTTCATCGTGTACAGCAAATCCCACTTCTTGGTCAGTCTATGTACGTAAGAAATGTTATATCCGTCGTTTTGGAATTTTATATCATGTTGAAAAAAACTATTGAAGCAAAAATGTATAAAAATAAAAAAAAATGCATGTTGCCTTGATATTGAGAATGGCTCTCTTTCATTTCATTTCATTTCATGTTGTTTCTCTAAGCTTGATCGCTGAAGACCCGATATGGACAAGGTAAACACAAGAAAAGATTGATAACAATGTTTTTACCATTTCATATTTCTGATTAAATACATTTGGAGATCAGATGCCAAGCAAATTCTATGTGTCCATATGTTTAGTCATTTTATGTTTTCTACATCTTTTTTATGCATAACTGCTGCCTCTTTTATTTTAATTTTTTCATTGTTGGATCTTCTTAATGTTTTTTCAGCCTTGCTTTTTTTTTTAAAAAAAAAAAATTACTATTATGGGATTATGACCTAAATTAACCAGCGTCAAATTGAAAATCTAAAACTGAGATAAAACTGCCATTCATGGTGAAATAACAACTCTTCCCCATTGATTGTATGCTGCCTTTTTGTTCCCACAAAATTCTTTAAAAGAAATGAATGAGGATATGTAATTTTGTATTTTATGGTGATACTATTGAAGCGTGCTCCAAATCTAGATGATCCACTTTCAAATAACCTAGCAACACAATGGAAGTCGAATGAAGCACAAGCCGTGGAAACGGGTAATTAATAGCAATGTACTTCCATTGTTTTTGTTTATTTTAAGAAATTAAACCTCACATTCAACATTGGACTATTTTTTATATTTGTTTACAGGAGAACATATATATTATTTGGAAATGTTTTCGAGAGCCCTACATTGAATGAATTTATTCCACAATGAAGTGTAAGTACATTTTAATTCCAAGATTTCATATGTATTTTCTTTTATTTTAATTCAAAATGTATCTCCCACATTAATGAAAGATATGTATGTTATGTAGAAACTAACATAATTTTGTCGAAAGCCTTATTAAAGCACTCGATTTTCTTGGGAATCATAGTTTTGTGTATAGAAAATACAGAAAATTCAGCCAAACTAGATTGTTATTTCTATGTATTTGACAATTCAACACATTACAAAACAAAAGAAAAAATAAAACCAAACCAAAAAAAACCATCCTGTTCAGTAGGATAAACGAAAACAACTTTAGTAGATTGATACTGGAAAAAACTAATAAAGGCGTAGATATAAAAAAAGCAATACCTTCCGTCCCACGCGGAGCATGGGCATTCCCTCTAGTTAAGAAAACATATATCTATTTTTGGTTAAGAAATGGGTGAGATATGGCAGGTTAAAAGTCAAGTGAAGGTATACGCTACTTTACATGGTTGCTAATAGGTTGGAAAAGTAAGTTTTCATCATTACCTTGACTAAGTCTTTAGAACTCTTTTAAACGCAACATGACTCACGAATGTTTTAGTCATGTTTCCAGAGATCAAAAAGATTTAAAATCATGAAATACATACATACACACACACAGACATATATATATATATATATATATATATATATATATATATATATATATATATATATATATTCTCATGTACAGACTCTTATTTCTCAAAAAATCTTAACTTGAGTTTGATGTTCTTAACTTTAAAAACCAACTTGTGGGCTAAGTTGATGGCATGAAACTATGTTTTTTCTTAAATGCATGGTGTTAGAATCCATCCATAATGCTCTAAATAATATTTTTAACCATAATAAAATAAGTTTGAAGAATATGAAAGAGTAGAAGTCCGTTTTTCTTAAAAGAAAACTCATGGTGTGTGTGGTGATTTTTAACTAGAACTTAGGGTTGTTGTAACAAAACAAAATTTTACTAAATTTTTAAACTTTTCAAAACCATTATGAGTAATCAAAAATTGTTCAAGCATCAACATAGTTCACAAATTGTTTCAAAATGATTTCATATCAGAGTTCTCAGAAATCCAAAATCATACAAATGTGAGGATGTGTGCGTCACGCCTTCGCCTTGCTATGGTCACCTGAAGTACCTAAAACAAAAATCAATAAATCTAAGCTCGAAGGCTTAGTGAGTTACCCCCAAAATACCAACATATACCACACAACAAAATAATAACAAAAAACATGTATAATGAGCCTTCAGCATGACTAGACCGCCTCCTCAGGGCCTATAGCCTATCTGGACCGCTCCTGAGCCTTCGGCATGATTGGACCGCCTCCTTACGGTCTACAGTCTATCCACACTGTTCGTTGGGCCTTCGGCATGACTAGACCGCCTCCTCAAGGACTACAGCCTATCAGGACCGCCCCGGGTATGTTGGCCTACAGCATAAAACATGACTGCCTCAACATAACCTCCAAACAAACAATCATGTGCATAAAAACAATAGCATGCATATAACCGTCAAACCAAGCTAATAGATCACAAGCATAGCAATGATTCTATAACCAGGACACCGGCCTTATAGGTCAGTAACATAACATCCTAACTAACGAGATATAAATAATCCTAATACAGTCCATAAAGGGTCGGCCATGGTGCCTTAGACCTTGTCGATATAGCGAGGATACCTCACCTAGCAAATAGTACTGAAATACAGTAAGGATCTGATTGTGATCTCACCAGGAATCCCGAACTATCACATAAGAATAAATACTAAGTTAATACCTAGTGATGCTACCTTGTCTTGGCTTGATCGGTGCCGTTCACTTGGATTCTCGGCTGCCTCTGCAAGATCACAAAGAAAAAAGGCCGTCAGGCGCTTTCCGGGAGGAGTTACCAAAAGAACGCTCCGACAGTCACGTTAGAGAGTGTTTAGGCTCTATGGGTATACGCTCTTTGAAAGTCCAGAGCTTACCTCGTAGGTCTGAAAGCGTATCCTTTTATACCTAACGTCCTTGCCTGGTTCGTACCAGACAAGATCGCTTTTTGGGGAGACAAGATCAGGGGCGCTGATTGGAGGGTCATGCGCCTTCAACCGTTAGGGCGCTCTCATTGGCTCTGACGATAATGGCCTGATTCTTCTACTTCTCCCCCGACCGTATCTTTTGTCTTGGAGTTGGGAGCATCCCTTGGCGGGCGCGAGCCTTCCGCCTGTGCGTTCCGCTCCCAGGAGCGTGAGCGGGTGCTAAGCGTGCTGGGCTGAGCCTGGTTGGAGTGCCCAGCTCTTGGGCTAGAAGGGATTCTGCCGTGCTACCCTAGGAACATCATGAAGTCCCCCTGTCCAATAGCCGTAGGGTTGCAGCGCTAGTTACATCATTCTAGACTTAAATAGCTTATGCGTGTTGGTTTTTCTTTACTTGCCGTTCCGTCTTTAATGGCGATGTGACTGCGCATGGTGACTAGTAGTTATGTCATTCAACCATTTAAATATCCCGCCTCTTCATCATCTCTGTAATGCCTATGTTTCTGGGCCTGTCATTAATGTTGATATAATAGTCTAGGTTAACCTTTGTAACCCGTTTTGAAATAATAAAAGTGTATTATTTGAGTATTATGTGTTTTGTGCTTAATTGTGTGTCTTAATGTAATTAAGAATAAAAACAAGCATCAAAATAAAATGTTAGATAAAGTTGATATCTATGGATAATTTTGTAGTAGTTGAAATGAAGTTTCCGCATATATAAAGAATGCCGAAATCCGAGTTATTACGAAGAAGTTATGACCTGTCGAAGTTTCGCGACAGAACCGGCAACGCTGAACGACGTAAAAAAAAGAAATTTACGTTAGAGCGATATTCAGCCTTAGAAATCTAGACGAAATTCGTAGAGTTCGTTAAACCGTGAGCGTGCATAAAAAGAACGTCCAAATCTGCCTTCGTATGAGGAAGTTATGATTTTTTGAAGTTTCGACTTAGCAGTATGCAGCCCGAATACTCGATTTGAGATCGAGCGGTTTTTAGCCAAAACAATCTAAACAAGAATCGAAGATGTCGTTAATTGTAGTAAAATGATGAAAAGATAGGCGAAAACGGACGTCAGATGAAGAAGTTATGATTTTATAACGGAGTTTTCCTATCCCGGCGTACTAAAAATAAATTCAAAATTAGCCGACGGAGTTTAAACAAAAGTTGTAGAGCGTAGTCTCACCTACGCGGGGATGTAAAGAACGTCGAAAACGGAGTTTGTATGAGGAAGATATGAATTTTTGAAATTTATTAAATATTTTCTATATTAAATTTAAATATAAATTTTCGATATTATCCAAGGGGGGGAGTCACCGGGCTTATCCAGGTTACGCCCAGCGTAACCTAAGATTATGCCCAGCGTAATGTGGGTTTCAGCCCCCTATAAAAGGAAGTCGAGGCTGCCTTATTCCTTTGCTCATTTCTCTTCTTTCTCTCGCGTTTTTGCATCGTTTTTCATGCAAGAATTATCCCGAAGCCCCGAAGATCCCAAGAAGTGTGATTCCCGAGCCAAAGCTCTGCCCACAGGGAGCCCGGTTTTTGTGAAGATCTTCTAGATCTACCGAAGAATACTACTTCAACAAGTCGTAGTGCCGTCCGATCATCTTCTGATCAAGTGAGTGTGTAGTTACCTTCTTCTAACGCATAATTATGAAGTATTTTATACGAAATAGGTGTTATGTGTATATTTGGTTGTTATATGCGTGAATGTATACTCACTTTCTTCTATCTCATAGATCCGATTTATTCTCTATGAAATATGTGTTGTGGGTGTGTGCCTCATCTGTTATGCGGAATATGTATTGATTGAACATGCTATACAGGTTTTAAACTATGTATAAATAAATATATATATATATATATATATATATACATATATATTATCTACTAATATCTTGAGTAGAACATGGGTAGATAGTTGATGTGTGATAAACAGATGAGAGGCCTCGATGTTGTTGTTGTTGACCTAGTTATTCAGCGGAGTTTGGATAACGACCACAGACTCCTTCTAGACAGTCTTGTGGAACGCTAGTAGGCTCATAACCATTAGGTGTTGTGAACGATGTGTTCACCGGTCTACTCTATCCCCCTCATGGTTCCCTTTAGGATATCTATTGTTGAGGAAACCCCTTAGCAGTAATGTTCGTCCCGATGAAAATCCTAGATTAGGTCCCTTGAGATAGATGCTATTTTAGGGATGTAAAGTGAGGATAATGGGAATGGGTAATCGGGTTATTGTTTGTTGGTGAAATTAAATATAATTTATTTATTGTGGGTTGAAAACCCTGTATGCTCACCAGGCTCCCAAGCCTGACCCACTCAGTTGTATTTGTATTACAGGAAGTGGCGCAAGGGCATAAGATGGATGAATCTTCGAGTTGTGTTGTAAACAAGTCTGTATATGTATATATTTGTTGAATGACTTGTAATGTTATCGTTTATGCTTTATGGTCTGTATCGGAACATGACATCCCGAGTTTTGATTATACAATGAAAATGCATCTCTTGATGAAATGCTTTGATAAATATTATTTTATCATATTTTGTTTTTGGGAACAAATTCCGCAACTCCTTTAAATCAAAAGGATTTAGTATGAAATTATTTCAAAAAGCATAAATAAAATCGGTCTTTTCTGGCTGAGATTTTGGGGATGTCATAGTTGGTATCAGAGCATTAGCTTAAGCGAACTAGGAATTTGTAGGATTTCTAGACTTAAACTTAGAATGCTAAGTGGAGATTGCGAGATGAGTGTCTGTTAAATTTTAGACACAAGCACTAATTTATTTTAGGAAAGTCGCCTAAAATGCTTTTATGTTCTAGATGTTATATGTTGCCATATATGATATTATTTGTTCGGATCTATGGTCTGTTGCCGACCGGATCTGGAAACCTTATGTGTGTAGGATTCTAAGCGTATGCCTACGGTGTTAGAACTAACATGTAAACATTTCAGAGTGATAATGATGATTTGAATATCTATCGTGAATGAGGATCTAATTTACCTTATTCGGTGTATAGATCAAAAATGGTGAGAACAAGAAGCAGTGTTGGAAACGTGGATGAAAACAGGAATCAACCACCAGTAATTGAGCAAGCACCTGTTGTAGCAGCAGCACCAGAACTAATAACGATGGCTGGGGTGCAAGCCATGATTCGGGCTATGTTAGCCGAACAAAGGGATGAGATGCGACATATGTTACATGATAATAGGGACGAACCTATCATGCCTATTGAGGAACCTAAATTGATTCCCGAGTAATCGGAGGAAGGGAACAATAGTCACATTATGTGTCAAGTTGGGACTCAAGGAGAACGAAGGAACGATCTGGAAAGGAGAAACAACAAGGATGGGCGAATGTACAAGAATTTCTTGGGCGCCAAGCCGCCAAGTCTTTCTGGAAGCCCAAAGCCTGTTGAGATAATGGATTGGATCTCTAAAATGGAGATGTTATTTGAAAGTTGCGACTGTAGCAACAAGCAGAAGACTGTTTTCGCAGTTAGACAACTGAAGACTGGGGTCTTGAGTTGGTGGAAGTTGTTGGCAGATACTATGCCACGATGGGAAGCCCTGGAAATGTCATGGGAGGAGTTCTTGGAACAACTAAGGGTGGAGTATTGTTCAGAGATAGATCTGATTGATCTGAACAACGAGTTCCAAAACTTGAAGAAGGGGAGGATGAGCACAGATGGATATGCTACTGCATTAACTGAGAAAATGAAGTTATTTCCGTACCTAGTGCCTATGGAACTCTCCAAGATTGAGAGGTTCGCCAATGAACTGCCTACCGACTTTGGCCCGACAGTCAAGATGGTAACTACTCTGAAAACGGCTATTCGAGCAGCTAAGAATGTGGAGGCCCAACAGAAGGAAAAGGGTCTAGAGAGGATAAAGGTTGGTGAAAAGAGAAAGTTCGATAGAACTTCAGGGTCTAACAAGAAACACAAGTTCTTGAAGTCTGGTTCGAGGGGTGGTGGAGGCGAAGCCAAGTGGTGCGAAAAATGTAAGAAGAAGCATCATGGAAAATGTGAGGTAGTGGCCACATGCTACAAATGTGGAAAGCCAGGGCACTATGCCAATGAATGCACCCTCTATAAGAAAGTTTGCTATGGTTGTGGTGAGGAGGGACACCTGTCGAGGGATTGCCCGAAGAAGAAGGAGGCAGCTAGACCCAACATTCCGCCAAAGCCGAAGGCGAGAGCATTCCAGATGACACTGGAAGCTGCTAAAGATGATGCTGATGTCGCTTCATGTACCTTTCTCATAAACAAATTGCCTGCCCAAATTTTATTTGATTCTGGAGCCAACTACTCCTTTATTTCCCATGAATTTGGTAGAAAACTAGCTTTGCCTGTTGATAGACTAGATAATGCCTTATTAGTAGAAGTTGCTAGTGGAAAGTTTGTAACTATTAGCCATCGTATGAAAAACATCTTAATTGACTTGAATGGGAATAAATTCCATGAGGATTTATTGCCTATTGAACTAAATGGTTTCGACATCGTACTTGGAATGGATTGGCTTAGCGCCAATGACGCCGAGATATTGTGCAAGAAGAAGATAGTCAAAGTATACCCACCTGGGAAAGAGTCGTTTATGGTGTATGGAGATAAACGCAGAGTAAATTCTGGAATCATTCATTAATGAAAGCCAGAAAGTGTTTGGCCAAAGGATGTACATCGTATCTAGCATTCGTGATCGATGCTAAGAAGGAGAAAAAGGTGATGCAAAGCATTCATGTCGTATGTGATTATCCGGAAGTATTTCCCGAAGATCTTCCCAGATTACCGCCTGATAGACAAGTGGAGTTTAGAATAGACTTGTTACCAGGGACGACGCCAATAGCAAAAGCACCTTATCGATTTGCACCGACGGAGATCAAGGAGCTGATGATGCAACTTCAGAAGTTACTGGACAAGGGCTTCATTAGACCTAGTTCATCACCCTGGGGAGCTCTGGTGTTATTCGTGAAGAAGAAAGAATGAAGTATGAGAATGTGCATCGATTATAGAGACCTGAATAAGGCAACAATAAAGAATAGATATCCGTTGCCGAGGATTGATGACCTATTCGATCAAATACAAGGTTCAAGTTATTTTTCAAAGATCGACCTAAGGTCAGGATATCATCAGTTGAAAGTAAGGGAGCAGGATATCGAGAAGACTGCATTCAGAAAGCGTTATGGACACTACGAGTTCTTGGTTTTGTCGTTTGGACTGACCTATGCTCCAGCAGCATTCATGGATTTAATGAACAGAGTTTGTAACCCATTCCTTGATAAATCTCTGATAGTGTTCATGACATTCTGATTTATTCGAAAAGCCAAGAAGAGCATGGCAAACACTTGCGAGAAGTGTTGGAAATCTTGAAGAAGGAGAAGTTGTATGCAAAGTTCTCCAAATGTGATTTTTGGATTCGTGATGTCCAATTCTTGGGTCACGTGGTCAACCAAGAAGGGATAATGGTTGATCCAGCGAAGATCGAAGCTGTGATGAAGTGGGAACAACCAAAAAGTCCCACGGAGATCCGAAGCTTTTTAGGATTAGCCGGATATTACCGAAGGTTTATCCAAGGCTTTTCTTCGATCGCTAGTCCATTGACAGCTTTGACCCACAAAGGAGCTACTTATGCTTGGGGTGATAAGCATAAAGAAGCATTCAAGAAGCTAAAGTAGAAACTATGCGAGCCACCGATTCTTTCTCTACCTGATGGAGTTGAAGACTTCACTGTTTATAGTGATGCATCTGGGGTTGGATTGGGTTGTGTTTTGACCAAAACAGAAAAGGTGATAGCATATGCATCTCGACAGCTGAAAGGGGATGAAAAGAACTACCCGACTCATGATTTGGAGTTGGCAGCGGTAGTTTTCGCTCTGAAAATATGGAGGCATTACCTCTATGGCACGAAGTGAAAAATTTTCACTAATCATAAGAGTCTCCAATATCTATTTGGTCAGAAGGAATTGAATATCAGGCAACGATGTTGTTTAGAATTACTTAAAGACTACGACTCTGAGATACGTTACCACCTCGGTAAGGCGAATGTTGTTGCTGATGCTCTCAGTCAGAAAGTCAATCATTAAAAGAGAAGGCCACGAGCGTTGAGAATTGAAGTTGTCTCGACTATTGTGGAAAGTATAAAGAAAGCTCAAGAGGAATCTTCTGAGAAGAATGATCGAAAGGGGGAATGTTTGGGAAAAACGTTGGTGTTCGGTGTAAACAGTCATGGACTAAAGGTGTTCCAAGATTGGATTTTGATACCTAAGACAGGAGGAGTCAGAGATCTTCTGATGGAAGAAGCTCACAAGACCATGTACTCAATTCATCCCGGTAGCACTAAAATGTATAGGGACCTGAAACCCTACTACTGGTGGCCGACGATGAAGCTTGATGTTGTAAAGTATGTGGCTGAGTGTGTGACTTGTGCGAGAGTCAAGACACAACATTAGAAACCGTACGAGAGTTTAGAACCATTGTCTGTGCCTATGGGTAAGTGAGAAGACATTGTTATGGATTTTGTCACTAAACTGTCCAGAACAAAGAATGGTCACGACATGATTTGGGTGGTCATTGATTGATTCACTAAGAGTGCGCATTTCATAGCAGCCAATGAGAAATGGTCTATGGAAAAGCTTGCGAATTCTTACGTGAAGGAAATTGTGAGGCTTCACGGTGTTCCGTTAACGATTGTGTCGGATCGTGATATCCGTTTCACCTCACGATTTTGGAAAAGTCAACAAGAGGAATTGGGTACCAAGTTGTGTTTAAGTACAACTTACCATCCGCAGATTGATGATCAAAGCGAACGGACGATACAAACACTTGAAGATATGCTGAGAGCATGTACCTTGGAATTCCTAGGTAATTGGGATGAACATTACCATTGGTAAAATTTTCCTATAATAATAATTTCCACTCGAGCATTAAGATGGCACCTTATCAAGCTTTGTATGGACAGAAGTGTCGTACGCCGTCTTGTTGGCTTGAGGCTGGGGAAAAGTAGTTTATGGGACCGGAGATGGTTCATCAAACTGCTAAAAAGTTGAAAATAATTAGGGAAAGAATGTTAGCAGCTCAGGACCATCAAAAGAGCAATGCTGACAAAAAGCGAAGACTGATGACTTTTGAAATTGGAGATTCGGTTTTGCTTAAAGTCTCGCCGTGGAAGGGACTTATAAGATTTGGTAAAAGGGGAAAATTAAGTCCAAGGTTTATTGGACCATTTAAAGTTCTTCAAAGGATTGAGAACCAAGCTTACAAGCTCGAACTGCCAGAAGAACTGAATGGAATTCATAACACTTTCCATGTGTGTTATTTGAGCAAGTTCATGGGAGAAGTTCCCGACATGATTCCACTTTCGGAGTTGAGAATCGATGAGAACAAAAGGTTGATTGAAGAACTAGAGGCAATTGTTGACCGAAAGACTAAGAAGTTGCGACACAAGATGGTCGAGTTAGTGCTTGTCCGATGGAAACACACAAATGAGCCGAATCTCACCTGGGAGATGGAGAGTGACATGATGGGTCACTATTCGCATTTGTTTGTTGATGTGTGATTCCGGGGACGGAATCATTTTAAGGTGGAGAGAACTGTAACGCCTATGTTTCTGGGCCTGTCATTAATGTTGATATAATAATCTAGGTTAACCTTTGTAACCCGTTTTGAAATAATAAAAGTGTAGTATTTGAGTATTATGTGTTTTGTGCTTAATTGTGTCTTAATGTAATTAAGAATAAAAACAAGCGTCAAAATAAAATTTTAGATAAAGTTGATATCTATGGATAATGTTGTAGTATTTGAAATGAGGTTTTCGAAAATATAATGAATACCGGAATCCGAGTTATAACGAAGAAGTTATGACCTGTCGAAGTTTCGCGACAGAACCGGCAACGCTGAACGACGTAAAAAGTGAAATTTACGTTTGAGCGATATTTAGCCTTAGCAATCTAAACGAAAGTCATAGAGTTTGTTAAACCATGAGCGTGCATAAAAAGAACATCCAAATATGACTTCGTATGAGGAAATTACGATTTTTCGAAGTTTCGACTTAGCCGTATGCAGCCCGAATACTCGATTTGAGATTGAGCGGTTTTTAGCCAAAACAATCTAAACGAAAATCGAAGATCTCGTTAATTGTAGCAAAACGATGAAATTATAGGCGAAAACGGATGTCAGATGAAGAAGTTATGATTTTATAACGAAGTTTTCCTGTCCCGGCCTACTAAAAATAAATAATAAAAATAAATTCAAAATTAGCCAACGGAGTCTAAACAAAAGTTGTAGAGTGTAGTCTCACCTACGTGGGGATATAAAGAACGTCGAAACGGAGTTTGTATGAGAAAGATATGAATTTTTGATGTTTATTAAATATTTTCGATATTAAATTTGAATATAAATTTTTGATATTATCCAAGGGCGGGAGTCACCGGGCTTATCCAGGTTACGAATAGCGTAACCGAAGATTATGCCCAGTGTAATGTGGGTTTCAGCCCCCTATAAAAGGAAGTCAAGGCTTCCTTATTCCTTTGCTCATTTCTCTTATTTTTTTGCATCGTTTTTCGTGCAAGAATTATCCAGAAGCCCCGGTAACATTCCCGAGCCCCGACACAAGTCCCGAAGTCCCGAAGATCCCAAGAAGTGTGATTCCCGAGCCGAAGCTCTGCCCGCGAGGAGCCCGGTTTTTGTGAAGATCTTTCAGATCGACCGAAGAATACTACTTTTACAAGTCGCAGTGCCGTCCGATCATCTTCTGATAAAGTGAGTGTGTAGTTACCTTCTTCTAATGCATAATTATGAAGTATTTTATACGAAATACGTGTTATGTGTATATTTGGTTGTTATATGCGTGAATGTATATTCACTTTCTTCTATCTCATAGATCCGATTTATTCTCTATGAAATATGTGTTATGTGTGTGTGCCTCATCTGTTATGCGGAAGATGTATTGATTGAACATGCTATACAAGTTTTAAACTATGTGTGTGTGTGTGTATATATATATATATATATATATATATATATATATATATATATATATATATATATATATATATATATATCTACTAATATGTTGGGTAGAACATCGGTAGATAGTTGATGTGTGATAAACAGATGAGAGGTAATGATGTTGTTGTTGTTGACCTAGTTATTCAGCGGAGTATGGATAACGATCACAAACTCCTTCTAGATAGTCTTGTGGAATGCTAGCAGGTTCATAACCTGTAGGTGTTATGAACGATGTGTTCACCGGTGTATTCTGTCCCCCTCATGGTTGCCTTTAGGATATCTATTGTTGAGGAAACCCCTGAGTAGTAATGTCCGTCCCGATGAAAATCATAGATTAGGTCCCTTGAGATAGATGTTCTTTTAGGGACGTAAAGTGAGGATAACGGGAATGGGTAATTGGGTTATTGTTGGTTGGTGAAATTAAATATAATTTATTTATTGTGGGTTGAAAACCCTATATACTCACCAGGCTCCCAACCCCGACCCACTCAGTTTTGTTTGTATTACATGAAGTGACGTAAGGGCATAAGATGGATGAATCGTCGAGTTGTTTTGTTTACAAGTCTGTATATGTATATATTTGTTGAATGACTTGTAATGTTATTGTTTATGCTTTATGGTCTCTATCGGAACATGACATCCCGAGTTTTGATTACATAATGAAAATTCATCTCTTGTTGCAATGCTTTGATTAATATTATTTTATCATATTTTGTTTTTGGGACCAAATTCCGCAACTCTTTTAAATCAAAAGGATTTACTCTGAAATTATTTCAAAAAACATAAATGAAATCGGTCTTTTCTGGCCGAGATTTTGGGGATATCACAATCTCTTTTATAGAATCATTTACACGGTTTCTATTTTTCTTTTCCTCCTTCTCTCCTCGTCTTCCTCTTTTTGGGTTTATCTTCTTCTTTTCTTTCTTTCTTTCACATGGAAAATATTCCCAGTATCCTTCCTTACGCTACTGAGTATCATCAACTAGAGATCACTTATGGTTTAACTTCACTAGAAGGTGTATAGTTTCCTTCATCTGACTCCAGTATCTTATCCCCTCCCTCTGGCAAGATTGGGGTTTATTGGAAAACCCTAGATGCTGGCATCCATTTTCCTCTGACGGATTTTCAAGAAGAGGTCTTCCAAAAAGACGGTTGCAGTCTCCAAATGTTGACTCCCAATGCAGTCAACAAAGTGTTTTCGTTTGAAATGATATGCACAGTTAACAAGTATCTTCCGTACTACTTCGTTTTCAAGTTTTTCTTCCGATTCTGCGTCATTGGAGACAAATGCAACTTTTCGGTCCGACGAGGGGGGCATGCCCTGGTTCCCGACGGTCGAACCCCTAAGATCTGGCAAGATAAATGGTTGTGGGTAAACTAGGAGTTGGTCGGAAGTGGTCGGTACCGTACGAATGCTTTTGCCGATACCACCCCCAAACTCTTCCCTCATAACCAAGGTGTTGTTGACTAACTAAAGAGTGTGCAAGTATCCCTTGGAGATTATTCTGAGGCTTTGCTTTCTGGTGTAGGGATGAGCCCTTCTTGGAGGCGTCGTGGCAAAATGGTGGCGTTTTTCTCCGTCGTTGATGGTGAGTATTGCAACCCTCTTTTTTCCCTATTCCCCTTATTACTGCTATATGATTGATAGTCCTTGTTCTGAAATCCTTATATATTGAATCTTCGCTGTCCATGGATTAGGTGTCACGGAAGCATTATCGGGGCAAGTTGGAGTATCGCGAGGTGGACCTAGTTGATCGGCTTCCTTCACCTCGCCAGATGGATCAGCTTGCCTTAACTGCTGCCCCTTCTGTTCCCACGACAGGCTCGTCAGTGTCGGAGGAGAATCCTTTACACGCTCGCCCCATCTCTACTGTCATGCCCCTAGGTAGTACTCGCTCTTCTCCATGGAAGGTAGCAAAGAAAACAAAGAAGGGATTATCACCGATGTACAGCAGATGAAGGCGAAGAGAAAATTTGTCATGGCCATGGGTGAGCAGGTTACCGGCGTGCCTACTGCTACCAAGAGAATTCAGACTCAGCACAACTTCTCCTGTCTGCTGAGTTCTATGAATTTCACACTGACCGGTGTGGTTATGATCCCTGATGACGAAGCGCAGGAGTCCGAAGGGATCGACAGGGCGACTGAACTGCCTATTGCTTCAACCTTCTCCTCTATTCCTATTCCAGGTGTTCCATTTGTTCCTTTGAAGTTCTCCCTGGTTAAAGGTTCTAGCGTACTTGGTCACGTTCTAGTTTCTTTAGGTGGTGTTTCTGGGGATAGTTCTACTAGGTCTTTTGTCTTCGTTCCTTCTTGGGATCTCCGCAATGATTCGCAACTCTCTGTTCGTGCCAATGCTTTCGAATTTTCCGGCCATGCTTTTCCTCCAGCTGAAGTTCGCGATATGGAGGCTATGAGTAATCCTGCCCTTACTCATAACATGGCTTACGCTGTAGCGCTGGCCATGTTTTACCTTGTTGTAGGTTCCCAACGCATCCATGCCAATGGTGAGATGGAGGCCATACATGCTACCTACAATACAATTCACGCGTGACCGGGCTGGAGCGTCGCCTTGGCGAGGACCTCCGTTTGTCTGAACAAAAGTGTGAATTGCTGGCTTCTGAGAAGACCGTCCTTGATGAAACTAGGGCCTCTTTGGAGGTTAAGATTAACTGCCTTACTCAAGTGAATGAAGGTTTGATGATTCAGGTGGAAAGTCTTGAGCGTAACACCGCTGATCACGATAAACTTATTTCTTCGCTGCAATCAGATGTGGATGCTTCTCGTCGGGACTTGGATTGGCTGGTGCATGTCAGTGTTGTTCGCATTGTTGATAAATTGATTGATCACCCTGAGTTTACTAATGCAATAAGTCTCATCCATCATGCTGCTTTTGTGGCCGGGGTTGAGTCTGTTCAAAAAAACTTTTGTTGGTGCTGGTGGCGGGGATGTTGGTGTTGATGCTACTTCCTTCGGTCCCATGGTTAGCATGAACGATGCCATGTTGTCTTTTGCTAGTATGGACCATGCATCCTTGTTAGGTTTAGGGGAGTTGGATATTGAGGGTCTCCGGGAATTATGTTCTTTTGGTGGCTCAGAGGGTACCCTGAAGAGTGCGATGGGTCGTGAGGTGGTGCAGGTAGTTCAGGTTGATGGTGGAGGAGGTAATGAGGGTGGTGAGGATGATGGTGATATTATAGTTGGAACGAGCGTTGGTGATGGTAGTGGAAGTGAGGTGATTGTTGTGGGAAGTGAAGTTGCAGGTGAAGGGAATGATGTTGTTGATGATGCTTCGACATCGTGTGCTACCCCTCTTCGAGCGTGAAAAATTTATTCGCATGTTTCAGTTTCTATCTTGTATGTTTCTTTTGATGGCCATATGGTACCTTTAGTTTGTATAACCTATGGACTTTTGAACGATATTCACTATTTTATGTGTGTAATTTGTTGGATTAGTATCTAAGTCCATAACTATTTTGGTATGTACTTGACCCGATGGTGCATGGTCCTTTTGGGTAGCCTTCACCAAAGCAACTTGATTGGAGAAATAAATAAAGAGAGAGAGGTTATTATGATTTATTAATATTTTATAAGAATAATATATTAAAGGAGAAATCATATTTGTTTAATTAATATTGGTCAATAATTAATTAGGAATTAATTTTGTGATCAAGTGTAATTAATTAAACTAGAGGGGTTGATTTGTAATTATGTGATAGTTACAAAATAAGGTAAGGATTATCTTAAATATAGGGTGAACGAATTTAAGGAGATAATGTCTTAGAATTCGACTAGGATAAGGGTTTCTAAGACTTATCTTATGGTTACTTGGTGGGCAACCAACTAGATAAGGATAAGGACTAAAACCCTAATCTTTACACCTATATAAACCCCCTAAGGCTCATGAATTCGTCTAAGCCTTCCCAAGAAGTCCTAAGGACGAATTCCTACCTCTCTCCTCTCTCTTTATACATTCTCCATTTGTTGTTGGTGTTTGTAAGCCATTAGAGGAGTGACACTTGTGACTCTAAGCCTTCCAAAGTCAATTCAAGGAGGACTTAGGATTGCTATTGCTACATAACAATCAAGGTAATATCTTAAACCTAATTATATGTTAATATCGATTTCCATATGCTAGAATTAGGGTTTATAGTCTTGGATTCAAAGCATGTACAATAGAGAAACCTAGATCCAAGCATTAGGGTTTGTATGAGCACATAGGATGTCTTATGACCAAAACCCATCAGTGGTATCAGAGACTAGGATGGTCTCAATTGTATTGATGCATTGTATATCTAAAAAATTCAATTTTTTGGTGTTATAAAGGTTGGACTCGCCGAGTCCATAGCTGAACTCGCCTAGTCCAGGGTGACTCGACGAGTCCAGGCTTGACTGGACGAGTCAACTCGTCAGATAGTGCTTATCTCTGGATTTCTTGCTGTTTTTGCATATGGATAGTTACCTTATCATGTTAGATCAATATTAATCCGATTATATGATATATTTGACTATATTTTTTATCTAAATGAAGATATTTATCAATTAATAAGATAATTGTTTCCTTATAAGATAATTGATTAATTATTTTGAGTAAATTGATAAATTGTTTTGCAAGAAATCATTAAATCAATCAAATATGGATAATTATGTGATTAAATGTTAATTTAAAATTATTTGTTATTTGATCCTTGTTGTTATGAAAAGTTTCATATTTTCCCCTTTAGGTTTTATAGTTTAAATTTGAACCCAAAAGTTTTGATGTTTTGAAATTTAAATAGTTAAAACCCTAATGTTTTGAAAAAGGTTTCAAAACTTGCTCTCAAATTTTGGAATTTAAAAGTTGATTAAAAGTTGATTAGGAATGTTAAATTCTAAAACCCTAGTAATGTTTTGAAAAGTTCAAATCACTCCCTTATGGTTTTATTAATTGATTAAGGTGTATAATTAAAAGAGATTTAATAAATCCATAAAAGTTTAGGTTCACAATTTAATTGAATTAAAAGTATAATTGTTAAATTTGATCACCTAATATTTTAAAAGTGTAAAATGCAGCCTACACTATATATAACATTAAAAGTCTAACATTATATATATGTATGAGTAAAAGTCAGTCTTACCGTTAGTAGGCCTCATTTACGAAGCTGGTCTATAAGGGGTGTTTAAGGAAATTGCCTATAATATGGCGATTGAATGTGTATCCACTATTACCCACCGCACTCTTGATTAGTGGAGGGTCGTTAGCCAAACGGGTAGGATAGGACGAAACCTTCCATTATAAGTATAATGAAATACAAAGTACCTAAATGTTTTGCAAATTCCCAATCTTAGTTACTTAGGCAAAAGTGAATTGATGCAATTCCATGAAATTACACTTTGTGCCCTTGCGAAGACGTTAGTGGAGTGTGTGTGGTTTACCGGCACACTAAATGGTTCTAAGCAAAGGTAGCAAAGGGTGACTCAATGTTTGTCATAGTTCGGTGGAGCGTGTGTGGTTTACCGGCACATCGAATAGGTGACTGTAACATGTGAGGGCACCATGTAACTTTGCATGGTTATTCACACCCGCTTTGTGATCATCGGCATCCCAGTCACAAATAAGAGGGGCATATCGAGATTTAAAAATGCCATTGAAACGTTCAATGAAGCTTAAAGGATCTAGGAGTTTTCATAGATTTAAAACTTAAATTTCTTTTTCGTTTTTCATGGTGGAAATTAGTGAATCGTCATTCAGTTACCCTCAAATATTCTGCAACTAGATTACGACATCCCTTTTCTAGGTTGTAGCGTATTGTGTTGGGTCTTAGCCTTGGTATCTCATTTGGGTGATTTACTAAGGACTCAATCGATCAACTAACTTGAATTTGTTTTCTCCCATTTTGTAGATGTCAAGGTTTGACAACTATGGTCTTCCCAAATCTCGTGGAACAAGCATTCCACATGAAGATGATATTCCACGATTCGATCGAGGAACAAGAAATCATGCTTCACTTCCTCCTCCTCCTCCAATTATTCTCCCTAACCCACAAGATTGTAAAATTGAAAGGTTCAATATCACTCAATCCCTTTTGGCAAGTAAACATAAAGAAGGAAAGTCGGTGTGTGCACACGTCTTAGGGATGAAGTCACACATTGATAGGTTAAGAATGATGGGATCTATTGTCGGTGAAGAGATGGCTGTTGATTGGGTTCTTCAGTCACTTCCTAATTCGTATAGTGAGTTCGTAAGAGAGTACAATATGATGAACCACGACGTGACCCTTATTGATCTCACCTATATGCTTATTGCTGCTGAATCAACAATGGTTTGGCGCAATAGAAAAGCAAAGTTGATTGGCGAATCTGCCTTCAAGACCTCTATGGATATAGACAATGGCAATGAAAGACATGCAATGATCGAATGTTTGATCATAAGAGAAAGGCGATGTCTGAATTAGTTCCATGTGTTGTCCCAAAAGATTCAATTTGCTTTTATTGCCAAGAGAAGGGGCATTGGAGACGAAGTTGCCCTATTTACCTAAGAGATCTAAGAGATGCGAGAGTCAAAATTATGAATACGCTTCAGGTAAAATCCACTATCTAACTCTGCTAAGTTCTTATTCATTGATTCATAATACATGATGTGATAAGATTGCATTTGAATGTTTTGCAGGATCGGTGAAAAGAAAGGAAGCTTGATAAGAGAGCAAGATGAATCTAATCACAAGAGATGGACCTCGATCGCATGGACTTGAAGATTGGATTTTGAGCTTAGATAGTTATGATAAAGTTGTTAGAAAATTTCCTTTTACATAGTTTTCAATAGATTTTGCATTGTAAGGACAAATGTTTTTCCGCTGCTTTTATAAATAAAATAAATTTTGTTTGACTTATTTATTTATTTGTTTACTTCCTTGCAATGAAATCGTTATGAAAATTGATGTTTGCATATTTCTACAATGAATGGATATGATTCTTAGTTATGTTATTTATGGAAATGTAGAGAATTTACCAAATAGGGAGAGTTTCTCATCGCTCAAATTTCAATTGGACTGAAATTTGTAATCACGCAACTTGGTTGCATGATGATCGAGAAATTTCATATTTGGAAATTAGACAAATTCGTTGACAAAGTGTCAAGTGAAGGACTAGGAGATCGAGTACACAAAGTTGTGTGTTGATCAAGTTCACCATAAGAGTAACAAAGATATTCGTCATGATTTACTAAAGGTTTAGTAAATATGATTATACTTACAGGATTAAGTGTAATTCTGAATTGATTAAAGGGTTTAGATCAATAGTAGAACGAATAAGAAGAATCAAGTAGGCAGAAAAATAAAAGTTTCTCCATTTTAAGAAGAAGGGAGAGTAGCTTTTACGCTTTATGATAGATCTTAATGATTAAGAACCATATCTCAATTGATCCTCTAAGTGAGTCTTAGTACAATTGTATGTTTAAGAAGAGGAATCAAGGATTGAAGAAATGGTTAAATCAAGAAGTCTATCATACTTCGTTCCAATAACAAGTCTTAAAGTTAAGATTGTGACAATGAGTGAAAAGTATTAAAGGTTTATAACATTCATCAAATGTGGAAAGCTGTGATGTCTTGAATAAGACAAAGACCGGCTAGGACCAATTTAGGAAGTGTTTTGATAAAAACTACAGTAACTCTTGAATATTTGTTTGTCAAGAAATGGTCATTGACAAAAGAATCTTATATGTCAAGGAGTCAGTGGAAGCCTTAATGGTTTTGAAAGGTTTCAAGAACAAGTCAAATAAACCTTATTGATCATCACTAGCACACGAGTTAAGGTTTACAACCTATCGTGTTGACATTATTTTGTTTCTGTGCTGTTTCCAATTGAGCTAATTATGCATGTGAGTTCTATGAGTTCTCATTTTGAACGCATAAAAGGCAAGGCACCTTGATTAATGAAAGGTACATTGATAGGAAAAAGGTGAGATGCTTAACTACTTGGAAGACGTGGTGGGCAGCTGTGCTACCATAAGGCAAGAAATCAAGATTAAGAAAGTTCGGTCCATATGAGTTTGAATTTGTCATAAACTTTGGTTTTAACAAATTCACATGGATAGAAACACATACACCGTTTAAATCTAAGTGTCATAAGTTTTCCTTCTTCACGAAAATGATTGTGAGGAAAGGCTTTCACTAAGAAAGATTTTAAGAAGATGGTGATTGTAAAATTGCATTCTCGAATTCGATCATGGTTACGGTATCCCTTTCCATCATTTGAATTGTGAGGTTTGGCAATTAGTCTTAATTGTTTAGACACACATATGAACTATCGAAGGCAAATGTGTACAAGTTCAAGAAGCCTTGATAAAAGATTATCAAAGCATTAAGTATTAGAAACATGGACTTAAGAAATTCAATAGGTATTGTTTATCTGAAAGTTAAGATGTTTACGAATACATGTCGAAGCTAGTGGGAGCATAAGTGTTATGTTTTATAGTAATCATCATGATAGTGGGAGCATAAAAGTTATGATTGTATGATTATTATGGAAAGTATTGCAAGTTGGCAATATTAATTATAGAAAAACAAGAGTTATACCTTGCAAATTCGTAAGGGTTGTAAAGTTGTTTTGCTATAATTAAGGGAGAGAATATTATGCTTCATTTCAAATCTAAAGGTTTAGGTTGAGAAATGTTAATAAATTTAGTCAAAGGTACATAGTGTGTTCTTAAAATTTCGATTATGATTACGGAATTCCTTTTCACAATTCGAATTTTGAGAACATAGCAGATAAAACATTGTGCATCCTGTCCCATACGCTTCGGGTATAGGATCGATTGAAAATGCTTTAATGTTTGACCATTCTAAGATTTTCAAAATGTCTAGTGCATTTCGAGGGAAAAAGGACTAGAATAGGTTTTCACTAAAATAATTAAACAACTATCAAAGGACAATCCAATGTTCGATGAGGATTGGTTGCTTGTGAGTAGTTGGAAGCATGGTATTAAATGGACCATATCGACATTATTATGAATAGATAAGATTCTATTAAGAATAAATTGTCATATGGAAAATATGGAAGCGTGTCCATATTGGGAATTGAATATTGAAAATCTATGTCTAGATTAGAAACTTTTATGCAAAAGGATGTTCAAAGGAATGTACTTTGAGTGAGAGACATCATATCTAAGGAATTGTCTTGTAACAATCTCCGGGTAGAAGATTTTGTAACATCTTTAGCAATAGTCTTTGTGACTTTGGTGCAGTGACATTACGAAAGAATCATTGCATAGAATGTTAGAATCTAGCATATTCTATAAGTAGCAAGAATTTTGATATTCTTTCACTTATGAAAAAGGATTCGGAGTTGTGAAATGAGAATGATTGGAAATGTGTTCAATGTGATCTATTTCACAAAGTAAGAACCATAGGTGAACATTGTGTGCATGCTAGGAGCATGGGATAAGTGTTGTAATTCAAGTAAGAAGTTGATTACCCGAAACGAAAACTAATGAGTAATCGATATGGTGATAAATAAAAGGTGTTTTATTTATGCTCAAGGGGTTGAGGCCATATGGGATTAGTATTATTCTTGTGTTTCACTTTGCATATTTTGACTTCCAGAATAATTGAGTTTATTAAGAATAATCAAATTATTCAAATGGGCCACAGTCGTTCATATGTTGGAAGTAGGTATGAATGAAGACTGTCGTGAACTGGTGTGTGGATTGTCTAAAAGAGTATTAGACATAAGCAAATGTTTGCTGCAACGTTCATGAGTGCTTATGAATATGAATTTGAGCATTGGATTAAACCCACGCTCGCTTGGATCACTCCATGAATTGTATCACGAGTGATTGGTGAGACGATAACATCTTATATTCTTGAAACCGAGATGTGTGAGTTGTATCTTTCAAATCGGTTGCACATTGATAATATGTAAACGCACTAGTAACTTGGTGTTATAAAACATATTGTTGTGTGTGATTTGGTTAGTAAGTGCAAGCAAGCATTGTATCAAAGTTTATCCGTTCCTTTTATCCAAAGAAGGATAAAAGCGATATCTTTTGGGCCCCTCGATGGTTTAGTGATCACAAACGTAAATGCTTAACCGGGCTAGGGCTAATTTGATTTGTTCAATTAGTCAGTCGTCATAAATCGGGAATCGAGATATAGTACAAAGAGAATGATTTGAAATCATATCTCATATGATATATAGAATGGAGGAATATATGATCCCTTATCTTAAGGACACGCGTATCTGATAGGATCAGAGTTGACAACGGCGTTGGAAAGCTACGATTGCAGATCAGGATCTGAAGTCATACGCATAATAGTTATTGGACTTATCCAAGTGGGAGACTGTTGGATTAGTGTCTAAGTCCATAACTATTTTGGTATGTACTTGACCCGATGGTGCATGGTCCTTTTGGGTTGCCTTCACCAAAGCAACTTGATTGGAGAAATAAATAAAGAGAGAGAGGTTATTATGATTTATTAATATTTTATAAGAATAATATATTAAAGGAGAAATCATATTTGTTTAATTAATATTGGTCAATAATTAATTAGGAATTAATTTTGTGATCAAGTGTAATTAATTAAACTAGAGGGGCTGATTTGTAATTATGTGATAGTTACAAAATAGGGTAAGGATTATCTTAAATATAGGGTGAACGAATTTAAGGAGATAATGTCATAGAATTTGACTAGGATAAGGGTTTCTAAGACTTATCGTATGGTTACTTGGTGGGCAACCAACTAGATAAGGATAAGGACTAAAACCCTAATCTTTACACCTATATAAACCCCCTAAGGCTCATGAATTCGTCTAAGCCTTCCCAAGAAGTCCTAAGGACGAATTCCTACCTCTGTCCTCTCTCTTTATACCTTCTCCATTTGTTGTTGGTGTTTGTAAGCCATTAGAGGAGTGACACTTGTGACTCTAAGCCTTCCAAAGTCAATTCAAGGAGGAATTAGGATTGTTATTGCTACATAACAATCAAGGTAATATCTTAAACCTAATTATATGTTAATACCGATTTCCATATGCTAGAATTAGGGTTGATAGTCTTGGATTCAAAGCATGTACAATAGAGAAACCTAGATCCAAGCATTAGGGTTTGTATGAGCACATAGGATGCCTTATGACCAAAACCCATCATAATCATGCACTCTAAGTGTTACTTGTTTGTTGTTTACTCTCTTTTTCCCTATTTTTTTTGTTTTGTTTTGAAGAAAGAAAGAAAAAAAAACATAGCGCTCTGATGCGCTAGGCATTCTGCTTCGCCTATTTCATCGTCGACATGCTAAGTGTCGGCACTGGGTACTCTTAGTACCCAACGAATGGATCTCTACGTGCACATTTTCAATTGTTAAGAGTTAATACACTAAGTATTAAAGAAATACACTAAGTATTAGACACATGTCACTACGCATTTTCATCAATTAACATTTGAATGATCCCATTACATTATCCATGGACTATAAATACTCTAAGTATTAGACTCATGTCACTAAGCATGAACTTGTGTACACTAAGTACTTGGGATGTGTTGCACTAAGCAGCGCATTGATCGACTGGGACTACACTTCTTTCTTCTTCAAAAGAAAAACTTTCTCAAGTTCCTAGCATTCCATATTCTTGGAACCTGCCTTCATTCCATCGTTTCTAAGGCATATGTTCCCTTCCGATTTACTTTCGTCACTTTGTAAGGGCCTTCCCACATTGGGCCCAGTTTTCCTTGGGGCTGAGCTTGACTCGCTTCGTTTTTCCTCAGAACATACTTACCCACCTTTAATGCTTTCTGTTTTACCCTTTGTTATCATATCTTTATGTTGCGTTCTTGTATACAGCTTGGTGCATTTCTGATTTTTCATGGTTTTCTTCTAGGATATCTAGGTTTATCCTCAGGTCCTGTGTGTTGCTTTCTTCATCCGTGTTAGCCACCCTTAGTGTACTCACCGTTAACTTTATGTGGAGCATGGCTTGTGTCTCGTATGTCAAGCTGAACGGGGTCTCTTGTGTGCTCGTTCGCGGCGTGGTCCTGTATGACCGTAGAACTGTCGTATCTCCTCCGGCCAATTCCCTTTTGCTTTACCCAGCCTTTTCTTGATTCCATTCACGATGGTTCGATTGGACACCTCCGTTTGTCCGTTCGCTTGTGGGTGCTCTACTGATGTGAATCGTTGACTTATCCCTTTGGCGGCGCACCACTCCTTGAATGGATTCTCAGGAAACTGTAGGTCGTTGTCACTGATGAGTACTTTAGGCATCCCAAATCTTGTCATGATATTCTTCCATACAAACTTTATCATGTGTCTCCCTAAGATGCACGCTAATGGATCCGCTTCAATCCATTTTGTGAAGTAATCCATGGCTACCACCATATATTTCAGCTTCCCTGATGCTTCCGGGATTGGGCCCACTATATCTATACACCGTTAGTAGAACGATCACGGGTTGGATATATTATGCAATGGTGTTGGGGGGTTTGTTTGGACTAGAGGGTACGATTGGCATTCCCTGCATCTCCTGGCTATCTCTAGTGCATCTTCCTGTATTTGGGCCAGTATACACCCATTCGAAGTACTTTTCCTATTAAGGCTCGTGCGGCCGCGTGTGCACCCACATAGAATGTGTGTGCTTCCTGTAGCATCTCTCCCCTTTTGGCTCAGTCTACACACTTCAGCCATGGAGCTATGAACCCTTTCCTGTATAGTTCTCCATTTATTAATGCATATGAGGGCGCTTTTATACGTATCTTCCTGGCCTCGATGTGATCATCCGAGAGCACCCCTCTCTGTAGGTATTCCCTGAATGGTGTCATCTACATTTGTCCGTTGGTCATAAGGGTATTCACCTGTCGTTCGTCTATACTTCTTTCTCAGAGCACCTCTACCAAGACTTTCTTTGATAGGTGATCAAAACACATGGATGCCAACTTGCTTAGGGCATCCGCCCTCTTGTTTTCACTCCTAGATATCTGCCTAATTGTGAACTGCTTAAACGATTTGATTAATTGTTTCACCATCTTCACGTACCTTCCCATTCTATAATCTCTCACTTTGAAACTTCCATTGACTTGGTTTGCTGCTAGCCTTGAGTCAGCCAGGGCTGTTACAACCTTTGCACCCATTTGCTTGGCCAGTCGCAATCCTACGAGCAGAGCCTCGTACTCTGCTTCATTGTTTGATGTGTGAAAATCAAAACGGAGGGCATAGGTCACTTCTTCCCCTTCAGGGTTGGTCAAGATTAAACCTGCCCCCGAGCCGTCCCTGTTGGATGCTCCATCCGTATATAATGTCCATAAACCATTGTCGAGCGGGGCTCCTTCAACCACCCATACCTTCTCCTTAACAAGACCCCCTTCGTCTGGGATTTCTAGCAGGAAGTCAGCCGATGCTTGTCCCTTATTACTTGTCCTCGGATGGTAACTTATGTCATGTTCCCCTAGCTCGATTTCCCATTTCGCTAGCCGGCCCGACATCTCTCGTTTAAGCAGTATTTGTTTGATGGGGCAGTTTGTTAGCACTTCGATCTAATGTGCTTGAAAATACCACCTTAGTCGTCGTGCCACGTAGATGAGCGCCAAGACTAATTTTTCCAGGGTGGGGTAGTTGAGTTCTAGCCCTTGTAGTGCCCGACTTACAAAATATACCAACCTTTGTTCTCCTTCTCTTTCTACAGTTAATACTGAGGATATCGCTTCATTTGGGGTTGAAAGATACATTTGCAATGTTTCCCCCGGGACTGGACTAGCCAACATGGCTAGCTTGTATAATGCCTCCTTGATTTTCTGGAGCGCCACTTCTACTTCATCCGTCCACTGGAAGTTGCTCTTTTCAATGCAGCCTTTTAACGTGTGAAACAATAGCATGGCTTTGTCAGCGGATTTTGAGATGAACATGCTCAAAGCTGTAAGCTTCCCGTTTAGGCCCTGCGCGTCCATGAGGGTGCCTGGGGTTGGCGTTTCAATAAACTTGCCCACCTAGGTCGGTTTGGGCCGGATGCCCTGTCTGGTAACATAGTACCCCAAGAACTGCCCCTCTTCCACCCAATTGTGCATTTAGCCGGGTTTAGCTTCATCTTTACCTTCTCTAGGGTTTGGAACGTCTCTTCGATGTCTTGTAACATCCTGTCTTCATGCGGACTCTTGATCACCATATCATCCACATATACCTCAATGTTTCTCCTAATTTGTTTGGCAAAGATCGAGTCAACTAAGCGCTGGTATGTAGCCCCGACATTCTTTAGAACGAACGACATCTTAGTTTAACAGAATGTGTCGTGGTCCGTATAAAAAGCCATTTTTTCATCGTCCTCTTTGCTCATCAACATATGGTGATACCCTTTATATGCATCTAAGAAACACTTCAGCTTGAATCCTTGCAATGACTCTACCTTTTGGTCAATTTCTAGGAGGGGTTAGCAATCTTTAGGGCATGCTTTGTTTAAGTTGGAAAATTCTATGCACATTCGTCATGACCCATCTTGCTTGTGAACCATAATTGGGTTGGCAATCCATGTTGAGAATATTGCTTCTCTTATTATTCCAGCTTCTGCTAGCTTGGCCACCTCAGCGTTGATTGCCCTATTACGGTCCCCACTGTGGACCCTCTTCTTTTGCTAAACCTCCTTTACTCCTAGTTTAATTACGAGCTTGTGCTCAATGACTCTCCTTTCTACCCCCACCATGTCCGTGGGGGTCCATGCAAACACTTGTTTATACCATTTTAAAAGGTCGACCGACACTCTTCTTACGTGACTTGGGAGGTCGCATCCAATACTGACTGGCTCGTTAGGGTGTTCTTCATTGATCACCTCTTTTCCCTTTGAAGGGCCACGTCTCAGCTTCTTGGCCTCTTTAGTTATCTCTGCTCGTTTCATAATTGCAAAGCATTGCAATTCTTTCTGTGGAGTGGCTAGTACTGTGACTGCTCCCGTTAGGGTGTTAAACTTCATGACTCCATGCATAGCTTATGGAACCGCCCCTAGCTTTAAAAGAGCTATTCTCCCTAGAATAATATTGTGTTTCGCTGCATGCCGAATGACCACAAAGTCGATTAGGGCGGTTTTCTTTTACTGCTTATCGTGGCTAGTTATGGTCAAGGGAAAGTGAATCGTGCCTAGCGGCCATTGGCTATGGCCGGTGAACCCGAACAACTTCCCTATCGTGGGCTGTTAGTTGTCCTTCCAGCGATCTGGGAGAAGCCAGAAGCAGTGCTCGTAGATGATGTCTGCCGAACTTCCTGCGTCTACGTAGACCCTGTGTATGGTTACATCCCTGATGGCGGCTTGAATCACTAGTGGGTCGTCGCCCCTCCATCCCTCCGGGAGAGGGTCTTGAACGGAGAATGTGAGAGTGTGCATTGAGGCTCTGGCGGTCCCTAGTTCCGTTTGTTATTCTCCCCTGCTTCTCTTACTCCATATCATGAATATCTCCTTGGGTAGGACCCCTTTGCGAGGTGTGCTTTTAGCGTTTTCAGCATCAAACTTGGCACACAAGCTTCGTGCTATTTCCACCAAGTCCCCTTTAAGCTGTTTCTCTTCCATTTCTTTTTTTAACACTGAACAGTTAGTTGTGTCACACATCTTACTTTTGTGGTACTCGCAATACCGGTTCTTTGGCGACTTGGCTGTTTTTGCTTCTTTGGCGACACTGTGTACACCTCCAGGAGACGACCACGCCTGTGATCCTTAGCAAACAGTCGGAACCGAGCGTGTGGTCGTCTCATTTGGCCGTAGTACCTACTCCCCCCTCGAAAGTCCATGTGACCTGCATTGTGGTGTCTGGCAGTCATTGCGTTCAAGTAGGCCTGTTTTGCTGCTTCACCATCCTCTTGCCTCAAGTATCGCTCCACCCTTTCCTTCAATTCGGCCTGTGTTAGGGGCTTCTTTCCCATGAGTTTTTCCGATAAGGGGCCTGGAAAAAGCCCCTACGTGAAGGCACCGACTATGAGCCCCACGTCATGCCCCGGTACGTCTAATGTGGCATTTATGAATCTTGTTAAGTATTCTCGTACAGTTTCGACCTCCTTTTGCTTACAGCCTGTGATTGAATGAGAGTCTCCTTTGTACTTGCGTAATTGCATGAAGTTGGTAAGGAAACGATATTTAAGCTGGGCAAAATTGGAGATGTTGCCCGGTCGTAATGTTTTGAACCACGTGCCGACGATTCCGACGAGTGTAGTTGGGAAATATGTACACCAAAACCTCTCATCAAGCTTCAATGACGTCATGGTCCATTCATATGTGTCGATGTGGGTATCTGGGTCAGTGGTTCCGCTATATGTTTTGAGCGTCGGTAGTTTGGCTGTGTTTGGTATTTCGTAATCCAACAATTCTTTGACAAATAGAGAGGTCACACTACGGGAAAGGCATTTGTGGCCAAGGATGGTGGACAATCCTGACTGCTGGTATTGTGTGCTTAAGCCACATGGTGGTGGCGTGTGATATCCAGGGCTTGGTCCGTAAAAGGGGTACAGCTGGAATGGTAGTTAGAGGGGGTAGATAGAGGGGAAATGGTGTATGGGGGTCACAGGGCTAATCGTTGTTGTCTGTTGTAAGTTATTGTTAGCGGCGATGGTTGGTCCGGTCCATCTACCGGTCAATGAATAGATAGGTGGTGTATGAGCTATCATGTTTTTCGCCAATGGTGGTACTGAAAGCATTGAACTTTGTCCGCTTGTCACCTGATACGGCGGTGGGATGTTGAAAACGTGGCCTGGAGGAATCATTGCTGACTGAACTGGTCGTGTTTGTTGCAATGACGACAAGAAGAACGGTGGCATTTGAAAAGGCGTTGTTGGAAATGGCCCCCTTGCAGTTGTTCTTGGCTGGTGAACTAGCAGTTGTGGGGCACCTTCGGTGGTTACTGTTGAGCTTCCTTTGCTTGTAGCGGCCCTGCTAACCGCTCTAGGCGACGGTGTTTCGACCAACGCTGCGATAGGACGTATGGGACTAGGTTGTCGTCCCTCACTGCCGTTGGATGCCATTTACTTTCCACTTTCGTGCTTTTGGTTTGTGCACTTGATCTCACAAACGGATGGCGCCAAATGATGTGACCTTGTCTTGGCTCGATCGGTTCCGTTCACTTGGATTCTCGGCTACCTCTGCAAGATCACAAAGAAAGAAGGCTGTCAGCCGCTTTCTGGGAGGAGTTCCCGGAAGAATGCTCCGACGGTCAAGTTAGAGAGTGTTTAGGTTCTTTGGGTGTGTGCTATTTGAAAGTCCAGAGAGCTTACCTCGTAGGTCTAAGAACGTATCTTTTTATACCTAGCGCCCTTGCCTTGTCCGTACCAGACAAGATCGCTTTTTGCGGAGACAAGATCAGAGGCACTGATTGGAGGGTCATGCACCTTCAACAGTTAAGGCGCTTTCATTGGCTCTGAAGGCAATGGCCTGATTCTTCTGCTTGTCCCCCGACCGTATCTTTTGTCTTGGAGTCGGGAGCGTCCCTTGGCGGGCGCGAGCCTTCCGCCTGTGTGTTTCGCTCCAGGGAGCGCCAGCGGGCGCTAAGCCTGCTGGGCTGAGCCTGGTGGGCATGCCTAGCTCCTAGGCTACACGCGATTCTGTCGTGCTGCCCTAGGCACATCATCACCCAACATTACCCCCCTGACCAAGTGTGTTTAGAATTCAATAAATCACTCTTTTTATTTGGTCAAAGTCCCACACCAAGTCCTTATCTTGAAGGCCCAACACATAACTCCACTATTGGCCCAATTTACTAAATTGGGCCTAATCTCCTTATTGGGCCTAAACCCATGATCAACTACCACTAAATTGCCCATAAGATCTTTTTTATTAAGCCTAGCAAAGGCGGAAACCCCTTTAGTCGATAAACAGCCCAAAACCCGAAGCCCAAATATCAATCGCCCAACAGAGGACATATGCGGGGCGTACTTGAACCGATGTTGACAACCATTTGGGTGGTTGACCCAGTATGCTAGGCGTACTAGATTTACGTTGGGCATATTCCATCCCTTGACAAAATCTTAGTAAGTTCTTAATAGCTTAAGCACTTAAGTCCTAATCTTAGATCTAGAGGCCTAACATGCCCAGGGTCTATAAAGTTACGAACTTGATCACTTTGGACGTCCTTAAACTTCTAAATCCTTGGTCTTAATCCATTAAGACATTTTTTTCTCTTGCATGGGACAATTATAGCTAATGGGACATTATTTTTATCACTTAAAGTCCCTTCAAGAGTCTAGAAGGACAGCTCTTTATGTCCATAACACAAAATACACCACCTTATGGCTTTTCGGACAAGAGACGCTTCGAATAAAGTAAACTGATTAGATCTAATCATATATGCATAAAGTTTATAAATCGTTGATACAAACTCCATTTTTGAATTTGTTTATATCCATGCATTGGTATTTACGAGTACTACAACTTTCATTTAGACTCCGTCAGCTAATTCTCATGCTATCTCAGATTTACAAAACTATATAGAATTTACCACGCTCGAAGAGTTGGGACCAACTTTCATCCATATCTTTAACATACGATCTCTATTATCTACATTCTTTATATCCACACGTTGGTATTTATGATTACTAGGAATTTCATTTAGAATCCATCGACTAATTCTCATTTTGTCTTGAATTTACAAATCTGTATTGAATTTGCCGCGCTTCAAGAGTAGGGACTAAGTTTCGTCCATATCTTTCGCATACTAGCTCCGTTTTCGACTGTCTTTATATCGTTGAGCTCCTATTAACGATATCTTAAATTCTCATTTAGACTATTTTTGTTAAAAATCGACCAATATAAAATAAAAATTTCGGGTTGTGCACACTCTCGGTTTTACATATACTGCGACTTTCGTTTAGATCGCTAAGGCTAGAAAGTATTTTATCATAAATATACTTTTTTACGATTCCTAGTGTCGTACCGGTTTTGCCGTAAAACTTCGACAGTTCATAACTTCTTTGTTGTAACTCGGATTTTAGCATTCTTTATACATACGGAACCCTTGTGACATATACAATAATTGCTTTGTTATAACTTGGATCTCAACGTTCTAATAACAAAAAAAATTATTTTTGACGCTTACTATCTCTAAACTGACTAACCCGGATTTGTGGTTGTTACATGGGCCTCACCCTAACCCTAGACATATTCCTGGCCCAAAACATCTGACTTCTGATGGCCCACAAAGGCCTAAAGACCCAAAGTCCACTGCTTGGCCTAATCTGAGGCCCAAAACACACCAAGCGCATAACTGATGAGTAGGCGTGGCGTACTCCTTTGTACGTTAAGTGTACTAGCTGAAGGTGGTGTACGTTGTGCGTACCTGCATGTAAGCCCAACGTACTATTCTGTTACTTTTGCCATTAAGTGCTTAATACTTGTCACACCCCCGAACCAAACAGTGGAAGCGTCCGAGGGCTCACGTGACTAAAATTGAATATCATCACAATCAATATACATGAATCATAACATAAACATCACCATGCATCAATATATTACAATTGACATTATTGACATCAAGTACATCGTTTAAGCATTACAAATCCATAACATAAATTGTTTAATAGTGTTCAAAAGCATAATACACTAACGTACTCGGTATTACTCCTCAGGTTACCTGTTACTTGAGAATACAATTTATTTTGAAGAGCGTCAACATATGGAATGTTGGTGAGTTAATAAGCATGGTTGTTGCAAAAACGTTTTGTGTAGTTTATAAAACCAAGAAAATCCGATATTTTTTGAAAAAGACAATTGTTTATACCAAAGTGTGAAGATCCATAGGTTTATGCATGAATGATTTCAAAGCGTGTATAAAATTGTTTATACAAATGAGTGGTGTTGATTTCCTCGAAAAACCCGTTGTTTTCCTATTAGAAAATATAATTGTTTCAAATTGTTATACCGTCACAACGAATGATTAGGATTTTTCCTTGATTACTCGGATAGTATTAGATTTATTTATGTGAGTCGTTATAACCATGCATGATAATGACTAGTTCGTCTGTCTTGGCATTCTAACGAACGCCAGAATTGATCTTAAGAATTTGTCACCCTAGACTGATCGAGTCTAACTGTAGTGAATAGCTGAGGTGTGGGGGAGTCACCCCCATATAGATCTATACACAAACTCTCGCTCTCCCTCCAGGAGACTTTGATTATAACTACAGACTACAGATGGCCGATAGAGGTGCCGCCCGCTATTACTCACTAAATCTAACATGAATTTGATTACCATTGATTAACAACTTGTATATGTTTACTGAATTTAAGGTAGGCCTAATAAACGAGGAGAAGAGGATTACAAGGTCCTACTAATCCCACGTATTATTTATGGCTATTGGGTATACGAAGGGCACGTTGGCCCATTTCGCATTTGATTTACTTGGACCTTACTAGCAACACTAATGGGCCACTAAGGCCCAATAACACTTAAAAGTCATTGAGTGTCTCTTAAAAATGAAATTGGGTCATTGAAGGCCC
Organism: Lactuca saligna; assembly: GCF_052625555.1. Taxonomy (NCBI): domain Eukaryota; kingdom Viridiplantae; phylum Streptophyta; class Magnoliopsida; order Asterales; family Asteraceae; genus Lactuca; species Lactuca saligna. The sequence goes on along the minus strand of NC_136420.1, from coordinate 227,356,032 downwards.
AATAACATTAATTATTATCCTTTGGGCCCAAAAGTCATTTTAATGGGTCACAAAGGCCCAACAAGCATGATTGGAACTTTCAAGCCCAGGTATTTGAATATTTAATGGTTTTAGGTATTGCATGATTGTCGGAAAGATTGATTTTTAGATTTGTAACGACACGATGCCGGTCAGTTACTTATAACCATATTTAGAATTTCATGTATATTCGTGTTTCTATTTTTCGTAAGTTGTAGTTTGGTGTTTTTGACTCAATATCTTAAAAATAAGATCATTGACTCAAAAATATTGGTTTGAACCCCTTCAGCCCTTTTTTTTGTAAAAAAATGACAATTTTAGTCCTTTATAAAGAAAAAGACATTTTCTTTACACTTTTGACCCATAGACTTGTTCAAGTGATATTTTTAGCTCAAAACGTATTCTTTGGTAGTTTCAGCCCTTCCAGAAAAGTGTTTTTCTATTAAAGCCCAAACTTGTGCAACTTTTACACTTTTTGCCCAAAATCCAAAAACTTTACATTTTGATGCTTGTTTGGAAAAAATATCATTTTAATCCCCTGAATTAATTTTGTTTACTCTTTTTCCCGTTCTTTTGAGAATTTTACCATTTCAACCCCTTGTGCAACTTTTACAGTTTTCTGTAAAAGCCCAAACTTGTGCAACTTTTACACTTTTTGCCCAAATCGAAAAACTTTACATTTTGATGCTTGTTTGGAAAAAAATATCATTTTAATCCCATGAATTAATTTTGTTTACTCTATTTCCCCTTGTTTTGAGAATTTTACCATTTCAACCCCTTGAAAAACAGTTTTTTCAAAAATTTGTACCTAAAGGCCGAAATGCCCAAGGTTTAGCCCATTAGGCTAAAATTTAAACTTTTAGTCCTTTTAAAAATCAAGATTGTTATAAAAACTGATATTTTAACTAATTTGACCTTTTTGACCCTTATAAAGCCGTAAATGACATTTATTTCCCATCTTTTACTTATTTGTCCAAAATGGTTCATAATTTGGATTTGGGTTTTGTTTTGCTTATTTTGAACTTGTATAATACTTTGATCTAGATAATAACATGTTTTAAGATGTTATTAAGCATATGTTTCCTAGTCATGGTTAAGGATCTCGGCTAGATCATGATTTTTCACACATATTTATCAAATAAATTCAAGAAATCACAAATATCATACAAAAACACATAGATGTACACATCTTATTTGTATTCTCCCCCATAAATCTTGTAAAAGAAAAAAATACAGGGATATGAACTCACCTTTGCTTGTTGATTTCAATTTGAAGAAGAGATGGAAGACTTTGTTGCTATTTTCAGCCCTAGCAAGCTTTCTTGGGTTGGTTTAGATCTTAGAGGTTTCTAGGATGACGATCATGAGTTTATATGAGTTAATAAGAGATTTTTGATACAATAAAGAGTCCAGATTATGGATCCAAGCATCAACTTACCTAAGATGATGATTTTTGTGGAATAACCTCCTTGAAAAGCTCTTAATCTCGAAATTTTTGAAGGAGAAGTGAAAGTGTTCTTGATAGAATATAGAAAGAGTTGGAATGAATTATGTGTGTGTGTGTGTGTGTCTATTCTCGGCCAAAGGTAAGAAGAAGAAGAGGGAAGAGAGAGATATGGATGTGATGGATGCGTGGAAACATGATAATGGTGCATGGAAGTATGGAAGTTATTGCATGGATTATTTCACTTGTTGTATTTCTTTATCCTCTTGGGCCGAGAAAGGGAGAAGAAAGAATAGAATTTGGGCCTTTTGTGCTTAAGTCCATATTATGGGCCCATTTTGATGATTTCGGCCCAATTGGTCTTTGGAGATGGTTCACGGCCCAAAATAAATTAATGTATGAGTCTCATGGCCCATTAGGGCTAGTTAGATTTGGTATGGCCCAATACAGCCTTTTAGAGATAACTAGTCCATTTTAGATTTATGACGCCTAAATGGTTAAGTTTCATGTAAATGGGTCCAATTAGGGTCCATTTAAGATTTCCAAGCCCAAAATAGTCAATTTGGAAGCTTATTGGCCCATTAGGCCCAATAAGGAAATCCTAGTCCATGATGGTCTTAAACCGGGATTTTTAGGGTTTCCAATTCTTTGTAGACTATTTGAAGCGTTTTTAAAGAGTGTTTGATGGAATTTTGTTGTCATAGAATAAGCATCATACATGCTTTCAACTTTTAATCACCATGTTATCATTGTTCAATGTTTACAAAGCATCAAAATTGCTAGTTGTGACATCATCCCCCCGTTAGAGGGAATTTCGTCCCGGAATTCTTTTTGAATCTAGATTCAAGGATGCGAGAATATGTGAGGGTACTTCCGTTTCATCTGGTCTTTGCGTTCCCATGTGAATTCTAGTCCACGCTTCGCATTCCACCGTACTTTCACAATCAGAATGCGACTTTGCTTAGTACACTTCGCCTCTCCGTCCATGATTTCGACTGGTTCTTCGACGAACAGTAGATTCTCATTGATTTCAATTTCTTCAAGTGGAAGAAAGTGGGTTTCATCGGATAAACACTATTTCAAATTGGAAACATGTAACACAGGGTGTACACTACTGAGCTCGGTGGGTAGTTGTAGTCTATCAGCCACTGGATCGATTCGGGCAAGAATCTCGAAGGGTCCAATATATCGTGGGTTTAGTTTTCCTTGTTCCCCAAAACAAATCACCCCTTTCCAGGGAGAGACTTTTAACAACACTCGATCCCCGACTTGAAATTCAATGGGCTTTCGTCGTTTATCAGTGTAGCTCTTCTGTCGGTCTCGTGATGCTTATAGTCGAGCTCTGATTTCAATTATTTTCTCTGTTGTTTTGCGTATGATCTCTGGTCCTATTAACGCATTAGTTGATATATGTCTTCCTGCTAACTAAGTATCACCTACCTCAGCCCAACACAACGGTGATCTACATTTATGCCCGTATAGTGCTTCGAAATGAGCAACTTTGATGCTTGTTTGATAACTGTTGTTGTATGAGAATTCGATTAAAGGCAAGTGGGTATCCCACAACTTTCCAAAGTCTATCACACATGTGTGAAGCATATCTTCGAGCGTTTGAATGATTCACTCACTTTGACCATCCGTTTGTGGGTGGTAGGCAGTGCTCATGTCAAGTTGTGTTCCCATAGCCTTTTGAAGTGATTGCCAAAAATGCGAAGTGAATGTACTATCTCGGTCGGAGATGATAGATACTTGCACTCCATGAAGTCTCACCACGTATTTGATGTATATCCTGGTCAAACTCTTCATCTTGTAGGATTCTTTTATTGGTAGGAAATGGGCGGATTTCGTCAATCTGTCGACTATTAACCATATGGTATCCAATCCGTCTGTTGACTTGGGTAATTTGGTCACAAAATCCATAGTAATCCTTTCCAACTTCCACTCGGGAATTGCTGGTTGTTGTAGTAATCCCGAGGGCTTCTGTTATTCCACCTTCACCTTAGCGCAAGTAAGGCATTTGCTAATGTAGGTGGCAATCTCTGCCTTCATGTTGGGCCACCAATACTTTTTCTTGATATCCAAGTACATTTTATCTGAACCTTGATGGATGGAGTATTGTGTCTTGTGGTCTTCATTCATGACTACTTCCCTGAATCCTCCGAGCTTAGGGATCCAAATGCGGTTCATGAAAAAATAGGCTCCATCCTCCTTAACTTCGAAATTCTTTTCCATTCCACGTAACACTTCCCTTGTTCTATTTACCATTTTGAGAGCATCACACTGGGCCGCTTTGATCTGCATGGTCAGGTAGGATTGAATGGTTATGGAGAGAGTTTTCAGATGACAATTTGAGTATTCTTTTTCACTCAAGGGATCAGCTACCACGTTAGCCTTTCCCGAGTGATACTTGATTTCGCACTCATAATCATTTAGCAGTTCAACCCATCTTCATTGTCTCATGTTCAACTCTTTTTGATTTAAAAAGTGTTGGAGACTCTTGTGGTCAGTGAAAATGGTGCACTTTGTACAATAAAGTTAGTGCCTCTTAATCATCAAGGCAAAGACCACGGCTCCTAGTTCAAGATCATGGGTGGTATAATTCACCTCATGTGTCTTTAGTTTTCGGGACGCATATGGTATCACCTTCCAGCAATGCATAAGTATGCAACCTAAACCCTGATTTGATGCATCGCAGTAAACTACGAAGAACTTCGTTACATCTGGTAATGACAGTACCAGTGCGATGCAGAGTGCTTGCTTCAGAGTTCAGAATGCAACTTCTTGCTTATTTGTCCATTCAAAGGGTACTCCCTTTTGAGTAAGCAAGGTAAGTGGCTTGGCTGTTTTAGAGAAGTTCTGAATGAACCTCCTATAATAGCCAGCGAGACCTAAAAATTGAGGAATTTATGTTGGTGTCATTGGGATCGCCCATCCTTTGATGGCTTTGACCTTAGAAGGATCCACATGTATCCCTTCTTAACTAACGACATGACCCAAAAAGTTCACACTACGGAGCCAGAAATCACACTTAGAGAGTTATGCTTATATCTTTTCGGTTCATAGGGTTTCCAAGATTTGTCATAGATGTTGGCCATGCTCCTCGTCGCTTCGAGAATAAACTATAATGTCGTCAATGAAAACAATGACAAAGTTGTCGAGGAATGGTCGGCAGATTCGATTCATTAGGTCCATGAATGCGGCAGGTACATACGTTAGACCGAAGAACAGTACGACAAATTCATAATGTCCATAATGAGTTCGGAAAGCAATTTTAGGGATGTCCTCTTCCCGGACTTCGAGTTGGTGGTATCCGGATCGTAGATCTATCTTAGAAAAGTAACTTGCTCCTTGGAGTTGGTCAAATAGATCGTCGATTCATGGAAGTGGATAGCGATTTTTGATAGTTAGCTTATTTAGTTCCCTGTAGTCAATACACATCCTAAAGGAACCATCTTTCTTCTTAATAAAGAGAACCAGAGCTCCCCAAGGTGAGAAGCTGGGTCGGATAAATCCTTTGTTCAAGAGATCACTTAATTGGTTGGACAACTCTTGCATCTTCGCAGGAGCCAATCTATAGGGCGATTTGGCGATGGGTGTAGCTCCTGGAACAAGGTCGATTTAGAACTCAATTTGTCTTTCTAGGGGTATCCCCAGAAGATCTTCAGGAAAAAAATCTGGAAAATCGCAAGCCACTAGGATGTCTCGAACATTGACCTCTTATTTCGACTTATCCACTATATGAGCTAGAAACGTGAAATCTTTCTTTTGTAGATACTTTTGTGCTTTAATGCACATGATAAGACGAGGGTTCATGCTAGGTTTATCTCCGTATATAATTAGGGTTTCGTGATTTGGAAGGTGAAGGCGAACAACCTTCTCGTGACACATAATTTCAGCATGGTGGGTGCTTAACCAATCCATGTTGATAATCACATCAAAACTCCTAATGGAAATAGGAATTAGGTTTATTTGAAAGACGTGTTAGTTCAAGGTTAGGGTACATCCGATGTATATTTTCCCAGTGGATTCTCTTTTCTCATTAGCCATTTCCACCGTAAAGGTTTCATTAAGCTTCTAGGGTTGTTGTTTTAACAAGTGTCTGAATCTATTACTCACAAAGCTTCGTTCTTCTCCGGTATCCAATAGGATGCATGCATAAGTGTGGTTTACGAGGAATGTACCGAGTACAACAGCAGGATCCTGAACGGATTCTCTCTGACCCATGGTCAGTACTCTCCTGGCTCCTCCATTTCCAGGGTTGTTGATATTGGGGAAATTTCGATGGAAATGCCCAGTCTTTCCACATCTATAGCAGGTGTGGCTTGGTCCAGTGTTGTTGTCGTTCTTTTTGTTGTTGTTGTTGTTGTTGTTGTTAATAGGCAGCTGGTACTGTTGGGGATGAGTCCTACAATATCTTGCCGTGTGACCTTTTCTATTGCAACTGGTACAGTGCATCTCTCTTGATATTCCAGGATGATGGAAACTGCATTTGTTGCATTTTGGAAGACTTCTAGCATATGTTCTCCCTAGTGTTAGTGTAGTAGTTGTCATGGCAGCATTGACAGTAATAACATGTGGTTTCTTCGAGAATCCTTGAGTTGGCTTTCCTTTTCTCTTGTTCCCTAACGCTCACTTACTGCTCTTAAGCTTGGTGTTTGGAGTGCCTTGATATGCGATCACTTTTTGGTTTCCGTGATCGTTACTTCGATTGGTGTTGTCGATGCTATTTCCTCCTCTGTTGGTGTTGTTTGAGTTGACTTGTGCCATAGTAGTAGTTACGACAACGATGACAGCAACTTGGAATGTAGTAAGGTCCATTTCCAAGAGTGGTGCTTCACGGGTGTGCTCGTTATTTCTACGGAATGGAATTTTCTACTGCATGACGATAAGTAGGATTGTAAGTAACGACGACCATTTCCGATGGTGCTCTGTAATTTTTTCATTTTGTCGTATGGTTCACAATGTTTCGATCTATATCCCTATGGTGTGTTTATGTTTATTTGTGCATATAAGCAAAACCTCATATTAAAACATATAGCATTTCTGCTAGAAATAGCCATTTTTAATACAGGAAATTTTGCCTAAATGACAAACATATCATAAGAAAATGTACGATCTGATAGTATTACGACATAATATCCATAGAAACATAATACTAGTAAGAGGTACGACTGGTTCTACTTACTGTAGAACCTATAATAGCAAGTAATAGAGCAAGTCCCATCGGTAGTGCTGACGATGGCACTCAATCGTCGAGCTGACGTATCAGGAGTTCGGCCAGTTCATCCACCTCTTGGGTGATTACCTCTACCCTTTTCTCGGCTCATACAACTCTCGCCTCGGCCGTAATAACTTGAAGCTTGAGGCTGATAATTGCCACCTCAAGAGAGCGTAGATAGTTTGTATCAACCCTTTGAACCGTGCGGGGGTCTGACAAGGATTTCGACAGGTGGGGTTCACTACATGCCTCCTCTACGCACTTCTCTTTATCTAACTCCTGGTTAGACTCGTCATATTCAAAATCTATTATCACATATTCGTCCTATTCCACTTCAGGTCCAACATCGTGTGCTACCCCTGATCTCCCTCAAGCTCGTCCTCGATCACCCCATGGGCCACTAAGACCTGATGAAACTGAATGCCCTGGTGCTCCCCCTTCCATGGTGACTAAGAGAAGGTTTATGAATAAACTCTTATTACTCCTAAGATGTTTTACTTATCGTATAAATTGAGTTGATGTTTTCTTCTTATTAACAAAGGGGTATGTTTTTAGGTTTACTGACCATCGCGATTTCCCCGGGGAATGTGATAGTTGTACTTTGGAGGAAATGTAGTTGATCAAGCTACATTAACCTCTTAATACCACTATGAACAGTCCCGACTTAACCGAGATGTCAGCATCGTCTTATTTGATTTTGTATTAGGTTATCTTTCCTATATCGTACAAGTAGAGGTGTTTTATCGTTGTGTTTTATTCGTTTTGTTTTGTTCAGAGTTGTTTTAGTCCCTCTTCGGTTTATAGTTGCATATCAATGTGTGGTTAGATATGCTAATTCACTATAAGAAGAGCTCTAATACCAACCTGTCACACCCCCGAACCAAACGGCGGAAACGTTCGAGGGCTCGCGTGACTAAAATAGAATATCATCACAATGAATATACATGAATCATAACATAAACATCACCATGCATCAATATATTACAACTGGCATTGTTCACATCATGTACATCGTTTAAACATTACATATCCATAAGATAAATTATTTGATAGTTTTCAAAAGCATAACACCCTAACGTACTTGGTATTACTCCTCAGCTTACCTGTTACTTGAGAATACAAGTTATTTTGAAGAACATCAACATATGGAATGTTGGTGAGTTCATAAGCGTGGTTGTTGTGAAAACGTTTTGTGTAGTTTATAAAACCCAGAACATCCGATATTTTCTGAAAAAGACTATTGTTTATACCAAAGTGTGAAGATCCATAGGTTTATGCATGAATAATTTCAAAGCGTGTATAAATGAAAAGCTTTGACATATAGTTTTCAAAAAGTACAAATAAGTGGTGTTGATTTCCTCGAAAAACCCGATGTTTTCCAATCAGAAAATATAATTGTTTCAAAATGTTATACCGTCACAACGAATGATTACGATTTTTCCCAATTACTCGGATAGTATTAGATTTATTTATGTGAGTCATTATAACCATGCATGATAATGACTAGTTCGTCTGTCTTGGCATTCTAACGAACGCCAGAATTGATCTTAAGAATTTGTCACCCTAGACTGACCGAATCTAACTGTAGCGAACAGTTGAGGTGTGCGAGAGTCACCCCTGTATAGATCTATACACAAACTTGCTCCCCCTCCAAGATACATTGATTATAACTACAGACTACAGACAACCCATAGAGGTGCCGCCCGCTATTACTCACTAAATCTAACATGAATTTGATTACCATTGATTAACAACTTGTATATGTTTATTGAATTGAAGGTAGGCCTAATAAACAAGGAGAAGAGGATTACAAGGTCCTACTAATCCCACATATTATTTATGGCTATTGGGTATACGAAGGGAACGTTGGCCCATTTCGCATTTGATTTAGTTGGACCTTACTAGCAATGCTAATAGGCCACTAAGGCCCAATAACAATTGAAAGACATTGAGGGTCCCTTAAAAATGGAATTGGGTCATAAAGGCCCAATAACATTTATTATAATCCTTTGGGCCCAAAAGTCATGTTAATGGGTTACAAAGGCCCAACAAGCATGATTGGAACTTTCAAGCCCATAGATTTGAATATTTAATTGTTTTAGGTATTGCATGATTGTCGGAAAGATTGATTTTTAGATTCGTAATGACACGAGGCCGGTCTGTTACTTATAACGAGATTTAGAATTTCATTTATTTCGTGTTTCTATTTTTCGTAAGTTGTAGTTTGGTGTTTTTGACTCAATATCTTAAAAATAATATCATTGACTTAAAAATATTTGTTTGTACCCTTTTCAGCCCTTCTTTAGTAAAAAAAAATGACAATTTTAGTCATTTATAAAGAAAAAGACATTTTAAGCTCTTAAACCATTTTCTTGACACTTTTGATCCATAGACTTGTTCAAGTGATATTTTTAGCTCAAAAATTATTTTTGGCAGTTTCAACCCTTCCAGAAAAGTTTTTTTCAGTTAAAGCCCAAACTTGTGCGACTTTTACACTTTTTGCCCAAAATCCAAAAGCTTTACATTTTGATCCTTGTTTGGAAAAAATATCATTTTAATCCCCTTAATTAATTGTGTTTACTCTTTCCCCCGTTGTGTTGAGAATTTTACCATTTCAACCACTTGAAAATCACCTTTTTCGAAAATTTGGGCCTAAAGGCCGAAAACCCCAAGGTTTAGCCCATTAGGCTAAAATTTACACTTTTAGTCCTTTTAAAAATCAAGATTGTTATAATGACTCATATTTTAATTTATTTTGACCCTTATAAAACCGTAAATGACATTTATTTCCCACCTTTTACTTATTTGTCAAAAATGGTTCATAATTTGGATTTGTGTTTTGTTTTGCTTATTTTGAACTTGTATAATATGTTGATCTTGATAATAACATGTTTTAAAATGTTATTGAATGTATATTTCCTAGTCATGGTTAAGGATCTTGGCTAGATCATGATTTTTCACACATATTTATCAAATAAATTCAAGAAATCACACATATCATAGAAAAACACATAGATCTACACATCTTACTTGTATTCTCCCCCATAAATCTTTTAAAAATAAAAAATAGAGCGATATGAACTCAACTTTTCTTGTTGGTTTCGATTTGAAGAAGAGATGGAAGAGTTTGATACTATTTTCGGCCCTAGCAAATTTCTTGGGTTGATTTCTATCTTAGAGGTTTCTAGGATGATGATCGTGAGTTTATATGAGTTAAGAAGACATTTTTGATAAAACAAAGAGTCTAGATTATGGATCTAAGCATCAACTTACCTAAGATGATGATTTTTGTGGAATAACCTCCTTGAAAAGCTCTTAATCTCGAAATTTTTGAAGGAGAAGTGAAAGTGTTCTTGAGAGAATATAGAAATAGTTGGAATGAATTATGTATGTGTGTGTGTCTACTCTCGGTCGAAGGTAAGAAAAAGAAGAAGGAAGAGAGAAATATGGATGTGATAGATGCATGGAAACATGAGAATGGTGCATGGAAGTATGGAAGTTATTGCATGGATGCCCATTATGTAATAAGGAGGTGGCTAGCCCATTTTGATGATGTTCGACCCATATAGGTGTTTAGAGATGGCTCACGGCCCAAAATAAAATAAAGTATGTGTCTCATGGGCCATTTGGGCTAGTTAGATTTGTTATGACCCAATAAAGCCCATTAGAGATAACTACTCCATTTTAGATTTATGAGGCCCAAAATGTTAAGTTTTATGTAAATGGGTCCAATTAGGGTCCATTAAAGAGTTCTAAGCCCAAAATAGTCAATTTGGAAGCTTATTGGCCCATTAGTCCCAATAAGGAAATCCTAGTCCATGATGGTCTTAAACCGGGATTTTTAGGGTTTCCAATTCTTTGTTGACTATTTGAAGTGTTTGTATAGAGTGTTTGATGGAATTTTGTTGTCATAGAATAAGAATCATACATGCTTTCAATTTTTAATCACCATGTTATCATTGTTCAATGTTTACGAAGCATGAAAATTCCTAGTTGTGACAATACTCTATTCCAGAAGCTACAATTACAGATCCAAGTCCTTTTCAACGTCTTAATCCATAAAGTTGATTACTTGGTGGCTTACATACCACCATATGAGCCCAAACATGAAATTTGACAACAAACCTCCATGGAAAGGGCTAGATCTCACGCATGGTCACAAATGAACCGTAAAGATTGAGACTTTAATGCTTATAGGACTCATATAACACTAACGAGTGGCAACCCTGGACCTAAGAAATAAGTTGAGTCATAAAGGTCCATTATTGGGCATAAAATTTCCAAAAACTCCATTTACATAGATCTAAGCATACTTAAGAAACGTTTCTGACTTTATACTTAAAATGATCTGAAATGGAACCACAATCTTGGATCTACTGCTTCTTCTTTGACCCCCCCCAACTTTGTTATGCTATTCACTTGCTTGTAAAATGGGCCCATAACCCTAAAATGATCTCTAATAGCCTTCTTAGCTCTAAGAACACTCAAAAAAGATTAAGGTTTTGTGAAACTGTCTAAGGGTGAGAAGGAGGCTGACCCTTGAGGGTATCATGTTCTTTATATAGTGACATACCCTAAAAATTAGGGTTTAGGGACTCTAAGCGTATGTTGGGCGTACGCCTCTCCACACCGGCAACCATATAACCTTATATGTTGGGCATAACCTAGCTTATGCTGGGCGTACCCAGTTAAACACACGCATGCATTCCTTGCATATATGGGGCTGCTTTGTCACAAAACTCCATTAGGGGCTAAAATTGAGAATAACTTCAATGTGTCATAACTCCTTCATTATAAATTTGTTTCCAACAAACTATATATCTATAAAAAGGTAGCGGGAAGCCCTACGCTCTTAGCCACACCCCCAAACCTAAAACCTTCCAGATAAAACTCGAGACCCATAAAAGACCGAATCGCCCCTACCCTTTTGCATCCGAGATCACAACCGAGTACTTTCAAAACTGGGTGTTACAACTCTACCCCACTTAAACTCGACTTCATCCTCGAAGTCTTCTGTGGATACTTATCTCGGATACTTCTCATGGGACATAGTAGTTACTCCAAACTATCTTGAATGCTCTCAACCATTCTTATACAATGCCTAACCTTTTTTGCTCAGTCCGATCCCTGAAAGGACCGCTACACATGACATCCTGAGGGTCCAACCATTATCATGCGCAACTGATGGTCATCCCAAGGCAACTATACATAAGCGACAACATTTCCTGACTTTGTAAAGGACTGATCCTTCACTGTAACTAAATCTCCAGCCACTCCCAGTGCTGGTCCCTTCGCTGTTACCCACTGAATACTTCAACTTACTATGACCCGATGACGAACATTCATCCCAATGAATGGGTCAGATAATCTTTCGAGTAATATATTCATCCTTGCAATGGTTAGAATCATACGAGAGCTGCGCAACAGAGTCATTCGCTTACTCTGAGATTATTTAATCCTGTTATGAGTGACCTAGCACCTCTCGGTCAACTAACTACCTCTTATCCACTTTTTGGATGTACCAAGACCTCCCGGTTCCCAACCTACCTGTCTACTAACTAGAAATACAGTATTCCACCTGGTTACCAAACCAATGAACTCTTTCTCAGTTGCCCCTAGCGACTTCCGTAGGAACTTCGACCATCGCAAACTACTCTATCACCATTGCCATCGAATCTACCACAAAAGTTGAATGCTACAAGAACCGTTGTACTCTTACATAACACCTTGTCTTCAATGACTTACCACTTCTCGAACCCAATCATATTGTGCCCTACTCACATCCGTGCAGGCTGCCCTGAGCTGGACTAAGCTATCCGAAAAACTCCAACAGCGAGTCACACATCTGATACATTCTTACTGCCGAATAGGAACCGGCAAAAGCTACGGGCCACCCCGCAGTCTTACGATTCCATATTAATTGACCACTAATGAATGCTACACATCACCCCATAGTCTTAATATTCCAATATACTAAAGGCTAACTGATGAGTGCTACGGGACACCTTGCAGTCTTACTATACTAATATACAAAAGTTACGGGCCACATCACAGTCTTACAACATTACCACTTTATCTGCCAACTAGTGAATGCTACGGGCCACCCTATACTCTTACAACACTTCTACACTATCTGCTAACTAAAGCTATGGGCCACCCTGCAGTCTTGCCACACTTCTCATGCTATCTGGCAACTGGTGAATGCTACGACTAACCCGCAACCTTACAACACTTCCCCCACCAACTGACTACTAGTGAATGCTACGACCAGCCCGTAGTCTTATATCACTTTCCTTACTACTCAACCGCTGACCATGGTCTTTCGCTGACTATTAATCCAGGCACACTCATAACTAAGCATACAAGCACGATCTAATATCCCAAGTTGAACTCGTGTCCTGATTGAAATTCCCACCCTAATTTCTTGAAGCCTTCTACCAGACATCCCGAGAATGCGATCTCACTATTGACAACTTCTCCAAACATCCAATTCACACTATCCTCAATCCATACATCCGCTTGGTCCGTCATTCTTCCTAACAAGGATGTGAAACTTATCTCATTTTCAAAACCGCTCTTGCTTCCGAGTACATAACCATTCCCACCCCCCCCACTTATCTTCGACTATGTATTCACGACATACGAGAATTTGAGGATTCTCGTTCCTTTCTTCCTTACACGATAGACACACTGACTGCTAACGCTTAACCTTGCTAGCAATCCATCACTGGCCCACTCCAAAGATCGCACAATCATTGAATACTAGATGAACACTTTTTGAAACTCCAATGCTAATGACCCAAAAAGCTTAACCTGATGTCCCTCTCCACCTTAAAGTCCAAATACTCGATGCTCAAGGAAACTTCTTTAGCGATAGACTGCATCTCTTGATGCTTCCAAAATCTATCCCTAGCACAAAGACTGCACTTCACCGAATCCTGAAGATGGTGGATAACCATCCTGCTGAATTCTGACCGTAGACTTCTCATGATGCTCTGGAACTAAACTCGGCCGTTACTGAGATAACACTGAACCCTTCGAACCAGAAAAGGAAATGACCTTACACTAGCTACTAATAATTCCCGATATGCAATTGGCATATGACATTTTGGTCAAATACAATCTGAAGACAAGCAAGGAGATAACTCATACATACTATTACCAGAGACCGAGGCAAGAACAACCATCATACATATAGGATTGAAAAAGGCAATTGATAAATACCTACAACATTGCCTGTTGTAATTTCGATCTCCCTCGTCTGTCACTGCAAGGCCCTACCCTCTCGCCCATCCATAATCCTCAAAGTAGTCGGGGCAGACACACTTCTTGCTAGCAATAGACACAATGACTGCCAACGCTAAACCTTGCTAGCGATCCATCACTAGCCCACTCCAAAGATCACACAATCACTGAAGACTAGATGAATGCTTTCTGAAATACCAACACTAATGACCCAAGAATCATAACCAAATGTCCCTCTCAACCTTAAATTCCAAATAGTCGATGCTCAGAGCAACGTCTGTAGCGATAGATTGCTTCTCTTGATGCTTCCAAAATCTATCCCTAGCACAAAAACTGAACTTCACAAAATCCTGACCATGGTGGATAACCATCCTTCTGAATTTTGAGCGCAAACTTCTCATGATGCTCCTGAACTGATCTTGGTCATAACCGAGATAACACTGAACCCTTTGAACCATAAATGTGAAATTACCTTACACTAGCTACTAATAATTCCTAGTATGCAATTGGCATATGCAATTTTTCGCAAATACAATCCTAATACAATCAGCGAGATAACTCATACAAACTATTACCCGAGACCAAGGCAAGAAAAACCATAATACAGATAGAATTGAAAAAGGCAATTGATACATACATGCAACATTGCCTACTATAATTCGAATCTCCCTTGTCTGGCAATGCAAGGCCCTACCCTCTTGCCCATCTATAATCCTTAAAGTAGTCGGGGTAGAGGCACTCCCTGCTCAGCCCCTTAGCGTTGGGATTCGGCCTTTTTGTGATCCACCTGATCGTAGTGAAAACATAATGGGCTTGCCCCCTGTGGGCAGTCCCTGCTAACGTGACCATCTCTACCACACTTGTAGCATCCTGAACCCCTAGAATGATAAAATCCCTCGTGCAGTATCCCATACGTGCTGCACTGACTTCGGACCTACCGACCTACCAATCGCTAATCTCAAGTCTTAGGTCTCTTCCCGGGACCCTCCAAAGTATACATCTGATCTAACTTCCTCTTCTCAAGGTGCTCCAAATCAATATCCCCCTCCTTCACCCTGGCAATCATAGAATCCATGGTCGGGCATGGTGAGTAGTTGACATGCTCTTGAATATCATTTCTCAACATGTCATGATAGCGGGTCTTTCGCATCTCCTCATCTCCCGCATACTGAGGCACCAATAAGGCCCTCTCCAAAAATTTGGTGGTAATCTCCGCCAATGTCTCTATCGTATGTGTCATGTCGAGAAATGTCACACCCCAAAACCAAGAATGGCGGAAATGTTCCGGGGCGGAGGACGTCATGTAAAGTATCACAACACAGTAAATGTAAATAAGCAAACAACATCATCCATTGCATTAAATATAAAATTTTAAACAAGCGTGTTCCATACAGTTTTAGACACCAAAAATATAATGTAAATCAAAATAGTATGATGAGTCTTGAATGCGCTCCATCTTCTCAAAAGCTAGCATCGGTACCTGTCTACTGATGACCTGGGAATACAAGTTATCTTGAAAGAGTTTATCAGCATTAAGCTGGTGAATTCATAAGTATTTTAGTGTCGAGGTTTATTATCAAAACGTTTGAACCTGTCGCAAGTATGAGTTGTAAATGTATGTAAGTGTTTGTAAAAGTTTGAAT
Source organism: Lactuca saligna (assembly GCF_052625555.1). NCBI lineage: Eukaryota > Viridiplantae > Streptophyta > Magnoliopsida > Asterales > Asteraceae > Lactuca > Lactuca saligna. The sequence goes on along the minus strand of NC_136420.1, from coordinate 227,340,464 downwards.
CTCTCAGAAAAACCTATATTTTCTGTTAAAGTAGCCCTCTACGAAGGCTTAACTGTTTTGTATGCTCGTTTGATGTAAAAGTGTGTAATTTCCCAAGTGTAACTATCATTTAACAAAATATAGTTTGTACATTAAAGTTTAAGTGAGGTTATCACCAAAATGTAATGGGTAAATTATTGTAGTACGGTAGTTTTGTTTTATATGAACTACTGCTTGTACTAACTACCTTAAACTGGGTTTATATTAAGGTATCGTGTGATAAATTGCACCATACTATCGACTGGTAACATCAACAATGTATAGTCGAAAAATTAGGTATGACGTTTGGCACCCGCAGACCTGTCAGTCCCACTGTAGCTAGCAGCGAGGTGTAGGATAGTCAATCCAGTATAGATCTATACGCAAACTCACACTCTCCCTCCAAGAGACTCTGGCTACAACTCGGGTCATGTCAATTAAGACATGCTCCCATACAGTGGATCACAATTGTTAACGTATTCGTGTATATGCAATATAATCTTACTTGTTCTAGTATCGTTGTATATGTTCTCTTAGTAATAAGTATTGACTCTTGAATGAACTGACTCGTTGATCTAGAAATTGTAGTAGTATGATCTCGTGTTACCCCGATGGTAACTTACTAACGAGGTGCTGATAAGTATGAATATGAAAGTACTTTTATGTCAATACATGTATATATGATATATAACTAATATTGAAACGACCCTCGGATGGTCACCCGAAATTCCACCAGACCACATCCAATTCGAGGAAAAGGAAATAGGACAGGTGGCTTTCCTAAGCAAATTTATAGTTAGTAAAACAAAGTTTACAATAAAGAATTTGATAAGTAAAAGAGTTTGTAAAACATTTTGAAGTAAAACAGTTTGAACAGTGATAAAATCATTGGTTTCCTAGTTATTAATCACATGTGATTAATGCAATCACATGTGATCGAAGCAATAACTATAAGTGTTTAACGTGTATTCCCCCCCACCCCCCCATAAAGTATTTAAAACACTTAAAAGCATTTCAAAGGTTAAATAAAGGGGTATGAACTCACTTGGAAGTTTGAAGATAGCGAGATCGAAAACCGGGCAGAGTTTCGTCTCGGGAAACGGATTTTTCTCGGGATTCTCAGGAATCTCGGGAGTAAAATCGACCCTCGGGACTTGAGCAAAAAGACCAGAGCTTCGGGTTTGAACGGGCACAGAAATCGAGGCAAGATCGTGAGAGTAAGAGAGAAAATGAACAAATTTTTCGGAAAGGCTCGCATCCCTTTTATAAGGGTGCTGAACCGCCTCCGAACGCGGGGCGTACTGGCGTACACAGCGCGTACCCGTACGTCATCGCTTACGTATTTCGGATGGAGCGGGTCGGATGGGACGGAGGGTCAGGTAGCTTCACATAGGGCGACGTGGACGATCCGAGGCCGTGCCCTCGAGTACGCGGGGCGTACGAGGGTACGCGGCGCGTACCTCGGCCCTAGGCTGACTCCTCTTCGGATAATACCAAATTTTTAATAAAAATTATATATAAATTATTTATCAAACTTCAAAAATTCATATCTCCTTCATACGAACTCCGTTTTCGACGTTCTTTATATCCCCGCGAAGGTGAGACTATGATCTACAACTTTCGTTTAGATTCCGTTGGCAAATTCCGAAATTATTTTTATTATTTATTTATTAAAATGACGTGATTAAGAAATCTCTTTAAAAATTCATAACTTCTTTATCTGACGTCGGTTTTTGCCAGACTTTTTACCGTTGAAATACCATTGTCAAGACCTTAGATTCTCGTTTAGGTCATTCCGGCCAAATGTCGCTCGATCTCCGTTTCGAGTTTTTAGCTGTCTGTTGCTAAGCTGAACTTGGAAAAATCATAACTTCAATATATGAAGTCGGATTTGGGCATTCGTTTTACGTACGATCATGGTTTAATGAGATTTAAACATAGAAGAATTTAAATAGAAACTTTTTGGACATTTTATTATCAAAGTTAATTTTATTAACTCAAAAACGTTTACAATACTTGACCTATTAGGCCATTACAAAGAGTTGAAATATCGGCTTATCACATCATCCCCCCGTTAGAGGGAATTTCGTCCCGAAATTCAAAGTAAGAGAACACTCGTGGATTAGGGAAATAGATGTGGGTACTTGTGTTGCATCTGATCTTCACGTTCCCATGTGAATTCAGGTCCCCGCTTAGCGTTCCAGTGAACCTTCACGATGGGTATGCGACTTTGTTTTGTTTGCTTGACTTCTCGGTCCATGATTTCTACTGGTTCTTCCACAAAATTGAGGCTCTCGTTGATCTCGATCTCGTCGAGTGGGATTACGAGAGTCTCATCGGATAGACACTTTTTCATGTTAGATACGTGGAATGTAGAATGTATGTTACGAAGTGCGCCTGGTAGATCGAGTTTGTAAGCTACGGGGCCGACTCTTGCAAGAATTTCGAAAGGCCCTATGTACCTCGGATTAAGCTTCCCACGCTTGCCGAAGCGTATCAAGCCCTTCCAGGGTGAGACTTTGAGAAGGACTTGGTCTCCCACCTGAAATTCCAAAGGTTTCCTTCGTTTATCTGCGTAGCTCTTCTGTCGGTCTCTAGAGGCTTTCAATCGTTCTCTGTCGTTTCCCGGATGATTTCCGGACCGGTAAGAGTAATGTCGGAAGCTTGCCCCCTTGCTAGTTGGGTATTACCCACCTCAGCCCAGCACAGAGGGGATCTGCACTTTTGGCCGTAGAGGGCTTCAAATGGAGTAGCCTTGATGCTCGTGTGATAACTCTTATTATAGGAAAACTCGACAAGGGGTAAATGAGTATCCCATGCCTTCCCAAAGTCAATCACGCAGGCTTGAAACATATCTTCCAGTGTTTGGAAGGTCCTCTCACTCTGTCCGTCGGTCTGAGGATGGTAGGCTGTGCTCATGTCTAGCATTGTTCCTAGGGAATGTTGTAGTGATTGCCAAAATCTTGAGGTAAACCTACTATCTTTATCGTAGATAATGGACATAGGTACACCATGTAGCCGTACGATTTCCCTAATGTATGTTCTCGTAAGTTTCTCCATCTTGTCGGTTTCTTTGATAGGTAGGAAGTGTGCAGACTTGGTCAATCTATCGACGATGACCCATATGGTATCTAGTCCACCCGTTGTCTTGGGCAACTTGGTTATGAAATCCATAGTGATCCACTCCCACTTCCATTCTGGGATCTCTGGTTGTTGCAATAAACCAGAGGGCTTCTGGTACTCGACCTTAACCTTTGCGCAAGTAAGGCATTTACTCACGAAGGTAGCAATCTCTGCTTTCATATTAGGCCACCAGTATATCTTTTTAAGATCCACATGCATCTTATCTGAACCTGGGTGGACGGAATACCGAGTGTTGTGCGCCTCGGTCATGACCAAGTCTCGGAAACCACCGCGTTTTGGTGTCCAGATCCGATCCATGAAATATAAGGCTCCATCACCCTTGGCTTCTAAATTCTTGTCCATTCCTCTGAGGGATTCACTCGTCACATTTTCAGGTTTCATGGCTTCAAGTTGGGTGTAACACTAATTTTTCAAACAAAATTTTCGATTTTTATAAAACGTAATTCCATCAATATTCATAGAAATAACCCCTTTTAATTGTTTAGCAAAATAGTACAAAATCCCAAGATCAAAATGTCAAGCTCCAAACGTGTGTGTACGGATCAAGCCGGCGCCTTCCCACGGTCGTCACTAGTACCTGAAACAAATAACATCAACACTGTAAGCACAAGGCTTAGTGAGTTTCCCAAAATACTGCATATAACACATATTAGCCACTCGAGGCTATAACTCTGTGGGTCCGTGCACCCAAACTCTGTGAACCCTCAGGTTCTAACCCTGTGAACCTTCCGGTTCTAACTCTGTAAACATGCACAGCATCAAACACATAAAAGTAATGCAGTACAACACATAACATACATAGCATACAAATACACTATCACATAACTCTGGTTACCTACTCAAGCTAAAGTATAGTGAGAAGACTCACCTCGTGTGTCTCGGTAAACCGTAACCCTGAAATCGCTAAACACTCGATCTGCCGAGCTGAAGTCCCCCTATAGCACAATATATCTCTAATTAACACTTTCCCAACTAGGGTTGACCATACCATAACAGGACAATCTAGGTCAACGCTGGTCAACGGTCAACTTGACCGGACTCGGCGAGTGCACTATAGCGACTCGGCGAGTCTGAGCGCATTCACCAATTTCCCTGGAATCCTCTCTTGACACGTCGAGCATCCCCTCCCAACTCGACGAGCTCCACCTGGCACGAGTTGTGGGGCCACCACGACTCAACTCGCCGAGTCTCAAGAACACCTCGGCGAGTCCGGTTTGACTCGGTCCACCTGTCCATCCTGACTTCCCCTTGACCCACTGAGTTCACTCATCCCAGGCGAGGCCACTCGCTGAGTGGTCGTGCAACATTCAAGCTACTCGCCGAGTCTGTTCTTCGGACTCGGCGAGTCCATGCCATGCACTGACTCAATCTTGCTCTAAAGGCCAGATCCAGTCCACTAATCCATAGATCCAGTCCCCCCATGCTTATTTAGCACGTAAAGTCACAATCTTGATGTATAAATAACCTCTACATGATCACAAATGATGTTTTTGACTCTACTACTTCAACACAAGGCCAAGGACTCCATTTCCACCCATAAAGCTTGATGAGTGAGGCCCTCTGGACCTCTATGGATCCAGATCCATGGTCTCAACTCAAAGAGGGAACCAAAGGGCACCAAATCACCCCATAAATGATCATATTAAGCCCTAACTTGCATCAAGTTTCACCAAATAGAAAATGGTCCGAAAATAATACCTCTAGAGTGATGATCCAAGCTCCAAATCCACGAAATAGCAACCTCCTTTGCTTCCTCTTGCCTAGGGCCTCCTTCTTCTTGCCAAACAACACACACAAGATCAAGATTGGCTCTCTTTCCTTCACAAAACGCTCAAGAACTCTAGGGACACTCTCTGGGGGTTGGGTGAGCGCAAATGACGGCCATAAGGCCCTTTAAATAGGCCACAAACCCGAAGATTTAGGGTTTCATAACACAGCGCAGACTCGCCGAGTCCATACCCTGGACTCGCCGAGTCCAAGTGCGCACCCTCGCTCAATCCCGCTTCCCTACTCGGCGAGTCTGAGCCCCAACTCGCCGAATCCCTCTTACAAAACAACACAATTAAACTTACATTATACCTGGTAAAATCCGGATGTTACAACTCTCCCCCACTAGAACTGGACTTCGCCCTCGAAGTCCCGCTCTAAAACAGCTCCGGATGCTGCTCCCGCGTCATACCCTCCGGCTCCCAGGTCATCTCTGATCCCTTCCGATGTTGCCACTGAACCAATACCAGAGGTACCTCCTTGTTCCTCAAAACTTTGATCTTTCGATCCCTAATAGCCACTGGTCTCTCCGCATAATTCAGGCTCGCATCAACCTGAATATCCTCAAGTGGAACCACTGCCGACTCATTGGCTATACATTTCCTCAACTGCGATACATGAAAAGTGTTGTGAATCTATCCCAACTCTGCTGGTAACTCCAGCCGATAGGCTACCCGGCCAACCCTGGCGATCACACGAAACGGGCCAATAAACCGGGGTCCCAATTTGCCCCTCTTCCTGAACCGGATCACTCCTTTCCAAGGAGAGACCTTCAGGAGAACAAAGTCGCCGACCTGAAATTCCAACTCGGACCGGCGCCTATCCGCGTAACTCTTCTGCCGGCTCTGAGCGGTCAATAACCTCTGCCTGACCAGCTGTATCTGCTCTGTCGTCTGATTCACGATCTCTGTACTGCCCATTACCCTTTGCCCAACCTCTCCCCAACATATGGGAGTCCGACACCTCCTACCATATAACAGCTCAAAGGGCGGCATACCAATGCTCGAATGATAGTTGTTATTGTAGGAAAACTCCGCTAGAGGCAAATACGAGTCCCAACTACCCCCAAAATCCAATACACAAGCTCGAAGCATGTCCTCGAGTGTCTGTATCGTCCGCTCACTCTGACCGTCGGTCTGGGGGTGGTATGCGGTACTAAAATGCAACTTAGTACCCAATTCCTCATGAAATTTCTTCCAAAAACGGGAAGTGAAACGCACATCGCGGTCTGAAATAATCGAGATCGGCACCCCATGCCGAGATACAACCTCCCTCACATAAACCTCCGCCAACTTCTCTGCTGAAGAACTCTCACTGATGGCAAGAAAGTGAGCGCTCTTTGTCAATCTATCCACAATCACCCAAATTGCATCAACTCCTCTGGCAGTCCTCGGCAATTTGGTGATAAAGTCCATAGTGATCTGTTCCCACTTCCACTCGGGAACCTCCAATGGCTGCAACTTGCCATGCGGTCTCTGGTGTTCGGCCTTTACCCTTCGACAGGTCAAACACCTCTCGACAAACCATGCTACATCCCTCTTCATACAGGGCCACCAATACTCCTTCCTTAGATCCAAATACATCTTCGTGGCCCCGGGGTGGATCAAAAATTTCGATCTATGAGCCTCCTCCATCAATGTAGCACGGGTACCGCCCACAAACGGTACCCAGATCCTGCCCTGATAAGTCATAAGGCCTCGACTATCCGATATAAACTCAGAAACCATCCCAACAACCCGCTCTCTCTTCTGCATCTCCGGACGCACGGCCTCGGCCTGAGCCCCACGAATGGCATCCAGAACTGGAGCTATCACGGTCAATCTCAAACATACATCTCGCAGGGGAGTACTCTCCGCCCTGCGACTCAACGCGTCGGCTACCACATTAGCCTTGCCCGGGTGGTACAAGATCTCACAATCATAATCCTTGACCACATCTAACCATCTCCTCTGCCGCATATTTAGGTTAGGCTGATCCATCAAGTACTTCAAACTCTTATGGTCCGTGTAAATCGTACAACGAACCCCATACAAGTAGTGCCGCCAAATCTTGAGGGCGAACACCACTGCCCCCAACTCCAAATCATGTATGGGGTACCTCGTCTCGTGAGGCTTCAACTGCCTTGATGCATAAGCTATCACATGACCCCTTTGCATCAATACCGCTCCCAATCCTAGGATCGATGCATCACAGAATACCACAAAACCTTCCATACCTTCCGGAAGGGCTAATACGGGAGCTTCACACAACCTCTGGCGAAGCGTCTCAAAGGAGGTCTGCTGCTCGGGACCCCATGCAAATGCCACACCCTTACGGGTCAATCTGGTGAGTGGAACCGCAATCTTGGAGAAATCCTTAATAAATCTCCGATAATACCCTGCCAACCCGAGGAAACTCCGTATCTCAGAAGGTGACCTCGGCACCTCCCATCTCATCACTGCGTCAACCTTGGCCGGATCGACCAATATCCCCTTCTGGTTAACGAGATGTCCCAGAAACTGGACCTCCCGTAACCAGAAATCGCACTTGGAGAACTTTGCGTAAAGTTTCTCCGCTCTCAAAACCCCAAGCACCTCCCTCAAATGCTCCTCGTGCTGCTCACTAGATCTCGAATATACCAGAATATCATCAATGAAAACAATTACCGACCGATCCAACATCGGCCGACATACCCTGTTCATGAGGTCCATGAACACAACCGGGGCATTAGTGAGCCCAAAAGGCATCACCACAAACTCATAATGCCCATAACGCGTCCTGAATGCTGTCTTCTGGACGTCCTCGTCCCGCACTCTCACCTGATGATAGCCCGACCTCAAATCAATGTTGGAGAACCAAGATGCTCCCTGAAGCTGATCGAATAAATCGTCGATCCTCGGCAGCGGGTAACGGTTCTTGACCGTCAGCTTATTCAATTCCCGGTAATCAATACACATGCGATGCGAGCCATCCTTCTTCTTCACAAACAAGATGGGTGCTCCCCACGGCGAGCTACTCGGCCGAATAAACCCCTTCCCCAGCAACTCCTGAAGTTGCGAGGATAACTCCTGCATCTCTGGAGGCGCAAGGCGATACGGCACCTTAGCAATAGGCGCGGCCCCCGGAACCAAATCGATGCCAAACTCCACTTGCCTCGCGGGAGTCACACCTGGTAACTCTTCGGGAAATACATCTGGAAACTCCCGCACCACCGGAACTTCCTCCACAGAGCTCGGTCTCTCGGAGATCACTCGCGTATCCATCACATACGCTACATAACCCTTACAGCCCTGCTGTAAACACTGCCTCGCCCTAGCAGCCGAACAAAAGGTTGATCCAGAACGTGTACCCTCGCCGTATACTGAAAGAACTCCCCCACTAGGATCCCGTATAGTCACGAGCTGTTGCTCGCAATCGATAACCACACCGAATCGGCTCAACCAATCCATGCCCACTATAACACAGACATCACCCATCGCAATCGGAATCAGGTCGATCGGAAACTCGACCCCGAATATCTCCAATACACATCCCCGGAAGACCTCTGTAGCACAAATCACTCTGTCGGCGGCTATGGAAACCCGCAGGGGCCGACTCAATACTCCACGACTAACACTGATACGCTGACTAAATGCCAAGGACACAAAAGATCGACTCGCACCCGAGTCAAATAACACTAAAGCAGGTACAGAATTCACAAGGAAGGTACCTAAGCATAGCATGATATAAGCATAATATCTCAACACCATAAACAATAATGAAAAGGAAACATACCAGCCACAACGTCGGGTGCAGCGCGGACCTCTTCCGCAGTCAACTGGAAGGCTCTCCCCTGAGCCCTTGGTGCCTCAGCCTTCACGGGCCGACTCTCTGCAGCAGCAGCTCTGATGGCGGCGAGAGCAGAACCCTAAGATGCCCCGCGCAGCAGCGGACATTCCGCCTTCCGGTGTCCAGTCTGGTTGCAGTGGAAGCACACTGCAAATCCCCTAGGGCAGTCCTTAGCCATATGCCCCTCCTTGCCACATTTGTAGCAAGACCCTGCCCGACAGGCGCCATCGTGACCCTTGCCGCACTTCCCACAAGTGCGGCCCTTCTGGCTCCCGGGTCTGGGATCAGCGGGCTTGGCCCGCTTGGCTGCCGGCTGGGACTATGTCGGCCGCCGATCCCTCCCCATAGACTCCGCCTCCTCCCTGGCCTGAGTCTCAAGCTTAATCTCCCTCTTCCGAGCATTTGCCTGAAGCTCGGCAAATGTCCGGTACGAGGAGTTCGCAGCGAACTCCCGAATATCCCGCCTCAAAATGCTCAGATAACGGCTCATACGTGCCTGCTCGGTGGACACGTGCTCAGGGAAAAACATCGCCCTCTCCTGAAACATCCTCGTGATCGCTGTAACTGACTCGGTACCCTGCTTGAGGGTCAGAAACTCCTGTGCCAGACGTTCCCTATCCACCTGAGGAACATACTCATCTCGGAACATGGAAGTGAACCTCTCCCAGGTCACTGCCGAAAGCTCAGTCGGTGTGAAATGCGCAGTCACAAACTTCCACCAGTCCTTCGCTCCCAAGCGAAGCTGGTTCAGCGCGAACCGAACCTTCAAATGCTCAGGGGACGAGCAAGTGAAGAAGCATCCCTCCATATCAGATATCCACCTCATAGCTGCCACCGGGTCCTGCGTACCATCAAACTCTGGTGGCTTGGTGTTTCTGAACTCCCTGAACAACATCGCATCACCTCCCTGGGGTCTTGCCGCAGCAATCGCTGCAGTAGCTGCTGCAACCGCAGCCTCAGAAAGAGCGACATAGCGCTCGTCAAACGTCTCAATCAAAGCGGTCTTAATGGACCCGAACATCTCTGGTATCTCGGCTCTGATGACCGCAGCCACCTCCTCATGAATGATCTGTCGAATGTCCTCATCACTAGATCCGGCATCCTCCGGCATGTGTCGTGTCCTCACCATGATCAACCTCTGAAATACAACATGCGATAATTAGAATTCACTCGAACACCCTTACATTCAACAATCCACCCCTCCTTGATTCTTGGCATCCCCAGATTCCTATTTGAACTGTGTACCGCTCCGGTGCTTTTAGTAGTACGGGCCCAATACTACTGTCCGCACCGTCTCGGTACACACCCCAAATCGTCCTCTTCGGATCCCAGTCCCCAAGTACTCTATTATACTTAAATCTCTCGGAACAGATCTCACACAAAACCCTAGCTGCTACCTAATTACTCTCAGCGTCTCATAGCAGCTCACCATTCCCTAAGCTAAGGCATCACAAAACAGGCCATTCTAGCCCTATCAGCAATACCTAGCCTACTCTAGCATGCACACACATCACAATAATAGTTATTACATAACAAAAGATATTTTGGGAATTCACCGTTCGGGCACTGACTGATCGTACACACGTTTCTTCCTGGAAAACCCTTTACTCTTAGAAAATTTTTGGTTTTTATTTTGAAAATATCTCTTCATTTCCTCAGTTTGAGTTGAAATACCCCCGAAGGTGTACCCGAATCCCTCAAACCAAGGCTCTGATACCAATTTGTAACACTAATTTTTCAAACAAAATTTCGATTTTTATAAAACGTAATACCATCAATATTCATAGAAATAACCCCTTTTAATTGTTCAGCAAAATAGTACAAAATCCCAAGATCAAAATGTCAAGCTCCAAACGTGTGTGTACGGATCAAGCCGGCGCCTTCCCACGGTCGTCACTAGTACCTGAAACAAATAACATCAACACTGTAAGCACAAGGCTTAGTGAGTTTCCCAAAATACTGCATATAACACATATTAGCCACTCGAGGCTATAACTCTGTGGGTCCGTGCACCCAAACTCTGTGAACCCTCAGGTTCTAACTCTGTGAACCTTCCGGTTCTAACTCTGTAAACATGCACAGCATCAAACACATAAAAGTAATGCAATACAACACATAACATACATAGCATACAAATACTCTATCACATAACTCTGGTTACCTACTCAAGGTAAAGTATAGTGAGAAGACTCACCTCGTGTGTCTCGGTAAACCGTAACCCTGAAATCGCTAAACACTCGATCTGCCGAGCTGAAGTCCCCCTATAGCACAATATATCTCTAATTAACACTTTCCCAACTAGGGTTGACCATACCATAACAGGACAATCTAGGTCAACGCTGGTTAACGGTCAACTTGACCGGACTCGGCGAGTGCACTATAGCGACTCGGCGAGTCTGAGCGCATTCACCAATTTCCCTGGAATCCTCTCTTGACACGTCGAGCATCCCCTCCCAACTCGACGAGCTCCACCTGGCACGAGTTGTGGGGCCACCACAACTCAACTCGCCGAGTCTCAAGAACAACTCGGCGAGTCCGGTTTGACTCGGTCCACCTGTCCATCCTGACTTCCCCTTGACCCACTGAGTTCACTCATCCCAACTCGGCGAGGCCACTCGCTGAGTGGTCGTGCAACATTCAAGCTACTCGCCGAGTCTGTTCTTCGGACTCGGCGAGTCCGTGCCATGCACTGACTCAATCTTGCTCTAAAGGCCAGATCCTGTGACAACCGTCATATTCGGGTCAATTTGTGACAATCGTCAATCTTGAGTCAAGTCAGGTCATCAAGTCAAGCTGGTCAACTCTATCAAACCTTGTGTATTAGGTCGATGAATCGATAAAGCAAGAACATATGAGTTTTTGATTCGCAATTGGATTGATGATTGAGGGATGATTCATGAAGAAAAACGCGAAGTCAAGGACTATGAAATTGTTGGTTGCAAGAATTTAAAAACTCGATTGTGGAGTTGTTGATGCTCATTTTGCGAAAGTAAAACAATCGAGTGTTCGCATCTATGAATCAATTTGAAGTCAATTGAGTTAATATTCGCATATGGGTTCAACATATGAAAATTTTGATTTCGCAAGTTTAGAGTTCAAGAACTAAACTGTGTTCGCATCTGGAATGAAAATGCGAAGGTGATTAATGCGAAGGGATGCGAAGGGTGTAAGAATGAAAATGCGAAGGGATGCGAAGGGTGTAAGAATGAAAATGCGAAGGTGATTAATGCGAAGGGATGCGAAGGGTGTAAGAATGAAAATGCGAAGGTGATTAATGCGAAGGGTGTAAGAATGAAAATGCGAAGGTGATTAATGCGAAGGGATGCGAAGGGTGTAAGAATGAAAATGCGAAGGTGATTAATGCGAAGGGATGCGAAGGGTGTAAGAATGAAGATGCGAAGTATTTCACAGTAGAATGCGAATTGGGGAAGAAAACAGAAGATTTCAAATATTGTCCCTGGAGTTTCGCATTTTTGGAAATAAATACTCAACTTCGCAAATGGGGGGTCATAAAATGATGAAATTGCAGAATTTTTAAAGAGATACACACACATAGACAACCACACATATATTTAGAAAATTAAACTAAAAATGGGATATAGACTATTATAAGACATTGTTCTTGACTTTTGAGTCCAAAGACGTATGATCCGAACTTTAATTGTGAAATCGTCCTTGATTGAGTCAATTTCCTTTATAGGAGTAATATATTCCATTGTGCCTTGCAAGTTAAAAAAAAAAATCAAAGTCACAAGCAACCACCCCACACCCACTCTATGACCAGCCATACCTCCCCACCTTACCTATGTCACTTCAATGTTCCCTTACACTCAAATTTCACCCACTCCCACGTTTTTGAGCTGGAACAATCAACCACACTCCTCATTTTCTCTCATTTCTCTCATTCCACTAAGTAACAAACATCACTTTTTCTCTCAAACTCTTCTACACAAATTTTCGAGATCCAAGGCTGGATTCAAGTGTTCTTCCACACTTAGTAAGTAAAAATTCATCCTCCCTATTATTATTTCACTTCATTCTACTCAAATCTTTGGTTGCTTACACAAACTCCCTAACTATGATGTTAGATTCTCGAAAACCTTCAAGGCATCTCCAAGTGTTCTTGAATTAAACACTTCCATTCTTCAACAATCATCTACTGAAATCACTCAAGGTGAGTTCATACCCCTACATTTTCATGTTTTCTCAAGTTTTCAGGGGGGAATACAAGTTAAAACACTAAGAACATAACTAGATTTCTCTAACAGCCTTCATCAGAAAAGTTCAACTCCATTCACGGACTGTTTTGGGCATCTTAAATATTTTTGTTTTCAAAACTGTACAAGGTGCAAATAGTTCAAGTTTTTAGCTTTAAAATGGCTACTTGCACATCTCCATACGATTTTTCTACAATTTATGGCGATTTTTACAAAACTGCCTATCACTTCAAACAACAATCCGGACCAGTCTGTGATTATGGACTTTTTCACCCAAGTTAGAGGTCATTATAAATTGTGATAAAAATCATGAGCAAACTAGACACATTTTGTGAACTCTCAGAATTTACGGATCTAGTTTGCGACTTCGTATGATTTTTCTATGATTTTTCCAAAACAGGGCAGAATTGCTAAATTTTACCAACAACATGTAAATATCATAACACTTTGTATTATGTTGAGCAAAGTGTATAATCATAAGTTTTAATGTTTGAATGTGTTTCCTAGTTAGTTTATCATTATGAACTGAAACTAAGACATTCATATTAAATATTATCCATTCATTTTGGAACACGTAATATTTAACTATAAAAAGTATAGTTTGAATATATTTATAACACTAATACATTTCCATAAAAGGGTTCATACATATTATACACATTTTAGATAAACTATAATAAGTATAGTTTATGATACATCACTCTACGCACTCGTACCAGAAGTGTACATTCATATAAGAAAGATTTCTATTCGCACACATTTCACGTAAGTTAATCTATGGTTTGATAAATTCACAACACTAATACATTTCCATAAAAGGATTCATACATATTACATACATTTTAGATAAACTATAATAGGTATAGTTTATGATACATCACTCTGCGCACTCGTACAAGAAGGGTACATTCATACAAGAAATATTTATATTCACACACATTTAACGTAAACTTGTTATCCTATATTGTGAGTTTCTCTATCTCTCCCCGTACGTCCGAGTGCGGGATATAATTCCTGGTAGTTATAATCAGAATCTCCTTGAGGGAGAACGTGATACTTGTATATAGATCTATATTGGGATTGACACCCCACACCTTGTTGCTAGCTACAGTTGGACCTGCAGGTCTACGGGTGACAAATGTCATTTCATTTTTCGCGACACTGAGAACGTCGTGGCAGGTTCACATAGTCATAGTATGATTATAACGGCTCACATAGGGAACAATCCATAAGTTTACGGGATTTTATTTTTAAAACCTAAATGAGTTTTATGTCGATTTAAAATCACCTTTTATCTCTATGGGTACAAATACGAAGTACCGGGTCTCTATACAAAGCTATTATGATATTAAAACTACACATCCTCTAAAATTGTTAGACTTCAACTATAGTCGCTGAGCGTATATGTTGAGTCATATAAGAATTTAGTCTTGATTGGCCTAGAATTGGTGCTGCCCGCCTCATCTCCTGTTCCTCGTTGGGTTGTGGACCTAGGGCAGACCCACTATATTCAACGTTTTATCTAAGTTAAGTCTTATATAACTTTATATGTTGGACGATTATAGAGGAACTCTACGGATTACTCTAGGGTTCATTACAGCATCATGTAGGATTTTTTCTATTCATACTTAACTAAGAAAATATTGGATTTTCTGGAAATCAAACTAAATCGATTTTACAAGGAAAAACGGTTTCTACTTCAAACAAAACTCTTATGAACTCACCAACCTTTGCGTTGACACTCTTTAAAACTACTTGTATTCTCAGGAAATCAGTGAAACAGGAAAACTTCATCGCTTTGAGGATGGGACGCTAAACCGTCAACAATTTATTTTGTCATCATAATGTAATTGCTTTTGAAACATGTAAACATATACTTTGGTGTAACTTTTGCAATTATATTTATGGTGGTTGTTTTTACTTTGAGCACTATTATACACGTTGTTGTGATACTGTACATGAAGTCCTCCACCCCCAGACGTTTCCGCCATCCTTGGTTTGGGGGTGTGACAGATCCAGTCCACTAATCCATAGATCCAGTCCCCCCATGCTTATTTAGCACGTAAAGTCACAATCTTGATGCATAAATAACCTCTACATGATCACAAATGATGTTTTTGACTCTACTACTTCAACACAAGGCCAAGGACTCCATTTCCACCCATAAAGCTTGATGAGTGAGGCCCTCTGGACCTCTATGGATCCAGATCCATGGTCTCAACTCAAAGAGGGAACCAAAGGGCACCAAATCACCCCATAAATGATCATATTAAGCCCTAACTTGCATCAAGTTTCACCAAACAGAAAATGGTCCGAAAATAATACCTCTAGAGTGATGATCCAAGCTCCAAATCCACGAAATAGCAACCTCCTTTGCTTCCTCTTGCCTAGGGCCTCCTTCTTCTTGCTAAACAACACACACAAGATCAAGATTGGCTCTCTTTCCTTCACAAAACGCTCAAGAACTCTAGGGACACTCTCTGGGGGTTGGGTGAGCGCAAATGACGGCCATAAGGCCCCTTAAATAGGCCACAAACCCGGAGATTTAGGGTTTCATAACACAGCGCAGACTCGCCGAGTCCATACCCTGGACTCGCCGAGTCCAAGTGCGCACCCTCGCTCAATCCCGCGTACCTACTCGGCGAGTCTGAGCCCCAACTCGCCGAGTCCCTCTTACAAAATAACACAATTAAACTTACATTATACCTGGTAAAATCCGGATGTTACATTGGGTTGTCTGAATTTGATTAGACAAGTGTGAATGGATGGTTATTGACAATGACTTGATTTTTCGACCAGAATTTTCCTTCCGACTTAGGGCGTCTGCTACTACGTTGGCTTTACCCAGATGATAACGAATATCGCATTCGTAATCACTGAGTAGCTCGACCCACGGTCGTTGTCTCATGTTGAGCTCCTTTTGATCGAAAATGTGTAGTAAACTCTTGTGGTCGGTAAAGATAGTGCTCTTCGTTCCATACAAATAATGTCTCCAGATCTTCAGAGCAAACACCACTGCTCCTAGTTCAAGATCGTGGGTCGTGTAGTTAACCTCGTGTGTCTTCAACTACCTCGAGGCGTAGGCGATGACCTTACCTCGCTGCATTAGGACACATCCGAGCCCTTGATTCGATGCATCACAATAGACTACGAAGTCTTCTATTCCTTCGGGAAGGGATAGTATTGGTGCGGTGCACAAGGCTCGTTTGAGTGTTTGGAACGCTCTTTCTTGTTTCTCTTCCCAGTCAAAGGCCACACCCTTCTGGGTTAGGGTCGTAAGAGGTTTCGCTATTCGGGAGAAGTTCTGAATGAATCTGCGGTAGTAGCCAGCAAGACCTAGAAATTGACGAATTTCTGTCGGCGTCTTAGGTGCTGACCAGTTCTCAATGGCTTTAATTTTGGATGGGTCCACGTGGATTCCCTCTTCGCTTACCACGTTTCCTAAGAATTCGACTCTCCGGATCCAAAATTCACATTTCTTGAACTTCGCATAAAGCTTCTCTTTTCGTAATGTCTCTAGAACTTGTCGCAGGTGATCGCCATGCTCTTTCTTACTTCGGGAGTAGATCAGGATGTCGTCAATGAAAACGATGACGAACTGATCCAAATAAGGTCGGCATACTCTATTCATCAAATCCATGAAGACTGTGGGCGCATTGGTCAATCCGAATGGCATCACCACGAACTCGTAATGACCGTAACGAGTTCGGAAGGCTGTCTTCGGCACATCCTCCTCTAGCACTCGTAACTGGTGATATCCGGATCTCAGATCAATCTTAGAAAAATAGTTCGCCCCTTGCAGTTGGTCGAATAGATCATCTATGCGAGGCAGAGGGTAACGATTCTTGACCGTCAGTTTGTTGAGTTCTCTGTAGTCAATACACATACGGAATGATCCGTCTTTCTTCTTAACGAACAAGACCGGTGCTCCCCAAGGTGAGAAACTTGGTCTTATAAAGCCCTTGCTGAGCAGTTCGTTAAGTTGACCAAAGAGTTCCTGCATCTCAGCTGGTGCTAAGCGGTAGGGTGACTTGGCTACTGGGGTAGCTCCTGGGACTAAGTCGATTCTGAACTCGACCTGTCGTTGCGGAGGTAACCCAGGTAGTTCTTCTGGGAAGATGTCGGGGAAGTCGCTCACTATAGGGATGTTCTTTATTCCTTTCGTTTCGAGGCTCGTGTCGACGATGTGAGCAAGGAATGCATGGTATTCCTTACGCAGATACTTCTGTGCTTGAATACATGATATGATGTGAAGACTTGCACCGGGTTTGTCGCCGTAGACTATAAGAGTTTCGTTAGACGGAAGGTTTAAACGGACTGCTTTCTCGTAGCACATGATGTCGTCGCGGTGAAGGCTTAACCAATCCATGCCAACGATAACGTCGAAACTCTTTATTGAGACTGGCATGAGGTCGATTGGGAATGAATGGTTATCTAGAGTTAGGGTACAACCTAAATATATGCTACTCGTACTTTCAGTTTTTCCATTAGCCATTTCTACTGTGAATAGTTCTTTGAGTGCGTGTGGTGGTTGATTAAGCATGCGAGTAAATTTATGGTTTACGAAGCTTCGCTCCGCTCCACTATCGAATAGAATGCATGCATAGGAGTCATCGAGGAGGAACGTACCAGTCACCATTGTTGGGTCAGCAACTGCCTCCCCGTGGCCTATCGTTAGTACCCTCCCTGCTCCGCCAGCATTTTTCGCCTTGGGGCAGTCCCTCTTATAGTGGCCTGCTTCGCCACATCCATAGCAGGTCGGGCTCGCGCCAGAGCCGGGGACTTGGGCGATCGGTCTCGCCGGAGATTTACAGAAACTGACTGTGTATCCTCTCCTGTGGCGGTTAGAGCACTGCATTTCATGGCAGGGGCCATTGTGGTGGTAGTTGCATTTGTTGCACTTGGGCGAACTTCCAACATACCCACCCACCGGAGTAGTAGTAGCAGCAGCAGGGGTTATTGCGGCATGTATTGCCACAATTTGCTGCTTTTTGGTAGCCTGTTGCTTCTTCTTTTCATCCCAGAATTTCCGCTTAGTATCAGCGGGTTTGGAGAGTTCCGGGATGGCTAGGGTGGTTGTGGTTGCAGGGGTTTTGACTCCATGGTCAATGAGTCGTTGTGCCAACCGTTTGGCACTGTCGAAGGTAGCGGGGTTTGATGCTAGAACATTCCTCTGATACGGAGGCACAAGCCCCCATATGTACCTTTCGATCTTTTTCCATTCAGTGCGAACCATATTAGGGCAGAGGGCCACCAGTTCACTGAATCTGGCGGTGTAAGCGACAATGTTGGTGCCCTTCATGGTCAGGCTCCAAAGCTCCTGCTCTAGTTTCTGGATCTCGCCCCTCGGGCAGTATTCCTTAATCATGAGGTCTTTCATCGTTTCCCAGCCTATGTCGTTGGCTACGACGAGAGTTAGAGATTTAACGTGGCAGTTCCACCACGTCAGGGCCTTTCCTTCAAAGGTGCATGCGGCGTATTTCACTTTGCTCGCAGCAGGGCATGAACAAATTTCGAAGACCGCTTCAGTCTTCTCGAACCATTGCGAGAGAGCAATGACTCCGCCGGTCCCATGAAAGGACTTCGGCTTGCAGTTGGTGAAATCCTTGTAAGAGCACTCTCTCGAGCGCACAGGGGTTTCAACCGGGATTGATTCCACAGGGGTTCCACCTCTGCTGGCATCAGAAGAGTGATACTGAGCCATGGCAGTTGCCACTGCTGCAGCTACGACAGCATTTAAGGCTGCAGTATCGATGACCGGAGGCGGAGGAGGTGGTGGTGCAGGATTATTCCTGGGAGATTTGCGAGGAGGCATCTTTCAGCTATAAGTTTATAAAGGTAAGAATCATTTTGTAAGCAACGTGAGAGTGATATATGGACTAACTAACCCTAGCCCAACAGTTGAATGAGTGTTTGAAATCACAACAAGAAATATTAGTAGGAAAACACAAGTGTATAGATTTTTCCCACAATTTAGATAGATTTCAATAATACTGGTATTACTGATGTATTAAGTTCAAGGAAAATCGACCTAACAGTAGGTATTACATCATACCATATAGAAAAGTTTGACAGTTCTTAGATTCCTAATTAGAGTACTGAAAGTTAGGAATATTTTACAGACAAGTGCTACTTAGAGCACAGATGTTAAAGGCTAATCCTTAACCCTAAAGATAATGATGTACTAGACGTCATTTAACGGCGATGAATATTCCTCGGGAGAACCCTAAGGTCTCTCATTTGATGGACCACCTCTTGAAGGTGTTGCTCATGAGCACTTTGACGAGCTCGGAGTTCCATGACTTCAGCTTGAGAGGCAACCAGATGTTGTTGTAGGGTTTCATTGGTTCTCCGGGTCCGTTCCATGTCTTCTTCAAGACGGCGGATGCGGACTGTGTTGACACCTGAGTTGGCATCAATCTCCATGACCCGGTCGATGGCTGCTCTACCTTGCTCGACATTACGAGTTATTCTGCGGATAATGACAGGCAGGGCTCGGTCAGCAGAGCCACCATTTCTGACGTTGTAAAAGCTTCGGTCCCCAAAGTATGGTAAGGGTTGACCATGTTCATCACTCCAACGATTCAAGTTGTTTGCCCATAAGGGAGTAGGACCTGGAAAAGATGGTCGAGGGTTGTTGTTTAGGGGTTGACCTACGAGCGGTAGGTTGTTGACTTCAGGCTCAGAGTCCGATCCATCTGAGAAGCCTTCAGCTTGATGATCATCCAACGGAATTTGGTGTTCATTGTCAGACTCTGCTTCGAGCATTCCTATGTTGCCTTCATTTGGAAAGTACGGGTCGTCGTGATGGAATTCAGCCATTTAAATCTACGCGAGAAGGGAGGTATAAAGATATGTATGTAGTTAATAGCACAAAATACACCTATAGTATTTTAAGTTTAAGTTCCACTGATCTTTTTGTGGCATTGTTGGTAAGTTTTTTTTTTTTTTTTTTTAGACTTGTTAACACATCACAACTATTCTAGGGCATATGCTAATCACTCCTCGGACTAGCATAGTTGATCAGGCTATGCCATTCCCAGGACTGACCATACATCCCCTAGCTTACCTGTGATATTTAACAATCGTAATACTCTTGTTCTTGTCGTTGTGACACTGGTTTTAGTATGAATGCAGACTAGTATACTTAATTAACTATTTTAGTATTTAAAGTATAGACTCTTGGTCAGAGTGTTTTAATCCCAAATGGGTTTATAGTTTAGTATATCTTTTATGGGTTGATATACTTGCTTCACTATAAACAATGCTCTGATACCAATCTGTCACACCCCAAAACCAAGAATGGCGGAAATGTTCCGGGGCGGAGGACGTCATGTAAAGTATCACAACACAATAAATGTAAATAAGCAAACAACATCATCCATTGCATTAAATATAAAATTTTAATACAAGCGTGTTCCGTACAGTTTTAGACACCAAAAATATAATGTAAATCAAAATAGTATGACGAGTCTTGAATGCGCTCCATCTTCTCAAAAGCTAGCATCGGTACCTGTCTACTGATGACCTGGGAATACAAGTTATTTTGAAAGAGTTTATCAGCATTAAGCGGGTGAATTCATAAGTATTTTGGTGTCAAGGGTTTATTATCAAAACGTTTGAACCTGTCGCAAGTATGAGTTGTAAATGTATGTAAGTGTTTGTAAAAGTTTGAATCTCTCAGAAAAACCTATATTTTCTATTGAAGTAGCTCTCTACCAAGGCTTAACTGTTTTGTATGCTCGTTTGATGTAAAAGTGTGTAATTTCCCAATTGTAACTATCATTTAACAAAATATAGTTTGTACATTAAAGTTTAAGTGAGGTTATCACCAAAATGTAATGGTTAAATTATTGTAGTACGGTAGTTTTGTTTTATATGAACTACTGCTTGTACTAACTACCTTAAACCGGGTTTATATTAAGGTATCGTGTGATAAATTGCACCATACTATCGACTGGTAACATCGACAACGTATAGTCGAAAAATTAGGTATGACGTTTGGCACCCGCAGACCTGTCGGTCCCACTGTAGCTAGCAGCGAGGTGTAGGATAGTCAATCCAGTATAGATCTATACGCAAACTCACGCTCTCCCTCCAAGAGACTCTGGCTACAACTCGGGTCATGTCAATTGAGACATGCTCCCATACAGTGGATCAGAATTGTTAACGTATTCGTGTATATGCAATATAATGTTACTTGTTCTAGTATCGTTGTATATGTTCTCTTAGTAATAAGTATTGACTCCTGAATGAACTGACTCGTTGATCTAGAAATTGTAGTAGTATGATCCCTTGTTACCCCGATGGTAACTTACTAACGAGGTGCTGATAAGTATGAATATGGAAGTACTTTTATGTCAATACATGTATATATGATATATAACTAATATTGAAACGATCCTCGGATGGTCACCCGAAATTCCACCAGACCACATCTAATTCGAGGAAAAGGAAATAGGACAGGTGGCTTTCCTAAGCCCTTTAAACATTATTTACACAGCTATACATATATGGGCATGCAAATTTATAGGTAGTAAAACAAAGTTTAAAATAAAGCATTTGATAAGTAAAAGAGTTTGTAAAACATTTTGAAGTAAAACAGTTTGAACAGTGATAAAATCATTTGTTTCCTAGTTATTAATCACATGTGATTAATGCAATCACATGTGATCGAAGCAATATCTATAAGTGTTTAACGTGTATTCCCCCCCCCCCCCCCCCCCCATAAAGTATTTAAAACATTTAAAAGCATTTCAAAGGTTGAATAAAGGGGTATGAACTCACTTGGAAGTTTGAAGATAGCGAGATCGAAAACCGGGCAGAGTTTCGTCTCGGGAAACGGATTTTTCTCGGGATTCTTGGGAATCTCGGGAGTAAAATCGACCCTCGGGACTTGAGCAAAAAGACCAGAGCTTCGGGTTTGAACGGACACGGAAATCGAGGCAAGATCGTGAGAGTAAGAGAGAAAATGAACAAATTTTTCGGAAAGGCTCGCATCCCTTTTATAGGGGTGCTGAACCGCCTCCGAACGCGGGGCGTACGGGCGTACGCAACGCGTACCCGTACGTCATCGCTTACATATTTCGGATGGAGCGAGTCGGATGGGACGGCGGGTCGGGTAGCTTCGCATACGGCGACGTGGATGATCCGAGGCAGTGCCCTCGAGTACGCGGGGCGTACGAGGGTACGCGGCGCGTACCTCGGCCCTAGGCTGACTCCTCTTCGGATAATACCGAATTTTTAATAAAAATTATATATAAATTATTTATCAAACTTCAAAAATTCATATCTCCTTCATACGAACTCCGTTTTCGATGTTCTTTATATCCCCGCGAAGGTGAGACTACGATCTACAACTTTCGTTTAGATTCCGTTGGCAAATTCCGAAATTATTTTTATTATTTATTTATTAAAATGACGTTATTAAGGAATCTCTTTAAAAATTCATAACTTCTTTATTTGACGTCGGTTTTTGCCAGACTTTTTACCGTTGAAATACCATTGTCGAGACCTTTGATTCTCGTTTAGGTCATTCCGGCCAAATGTCGCTCGATCTCCGTTTCGAGTTTTTAGCTGTCTGTTGCTAAGCTGAACTTGGAAAAATCATAACTTCAATATACGAAGTCGGATTTGGGCGTTCTTTTTACGTACGATCATGGTTTAATGAGATTTAAACATAGAAGAATTTAAATAGAAACTTTTTGGACATTTTATTATCAAAGTTAATTTTATTAACTCAAAAATGTTTACAATACTTGACCTATTAGGCCATTACAAAGAGTTGAAATATCGGGTTGTCACAAGAAACTCCCTGGCCAATTGTTGGAGCTCCAAAACCGATGAAAAATCTTCCCTAAATCAAGCAACAAAGTCTGACCAAGTCATAGCCTCAATGACTAAGGCTCCAAGAGAGTCTCCAACCGAATCCCACTAATCACTGGCTCTGTCTCTCAAACATCCCGCATTGTACCAAGCTTTTAAACCCTCAGGGCAGAACACCACATCCCCCGAATTCCTTAAAGGACAGTGTGTGTGTCACTAAATGGCTAGATGCATAGTCACTCCTAAACACCCTGAGGCGATCCTTCATCAGCTTGATAATCCCTTCCATGATCAACCCAAAAATCATGGGGGTCACCTCAAAGATGCCTCTAGTGATCTCAGAAGCAATGAACTCACATAGTCCCTTGTCAAGTGGCTCGGCAAATGATCCCGAACCTAAACCTAACCCTGAACCTCCTCCTCCGTGTCGCTTAATCATCATCATTCTAAAACAAACACGTAATCGTCAGGGTCATATGTAACCTCATAAAGTCTCACATACTACAAGTTCACTTCGAGTAAAGTACTCATCCCTACAACGGTTAAACTCAAACGAGAGTTGTGCAATAGGGTTAAATCCAGCGCTTGAGATTATTCAACCCTGGTCACATGTGACTTAACGTATTTATCTACTAGTTAACTCCCATCACTCGAAGTCTTACAAAGAAAAAAGCAAGCAACATTCGTACAACGGAAAAATCTAACCAAACAAGCCACTCAATCCTCTTACTAGGAATCTATACTAGCATACTATAAAAGGCTCATATAATTAGGCATAACCTAAATAGGCCATCCTACTACTGGTTGATCAGCTCTAGCAAGCAAATCTACAAGTTCATATAAGCATGCAAAGGCATCTCTCCTAGATCCTTATGATGGGTTTTGAGCATTCTAACACTTCCTAAGTGTACATGCAACGCTAATAACCTTGGATCTATGTTTGTCTTGTTGTTGTTTGTGTTCCCTGAAACCTTGTGAGCCTAGCACCCCTAGTGTGATGCCTCAAATGCTTTACACAACACCAAATGCTCTTGGAAGAACTTATGAGAGAACACACACTTCTCAAAATCGGCCAAGCCCTCTTGTTTCTTAGTGTAGGACCGATTTTAGGTGGAGAACATGTTTCTTATATAGTGTTGACACATCTAGGGTTACACCCTAATGTGTCATGACTTTTCATTTCCATGACCCATGGGTTTGTAACTCCCATGGAGCATCCATGGAGCATCCTATGGGTGGAACCCAACTTGATAGTCCATGGAGCCTTTTAGCCCACTATACAAGATATGGATGATTTACATAATCAACCCATATATTTAATTAGTTATCTTTTGATCACATAATTAATTCTAAATTAATTCTTGATCAAACTAATCAAATAATATTATTAATATATTAGAACTTATAATATATTAATAATCTCCAAGTGTTATTTCTCTCATTTAGTCTATCCAATTGCATGATGCCATGCAACCCAAATGGACCATGCCGGGTTGGGTCAAGTACATACCAGAAATAGTTATGGACTTAGACACCTTATCCAACAGTCTCCCACTTGGATAAGTCTAATAACTATTACTGCAAATATGACTTCAGGAACCGATCGGCAATCGTAGCTCTTTACAAGGTTTCTCGAAACTGAGAAGATGATGGTACGCCATTTAAGATAAGTGATCATATAATCCTCTATTCTAGATATCAGTTGGACAAATACATGGAACAATGTCTTACTTATTGTCCAACAGTTTGTTTCCCGATTTCCGATTTGTTTGACAAAGAACTTCATTGAACACATCAATTTAGTTCTGATCGGGCCCGGTACATAGGTCAAAACAAAATCATCGAGGGGCCCAGATATCAGCTTCTAATCCAAGAAGGAACAGATAAACTTCGACTCATATGTTTGTTCTACTACTCATTGAATTACACACAAGAGTGCGATTTATAACATCGAGTTACCAATGCATTTTTCGTACAATCAATGCATAACCAACTTGTAAGTAACAAATCATATCTCTAGGTTTAAAGACTTATATGATATTACCGTCTCACGATCACTCGAGATAGAATTCCATGAAGTGATTCCAGTGAGCGTGGGTTGAGTCCAATGCTCAAAACTTTTGAGCACTCATGATTGTTGTAGCCTTGTCCAAGACCTCTACAACCAAACATGACAGTCTTGATTCATATCTACTTCCGACATATGACCGACTGTGGAGGTTTGAATAATATGTTATACCAAACAAAATTATTTTGGAAGTCAAAACATGCAAAAGAAATATAGTAAATGATCGACAAGAGATAGCAACACTTTACTCATAAATAAAACACTTTTATTCATCATCAGATGTCAATTACACTTTACAAATTTCGAGGTTATCTAACTACTAAATCTAATATCATCCTTCAGCTCTATGCTCCGAGCATGCTGGAGATGCTTAACCCGAGTCAGTCCCTTCGTGAGGGGATCTGCCGGATTCTCATCTGATGATACCCTCTTTTCCACGAGGAGTCCTTCTTTGATCTGATGTCTGATGAAATGGTATTTTCTGTCGATGTGTCTGGATCTCCCGTGATCAGTTGGTTCCTTGGCTAAGGCAACAACACTTTCACTATCACAGAAAATTTCCATTGGCTCTTTAATAGCTGGTACAACTCCAAGGTCTCCAATGAAGTTCCTCAGCCATAACGCCTCCTTTGCCGCCTCGCTAGCTGCAATATACTCTGATTCACAAGTAGAATCTGCCACTCTCTCTTGCTTGGAACTCTTCCAAGAAATTGCTCCTCCATTTAGCGTAAAGACCCAGCCCGACTGAGAGCGGAAGTTATCCCTATCAGTCTGGAAGCTAGCATCACTATACTCTACAACTCTCAAGTCATCACTCCCACCGAGGGTAAGGACCCAGTCCTTAGTCCTTCGTAGGTACTTGAGAATATTCTTTACCGCAGTCCAGTGTGTCTTGCCAGGGTTCCCCTGAAACCTGCTAACCATGCTCAGGGCAAAAGCTACATCAGGTCGAGTACACGTCATAGCATACATGATCGATCCTACAGCCGAAGCATAAGGTACTCGACTTATTTGTGCTATCTCAGCCTCAGTGCTAGGGCTTTGTGTCTTACTCAGTTTGGCGTTACTCTGGATGGGCAACTCTCCTTTCTTGGAGTCTTGCATTCTGAATTTCTTCAGCACCTTATCCAAGTAGGTACTTTGACTAAGTCCAATTAGTCTTTTACTCCGATCTCTCAAGATCCTTATCCCCAAAATATAGGCAGCTTCACCAAGGTCCTTCATAGCGAAACACTTTCCAAGCTAGGACTTTACTTCCTGCAGGGTTGGAATGTCGTTTCCTATGAGTAGTATGTCATCCACATACAGTACCAAGAAGCTAACTATACTCCCACTAGCCTTGACATACACACAAGATTCATCTTCACTCCTAGAAAAGCGAAATTCCTTGACCTTTTCATCAAAGCAAAGATTCCATCTACGAGGTGCTTGCTTTAATCCATAAATGGACTTCTCAAGCTTACACACTCTATTAGGGTACTCGTTGTTGACAAAACCCTCTGGCTGACTCATGTAAACATCTTTAGCCAACTTTCCATTAAGGAAAGCAGTTTTGACATCCATTTGCAAAATTTCATAGTCATGAAATGCGGCTATGGCTAACAGAACCCGAATAGACTTAATCTTGACTACCGGAGAAAAGGTTTCATCATAATCCACTCCAGGAATTTGAGAGAAACCCTTTGCAACCAGTCTAGCCTTATAAGTGTGTACTTTACCATCCATGTCGGTCTTCTTCTTGAAGACCCATTTGCACCCTACAGTCTTTCGACCTGGTACATTCTCAACCAAGTTCCAAACTTGATTGTCATACATGGATTGTATCTCGCTATCCATAGCCTCTTTCCATTTAGCAGACTCGGGGCCTGCCATGGCTTCCTCGTAGCTGTTAGGGTCATCTTGACTTACTAGTGTCCCATCACTAATAAGTGTCTCACATTCTGCAGTAATATGGAATCCATAGTAATGCTCAGGTGCACTCCTAACTCTCGTGGAACGCCTCAGAGGTACAGATTCGTCAATTGGCTCAACAGAAGTTTCCTCCTCAAGTTGAGGGCTAGATTTTGAAGTTCCATCACCACTTGACTCTTTAATTTCTTCAAGATCAATTTGCCTCCCACTGTCTCCTTGGCTTATAAACTCTCTTTCTCGAAAGACTCCTCTTCTTGCTACAAAGACCACATTGTCACTAGGTCTGTAGAAGAGGTAACCAAAGGATTGTTGTGGGTAGCCGATGAAAATACACCTCTCGCTTTGGGGTACGAGCTTATCATGAGTCTCGCGTCTCACGAAAGCCTCGCAACCCCAATTCTTGATGTGGTCTAGTTTAGGTACTTTACCAGTCCACATCTCGTGAGGAGTTTTGGCAACTTTCTTTGTAGGGACTAGATTAAGGATATGGGCGGCAGTCTCTAAGGCATACCCCCAGAATGAGATTGGTAGCGAAGCTCGACTCATCATGGAACGAACCATGTCTAACAAGGTTCGATTACGCCTCTCAGCCACACCATTCAACTGCGGTGTCCTGGGAGGTGTCAATTGTGAGACAATCCCACATTCCCTTAGATAGTCGAGGAACTCTGAACTAAGATACTCACCACCCTGATTGGATCGAAGCATCTTAATGGTCCTGCCCAATTGATTCTCAACTTCCTGTTTAAATTCCTTAAACTTCTCGAAAGTCTCTGACTTATGCTTGATTAAGTAGACATATCCATATCTACTGTAATCATCAGTAAAAGTCAAATAATAACGATTAGCATCCCTTGTGGCATGTTTGAATGGCCCACACACATCCGTGTGTATAAGGTCCAACAAACCTTCACCCCTTTCACACGAGCCTGTGAAGGATGACTTTGTCATTTTTCCAAGTAAGCAGGATTCGCAACTATCATTTGACTTTAGGTCAAACGACTCCAAGACTCCATCTTTTTGGAGTTGGCCTATGCGTTTCTTGCTTATATGTCCAAGACGACAATGCCATAATGATGCTTTATCCAAGTTATTATTATTAGTAGAATCAATACACAAAACATTATTTCCTGAGTTATCTACAACAGACACAGCTTCATACACACCATCACAAGGTAACGCTTTAAAATAAAGAACATTATTAAAGAAAGCATCAATAGAACCAACTTCATTATTAAATGAAAAGGTAAACCCTTGTTTGTACAAAGCATGAAAGGAAATAATATTTCTTGCCATTCCTGGCGAGTAACAACACTTATTCAAATCTAAACTAAACCCACTACTTAGCGATAAAGTATAAACTCCAATCTTGGTGACAGGTGAAGCTTTCCTGTTCCCCATGATCAAGTTTATTCTTCCTTGCTCCACATCCTCACTTCTTCTTAGTCCCTGCAAGTCACAACAAATATGAATACCACAACCGGTATCAAGGACCCAAGATTTATAATGGGATGAGTTATTAGAAATGATAGTGTAAATACCTGCATGGTTGGGTTTGACTTTCCCATCCTTCACATCCTGCTGGTACTTTGGGCAGTGTCGCTTCCAATGAGCTTTTTCATGGCAATAGAAGCATTCAGCCTCTTTTGGATCAGAAGAAGGAGTAATGAAACCTTTCTTGGTTCCACTTGAAGAAGAGCCATCAAGGGTCCGAGCCTTGGTACCCTTCGAAGATCTCTTTCTCTTCATCCCTCGACTTTGCCCGATTGCCAAAACCGGAGTTGCGTTTGGAGTAGGAGTGATAGCAACCGACTTCCCCTTAAGACCTGTTTCTGCGGTCTTGAGAAGTCCCTGAAGTTTGATGAGGGTGACCTCTTCCTTGTTCATGTGATATGTCATGCAGAATTGATCATAGCACGATGGTAAGGAGTGCAAAATGATATCTATTGCAAGCTCCTCAGGGAAGTTCACATTAAGCTTCAGCAAACGATCCACATACCTTTGCATTTTCTGCATGTGGCTCGTGACGGAATCTCCGTCCTTCATCATGGTTGTTATCATGGAGCAGATGACTTCGTACCTCTCTTGTCGTGCACTTTGATGGTATCTTTCCATCAAATCTTGGTGCATTTCATAAGGATAGAAATCTTCATAAGACTTTTGGAGTTCAGCTGTCATTGTGGCCAACATGATGCAAGCCACCTTGGTTGCATCTCTTTCATGAGTATGAAAGTCAGCGATCTCCTTGGGAGATGCAGTGGACTCATCAATTTCCTTAAGCTCCTTGTCAAGGACATATTCTTTGTCCTCGTAGCGAGTAATCATCCTGATGTTTCTGATCCATTTATTGAAGTTGGATCCATCAAAGGTGACTTTCCCACACAAAGTCATAAGAGTAAAGGAGCCATTAGGATTCGAGCCAGAAGCATTATTTGAAGACATCTGAAAGAGGAGAAAAACTTTAGTATAGATTTAAGAGAGTCCTTAATAAAACACCCAAATGTAATATTAAGGCTAGGATCCAATCACAATATAATATAACTTAGAAGAGGTATGCCGTAATCTAAGCTATACCATATTTGAAAGGTAGGTGAATGACGATTCACCAATTTCCACCACGAAAACCGAAATATTAGACATTAGGTTTTATTGGTTTTTAGAAATTCCTAGATTCTTTGAGATTCAATGAACTTTTCAAAGGCATGTTTCAATCTCGAGGGTGCCCTCCAAGTTTTGTGACTGGGATACCGAGGATCACAAAACGAGGTGTGAAGTAACCATGCAAATCACTTGGTACCCTTAAAGTTTATCACTCAATCGATGTGCCGGTAAACCACACACGCTCCACCGATGCTATAATAAACCTTAAGTCACCCTTTACCTACCTTGTTAAGTCCAAGTTAGTGTGTAGGTTAACCACACACACTCCACCAACGACTTAGACAAAGTGTAAAGTGTAATTTCATGGATTAGCACCTTATTCACATTTTCCTAAAGTAACTAAGATTGGGAATTTAATAAAACATTTAGTTACTTTATTATATTCATCATACTTTGAATGAGAATTTATAAGTCCTTGTCTTACCCGTTCGGCTAACAACCCTCCACCAGTCAAGCAAGCGGTGGGTGAGAGTAGACACCCATTAAGTCACCATTTTATAGGCAACAACCTTATACCCACCTTATAGACCGGCTTCGTGAATGAGGCGTACTAGCGGTAAGACGACTCTGTTCTTATACATATATATATGTGTATATATATATATATATATATATATATATATATATATATATATATATATATATATATATATAATTATTAAATCATCATAATATAAGTATAAGGGTTGAATTTTAACTTTTAAAATTCTAGGGGTTGGAACTTAAAGTTTTAACTTAACTTTACTTGTTCCAAAACTTGAGGGCAAGTTTTGTAACTTTCAAAACTTTTCATTTCTAGTAACTTATGAGTTTAATAGAGTAATAAAATGAAGACTCTTCATTTTTCTAACTCTTGTATTTGTTTTAATGGTTTTAATTCAAGTGTGACTCTTGGTTTTCCATAACTTAAGGACAAGTTATGGACTCCATTAAAACACATTATGATCAAGAATTAATCTACCACATAGATTACAAATAATTCCTATGATCATCTGAAACATCATAAGAACAAGAACATGAATATGACCACAATCAAAAATTACATTTAAAACTTTGTAATTTTGATAACTAGTTGTTGTAAATGAATTAGCAAAGACATTAAACCACCCATAACAATTTTTCAATTACCAAAACAGTTTAGGGTAATGTTTTTAATTCATTCCCAGCAACTAAATCGAAATTCTGCAATCAGTCAACCCTACTCGCCGAGTGCATGAACTCACTCGCCGAGTTGGTTGAAGATACTCATGAACTCGACGAGTCCCCCCTATAGACTCGACGATTCCATTCGCAGACAACAAGATTTTCGATTCTTTTTCAACTTTTAAGCACAAATAAGAGCAAACAAGCCTAGGCTCTGATACCACTGATGGGTTTTGAGCATTCTAACACTTCCTAAGTGCACATGCAACCCTAATAACCTTGGATCTATGTTTGTCTTGTTGTTGTTTGTGTTCCTTGAAACCTTGTGAGCCTAGCACCCCAAGTGTGATGCCTCAAATGCTTCACACAACACCAAATGCTCTTGGAAGAACTTATGAGAGAACACACACTTCTCAAAATCGGCCAAGCCCTCTTGTTTCTTAGTGTAGGACCGATTTTAGGTGGAGAACATGTTTCTTATATAGTGTTGACACATCTAGGGTTACACCCTAATGTGTCATGACTCTTCATTTCCATGACCCATGGGTTTGTAACTCCCATGGAGCATCCATGGAGCATCCTATGGGTGGAACCCAACTTGATAGTCCATGGAGCCTTTTAGCCCACTATACAAGATATGGATGATTTACATAATCAACCCATATATTTAATTAGTTATCTTTTGATCACATAATTAATTCTAAATTAATTCTTGATCAAACTAATCAAATAATATTATTAATATATTAGAACTTATAATATATTAATAATCTCCAAGTGTTATTTCTCTCATTTAGTCTATCCAATTGCATGATGCCATGCAACCCAAATGGACCATGCCGGGTCGGGTCAAGTACATACCATAAATAGTTATGGACTTAGACACCTTATCCAACACCTTAGCCCTAATCTAGCATGCAAATCACATAATCATATCATATCACATAACAATCATGTATTGGTATTTTGGGAGCCACTTACTTGAGCTCGGCGGATTGCATGCATTACACCCTTTTCTTTTCAAAGTTCTTTTCTATTTTGAAATTCCTTTCCAAATTCTTTTATAAAAATGATTTTTCTTTTGCAAATTTTCATACCAAGTCCTCAGTTTGAGTCTAGACACACCCGAGAGTGTGCCGAATCCCACGAACCAAGGCTCTGATACAAACTTGTAACATCCCAAAATTGAAGGCCAAAAAATTCATTTTTAATATAAGAAAACCTTTAATAACTTGTTCTAGACATTGAAAGGATTTCAATTGAAACAAATATCATAGTATAATCCCAAAGATCACGTAATGCAGAATAACGATAATATGGGTAAATGCGTTGCGATCGTCCACGGATCCTATCCCTTGAAAACCGAAGATACATGAAACCAAAACTGTAAACCGTAAGCACAAAGCTTAGTGAGTTCCACAAATTCCACATACCATACATACCAACTGGACCATACATGCCATACATACTATGAGCCATACAAATCAAACATATCCATAACCAAGTAAGGTGTTATGTGCAAACATAGTCTCGCCGTTATGCCACGGGCTGCACGTGGTCTTTCTTGCCAAGCATAGGGCCACCCCTCAGTCTTACATATAAGTTCCAAGAGCCAATTCCTGGTCTTCCGTGAAAGCATTACAAAGACAACTAACATACATACTAATCTACTTAGCTAATCAGCATATAGTGTGCCAGGAGCCACCTCCTGATCTTTCATACATAATGGCAAAGAGTGTACCAGGAGCCGCCTCCTGGTCTTTCATGCATAATGACATACTGTGTGCTAGGAGCCGCCTCCTGGTCTTTCATGCATAATGCCTAGGGTTAACCCCCAGATCATCCTATCATACAAAAACTAAATGGGCCGTCATTGGTGCCTTCGAGCCATACAAACAGTGACGAGACTCACTTCACAAGTCGACTGTAGAACTCTGCGAATAACCCTGTCACTGCTAGCTGGCGGATCCCTAAACTATTGGTCTCTCAACTCTCCGAGCTACCATTACCCAAAATGACAATTAGTCTAAATCAATAATTTTCCTTAGGGTAAAATGACCATTTTACCCCTAGTTTAAGTCAGTCCATATCTAAGGACCAAAGCGATGAATACGAAAAGGCCCAACACTAGGTTGGCTTTCCAAGCCCACTAGTGGCCTACTAATGGCCTAATTTGCTAAATTGGGCCAATCCCTTTAATGGGCCTTACCCTAAGACCAAACATATTATTGGCCAAAAAAATCTGACTTCTGATGGCCCTACTAAGGCCCAAAGTCCATTGCTTGGCCCAATCCAAGGTCCAAGAACACACCAAGCCCATACCTGATGAGTATGCGGGGCGTACTCCTCTATACGCTAAGTGTACTGTCTGAAGGTGGTGTACACTGTGCGTACTTGCATGTACGCCCAAATTACTCTTTTGATAAGCTACTCTTCCCATCAAGTGCTTAATACTCTATTCCATAAGCTACAATTACAAATCGAAGTCATCTTCAATGTCTTAATCCATAAAGTTGATTACTTGGTGGCTTGTAACCCACCAAATGAGCCCAAACTTAAAATGTGACAACAAACTTCCATGGAAAGGGCTAGATCCCATGCATGGTCACAAATGAACCCTAAAGATTGATACTTTACTGCTTATGGGACTCATATGACACTAACGGTGACAACCCTGGACCTAGAAAACGAGTTGAGTCATAAAGGTCCATGCTTGGGGCCTAAAAGGTCCAAAACCTCCATTCACATAGATCTAAGCATACTTGAGGAAAGTTTCAGACTTTATACCTCATGATGATCTGAAATGGAACCAAAATCTTGGATCTACTTCTTATCCTTTGATCCCCCACCTTGCTATGCTCTTCACTTGCTTGGAAAATGGGTCCATAACCCCAAAATGATCTCCATTGGCCTTATTAGCTCCAAGAACATTCAAAGAAGATTGGGGTTTCATGAAAGTTGTCTAAGGGTGAGAAGGAGGCTGACTCTTGAGGTTATAATGTTCATTATATAGTGACATACCCTATAAATGAGGGTTTAGGGACTCTGGGCGTACGCCTCTCAGACGAAATTAACACAACTTCAAAGTAACATAACTCCTTCATTTTAAGTCCGTTTCAGACGAAATTTATATCCATGAAAAGGTGGTGGGAAGACCTATGCTCCTAGCCACACCCTTAGGCCTAAAACTTCCATATAAAACCCGAGAACCATAACAGACTTAATCGCCCTTACCATTTAGCTTCCGAGATCACAACCGAGTACTTTCAAAACTGGGTGTTACAGTTCAGGAAGCACTATTTTCCGAGATGGTTAATTTGAATTGTCATTCCCTTTAACTTTCCATTCACATTTTGGATATGAAACTTTTGAGGAATTATTAACAAAAGTGTTCTGATAATCCTTTCCCTAATTCATTGATCTCGTAGACATATTTAATTTTTGAAATTGTTTTTGTTTAAAATTTTTGCCATCCGAGGTAGTAGTAAATATTAGAGAAGATACTTTCCGAGGATAGTTACTTTTCTTTGGTAATATCTCAACATTAACAGATTTTATACAATTTTTTACTTAACTGTCATGAGTATGCGAGATAACAGGAATAGATGGTATTTTATGAATTTGAACATGCATGAACATATTATGATTCCTAGTAGCTGGACTGACAACCTTTTGAGGCACTTTGTTATCAGATTTCTCAAGGAACCTAGAGTATTGTCTAGACCTAGTTTGTTTTTCAAGTGCTTTTCTAGCCTTTGTCTTCGGATGAACAATATCCTTCTTATTCAGGCAAAGCTTCTTCATAGAGTCAAATGTTGATTTAGAACACTGTCAGACAGATGGATTGTTGAAATGTGGTATAATCGAAACTAAATAAGACAGAGAAACTACTTTTGAGTTCACAATAAAGGAATTAGAAAAGGAGTCATCATCTCACCTAATTTCGTCATCTACATCATTGTCAAGTGATGATTGAAATGAGTAAGCATTATTGCTAGGTTTGTCTGAGTTATGACCGCATGTCAAACGAATAATTTCCTCAATAGCATATTTTTTTTGTGGACTAGAGTCTGGAACATAAACTCTAGCACCCCCTGTGCCATGTAGAATTTCTAAAGACTGATTTAGGTCCAAGGATATCACGGGCGAAAGTTAAATGGAATCAGGACATGTAATAGTGATTGTTTTGAACTCAGAAATCAATGATTGATATCCTTACGAAGTCTCTTAAGGGGACGACAATGGTGAGACAAGAGTATCCAAATAGGTATGGTTCAGAATGTATCGTATAAAATTGAAAATTTAAAGTTCATTCTAGGGACGAACAATAGGTTTCAAAAACTCACTTCATAGACCAGGTGCTTTGAACCAAGGTTGAAGAAAATTATGTGTCATTCATCCATTAGATTCAATCATATTAAGAAAATTATGTAGACCATCAATCTTAGCATTAAGATGCATATTATCATCGACAAAAAGATTTCTTTCACTAACTAAAATGGCACATGTGTCATTAAGGATATTACATTTATCCCTAGCTATTACAAGTTCCTATTCTAAGGACTCTATCTGAAGCTTTCAGTCTTTGGAATATAATCTAATTCTGGTCAAATCACTATCCAACTTCTCACTCACATCTATGGTAGACTCATAGGCTTTAAGAATCATTATCACATCTAATTCAATTTGAGTTAGATAAGGTTCACAAACAGACAAATCAAAATAATTTTTAGTAATCATAGATTTTACCTGTTTGATGATGCTTCTACCTGGTTGGTCATTAGTTTCCATGTAGTAATAGTTTGGCTCAGCATCCTCATCTCCAACTTTAGAACCAAAAGACAAATATCCTTCATATATCATATTCAATGGTTTGTCTAGCCGTAAGACATACATTTCTTTGAGAGTTTCCTCCACCCTAATCACTAGATGACCAACACCCATCAACATTCCGAGAAACTAAGGGTAAAGTGGTATTTTCAGTTGCCCCTACTAACGGTAAAGAAAAAACACCCGCACCTTATCTACCCCATCTTTTTTTGCCTCACCTTAGAAAGAGATGCATATACACATTTACTCAGAAGAAATCGTAGATTTATGTATGGGAAAAAGAAAGAAATGGGTGGAAATTGTGGTTGCGATATATGAATATATTTGTCTTTTGCCTATCGTATATAGATAGTAAGTGTAACCGAAAATGAAATTAATCAAGCTTGTCCGTATGTTATTGTAGCTGCTATTGATCGAAAGAAGTATGGTTATGGATGATCAATGAGATGAAGATAGAGACTGATACGAGAGTAGAAGCACTTCCGATTAGCATTGGTGTGGTTTTTGTTGTGCTAAAACATGGACGTCGATAGCTGTTGTCACCCTCATAGTTGCAGTGGATGGTTCATGTTTATCGATAGTCGATCAAAATTTAAAATTACAAAGTTTAAACCCTTTGATTTAAAGATAGGTTGGAATTTTAAATCACAATTCTTAACCCGAGAATGTGATTCTTCGTAAAAAGTGAAGTGCATGTTGAATTTGGAAGTAGGTTCTTGAAATACATGTGGTGTAGTGGTTAGAAAACATCAAAGAGTTAATCATTTAGAAATTTTGAACATGAATCTTTATAAGTTGTATATGCATGTATAGTTTGAGTTATAGGTAAGGTAAGTAATAATGAGATGAGGTAGGGAAGATGACAATGTTTTTTTATTTAATGATGTGTTAAGACGGGTAAGTCAGAGAACCATTTGATGGGCATATGGGATCTACTAACATAAGGAGTTAACATGTGTTATCTCGAAGGTTCATATCTGCAAGGAAACTTTATTTTTTAGACGTAATTTGCAACTTTGAAAGTTGTTTGACCAAATCCAAAGAAATGGGAAAATACATAATTTTTTAGCATTTTAAATCACCCTATTCTAGTAAAAGAATAGTTTTAATCTATTTTTGATAAGTGTTATCATATTAGACCTTTAATTAATACATATTTTATTCTAGTTTTGTCATATGTCATCCTATTAAGTTTCCTAATTAATACACGTTACTTATCAACCTATTAATTATCAATTTTAAATTTTAAATTTTAAAATTCTTATTCTAATTACATTAAGTTAAGAACATTAAAATAAAAATAAAAATAAAATTAATACAAATTATAAGATGATATAATTTCACATATTTATTTAAATTAACGATTATAATTTTATATAACTAAAAACTATATCTTAATTACTAATTTATTTAAAATATTTGATTAATAATTTTGAGTTCTCAAAATAAAAGTTTAACTAATTTTGTAACCATAGTTCTCACGGGTTATAAACTAGTTAAAAATATAATTTTAACTTTCGATATAAATTTGAAAATTAAGTAACCATCCGTATTGAAAACTAATTTAAGACAGGTTTTTTTTTTAAAAAAACTATTAAATATTTTTTTAGAATAACAAATATATTTAATATAGTTCAAAACTATTTCTAATTTCATATATATGTCGCACTAAGTCTTTAATTTTGGCCATCAAGAAATGAGGCAATGAGGTTAACACCTTATAGTTAAATATTGGGTTAGAAGCCTTTTTGTAAAATATTAACTAATAAATTTTAATAACATTTATGGATTTCATTTAAACAACTTTATAAAGCTTTATAAAGCTTTTTTAATTGAAGGATGTTTTGTATAATGTAACGTGTCAAATTCACTTTCATCCAGGCATTTTTTTTTCTTCGAAAAAGCAAATGTAGTCTACTTCTAATTAAACTATTTTTAATTCCATTGATGTGTGAAGCTTGAACTTTCTATGGAGAAAACTAGGGATGTGCATAAAACCGTATAAACCGCCCACACGGTACTAAACCGCACCGCATAACGCAGTTCAGAACTTTAGTGGTGCGGTTTGTGGTTTGAAATTTTATTAAACTGCATTTTGCGGTGTGGTTTGCGGTTTATAATTACAAGATTACGGTCTAAACCGCACCGCATGTGTGTATATATATATGTGTATATGTTTTTTGATTAAATGTCACAGTTAAGTACTATCTATGTATTTTAATTATTGTTATTACGGTATTAATTAATTCTTAATAATAATGTTTTTTAAAACCACCTATAATTATAGATCTTATTAAAAGTGACACTATATAAATTATACAAATGACAATTGTATGGTCGTATCAATAAACACAGATATAAACCATATATAAAATGTTGGATGAAACTTAATCTTCCACATCTAAATCATAATGAAATGCGAGAATGTGATTTTTTAATTACGTATTTAAGATGAAAAATATGTTACATCATGTTGGCGATTTTTTTAAACCGTAAAACCGCACAAAACCGTCCACGTCAAACCGCACCGCACAACGCAGTTTATAGCTTTCGCGGGGCGGTTTACGGTTTTCGATAAACTCAAACCGCATATACGGTGCGGTTTGTAGTTTCGGGTATACACCGCACCGAACCGTACTGCACACACCCCTAAACAAAACAACATTAGACTCTCTGAAACTCTTTCGTAGTTGTGGTAAGAGTGTCATTTTTTAGGCCCATATTTGTCGGCTATCTCGGGCTGATTCTTGTAGTATTGTGACTATCGTCTATCTTTCTACTGTAGAAAGAGATTGATAGGCTTATCACATATCGCAAACCTCATCCCAAATGGTTGCCGACCACAAACTGAAATGTTAGATAAAGGCAAGACTTAATTATATGGATGTTCTCTTTTTGAAAACGTGATCTCAAATATTTTATTACCAACCATTTCGATATTGATTTTTTTAGCTTTAAACCCATTTATTATTTGGTTGAAGTTTTCGAGTTGATCCATTCTCTTTAATTAAATCGGTTGATATTTCTTAGTCAACTAATTTTTTCAAAGAAAATAGGTTTTTACTAGATTGATTTGTTTATGTAGTTTATGAACACAACTAATTAAATAATTAGGTTAAATCTGCCTTAACTTATAAAAAATGAAACAAGTAAATAAATTCATTAAAAATTAAACAGGTTAAATTGTTTCAAATTGAAAAAAAATATTTAAAAAAAAATCATGAAGTTTGGCTCAATTAATGTAAAAGTAATTCTTGTTTGTTTTTTTGTTTTTTGTTTTTTTGTTTTGTTTTGTTTTTTGTTTTGTTTTTTTTTGCAATTAAAAAAAAAAAAAAAAAACTCTTAAACATTTGCAAAATAATCCTTATAGCGAATTAATGCCGGTTTTCAGGACCAAATTGTAAATAAACAATTAATATGCTTAACGTTTAAAAACTTTTTTGAAAAATTTTCTTTTTATATATACTAAATTCATTAGAAAAAATAAACTCGATTTTATTTATTATAAAACACAATAACCATAATATATATATATATATATATATATATATATATATATATATATATATATATATATATATATATATATATATATATATATATATATATATATATATATATATATATATATATATATATATATATCCTTCTTTTGTAATTTATTCAATCAATATAATACTAAAATCATAACTGTATATCATTTTTAGTATGTGTTGTTATAACTATAAGTAGCTTTTTTTTCTAACTATTAATGTATAGTATATACTTTGTATAGCCTTTCATGTAGTTTGATCAGTCAATTTGATAGTTTAGAAGATTCTATCAAAAACCCATATATATATATATATATATATATATATATATATATATATATATATATATATATATATATATATATATATATATATATATATATATATATATATATATATATATATAACCACTAAATCTGAACAAAATTGAAAGTCCGTTTCCCTTTCAAAAAATTTTAATGACTAAATGTAAACAAACATTCCACTTGCATTATGGTTTAGGTAATTATGTATTTTTGTAAAATTTTAATAACATCTGTGGATGGAGAAATCTATGAAATTATAAAAAAAAAAAAAAAAAAAAAAAAAAAAAAAAAAAAAACCCAAAGAAGGTATAAAAAACAAAAAACAATAAACCGAAACTGAAATAAAAAACCAATGGTTTGGTACTTTTCAGGTGCTTGCCTACCCCTTCGGTCTCTTTCAACTAGTCACTGCTCAGCATATCTAGGTGTTGGCCTACACCTTCGGTCTCTTTCAAGTAGTAACTGCTTAGCATATCTGGGTGCTGGCCTATCCCTTCGGTCTCTTTCAACCGGTTATGGGGTCTATTTCACCCTACCACTACCACATAATATCCTAGCATATAAGCACATAAATTACATACTGCTTAACATATCTGGGTGCTAGGCTACCACTCCAGTCTCTTTCAACCGGTAACTGCCTAGCATATACGGTTGATGGCCTACCTCTTCGGTCTTTTTCTACCGGTTACGAGGTCTATTTCACCCCTTACCACTACCACATAATATCCT
This sequence comes from Lactuca saligna, assembly GCF_052625555.1. Lineage (NCBI taxonomy): Eukaryota > Viridiplantae > Streptophyta > Magnoliopsida > Asterales > Asteraceae > Lactuca > Lactuca saligna. Next base: position 227,300,506 of record NC_136420.1, on the reverse strand, counting down.
AGCATACACACACATAAATCTCAACGGATAGTGGCATACTCAAGGGACAAATTGGTCATGTAAAGTTCCCATCTTGCTTGCATGCATGACCTAATGGGGCTTAGAAAACTGAAATGATGGTCTAAAGGTTGCATGGAATTTCCATGGCCATAAGTTGGCGCCTTTATGCCATGAAGTCCCCTCATGACCCTAGATCTGAAGGGTTTGCCTAAATGGGATGTCCAAATCCCAACAACTAATATAGTTGGACCAAAACACGAAAGAAAGCATTCTAAAACTAGATAGAAGGATTCCATGGACAAGTAGGAAGATTTATACCTCCTATGAATTAGAAATGAAGCTCAACTTCTAGGTCTAGTCTCCTCCCATGCTTTCTTGCTCCTCCTTCGAGCTTCTTCTTCTTCAAACTCACCAAGAATGCACAAGATTAGCCTACAATCATCAAGATGGCTTAGGGTTTCGGACAGTGGAGGTTGGAGTTGAGGTCAACACTTTGGGGTTTAAGTGTTTAAATAGGGTGCAAATTAGGGTTTCATTTTAGCCAGTCAACTCGTCAAGTTGATGTCTCCCAATTCGTTGACTTGGGTTCTTGAAATCCGCGGTCCGTAAAATCTCTACTCGTCGAGTTTGGGGCTTCTGACTCATCGAGTTTCTCTATGAAAATGAATAAATTATAACTTTAAATACATACTAGGAACCAGGCGTTACATTTATACATATAATATTGCATAGTTTTATAGCATAAAAATTATATGTAGCATCCCAAATTTTCAAGACCAACAATTTCATTTTTGATATAACAATTTAGAAAATCGCTTATGAGAAAATATGATCAAGTCAAGTCATTTCATCAAAACCATAGTCACATGTCTCAAAGTCATATCATGAAAACAATAATAACACCATATTACAATCCCAATACTGTCATGTTGCGGTCATCTTGTGTGTATGTGTGTGAGGTGTAGCTACCGCACCGGCTCTTTCCCCTTCACTGAAGAGGTACCTATAACAAAACTTAAAACTATAAGCACAAAGCTTAGTGACTTTCCCCCATCATACCACATACCACATACAACATAAGGCTTATCCATCGGTATCTTTCAACTGTTATCTAGCTGGCATGACTGGGAGCTAGGCTCCCCTTCATTATCTTTCAATCGGAGGCCCGGAGCCAACCTCCCCCTCGGTATCTTACAACCAGTAACCAGGAGCTATCGTCTCCTTTAGTATCTTTCAACCGGTAGCCGGGAGCTAACTGTGACATCCCCATTTTCACGGCCAGAAAAGACTGATTTTGTTTATACTTTGTTTAAAAATCAGAGTAATATTTCAAATAAAAGTGTTGCGGAATTTGTCCCAAAACAATATATGATAAAGATTTATCAAAAGCATCTCTGTAGAAATGTATTTCATTAAAAAGACTCAGGATGTCATGTTCGATACACATCATAAGCATAAACAATACAATATAGGCCTTACTACATTATTCCGTATTTACAGGCCTAAAATCCATTAATCTCTCATCCAAAGACATCACATCTATGCTCATGCGCCACTACCTGTAATACAAGAAACTGAGTGGGTCAGACTTGGGAGCCTGGTGAGCACATAGGGTTTTCAACCCACAATAAATAAGTCTATTAACTTTATCAAACCAAACAAACCCGATTACCTGTTCCCGTTATCCTCACTTTATGTCCCTAAAATATCTAACACAAGGGACCTAGTCTAAGGACTATCATCGGGAAGGACACTACTGCTAAGGGGATTCCTCAGCAATAAATGTCCTTAAGGCAACCATGTGGGGATGGAATACATCTGGTGAGCACACAGTTTAAATAAACACACAGTTCAAATAAACACCTAAAGTTTGCGAGCCTGCTAGTGTTCCACTTGACATTCTAGAATAGTCTGTGGTCGTCATCTATGCTCCGCTAGATGACTGGATCATCAATAAGATCTATTACGAGGCCTCTCATTATTTTATTTTGTCACACAGCAACTATTACATATACCCATGTTTTACCCAACACTTTTTGTAGATATAAAATACATATACAGTTTAAATCATTGAAAACATGTATAAAACGTTCATCCAACATAGATAGCAAGTATTCAGATACTATGTACACATAACACGTAATTTATATAAAATACTTCATATCTATGTGTAAGCTGAAAGTAAATATGCACTCACGTGGTAAGGTGGTGACTCGGCACTCGGACAACACTTCGTTACTTCTTAAAACAATTTTTCCTTGACCAAAACCTAATATTAATACCACTAGAGTTTATTTTTAACGTTAATCGCGACTAATTAATAGTATAGCTATTATTACTATTATATAAGTGTTAAATAACACTCAATATGACTCATAATAATAGCCCAAATAATTATTTTATGGTCCTAATAATGTTACTATAATTAAATAAAAGCTATATTAAATATAGTATCGGCGTAACTCACTTACAGCGGGTTTTTATTAAAAACCAGGCTTCGCTAGAGTAGTGTTTCCGAGCCGAAAGCTTTTCTTTTCGGAGCCGTCGGGCGCTGCGGGGCTTTCTTCTCGTGATAGGGAGGTTCCCTAGACTTGGGAGGGGTTTAGGGAGGTTAGAGAGAAGTTAGAGAGAGAGAGAGAAAGAAAGGTTTGAAGGTGTGAGGAAATTATGAAGAGTTCATCTCTTATTTATAGGAATTGTATAGTAAAGTAGTCTCCAAGCTTCGTTCGGAACTTTTGCATATGAGCTCCGTTTTTGTCTGTATTTTTACCGTTGAGTTCCTACTAACGAGATCTTCAACTTTAATTTAGACCTCGTTGGCTAATTCTCATTCTATCTCGGATTTACAAAACTATATCGAATTCGCCGCGCTCGAAAAGTAGAGACTAAGCTTCATCCATAACTATCGCATATGAGCTCCGTTTTTGTCTGTCTTTTTACCGTTGAGTTCCTAGTAATGAGATCTTCAACTCTCATTTAGACCTCGTTGGCTAATTCTCATTCTATCTCGAATTTTCGAAACTGTATCGAATTCGCTACGCTCGAAAAGTAGAGACTAAGCTTCGTCCATATCTTTCGCATTCGAGCTCCGTTTTCGACTGTCATTTTATTGTTTAACTCTTATCAACGATATCTTCATTTATAATATTGATTATTTTGGCTAAAAATCGACCGATCTAAAATTCAGATTTCGGGTTGTGCACTACTATGCTAAATCTTAGAAAAATCATAACTTCCTCATACGAAGTCAGATTTGGATGTTCTTTTTATGCACACTATCGGTTTAACATATAATATGAATTTCATTTAGATCAATAAGGCTAAGTCTCGCTCTATCGTAAATTCACTATTTACGCCTCCCGGTATCGTGTCGGTTCCGTCGCGAAACTTCGACGGGTCATAACTTCTTCGTTATAACTCGTATTTCGACGGTCTTTATATGTACAAAAACCTTGTAACATATACTAAAACATGGTTGAGATTATTTATTCTTAATAATCTTTTGTAGAAAAGTCGTTTTCGACCCCTATTGTCTCTAAATTGACTAGCCCGGATCTACGGGCGTTACAATTATCTCCCCCTTAGGATGATCACGTCTCGGAATCATCAACGAAACAGGATTGTATAATGACTCCATACATTATCTCTTTATCCTAGGTAATAACTGTAACTTCTATGTCGCTTCGAACGAGTATCTAACTCTTGGACTCCTTGACTGCAGGCGGTGCTCGATCTTGCACTTGCTCGTTGGACTTTCAATCATGACCTTCATGTGACAACCTCATTCTTTATCAGATACTCCTTCTTCTTCTTAACAAACTTAGGATAAGTTAATTTCATTACTACAATTGACCGATGTGTCATATTCTAATGACCTATCATCGTATGTAGCAATGCTTAGACTTAGGTATCTTAGAGTCAAATTCCGGAATGGAATATGCCTTCCTTCATCGTCTAATGTGATATAATCACATTTTAACATGTAAAATTTCTAGCTACCAACTTCTTTAACAACGAGCGTGATACTTCTATTGATCGCTTTGATTTCAATCGTTTGGTTTAAGTCGGACGCTACATCAAACTTGGCTCTCTGAACCATGTAACCTACTCATCGTCGTCAGACTCAATGTGATATGACCACTAGTGTCGGTATAACAACAATCTTCTTAGTCATTACTGAAACAATGGTAATGACATACTTGAATAAAACAAAATCAAGTACTAGTTTCTTGGTAACCTTGTGACTTTCCCTGATCCATGTGTGATTCCTATGCTTCCGGTAGTATAGGCCTCTACTACCTTTCACACCTACTCATATTCATCCCAAGTATTGTATCATAGTTTTCCTAGTCATCATACAAGAAAATCACATAGAAACTTAACACATAAAATATCAAAATGAAGGTTTTATATTATTCCTTGAAATGATTACATGGGTGTTCAAGTTCACCCTAGATTATGCCTCTAATAGGCTACACCATATGACACTATCTACATGGCATGTTCATAACTTGATCTCCATGTATCCATCCTCACTCCTGATTCCTTGCATCGTCAGCTTCTTCATCTAGGATCATATGGAATGCTCTTGCCTTTGGTTTTGGTGGAATGTTTGGTCTTGCCACCTCTTTCTTTTTCGGGCAATCCTTAGCAACATGCCCTTCTTCACGGCATTCATAACACACCCTTTTTCTGGCGTTGCACTCCTTGGTGTAATGTCCGGTCTACCCACACTTGTAGCAAGTCACTTCTTCTCTACATTTCCCAAAGTGATTCTTCTTGCCCTTCTTGCACCATTTCACTTTCTTTCCTCCTCCGTTAAACTCCTTTGAACCAGACTTGATCTTCTTATTAGGCCTCGTAGTCCCCTCAAACTTCCTCTTTTCGCCAACCTCAATCTTGTTGGCAGCTCTTCCCTTAATCGTTTCTTCCACAGACTTGGCAGCCTAGATAGCTGCCTCCAAAGTAGGTTCCTGACGCACTGGCACCGCATACTCCCATGGAAGTCCCTTTGCGTACTTGTAGATTTTTTTCAGTTCATCCGGAACAAGGCGCAAGGCGAACTCCATCTTCTCTATGAAGTTGTTGGTGTATTCATAAATTGAAATGATTCCTTTCTTCAAGGTCAGGAATTGGCTCTCTAGCTCGAGTACGTTTTGAGCTGAGCAAAACTTTCATTTAAATTGCACCAGAAACTCTGCCCATGCCAGTTGCAGGGGCTCATTGGGGCCCAAAGTCTTCCCTAGGGTATTCCACCATCGAACAACGCCTCCTCTGAATTGATGTACTGCAAACATGGTTTGTAGGTTGCCTTTGCAACCACATGTTATGAAGGTCAATTCCATCTCTGAGATCCAATCCATGGCCCCGATCGGATCTTCCTTCCCAGTGAAAGTCGATGGCTTTCAAGTTATAAAATCTTTGTACTTGCATCCATTCCTCTCGACTCCTTCATCATGATTGTTCCTCCTAATCACTGGGGGATCAGCTTGACCAATGGTCCTGCTGTCGTTCCCTTCCTCAGACTGCCTGTCATTCAGCTCGGGCTGTTCAATAGGCATCGTAATTTCCTCTCGAGCTTGTTGAAGTAAATGCCTTGTTTCCTCCATTTGACGATCTAACATCATCTGCATCAATGCTTGTACTCCGGCTAGCGTGATTGGCTCGGGTGCAACTTCTAATACGACTAGTATTTTCTGTATCACTGGGGGCTGATCTAGATTCCCATTTGCATTCACGTTTCTGCTACGGGTCATTGCCATCTTGATCTATACACCGAATAAGGTGAATCTAGATCTTTATTTAGGATTGACGTTTAAATCATCCTTATCACTCCGAAACGTTTATATGCTAGTTCTAATATCATAGTTAAACGCTTAGAATCCTAAACACATAAGGTTTCCAGATCCGTTCGGCAACAGACCATACATCCAAACAAACAATAGCATGTCAGACACAAAGCATTTAGCACATAAAATCATTTTAGGCATAATTCCTAAAACAAGCTAGTGCTCACACCTCACAATCATCGCTTAGCATTCTAAGTTTAAGTCTTGAAATCCTACGCATTCCTAGTTCGCTTAAACTAATTCTCTGATACCAACTGTGACATCCCCATTTTCACGGCCAGAAAAGGCCGATTTTGTTTATGTTTTGTTTAAAAATCAGAGTAATATTTTAAATAAAAGTGTTGCGGATTTTGTCCCAAAACAATATATGATAAATATTTATCAAAAGCATTTCCGTAGAAATGTATTTCATTAAAAAGACTTGGGATGTCATGTTCGATACAGACCATAAGCATAAACAATACAATACAGGCCTTACTACATTATTCCATATTTACATGCCTAAAATCCATTAATCTCTCATCCCAAGACATCACATCTATGGTTATGCGCAACTACCTGTAATACAAGAAACTGAGTGGGTTAGGCTTGGGAGCCTGTTGAGCACATAGGGTTTTCAACCCACAATAAATAAGTTTATTAACTTTATCAAACCAAACAAACCCGATTAATCGTTCCTGTTATCCTCACTTTACGTCTCTAAAACATCTAACACGAGGGACCTAGTCTAAGGACTATCATCGAGGATGGAAACTACTGCTAAGGGGATTCCTCAGCAATAAATGTCCTTAAGGCAACCATGAGTAGATTTGGTGAGCACACAGTTCAAATAAACACCTACAAGTTGCGAGCCTACTAGTGTTCCACTGGATTGTCTAGAATAGTCTGTGGTCGTCATCTATACTCCGCTAGATGACTGGATCATCAATAACATCTATAACGAGGCCTCTCATTATTTTATTTTCTCACACAACAACTATTACGTCTACCCATGTTTTACCCAACACATTTTGTAGATATAAAAAAGATATACAATTTAAATCGTTGAAAACATGAATAAAACGTTCATCCAACATAGATAGCAAGTATTCAGATAATATGCACACATAGCACATAATTTATATAAAATACTTAATATCTATGTGTAAGCTAAAATTAACTATGCGCTCACCTGGTAAGGTGGTGACTCGGAACTCGGACATCACTTCGTTACTTCTTAAAACAATTTTTCCTTGACCAAAACCTAGTATTAATACCACTAGAGTTTAATTTTAACGTTAATCACGACTAATTAATAGTCTAGCTATTATTACTATTATATAAGCGTTAAATAACACTCAATATAACTCATAATAATAGCCCAAATAATTATTTTAAGGTCTTAATAATGTTACTATAATTACATAAAAGCTATATTAAATATAGTATAGGCATAACTCACTTACATCGGTTTTTTATTAAAAATCGGGCTTTATTGAAGCAGCGTTTCCGAGCCGAAAGCTTTTCTTCTCGGAGCCAGCGGGCGCTTCAGGGCTTTCTTCTCATGATAGGGAGGTTCCCTAGACTTGGGAGGGGTTTAGGGAGGTTAGAGAGAAGTTATAGAGAGAAAGAAAGGTTTGAAGATGTGAGGAAATTATGAAGAGTTCATCTCTTATTTATAGGAATTGTATAGTAAAGTGGTCTCCAAGCTTCGTCCGTTACTTTTGCATACGAGCTCCGTTTTTGTCTGTGTTTTTACCGTTGAGTTGCTATTAATGAGATCTTCAACTTTCATTTAAACCTCATTGGCTAATTCTCATTCTATCTCGGATTTACAAAACTGTATCATATTCGTCGCGCTCGAAAAGTAGAGACTAAGCTTCGTCCATAACTTTTGCATACGAGCTCCATTTTTGTCTGTATTTTTACTGTTGAGTTCCTATTAATAAGATCTTCAACTCTCATTTAGACCTCGTTGGGTAATTCTCATTCTATCTCGGATTTACAAAACTGTATCGTATTCGTCGCGCTCGAAAAGTAGAGACTAAGCTTCGTCCATATCTTTCGCATACGAGCTCCGTATTCGACTGTATTTTTATCGGTTAACTCCTATTAACGATATCTTCATTTATCGTTTAGATTATTTTGGCTAAAAATCGACCGATATAAAATTCAGATTTCGGGATATGCACTACTATGCTAAATCTTAGAATAATAATAACTTCCTCATACGAAGTCAGATTTGGATGCTCTTTTTATGCACACTATCAGTTTAACATATACTACGACTTTCATTTAGATCGCTAAGGCTAAATCTCACTCTATTATAAATTCACTATTTACGCCTCCTGGTATCATGTCGATTCCGTCGCGAAACTTCGACGTGTCATAACTTCTTTTTTATAACTCGGATTTCGACGCTCTTTATATGTACGGAAACCTTGTAGCATATACTAAAACTTGGTTGAGATTATTTATTTTTAATAATCTTTTGACTATCCTGGATCTACGGGCGTTACACTAACCTCCCATTCGGTATCTTTCAACCAGCAACTGGGGACTATTTTGATGGGTTTTATACAAACAATCCTATGTGTGCATGCAACCCTAGATTTTTGGATCTATGTTTTCACTATTAGATACACAACATTATGAACACAAGAAGAACCCTAGCATGCTCCTAGGTATTTCGAAATCTAGATAGTAGAAGGATTACATACCTCTTGTTGTTATATTGTAATAACAACTCAAATATTTAATCTTCTTGTCTTTGAAAGCAAGTACCACAAGTGTAGTACCTCTAATGGCTCACAATTCAGCCCCTCTAGTTTAATTAATTACTTTTGATCACATAATTAATTCTTAATTAATTATTTACCGATATTAATTAAACAAATATGATTTCTCCTTTAATATATTATTCTTATAATATATTAATAAATCATATTAACCTCTTTCTCTATTATTTCTCCAATCAAGTTGTTTTGGTGAAGGGAACCCAAAAGAACCATGCTCAACCGGGTCAAGTACTTACCAAATATGGTTATTGGCTTAGACACTAATCTAAAAGTCTCCCACTTGGATAAGTCTAGTAACCATAAATGCAAGTATAACTCGATTAGCTATAGTAGCTCTCAAAGACGTTGTCAAACTCTGATCTTATTAGCAACCTGTCCTTTAGATAAGAGATCGTATAGTCCTCTGTTTTAGATATCGTGCGGACAATCTCATGGAACATAGTCATACTTATTGTCCAACAGTTTGTATCTCGATCTCAGATTCATTTGACATGGAACTTAATTGAACACATCAATTCAGTCCTGACCGGGCCCGACACATAAGTCAAATCAAATCATCGAGGGGACCTGATATCGCTTTTACCCTTTTAGGATAAAAGGAATAGATAAACTTCAACTTATATGCATTTACTATTCACTAATCAAATTATACACAACAATGCATTTTATGACATCAAGTTACTGATGCGTTTTCGCATTAGCAATGCACAATCAATTAGCAAACAATAAACCATATATCTTGGTTTTAAGATCATATGATATTATCGTCTTGCGATCACTTCTGATAAATTCCATCAAGTGATTCCAGCAAGCACGGATTTATTCCAATGCTCAAAACTTATTCATAAGCACTCATGAACGTTGTAGCAAACCTTTGTTATGTCTAATACCTTTTAGACAATCTACACACCAGTTCATGACAGCCTTCATTCATACCTACTTTCAACATATGAACGACTATGGACCGTTTGATTAATTCGATTATTATTAATTAAATCAATTATTCAGGAAGTCAAAACATGCAAAGTGAAACAATAGTTAAGCAATTAACATAAGACAATGACTTTACTTATAAATAATAATCCTTTATTTAATCATCAAATGTCAATTATATTTATCTATTACACGTTTCTAAACTATCTAATCCAAACTAATATCATCCTTACGCCCAATGCTCCTAGCGTGCTGCAAGTGCTTAACCCTACTGAGTCCCTTCGTAAGTGGATCTGTTGGGTTATCCTCTGACGATACCCTCTTTACTACGAGGAGTCCTTGTAACGACGTAAATTTTAAAACCAATTTTTCATTTTTGCAAACATCAAAAACATCGGTTAATATTTCAAACTCAAACGTAAACAGTATTGTCACAACCGTATACATAGCAAGATCATAAAATAGTTTTTCCCGATAATGTGTACGATCACGCCGACACCTTCCCACGGTCCTCGCTAGTACCTGAAACACATAACACAACAACTGTAAGCATAATTGCTTAGTGAGTTCCCCAAAATACAACCTACGCACATATGCCTTTCCAGACCCTGACCTTCCGGTCCATGTGTCTCAGGGGACTTCCGTCCCGACTGGGTAAACCTTCCGGTCCTATCCACGTCAAGCTTATGGTCCATATTACAACGCCTTCCGGCCCATAACATATTCGCCTTCCGGCCCATAAGATAATGCCTTCCGGCCCATATCAAGCATATCATACATGGCACATATAACGATTAAGTTATCACACATAATGCATATATCTCATATCATATTTGAGCTTTCGGTCACACAGTCAAACCCTTCCGGGTACAGTATAGTGAGAAGACTCACCTTGTGGAAAGTCTAAGATCTCGTGTCCTCGCGATCATCGAATCTAACGACGGCTCGTCCTCACCTAAGCATAAAAATATCATTTAATACACAAAGACTTCCACTACTAAAACTTTACCCCTTATCATCCTTCCTGAAAGGGTAAAAGACCATTTTACCCTACCTTGACCTAAAGTCCCCATGTTGACCAAAACCCTAAAAGTCAACAAAAGTCAACCATGACAGTACGCGGGGCGTACATCGCCAACTCCCCCTGGATCGGGGTCTCCACCCAGTACACAACGCGTTCTGGAAGTTACGCCCTGCGTAACCACTAGAATTAGCCACCCTCGATTTCTGGTCTTAATAAGTTAAGTCATTATTCCAACTTCCAGATCCGACTCCTTTAGTGTGTCTAAACCCATAAAGTCGAGACCTTTAAGCCTTGGCATGGCTGTAAAGGCTGCAACATCACATAACAACCTTTTATTCAAACTCAAGGACCTAGATCTCATGCATGGAGCAATACCCACTTCCAAGATGCCATTTTTATGAGTCTACAACTACAATAGATCATAAAGATGAAGCATCTAAGCTTATGGAGGCCATTTGCACAAAAGTCTCCACCTTTGGGACTTAAACCCTAGAAAATGACATCTAAAGCATACAACAAGAATCAAGTGTCAAGATCCGAACTTTTTACCTGAAATTGAAGCTTTAACCCTTGCAAAGGTCAGATCTACACTTGAGCACCACTTCTAGCCTCTCCAACAAGCTCTTCTTTTCCTTTGCAACCTTAAAATGGCACTACCAAGCTTAGAATGCACACACAAAGGCTTAAGGACGATGACACACACTATTTAGGGTTTCACTCTAAGGGGTGGTGGCTGAGAAGTCCAGCCACACATTCAATTTATAGCATCAACAAAGGAAATTAGGGTTTGGGTCTGAATGAGTTACGCCGGACATAACCTTGGGTACGCCCCACGTACCTGAGGGGGAACGCATCCATATGAGGCGCGCGAGTATGCGCAACGTACACCTTGTACGCCCAGCGTACTCGCCTAACATGAAAACCCTAAATCATTAACTTAATCAAGATGCAAGGCCAAGAGAAGAATACCTGGATTTCGAGCTGTTACAATTCTCCCCCACTTGAATCAGACTTCTCCCCGAAGTCTCATACTGAAAACAACTCCAGATACTGATCCCACATCTCAGACTCGGATTCCCATGTCAGCTCAGACCTCTTCCGATGTTGCCACTGCACCTGTACCAGGGGTACTTCCTTGTTCCTCAGAACCTTAGGTTTTCGATCCCCGACTCGTCGGTAATACATTTCCTCAACTGCAAGACATGAAAGGTATCATGGATCTGCCCCAACTCAGCAGGTAGATCCAACTGGTAGGCTACCCGGCCTACCCTAGCAATTACCCTGAAGGGTCCAATATACCGGGGCCCCAACTTGCCCCTCTTCCTGAACCGTATCACTCCCTTCCAAGGAGAGACCTTTAGGAGCACAAGGTCTCCCACTTGAAACTTGAGTTCGGACCGCCGCCTGTCCGCATAACTCTTCTGGCGGCTCTGCGCGGTCAACAACCTCTTCCTGACCTGCTGAATCTGCTCGGTCGTCTGGAGTACGATCTTCGTGCTACCCATCACCCGCTGCCCCACCTCTCCCCAACAGATGGGAGTACGACACCTCCGCCCATACAACAGATCAAAAGGTGGCATACCAATGGTCGAATGATGGTTGTTGTTATGCGAAAACTCTGCTAAAGGTAGATAGGTGTCCCAGCTCCCTCCAAAATCCAAAACACATGCTCGGAGCATATCCTCAAGCGTCTGAATCGTTCGGTCGCTTTGTCTGTCCATCTGCGGGTGGTATGCGGTACTGAAATGAAGTCTCCTACCCAACTCCTCATGAAACTTCTTCCAAAACCTGGAAGTAAAACGCACATCGCGGTCTGAAAGAATCGACATCGGAACCCCATGCCGCGATACCACCTCCCTCACGTATAATTCCGCCAACTTCTCCGCAGAAGAGCTCTCGCTGATGGATAGAAAATGAGCGCTCTTCGTCAATCTATCCACAATCACCCAAATCACATCGATTCGCATGTTGAACTAGCTACGGTTTCCTGCTCGGAACTTTTCCAAGCCACTGCTCCTCCATTAAGGGTAAATACCCAGCCCGACTGTGAACGATAGTTATCCCTGTCGGTTTGGAAAATGGCATTACTATACCCTCGCACCTTTAAGTCATCACTCCCTCTGAGGACTAGAAACCATTCCTTTGTCCTCCGAAGGTACTTAACAATATTCTTAACCGCGGTCTAATGTGCTTTGCCAGGGTTCCCGTGATATATACTGACCATGCTCAAAGCGAAGGACACATCAGGACGAGTACAAGTCATAGCATATATGATCGAGCCAACTACAGAAGCGTAAGGTACTTGACTCATCTCTGCTATCTCGACTTCGGTACTCGGACTTTGAGTCTTACTGAACTTGGCATTACTTTGGATTGGTAATTATCCTTTCTTTAAGTTTTCCATACTAAATGGTTTTAGCACCTTATCCAAGTAAGTATTCTCACTAAGTCCTATTGGTCTCTTACTTTGGTCTCTCATTATCCTTATTCCCAAAATATAGGAAGTCTCTTCGAGGTCCTTCATAGAAAATCACTTCCCAAGCGAGGACTTAACTTCCTACAGTGTCGGGATGTCGTTTCCTATGAGTAGCATGTCATCGACATACAATACGAAGAAGCTAACAATACTCCCACTGGCTTTGACATATACACATCATTCATCTTCGCTTCGTACAAACCAAAACTCTTTGACTTTCTCGTTGAAACAAAGATTCCATCTGCGAGATGCTTCCTTAAGTCAATAAATGGACTTCTCAAGCTTGCACACTCTATTGGGATGCTTCGCATTGACAAAACCCTATGGCTAAGCCGTGTAAACATCCTCAACCAACTTCCCATTAAAGAAAGCGGTTTTAACATCCATTTTCCATATTTCTAATCATGAAATGCAGTAATGGCTAGAATCTCCCTAATAGACTTTATTTTGGCAACTAGTGAGAAGGTCTCATCATAGTCAACTCCGGTAGTTTGAGTAAAGCCCTTCGCAACCAATCGCATCTTATACGTGTGCACATTCCCATCCATGTTATTCTTTTTCTTAAAGATCCACTTGCAACCAACCGTGTTACATCCGGGCACATGGTAAACCAAATTCCAAACTTGGTTGTCGTACATGGACTAAATCTCACTATCCATTGCCTCTTTCCATTTCACAACTTCGGGCCTGCAATGGCTCCCTTATAGCTATTAGGTTCATCTAGATTTATTAGTGTACTATCACTAATATATGTGTCCCCTTGTGTAGTAATATGAAGACCATATAACTGGGGTTGAACACTAACTCTTTCGGAACGTCTAAGAGGTAAGGATTCGTCAATCGGTTCAACCAGAGTTTCATCCTCGGGTTGAGCGCTAGCATTAGAGGTTCCTTCATCGCTCGAATCTTGAATCTATTCAAGATCGATTTTCCTCCCACTGTCCCCTTGGCTTATGAGTTCTTGCTCTCGAAAAACCCCTCTCCTCGCAACGAAGAGAAAATTGTCACTCGGTCTACAGAAGAGATATCCAAAGGATTTATGCGGGTAGCCAATGAAAATACACCGCTCAGTACGAGGTTCTAGCTTGTCGTGAGTCTCTAGTCTTACGAAAGCCTCGCAACCCCAAACCTTGATATGTGACAATGAGGGAGCTTTCCTTATCCACATCTCGTGAGGTGTTTTTGCAACCTTCTTTGTGGGGACTAAGTTAAGGATATGGGTGGCAGTCTCTAAGGTATACCCCCAGAATGAGATAGGTAGTGAAGCACGACTCATCATGGAACAAACCATGTCCAACAGGGTTAAATTACACCTCTCATCCACACCATTCAACTGCGGTGTCCTACGCAACATCAATTACGAAACTATTCCCTATTCCTTGAGGTAGTCGTGGAATTCAAGACTTAGGTACTATCCTCCTCAATCGGATCAAAGCATCTTGATTTTCCTGCCCAATTGATTCTCCACTTCTTGTTTAAAGTCTTTGAACTTTTCTAAGGTTTCTGACTTGTGCTTGATTAAATAAATATACCCATATATACTATAATCGTTGGTGAAAGTCACATAGAAGCGGTTCGCGTCCCTTGTGGTGTATCTAAAGGGCCCACACACATCGGTGTGTAAGAGATCCAATAGACCCTCACCCCTTTCACAAGTGACAGTGAAGGGTGACTTGGTCATCTTTCCATGTAAACAAGACTCGCACACGTCATCGTCCCTATGGTCGAATGACTCTTACACTCCATCCTTTTGGAGTTGGGCTATGTGTTTCCTGTTAACAAGTCCAAGACGAAAATGCCACAAGCATGCTTTATCCATAATATTGGAAGAATCCACACATAATACATCATTTCCTAGGTTATCTACAACCATATCAGTTTCATAAATTCAACTACAAGGCAATGCTTCAAAATATAAGACACCATTTAGATAAGCATAATCGAACCTTTCTCATTATCAAACGGATATCTAAATCCTTGTCTAAACAAACCATGAAATGAAATGATGTTTCTTGACATATCTGGCGAATAGAAACAATTATTTAAATTTAAACCTAATCCATTACTAAGCACTAAAGAATACACTCCAATCTTGGTGACAGGCGACAATCTTCCATTCCCCATGATTAGATTTATTCTTCCACGCTCCACATCCCTAGCTCTTCTTAGTCCCTGCAAATCAGAACATATGTGAAAACCACATCCTGTATCAAGAACCCAAGAAATAACATGTGATGAATCATTAGATTTACTTGTGTAAATAACTGCGGAAGATGACTTGATCTTCCCATCCTTGATGGCTTGCAGATATTCCGGGTAGCTTATCTTTCAGTACCCTATTTTGTGGCAGTGGTAGCACTCTGCCTCCTTTGGGTTTGAGTTGGGCTTAGCAGAACCAACATTGGTTCCACTTGAAGAGGTACCATCTCGGGGCTTTCCCTTGTGGTGGCTCTTTGAAGGAGCCTTCCTCTTCTCGCCCGTCCCTTGCCCAGTGGCCAAAACAGGAGTAGCAAGTGGAGTGGGAGTTGCTGGAAAAAACTTGTCCTTGAGGTTGCTTTCAACAGTCCTTAGGATCCCTTGGAGTTTCCTGAAGGTGACCTCTTCTTTTTTCATATGGTAGGTCATCCTAAATTGGTTGTAGCATGAGGGCAAGGACTCGAGAATGATGTCGAAAGCCAGATCTTCTACAAAGTTAACATTTAACTTGCGAAGACGATCAATATACCTCTGCATCTTTTGCAAATGCGAGGTTAGGGACTCTCCACTCCCCATCATAGCGGTGATCATGTTGGTGATGATCTCATAGCGCTCTTGCCTTGCGCTTTGGTGGTAACTCTCCAAAAAATCTTAGTGCATTTCGTATGGATACATGTCCTCATAGGACTTTTGGAGTTCAAGATTCATAGTGGCCAGCATAATGCAATGAACTTTTGTTGCATCACGCTCGTGGGCCTCAAAGACAACCATTTCTTCTGGAGTAGCGAATTCTAGATTGATCTTTTCAAGCTTCTCGTCGAGGACATATTCTTTGTCCTCGTAATGAGCAATCATGCGAATGTATCTAATCCATACGTTGAAATTTGACCTATCAAACGTCACTTTTTGACATAGGGTCATTAGGGATAGTGACCTAGGAGCATTGATGTTTGCGTTTGCGTTAGACATTTGCAAATAGAAACGAACAAAATTTGATTAGAATTGAATCCCTAACTAAACACGCAAAATGAGAAATTAGGGCTAGGATCCAACAATATTATTTACACATTAGAAAATGGATGCCGTAATCCAACATGAAAGTAATTTGAAGGTAAGTGAATCACGATTCACTAATTTTCCACCATGAAAAACATAAAAGGCTTAAGTTTTAAATGTATTGAAAATTCCTACATTCCTTTGAGATTCATTGAAATTTTCAATAGCATGTTTAAATCTCGATATGCCCCTCTAGTTTTTGACTGGGATGCCAAGGATCACAAAGAGGGTGTCAATAACCATGCAAATGTACATGGTGCCCTCGTTGTTACAATCACTTATTTGATGTGCCGGTTAACCACACACGCTCCATCGAACCAATTAGTGTGCCAGTTAACCACACACACTCCACTAGGGTTTCAATTGCAATTTTAAATTTTTTGAAATTTAAGACTTTTTAAATTAAATTTTTAAATATTAAAACACTTGATTTAATAATTATCTTAGATTAAACAATTAATTTGAATTATTAAATCATAAATGATTACCTTAAATAAAACAATTAATTTATCATAATCCCTTAAATCCCTCTAGATTTCGAAAAACATGGGATGGGATAATTCAAAATCTTTAATTACCATATGTAAACATTAAAAGATAATTACAGGATATGGGATTATCCAAATCCCTGAAATTTAGGATCTTATCTTGGGGAGGAGGCTAATATCGAAATTCAAGTGTTGGCAAACCCTAGAATTCAAAATCTTGGGCACAAAGGAAAGGGTTTGAAAATCCTTATCAAAATTTCGAAAAACAGGGTTCAAGAACCCTAATTTCGAAATTCTTGCCTCCTAGGGTCTATTGGCGATGAACCCTAAAGTGTCAAATTCATACAATTGTATAATTCTAATTGAAAACAAATAACCATACTCTCTGATACCACTGATGGGTTTTATACAAACAATCATATGTGTACATGCAACCCTAGATTTTTGGACCTATGTTTTTGTTGGATAAGGTGTCTAAGTCCATAACTATTTCTGGTATGTACTTGACCCGACCTGGCATGGTCCATTTGGGTTGCATGGCACCATGCAATTGGATAGACTAAATGAGAGAAATAACACTTGGAGATTATTAATATATTATAAGTTCTAATATATTAATAATATTATTTGATTAGTTTGATCAAGAATTAATTTAGAATTAATTAAGTGATCAAAAGATAACTAATTAAATATATGGGTTGATTATGTAAATCCTCCATATCTTGTATAGTGGGCTAAAAGGCTCCAAGGACTATCAAGTTGGGTTCCACCCATAGGATGCTCCATGGATGCTCCATGGGAGTTACAAACCCATGGGTCATGGAAATGAAGAGTCATGACACATTAGGGTTTAACCCTAGATGTGTCAACACTATATAAGTAACATGTTCTCCACCCAAAATCGGACACACTAAGAAATAAGAGGGCTTGGCCGATTTTGAAGAAGTGTGTATACTCTCATAAGTTCTTCCAAGAGCATTTGGCGTTGTGTGAAGCATTTGAGGCATCACACTTGGGGTGCTAGGCTCACAAGGTTTCAAGGAACACAAACAACAACAAGCTAAGTTATTCTATCTATACTTTATGTTAAAATTGTTCCCCATGTATGCTAGATAGGAATATAACCTTGGAATTCAACTTTGCATGACAATTAGACAAACATAGATCCAAGGTTATTAGGGTTGCATGTACACTTAGGAAGTGTTAGAATGCTCAAAACCCATCAGTGGTATCAGAGCCTAGGCTTGTTTGTTCTTATTTGTGCTTAAAAGTTGAAAACAGAATCGGAAATCTTCTTGTCTGCGAATGGACTCGTCGAGTCTATAGGGGGGACTCGTCGAGTCCATGAGTATCTTCAACCAACTCGGCGAGTCAGTTCGTGCACTCGGCGAGTAGGGTCGACTGAGTGCAGATTTTCGATTCAGTTGCTGGAAATGAATTAGAAACATTACCCTAAACTGTTTTGGTAATTGAAAACTTGTTTTTGGTGGTGTAATGTCTTTGCTAATTGATTTACAACAACTAGTTATCAAAATTACAAAGTTTTAAATGTAATTTTTGATTGTGTTCATATTCATGTTCTTGTTCTTATGATGTTTTAGATGATCATAGGAATTATTTGTAACCTATTTGGTAGATTAATTCTTGATCATAATGTGTTTTAATGGAGTCCATAACTTATCCTTAAGTTATGGAAAACCAAGAGTCACACTTGAGTTAAAACCATTAAGAAAACCACAAGAGTTAGAAAAATCAAGAGTCTTCATTTTATTACTCTATTAAACTCATAAGTTACAAGAAATGAAAAGTTTTGAAAGTTACAAAACTTGCCCTCAAGTTTTGGAACAAGTAAAGTTAACTTAAAACTTTAAGTTCCAACCCCTAGAATTTTAAAAGTTAAAATTCAACCCTTATACTTATATTATGATGATTTAATTATATATATATATGTATAAGAATAAAGTCGTCTTACCGCTAGTACGCCTCATTCACGAAGCCGGTCTATAAGGTGGGTATAAGGTTGTTGCCTATAAAATGGTGACTTAATGGGTGTATATTCTCACCCACCGCTTGCTTGACTGGTGGAGGGTCGTTAGCCGAACGGGTAAGACAAGGACTTATAAATTCTCATTCAAAGTATGATGAATATAATAAAGTAACTAAATGTTTATTAAATTCCCAATCTTAGTTACTTTAGGAAAAATGTGAATAAGGTGCTAATCCATGAAATTACACTTTACACTTTGTCTAAGTCGTTGGTGGGGCGTGTGTGGTTAACCGGCACACTAACTTGGACTTAACAAGGTAGGTAAAGGGTGACTTAAGGTTTATTATAGTATCGGTGGAGCGTGTGTGGTTTACCGGCACATCGATTGAGTGATAAACTTTAAGGGTACCAAGTGATTTGCATGGTTACTTCACACCTCGTTTTGTGATCCTCGGCATCCCAGTCACAAAACCTGGAGGGCACTCTCGAGATTGAAACATGCCTTTGAAAAGTTCATTGGATCTCAAAGAATCTAGGAATTTCTAAAACCAATAAAAACTAAATATTTAATATTTCGGTTTTCGTGGTGGAAATTGGTGAATCGTCATTCAGCTACCTTTCAAATATGGTATAGCTTAGATTATGGCATACCTCTTCTAAGTTATATTATATTGTGATTGGATCCTAGCCTTAATATTACATTTGGGTGTTTTATTAAGGACTCTCTTAAATCTAAACTAAACTCGTACTTCTCTTTCAGATGTCTTCAAATAATGCTCCTGGCTCGAATCCTAATGGCTCCTTTACTCTTATGAGTTTGAGTGGGAAAGTCACCTTTGATGGATCCAACTTCAATAAATGGATCAGAAACATCAGGATGATTACCCGCTACGAGGACAAAGAATATGTCCTTGACAAGGAGCTTAAGGAAATTGACGAGTCCACTGCAACTCCCCAGGAGATCGCTGACTTTCATACTCATGAAAGATATGCAACCAAGGTGGCTTGCATCATGTTGGCCACCATGACAGCTGAACTCCAAAAGTCTTATGAAGATTTCTACCCTTATGAAATGCACCAAGATTTGATGGAAAGATACCATCAAAGTGCACGACAAGAGAGGTATGAAGTCATCTGCTCCATGATAACAACCATGATGAAGGACGGAGAGTCCGTCACGAGCCACATGCAGAAAATGCAAAGGTATGTGGATCGTTTGCTGAAGCTCAATGTGAACTTCCCTGAGGAGCTTGCAATAGATATCATTTCGCACTCCTTACCATCGTGCTATGATCAATTCCGCATGACATATCACATGAACAAGGAAGAGGTCACCCTCAGCAAACTTCAGGGACTTCTCAAGATCGCAGAAACAGGTCTTAAGGGGAAGTCGGTTGCTATCACTCCTACTCCAGACTCAACTCCGGTCTTGGCAATTGGGCAAAGTCGAGGGAGGAAGAGAAAGAGATCATCGAAGGGTACCAAGGCTCGGACCCTTGATGGCTCTTCTTCAAGTGGAACCAAGAAAGGTTTCATTACTCCTTCTTCTGACCCAAAAGAGGCTGAATGCTTCTATTCCCATGAAAAAGCTCATTGGAAGCGGAACTGCCCAAAGTACCAGCAGGATGTGAAGGATGGGAAAGTCAAACCCAACCATGCAGGTATTTACACTATCATTTCTAATAACTCACCCTATTCGAAATCTTGGGTCCTTGATACCGGTTGCGGTATTCATATTTGTTGTGACTTGCAGGGACTAGGAAGAAGTGAGAATGTGGAGCAAGGAAGAGTAAACTTAATCATGGGGAATAGGAAAGTTACACCTATCACCAAGATTGGAGTTTATACTTTATCACTAAGTAGTGGGTTAAATTTAGATTTGAATAAATGTTGTTATTCGCCAGAAATGGCAAGAAATATTATTTCCTTTCATGCATTGTACAAACAAGGTTTCACCTTTTCATTTGATAATGAAGTTGGTTCGATTAATGCTTTCTTTAATAATGTACTTTATTTTAAAGCATTACCTTGTGATGGTGTGTATGAAGCTGTATCTGTTGTAGATAACTTAGGAAATAATGTTTTGTGTATTGATTCTACTAATAATAATAACTTGGATAAATCATCATTATGGCATTGTCGTCTTGGACATATAAGCAAGAAACGCATAGGCCAACTCCAAAAGGATGGAGTCTTGGAGTCGTTTGACCTAAAGTCAAATGATAGTTGCGAATCATGCTTACTTGGAAAAATGACAAAGTCACCCTTCACAGGCTCGTGTGAAAGGGGTGAAGGTTTGTTGGACCTTATACACATGGATGTGTGTGGGCCATTCAAACATGCCACAAGGGATGCTAATCATTATTATTTGACTTTTACTGATGATTACAGTAGATATGGATATGTCTACTTAATCAAGAATAAGTCAGAGACTTTCGAGAAGTTTAAGGAATTTAAACAGGAAGTCGAGAATCAATTGGGCAGGAACATTAAGATGCTTCGATCCGATCGAGGTGGTGAGTATCTTAGTTCAGAGTTCCTCGACTATCTAAAGGAATGTGGGATTGTCTCACAATTGACACCTCCCAGGACACCGCAGTTGAATGGTGTGGCTGAGAGGCGTAATCGAACCTTGTTGGACATGGTTCGTTCCATGATGAGTCGAGCTTCGCTACCAATCTCATTCTGGGGGTATGCCTTAGAGACTGCCGCCCATATCCTTAATCAAGTCCCTACAAAGAAAGTTGCCAAAACTCCTCACGAGATGTGGACTGGTAAAGTACCTAAACTAGACCACATCATGATTTGGGGTTGCGAGGCTTTCGTGAGACGCGAGACTCATGATAAGCTCGAACCCCGAAGCGAGAGGTGTATTTTCATCGGCTACCCACAGCAATCCTTTGGTTACCTCTTCTACAGACCTAGTGACAATGTGGTCTTTGTAGCAAGAAGAGGAGTCTTTCGAGAAAGAGAGTTTATAAGCCAAGGAGACAGTGGGAGGCAAGTTGATCTTGAAGAAATTCAAGAGTCAAGTGATGAAGGAACTTCAAACTCTAGCCCTCAACTTGAGGAGGAAACTCCTGTTGAGCCAATTGACGAATCTGTACCTCTGAGGCGTTCCACGAGAGTTAGGAGTGCACCTGAGCATTACTATGGATTCCATATTACTGCAGAAGGTGAGACACTTATTAGTGATGAGACACTAGTAAGTCAAGATGACCCTAACAGCTACGAGGAAGCCATGGTAGGCCTCGAGTCTGCTAAATGGAAAGAGGCTATGGATAGCGAGATACAATCCATGTATGACAATCAAGTTTGGAACTTGGTTGAGAATGTACCAGGTCGAAAGACTGTAGGGTGCAAATGGGTCTTCAAGAAGAAGACCGACATGGATGGTAAAGTACACACTTATAAGGCTAGACTGGTTGCAAAGGGCTTCTCTCAAATTCCTGGAGTGGATTATGATGAGACCTTTTCTCCGGTAGCCAAGATTAAGTCTATTCGGGTTCTGTTAGCCATAGCCGCATTTCATGACTATGAAATTTGGAAAATGGATGTCAAAACCGCTTTCCTTAATGGGAAGTTGGCTGAAGATGTTTACATGAGTCAGCCAGAGGGTTTTGTCAGCAACGAGTACCCTAATAAAGTGTGTAAGCTTGAGAAATCCATTTATGGATTAAAGCAAGCACCTCGCAGATGGAATCTTTGCTTTGATGAAAAGGTCAAGGAATTTGGCTTTTCTAGGAGTGAAGATGAATCTTGTGTATATGTCAAGGCTAGTGGGAGTATAGTTAGCTTTTTGGTATTGTATGTGGATGACATACTACTCATAGGAAATGACATTCCAACCCTGCAGGAAGTAAAGTCCTGGCTTGGAAAGTGTTTCGCTATGAAGGACCTTGGTGAAGCTGCCTATATTTTGGGGATAAGGATCTTGAGAGATCGGAGTAAAAGACTAATTGGACTTAGTCAAAGTACCTACTTGGAGAAGGTTCTGAAGAGATTCAGAATGCAAGACTCCAAGAAAGGAGAGTTACCCATCCAGAGTAACGCCAAACTGAGTAAGACACAAAGCCCTAGCACTGAGGCTGAGATAGCAGAAATGAGTCGAGTACCTTATGCTTCGGCTGTAGGTTCGATCATGTATGCTATGACGTGTACTCGACCTGATGTAGCCTTTGCCTTGAGCATGGTTAGCAGGTTTCAGGGGAACCCTGGCAAGGCACACTGGACTGCGGTAAAGAATATTCTCAAGTACCTACGAAGGACTAAGGACTGGGTCCTTACCCTCGGTGGGAGTGATGGCTTGAGAGTTGTAGGGTATAGTGATGCTAGCTTCCAGACTGATAGGGATAACTTCTGCTCTCAGTCGGGCTGGGTCTTTACCCTAAATGGAGGAGCAATTTCTTGGAAGAGTTCCAAGCAAGAGACAGTGGCAGATTCTACTTGTGAATCAGAGTATATTGCAGCTAGCGAAGCGGCAAAGGAGGCGTTATGGCTGAGGAACTTCATTGGAGACCTTGGAGTTGTACCAGCTATTAAAGAGCCAATGGAAATTTTCTGTGATAGTGAAAGTGCTGTTGCCTTAGCCAAGGAACCAAGGGATCACGGGAGATCCAGACACATCGACAGAAAATACCATTTCATCAGACATCGGATCGAAGAAGGACTCCTCGTGGCAAAGAGGGTATCATCAGATGAGAATCCGGCAGATCCCCTCATGAAGGGACTGACTCGGATTAAGCATCTCCAGCATGCTCGGAGCATAGGGCTGAAGGATGATATTAGATTTAGTAGTTAGATAACCTCGAAATTTGTAAAGTGTAATTGACATTTGATGATGAATAAAAGTGTTTTATTTATGAGTAAAGTGTTACTATCTCTTGTCGATCGTTTACTATATTTCTTTTGCATGTTTTGACTTCCAGAATAATTTTGTTTGGTATAACATATTATTCAAACCTCCACAGTCGGTCATATATCGGAAGTAGGTATGAATCAAGACTGTCATGTTTGGTTGTAGAGGTCTGGGACAAGGCTACAACAATCATGAGTGCTCATAAGTTCTGAGCATTGGACTCAACCCACGCTCACTGGAATCACTTCATGGAATTCTATCTCGAGTGATCGTGAGACGGTAATATCATATAAGCCTTTAAACCTAGAGATATGATTTGTTACTTACAAGTTGGTTATGCATTGATTGTATGAAAAACGCATTGGTAACTCGATGTTATAAAATCGTGCTCTTGTGTGTAATTCAATGAGTAGTAGAACAAACATATGAGTCGAAGTTTATCTGTTCCTTCTTGGATTAGAAGCTGATATCTGGGCCCCTCGATGATTTTGTTTTGACCTATGTACTGGGCCCGGTCAGAACTAAATTGATGTGTTCAATGAAGTTCTTTGTCAAACAAATCGGAAATCGGGAAACAAACTGTTGGACAATAAGTAAGACATTGTTCCATGTATTTGTCCGACTGATATCTAGAATAGAGGATTATATGATCACTTATCTTAAATGGCGTACCATCATCTTCTCAGTTTTGAGAAACCTTGAAAAGAGCTACGATTGCCGATCGGTTCCTGAAGTCATACTTGCAGTAATAGTTATTAGACTTATCCAAGTGGGAGATTGTTGGATAAGGTGTCTAAGTCCATAACTATTTCTGGTATGTACTTGACCCGACCCGGCATGGTCCATTTGGGTTGCATGGCACCATGCAATTGGATAGACTAAATGAGAGAAATAACACTTGGAGATTATTAATATATTATAAGTTCTAATATATTAATAATATTATTTGATTAGTTTGATCAAGAATTAATTTAGAATTAATTAAGTGATCAAAAGATAACTAATTAAATATATGGGTTGATTATGTAAATCATCCATATCTTGTATAGTGGGCTAAAAGGCTCCATGGACTATCAAGTTGGGTTCCACCCATAGGATGCTCCATGGATGCTCCATGGGAGTTACAAACCCATGGGTCATGGAAATGAAGAGTCATGACACATTAGGGTTTAACCCTAGATGTGTCAACACTATATAAGTAACATGTTCTCCACCCAAAATCGGACACACTAAGAAATAAGAGGGCTTGGCCGATTTTGAAGAAGTGTGTATACTCTTATAAGTTCTTCCAAGAGCATTTGGTGTTGTGTGAAACATTTGAGGCATCACACTTGGGGTGCTAGGCTCACAAGGTTTCAAGGAACACAAACAATAACAAGGGAAGTTATTCTATCTATACTTTATGTTAAAATTGTTCCCCATGTATGCTAGATAGGAATATAACCTTGGAATTCAACTTTGCATGACAATTAGACAAACATAGATCCAAGGTTATTAGGGTTGCATGTACACTTAGGAAGTGTTAGAATGCTCAAAACCCATCAGTTTTCACTATTAGACACACAACATTATGAACACAAGAAGAACCCTAGCATGCTCCTAAGTATTTTGAAATCTAGATAGTAGAATGATTACATACCTCTTGTTGTTATATTGTAATAACAACTCAAATCTTCAATCTTCTTGTCTTTGAAAGCAAGTACCACAAGTGTAGTAACTCTAATGGCTCAAAAAACCAAGAGAAAATGGAAAGGAAAGAGAGAGAGGGGGGAGGCAGAAAATTGGCTCTAGGTCTTATAGGGATCAAGTGGCCGATTTCACTTAGCCAAGGGGTCCTTAAATAGGGCGGAGATTAGGGTTTCAGTCCTTATCCTTATCTGGTTGCTTGCCCACTAAGAAGCCCATAAGATATGTCCGGAAGCCTTATTCTTGGACAAATTCTAGGGCCTTATCCTCTTGAATTCATCCACCCTATCCATAGGGTATCCATTGCCCTAATTTGCAACTATCACATAATTACAATACAACCCATCTGGTTTAATTAATTACTTTTGATCATAGAATTAATTCTTAATTAATTATTCACCAATATTAATTAAACAAATATGATTTCTCCTTTAATATATTATTCTTATAATATATTAATAAATCATAATAACCTCTTTCTCTATTATTTCTCCAGTCAAGTTGCTTTGGTGAAGGCAACCCAAAGGACCATGCACAACCAGGTCAAGTACTGATGCAGCGCAAAAAACAACACAAACATAAACAAGAATGAACCTGTTGATTCTAAAAGAATAGCCAGGACAATCTCTTCAAAACCACGTTGATTCTACGAATACCGTGGGATTGGCTTCAAATCTGGATTAACACACAAAATTTGGGAGAAAATTGAAAGTTCATAAAATTGATGATTGACCGTCCAAATTACATCAAAAACAGTTAAATAAGAAGCAGAATTTAAAATGAAACCCTAAAAGTCCATGGGCCAAATACAAACCCAAAAACAAAACCCAAAAATTAAGGAAAAATAACAAAATTGTTCATAACTCCATTTAGAAAGCGATTTCTGGACTCAAAAATGGGTAAGTCCCCTTCAGGTACTTATCTGGACGTGCTCCTTGCTCCAAGCTTCGATTTGACTGGTCGTAGGCCCGAAACGGAGATTTGTAGCCAAAGTTATGGCTATTTCCGTGAAGCCCCTTTAGTCACATGATCGTGGGCCTCTAGGAACGCAAGGGCCTGATCCTCCACACTAGGGCCCGCATCATCCCCTCCTGGGTAAACAAAATTCGACCTCGAATGTGCACCATGGTCATCATCAGAAGAATCCCCATAATAAGGAAGCAAATGCTTTACATTGAAAACATCGAAACAACGAATGTGACTTGGCAACTGTAGACGGTAAGCATTGGAATTAATCTTCTCCACAATCTCCATCGGTCCAATCTTCTTAGCTGACAACTTGTTGTACTCACCAACCGAAAAACGATCTTTAGTCAAAACAGCCCAAACAAAGTCACCTACTTCAAAATCAACTTGTCTGCGTTTTTTATCTGCATCATGCTTGTACTTGGAGTTAGCTCGGACCAAGTTGTCATGAACAGCCTTATGAACATCATGCAGTCCTCCAACAAAATCCTGCACTTTCTTTGGAACAACCCTAGAAACAGGCAGTGACATCAAATCAAGTGGTCCCCGTGGCTGAACAGAATAGACTACCTGGAATGGACTATATCTAGTACTTCGGTTGATAGCATGATTATGAGCAAACTCAGCTTGACAAAGCTTTTGATCCCAGGTCTTCACATGATCACCCACTAAACACCGCAAAATATTACCAAGGGATCGATTGACAACCTCTGTTTGGCCATCCGTTTGAGGATGATATGCACTACTAAAATTGAGCTGAGTGTTCACCATTTTCCATAGGCTGCGCCAAAAATGACTCAAAAACCTAGTGTCTCGATCTGAAACAATAGAAGACGGCAATCCATGCAAACGGTAGACGTCTCGAAAGAATAACTGGGCCACATTGACTGCATCCGTCGTCTTTTTGCAAGGAATAAAGTGCACCATCTTAGAAAAACGATCAACAACCACAAATATTGAATCATTTCCCCGTTGAGTACGTGGTAAACCCAACACAAAATCCATGCTGATGTCTACCCAAGGTTCTGATGGAACAGGCAAAGGCATATAGAATCCTGCATTGGTAGATGTGCCCTTTGGCACCTGACAGATTCGACATTGTTTAACATATCTATCCACCTCCTTGTGCATTATAGGCCAAAAATAAGATGATTGTACCAACTGTAAAGTGAGATCTCGGCCGACATGCCCTTCACCATGCAGCTCCCTAATTATTTGAAGGCGGAGACTAGAATCAGGGATGCACAATTGATTGCCTTTGAAAAGAAACCCTTCATGCAGTAGAAAATCAGACATCTGTCCAGTTTGTATACCCTGTAGAACAACAGAAAAATAAGGATCAACCGTTAGCTGCTCGATGAGGACATCCATCCCCGACACACCAACCCTCATGGAAACTAGCAAATTACTCCTTCGACTCAATGCATCAGCCACCCGATTTGACATCCCAGACTTGTGTTTCACCACGAAAGTGAATTTTTCCAAGAACGACATCCACCTCCCATGTTTTTGTGACACCTTATCTTGACTGCGAATATGTCTTAATGAATCATGATGTGTCAACAAAACAAATTCCCTATGAAATAGATAATGGTGCCAATGCTTCACAGCTTGGACCACTGCATAGAACTCAACATCATAAGTGCTATAACGCAGCTTTGGCCCCGTTAACTTCTCACTAAAATAGGTAACCGGTTGTCCTCCTTGACTTAGAACTGCTCCAATCCTAACTTTGGAAGCATCCGTGTGTAATTCAAACACTTGAGAAAAGTCTGGCAATACAAGAATAGGTGATGTAGTAAGCTTCTCTTTTACTAATTGGAAAGCTGATTCTGCTGCTTCGGACCAAGTAAAGGTCTCCCCTTTCATACAATCAGTCACCGGTGCCATAATAGAACTAAAGTTTGGAATAAACCTCCTATAGAATGAAGCAAGGCCATGAAAGCTTTGACCTTCAGTGATGGTAGTTGGACTTGGCCATTCTCTAACAACTGCTACTTTAGACTCGTCCACCTGTATTCCTTCCCTAGAAACAACGTACCCCAAGAACAAGACTTTAGGAACCATAAACACACATTTCTTCATAGCTACATACAAACTATCCCGTCGAAGCACGGTCAAAACCTGCCTCACATGGTTGACATGCTCACCAAAAGTAGCACTGTAAATAAGTATGTCATCAAAATAAACGACTACAAATTTACCAATAAAGGGCCTGAACAACTGGTTCATCACACACATAAATGTACTAGGAGCGTTTGATAAACCGAAAGGAATCACCAACCACTCATACAATCCTTCACAAGTCTTGAAGGCAGTCTTCCACTCATCCCAGGCCTAAGTCGAATCTGATAGTACCCGCACTTCAAATCCAGTTTCGTAAAGATAGAGGCACCGCTAATCTGGTCAAGTAGGTCATCAAGTCGAGGAATTGGAAATCTGTACCTCACCGTGATCTTATTGATGGCGCGACTATCAACACACATACACCAAGTACCATCCTTTTTAGGAGTCAACAAAGCAGGAACAACACACGGGCTCATGCTCTCTCGAACATGACCTTTTGAAATCAAGTCCTCCACCTGTCGTCGCAACTCCTCATGCTCTCTGGGACTCATTCTGTAATGTGGCCTATTAGGCAACTGAGCTCCTAGTTGTAGATCAATATGATGTTGGATGTCACGTAAAGGTGGCAAACCATCAGGTAATTCATTAGGGAAAACATCAGCGAATTCCTTGAGCAGAGGAACCATAGCCTCAGGAATTTCAATCTCCTTAGCAACTTCCTTCCCGAGAAATACAAAAATTTCACCTTCCGCCTCCAACTCATCTTCAAACTGATTAAGGGTTAGTAGAGTACCCGAAGGTCTCGGAACTGGCTCCTTTGGCTTATTGGGAACCAATGTTATCTTCACACCACCAAACAAGAAACTGTAAGTATTAGTCCGCCCGTTATGATCTATGTTACGATCATACTCCCAAGGTCTGCCCAACAACAAATGACAAGCATCCATAGCAACCACATCACACCACACAACATCTTTATACGTGGTACCAACAGAAAATTGAACAAGGGCTCGTTTAGATACAGTGACCTCGCCACCCTTCTTAAGCCACTGTAGCTTGTAAGGCTTAGGGCGATTTTCTATTTTCAAAGCCAACTTTTGAACTACTTCTTCAGATATAAGGTTATCACAACTTCCTGAATCAATAACAAAAGTACAAAACTTTCCCAAAATAGTACATGTCAACTGAAAGATGTTGTGTTTGAGCCAATCATCACCAACAACTTTTGGTGTAAAACAAGACCGCCTTACCACCAAATTTACCCCCACATCTCCAGTCACAACTTCCTCTTCGCATTGAGGCTCTTCGTCATACACAGGGGGATCTTCGTAATTTTCACTGGCATCATCATTTTGCCAGTCATCTTGCTCAGCAAACAAATGATGTTTTCCAACCTTCTTGCACTCTGATTGCCGGTGACATGTCTCCCCACAACTAAAACACTTCAAGATGCTACTAACAGTTGTCCTAGGATTTGGTCCAACACTGTTAGATGTCAGTCTTTGTTGATTAGCCACAACACGGGGTACCATACCACCCGTCCCGGAACTTCCTCCAATATTGGCAATTGAAGACGAACCGCCCACCCGACGACTTTGTTTCTCAAAAGCCAACGCCCGTTGGTGCGCTTCAGAAATAGATATCGGGTCAAACATATTTACAGAGTCCACGATTTGGACCCGTAGACCCCCAATATATCGAGCAACGAGTTGTTCCTCTGTCTCCTGGATATCGTTTCGGGCAATCAATTGGTAGAACTCAGTTGTGTAATCATCAACTGATTTGGCACCCTGCTTCAGATTTTGCAACCGTTGGTACATCAACCTTTGAAAATTATGGGGTAGGAAGTTGGATCGTAAACACTTTTTCATCTTCCTCCAAGTCACGACCTTTGACTTTCCAAGTCTGTCTCTTGTCAGTTTCAGTTGTTGCCACCATGCAGATGCCCTACCACGTAGCCTGGTAGCAATCAATGAAACTCTTTTGTTTTTAGGGACTTCTTTGAACTCAAAAACTTCCTCGACAGTAGCCAACCAGTCAATGAACCCCTCCGGATTCAAACTGACCCCGTCGAATTCTGGAATATCAATTCTCATTCCGGCCTCCCAACGCCTATTGTCACCTCTATGATCACGCCTTGGCCGCCTTTCTAGATCGTCTTCTGAATATGAACCGTCACTGCCGCCGAACGGGTTCCCAAATTCACCATCTTCCACTTGAGAATGTGTTCGAGACCTTTGCCCTCCTCAATTCATCAGTTCGACCATCCTATCAGTCAGTTGGTCAACCATTTGATCCATCCTCTCCTCCATTCGTGCCATAATACGTTCTTCTAGTTCTTGCTCATGAACATTAGCGGGCATCCTGTTTCTCCTCGGAGGCATTTTGAACAAGGAATTCGGCTCTGATACCAACTGATGCAGCGCAAAAAACAACACAAAGATAAACAAGAATGAACCTGTTGATTCTAAAAGAATAGCCAGGACAATCTCTTCAAAACCACGTTGATTCTACGAATACCGTGGGATTGGCTTCAAATCTGGATTAACACACAAAATTTGGGTGAAAATCGAAAGTTCATAAAATTGATGATCGACCATCCAAATTACATCAAAAACAGTTAAATAAGAAGCAGAAATTAAAATGAAACCCTAAAAGTCCATGGGCCAAATACAAACCCAAAAACAAAACCCAAAAATTTAGGAAAAATAACAAAATTGTTCATAAATCCATTTAGAAAGCGATTTCTGGAATAAAAAATGGGTAAGTCCCCTTTGGGGACTTATCTGGACGTGCTCCTTGCTCCAAGCTTCGATTTGACTGGTTGTAGGCCCGAAATGGAGATTCATAGCCAAAGTTATGGTTATTTCCGTGAAGCCCCTTTTGTCACACGATCGTGGGCCTCTAGGAACGCAAGGGCCCGATCCTCCACACTAGGGCCCGCATCAAGTACTTACCAAATATGGTTACGGGCTTAGACACTAATCCAACATATTTCACCCCTATCACTACCACATAATAACATATCATGAACATATAGCTAGGAAGGCATGGGTGCTGTTTACCCCTTCAGTATCTTTCAACTAGTAATTGGGGACAGTTCCGCCCTTACTACTACTAACTTATTTAGCATCCAAACACATAATCATAACAAATAGCAACATAACGGATAATTATCATAAACACAATCATCTCTACTATGATCTATTACTAGTGGGCCATCTTTGGTGCCTTAGACCCACTTCTACTTTAAGGTAACTCACCTCAGTGTTATGAAGTATTTGAACGATCCTCGCTATCGGGATCAACTCATCTTCATGTTAGTTGGGACATTGCCTTGAACTCACCGAGTTCATCCTTGAACTAGTAGAGTCCTTTGATCTTCAGGTCCATAATCTCGTTCATCTTTTTGAGTCCCTTCCTAGACTTAACTAGATTCCTCAGGAATAGAAAAGGTTGGGGAACCAATACTTGACTCGCCGAGTCCTATGAAAAACTCGGCGAGTCCCCGAAGTTACATGTCCTTACAGTCTTTTTCACAAAATCTCATTGCATCCAAAGTGTAGATCTGACCTCCTACGGTCGATTTAACACATAAAGTCGCGAACTTTACGTCCACTCATGGGTCTTCAAGCCTAAAGGGTCCAAAAATGGAGTCTACAAGATGCATGGGGCTCTTATGGCAATAAAGTTAGCACCTTTATTCCATGAGAACCCTCCTAGGTTGAAGATGTGAAGTTTTCACTCCATATTATGTTCTAAACCCGAAGGTTACTTAGAAATGCCCCAAAAATGATAGGATTGAAGCCTTAAAGAGGATCTAACAAATGAGAAGTCAAGGTTGAAGCTTTTTACCTTGAATAAGTTGGAAATAAAACAAAACCTTTGGATCTATTTGCTTCTTCTGGAACCCCCAAGCTTCCACATCTTTCTTCAAGCTTCAAACCACCAAAAACACACAAAAATGGCTCAAGGACACTCCAAATGCTTTAGGGTTTCGAGTTAGGGATTTCCTGAACTGTGAGAGATAATGGAGGTTGAAATTGGACAAGTTAAGGCTTTTAAATAGGGTGTAAACCTCATATATTAAGGTTTCATCCAGGCAGTCCTACTCTTCGAGTCGGGATCCCGACTCGTTGAGTAGGTTACTTAAAACTCGCATCTAGAATCCAGTCTACTCGACAAGTTGGGTCTCCAACTCGTCGAGTCCCAGTGTAAAACATGCAATTACTTAAATTTAAAATACGTACCGAAAACCGGGTGTTACATTATACATATAATATTCGTTTTGTTTTGGGTTTTTTATATATTTTTTGGGGTTTTGTTTTTTTTTTTATTCTTATATTTCTTCATCAACAAATATTATTAAAGTTTAACAAAAATACATAATTTCCTAAACCATAATACAATAGGATTCACATTTAGTCATTGAACTTTTTTGAGAGGGAAACGAACTTTCGATTTTGTTCACATTTAGTCTCTAAACTTTTTTCATTATCTATTTGTCACTTAACTATTGAAACTGTTTACATTTTACCCTTATGACCGGTTGTTACAGGTCATAAGGGTAAAATGTGAACAGTTTCAATAATTCAATGGTAAATAGATAATGAAAAAAGTTTAGAGACTAAATGTGAACAAATTCGAATGGGAAAAATTACGAAAGGGAAAAATTACGAAATGTGAACAGTTTCATTATCCCTTGTATATATTCTTTGGTGTTTAATAAATTACGAAAGGAAAAAATTATTCAAAACATGGTATTAGACACCAATTAATCCTGGTACCCCAAGTCAGCCCTACCCCTCTCTCATTCTTTCTCCTCTACACAACCTTCCCCACACCTTTCTTCTTCTTCTTTCTTTCATCGACCATGGCTGATAAAACTAAACCCTTCACATGCACCCATATCAAATCTTACGTCCCTCCATTGCTCGACCTTAATAAATTAAATTAGGATGATTGGAGAAAATTGTTTCTTACCCACTGTAGAGTTTATGGTGTTTATGGTTACCTTGTTGATACCAACAAATCCAAAGATGCCACAAACACTGAATAGGAAAATCTGGACAACCTAGTCAAATCTTGGTTATACGGCACCATGACTTAATCTCTCCTCAGGATGATTCTAAAACCAAACTCCACTACCAATTTTGTTTGGAACGTCATTGAAGCTCTATTTCAGGATATCAAACATTCTTGTTCCATTGAACTGGATAATGAGCTTCGTTCTTAGGTTTAAGGTGATCGCACCATAACTGAGTATTGTTAAAAGTCGAAGGCTATCTTAGGTGTATATGCAAATATAAAGTCCCCGGTCCCTGAGAAAAGCCTTTTTATGTATATGTTAAATGGTCTCTCATCCAAGTTCGCAAATATTTCCATGCTCATCCGTCATAAGGAACTATTCCCTACCTTTCTTGAAGCTCGTTCCATTCTTGTCTCTAAATAATTCCACGTCAATCGCCCTCCTACCTCATCTCCTAGTCACTATGATCAAGGCTCTTCTCCATCTACACTCCTTGCCAAAAATAGCAACAACAACTAGAATGATAACAGACATGACAACTAGCGTCCACAACACAACTGGTCTTCTTCCAATCCCTACCCAGGTGATGCCTCTAATAGCTGCCGTTCTTTGCCCCCTTCCAGTGGTCGCTTCCCTCTGATGAGTTTTGAGCACTACAACAATCCTGTGGTGCACATACAACCCTAATGCTTTGGATCTAACTTTTTTCAAGTTATACGTGCAATTTCGTTTTATCAAAAGCATATACCCTAGCTAGCACATAATTAGAGATTTAAAACATAAAAACTAGTTAGATAACTACCACTTTGTTGTTGCTTGTAATCCTTGGTCTTCCAAGATCTCAGTACCTCAAGTGTGATGCCTCAAATGAGTTACAAACACCAAAAGCAAGAGGAGGCTTATGAGAGAGAGGTTAGGAAGCACAAAATCGACTAGAGTTCCACCTTTGGAAGATATTGGCCGATTTTAGGGGGTTACTTTTATAGTGAGCAATTGCTAGGGATTCTTACATGTAAACCCTAATTCACCATGATTCTTCATATTTCATAGGCCCTTTGAACTAAACCTTCATGGACTCTAATATAGGTTTAGCCCATCCCTAATCAACATGGGTCATCACCCCAAACTATAAGTATTACTGATTTACCTAATCAGTCCCGGTAAATTTAATTAGTCTCTTTTGATCACTAAATTGATCAACACCAGTTAAATAATATGTTTTATCAATTAATATATTATTCCTACAATATATTAATAAAGCACAAATAACCTCTTTCTTAAATATCCATCCCATTAAATTACTTTGGTGAAGGCAACCCAATAGGACCATGCTACTATCGGGTCAAGTTCATACCAATTATAGTTATGGGCTTTGACGCCAAATCCAACAGTCTCTTACTTGGATAAGTGTAACAACTATAAATGCCAATGTAACTTCAAAATCAGATTAGCAATCATAGCTCTCATAAGCCACTATTGAAATCCATTTAAATCAATGACGCGTCGTTTAGATAATGGATCATATAATCCTTTGTTCCTCAAGATATCATGTGGACGAATACATGGAACATAGCCATACTTCATTTCCAACAGTTTGTTTCCCAATTTCTGATTTTTTTACATAGAATATACTTGAACACATCAATTAAGTCCTAACCGGGCCCGACACATAAGTCATAACAAACTCATCGAGGGGCCCAAGATATTGCTTTGAATCCTCTCAGGATAAAAGGAATAGATAAACTTTGAATTATATGCTTGTACTAATTACTTGTTAAATTATACACAACAACACATTTTATAACATCAAGTTACTGATGTGTTTTCATGCTATCAATGCACTACCAACTCATAATCAACAACTCATATATCTTGGTTTGAAGACCATACGATATTATTGTCTCACAATCACTCGTGATAAATTCCATGAAGTGATTCACCTAAGCGTGGGATTTAATCCAATACTCAAATCTTATTCCAGGAGCACTGGTGAACGTTGTAGCAAACCTTTTCTATGTCTAAACACCTTAGAGAATCTACAATCCAATTCATGACTGCCTAAATTCATAACCTACTTCCAAAGTTTGATCGACTGTGGATAATCTGAATAATCATATTATTCTAGAAGTCAAAACATGCAACATGAAACAATAGTAAACAATTCACACAGGATAGTAACTTTACTCATAAATAAATCTCCTTTATTTAATCATCAAATGTCAGTTACATTTATACTATTACAAATTTCGAAACAACCTATCTAATCACTAAAACTAATATCATATCTTAGGCCAATTCTCTTAGCACGTAGCAAATGCTTAACTCTACTCAATGCCTTCTTAAGGGGATCTACTGGGTTATCCTCTGATGATACCCTCTTCACTACGAGGAGTTCCTCTTATATTCGATCTCTTATGATACAACTCCAAGGTCTCCTATGATGTTCTTTAGCCATATTGCCTCCTTCGACGCTTCTCTTGTTGCTATGTACTCTGATTCACACATTGAATCAACTACATTATCATGTTTAGAACTTTTCCATGTTATTGCTCCTCCGTTTAGGGTAAATACCCAGCCAAACTGAGAATGGAAAATATCTCAGTCGGTTTAAAAGCTGGCATCACTATACCCTGTTTTTCTCAATCATCACTCCTACCAAGGGTAAGGACCAAGTCCTTAGTCCTCCGTAGGTACATAAGAATGTTCTTTACTGCAATCCACTGTGCTCTACTAGGATTCCTTGATATCGACTAACCATCCTCAAAGTAAAAGCCACATCAGGGCGAGTACATGTGATAACATACATGATCAAGCCAACGGCGAAAGCATATGGTACTCGACTCATCTCTCCATCTATACTCAGACTTTGAGTCTTACTCAGTTTAGCATTGCTCCGGATAGGCAATTCTCCTTTCTTGGAATTCTCCATGTTGAAACGTTTCAGCACCTTGTCCAAGTAGGTACTTTTACTAAGTCCTATTAATCTTTTACTCCTATTTCTTAATATCCTTTTCTCTAGAATGTAAGCAGCTTCTCCAAGGTCCATCATAGCGAAACACTTCCGAAGACAGGACTTAACCTCGTACAACGTTGGAATGTCGTTTCCTATGAGAAGTTTCTCATCTACATACAACACCATAAATCTAATTACACTCCCACTAGCTTTGACATATACACAAGATTCATCCTTACTTCTCGAAAAAAAACTCTTTGACTTTCTTATCGAAAACAAGATTCCATCTGCGAGATGCTTTCTTTAATCCATAAATGGATTTCTCAAGCTTACACATTCTATTAGGGTACTTCGCATCTACCAAACCCTCTGTATGACTCATGTAAACATCCTCAAACAACTTCCCATTATGAAAAGCGGTTTTGACATCCATCTGCCATATTTCATAATCATGAAACACAACTATGGCTAGCATAACCCTTTCATACTTAATCTTCGCTACTGGTGAGAAGGTCTCATCATAGTCAACTCCATGAGTTTGAGTAAAGCCCTTCGCAACCAATCGTGACTTATATGTGTGTACTTTCACATCTATGTCACTCTTCTTCCTAAATATCTATTTGCACAAGACCGTCTTACAACCTGGTACATGTCAACCAAGTTCCAAACTTGATATTCATACAAGGACTGAATCTCGATGTCCATTGCCTCTTTCCACTTAGCATACTCAGGTCCCACCATGGCTTCCTTCTAGTTAGATAAAACATCCAAATTGACTAGTGTACTATCACCGATAAACGTATCACCTTCCGTAGTAATATGAAAACCATAAAACTTTGGTGCCATCTTAACTCGAGAGGAACATCGATGAGGCAAAGACTCGTCAATTGGTTCAATTGGAGTTTCCTCCTCAGGTTGGGCGCTAGTGTTAGAGGTTCCTTCGTCGCTTAACTCTTGAAGCTCTTCAAGTTAAATTTGTCTCCCACTCTCCTCTTGGCATATGATCTCTTACTCGCGAAAGACTATTCTCCTCGCAACGAAGACAACATGTCACTCGGTCTGTAGAAGAGATATATAAAAGAATTTTGCGGGTAGCCGATGCAAAATACACTGCTCACTACAAGGTTCGAGCTTCTCGTGAGTCTCTCGACTTACGAAAACCTCACAACCCCATACCTTGATATGTCTTAACGAGGGAACCTTCCCTGTCCACATTTCGTGAGGTGTTTTGCCAAATTTCTTAGTTGGGACTAGATTAAGTATATGGGAGGCAGTCTCTAAGGCATACCCCCAGAATGAGATAGGTAATAAAGATTGACTCATCATGGAATGAACCATGTCCAATAAGGTCCAATTGGGGATCTCAACTACACCATTCAACTGCGGTGTCCTAGGTGGCATCAATTGTGAAACAATTCCACATTCGTTAAGATAGTTGTGGAAGTCGATACTAAGAGACTCACCACCTCGATCAGATCGGAGCATCTTTATCTTCCTTACCAATTGATTCTCCCCTTCTTGCTTAAACTCTTTGAACTTTTCAAAGGTTTCTGACTTGTGCTTGATGAAGTAGACATATCCATATCTACTATAATCATCGATAAAGGCTACATAGAAGCGGTTAGCATCGCTTGTGGCGGATATGAAGGGTCCATACACATCGGTGTGTTTTAGATCCAAAAAACCTTCACCTCTTTCACAAGTACCAGTGAACGGTGACTTGGTCATCTTTCCAAGTAAGCAAGATTCGTATATGACATCCGACTTTAAGTGAAATGACTTCAACACTCCTTCCTTTTGGAGTTGGGCTATGCGCTTCTTGTTGAGATGTCTGAGACGATAATTCCACAAGCATGCCTTGTGCAAAACATTGGACGAAGCAATATGCAGTACATTATTTCCTAAGTTCTCTACAACCATCACAGTTTCATATATACCATTACAAGGAAATTCGTCAAAATAAAACTTGTCATTATATAAAGCATTTATAGAATCAATTTCATTATTAAATGAAAATCTAAAACCTTGTTTATAGAAAAACCATAAAAAGAAATAATGTTTCTTGCCATATCTGGCGAGTAGCAACAATTATAAAACTCTAAACCTAACCCATTAGTAAGCAATAAAGAATAAACTTCAATCTTGGTGACATGCGATGCTTTCCTATTCCTTGTGATCAAGTTCATCTTCCCGTGCTCCACATCCGTACTTCTTCTTAGACCCTGCAAATCAGAACAAATGTGAACACTACATCTTGTATCGAGGCCCCATGAAATAGCATGTGATGAGTTATTAGATTTAATAGTGTAAATACCTAAGAAGGTGGGATTTATCTTCCCATCCTTGATGTCCTATAGGTATTTAAGGTAGCTTCATTTCCAATGCCTTTTTCATGTCAATGGAAGCACTCTGCATCCTTTGGATTGGAAGAGGGAGCAGCAGAACCACCTTTGGAACCACTTGAAGAGGATCCATCATGAGAATTTCCCTTATGATTCTTGAAAGGAGCTTTCCTTTTCTTTCGCTTCCCATGTCCAATTGCTAGGACTTGGGCAACAACAGTAGGAGTGGGTACAATGGATTTCCCTTTTAAATTACTTTCAGTAGTTCTTAGAAGTCCTTGAAGCTTGATTAGAGTGACTTCATCCTTTTTCATATGATAAGTCATACAGAACTGATCATAACAAGGAGGCAAAGAGTGTAGGATAATATCAATAGCCAACTCTTCATCAAAATTGACATTCAATTTTAGCAAGCGGTCCACATATCTTTGCATCTTTTGCAAGTGGGCCGTGATGGATAGTCAATCCTTCATTTTAGTTGTTATCATGGAGTCAATGATTTCATACCTTTCTTGTCGATCACTCTGATGGTAGCTTTCCATTAGGTCTTTGTGCATCTCGAAAGGCAAAAAGTCCTCATAGGACTCCTGAAGCTGAGAAATCATAGTGGCTAGCATGATGCACCACACCTTTTTGGCATCCTTCTCATGAGCCCTATACTTAGCCAGTTGCTTAGGAGTAGCAGTTTCTTCATCAATCTCCTTTAGCTATTTATCGAGGACATATACCTTTTCCTCGTAGCGAATGCCCATGCAAATGTTTCGAATCCATTCATTGAAATTCAACCCATCGAAAATGACCCTCCCAGAAAAAGTTCATGATGGAGAAAGAGCCAAAAGCATTTGAGTTCGAAGCATTGTTTGAAGCAGGCATCTGAAAAGAAAAACAAGTTTCATTTGACAGAAACTCCTTAATATTACACCCAAATGAAATATTAAGGCTAGAACCCAACACAATATTTCAAAATTCGGAAGAGGGGTGTCGTAATCTAATTTGAAGGTAGGTAAATGAAATTTTACCAATTTCACCATCCAAAACTAAAAAATTTAAAGAATTAAGTTATATGAAATTCCTAGATCTTTGAGATTCATTGGGATTTTCAATGGTAAGTTTAAATCTCGATTATGCCCTTCAAGTTTGTGACTGGGATACCAAGGATCAAACAAGGTGTGAATAACCATGCAAATTAGCTTGATCTATATGCCGGTTAACCACACACACTCCATTGATCTATGAAAATTCTCAAACTAGACTTTTTCCACCCTTGTTAGTCCAAGTTAGTGTTCCGGTTGAGTACACATGCTCCACTAACAACTTGGAAAGGTGCAAAGTGCAATATCATGGAATAGCACCAATTTCACATTTTTCCTAAAGTAACTAAGATTGGGAATTTAGAAAATCATTCATCTACTTTTATAATTATCATTATACTTTTTAATGAGAATTAATGTCCTATCCTACCCGTTTGGCTAACGACACTCCACCAATTAAGGAAGCGGTGGGTGAGAGTGGACACCCATTTAACCGCCATTTTATAGGTAGTTTCCTTGTACCCCTTTTATAGATCGACTTCATGAATGAGGCCTGCTAATGCTAAGACTAACTGTCTTGTACATATATAAGTATTAATCTTTTAATATTATAACATTATAAAGGTTGAATTTTAGAATTTTAAAATTCTAGAATTTAGAATTTAATGTTTCATAATAAAGACTTTTCAAATTAAAAAGCATGAGGGCAAATTTTGAAACCTTTCAAAACTTTCTTGGATCAATTTGATAAGTATTAAATTAATCATATAATTAACTATATCACAAAATTGACCTAATCTAATTTCATATAGCAAGATGATTCAAACCAAATTCTACAAATAATCAGTTTATCACAAAATCAAGTCATGATATTTAAATTTGACAATCATCATTCACTTGGACGAGGACAATCATTACCTTATTAGAAAAACCAAATTTTATCAATCAAAACAGTTTGTGGTAATGATCCTAATCCAAAACTAGCCAAAAACTCGAAAAAACTACAAACAGATGATTCAACTTGCCGAGCCAGGCAATGGACTTGTCGAGTTGGCTCAACTGGGTATCAACTCGTCGAGTACTTACATGGGACTCGTCGAGTTCAGCAGTTAGTGGTCAAACATGGAATTTTTCCAGCTTTGAAAAGAACACAATTGCATCAATATAACAGAAAACACCCTAGGCTCTAATACCACTGATGGGTTTTCAGCACTATAACTATCCTATGGTGCACATACAACCCTAATGCTTTGGATCTATGTTATCTCAATTTATGCATGCACTTTCATTTTATTCAAAGCATATACCCTACCTAGCATGCAATTGGAGATATAAAACATAAAAACTGGTTAGATGAATACCTCTTTGTTGTAGCTTGTAATCCTTCCAAGAGATTAGTACCTTAAGTGTGATACCTCAAATGAGTTACAGACACCAAAAGCAAGAGGACGCTTATGAGAGAGAGGTTAGGAAGTACAAAATCGACTAGGGTTCCACCGTTGGAAGAGATTGGCCCATTTTAAGGGGTTAGGGGTTACTTTTATAATGAGGAACTCCTAGGGTTTCTTACATGTAAACCCCAAATCACCATGAATCTTCATATTTCATAGGTCCTTTGGACTAAACCTTCATGGACTCTCATATAGGTTTAGCCCATCCCTAATCAACATGGATCATTAGCCCGAACTATAAGTATTAGTGAT
Source organism: Lactuca saligna (assembly GCF_052625555.1). Classification (NCBI taxonomy): domain Eukaryota; kingdom Viridiplantae; phylum Streptophyta; class Magnoliopsida; order Asterales; family Asteraceae; genus Lactuca; species Lactuca saligna. The sequence goes on along the minus strand of NC_136420.1, from coordinate 227,259,085 downwards.
TTACCTAATCAGTCCCCGTAAATTTAATCAGTCTCTTTTGATCACTAAATTAATTTCAAATTAATTCTTGATCAATACCAATTAATTAATATGTTTTCTAAATTAATATATTATTCATATTATATATTAATAAATCACAAATAACCTCTTTCTCATATATCCATCCTGTTAAATTCCTCTGGTGAAGGCAACCCAAAAGGACCATGCTACTATCGAGTCAAGTTCATACCATTAGAGTTATGGACTTAGACACCTAATCCAACACCCTACGGCTCTAGCCAAGCTGTGGACTTATCTATACTACCAATGCAGAGCATACAACTGTCCTGCACCACCACCTTGGGTAATTCCGAGGTCACAAAATAACTACCAGCCACAACAGGGCCAACAACCATCTGATGGTCTTCTCGGCAAACAACCATCTTTAAGCCAAACTCCGATGGTTTTTTACACACACTCGGATTCTTCTTCTTTCCCACCTTCGTGGAAGTGGTTCCCTCCAGTTTCGCTTGATCAGCCTACTAAACTCCCAAGTGCTTTCAACACGATGAGCCTTAATGACTTGGTAGATTCAAGCTGCTATATAGATATGGTTGATACATCCCACCTTGTGTATGATGCAGGTATTCTCTCTTCTCTTAGTGATAAGCGTACGTATAATTTAGTTTTTTTAAATGGTTCCAGCATACCCATAACCCAAACTGGACATAAACATTCCCTCTCCTTATCGCCCTTTACACTTAAATCATGTCCTTGTCATACTCGACATAATTAAACCCTTGTTTTGATACACAAATTTACTACTGATAATAACACTTCTATTGAATTTACCTTTACGGTTTATCTATGAAGGATCTTTTCACCAAGTAGGAACTCCTTAGATATGATAGCACTGGCGACCTCTATCAAATCACTCTTTCTGTTATCTCCTTGCCCTCCACTTTAGCTTCTCTCTGCCATCAACGCTTGGCACACCATTGACCTCGCGTTCTATAGTCTTTGATTTCTAGTCATTTAATTCTTTTCAATAAAAAGAATGTGACGTTATCTTGTATTCCTTTCTCGCCAAGCATAATCATTTACATTTTGTTTCATCTAATAATATTGCCACCGAATTGCTTAAGTTTGTTCATTCCGATTTATGGGCTTCACCTGTTGTTAGTAATAGTGGCATCAAATACTATATCTTATTTCTTGATATTTATTCACATTTTTTTTAAGTGCATACCCTCTTCGTAATAATCGAAAATTTCTGTAAATTTTTACATTTTCAGGCTTATGTGAAAACCTACTTTAAACAAGAAATTTGATCTCTTTAGTGTGACCATGGTGGTGAATTTGATAATCATCAATTTCATGCCTTTTTGATCAAAATGACATTCAATTCCGCTTCTATTGTCCCCTTACATCTCAAGAAAATGGTCGCATTCCAGCTACCTACTGGATGGAAGCTTTACATATGGCTTATCACCTCCTAAATCTTACACCTTCTACGACCATCCAAAACCACAATCCTATTTCCAAGCTTTTTAGTATGAAGCCCCGATATACCTTTTTCCCTATATTTAGAAGTCTTTTCTACCTATTAATACCTACCACTCATAAATTACAACCCCGTTCCACCCTACGTATTTTCCTTGGTTACCCCTCTCAATATCATGGCTACTGATGACTTGATCTTCACACTCGTAAAATCATAATTTCAAGACACATCCTTTTCGATGAAACCATATTCCCCTTTACGTCTATATCCCTTAACACCCCATCCTCATACGGCTTCCTTGATAGTTTTCCATCTATATCATTCATCTCCTACTCCAATCTTCCACCACACCAACCACCATACACCAATTAACAACCCTCCTCTATCGACCCCCCACCTATTCCTTACACCCGATGTATCTATGCTCTCTATTGGATACCAGAATAACCGAGACACCCCTCATTCTCATCAAAACATCCTCCTTCCCTCTGCATCCTCTCAGTCCCGCTCATCACCCTCTCCTTCACCTTCACCTACTCCTCTTATTTGTGTTCCAACCCACTCGATAACCACTCGTGCTCTACATGGGATCACCAAACCTATCAACAAACTAAACCTCCACACTACAACCGAATCCCTTTTAGCCTAATCCCACCTTTATGCACTCAAAGATCCAAATTGGAACAATGCCATGAAAACTAAATTTAAAACCCTTATTTCTAATGAAACCTAGGTACTTGTTCCAAGACTAAAGGATGTTAACATTCTCCGATCTATGTGGTTGCATAAAAAGAGATATAAAGCAGATGGAACCTTGGATCATTATAAAGGTCTCTTAGTGTCAAATAGAAAAAGTCAATGATTGAGAATTGATTATGATGAAATGTTTAGTTCTGTTATCAAACCGACTACCATTCCTAAGGTTCTCGGTCTTCTCACATTCTTGCAAAATGGTTGGCGCACAAACTAGATGTCAAAATTGCATTCTTACATGGACATGTTAATGAAATCATTTGTCACAAACAACCTGGGTTTCATGACCCACTGTTTTTGGATCATGTGCTCCACCTTTGAAAATCATTATATGGTTTAAAATAGGCACTGCCATATTTGTTTAATCATTTTTCTACATTCATTACGAATCTTGGTTTTCTTCATAGCAAAACCGGTTCATCTTTATTTATATTAAGATCTGAAACTACCACTGCTTACTTGCTACTTTATGTGGTTGACATTGTTCTTACTGCATCAACCACATAGTTTCTTGATCACATCATCAAACTCCTGGCTGCCGAGTTTGCTATGACAGATCTGGGCTCCCTATCTTATTTTTTGGGTAATTCGACAACATTAAATAAAGAGGGCTTATTCTTTTTCAGCACAAATATGCCTTAGAGGTCCTTGAAAGAGAAAGTTGTTAAAATGTAACTCGTGTCAAACTCTAGCTGACACACAATCTAAGCTTAATGTATATGGTTCTGCCATTATTGATCCTACTTTGTATTATAGCCTTGCTGGCGGCCTACAGTATATGACCTTCACTAAACCAGATATTTCCTTCGCTGTGCAACAGATCTGGTTATACATACATGACCCGCGTGAACCTCATCCTCATGCTCTAAAACGCATCTTGTGTTACATATACAAAATCATAGATCTTGGTCTTTAGCTTCATCACTTGTCTACTACTGGCCTTGTTTCATAGTTAGGCGCAGACTGGGTCAGTTCTCCATCTACACGCTGATCTACAAGTGGTTATTGTGTCTTCCTTGGTGATAATCTAGTATCATGGTCCTCCAAACGTTAACCAATCATTTCAAGATCTAGTGCTGAAGCAGAATACCATGGTGTTGCTAATACAGTTACTGATACGTGCTAGTTGCAAAATCTGCTTCGTGAACTCCATAACCCCTATTCAGAAAACCTCCATTATTTATTGTGATATTGTTAGTGTTCAACATCAAAGGACAATACACATTGAAACTGACATTCATTTCATCTGTGATAAAGTTGGCCATGTTTGTTTCTTTGACATCCCTTCTACTCTTTAATATGTTTATATTTTTACTAAATGGCTTTCTATTTCTCTTTTTATGGATTTGCGAGACAGTTTGAGCATCTAGAGTGTTCCTACCACTTGGACTGCAGGGGAGGAGGGCATATTAATGTATATTGTATAGCCTATATAACATTTTATGTAGTCTGAATAGTCCATTTATAACTCCAATAGATTCTCTCAAAAGAGCATATGTATTTGCATATATTCTTTGGTGTTTAATGAATTATGAAAGGGTAAAGTTATTATTAACAATAAAATTCTTTGCAACTATTTAACCATGTTGACATTTAAATTATGTATTGTAGAACAAACATGAACATAATTTTGTCACTTCTAAAAAATAGAAACTCCCTTCATTTTCATTCTTTACAGATAAGTCACTCCTTTTTTACACCTAAGACCAGAATATTCAACAATGAATGTAGCATGTGACTTAGAAACACGCTTTATACAACAAATGATCAAAGTATTTTCAAATTATATATGATAACTACAATCATGAAGATACCATTTATATCATACAAAATTTAAGAAAACTTTGGTGACATGTTGTATGGAGCGCATTTCTAGGCCACATGACCATCATTGTAGCATCTATAAAATACATGAAAATTTAAAACTTATTCAAGCATTTAAAAACCATTATTTATTAAATAATGTTTTCAAAATATTTTCATATCAGAGTATCCCAGAAAGGTGCACGATCAAGCCTTCATCTTCCTGCGATCATCCGAAGTACCTGAAAAAAAAAATGCAAAACGGAAAGCCCGAAGCTTAGTGAGTTCCTCCAAAATATCCATGCATACAACAATACACATATAATCACATACATGATATTATGGGTCCAATCAACCATCGGGTTGGAACGCCAACATACTATTGGTCCAATCAACCATCAGGTTGGATTACCCCCGACCCTTAACCATCGGTTTGGAATGCCAACATACTATAGGTCCAATAAACCATCGGTTTGGAATACCCCCGACCCTCAACCATCGGGATGGAATGCCAACATACTGTGGGTCCAATCAACCATCGCGTTGGAATACCCCCGGTCCTCAACCATCGGGTTGAAATGCCAACATAATATGAGTCCAATCATCCTCAGGATGGAATACTCTTGACTAATAATCAAACATGTGCATATACATCAGATAATTAAATAACAGTCTATATAGACCACATACTAGGGGTCTAATCATCCTCGAGATGGAATATTCACAACTACTAATAAAAGATGTGTACATATATCAGGTAAGCACATAACAGTCTATAGACAGTCAAGTAGATCTAGCAGATCAGTAAGTGTAGCATCATCCTATCTACCTAGATACCGATCTAACAAATCATAAAATCACACAACCATAAGATAACTAAGATAGAAATCCAAAGGACCGCTCTTGTTGCCATCGACCCTTGAGTTTAGTATGGAAAACTTACATCACAGTAGTGTTGTAGTGATAATATCTAACTCTAAATCGCATCTCCAAGCTCACTTACCTGTAACCACCATATGACTAATTCCATTAAAATCCCAAATTACCAAAATACCCTAAGAACTCAAACTTGGTCAACCCTTGGTCAAAGTAAAACTTAACGTTCAAGGTCAACAATGCATGTTGATCCAACTTGTCAAGTGCATCTTACTAACTCGTCGAGTTCCTTCAGAATTCAGAAACCTGTAAAAACTCGAGTCAACTCGACGAGTTGCCAAACAACTCGTCGAGTCCATGTAGCATCCAGAAGATCAGGAAAACCTTAATCAACTCATTGAGTTATCTCATCAACTCGTCGAGTTCACTCAGAATCTAGAAAGTAAGAAAGCTGGGAAACCCTTTGGACTTGTCGAGTTGGCTAAGCAACTTGTCAAGTTCATTCAGCGCTTTTCCGATTCAGATGCTTTTACGTGAAACCAAGGCTCCAAACTGTAGATCAAGTCTTCTAGGGTGTAGTTACCACGTAAAGTTGCCAACTTTACATGCACGCAAGGATTCAAGTGGCAAAAATGCTAAAACCAAGCTTGATAATAGGTTTAGAGAATGAAAAAAAGGCTAAAGCTTGATCAAGTCAATAACTTTATGACTATGAGGGCCTAGAGGAGTCTAAATATGAGGTTAAAACTTCAGATCATGCTCAACTTCCAAAAATAGGTCCAAAGTGGGAAAAAAAAAATATCGTAAACTCTTGCATGGTGGGAACTAATCAGAAAATGATCAAGGTAACGACTTTTTACCTTCAAAAGGTTGCTACAACTAATTATATGCTAGGTCTATATGCTCCTTCTCGTTCCAAGCTCGTAAACCTTCAAGTTCAACCAATAAATGCACCAAACACACACTCTTTTGCCTTGCACACACTCAAATTGGAAGGTTAGCTCGTTTATCATTTTCTTTGGACGATAGGGTGGTATAGGAGGCTGGATAAAGGACTTAAGGTCCTTTAAATAGGTTGCAAACCCTAAAAATTAGGGTTTCCATAATCAGCTCCAACTCGTCGAGTTGGGTCCTCCAACTCGTCTAGTAGGTTCAACGGAATATGTGACCCTTCATGGTTTCAACACAATGAGTTGGGCCTCCAACTCGTAGAGAAAAGTTTCAAAAGTGCACAAATCTCTAAATTTCATTCTAGGAAATAGGGATGTTATAACTCTCCTCGAGTTGAACTAGGATTCCTACTCGAAGTCTGCTGTAGTGAACAAATCCGGATAATGTTCATGCATCGTAGCCTCCGGCTCCCAAGCTACTCGGATCCCTTCTGATACTTTCGCTTGTACCTTTACCTAATATATCTCCTTGATATGCAGAACCTTTTCTGTTCTTTCCAGGATGGTCACCGGCCTCTCGATGTAGTTCAGGCACTCATTGTCTTGAAAATCACCCAATGATATCATGACATCCTCGTTAGACATGCACTTTCACAATTGCAAAACATGGAAAGTGCTAGGAATCTGACTGAACTCCTCCGAAAGACCCGGTCGATACACCGCCTTGCCAACCTTGGAACAACCAGAAATGGTTTGGTATATCAAGAACCCGATTTCCTTTCTTCCTGAAGCGGATCACACCTTGAAAACCTGAAGTTCTCACCAGAACAAAATCATGGATTCTACGTGGTTGCCGATAATTCTTTGCTGGAAAAGAGATTATATATTCTTTCAAGAGAAAGCTCTTTAAATGAAAAACTTTCCAGGGATAAACTGAACAACGGGAGTTAAACTGGGCGATGAACCCTTCCTGTGCTGATAGGATAAGGCTTCCTTTATATCCAGAACCAACGTACATAAAACAACCAACTAACAAGTGCAAACACTCATACTTGGACCAAACAACCTCAGGATGGAATACTAGGCATGACTATGAAAGGTCCAGTCATCCCTAGGATGGAATACCCTCGTATCCCGTACATGTTTTGCCCAATCAACCCTCGGGTTGGTATACCAGACATGTCAGGTCCAATCAATCATAGGGTCTGGTCATCCTCATGATGGAATACCCAAGATTGGAATACCACTATGTACATAAGTCGCTCTAAAACAATAAATTTAGATCCAAGGGCCTATCCTTGCATTTCGTTCCAAATCCTCTTATTCATCGCAAACAATTACCGCTCGTTGAACCTCAACAATAGATACATTCTGAAAGTGCTCCAACATGAGGAATGAACCATTATGATCTCTAAGAACTCGATGAAAGGCTGCACAACAGTAGTAGGGGTGTTAAGACCAGAACTTTTTGTAGTGCTAGCAGGAATGCAAGTGAATGAATTGCCACATCCTATGACTGGAATACTTCTACGTGGTCCTGAACATAGGTGTGAATTCCCTCTGAGCCCACAGAGTGAGTCTGGTATGCCCTCTCCAACCTTCATCACATGATTGGAATGCTCGCGAGAACTACGAATACAGTAGCCAATCCATCAACCTCCCAACACTCTGGGCCTGAAGGTACTCACCTTACTCCATTTCCCTAAAAGGCCTAATCAATTTCCTTCACAGCATCAAATAAACACCTCAATACTGAAACCCTACCCTATATGATTGCCTTATATAACGAGTTGCTACTCAAGAGTTTTCAGGCTCTCCTTCATGACCGACAGTCCCTAAGGGCACTCCATAGTTGATAGCCATCAAGCACAGATAGTATACGATTCCACAGGTTATTATCACAAAGCAACATGCTGAATACCAGGACACAAACCTACTGATTGCAACAACATATCATCACACTCAATACCCAAAGATATTTCTAATAGAATACATAGAGACTCTTCAATATGACTGGACCGCCTCACCAGGCCTTCAGCCTATCTGGACCACTCTCAGAACCTTCAACATGTTTGGACCACCTCTCCTGGCCTTCAGCCAGTCTGGACCATTCTCCGGGCCTTCAGCCTAACTGGTATGCCATGTTGGGCCTTCAGTCTATCCGGGCCGCCCTATGTCTGTTGAACCAAAACTATAGACCCATCCAAGTGCCCATTACAGAAATAACTAGATCTCCCCTACTTGGGGTTCGAACTCGTGATCCAATTCGCACACTATAATCCCGACCTAACCATACATGTAAATCGAACCAAACCCAACTACTACCTTAAACACCTACAGATACACTCGAAAAATCGCATCCATGCACGTACTTGGGGAAACCCTTGACCTCATGTTTGATTGCCCAACCACTCTAGGAATTGTCATCCAAACAACAACAAACAAGACCTTCGATGGATGACACTCCATTTGAAAATTCTCAATTCTCCCCCACTTAGAACCCTAACCACTACCTACTTGTGGCGAAACCAAAACCAGACTTAACCTTCCCAACTAGGTATTACCATACTTAACCATGGAATAATTAACGCTAAAATGGCGATTCTCTATCCCAACTCCTCATCCTCAAGTGCAGCTTTGCATCCTACCCATCTACAATCCCTTAAAATAAATTCTTCTGACCCTTATATGTCCTAACGTCTCATGGAGAAGGCATATGAAAGTTTACAATACAATCATAAAAATTAAGATAAGAGGTAGAGACATACTAGTCGCCACATCAGGTGCTTTCATGGACTCCTCAACAATAAGCTGAAAGGCGCGTTCATAAGCCCTTGTGGGATCTTCCCTACCATGGCTCCCATCTGTGATCCTCAAGGTAGCCGATGTTGGAGTTAGCGCTGGCCAGGAAGCTAGTAGGGGACACTACGCCTTGCTATAGCCTACCTGCTCGCAATGGTAACAAAGTCTGACACTAGAACCTGGAGGCTGCTGCCTACAATCCTTCATGATGTGACCCTCCTCTCCACACATGAAGCATCCGAAAGAAGATTGGCAAACCCCATCATGCACCTTGTCACACTTCCCACAAGTGCGACCCATGTGACTCTCCTTCCTGGAATTAGTGGCCCTAAACTGTTTCGGCGCAGGCTGTGACTGTGTCAGGGCCTGTCACTGCTCCCTTAACTGAAGCTTAATCTCCAACTCATTCCAAGTGGCGGCCTCCCGTAGTTCCAAAAATGTATTATAATGTTGGGTGGAGACGAACTGTCAGATGACCGTGTTGAGCATCCTCATATAACGAGTCATCTGAGTCAGCTTGGAAGCAAAATCCGGTTAAAACATTGCCCTCTCAGTGAACATACTGGTGATCTCCATTGCTGTCTTTGATCCCTGTCTCAGCTCCAAAAACTCTTGAGCAAAGGGCTCACGCTCATCCCATGGAATGTATCAAGTACGAAATAGCTCCCTAAACTGATCCCACATAACCGCAACTCTCTGCTTTTCATAATACGACCCAGTAATCAACCTCCACTAATCATTTTCTTCAGACCTTAGTAGGTTCAGAGCACACTTGACCTTATGGTTAGCTGGGCAGGAACAAGTGAAGAAACATCCCTCCACATCAGATAGTCACCTCATGGCTACAATCGGGTCCTGAGCACCCTCGAAAGTCGGGGGACTTCGTGTTATCGAAATCCCAATACTAAAACACTCACACTATCCCAAGACCTACAACCGCCACAATTAAAGACGCTGGAGCAACAACACTCTCGGCAATGGTTGCGTATCTGTCATCAAAATACTCCATCATGGCGATCTTAATAAACCTAAATATCTCTGACATCTCAACCCGGAAAAGTGCAACAACCTCATCATGCAGGATCTCCTGAATCCTAGCATCTAGCACGTCTGGTTGTATCTTAAAAATGGTCTTGGGCACTGCTTGTGCACCTTGACAGCCAGCTCTTGATCCTGACCCGGATCCGGTCACAAATCGCCTTGTAGTCACCATACTGAAAATATACCAGGAAGGCATCAAACATTCCGTGCGACAAAGGAGAACCAACTACCAACAAACCCATTTGGATTGATGACTTCCTTGCTACACGTATGGGTCATGTGCTTTCAATAGTTCGGGCACATATTACCTTCCACACCTACCCATATTTGTCTCAAGGATCATCACATCACCCTAACAATGTACATAAGCATAAGCGAGCACTCAATCCTCACCCTAATAGGAAGGATAATTGTCTCACAACTAGTCGGCTGACCCCATACGACTCATCCATACCACACTTGCCACACGACCCTCCATTGGTGCCACATGTCTATCACATGGAAACAATCACATATCCTGCAGTTTAAACAACCTTAGCCTACAAGATTCAATCCCGTAATTGTTTGACTCAGACAAGAGCTGCGAAGAAGGACTAAACCCTACAACCAAAGATCCTTTAACCCATGTAGAATTTAACTTATCGTATCCACTCAATAGCCAGTTCACAAGCAAAAGAGTCACACAACAACCAAAAAAGGAAATTCTATAGGAACTATGGCATCCCATAATCAGGAAATTCTATCGAGCAATTTACAAAGATCCTTAGCCTATTACTAGCATGTTGTTCTCACATATCACAATATCAAATAATAGTATGGTAATTTGGGGTCTACTTGCTAGCTCCAACTGATCGTACACTCTGCATCCTCCTTTAGTATTTTGCAAACCATTTGAAATCATTTTGAAAACATTTTCCTTGCTTTAAGACTGGATTCACATGAGTGTTCCTCCAACTCAGTAACCTTACTCCATTTCAAAAAAAGGCCTAATCAATTTCCTTCACAACATCAAACAAACACCTCAATATTGAAACCCTACCCTACATGATTGCCTTATAGAATGAGTTGCTACTCAAGAGTTTTCAGGCTCTCCTTCATGAACAACGACAGTCCCTTAGGGTACTCCATAGATGATAACCAACAAGCACAGATAATATACGGTTCCATAGGTTATTATCACAAAGCAAAATGTTGAATACTAGGAGACAGAACTACTGATTGCTACAACATAGCATCACACTCAATACCCAAATAAATTTCTAATAGAATACATAAAGAGTCTTCAATATGACTGGACCACCTCACCGGGCCTTCAGCCTATCTAGACCACTCTCAGAACCTTCAACGTGTTTGGACCAGCTCTCCTAGCCTTCAACCTGTCTGGACCATTCTCCAGGTGTTCAACCTGACTGGTACGCCCTATTGGGCCTTTAGTCTATCCGGGCCGCCCTCGGTCTATTGAACCAAAACTCTAGACCCATCCTGGTGCCCTTTCGATATATAACAAGATCTCCCCTACTTGGGCATCGAAATCTTGATCTAATTCGCACACTATAATCCCGACCTAATCATCCATGTAAATCGAACCAAACCCCACTGTTACCTTGAACACCTACATATACACTCGAAATATCATGTCCATACGCGTACTTGGGGAAACCCTTGACCTCATGTTTGATTGACCAACTACTCTGGGAATCGTCATCCAAACAACAACAAACAAGACCTTCGATGGATGATGCTCCATTTGAGAATTCTCAATTCTCCCCACTTAGAACCCTAACCACTACCCACTGGTGGTGAAACCAAAACAAGACTTAACCTTCCCAACCAGGTATTACCATACTTAACCATGGAATGATTAACCCTGAAATAGCGATTTTCTATACCAAATCCTCATCCTCAAGTGCAACTCTTCATCCTACCCATCTACAATCCCATAAAAGAAATTCCTCTGACCCTTATATGTCCTAACGTCTCATGGAGAAGGCATATGAAAGTTTACAATACAATCATAAACATTATGATAAGACGTAGAGACATACTAGTCGCCACAGCAGGTGTTGTCATGGCCTCCTCAACCGTGAGCTGAAAGGTGCGTCCATGAGCCCTCGTGGGATCTCCCCTACCGTGGGTCCCATCTGTGATCCTCAAGGTAGCCGATTTGGAGCTGGCGCTGGCCAGGCAGCTAGTAGGGTACAGTAGGCCTTCATATGGTCTACCTGCTTGCAATGGTAACAAAGTCTGACACTAGAACCTGGAGCCTGCTGCCTACAATCTTTCATGATGTGACCCTCCTTTCCACACTTGTAGCATCCGAAAGAATATCGGAAAAACCCATCACGCACCTTGTCGCACTTCCCACAAGTGCGACCCATCTGAATGTCCTTCCTGGAATTAGCGGCCCTAAACTGTTTCGGTGCAGGCTGTGACTATGTCGAAGAATGTCTCTGCTCCCTCAACTGAAGCTCAATCTCCAACTCATGCCACCTGGTTACCTCCTGTAGCTCTAAAAATGAATCATAATGTTGGGTGGAGATGAACTGTCGGATGTCCGTCTTGAGCATCCTCATATAACGAGTCATCTAAGTTAGCTCGGAAGAAAACTCCCAGTAAAACATTGCCCTCTCAGTGAACATACAGGTGATCTCCATCACCGTCTTTGATCCCTGTGTCAGCTCCAAAAACTCTTGAGCAAACGGATCACGCTCAACCCATGGAATGTATCAAGTACGAAATAGCTCCTTGAACTGATCCCTCATAACCGCAACTCTCTGCTTGTCATAATACGACCCAGTAATCAATCACCACCAATCATTTTCCTCAGACCTTAGTAGGTTCAGAGCACACTTGACCTTATGGTTAGCATGGCAGGAACAAGTGAAGAAACATCTCTCCACATCAGATAGTCACCTCATGGCTACAATCGGGCCCTGAACTCCCTCGAAAGTCGGGGGCTTCGTGTTATCGAAATCCCAATATTGAAATCCTGGCATCTTGCTCGTCATGCAGGATGTCCTGAATCCTGGCATCTTGCTCGTCTGGTCTTATCTTGCAAATGGTCTCGGGCATTGCTTGTGCCCCCTGACAGCCAGCTCTTGCCGCTGAACCAGATCTGGACATATATCGCCTCGTAGTCACCATACTAAAAATATACCAGGAAAGTATCAGACATTCTGTGCAACTAAGGAGAACCAACTAGCAACAAACCCATAAGGATTTGTGACTTCCTTGCTACGCGTATGGGTCATGCGCTTTCAATATTTCGGGCCCATATTACCTTCCACACCTACCCATATTTGTCTCAAGGATCATCACATGACCCTAACAGTGTACATAATCATAAACGAGTACTCAATCCTCATCCCAAGAGGAAGGCTAAATGTCTCACAACTGGTCGGCTGACCCCATACGATTCATCCATACCACACTTGCCACACGACTCTCCATTGGTGCTAGATGACTATCACAAGCATACAATCATACATAACACAGTTTAAACAACCTTAGCCTACAAGATTCAATCCCACTACGGTTTGACTCAGACAGAGCTGCGAAGAAGGACTAAACCCTACAACCAAAGATCCTTTAACGCACGTAGCATTTAACTTAGCGTATCCACTCAATAGCCGGTTCACAAGCAAAAGATTCACACAACAACCAATAAAGGAAACTCAATAGGAACTGTGGCATCACATAATCAGGAAATTCTATCAAGCAATTTCTGAAGATCCATATCCTATTACTTGAATGTTGTTCTAACATATCACAATATAAAATAATAATATGGTAATTTGGGGTCTACTTACTAGCTCCAGCTGATCGTACACTCTGCATCCTCCTTTAGTATTTTGCAAACCATTTGAAATCATTTTGAAAACCTTTTCCTTGGTTTAAGACTGGATTCATATGAGTGTTTGTCCAATTCAGTCACCTTACTGCATTTCCCCAAAAGGCCTAATCAATTTCCTTAATAGCATCAAACAAACACCTTAATATTGAAAGTCTACCCTGCACTATTGCCTTATAGAACGAGTTGCTATTCAAGAGTTCTCAGGCTCTCCTTAATGACCACCGACAGTCCCTAAGGGCACTCCATAAGTGATAACCAAAAAAACAAATAATATACGGTTCCACAGGTTATTATCACAAAGCAACATGTTGAATACCAGGAGACAGACCTACTGATTGCTACAACATAGTATCACACTCGATACCCGAACATATTTCTAATAGAATACATAGAGAGTCTTCAATATGACTGGACCGCCTCACCGGGCCTTCATCCTATCTGGACCACTCTCAGAACCTTTAACATTTTTGGACCGCCTCTCCTATCCTTCAGCTTGTCTGGACCATTCTCCAGGTGTTCATCTTGACTAGTACGCCCGGTTGGGCCTTCAGTCTATCCGGGCCGTCCTAGGTCTGTTGAACCAAAACTCTAAATGGATCCTGGTGCCCTTTCCATAAATAACCAGATCTCCCCAACTTGGGGTTCGAACTCTTGATCCACTTCGCACACTATAATCCCGACCTTACCATACATATAAATCGAACCGAACCCCACTACTACCTTGAACACCTACAGAAACACTCGAAAAATCGTGTCCATGCACGTACTTGTGGAAACCCTTGACCTCATGTTTGATTGCCCAACTATTCTGTGAACCGTCATCCAAACAACAGAAAACAAGACTTAGAACCCTAACCACTATCCAATTGTGGAAACCCACATAAAACCCTAACCACTACCCACTGGTGGCGAAACCAAAACAAGACTTAACCTTCCCAACCAAGTATTACCATACTTAACTATGGAATGATTAACCCAAAAATGGTGATTCTCTATCCCAACTCCTCATCCTCAAGTGCAGCTCTGCATCCTACCCATCTACAATCCCTTAAAAGAAATTCTTCTGAACCTTATATGTCCTAATGTCTCATGGAGAAGGCATATGAAACTTTACAATACAATCATAAACATTATGATAAGACGTAGAGACATACTAGTCACCACATTAGGTGTTGTCCTGGCCTCCTCAACAGTGAGCTGAAAGGTGCGTCCATGAGCCCTCGTGGGATCTGCCCTACCGCGGCTCCCATCCGTGATCCTCAAGGTAGCCGATGTTGGAGCTGGCACTGGCCAGGCAGCTAGTAGGGGACACTAGGCCTTCATATGGTCTACCTGCTTGCAATGGTAACAAAGTCTGACACTAGAACATGGAGCCTGCTGCCTACAATCTTTCATGATGTGACCCTACTTTCCACACTTGTAGCATCCGAAAGAAGATCGGTAAAACCCATCATGCACCTTGTCGCACTTCCCACAAGTGCGACCCATCTGACTCTCCTTCCTGGAATTAGCGGCCCTAAATTGTTTCGGTGAAGGCTGTGACTATGTCGAGGATTGTCTCTGCTCCCTCAACTGAAGCTCAATCTCCAACTCATGGCACCTGGCGACCTCCTGTATCTCCAAAAATGAATCATAATGTTGGGTGGATACGAACTGTCGGATGTCCGTCTTGAGCATCCTCATATAACGAGTCATCTAAGTCAGCTCGGAAGAAGACTCCGGGTAAATTATTGCCCTCTCAGTGAACATACAGGTGATTTCCATCACCGTCTTTGATCCCTGTGTCAGCTCCAAAAACTCTTGAGTAAACGGCTCATGCTCAACCCATGGAATGTATCAAGTATGAAATAGCTCCCTGAACTGATCCCTCATAACTGCAACTCTCTGCTTGTCATAATACGACCCAATAATCAACCTCCACCAATCATTTTCCTCATACCTTAGTAAGTTCAGAGCACACTTGACCTTATGGTTAGTAGGGCAGGAACAAGTGAAGAAACATCCCTCTACATCAGATAATCACCTCATGGCTACAATCGGGTCCTGAACTCCTTTGAAAGTCAGGGGGCTTCGTGTTATTGAAATCTCGAAACTGAAACACTCACACTGGCGCAACACCCGCAGCCGCCACAGTTGAACACGCTGAAGCAACAACAGTCTCAGCAATGTCTGCGTATCTGTCATCAAAATACTCCATCATGGCGGTTTTAATAGACCCAAACATCCAACTGGTCGGCTGACCCCATACGACTCATCCATACCCCAGTTGCCACACGACTCTCCATTGGTGCCACATGACTATCACATGGATACAATCACACATCCCACAGTTTAAACAACCTTAGCCTACAAGATTCAATGCCATAATGGTTTGACTTAGACAAGAGCTGCGAAGAAGGAATAAACCCTACAACCATAGATCCTTTAACCCATGGAGCATTTAATTTAGCGTATCCACTCAATAGGCGGTTCACAAGCAAAACAGTCACACAACAACCAAAATTAATGGTATTAAAGATGTAAATAAGTTCGGAAAAATGACCTAACTGAAGGTCTTACATCATACCATAATGGAAAATATTGGTAATTTATAAGTCTAATAAAGTACTTGAGAGACAGGAATATTTTACAAACAAATGCTTCATAGAGAACGGATAAGAAAGGGTATTCGTTAATCAAAAGAAAATATGTGCTAGACATCTTCTAACGGCGATGGGAATTCCTCGGGCGAATGCTAAGGTCTTCCATCTGACGAACCACTTCTTCAAGGTGTCGTTCATGAGCCCTCTTACAAACTCGAAGTTCTATGACTTCAGCTCGAGAGGCAGCTAGTTGTTGTTGCAGAGTCTCATTGGTCCTCTTTGTTCTTTCCATTGCTTCTTCAAGATGGCCAATGCGGACCGTGTTGACACCAGGGTTGGCATCAATCTCCCCTACTCGGCCGATGGCTGCTCGACCTTGTTCAACATTCCGAGCAATCCTGCAGATCATGATAGGTAGGCCTCGGTCAGTTGCGCCACCCTCGCTTATGTTGTAAAAGCTTCGGTCCCGATTGTACGGTAAGGTTTGACCTTGTTCATCGCTCCATTGATTCAAGTTTGTTTCCCACAAGGGTGTGGGACCTTGAAACGCGGGTTGGGGGTTGTTATTCGGGGCTTGACCTACTTGAGGTAGGTTGTTGACTTTAGGCTCAGAGTTAAATCCATCCGAGAAGCCTTCTGCGGGGTGATCATCCAAAGGTATTGGATGCTCATCTTCGGGCTCTTCTTGAAGCCATCCAACATTGCCGTGGGGTGGAAAGTACAGGTCGTTGTGATGATGGAATCCAACCATGTTATCTACGCGAGAAGTAGGGGTAAAAGAATCAGTTTAAGAGATGTACTGGCTAAGATATTTATAGTAACACGAAATACTACTATAGTATTTTAAGTTATGATTTGTTCTAAAGTTCTCATTGTAGCAGTGTTGGTAAGTTTTTAGACTTGTTGCCACATCACAACCATTCTTGGGCATATGCTAATCACTCCTCGGTCCAACATAGTTGATCAAGTATGCCACTCCCAAGGCTGACCATACATCCTCGAACTTACTTGTGATATTCAACAATTGTAATACCTTTGTATTTGTCATTGTGAAACTGATTTTAGTATGAATGCAAGTATGTATAGTTTGTTAAATATTTAATTATTTAAAAGTATAAAATCTTAGTCCGAGTGTTTTATTCCCATTGTGTTTATAGTTAGTATATCATTTATGGGTTGATATACTCAATTCACTATAAACAATGCTCTGCTACCAATCTGTCACACCCCAAAACCGAGAACGACGGAAATGCTCTAGGCCGGAGGATGTCATGTATAGTATCAAAACATAGTAATAGTAAATAAACAAACAAACATCATCCATTGCATTAAATATATAATTTTAATACATGTGTGTTATGTGTAATGTAATAGACATGAAAAATGAATGATAAAAGACGAGTCTTGTATGTGCTCTGTGTAATGTAATAGACACAGAAAATGAAATACTACATACTGTTCCTAGTACAAACGTAATACACGTTTGTTCTGTGTAATGTAATAGAAACAGTAATAGTATGTTCCTATAGTATGTAATAGTATCTCTTCATATAGTATGTACTACAATTGTATAAACTCATGAATGAACTGACAAAATGGTAATAGTATGTTCGATTTGTACTAGGAATAGTAGGTAGTATTTCCAAAGCTATACCTGTTATAGTTTTCTAGTAATGTAGTTTGAAGTGTCCATGTAAGTTTATACACCGTTGCTATAAAAGGTTTCGGAGTTGAAATCACAACCATCCTATTCAAATACATACACACACACACAGATATATATATATATATATATATATATATATATATATATATATATATATATAGACTTACTATATAAGTGTATAGACATGGTTTCTATGAATACATAAGTGAAAAAGAGGTTTTGTAATCCATTTAAAGGGTTTGAAACAATAAATTAATCATGTCTTGATGTCAGTTTGTAAAGCGATTCAAAAGTAGTTTGTTTGACAAAACGGTTTGAAAGTATAGTAAATCCACCTGTTTGGTCATTATTAATCACATGTGATTGATATAATAACTATCATACTCAACTTGTATTCCCCCCCCCCCCCTAAAAGTATTTAAAAGCATGCAAGAGCATTTTAAAGGTTGTTTAAGGGGTATGAACTCACCTGAGATGAGTAATGCGATAGTAGGATCGGTAAAGGATGCTAAGTGTCAAGTGAGGACTTGGGCACTCAATGATCCTAGTTAACATATAATAAAACATATATGTATCTAATTAGTCAATTAACAAGTAAGTAATCAAGTTAAAACACCCTAGGACATGGAAACACTTTGATTCAAGTGTTATAGGTACCAACGGGTTGCATCTAAAGGGTTGTATGGCATGACATTGGAGTTTATGGCCCAAGGACCACTCGTTATGGGGTTTACGGCCCATGACCATTTCCCCATGCGTTTATGGCTTTAAACTCATGGTAATAAGTTCCATTTTGTGTTTTGAGGTCTTATAAGTCATGATTGCACATCCAATGATCAAGTACAAGCCTTAGGAAAGCATTAGGGCACATTAAGACCATTTTGTGGAGTTTACGGCCAAATGACCATATACTTATGTGTTCACGGCCGTAAACTCTCATGGGGACTTGTTTTGATCGTTGTTAAAGGTCTTAAGCACTTCAAGGAAATATCAAAGTTGGCATTCAAGGCTTAGGAAGGGACTATGGTCCATTTAACCACCTTAAGAGGGGTTTACGGCCCAAGAACATCCATGACCGTAAAGTCCTTTGTTCTTATGATTCTTGATGAGTTTTTAGTGTTATAAAGTTCATATTAATCACACAAGAATCTAGGTCAAGTGTACTTACAAGATAGAAGCTTGTTCGGGTGATTAAGGTCCAAGAACACTAGTGTGTGTTCTTGGTGTTTTGAAGAACACTTGAAGATCTAGTTAAAAAGCAATAATGAATGAATGAAATTTTGTATAAAAACTAGATATTAGGTTATAACAATAAATCAAGTCGAGAAACACTTACGTTTTCGGAAGATCAGGTGAAGAACGGTATGCTAGTTGAGAGAGAATGGGGAGTAAACTTGAGGTTGGAATTGAGAAATGAGGGATTTGGGGAGTAAACTCATGCCTAAGGCATGAGCTCACGGCCATGTGGGATTTCACGGCCCAAACTCCCTCTTTTTTGGCCGTGAACACCAATCCAAGGTGTTGGTTGTTCCTTTGCTATCCCGATATTCTAGAAATCATTCCCTTTTATCCGTTCGTTTCATGAATAATTAGTAAAAATACTCAAACAGACTTTAAACGGCTAAAATTTAGCAGAAAAGTATTTAACTTTTAATTGAAGTGTTGCACTATAGATTTTGTATGAATGAAAATTCCGGGTTGTTACATAGATTGCTGCGAACAAGTTCAACAGTGCTTTTTAAAATCTCTCTCCTTTGTAAATAAATAAACAAACAATTGTAATACTTTTCCATATATATATATATATATATATATATATATATATATATATATATATATATATATATATATATATAATTAAAATCTTTCTTACTTGTTGCGTTATAAGCTCTACAAGTGGCTTTACATAGAATTATGAACTAGAAAAACCAAGGCATCCATACAAACTATTGGCTGTTAGTTTCAATGCTTGTTGTTGTATATCAAATTGTTGATACTTGAGGCCTGATGCTGTCTTTAATAATCTTTTTACATGTTTCCTTCTTTCAAAAAGAATTTTCAGTATCTACAAAAGTTAAGTGACACAATATGAAAGATTTATACAAATCATTAAACTAGTTTTATCAATTTAACTATTGTTAAAATCTAACCTCGGGTAGAACTCCAATTTTATTTGAATATGGTAATTGAGGAACTAAACCATCTTCAGATCTCTCTACTATTGTAAAACAGATATTGTACTCCTGATTAAAGAAATTAAACACAGAAAAAAAGATAAGAGAGAATGGTAGATAGTGTTGAAATTTAAAAAGTATGGTGGAGATATGACAAACCTGGATCATGGAAGTATAGAGATTGTTGAAATCCAAAAGTAAAATATATTTATCATATAAAGTGGGGTTCTACTTATAGTATTATTTAACCTAATTTTAAAGATAGTATGCAATCCACGGAAAACATAAGAATAATGAATAGGGAAGAGCTAAACTTGGACTTTGACTTCAAACCGACTCCTTTTCAACTTCAGTATTAAGAGTTTTAAGCTTTTCTAGGTAAATTCACTAACTCCTCTTTTGACCTATACTAAAAGTCATGTCTAATAGTCTTATCAGGCATGTTAACTAATTATAAAACAATTCATATAAATATCTCAAATGTTTAACTAATGAAAAAAAAATTAACATATTCATTGCATCGATCAACATCCAAAAGATAATAGAAGTAAGAGAGTTACTTGTACATATCATGCTCTAAATACTAGTCAAATATTAAAACATCAGTTTTCTATGAAGGGTAATGACAAAAATAGTGTTTTTTGAGATGAAAACCAACCTTTCTCACAAGACGACCATTACAGCGAGGGTAATTTGGGAATATTGTTCCTCTCTTAGACTCACCAACAACATGCAAGTTTAAACTTCGTGTTGTGTACTCATATGTTTCATTATCACACTAGAATTTTACATCCAATTTTAGTAAAAAAAAGTTTGAATAAAATGGAATTCTTGTATGAAAATCTTAATAGCATTATTTCCATACCTTAAAGGGCTATTGTTTGTATGTAACAGTATAGATGGACACTTAAAACTAACACAACAATAAGGACATGATAAGTCTAAAGCCTTACAGCCCTGCATCTGCAATAATCAATCATCACAAATATTCATCAAACAAATATTCAATCTAGGTTCTCACCTGAGCAAATATTCATCAACCATTAAAGCCACATTAATTTGTGTTGATACAATTCCCATATCAAAGTTTACAATGATTTATTTTGTACAAAACCCTTCCAGATACTTATAAAGTACACAACATAAAGGGTTTCAACTATCAAGTGCACAAAACAAAATCACACATTTCATTCCATGCCAAATTATGTCAACCATCTAAAATATTGTAAAAGACTACATATGAATCACCTTCGGAAATCTCAAAAGACCAAAACTTGTAATAAGATGAAATTGAATACATATTGAGCTTAGATTAGTACGCATCTCTTCAAAATCTATTTCCCGATCATGGCTAATCCGAATGCTATTCCACCACTAGCTCCGTCAACAGCCATCGACCTAGGGCCCATCACCGCCTTGTAAAGCGTTCCAGTCACTAATCTAGCCACCACGCTCCATTCGCTAATCCAGCCACCACACATCATTCCGATTAACCATAAGTTTCATAGTGTCTCTGCCCTTAGAATCCTTTACACCCTCCACTAAACCCTTCCATGTGCCAACTACTACGCTGTTGAGGTAACCGATGTCGGTATACTATATTAGGTGTTCACCCCATGAACGCCGTTGATGGATGGATTCATCTTGAAAGAGATATTTAGGAGATGTGGGAACTTTGTACAGAGTCTGTGCGGGACTCTAACATCTTGGTAATGGTTTTATAGCCGACAGTTGTCATAGTGGTCGTCACTTTCGTTGTGATTTGAAGATCTCGGTTTGTAAGACATGTCATAGTTAGGGCAATGATTAGGGTATCTATCTTTCAAGAATCTGATCCCAAAGGAGAGAAAGGGAGAGAAAGAGAGAGAGAGAGAGTGAGAGAGAGAGAGAAGGGGGGACAGAGAATTAGTGCAGACGTGGTGGAAGACGAACTTCTTAAAGGATGATTAGGTTTTTTTGGTAGAGTATTTTAGAAGGAGAAGAAGGAGCTGCATCCAACTGGGGTGTTTTATATTTTGGGATTTCATTTCCCCCCATGGGCTGTTAAAAAACAAAGACTGCACTTTCCTTAAAAAATATAAAGCAGCACATTTACACGACACACTTTTTTTGATTGGTGTCCTCCCTGTTTTTTTTGTTGGACACTAATTTTAGGGCATGAAAAAATGCATGTCATCTATCCTTCAAATTTTAGAAAACTGACATTATTTTTTAGGATACACACAAATGTGTGTCCTGTATCAGTTCATGTCATTGTTTGTGCGTCATTAAAGGACTGTTTTCTAGTTGTGATATATATAATTGACAAAAATTGATTAAAATCTCAATCTAAGATTTTAGATTTTAAATGAAGTATGAATTCCTCTCTCTTAATTATAGCGAAACAACTTTTCAAACCCTACATCATTGCAAATTGAAACTTTCACTAGCATAACACTTATGTTCCCACTAGTTTTGACATGTACCCAGAAATCAGCTGAACATCTAGAAATCAATACTTATTGACTTTCTTACAAAATTTCAGAATTTTGATATGAGATGCATCGATAAGACTTTATCTAGGGTTCTCAAAGTCATACACGTATCCTTATATAACTCATATGTGTGTCTTAACTATTCAGAACTTATGACAATAAGTTCCAAATGTTTAGACCCTTTGCTGTTCTCACAATTCAAATTATGAAGAGGGATGTTGTAATCATAATTGAATTTGAGAATCCAAATATCACAATTCTATCTCCTTCAAATCTAATTAGTGAAAGGGTTTCATCACCATCATTTTCATGAATCAGAGAGAAACCTTATGACAATTAGATTTTATGGTGTATGTGTTCCAGTCGATGTGAATTTGTCATAACCATAACCACAAGACAAGGTTAGCGACAAATCCAAACTCATATGAACTGAACTTGTTCAATCTTAATTTCTTGCCACCTGGTAGCCCAAGGGCCTACCGTTGCTTCCTTGGTTATTATGCAAACAAATGAGAACTTATAGAAATCATATGCATTGTCAACTTTACTGGAATGGGCACAAAAACAAGAATATGTCAACACGATAGGTTACAAATCTCATGTCTTGTGCTAGTGTTTAAGAATAGGTTTACTCCTGATTAGTTCTTAAAACATTCAAGATCTTCAAGACTCCCACTGACCTCTTCACATATAAGGTTCTCTTGTAATGAATCATTCCTTGACAAACAAATATTAAAG
The DNA here is from genome assembly GCF_052625555.1 of Lactuca saligna. Classification (NCBI taxonomy): domain Eukaryota; kingdom Viridiplantae; phylum Streptophyta; class Magnoliopsida; order Asterales; family Asteraceae; genus Lactuca; species Lactuca saligna. Next base: position 227,235,950 of record NC_136420.1, on the reverse strand, counting down.
AGTTAGTGCAGATTCTTATCAAGATTAACACTTCACACAATTGGCCTTAGTTGGTCTTTGTTTTATCCAAAACATCACAATGTTACCAATTTCAAATGTACAAGAGTACAAAACTTTGACTCTACATGTGATACGTGTTTTAAACCCTTCTTAAGATTATGTCACTCAAGGTTACAATCTTGAAGTATGACTCTAAGACTTTTTTTGGGAACGAAGTATGACTCATCTTCTTGATTTAAACTATTTCAACAATTCACAATTCCTCTTCTTAGCCATACAAATGCACTAAGATGTATTTAGAGGATCAATTGTGATATGGTTTTCCATAAACATTAAGATGATCATAAAACACAATTCTAAAGTACTCTCCTATCTTTTTAGATTGGAGAAACTTTTATCTTTCTGCCTAATTTGATTCTTCTCATTCCTTTTGCCATCCGTTGAAACTTTTCCAATGTTTCACAATCATACTTTAACTTGCAGGCATAACCACGTTTATTAAACTTTAGTAAATCATGATGAATAGTTTTATCGATTTTTATGGTGGACCTGACTAGTGTACACCTAGTGTACCTGATCCTTAGTCCTTCACTTGACTCACATATACATATGAACAAGGAATTAGTCTTAATTTCCCAAAGATGAAAATTCTCATTCATCATACAATACAACTTTCATGATTCCAAGTTTATTTCCAATTGAAACATGGGTGACGAGAATCTTTCCTTATTTGAAAATTTTTGACATTACCAAACACGAAAGAATCAAATTCATATTGCTAACATAGAAACATACAAACATCAATTTACAATAATGTCATTCCAATGAAAAATAAAACAAAATTGTATTTATTTATAGAAATACAGATAAAACTTTATCTTACAATGAAATTATAAATGAAAATTTTGTTATTACATATTTCCTAGGAATCTATCATAAATCCTATGTAGCAGCTCAAAATCCGAGCTTCAAACCATGCGATGGAAATCTATCTTCGTGATCAAATTCAGCATACTCTTCCTTTAAGATTCCTTCCCTTTGCGTGATCCTAAAAAACATGAAAATGCAACCTTGTCACATAATGTATTAAGAATCAACAATTAGGAACCTAATAATGTTAGATAGTAGACTTACCTGAAGCGAGTCAAACTTTTGATTCTACCTTTTCGTAGATCTTTCATGTAGTCAGGGCAGCTTCGCAACCAATGCCCATTCTCTTGGCAATTGAAACATATAGACTCTTTGGGAATGGTACACAAGACTATCTTAGACTTAGCCTTTCTCTTTCCCTTAAAGATAAATCTTTTCTTAACTTCTAATGTTTCCATTGTCAATGTCCATGGAAGTTTGGGGAGTAGATCTTGCAATCAAATTTGCTTTTCCAGTGCATCAAATCATTGCTGATTCAGCAGCAACAAGAAAATAGGTAAGATTAATAAGGGTCATGTCGTGGTCCGTCACATAGTAGTCCTGAATGAGCTCACTATATGACTCAGGAAGTGACTGTAGAATCCAGTCAAGCGCCAACTTCATCAAGACAACGACAACTACTACTCTTAGCCTGCCAATATGTGACTTCATCTCCACGATGTGAGTACACATGCCTTCCATTTTGATGTTTGATTGCAATTAGGGCTCGAGTAACCTTGAATTTTTCAAGTCTTTGAACTTGTGGGTTAAGGAGAATTATTGGAGGAGGTAGAGGAAGTTAAGTATGACTTCCACGATCCAACACGCTGGACACCATCTTCAAGAGGAAAGCTTGTTTCAAATGATTTAGGAAGAACACAGTTGTCTGAACTAGACATCTACAATCGGAGAAATTGATGTTAGTTGATTTAGTCCTTAATATAACACGCAAATGAGATATTAAGGCTAGGACCCAAGACAATATTTTACAGTTCGAAAGAGGGATGGCGCAATCTGAACCGCAAAATATTTGAAGTTAGGTAAATGACGATTTACCAACGTCCCCCATGAAAAACGTAAAAGAATTTTTTAGGTTTTAAGTGAATTGAAACTCCTAGATCCTTTAAGATTCATTGAACAATTCAATGGCATGTTTAAATCTCAAGTGTGCCCTTCAACTTTGTGAATTGGATGCTAAGGATCACAAACAAGGTGTGAATAACCATGCAAGTTAGCTTGGTACACCCAATGTTACAACCACCTAATCAATGTGTCGGTTAACCACACACACTCCATTGATCTATGATTAACATCAAGCTACCCTTTTCCAAGCACTATCAGCCCAGATTAGTGTGTTGGTTAACCAAACATGCTCCACTAACGACTTAACAGAGTGTAAATTGCAATTTCATGGGTTAGCACCATATTTATATTTTCCTAAGCAAGATCATTACCACATAAACTAATAAAAAACATGGAACATTAACAATTATCTTTTAAATTGGATAAGCATGATCATTACCACATCAAAAACATGTTAGGCTGAAGATCCTAGTCTAATTCTAGCCAAAAACATCAAAAAACTGCATTTTGGAGCACCAACTCATCGAGTGCAGGAGCTGACTCGGCGAGTTGGATGAGTTTGTGCTTGGACTCGGAAAATCCCCAAGTGGAATTGGTGAGTCCACTATCTATAACAACATAATATCTATTTTAGCTTAAACAACAAGTAACATCAAGTATAATTGAAAACAAGCCTTGGCTTTGATACCACTGAATGGTTTTCAGGATTCTAGCCCTCCTAAGGTGTACATGCAACCCTAAATACCGTGGATCTATGTCTTCTCTCTTATACATGTAAACTTGAACTTTCCAATGCATTACTCTAACTAGCATACTAAACTTTGGTACTTGGGTAATAAAACAAGTCACATGACATACTTTAGTTGTAGTTGAAACCTTGGACCTTTAAGAAATCAGTGCCACAAGTGTTGCAACTCAAATGGAATCACACAACACCACCAACAAATAGAGGAACTTCAGAAGATGTCACTTGCACTCATAAAATTGGCTTGCCCTCTTATGTTTCAACTAGTCACTCCTTAGTACTCACTTAAGTGCTAATTTCATGAGCTAGAGGAGTTCTTATATAATGTGGAAAACTAGGACTACTTCACGTTAACCCTAATGACTTTACATATCTCTCATGCTCTATGGGTTAAAAGCTCCATGGAGTATCCATAGGTTACCACATGGGTTTAGCCCAACATGAAGAACTATAGATCATAAGCCCACTTTATAAGAATGAATGATTTACAAAATCAACCCCTTATATTTAATTAGTCTCTTTTGATCAAAAAATTATTTCCAAATTAATTCTTTATCAATACTAATTAAATAATATAATTTCATATTAATATATTAGAACTAATAATATCTTAATAAACCATAAATAACCTTTTCTCAATTATCCACCTTTTAGATTGTTTTGGTGCCATGCAACCCAAATGGACCATGCTACTCTCGGGTCAAGTACATACCAATAATAGTTATAGGCTTCAACACCTAATCTAACCACCTTTCCAAGCTGACACCTTCAACAGAACCATGTCGCCCACCTGAAACTCCAAGTTTGAAGGACGCTTGTCGGCATAGCTTTTCTGCCGACTCTGAGCAGTCTGGAGCCTGCTCTCAACCTACTGGATCCTCTCAATGGTCTTGAGTACTACCTCAGTACTCCCCATGACTCTGTGACCGACCTCGCCCCAAGAGATTGGGGTTCTACACTTCCTCTCGTGGAGCATCTCAAAGGGAGGTCGATCTATTCTAGCATGGTAGCTGTTGTTATACGAAAATTCTACTAACAAAAGATATGTATCCCAACTGCTGCTGAAATCCAATACACACACATGCAACATGTCCCCTAGAGTCTGAACCTTCCTCTCACTTTGGCTGTTTATTTTAAGGTGGAAAGCGGTGCTGAAGTGAAGATGAGTACTCATCTCATCATGAAAGTGCTTCCAAAACCTGGAAGTGGAACCAGCATCCAGGTTTGACAACACCTAAACCGGTAGTGCATGATGTGCCACTACCTCGCGCACATAGATATCGGCTAGCTTCTCAGCCGATATACTCTCCTAGATTGAGATGAAATAAGCACTCTTGGTGAAGCGATCCACGATGACCCATGTTGAATCAACTCCACATGCGGTCTTGGGAAGTTTTATGATGAATTCTATATTGATATCTTTCCATTTTCACAAAGGAATATCCAATGGCCGTATCTTGTAGTGAGGTTGCTGGTTTTCGACCATGACTTTCCTGAAAGTAAAGAACTGCTCCACATTCCATGATATGTCCCGCTTCATGCTGGGCCACTAATAACCTAGGAGAAGATCCTGATACGTCTTCGTCGCCCAGGGATGTGTGGAGAATTTGGACTAGTAAGCCTCATCCATCAGAATCTGACATACACCACCCCAGTATGGAACCTAGTCCCTCCCATATAGGGTTAACAACCCACAACTGTCATTAGCAAATGAGGCCACCTGGCCTATGATTCGCTCAAACTTTTGGCGCTCTTCTTTCATATCCTCGACTTATGCCACTTGGATCTGCTCTAGCAATGGAGTAACCAACGTCATCCTCAAACATATGTCTCATAACAGAGCCGCCACTGCCTTGCGGCTAAGAGCATTGGCCACCATATTAGCCTTGCCAGGTGGTAAAGGATCTCACAGTCAAAATCCTTCACCACATCTAACCACCAATGCTGCCTCATGTTCAGATTCAACTGGTCCATCAGATACCTCAGGCTCTTGTGCTCCGTGTAAATGGTACAATGAACGCCATAGAGGTAATGCCGCCAAATATTGAGGGCGAAAACCACATCCCCTACCTCCAAATTGTATGTATGGCAATTATCCTCATGAGGCTTCGACTTCCTCGAAGCATAAGCTATCATGTGACCTCTCTGCGTCAAAATTGCACCCATGCCTATGATTGAACTGTCACAGTAAACCACGAAGTCATCGACGCCCTCCGATAAAGTCAGAATCGGTGCCTCGCATAACTGCTATCTGAGAGTCTCGAATGCTGCCTGCTACTCAGGCCCCCAGCGGAATGTCATCAACTTCTTGGTTATTCGGGTCAATGGAACAGTGATCTTGGAGAAATCCTAGATGAATCTTTGATAGTAACCCGCTAGACCAAGAAAACTATGAATATTAGTTGGAGACCCCGGAACCTCCCACTGCATCACGACCTCCATCTTGGCTGGATTGACTAAAATACCCTTCTGGTTGACAAGGTGCTCTAGAAACTACACCTCGCACAAACAAAACTCACACTTGGAGAACTTTGCAAAAAGTCTCTCCCTCCTCAGTGTCTCCAACACCTCCATTAGGTGCTCCTCATGCTGCTCCTGAGTCTTGTAGTAAACCAAGATATCATCAATGAATACTATCACATACCGATCTAACATTGGTCTGCACACACGGTTCATGAGGTCCATGAACACGGAATGAGCATTAGTAAGCCCAAACGACAACACCACGAACTCATACTTACATAGCGAGTCCGAAAGGTTGTCTTCGGTACGTCGGCATCCCTGACTCACATCTGGTGATAACCCTATCGTAGATCAATCTTGGAGAAGCAAGATGACCCCGGAAGTTGGTCAAATAAATCATCTATAACACCTTGAATTTTTAAAGCAAAATGTAACGATTTAAACTTTCAAACAAAATTTTCATTTTCCAACACATTAAAACTCATTTCATAATTCTAAAAATCACATATGTCATAAATGTCATCAAATAAAACACGATCCCAGAATCAAAAAAGCAATCTCCCGCAACTTTGTACAATCATGTCGGTGCCTTCCGCGATCCTTGGAACTACCTGAAACACATAAGACATAACATGGTAAGCTTAAAGGTTAATGAGTTCCCCAAAATAACACACACAACACATCAGCCACTCGAGGCTATAAGTCAATAAGGCTTTCCGGTCAATGTGTCTCAGTGGGACCCTCCGATCCCACAACTCAGATGGACCCTCTGGTCCCTCAACTCAGTAGCTCAATAAAATATACAGTAAGCATATCACAAAACAAATACCAGGATATCTCAAACCGCAGCTCAATCACATAATACCCTCTAGTCAGACATAAAGTTACCACACAAGTTAAGTATAGTGAGAATACTCACCTTGTAAGCTGGCAAATGAAACCTCAAACTCGGAAATGTCGAACTCTACCAACCAGTGTAGGCACTGCCTAACACATAATAATTATCTCTACTTAATATTAGCTCCCAAGAACTAGACTAACCCTTCTACACTCACAGAAGGGTGAAAAGACCATTTTACCCCTCTATGGTGTTAATAGCCCACAATTTAACCAAACCCTAAAAGTCAACAAAAGTGAACAGTAGGGAGTACGCTGCACGCACTCGGTCTCTGCGTTGTGCGTACCCGGCTGCCACGTAGGCAATGGGGATGCTCGACACCTATGTTGTGTGTACTGGGATTACGCCCAATTTACACCACAGTTTCACACTCCTCTCTCTTTTGGTCTTAACTAGTTAAGACATAGGCTCATATCTCATATTCGGACTCCCTAATGTCTGTTAGTCCATAAAGTCAGTGACTTTAAGCCTTTTCATGGCTGATTGGGTCACAAACACTCAAAACACCCATTCCCTTTCCTTATGTAGCTCATAACTCATGTATGGCTCACTCCTAATGCCTAAGATTGGATTGTTATGACTCTACTACACACAATAGACTGAAAAGGGACAAATCAAGGTCTCTGGAGTTCATTTTCTCATAATGTCTCCATCTTTTGGGACAAAACCCTAATATAGTCAAACAACATACTCATGACAATGGAAATGCAATGTCAAAAGCTTTATACCTCAATAAGAAGCTTCCCACTCAGATTTGCTCGAATTTAGAAGCTTGGAATCTAACGCCTTCCTCTTCAACACCTTATCTTCTTTTCAAAATCACACAAACACTCTCAAGGCTCAATCACACACACACACAAGCTTTAAAATGAGGGTTTGGACACTCTTAGGATTTTTCCTCTAGTTATGGTGGCCAGAAATGAGGCCATCATATCCTTTATATAGAGCACTCACCCCAAAATTAGGGTTGCACTCTAGGACTAGTACGCCCATCATACTCATAGGTACGCATAACGTACTAGGTGGTCTCCGCATCACAAGCATGCTGACGAGTACGCTATACGTACACCTCAGGTACGGCCCACGTACTCGTTTTTTTACTATTTTTATAATGCGGGCTAAAATAGACAATAGCTCAATAAATCAAGGTTTTTGAAGTATACCTAGACATGGGATGTTACAATTCTTCCCCACTAGAATCAGAATTCGCCCTCGAAGTCATGCTCCACAAATAGCTCCAGAGGATGCTGCCGCATCTCGGACTCTGGCTCCCAAGTCATCTCGGACCCTTTCCGATACTGCCACAGAACCTGAACTAGGGGCGCCTAATTGTTCCTCAAAACCTTCACCTTTCGATACATAATTGCAACCGGTATCTCGATATAATTCAGGCTCGTATTCACCGGAATGTCCTCTAGTGGTACCACTAAAGGGCTCATCGACCACACACTTCGTCAACTGGGACACATGGAAGGTGCTATCGAGCTAGCTCAACTCTGCAGGTAGCTCTAAGAGGCAAGCTACCTTGCCCACTCTAGCGGTCACCCTGAAAGGACCAGTGTATCGGGGCCACTGCTTCCCCTTCTTCCTGAATCGTATTTCCCCTTTCCACGGGGATACCCTCAGGAGAGCAAAATCTCCAACCTAAAACTCAAGTTTGGATTGTCGCCTCTCCACATAACTCTTCTGGCGACTTTGAGCCGTCAGTAATCTTTGTCTGACCAGCTGAATTTGCTCAGCTGTCTTGAGCACTATCTTAGTGCCACCCATCACTCGTTTCCCTACCTCTCCCCAACAGATGTGGTTCTAACATCTCCTCCCATAAAGAATCTCAAAAGGATGATGTTGATACTGGAACGGTGGTTGTGGTTGTAAGAAAACTCAGCCATGTGTAGGTATGTGTCCCAACTTCCACCAAATTCCATAACACATGCTCGAAGCATGTCCTCGAGTGTCTGAATCATCCGCTCACTCTGTCCGTCTTTATGTGGGTGGTAGGTTGTGCTAAAATGCAATCGCGTTCCCAACTCCCTGTGGAACTTCTTCTAGAACTTTGAAGTAAAACGCATATCCCGATCGGACACTATAGATGTTGGCACCCCATGCCAAGCTACCACCTCTTGCACATATATCTCCACCAGCCTCTCAGCAGAAGATGTCTCACTAATAGCAATAAAGTGAGTGCTCTTCGTCAACCGATCCACAATCACCCAAATCGCATCGACACACCACGTGGTCCTCGGCAACTTGGTGATAAAAGCGATAGAAATTTGTTCCTGTTTCCACTAGGGAACCTCCAATGGCTGCAATTTTCCATGAGGACGCTGGTGCTCGGTCTTAACCCGACAGTAGGTCAAGCACCTCTCGACTACCCATGCAACATCTCTCTTCATACAGGGCCACCAATAATCTCTCCTCATGTCCGAATACATCTTAGTGGCCCCGGGGTGGATTGAGAATCGCGATCTATGTGTCTCATCCATCAGTGTGTCAAGCTCCGCTCATATAGGGCACCTAAATGCTTTCTCGAAAAGTCATAAGTCCTCTGTTGTTCGTCAGAAACTCGGACACCTGCCTAATCACCCGCTCCCTCTTGCAGTTCTCTAGTCTCACAGCTCAACCCGGGCCTCTCGAATGATATCTAAGACTGGAGTCATCATTTTCATCCTCATACACATGTCTCAAATCGGGGTACTCTCTGCACTATGGCTCAGGGTGTTAGCTACCACATTAGCTTTGCCCGGATGATATAGGATCCCGTAGTCATAATCTTTCACCACATCCAGCTATCTCCTATGTCTCATGTTAAGGTTGGATTGATCCATAAGATACTTCAAACTCTTGTGGTCCGTGTATATGGTACACCGAACCCCATACAGATAGTAACGCCAAATTTTGATGGCAAACACCACTGCCCCCAGCTCCAGATCATGGGTAGGATATCATTTCTCAAGAGGCTTCAACCGCCTCGATGTGTACTCTATCACATGTCCTCTCTGCATTAGTATCGTACCCATTCCCGTATTAGATGCATCACAATAAACCACAAAATCCTCGATTCCCTCCGGAAGGGCCAACACGGGATCCTCGCACAATCTCTGGTCAATGGTCTCAAATGAGGTCTGTTGATCAGGACCTCAAGTAATCGCAACGCCCTTCCAGGTCAAACTGGTGAGAGGGACAGTAATTGTGGAAAAATCTTTGATAAATCTCTGATAGTATCTGGCTAGTCCCAGAAAACTCTTGACCTCGATGGGGGATCTCGGCACCTTCCCTCTCACAACTGCCTCAATCTTGGCCAGATCGACCAAAATATCATTCCCGTTAACTGCCTCATAACTGTGATTTCTGATCTCGATGGGGGATTTCGACACCTTCCCTCTCATAACTGCCTCAATCTTGGCCAGATCGACCAAAATACCATTCCGGTTAACAGGGTATCCCAGGAACTAGACCTATCATAACTAGAAATCACACATGGAGAACTTGGCATAGAGCCTCTCTGATCTCAATACACCCAGAATCTCTCTTAGGTGCTCCTCATGTTGCTCTCTGGACCTCGAATACACCAAAATATCGTCGATGAACACAATCACTGAATGATCCAACATGGGCTACACAACCGGTTCATGAGGTCCACGAAAGTTGCTGGTGCGTTGGTGAGCCTGAAAGTCATCACCACGAACTCATAGTGCCCATAACGTGTCCTGAAGGCCGTCTTCTGGACATCCTCCTTGCAGACTCTCATATGATCATACCCATACCTAAGATTGATCTTTAAAAAACAAGACGTGCCCTGCAACTGATCAAAAAAATCATCGATCGTCGAAAGTGGGTAACGGTTCTTGACCGTTGTTTAACTGCCGGTAATAAATGTACATCCAGTGTGAACCATTATTTTTCTTGACAAAAAGGATTGGGGCTCCCCACGGAAAACTAGTTGGCCTGATAAACCCTTTCCCCAGCAGCGCCTACCACAGTGAGGATAACTCCTGCATATCCGGAAGCGTAAGGCGATAAGGTGCCTTGGCAATAGGCACCGCTCCTGACACTAAATCAATCTGAAACTCTACCTGCCTCTCGACATGCACTCCCAGCAATTCCTAGGGTAAAACATCTGGAAACTCGCACACTATCGCAACCTCGGAGATAGAACTCGATCTCTCTACAGTAGCCCGCGTATCCATCACATACGCTAAAAATCCATAAAATCATGTTGTAGACTCTGTCTCGCTCTGGCGGCCGAACAAAATGCAAACCCAAATCGGGTTCCCTCGCCATATACTGTAAGCACTCCCCCACTAGGGTCTCATATGGTCACCAGCTGACACTCACAGTCGATCATAGCTCAAAAGGGACTCAACCAGTCCATACCCACGATGACACAAACATCCCTCACCGCGATCGGTACCAGATCTATCGGAAACTCAACTCCAAAAATCTCGAGCACACATCAAAGAATCACGTCGGCCGCAGATGCCACATGCTCATCGGCTATGGAGACTCTCAGAGATAGACTCAACGAATCTCGTCAGATACTAATGTGATGACTAAATGCTAATGATACAAAGGATCGACTCGCACCAGAGTCAAATAACACCAAGGCAGACACAGAACTCACAAGAAAAGTACATATACTCAATCAGAATATAAGCACAAAATATCTAAAAAGAATATAATAAGAACACGTACTAGCCACAACATCAGGTATTTCGTAGACCTCCTCTGCTGTCAGCTTAAAGGCTATCTCACAAACCCTCGGTGTCTCGGCCTTCGCTGGCCGAATCTCAGTGGCACACATAGAAGTAGGTGCAGATCCCTGGGCTGATCCCTACACGAGCTGAGGGCACTCCGCCTTCTAGGGCTAAACTGGTTGTAATGAAAGAAAACCAAGAATCTCTTGGGGCAATCCTTCGCCATGTGCCCCACTTTGCCTCATTTGTAGAAGATCCTCGCACAGCAAGAACCCACATGACTCTTGTCATACTTGCCACAAGTGTAGCGCTTCTGGCCCCCAACTATGGAATCAACGAGCTAGGCCCGCTTCGTCACCAGCTTCGACGCCACGAGTCTCTGGTCCCTCCCCTGGGACTCCTCCTCCTCCTCCATGGTATGCAACTCAAGCTTAATCTCTCTCCTCCTAGCATTGGCCTCAAGCTCGGCTAATGTCCTATATGACGATTTCACTACGAACTCTCATATGTCCTTCTTCTGTATGCTCAGATATCGGCTCACACATTCCTGCTCAGTGGACACGTGTTCAGGGAAAAAGATCTCCCTCTCATGGAATATCCTCAAAACCTCAGTCAATGATTATGTCTTCTGCTTGAGAGATAGAAACTCTTGTGGTAAGCATTCCCTCTCCACTGGGGGAACATACTCATCTCTAAAGATCTAAACAAACCTCTCCCATGACAATGCTGTTGGATTAATGTCTAAGTCCATAACTATAATTGGTAAAACTTGACCCGACCCGACATGGTCCATTTGGGTTGCATGGCATCATGCACTTGGATAGACTAAAATGAGAGAAATAACACTTAAGGTTTGTTAATATATTATAAGTTCTAATATATTAATAAGGTTATTTAATTAGTATTGATCAAGAATTAATTTGGAATTAATTAAGTGATCAAAAAGGAGACTAATTAAATATATGGGTTGATTGTGTAAATCATTCATTCTTATATATGTGGGCTTGTGATCCAAGATTCCTTATGTTGGACTAAGTCCATGGGGTGACCCATGGATACTCCATGGAGGTTAAAATCCATGGAGCATAAGGAATGGGTAAAGTCATGAGTTACATGGTGTAACCCTAATAGCCACCATATAAAAGAAACCCATGGCTCAAGAAATCGTGACTATGTGTGTATGAGGGCTAGACGATTTCATGAAGTGTTCTAATTTCTCTCTAAGTTATTCCAAGTGCTTATGGTGTTGTGTGAACCATTTGAGGTGTCACACTTGGGGCACTAGGCACTCAAGCTTCAAGAAGACAAGCACCATTAAAGAGGTATGTATTCTATCTTGTTATATTGATATTTTGTATGCTAGATTAGGATAATACCTTGGATGTTCATATTTGCATGTATAATAGAGAAAACATAGATCCAAGGTATTTAGGGTTGCATGTACACTTAGGAGTGTTAGAATGCTCATAACCCAACAGTGGTATCAGAACCTAGGCTTGTTTTCTTGTTATACCTGCAATAGAAGCTGAAAAATCGAGTTTTGATGCTGTCAGCCCAGCTGACTCGCCAAGTCCATGAAGGGACTCGACGAGTCCAAGGCAAAATGCATCCAACTCGCCGAGTTGTGTTCATGCACTCGACGAGTTGGACCCCAGACAGCATATCTTCGAGGTTTTTGGCTAGAAATGGACTAGGAACATTACCCTAAGTTGTTTTTAACTTATAAACTTGTTTTTAATGTGGTAATGTTGATGCTAATCCATTTTCAAAGATAATTGTCAATAGATTCATGTTTTGTATTAGTTTAAAGGTTAGACTAATTACATGAAAAAGTTTGATTTGAATTATCTTGTTCTTATGAGTTGCTTAGATTAATAGAAAAGTTGAATGAAAAAGTTGTTTTCAATCCAAATTAATCTAAGAGTTGATTCTAAAATGTGTTTTTGTAACTTGTCCTCAAGTTATATGAAAAGTCACATTTAAGTTTCATAAAAACTCATAAAAGTTGGCAATGGTTACAAAAGATGAAGAGTCTTGTCCTTAAGTTATGGAGGTTCAAGAGTCACTTCATTAATAAATAAATAAATAAAATATGTAACCTTAATTAATTCCATAAGTTATAAAATAAAGAAAAGGTTAATTCTTTATTAGTTTAAAGTCTTCCATAATTTGTCCACAAGTTATGGAACTTGAAGAGTTTTTGGATTAAAACTACTTTAAACATATAAGTTATGGAATTAATTAGTTTTGAATAGTTTCAAAACTTGCCCTCAAGTTTTGGAATTTGTAAAGTTTTCTCTTATGAATACTTTAATTCCAAGTTAGCCCTTAGAATTTTAAAAGTTAAAATTCAACCCTTATACTTTATAATATTATAAGTTAATAATATTTATATATTTATAAGAGTAAAGTCGGTCTTACCGCTAGTACGCCTCATTCACGAAGCCGGTCTATAAGGTGGGTATAAGGTTGTTGCCTATAAAATGGCAACTTAATGGGTGTCCACTCTCACCCACCGCTTGCTTGACTGGTGGAGGGTCGTTAGCCGAACGGGTTTGACATGACTATAATTCTCCCTTCATTAAAAGTATTAATGATAAATACTAAGTAACTAAACTCTAAATATTACCCAATCTTAGTTACTTAGGAAAATGTGAAGAAGGTGCTAATCCATGAAATTACACTTTGCACTTTGTTTAAGTCGGTTAGTGGAGCGTGTGTGGTTAACCGACACACTAACTCGTATTTAACAAGGTAGGCAAAGGGTAACTTAATATTTATCATAGTATCGATGGAGCGTGTGTGGTTAACCGGCACATCGATTGAGGGGTAATTTATTAAGGGTACCAAGTAATTTGCATGGTTACTTCACACCTTGTTTTGTGATCCTCGGCATCCCAGTCACAAAACCTGAAGGGCACACTCGAGATTGAAACATGCCATTGAACAGTTCAATGAATCTCAAAAGATCTAGGAGTTTCAAAACCAATTAAAACCTAATAATACATTTTGTTTATCTTGGTGGAAATTGGTGAACCGTCATTCACCTACCTTCAAATTGTTTTATATCTTGGATTACGGCATACCTCTTCTAAGTTATAAAATAGTTTGGTGGGTCCTAGCCTTAATATTTTCATATTGGGTTTCATATTAAGGACTTTAAAATCAACTATCTTGAATATCTCCCAAAAAGATGTCTGGTTTAGACATTTATGATCTTCCCAAATATCTTGAAACAAGCTTTCCTATTGAAGATAATGTCCCATGGATATCATTCTTCTTTCTCCTCCTCCAATTATTCTCCCTAACCCACAAGTTCTTGAAAAGTTTAAGGTCACTCAAGCCCTAATGGCAAGGCAAGGTCTAGGTGTGATCACATCTTGGAGATGTAGTCACATATTGACAAGTAGGGAGAGTTGGGTGTCAAAGTCTTGAGAAAGTTAGTGGCTCAACTACTTTCTAAGTCACATAGTGAGTTCTTTTGGAACACCTATGAAACAGACTATGACAAGATCCTTAATGATCTTATCTATTTGCTAAGATCAACTTTCTGAAACTTTATGGACATTGACAATAGTGACACAGGAAATCCAGAAAAAGCATTCTCTTCCCAATGGAAAGGGATCGGCCATAGTCAACTCGGTTGAACAAATGGTAAAGAGAAAAGCTAAGTCTGTGATAGTCCCGTGTACCATTATCAAAGGGTCCATATGTTTATATTGCCAAAGGAAGGGTCATTAGTTGCGAAGCTGCCAAATTTACCTAAGGACGTTAAAGTCAATAAGATTGACTCTACTTCAGGTAAAGTCCACTAATCTAACTCTGTTAAGTTTCTATTCTGAGATTCCTGATACATGATGTGACTGGGTCACATGGTAATGTTTTAAGAATCAAAGAAAAGTAAAGGAACTTAAAGAAAGAATATGCTGAATCTGATCGCATAGATGGATTTCTATCGCGTAGTTTGAAAAATCGGATTCTTGAGCTATTTCTTAGGAGTTATGAGATATTGCTAAGGAATAGATAACAACAAGTTTTCATATGGATTGTAAGGATAAGTTTTTCCGCGTAGTTTTAAAATAAAAGGAAAATTTTTTTTTGATTTTATTTATTTTAAAATATCCCTACAATGGCATTTGAGGAAAAATTGTTGTTTATATGATTCCATTAATAGCAAGAGTGGAAATATGTAATTGATTATTTCATTTGTGGTAATGTCTAAATTTACCAAATAAGGAAAGATTCTCATCACCCAAGTTTCAATTGGACCGGGACTTGGAATCATGCGAGTTGTATAGCATGATGAATGAGAACTTTCAAGTATTGGAAAAATTAAGACTAATTACTTGTTCACATGGATGTGTGAGTCAAGTAATGGACTAAGGGATCGAGCACATAGTCATGTGCACTGATTAAGTCCACCACAAAAGATGTAAGGCTATTCGTCATAGTTTACTAAAGCTCAGTAAATATGATTATACTTACAAGCTTAAGTGTAACTCTGAGACATTGGAAAAGGTTCCAATGCATGGCAGAGCGGATAAGAAGAATCAAATTAGGCAGAAGGATAAAAGTCTCTCAAATCTGAAAAGATGGGAGAGTACTTTAGTATCAGCTTTGTGATCATCTCAATGATTAAGAAACCATATCAAAATTAGTTCTCTAAGGAAGTCTTAGTGCATTCTTATGACTAAGAAGAAGGGATCTTGAATTGTTGAAATGGTTAAATCAAGAAGATGAGTCATACTTCGTTCCAATACAAGTCTTAGAGTCATACTCCAAGATTGTAACTTGAGTGACATGTCTCAAAGAAGGTTTAAAACACTTGTTAAATGTAAGAGTAAAAGTTTTCTACTCTTGTACATTTGAAATTGGTAAGTTGTGATGTTTTGGATAAAACAAAGACCAACTTAGGCCAATTGTGTGAAGTGTTTGTCTTGGTTAGAATCCACACTATCTCTTGGATGTTTGACAAGGGAGTCTTATAGGTCAAGAGGACAGTGGGAGTCTTAAAGGTCTTGAAAGTCTCAAGAACTAATCAAGAATAAAACCTAAAGTTCTTCACTAGCACACGACTTAAGGTTTATAACCTATCGTGTTGACATATTCTGTGCCCATTCTAGTTAAAGTTGGCTTTGCATATGAGTTCTTAGAGTTCTCAATGTGTTGCACAACAACTTGGAAGCAATGGTAGGCCCTTGAGCTGCCAGGTGGCAAGAAATTAAGATTGAGTTCAATCCATATGGTTTTGGATTTGTCATTATCCTTGTCTTGTGATTATGGTTTTGACAAATTCATATGAGTAGGAACTCATACACCAATGAATCTAAGTGTCATAAGGTTTCTCTCTGATTCATGAAAATGATGGTGAGGAAACACTTCCACTAAGTAGATTTTAGCTAGATAGCAATTGGGATATTTGCATTCTCAAAGTCGTTAGTGGAGCGTGTGTGGTTTACCGGCACACTAACTTGGACTTGTGAGAAATGGCAAAGGTCAAAACAATCAAGACTATGATTATGGCATCCCTTTTCATAGTTCTTAAAATTGTTTTGACACACCCATGAGCTATCTAAGGGAAGGTGTATGTTTTTGATAAAGTTTTATCAAAACAATCTAGTATCAGAAGTCTGAACTTTGGTAAGAAAGTCAATAAAGTATTGATTTCTAGAAGTCCAGTGATTTCTGAGTATATGTCAAAGCTAGTGGGAGCATAAGTGTTATGCTAATAATCATCATGTTAGTGGGAGCATGATAATTACGATAAGTATTGCAAGCTAGCAATGTTAATTATAGAAAACAAAAGGTTTCAACTGGGAAAAAGTTGTTTTGCTATAATTAAGGGAGAGGAAATTATACTTCATCTCAAATCTATAAGCTTAGATCGTGAGGTTTTAATCATTTAGTCAAGGATCATATGAATTTCATGTTGGAATGGCTCAACATAAGGAAATTCTGTATATGGGTCCATTATTTGCGTTCTTAAATTCGATTATGATTACGGCATCCCTTTTCATAATCTGAATTATGAGAACTTGGCAAATTGAAATGGAAATGTTATAGCAAAAGACTGGTTTAGTCTTTATTTGAGACATCATGAATCGTGTCCCATATGCTTCGGATATAGGATCGATTACATGTGGTATATTCATCCTTTCTAAAAATTTCCAAATGCCAGGGGCATTAAGAAGGGAAAAAGGTTTAGAACTGGATATGACTAAAAGGATTAAACAATTGTCGAGGACAATCTACGGTTTACCAAAGATTGGTTGCTCAAGGACAGTTGGAAGTATAGTGATAATTCTGGAAGGACCATATTGACATAATCTGTAAGGAGGCAACTCCTGTTCAGAAGTGATAGTCAAAATGGAATCTGGAAATGTTTCAAAGTTAGAATTTTCAATCTGTGTAAGATTAAGGAAACTTAATGCAAGAAGGATGGTTCCAAGGACTTGATCTCCTTTGGAATGCTCTGTAATGATTGTTGTTAAGTCTTTCTGACTTTGTGCATAATCATTACAAGAGGATCGATGCATATAAGTTTAGAATCTAACAGATTTCAGTAAATGACATGAATTTGGAATTCTTGCATTTGCAGTAAGGATTTGGGAGTGTGAAAACGGAATCATTGAAGTTATGTTCAATTGATCTAGTTCACAAAATAAAGATCATAGACAAACATATTATGCATACTTGGTGTATGGCATGACTAGTGTTTAGAAAACATAGTGTACATGCTTGGAGCATGGACAACTATTGTTTTAAATTCAAGAATAATGTTGATAGCTGAAACAATATACAATAAATAATGTGTAATCATATGGTGATAAATAAAAAGTGTTTTATTTATATTCATAAGTTCTGAGACCATATTGGATTCAATTATTATTGTGTTTCACTTTGCATGTTTTGACTTCCCGAATAAACTAGGTTATTCTTCCGGAATGACTAAGTTATTCAAACCATCCACAGTCGGTCATATGTTGGAAGTAGATATGAATTAAGACTGTCATGGGTTGGCTTGTAGAGGTCTAAGATGTTGGACAAATGGTGACAACACTCATGAGTGCTCATAAGTTCTGAGTATTGGATTCAACCCGCGCTCATTGGAATCACTTCATGGATTTTATCACGAGTGATCATGAGACGATAATATCTTATATTCTTCAAACCTAGAGATATGAGTTGTTACTATGAGTTGATAGTACATTGATTACACGAAACGCATTGGTAACTCGATGTTATAAAACGTGTCTTTGTGTATGATTCAACAAGTAGTAGAACAAGCCATATGAGTCGAAGTTTATCCATTCCTTTTACCTTTGGGATAAAAGCGATATTTGTGGGCCCCTTGATGATTTGATGATGACAAACGGAAGTGCTCGGCCGGGCCAGGACTGATTTGATTTGTTCAATTAGTCAATCGTCATAAATCGGAAATCGGGAAACAACAAATGGACAGAGAGAATGATTATAATCCATGTCTCAGTCCATATGATATCTAGAATGGAGGAGTATATGATCCCTTATCTAATGGACAAGTCATTGACAAAGCTCAGAGTTCATCTACAAGGTCAGAGTTCGACAGAAGCTTTTGAGAGCTAAGATTGCCAGTTGGTTCCTGAAGTCATACGCAATAATAGTTTTAGACTTATCCAAGTGGGAGACTGTTGGATTAATGTCTAAGTCCATAACTATAATTGGTAAAACTTGACCCGACCCGGCATGGTCCATTTGGGTTGCATGGCATCATGCACTTGGATAGACTA
Source organism: Lactuca saligna (assembly GCF_052625555.1). NCBI lineage: Eukaryota > Viridiplantae > Streptophyta > Magnoliopsida > Asterales > Asteraceae > Lactuca > Lactuca saligna. The sequence goes on along the minus strand of NC_136420.1, from coordinate 227,217,389 downwards.
AAATGAGAGAAATAACACTTAAGGTTTGTTAATATATTATAAGTTCTAATATATTAATAAGGTTATTTAATTAGTATTGATCAAGAATTAATTTGGAATTAATTAAGTGATCAAAAAGGAGACTAATTAAATATATGGGTTGATTGTGTAAATCATTCATTCTTATATATGTGGGCTTGTGATCCAAGATTCCTTATGTTGGACTAAGTCCATGGGGTGACCCATGGATACTCCATGGAGGTTAAAATCCATGGAGCATAAGGAATGGGTAAAGTCATGAGTTACATGGTGTAACCCTAATAGCCACCATATAAAAGAAACCCATGGCTCAAGAAATCGTGACTATGTGTGTGTATGAGGGCTAGACGATTTCATGAAGTGTTCTAATTTCTCTCTAAGTTATTCCAAGTGCTTATGGTGTTGTGTGAACCATTTGAGGTGTCACACTTGGGGCACTAGGCACTCAAGCTTCAAGAAGACAAGCACCATTAAAGAGGTATGTAATCTATCTTATTATATTGATATTTTGTATGCTAGATTAGGATAATACCTTGGATGTTCATATTTGCATGTATAATAGAGAAAACATAGATCCAAGGTATTTAGGGTTGCATGTACACTTAGGAGTGTTAGAATGCTCATAACCCAACAAATGCAACATGATCTGCAGGGGTAAAACCAGATGTCACAAACTTCCGTCAGCCATTCACTCCCAAGCAAAGTTGTTTCAGTGCAAACCGAACTCTCAAATGGTTGGGGCATGAACACTTGTAAAAACACCCCTCGATATCAGAGATCCACCTCATTGAATTAATCAGATCATGCATCCCATAAAACTCTGGTGGCTTCATATTGCTGAACTCTCGGAACAACAACGAGTCACCTCCCTGATGCCTAGCAGTGGTAATGACTGCAGTGGCCTCCGCCGCAACAGCCTCACTGATAACAGTGTTTCGCTCATCGAACGTCTGTATCAAGGTGGTCTTGATAGACTGACACATCTCTGGAATCTCTTCTCGGATAGTTGTAGCCACATTCTCATGGATCATCCTCCGTATATCCTCATCACTACTACTGCTGCCTCCAGGGTTGTGGTGTGTACCCACCATGATTGCTCTGAAACACAACACAAAATCATTAGAGACTCACTCGAGCATACTCACACTCGATCACTTGTCCCTACTTCTTCCTTAATATCCTAAGGATTCATACTTGGACTGCTCACTGATCCGGTGCTTCCAGTAGTACGGTCCCAATACTACCTTCCACACCACATCAGTATTCACCCCAAGTCATCCTCCTCGGATCCCAATAACAAGTACTCTATGCCTCCCAAGCTACTCTCACAGTATTCCTCTCATTTACTCAGTGCTGCTAGATACTCATACTCAAAGCAATTCACTGATTGCAGAAATTCCTAGGCTAAGGCATCACAAATCAAGCCACCATAGTCCTAACATATGACTTACCTAGCCTATTCTCTAGCATGCAATATACCCTACTTGTTCCTTAATATCCTAAGGATTCTTACTTGGACCGCTCACTGATCTGGGGTTTCTAGTAGTACGGGCCTAATACTACCTTCCACACCGCATCAGCGTTCACCCCAAGCCCTCCTCCTCGGATCACAATAACAAGTACTCTATTCCTCACAAGCTACTCTCACAGTATTCCTCTTATTTTTTCACTCCTGCTAGATACTTATACTAAAAGCAATTAACTGGTAGCAGAAATTCCTAGGCTTAGGCATCACAAATCTGGCCACCCTAATCCTAACATATGACTTACCTAGCCTATTCTCTAGCATGCAATATATCCCATAAAATATCTCGTAACACAAAATGAGGGTATTTTGGGAAATCACCGCTCGGGCTTTGGCTGATTGTACATTCTACTCCGACTCTTCTTCTCTTAATGCTTTCTCATTTGTTTTTAGAAAAAATAATCTCTTTTGAAAAGTTGTCTCAAATCCTCACTTTGAGCCCAAACATGTCAGACGGTGCATCAGAATCCCTTAAACCAAGGCTCTGATACCAACTTGCAACGACGTAAATTTTCAAAAAAAAATTTCATTTTCAAACACATTAAAACTCATTTCATAATTATCAAAATGACATATGTCTCAAATTTTATCAATTAAACACGATCCCAAAATCACAAAATCAATCTCCCGCCAGTGTGTACAATCATGCTGGTGCCTAGTCGCGATCCTCGGAACTACCTGAAACACATAACACATAACACGGTAACCATAAAGCTTAGTGAGTTCCCCAAAATCCCACACACAAAAAACACTAGCCACTCGAGGCTATAAATCAAATAAGACCCTCCAGTCAATGTGTCTCAGTGGGCCCCTCCGGTGCTACAACTTAGATGGACCCTCTAGTCCTTCAACTCAGCAGCTCAATATAATACACAGTAAGCATATCACAAAACAAATAGCAGGATTTCTCAAAAGACAGCTCATTCACATAATACCCTCTGGTCACACATAAATTTACCAGACAACGTAAGTATGGTGAGAAGAGTCACCTCGTAAGCTAGCAAATGAAACCTCGAACTCGGAAATCTCGAACTGTACCCACTGGTATACTCCGCCTAACACATAATATTTATCTCTAATTAATATCGGCTCCCAAGAGCTAGACTAACCATTCTACACTGATAGAAGGTTGAAAAGACCATTTTACCCCTCCATAGGCTTAATAGTCCACAATTTGACCAAAACCCTAAAAGTCAACAAAATTCAATGACAGGGAGTACGTTGCGCGTACTCGGGTGGCATGCAGGCATCAAGGATGCTCAACCCATACGTTGTGCATATTGGGATTACGCCTAGTGTATGCCCCTGTTTCACACTCCTCTCATTTTTGGTCTTAACCAGTTAAGACATACACTCATATCTCAGATCTGGACTCCCTAATGTCTCTTACTCCATAAAGTCAGTGACTTTAGGCCTTCGCATGGCTGATTAGGTCATAAACACCCAAAAGACCCATTTCCTTTCGTTATATAGCTCATAACTCATGCATGGCTCACTCCTAATGCCCAAGATTGGACTTTTTATGATTCTGCTACACACAATACACTGAAAAGGAGCAGATCAAGGTCTCTAGAGTTCATTGTCTCATAAAGTCTCTATCTTTTGGGACAACACCCTAATATACTCAAACAATATGCTCATGACAAAGGAAAGGCAAAGTCTAAAGCTTTATACCTTAATAAGAAGCTTCCTACTTAGATTTGCTCGGATCTAGAAGCTTGGACTCCAACTCCTTATTCTTCAAGACCTGCTATTCTCTTCAAAATTAAACAAACACTCTCAAGGCTCAATAACACACACAAGCTTTAGAATGAGGGTTAGGTCACTCTTAGGATTTTCTCACTGGGAATGGTGGCCAAAAATAAGGTCATCATCTCCCTTATATAGGGGACTTACCCCAAATTAGGGTTGTACTATGGGCCTAGTACGCGCAGCGTACTCACAGGTATACCTGGCGTAATAGGTGGTCTCAGCATCACAGGCACGTTGATGAGTATGCTCAGCATACACCTCAGGTACGCCTCGCGTACTCGTTTTTTACTCTTTTTATAATAAGGGCTAAAATAGACAATAGCTCAATAGATCAAGGTTTTTGAAGTATACCTAGAATTAGGATGTTTCAAAAAAGTTTCATTTAAAAATCACTTTAGTCTCATTAACATAAGTCACAAAAGCTCCAAAATCTAAATTTATCAAAACACATCTCCATAATAAAAAAAATCAAGGATCCTCCGAAATATAACTCAGACTCGTGTGTACAGTCAAGTCGGAACCTTCCCGTGATCCTGAGAAGTACCTTAAACGCATGTCACATAACATGGTAAGCAAGAATCTTAGTGAGTTCTGCAAAATATCACCTACATCTAAAAGAAGACCATCCAATCAATATGTCTCAGTGGAGAACCTTTGGTCCCACAACTCAGGTGGACCCTTCGGTCCTAACTCAGCAAAGCATAGCATAATCACAAACATAGCATAATCACAAGGCATAGCATAATCACAGAGCATAATGCACAATATATCACATAGCTCAGTGCAAGCACCAATAAACAATATATATACAGAATAACATAACATCATAAGTTACAAAGACGGTAAGAACAATACCGCATATCACAGTATTACAGATGAGACCATCCGGTCAATAATGAGGACCCTCTTGTCCCACAGTTCAGGTTGAACCCTCCAGTCCAGTATCTCTATGAAGACCCTTTGATCACACAGTAACTACTACTAGGGGTGTTCGTTTGGATGCATCGGTTTTATCAGGTCTAGTTAAGTAAATCCAAATTGATTTCGGTTTTCAAAATATGGATCTGAATTATCCAAACTAAATTCACATCCGATCCGATCCAATCCAATTATAATTCGGTTGGATCGGTTTTTATAATTCGTTTTTCAAAAAGCATAACATTTTAAAACGACAAATAACTATAATATTATTGAATTTTTACAAGAAAAGAAAAAATAAATTATTTAATTGTAATTTAAAATTTATGAACAACTAGTAAGAAGGTATATTGTAATTCAATATTTAATAGATAAAAAAGTTTTGAGAGAAAATGCAGACTAATTTTTTTTATTAGGCGAAATCTTTTGAAATAAAAAAAAATAAGTTATAAAAATACTAAATAATTATAGATATATTAAAACTAAATAAATAAGAAATTGTTATTTTGTTTTTTTTTTTTTTGAACTATTCGGTTCTTATTTTAAAAACCAAAAGCAATCCAAAATCCAAAATAATAATTCGGTTTTGGTGAAATTCAATCCAAAAGTCCGAATGTCCGAACCAAATTGTCCAATCCAAATTGTCTAACTGGACAATTCGGTTTTATCCAGATAGTGAACAACACTAACTACTACTCAGGTATGTATAGTGAGAAGAATCACCTAAAAAGCAAGCAAGCAATTATCCTCATACTCGAATCTCGAACAAGCCACCTCCTAACACATAGGGTAAATATCTCAAATAAATACTCGATTCTCGACTCTATGTAAACCAAAGGTTATTCTTCCTCTTTCTAACTCTTGAAATGCATAAAAGACCATTTTACCCCCCTCCATGGTTTCCATTACTCATGCTTGCCCAAACCGCAAAGTCACAAATATCGACTCAAGACAACAGACCATGTTTGACCCGACTCGCCGAGTGCACCCATGTAACTTTTTGATTCCACTCATTTCCTTAGAAGTCTTGTGAAGAACCATCTCAGCTTGTCGAATTGACCCCCAACTCACCGAATTATTGCATGATCAAGCTCATCGGGACAAACCCTAACCGTCTCGTCGAGTTGGCTCATCTACTCGACGAGTCCATTCAGACTCATTTCTTATTCAGAGGATTTCAAAGCAGAAAACCTTCCTAAACTCTAGATCTACATTCTCATGGCCCGATTATCATGTATAGACATGAGCTTTACATCCATGCATGGCGCTTAGGGCTTGAAATACGAAGAACATGCTCTATTAAAGTTTTTTCTCTCAAAAGCTCTATTATGGCAGAATAAAGTAGGGACATTTGGACTCTCGGGGCCTCACATGGTCCATATCTGATGTCCAAATCTCAATATGGACTCAATACACTCAAGGTTCCAATATTAAATTGAACTAGCCCTAAACTCCAATAATATGAGATCTTCCCAACAAAATGAGAAAGGTATGAACTTTTTACCTTTCACAGAAGCTCTTGGATAAAACAGTAGTGGATATAACAACTTCTTCTTGTTCCTCGCTTGAAATCCCTCTCTTCTCTTCCAAAGATGCACCAAAACACTCAATATTAGTTCAACACTCTATTTCTTAGCTCAAAGGCCGATTAGGGTTTCTCTCAGTGAAGGTAGACAGTTGATGAGTCGCAAATGATGATATAAGTGTCTTTAAATAGGCCCCGAACCCAGAGATTTAGGGTTTCATCACTCAGCATCTTGTCGGCGAGTCAACTCTCTGACTCGTCCAGTTGATTACTAATCCCACCTTGCCAAACACGACTCTACTCGACGAGTTGGATTCACAACTCTTCGAGTCACTCAATAAATCTCAAAATAAGCACATAATTAATAAACATGGGAATCTAGATATTACAATTCTTCCCCGCTTGAATTATATTTTGCCCCCTAAATTGGTCCAGAACAATACAAAGATCAAAGACAAAGACCCGCGAAGCACCATCGAGAGAATCTCATATCATACAATAATGTCCTACCAGAACCCAAACAAGAACTCCTAATTCCCAAAAAAGGACATACCCCTCTGCCGCTATGGTACAGGTTCTGACTCTTTAAAATCTGAAAACTCTAGTGGTCTGTCACCCTACCAGATCGCCCTCGCAAGATACCACCATGCTCATCGATCCTCGAATAACAGACCCCGGTAAAACACTACTACTCTGATTATCTTGTTGCGACTGGTAGAATCAAGCCATTTATCAATATTTGGCTACCGATCACTCATACCAGATATACTAAACGATCCCAATCACACTCCAAAGGAACAAAAAGGTCACATCTTACCAGGGACCCATCCACTATATTGCTGTCAGAATCCATTTGAACAATCGACTTTCAACACCTTGTCCTCGGAAACAAGAAAATGATCATGCTTGCTCAGAAGTATCCTCTAACATCTAAAATCATAAGCCATAGCTTTCTCTCAATTATGCCCTTCCACACTTGAGCACTAGGTCAACTCCCCGACACAACAGTGGAACTTCCAAACATTACGCATTGCATACCTAACAACGTCTCACTAACTTCCTTTTCATAATAACTATCTCGGCCCATTATGACACGCTAGTCACGAATCTCTCTTTACCCCAAGCAAAACCTACAATCCCAGCTGAAATCATCTCACCCTCGACCTGTGTCGTCTACTACTCATTAATTCCACGAGTCTTGCAATTTTTTTCCCATACCAACAAACTGACACACTTAGGTCTAAAACATCAGATGAAAAACAATACCCCTCAAAATGAAATCCATATCTGAATCCGGAATTTCATTCCGCCTACTCGATAGACCATCAATGTCAACCTCAAACTCGAGAGTCTAGTCCGACACAGAGTTAGAACCACTCGTCCTAATGAAACACTAAACTCGCGACCCATGACCCACAACCCACACGTACATCACTTCTCTGATTCCTTCCGATTTTGATAACCATACCTTAACTCAGAATATAATGATTCTCTAACATTATGGAGACCCCCGTATCTCCCCTGGTCCGGCCACTAGGTTGCCAAAGACTCAATTAATAAGGCTACCCAAGCCTAAGAACTCTCCTGCATCATGCTCTGACTAACGAATAACATGGCTCCCCGTAGTATCACAACATTCTCTCGCCAACTAGTAAATATTATGGCTCCTCGTAGTGTCACAACACCCTCTCGCTGACTAGTAAATACTACAACTCTCCGAGTATCACAACACCCTCTCGCTGACTAGTGAATACTACGACTCTCTGCAGTATCACAACACCCTCTTACTAACTGGTGAATACTACTGCTCTCCGCAATATCACAACACCCTCTCGCTGACTAGTGAATACTATGGCTCCCTACAGTATCACAACACTCTCCCTTATCAACCCACAATCTCATCCTTAGGTCATCACCTCACCTCTATCACTAACTCATGCTCCGCGGCCCAACATAGATAGATATACACACCCACCCAGGTTAAGCATCACTACTCCTGATGACCATGACATGACAAAATACTTTTTCTTCCTGTAATTTACATTCTTAGATAATCCCGTTGATGACAATTAACAGAAGGGCTCCCACTAGAGTTATAGAAACTTGTTACACCACTTGACATCTCATAACTTAAGTCTCAAAATAATATGAAACTTAGGGCATCATACTCAGATACCTCGTTACACCATCACAGAACCTCACGATGTCTTGCCTCAACCACTGATCTCCAACTCACGACATCATACTCAGATACCGCAATGTACCCTCTCAAAATCTCACAACTGATCTTCCTCTCACACAACTCATAACATGTTGACAACAATCCGAAACTCCATCCTCGGTTTCTCAATACCCCTGCAAGAATACTCACACCGACTCTAATGTTGGTTGCCCAATCAAGTTATGCGCCTCCCAAAGTGCACATAACAATCCATACATCGAACTAGAAATTCTCAATCACCAAAAATATTCCCACGAGCCAACCACCTCGAATTCAACCATTACAGCCTCGAAGAGTTTCTAACCACCCTAGGGTCCCTGACCAATGGCTACTCATCGTGGAAACACTCCTCTTTCCCTGAAAGTGTACAACACACATTATCTTGATCTGCACCTCACCTAGATCACCAATAATCCTGGTCTCATGCATCTGTACCGCATGTCTCCATACCTAATTCTCTAACCGCACTTGAACAATATATGATCCTCTTAACTAAATAACCGCTTCTCCCCCACTCAGGGTTCGAACCATCACCAATTGGCACACTAACAATCTACTCTATAGCCTGTTTTACCAAGTACATCACACTTACTCTTGAAAAGTACCATATAACACTCGATTATCTTCCTATCGAGACCAAGTAACTCAAAATATCCTGAATCCTAGATGAAGTCCTTCGAACATTGCAAATGACTGCCTCTAGACATCCAAAATTTCTTACCAACACACTACCAGATCTCTCTATTGACTAAAGGAAACAACAAGGTCCACCTCCCCACATACTTCTCTTGATTACACAAAACTGCTGCTAGCATTTGCCTCTGTATACTCAACTAAGGCATATCCCTACCTTATCCATCTCAGTCGCAAAAATGACTCTCTCATGGTATAAGAAATACCTTGCAGCAGACATACTGCCCAAAATATTTTGGTGAGAAGGTAGCAACCCTATGCTACTCCACGGGGTTTACCTCCAAACTCTAAAATCGAAATCTCATCATCTCTTTGGCTTCTCCAAGGAAATCGAGACAGAACAACTCTTGCCATAGAAGGTGACACCTCATCTATCAGTCAATTGCTCAACTCAGACCAAAATCCTCCCTTAAGCATCATCTCTACTCATCCATGAGTCTTGTGACTCCAAATGGTATCTCACCGCAAATATCTTCGGAAATAACTTGATTTTCGTCTCAAGGTATGCTCCGTTGAATCACAAAGGGATAATTGGTAAAACTAGAGGCACTAATCGCCACGAATCATGGTACTCGAACCATGTTATATCCTCTCAACTGCTATGAATCATGTTATCTCTTATAAATCTGCTACTAATCATGGTACCCAAACCATGTTATCTCCTCTTAATCTGTTACAAATCATGGTACCTGAACCATGTTATCTCCTATGAATCGGCTACTTAGAACCTCTTGAATTCTCCCTGTTGCGAGTACGGGCCCTCTGCTTTCAGTAGTACGGGCCCATACTACCTGCCACATCTACCAATACTTTCCATACAGATCGTCCTAAATTTCCTAAGTAGCTTGTCAACCTTCTCGATCACCAATACCGTTAAACATGGTAGCTCTGCAGTGAATACTCTCTTCTATTAGTGTACTTATCTTAATAAGGTCACTCCCTAGGCTCTTCTTAGGTTCTGACACTTCTCTGCCATCAGCTGCTAAAGAACTCTTTATGATGTCATCGATCCACCTCCTGAATATTGTCATATTCAGTTAATAGCTGACTCTCATCATCAAGAGCTCCACAAAGCACGAAGTAAGTAGCATTCGAGCATCTAATAATCTCGACTAGCACGTAAAACCACTCTATGTTACAACTCAATTTTCTCTACTCACACTTAAAAGGTATCACCGAGCTCAAGCAACCCTACCTCTCTCAAGTATCTAACTACTCCCTCAGTAGGCCTCTCCAATGCTCATCTAGGTATCTCTCATAGACTATTCCTCTACTCAAAGCTCTCTCTAAAATATTCCTGTTGGATAATCTTACTCTGCACATACTAAAAGCACATCACAAATAACAACAATTCCTAGGCTAAGGAATCAAAAATCAGGCAACTCCAGTCCTACTATATGAAATACCTAGCTTATCTTCAATCATGCATTATTAATATCTCAATAATAAATCACAACACAAATAAGTAAGGGTATTTTGGGAAATCTCCATTCGGGCTCTGGCTGATTGTACACATTGCTCCTACTCGTTTTCTCTTAAAACTCTTTCTCATTTTAGAAAAAGCTATTTCTTTTGAAGAGCTTTCTCAAATCCTTAGCTTGAGGTTAGACACACCCGGAGGCGCATCCGAATCTCTCAAACCAAGGCTCTGATACCAATTTCTAACACCATGAATTTTTTATGAAAATTTTTCATTTAAAAATAAATTTAACCTGATTAAGATAAGTCACAAAAGCTTAAAATCTCAATTTATCAAAACACATATCCATAATAACAAAATCAATGATCCTCCGAAATATAACTCAGTCTCGTGTGTACAATCAAGCTGACACGTTCCCGTGATACTGAGAAGTACTTAAAACACATATCACATAACACGGTAAGGATGATGCCTAGTGAGTGCCCCAAAATACCACGTACATCTCAAATAAGACCCTCCGGTCAATGTGTCTTAGTGGAGACCCTCTTGTCCCACAACTCAGGTGGACCCTCTGATCCTAACTCTGAAAAACATAACATAATCACAAGGCATAACATAATCACAAAGAATAATGTATAATATATCACATAGCTCTGTGTAAGTACATATAAACAACATATACACTGAATAACATGACAACATAAGTCACAAAGACAATATGCATAATAATGCATATCATAGTATAGTAGATGAGACCCTTCGATTAATAATGAGGACCCTCTTTTCCTACAGCTTAGGTTGAATCCTCCGGTCCAGTATGTCTATGAAGACCCTCCGGTCACACAGGAAGTACTACTCAGATATGTATAGTGTGAAGACTCACCTCGAAAACAAGCAAGCATTTATCCTCATACTCGAATCACGAACTAGCCACTACCTAATACATAGGGTAAATATCTCAAATAAATACTCGATTCTCAACTCTAAGTAAACCAAAGGTTATTCTTCCTCTTTCTAAGTCTTGAAGTGGGTAAAACACCATTTTACCCCATCCATGGTCTCCATTAGTCATGCTTAACCAAACCCTAAAGTCGTATAAGTCGACTCAAAACAACAGACCATGTTTGACCCGACTCGCCGAGTGAACCCATGTTACTCACCGAGTCAACTCGTTCCTCATAAGTCTTGTGAAGAACCAGCTCAGATTATTGAGTTGACCCCCAACTCGCTGAGTTATTGCATGATCAAGCTCATCTGGACAAAGCCTAACTGAATCGTCAAGTTGGCTCATCGATTCGGCGAGTCCATTTAGACTCATTTCTAATTTAGAGGATTTCAAAGCAAAAAACTTCCCAAACTCTAGATCTACATTCTCAAGGCCCGATTATCACCTATAGTCATGAGCTTTACATCCATGCATAACACTTAGGGCAAGAAATACCAAGAACATGCTCAATTAAGGTGTTTTGTCTCAAAAGCTCTATTATGGCGGAATAAAGCAGGGACATTTGGACTCTAGGGTCCTCACATGGTCCAGATCTGATGTCCAAATATTAATATGGACTCAATACACTCAAAGTTCTAATATTAGATGGAAATAGCCCTAAACTCCAATAATATGAGATCTACCCAACAAAATGAGAAAGTTATGAACTTTTTATCTTTTCACAGAAGCTGTTTGATGAAGTAATAACGGATCTAATAGCCTCTTCTTGTTCCTCGCTTGAAATTCCTCTCTTCTCTTTGAAAGATGCACCAAAACACTCAATATTAGCTCAACACTCAATCTCTTAGCTCAAAGGCCGATTAGGGTTTCTCTCAGTGAAGGTAGACAGTTGATAAGCCACAAATAAGGCAATAAGTGCTCTTAAATATGCCCCAAACCCGGATATTTAGGGTTTCATCACTCAGCATCTACTCAGCGATTCGACTCTCTAACTCGTCGAGTAGGTTACTAATCCCACGTGGCCAATCACGACTCTACCTAACGAGTTGGAATCATAACTCGTCGAGTCACTCAATAAATCTTAAAATGAGCACCTAATGAATATACCTGGGAATTCAAATGGTAGATCGTCAATCCTCGGGAGGAGATAACAGTTCTTCATTGTTACCTTATTAAGCTCCAAGTAGTATATACACATCCGATGTTATATGTCCTTCTTCTTAAAAAATAGGATTGGGGCTCCCCATATCGAACATCTCGGCCTAATAAATCTCTTGTCTAACAGCTCTTACCTCTATGTAGACCACTCCTACATCTTGGGAGGATCCAACCGATATGGTGCTTTGGCTATCGGAGCTGTACCAGGGACTAGGTCAATCCAGAACTCTACCTACCTCTCCTGAGGTACCCTAGGAAAATCCTCTGGTACCACATTTGGGTACTCTCGTATGATCGGTATATCATGCAATGTCGGCTTACCCGTATCCTGAGTATCAATAACATAGGCGACATAACCTGCGCAACCCTGATGAAGGTAACGCCTAACTCTCGCTACCGAACACAAATTCGGTCCACTATGTGACCTCTCACCTTGAATCACTAAGCCACCCCCACATGGGGTCCGAACCCGTACTAGCTACTGCTCACAGTCGATCACTACCCCATTGGGGATCAAACAGTTCATACCCACTATTACTTTATTCCCTCGGAGGGGAATGGGAACTAAATCCCTAGAAAACCGCTCATCAAATAACTGCAGTGTACATCCCCGATGAACCCTCGCAACCCGAACGATCCTATCATCCGCTATCTGAACATCAAGTGGATACTCCAACTCTCTAGAAGCTCCAACAAATTGCTTGCTAAACACGAGTGATACAAAGAATTGGGTAGCCCTTGAGTCCAACAATACCAAAGCAGATATATCATTCACAAAGAAAGACCCTATACTGAAACACATAAACCTAAGCAATAATCAATATAAATAAAGAGATAAGGAAAAGATACATACCCATCATGTTGTCAGGTGCTGCACGTGCCTCCTCTGCGGTTAACTGGAAGGCTCTACACTTCGTCACCAGCGCCTCTTCCTGGCCCTGTCAGCCGTCAGTAATCCTCAATGTAGTAGGAGCGGGTGCCGCCACCTATCCTACTGCTGCTAAACTCGGACACTGCTGCTAAACTCGGAAACTGGGACCTCTTGTGGTTGTAGTAGTACAGTCCCTGCTAACATGATTAGTTCGGCCGCACTTGAGGCAGGCCAAACTACCCACCCTACATGTCCCCTCGTGCGACCTACCACACTTGTTGATGTGGCCTCGACCCTGATGGACCTTCCCTCAGGAATCTACCTTGGGCTTCTTGCCCAAGCCCTCCACACCAGCTGCCTCATTTCGTTTCATCTTCCTCTCCATCTTTAAATCAATATGTCTCTCTAGCCTTGGCAATCATATCCTCTAGCATCTTGCAGCTAGACCGGCTCACAAACTGTCGAAAATTGCTGATCAACATCTCATGATACCGGGCCTTCTTCATATCCTCGTCTACCGTGTATTGGAGAACAAGAAGCACCCTCTCCCTGAATATAGTGGTCTTCTTTGTCACCATATTAGGAGTCTGCCAGAGGTCCTGGAACTCCGAAGCAAGTTGTAACACCTCAATAATAGGTGTGAACATGGCCATGCACCTGGTCGAGAAGTTGCTCCAGGTCATAGTATCAAGGGCGGCATCACTAATAGCATACCCAACCTCCTCCCACCAGTTGATTGCTTTGTGCTCCAGTAGACAGGAAGCCAGTCGAACCTTGTCCCCCTCAGGACGTATGCTCATACAGAACGTGTTGGCAACATCAGTCAATCATCTACTACTAGCAATGGGGTCCTGATCCCCATTATAGTCTGGAGCTCCACAAGCCCGGAACTCCCTGAATGTTATTGTGTGTGCCCCTTGCATGGCCTCCATCTAGGTACGGAAAGTATCGAAACTCTCATCAAGTATCTCCAAGATGCCCTCCTTGACCGTACTAAAGATCACAAGAGTCTGGTCTAGAATATTGCGTGTGACTACAGATGAAATGAAATCTCTGATCTGCTTGTCGAGCTGCCTAGCTCTAGAGCCCTAGCCTGATCCCTCACTGACACCTGAACTGCCAACTGGTCTAGTGTGTAGTGTCACCATATTCAAAATATACCATAACAAACATGATTATACTCATCATAACTTGAGGGATCACACATACTGTGACATCCCCATTTTCACGGCCACAAAAGACCGATTTTGTTTATGCGTTATAAAAATCAGAGTACCTCGTTTAATAAAAAAAAGTAACAGAATTTGTTCACATTAAAACATGATAAATATGTTATCAAAGCATCTCCAAAGAAAAGTATTTTCATTCATTTTAAAACATTGGGATGTCATCGTAATACAGAAACATAAGCATAAACAAGACTTACATTCATTATCACTAGTGATTTATATCTCCTTAATCTCTCAATGTAATGTGATTTCATATCAACACCTGTGATATAAATAAATTAAGTGGGTCAGGTTGGGAAACCTGGTGAGTACATAGGGTTTTCAGCCCACAATAATATAATTACTATGTTTAATCTTGAAACAATTAATCAACCAAATTACCCATCACCATTATCTTCTTTACTCTTAAGGATCTACCCTACAAATCAACTATTCCTCGTTCATTTATTCCTAAGGATTATCCTATGGAATTGGTATGAATTCCATCGTTACCGGGATTAGGCACTAATACTGCATAGTCTTCAGGGTTTATACAATAGGCACTAAGTCCGCATAGTCTCCAGGGTTTAGGTACTAAGTCTGCACAGTCACCAGGGTTTAAGCATCAAGTCTGCATGAATGCCAAGGTTTAGGCACTAAGTCTGCATAATCACGAAGGTTTGGAGTACACCGGGTGAACACATCGTTCACAACACTTACAGGTTGCGACCCTGCTAGTGTTCCCCTGGACTGTCTAGAATAGTTTGTGGTTGTCATCTATACTCTGCTAGATGACGGGTCCATCATTTGGGTAGAAGGCTTCTCTCATTGTTCACCTCTCACCCTTATCTCATGGTCTATATCACCTCTCAACTTATCATCTGACTCATATTTCATCAACCCATGTTTTACCCAGCATATTTTGTAGATATAAAATACATATACATTTTAATTCATTTGAAACATGTATAAAATCGTTCATCCAACATAGATAGCAAGTATTCAGATAATATGCACACATAGCACGTAATTTATATAAAATATGTTGTATCTATGTGTAAGATGAAAGTAATTAGGCACTTACATCATGTAATTTATATTAAATACTTCATATCTATGTGTAAGATGAAAGTAACTATGCAGTCATAGCACATCATTTATATTAAATACTTCATATCTATGTATAAAATGAAAGGGAGTATGCACTCACAGCACGTAACTTATATTAAATACTTCATATCTATGTGTAAGATGAAAGGGACCATGCACTCACAATGTAACGACCCAATTTTCACACCCAAAAATTTCATTTAAAATAAGTGGTTTGTAAAATATTTGTAGTAAAACGTAAACCGATCATATCATCTCATACAACATATTTCGTGTCCGAAACCAAACCGTAAAAACAACCATAATGTCATAGTACAAATCCCATAATATCTCGTAGTGCGGAAAACAAAGAGCATGTGTGTGATATGTCGTTACCGCGTCAGCTCCTTCCCCTTCACTGAAGAGGCACCTGAAACAACAACTGAAAACTGTTAGCACGAAGCTTAATGAGTTCCCCCACCATACCACATACCAAATAACCACATAACATACATATATTGTCAGGCATATCTGGGTGCCCGACCTACCCCTTCGGTCCTCTAAACCGGATACTGACTATCATATATGGGTGTTGGTCTCCCCTTCGGTCCTCTCAACCGCATACTGACTAGCATACTTGGGTGCTGGTCTCCCCTTCGGTCCTCTCAATCGGATATTGGGGACTATTTCACCCCCTACCACTACCACATAACATGTATCACATAATCTATCTAGCATGGTTGGGAATAGCTGCCCCTTCGGTCCTATCGACCAGTATTCTGGGGACTATCTCCCCTACTGTCACCAGAACATAGCATCATATCATACTAGCATATGAACATAACACAAGTGGTAGCAGCCCTAGATGGATATCATAGAGACAATCGTCTAATCATACAACTCCTACTAGTGGGCCGGCATTGTGGCCTTAGACCCACTGCTACTAGAAGGTAACTCACCTCGAAAAGTAGCTGCTAAAAGTCTGCTTGCTAAGCGCCTGACTGCTGAATCGAAAATCCTCTAGCTATAAATCATAAACATAGATTAGCCACTCATACACACCCTTAGGTCAGATGACTTACCCACCCCTGGTCCAAGGTCAACTCATTGGTCAAAGTCAACTTACAGTTAATTGGACTCACCGAGTCATGGCATCGACTCGCCGAGTCGTTGTCCCACTAACCCGGTCACTACATGGAATGATCGAACCAGGTCGCGATCTGACTCTCCGAGTCCAAGAACAACTCCCCGAGTCCATACGAGCAGATCTCCTACTCGCTTCCAAATCCTCACCAGAACATCCTTTATGTGGATTTGGGTTTCTAGGACTATTGCGACACACAGATTGCTAATTCCGTATGCAGATACTAAGGTTTTGACCTTCAACACCTAAATCCCTCTTACTCACTAACTTTTCATCTGACTCGCCGAATTTGAAGAGCAACTCGCCCAGTAGCAGGCAATCTTCATAGGACTCGCGAAGTTGTTCATCCAACTCGCCGACTCTATGGCCATCTTCAAAGAACTCGCCGAGTTCCACATTGGGACTCGCCGAGTCCCTTGACTTATTTCCCATATAGACCAAATCTGAGACATGCAATGCTTGAAAACCATAGATCTTTGTTCCTAGGCTATGCTTATCACGTAAAGTTGCAAACTTTACGTGCATGCATGGCCCTACAAGCTCCAAAAGGCAAATCCAAGCTCTTTATGAGGTCATACACCCAATGGGGACCTCGATCACTTCAACCACATAATCATTAGGCTTCTAATACGTCCACAAGGTCTAGGTCTGAAGTCCTTTTAGATCATTAAGCACAAACACATGGAGTTTGGTGTTTTAGGGCCTGAAAACCACCAATTTGGGACAAAAATGGTATCTAATGACCTAGTGATCGAGGTATGAATTTTCTACCCGAATGGAAGCTTCTCATAGTGTCGATTTTGGATCTACTCCCCTCCTTGCACTCTTCAACCTCATCCTTTCTTCTTCTAAGCTATAAACTTCCTTTACCAAGCAAAATCGCTCACAAGAACAATATGGGGGCTAGGGTCTCTCACTACATCTCTCTAGAAGTGTTAGGGACATGGGAGGTCGAGTTATTGTTCTTAAATAGTGTGCCAACACTCGGGTTAGCATTTTTGCCCAAACAGGGCCTACTCGATGAGTCTGAGGCTCAGTCCTCGCGTCTCATCCCGCTCCTACTCAGCGAGTCGGTCCTCCAACTCACCGAGTCCAAGGCAAAAATGCATGAATTTTGATTTTTTAATTACAAGAAATACGTACCGGGAACCAGGTGCTACAAATCTCCCCCACTTATTTTAGACTTCGTCCTCGAAGTCTGCTGCTCAATCCTGAAACAGCTCTGGGTAGTGCTCCATCATTTCTTCCAACGTTTCCCAAGTCCACTCCGATCCTTTCAGTGCTGCCATTGCACCTTTACGAGTTCCACCCTCTTATTCCTCTGATCCTTCGACTTCCTGTCGAGGATTGCCAGCGGCCGCTCGATGTAATTTAGGCTGTCATCGACCTGAATATTCTCCAAAGGCACCACTGCCGATTCGTCCACCAAACACTTACGCAACTGAGAGACGTGGAAAGTGTTGTGGATCTGGCTGAGTTCGGCTGGCAGATCCAGCCTATAAGTCACCTTGCCCACTTGGACAACAACCCTAAATGGTCCGATGTACCTTGGGCCCAACTTGCCTCGTTTTCCGAATCGAATGACGCCTTTCCATGGAGACACCTTTAGTAGAACCATATCCCCTACTTGGAATTCCAAGTCTAAATGGTGCTTATCGGCATAACTTTTCTGCCAGCTCTGTGCAGTCTAAAGCCTACTCCAAATTTGTTGAATCTTTTCGGTCGTCTTGAGCACTACATCGGTGCTCCCCATAACCCTCTAGCCAAGCTCACCCCAACATATCGGGGTTCGACACCTCCTTCCGTACAAAATTTCGAAGGGAGGTCGATCAATACTCACGTCGTAGATGTTGTTGTATGAGAACTCGGCTAGAGGAAGACAGGTATCTTAGCTACCACCGAAGTCTAGCACGCATGCCCACAACATATCCTCTAGAGTCTGGATGGTTCGCTCACTCTGACCATCTGTCTACGGGTGAAAAGCGGTGCTAAAATGCAGACGAGTGCCCAACTCGTCACAAAATTTCTTCCAAAATGTGGAAGTAAAACGCACATCCCTATCTGAAATCACGAATACTGGCACCCCGTGCCACGCCACTATCTCCCTGATATAGATGTCGGCCAACTTTTCGGCTGATATGCTCTCCTGAATTAGAATAAAGTGGGCGCTCTTCTTCAATCAATCCACGATGACCCATATCGAATCCACTCCTCGCGCGGTCCTAGGAAGCTTTGTGATAAAATCCATCGTAATATCTTCCCTTTTCCACAACGGGATGTCCAACCACTGCATCTTTCCATGTGGTCTTTGATGCTCGGCCTTGATCTTCCTGCAGGTCAAACACCACTCAACGTACAAAGACACATCCCGCTTCATGTAGGGCCACCAATAGTCTAGAAAAAGATCCATATACATCTTCGTCGCCTCGAGATGAACAGAGAATAGGGATTTGTGTGCCTCCTCCATCAGAACCTGGCGCACACCTCCATGATAAGGGACCCACACCCTACGATGAAGAGTCAATAACCCTCAGCTATCATAATCGAAGGAGGAAACCTGTCCCACAATCCGCTCACTCTTCCGATATTCCTCCTTCATAGCCTCCTGCTGAGCCTCCCGAATCTGCTCCAATAGTAGAGTCACTACGGTCATTCGTAGGCAGATATCTTGGATCGGCGCTGCCTTACGGCTAAGCGTGTCGGCCACCACATTGGCCTTCCCTGGGAGATAAAGGATCTCGCAATCATAATCCTTTACCACATCCAACCGCGAATGCTGCCTCGTGTTTAGATTCGGCTTATCCATGAGGTACCTCAAACTCTTATGGTCCCGTGTAAATGGTACAGCGAAACCCATAGAGGTAATGAAGCCAAATCTTGAGGGCAAACACAATAGCCCCCAGCTCCAAGTCATGCGTTGGGTAATTCACCTCGTGAGGCTTCAGCGGCCTCGATGCATAGGCGATGACATGCCCGCTCTGCATCAATACCGCTCCCAAACCTGAGATGGACGCATCGCATTACACAACCAAATCCTCTATGCCCTCTGGCAGGGCTAAGATTGTGCCTCGCACAATCTCTATCTCAGTGTCTCAAATGCTACCTGCTGCTCAGGTCCCCAACGAAAGACCACAACCTTCCTTGTTAGCATGGTCAATGGTACGGCTATTTTGGATGCATAATTCGGAACCTCCCATCTCATCACGGACTCTACCTTGGTCGAGTCTACCGAAATCTCATCTTGGTTGACAAGGTGCCCAATAAACTGCACCTCGTGCAACCAGAACTCACACTTGGAGAACTTAGCATATAAGCTCTCTCTCCTTAGGGTCTCCAACACCTCTCGGAGATGCCCTTCGTGCTCCTCCAGCGTCTTGGAATAAACCAAGAGGTCATTAATGTAAACTATCACAAACCGATCCAGCATCAGTATACACACGCTGTTCATGAGGACCATGAATGCGACAGGAGCATTAGTGAGCTCAAACGGCATCACCACGAACTCATAATGGCCATAGCGCGTCCAAAACGTGGTCTTCTGTACATCCCCCTCTTTGACCCTCATCTGATGATAACCTGAATGCAAATCTATCTTGGAGAACCAATATATTCCCTACAACTAGTCAAAGAGATCATCAATCCTCGGGAGTGGGTAACGGTTCTTCACTGTTACCTTGTTCAGCTCCCGATAGTCTATACATATCCGGTGCGACCCGTCCTTCTTCTTCACAAACAGAATCTAGGCTCCCCATGGTGAACTGCTCGGCCTGATAAATCCCTTATCTAGCAACTCTTGCAGCTACGTAGACAACTCCTGCATCTCGGGAGGAGCCAACCGATAGGGTGCCTTGGCTATTGGAGCCGCACCAGGGACTGGTTCCATCCTGAACTCCACCTGGCGCTCCGGAGGTATCCCAGACAGCTCCTCGGGGAATACGTCCACGAACTCTCGTACTACGGGCACCTCGCCCACTGTCACTCTACCCGCCTCCTGGGTATCCATAACATATGCAACATAACCTACGCAACCCTGCTGGAGGTAACACCTAGCTCTCGCTGCTAAACATAGGGTTGGTCCCCGCCGTGGCTTCTCACCCTGAACCACCAACTTTCCCCCACTTGAGGTCCTGATCCACACCAACTGTTGCGCGCAGTCGATCACTACCCTATTGGGGCTTAACCAATCCATACCGATAATAACCTTGTTCCCCCTCAAAGGTATGGGAACCATATCCATCAGATAACGCTCCTCACACAATCTTAATACACAATCCCGTAAAACCTCTGATGCTCGCACCAAACGATCGTCGGCAATCTCAACCTCTAAAGGGAAATCCAACCTGCTTGAAGATTCAGGAAACTTCTTGCTAAGCGTAAGAGAAACAAATGATCGGGTAGCCCCCGAATCGAACAACACCTGAACTGGGATACCGTTCACATGGAACGATCTTGAGCAGAGAACATACATATAACATATCAACATTGTACCAGCATAACAAAAAAGCATATGTAAAGAATCATACCAGTCACCACATCGGGTGCAGCGCGTGCCTCCTCGGTAGTCAACTAGAATGCCCGACTCCTCACCACTGGAGCCTCTACCTTGCCCTGCCGACCATCAGTGATCCGCAGGGTCGCTGGAGCTGGCACCTTCACTGGCGCTAGAGCTGCTGCCAACTTGGGGCAATTGGCCTTCTTTTGGCCCCTCTGGTTGCAGTAGAAGCACAACAAATAAAACGTCGAGAATACATGTGAAGGGGCGGTACAATCCCTTCTGAAATGCCCTAACTTGTCGCACTTATAGCAGCCTGATGATCCCAACTTGCACGCTCCCATGTGCGTCTTGCTGCATTTCCTGCAACGGCCTCGCCCCTGTTGGCCTTTTCGCCCAGCATCTGATCCCTTGGGCTTCTTCCGTGAAGCCCCTATAACATGTCCCTCCTCTACCTTCCTCTTCCAGATATGCTCCAGATCAATATCCCTTTCCCTAGCCCTGGCAATCATGGAATCCAGGATAGGCCAAGCTGAGAAACTAACATGCTCTCAGATGTCCACTCGTAGCATGTCATGATAGCTGGTCCTCCTCCTATCCTCATCACGTGCATACTGGGGTACTAACAACACCCTCTCCCAGAACATGGTGGTGATCTCCGCCACGGTCTCCGTCATCTGCCTCATATCTAAAAACTCTCTGGCCAGCTACGGAAGCTCGACAACCGGTGCAAACTCTACCTTGAACCTGGTCACAAAGTCCAACCAGGTTATAGCCTCGACAGCCGAGGATCCTAATGAGTCACCAACAGACTCCCACCAGTCTCTAGCTCTGTCTCTCAAATACCATGCTGTGTATCTCACCTTCGACCCCTCGGGGCAGAAGCAAGTCAACTGTGCAGACTCGATGTCTGCAATCCACCGCCTGACCACTGACCCTGAAGTCCTTAAAGGACAGCATGCGAGATCCCAACGGGCCAAATTCCATGTTGCTCCTGAATGCCTTGAGGCGATCCTCCATCAACTCAACTATCCCTTCCTTGATCGACCCAAAGATAATGGGAGTCGACCCAAGGATGCCCCTGGTGATCTCTGACGCGATGAACTCGCGTACCCTCTCATCCCCTAGTTCAGAACCTGATCCCGAACCTGATCCCTCTCCTGAACTGCCAACTGCTAGCCTCGATCGTAGTACCACCATTCTGTAATATATAAACAATGACTGTTAGCGATACTGATACCTCTTAAGGAACCACATCCACTTCAAGTTCCCTGGACTTATCTCGGCCTTCCTTGGTTTGGGTACGGATCCTCTGCTTTCAGTAGTATGGGCCCATACTACCTTCCATATCTATCCGTACCTTTTTCAAGGACTGCTGATCACTACTATCTTTATCCTAGGCTTACCGTAGGAAAAAATCTGACTCCACTTAAACCAATCCTCAGCTACTGAAGGCCTCCTGTACTGCCAATTAGCCATCACCTGAATACCATCACATGTGACGAGGCTCGGATAAGACTTCGAGTGAAAGACTCGTCCCTACCACGGTTGGACTCAAACGAGAGTTGTGCAGCCGGGCCAAATCCAACACTCTGAGATTATCCAAGCCTGATCCCATGTGATCTGATGTATTCACCTAATGGATAACTCCCATCACTTGGAGTCCCACAAAGCACAAAGCAAGCAGCATTCGGATACAAGAACTATTCAAGGAAATCTATTCTCATAATGGGAAACTACACTAGCCTTCAATGGTGACCTCATACTATCAAGCATAACCTAAACAGGCTATCCAACTGCTGTCTACTCGATTTCTAGCATGCAATTCACATAAGGTTGGAACACAAAAGCAGGTACATAAAGCATCCTCCTAGATCCTTAGTCCTATTCTAGCATGATGTTCTACTGAAAGTGATAAACATAGTATAACATTGTATGGGTACTTTGGGGAATACTTACTTAAGCTCGGCCGGTCGCACACATCACACACTTCGTTCTTTGTTAAAATTGTTTACATAATCTTTTATAAAACTTTTTCTTTTTCAAAATCCTTTAATCCCTTGGTTTGAGTTCCGACACTCCCGAAAATGTGTCTGAATCCCTCAAACCAGGGCTCTGATACCAACTTGTAACGACCCAATTTTCATGCCCAAAAATTTCATTTAAAATAAGTGGTTTGTAAAATATTTATAGTAAAACATAAATCAATCATATCATCTCATAAAACATATTTCGTGTCCAAAACCAAAACGTAAAAACAACCATAATGTCAGAGTACAAATCCCATAGTATCTCGTAGTGCGGAAAACAAAGAGCGTGTGTATGATATGCCGCTACCGCACTAGCTCCTTCCCCTTCACTGAAGAGGCACCTGAAACAACAACTGAAAACCGTAAACATGAAGCTTTGTGAGCTCCCCCACCGTACCACGTACCAAATAACCACATAACAAACATATATTGTCAGGCATATCTAGGTGCCCGACCTACCCCTTCGGTCCTCTCGACCGGATACTGACTAGCATATCTGGGTGTTGGTCTCCCCTTCGGTCCTCTCGACCGGATACTGACTAGCATACCTGGGTGCTGGTCTCCCCTTCGGTCCTCTCAACCGGATATTGGGGACTATTTCACCCCCTACCACTACCACATAACATGTATCCCATAATCTATCTAGCATGGTTGGGAATATCTGCCCCTTCGGTCCTATCAACCAGTATTCTAGGGACTATCTCCCCTACTGTCACCAGAACATAGCATCATATCATACTAGCACATGAACATAACACAGGTATTAGCAGCGCTAGATGGATATCATAGAGACAATCGTCTAATCATACAACTCCTACTAGTGGGCCGGCATTGTGGCCTTAGACCCACTGCTACTAGAAGGTAACTCACCTCGAAAAGTAGCTGCTAAAAGTCTGCTTGCTAAGCGCCTGACTGCTAAATTGGAAATCCTATGGCTATAAATCATAAACATAGATTAGCCACTCATATACACCCTTAGGTCAGATGACTGACCCACCCCTGGTCCAAGGTCAACTCCTTGGTCAAAGTCAACTTCCAGTTAATTGGACTCGCCGAGTCCTTCTCCCACTATCCCGGTCACTACTTGGAACGATAGAACCATCTCGCGATCCGACTCTCCGAGTCCAAGAACAACTCGCTGAGTCCATACGAGCAGATCTCCTACTCGCTTCCAAATCCTCACCAGAACATCCTTTATGTGGATTTGGGTTTCTGGGACTATTGCTACACGTAGATTGCTAATTCCGCATGCAGATACGAAGGGTTTGACCTTCAACACCTAAATCCCTCTTACTCACTAACTGTTCATCTGACTCATCGAGTTTGAAGAACAACTCGCCCAGTGCCAGGCAATCTTCATAGGACGCACCAAGTTGTTCATCCAACTTGCCGAGTCTAAGGCCATCTTCAAAGAACTCGTCGAGTTCCACATTGGGACTCGCCGAGTCCCTTGACTTATTTCCCATATAGACCAAATCTGAGACATGCAATGCTTCAAAACCATAGATCGTTGTTCCTAGGCTATGCTTATTACGTAAAGTTGCAAACTTTACGTGCATGCATGGCCCTACAAGCTCCAAAAGGCAAATCCAACCTCTTTATGAGGTCATACACCCAATGGGGACCTCAATCACTTCAACCACATAATCTTTAGGCTTCTAATACGTCCACAAGGTCTAGGTCTGAAGTCCTTTTAGATCATTAAGCACAAACACATGGAGTTTGGTGTTTTAGGGCTTGAAAACCACCAATTTGGGACAAAGATGGTATCTAATGACCTAGTGATCAAGGTGGGAACTTTTATACCTGAATGGAAGCTTCTCACAGTGTATATTTCAAATCTACACCCCTCCTTGCACTCTTGAACCTCCTCCTTCTTCTTCTAAGCTCCAAACTTCCTTCACTAAGAAAAATCACTTACAAGAACAATATGGGGGCTACGGTCTCTCACTACAGCTCTCTGAATGTGTTAGGGACAAGGGAGGTCGACTTAGTGTGCTTAAATAGGGTGCCAACACTCGGGTTAGGGTTTTTTCCCAAACAGGGCCTACTCACCGAGTCGAGGAACCGACTTGCCAAGTCTAAGGCTCAGACCTCACGTCTCATCCCGCTTCTACTCAACGAGTTGGTCCTCCAACTCGCCGAGTCCAAGGCAAAAATGCATGAATTTTTAATTTTTAATTACAAGAAATACATACCGGGAACCTAGTGCTACACACAAATCGTAATATATATTAAACATTTCATATCTATGTGTAAGATGAAAGTAACTATGCACTCACTTGTTAAAGTGATGACTCCAAACTCAGGTAGCGCTTCGCTTTTAACAAATCTATTTTCCTTCGATGAAACCTAACATTATTATCGCAAAGTTTTAGTCTAATCTTTATTGCGACTAATTATTAGTCTGGATTCATCATCAACTCAAAGTCTACTTTCATGGTATATCAAGTAAGGAACAACCAGGTAGGATGATATCGGAGTTAGGGTCCGTTTGGTATACGAAGTATATGATGGGTTTTAGCCATAAGAACTTTCCTATGTGCGCATGCAAAACCCTAATGCTTGGATCTAGGCTTTCTAATTAAACATGCTTTGAATCCAAGACTTCTAATGGCTAATTAGGTTAAATAACAACATTGAAATAGATCTAGAATCATACCTTTGGATTCCTTGTTGATCTTGTTGTCTTGGAGCTTCTAGAGTCACAAATGTCACTCCTCTAATGGCTTACAAACACCAATAGCAAGCAAGATGATTTAGGAGAGAGGAGAGGGGAGGAATTCGGCCAGAGTATCTCTACTTTGGATGGTGTGTAGAATTCCCTCACCCCTAAGGTCTATTTATACTTGTAGACTCCTTAAGGATTACAGCTTTAACCCTAATTGGATAACTTAGACTTTAAGTTGATCCATATCCTTTCCTTGATAATCCTATGGACCATTTTGGCTTATCCAAGCCCTAGAAATCGTCCATCCTATCATGGATAAGGATTTATAGTCTAAAGTGTAACTATCAAACAATTGACAGTTTATACCCTCTTATTTAATTAATCTCTTTAAGTCACCAAATTAATTCCAATTAATCTATGACTTATATTAATCAAATAACCATATATTATTCCTTATAATATTTACTCTCTCTTAACAAATCATCCATCAAGTTGCTATGGTGAAGGCAACCCAAAAGGACCATGCACAACCGGGTTAAATACTTGCCTAATATAGTTGCAGTCTTAGACACTATTCCAACAGTCTCCCACTTGGATAAGTCTAGTAACTATACAAGTACAATTCGGTTTGCAATCGTAGCTCTCAAAGACGCTGTCAACTCTGATCTAATCAATCTTGTCCTTTAGATAAGGGATCGTACAGTCCTCTGTTAGATATCATGCTGACAATCCTATGGAATGGTTAGTAAAGCATTTAGATTTCTCGATCTCTGATTTATTTGACATAGAACTTAATCAAACACATCAATTCAGTTCTGACCAGGCCCGACACATAAGTCAAATCAAATCATCGAGTGGCCAAGATATCTATTCTACCCTCTTAGGATAAAATTTACAGATAAACTTCGACTTATATGCATTTACTTATTCATTAACCAACTATACACAACAATGCGTTTTATAACACCAAGTTACTGATGCGTTTTCGCATTATCAATGCACAATCAATTAACAAATAATAAATCATATATCTAGGTTTTAAGACTATATGATATTATCGTCTTGCGATCACCTTTTATATCGTATTCCATAAAGTGATTCCAACAAGCGTGGGTCTATTCCAATGCTCAAAACCAGTTCATAAGCACTCATGAACGTTGCAGCAACCCTTGCTATGTCTAACACCATTTAGACATTCTACACACCAATTCATGACAATCTTCATTCATATCTACTCCCAACATATGAACGATTGTGGACCATTTGAATAATTCGATTATTCCTAATAAACTCAATTATTCTGGAAGTCAAAACATGCAAAGTGAAACAATAGTTAAAAAATTAACATGTGATAGTAACTTTACTCATAAATAAAACTCCTTTATTTAATCATCAAATGTTAATTACATTTATCTATTATACGTTTCTAATACTATCTAATCTATACTAATATCATCCTTCAGCCCAATACTCCTAGCATGCTGCAAGTGCTTAACCCTACTCAGTCCCTTCGTAAGCGGATCTGCTGGGTTATCTTCTGATGATATTCTCTTCACTACGAGTTGTCCTTCTTCTACAGGATGTCTAATGAAGTGATATTTTCTGTCGATATGTAGAGATCTACCATGATCCCTCGGTTCCTTGGTCAAGGAAACCGCACCTTCGTTATCACAGAAAATCTCCATGGGCTCCTTTATGGCCGGCACAACTCCAAGATCACCAATAAAGTTCTTTAGCCATATTGCCTCCTTCGACGCTTCGCTCGCTGCGATGTACTCTGATTCGCATGTTGAATCAGCTACGGTTTCCTGCTTGGAACTTTTCCATGTCACTGCTCCTCCATTTAGGGTAAAGACCCAGCCCGACTGCGAACGATAGTTGTCCCTGTCGGTCTGAAAGCTGGCGTCACTATACCCTCGCACCTTCAAGTCATCACTCCCTCCAAGGACTAAGAACCATTCTTTCGTCCTCCGAAGGTACTTAAGGATGTTCTTCACCGCAATCCAATGTGCTTTGCCAGGGTTCCCTTGATATCTGCTAACCATGCTCAAAGCAAAGGCTACATCAGGGCGAGTACAAGTCATAGCGTACATGATTGAGCCAACTGCGGAAGCGTATGGTACTCGACTCATTTCTGCTATCTCAGCTTCGGTACTCGGACTTTGAGTCTTACTCAACTTGGCATTTCCTTGTATCGGTAATTCTCCCTTCTTTGAGTTTTCCATACTAAAACGTTTTAGTACCTTCTCTAAGTAAGTATTCTGACTAAGTCCAATTAGTCTCTTACTTCTTTCTCTTATTATCCTTATTCCCAAAATGTAAGAAGCCTCTCCGAGGTCCTTCATAGCGAAGCACTTCCCGAGCCAGGACTTAACCTCCTGCAGAGTCGGGATGTCGTTTCCTATGAGTAATATGTCATCGACATATAGAACGAGGAAGCTTACTATACTCCCACTGGCTTTGACATATACACAAGATTCGTCTTCGCTTCGTACAAATCCAAACTCTTTGACTTTCTCATCGAAGCAAAGATTCCATCTGCGAGACGCTTGCTTAAGTCCATAAATGGACTTCTCAAGCTTACACACTCTATTTGGATGCTTCGGATCCACAAACCCCTCTGGCTGAGCCATGTAAACATCCTCAGCCAACGTTCTGTTAAGGAAAGCGGTCTTGACATCCATTTGCCAAATCTCATAATCATGAAATGCGGTAATTGCTAGCATCACTCTAATAGATTTAATCTTCGCAACTGGTGAGAAGGTCTCATCATAGTCAACTCCAGGAGTTTGAGTAAAGCCCTTCGCGACCAATTGCGCCTTATATGTGTGTACGTTCCCATCCACGTCGGTCTTCTTTTTGAAGATCCATTTGCACCCAACGGTCTTATGTTCGGGCACATAATCAACCAAATTCCAAACTTGGTTATCGTACATGGATTAGATCTCCCTATCCATTGCCTCTTTCCATTTTGCAGACTCCGGGCCTGCCATGGCTTCCTTATAGCTATTAGGTTCATCAAGATTTACTGGTGTACCATCACTAATATACGTGTCCCCTTCGGTAGTAATATGAAAACCATAAAACTGGGGATGAACTCTAACTCTATCGGAACGTCTAAGAGGTAAGGATTCGTCAATCGGTTCAACCGGAGTTTCCTCCTCGGGTTGAATGCCAACGGTAGAGGTTCCTTCATCTATCGACTCTTGAATCTCTTCAAGTTCGATTTGCCTCCCACTGTCTCCTTGGCTTACGAGTTCTCGCTCTCGGAAAACTCCTCTCCTCGCAACAAAGACAACATTGTCTTTCGGTCTATAGAAGAGATATCCAAAGGATGTTTGCGGGTAGCCGATGAAAATATGTCGCTCACTTCGAGGTTCAAGCTTGTCGTGAGTATCTCGTCTTACGAAAGCCTCGCAACCCCAAACCTTGATATGTGCCAACGAGGGAGCTTTCCCTGTCCACATCTCGTGAGGTGTTTTGGCAACCTTTTTAGTAGGGACTCGGTTAAGGATATGGGCGGCAGTCTCTAAGGCATACCCCCAAAAGAAGATAGGTAGTGAAGCACGACTCATCATAGAGCGAACCATATCCAATAAGGTTCGATTACGCCTTTCTGCCACACCATTCAACTGCGGTGTCCTAGGAGGCGTCAATTGCGAAACTATTCCACACTCCTTGAGATAATCGTGGAATTCAAGACTTAGGTACTCTCCTCCTCGATCGGATCGAAGCATCTGGATTTTCCTGCCCAATTGATTCTCCACTTCATTCTTGAACTCTTTGAACTTTTCAAAGGTGTCTGACTTTTGCTTGATTAAGTAGATATACCCATATCTACTATAGTCATCCGTAAAAGTCACATAGAAGCGGTTCCCATCCTTCGTGGTTGATCTAAAGGGTCCACATACATCGGTATGTATTAGGTCCAATAGCCCCTCACCCCTTTCACAAGTACTCGTGAAGGGTGACTTAGTCATCTTTCCAAGTAAACAAGACTCGCATGTGTCATCTTCCCTAAGGTCGAATGACTCCAACACTCCATCCTTTTGGAGTTGTGCTATGCGTTTCTTGTTGACATGTCCAAGACGACAATGCCACAAGGATGCTTTATCCATACTAGTTGAAGAATCAATATTCAAAACATCATTTCCTAAGTTATCAACAATCATAACAGTTTCATATATTCCATTACATGGTATAGCTTCAAAGTAAAAGACACCATTTAGATAAGCCAAAATAGAACCATTCTCATTATTAAAAGAAAATCTAAATCCTTGTCTATATAAACCATGAAATGAAATGATGTTTCTAGCCATTTCTGGCGAATAGCAACAATTGTTCAAATCAAAAACCAAACTATTCCTAAGCACTAAAGAATACACTCCAATCTTGGTCATAGGCGACGATCTTCTGTTCCCCATGATTAGATTGATCCATCCTTGCTCTACATCCCTACTTCTTCTTAGTCCCTGCACATTAGAACAAATGTGATAACCACAACCGGTATCAAGAACCCAAGAAATAGCATGATTAGAATCGTTAGATTTGATTGTGTATATACCTGCGAAAGATGGCTTGATCTTTCCTTCTTTGATCGCTTGAAGGTAATCCGGGAAGCTTCTCTTCCAATGTCCTATCTTGTGGCAGTGGTGGCACTCTGCCTCCTTTGGGTTGGAGCAGGGCTTAGCGGGATCAAATTTGGTCCCACTAGAAGAGGCACCATCTCGGGCTTTCACCTTGCGATAGTTATTCGATGAAGCTTTCCTCTTCTTTCCCTTCCCTTGACCAATAGCCAAGACAGGAGCAGCGGACGGATTGGGAGTAGGTGCAACAGACTTGTCCTTGAAGTTGCTCTCAGCGACCCTCAAGAGACCTTGGAGTTTGCTTACGGTGACCTCTTCTTTGTTCATGTGGTAGGTCATCCTAAATTGGTTGTACATCGGAGGCAAAGAGTGAAGCACCATATCGATCGCCAAGTCTTCACCGAAGTCAACATTGAACTTGCGAAGGCGGTCGACATACCTTTGCATCTTTTGCAGGTGCACGGTAAGAGATTCTCCATGACCCATCTTAGCGGAGATCATGTTAGTTAAAATCTCGTAACCCTCTTGTCTCGCGTTTTGGTGGTATCTCTCCAACAAGTCTTGATGCATCTCGTATGGATACATGTCCTCATAGGACTTTTGGAATTCGGAGTTCATGGTGGCGATCATGATGCAATGTACCTTCGTTGCATCTCGCTCATGAGTTTCAAAGGCGGTGATTTCTTCGGGAGTAGCAACTTCGGGGTTGATTTTCTCGAGCTTCTTATCGAGGACATACTCTTTATCCTCATAGTGAGCAATGGTGCGAATGTATCTTATCCATTCGCTAAAGTTCGTTCCATCGAAGGTGACCTTTTGGCAAAGGCTCATCAACGTGAAAGAACTAGCAGCAGCGTTGTTTGCGTTCGACATCTTCAATTAGAAAAAGGACAAAAATAGATTAGAATAATAATCCCTAATTATCACCCAATAAGAAAATTAGGGCTAGGATCCAACAATAACATTTACATACTAGAAAACGGATGCCGTAATCTAACATGCAAATAAATTGAAGGTAAGTGAATGACGATTCACTAATTCTCCATTACAAAACTTAAACTATTAGTCCTAAGTGTTTTTGAGAATTCCTAGGTTCGGATGAGATTCATTGAAACTATTCAATGGCATGTTTAAATCTCGATATGCCCCTCTCGTTTGTGACTGGGATGCCGAGGATCACAAAGCGGGTGTGAATTACCATGCAAATTCACATGGTGCCTTCATTGTAACGATCACCTATTCGATGTGCCGGTAAACCACACACGCTCCATCGAACTATGATAAACAATGAATCACCCTTTGCCACCTTCGCTTAGAACCAATTAGTGTGCCGGTAAACCACACACGCTCCACTAACTTCTTAGCAAGGTGCAAAGTGTAATTTCATGGGATTGCATCAATTCACTTTTCCTAAAGTAACTAAGATTGGGAAATTTTTAAAACGTGTAGTTACTTTGTATTTCTTATTATACTTTTAATGAGAAGATGAGGTTTCCCTATCCTACCCGTTCGGCTAACGACCCTCCACCAATCAAGCAAGTGGTCGGTGTGAGTGTACACCCATTAAGCGCCATTTTATAGGCCACAACCTTATACCCACCTTATAGATCGGCTTCGTGAATGAGGCCTACTAACGGTAAGACTAGCATTTGGTTATACATATATATATTATTCTAGTAATATCATATTAGTATAGGGTTGTATTTTAAAACCTTTTAAAATCTAGGGTTTGAAATTTAAGTTGTCTAAATTAAAACTTTTAATCACAAATATAAATTTCAAAACTTTAGGGTAGGTTTTAAACATTTAAAACATGAAGGATCAAATAACAAATAATTCCAATTAACAATTAATATCCTAATTATCTTTATTTGATTTATCCAAGATTTCTTTTAAGATAATTATCAAAATAATTAATCATTTATCACATAAGGAAATTAAATATTTTATTAGATGATAAATATCTTTAATTAGATCAAGATTATAGTCATATATATCAAAAAACCGGATTAGGGTTGATCTAATATGATTAAGGTAAGTTTCCATAAGATAAACATGAAAAAATCCCGGTTTTGCCTAATCCAGACGCCCGGACTCGCCGAGTACAGGCCTACTCGCCGAGTCCACTTTGGAACTCGCCGACTCCATGACTCATAAACCCAAAATCGAATTTTGCAGGTTTGTTTCAGTTAATCAAGCAACAATTTAAAGAAAACCAAACCTGGGCTCTGATACCACTGATGGGTTTTAGCCATAAGAACTTTCCTATGTGCGCATGCAAAACCCTAATGCTTGGATCTAGGCTTTCTAATTAAACATGCTTTGAATCCAAGACTTCTAATGGCTAATTAGGTTAAATAACAACATTGAAATAGATCTAGAATCATACCTTTGGATTCCTTGTTGATCTTGTTGTCTTGGAGCTTCTAGAGTCACAAATGTCACTCCTCTAACGGCTTACAAACACCAATAGCAAGCAAGATGATTTAGGAGAGAGGAAAGGGGAGGAATTCGGCCAGAGTATCTCTACTTTGGATGGTTTGTAGAATTCCCTCACCCCTAGGGTCTATTTATACTTGTAGACTCCTTAAGGATTACAGCTTTAACCCTAATTGGATAACTTAGAATTTAAGTTGATCCATATCCTTTCCTTGATAACCCTATGGACGATTTTGGGTTATCCAAGCCCTAGAAATCGTCCATCCTATCTAGGATAAGGATTTTTAGTCTAAAGTGTAACTATCAAACAATTGACAGTTTATACCCTCTTATTTAATTAATCTCTTTAAGTCACCAAATTAATTCCAATTAATCTATGACTTATATTAATCAAATAACCATATATTATTCCTTATAATATTTACTCTCTTTTAACAAATCATCCATCAAGTTGCTATGGTGAAGGCAACCCAAAAGGACCATGCACAACCAGATCAAATACTTGCCTAATATAGTTGCAGCCTTAGACACTATTCCAACAGTATACTGTTTGAAAATCTCACTTTAAACACCTCACTAAATCACAACCTAGATATCATCCACGTAAGTAGGTCAATTAGTATAACGACTTTGAATCACTGATGAATCTTAATAATAGGTTCATAATAATGATATTATATTTAAATATAAGTTATATATAAAATAGGGTAGCCATAGCTCACTTACAGCGGGTTTTATTTAAAAACTTAGCTTCCCTAGAGCAGAATTTCTGAGACGAAAAGCCCTTTTTCTCGGAGCCGTCGGGAGCTCCGGGGATTCATTCTCAAGCTAGGGAGGTACCCTAGCCTTTGGGGGTTTTGGGGGAGTTAGAGAGAAGTTAGAGAGAGAAAGGCTTATGGTGTGAAGAAAATATGAAGGATTCACCCTTTATTTATAGGGATTTTATCGTAGGGTAGCACCTAAGTTTCGTCCGTATCATCTGCGTACGAGCTCCATTTTCTATGTTATTTATATCCATGCATTAGTATTTACGAGTACTACAACTTTCAATTAGACCCTGTCGCATAATTCTCATTTTTTCTCAGATATACAAAATTGTATCAAATTTGTCGCGCTTTAAAAGTAGAGAATAAGTTTCGCCCATATATTTAACATGCGAGCTCTATTATTGACCTTATTTATATCAACATGTTGGTAATTACGAGTACTATAACTCTCATTTAGACCCCATTGGCTAATTCTCATTCTATCTCAGATTTACAAAACTGTATCGAATTTGTCGTGCTGGAAGAGTAGGGACTAAGCTTCGTCCATATCTTTCGCATACGAGCTCCATTTTCGATTTTCTTTTTATCGTTTAACTCCATTAACAATATCTTCATTTCCCGTTTATATTATTTTGGCTAAAAATTAACCGATCTAAAATTCAAATTTCCGGGTCGTACACTGTTATGCTAAATCTTAGAAAAATCGTAACTTCCCCATACGAAGTCAGATTTTGACGTTCTTCTTATGCACGCTCTTGGTTTAACATATACTATGAATTTTGTTTAGATTGCTAAGTCTAGAAAGTATTTTATCGTAAATTCACTTTTTACGATTCCCGGTGTCGTGCCGGTTTTACCGTAAAATTCGACAGGTCATAACTTCTTTGTTATAACTCGGATTTCAATGTTCTTTACATGTACGGAACCCTTGTGACATATACTATAACTTGGTCAAGATTATTTATTTTAAATAATATTCTATTAAAAAGTCCTTTTTTTGATGCATATTGTCTCTAAATTGACTAGCCCGAATCTTTGGGCGTTACACATACTACAAGTTTCATGGGTTCATCTCAGCCTTCCTTGATTCAAATACGGATCCTCTGCTTTCAGTAGTACGGCCCCATACTACCTTCCACATCTATCCGTACATTCCTCAAGAACTGTTATGACTCCACCAAGTCCTTTATGCTACTACTACTGATTCACGTGCTAATCTCATCCTAGGCTTGCCCTAGGGTAATCTCCATCCCACTCTCCGCTATCAGCTTCATAAGAAGTCCCTGCTCTCTCCCCTAGCTAGCTCACAAATACCATTACATATCACTAAGACTAGATAATTCTTCGAATGAGAGGTTCTAACCTACAACGGTTAGACTCAAACAAGAGCTACGAAATAAGGCTAAACCTAACCTTTTGAAATTAATTAGTCCTCGAAATATATAACTTAGCATATTCATTTACTAGTTAGTTAAACATAACTAGAACTCCTAAAATCACAATGCTAGAAACATTCGAGCATTGAGTAAAAATCAAGCATGTCATTCTCAAGCTATCATATTACTAACTAATCAATACTAGCATACAATTCAAAAAGCTCATACAGCAGGCATATAAGCCATCCTTTCGAAATCCTTAGCCCTAAGTATCATGTAGTTCTTATAATCATAACATAACAAACTTGTATTCGTAATTTAGAAGAACTTACTTGAGCTAGGTTGATTGCATGCACCAAGTCCTTTTTCTCTTTTCCAAAATTCCTTTTTGTAAAATGGTTTTCTTTTGAAAATTTTATACAAAGTCCTCAGTTTGAGTCCAGTCATACCCAAGAGCATGCTCGAATCCCTCAAACCAAGGCTTTGATTCCAACTTGAAACAACCCAAAAACACAGCCCTAAATTTTCATTTTTAAATCAATAATAAAGCCATAGTTAACAATTCATCACATAACATCATAAGTCATGTATCTCAAAATATCAAAATCATCTGTAAACATATCAGAGTAAAAACATCTCAGGTTGAGTAAATGGTGGGTGCTCCACAGTCATCCCGAGCTCTTCCTTTTACTACCAGAATACTGAAACCAAAACTGAAAATTGTAAGCACGAAGCTCAACGAGTCTCCCCAAACTACCATATACCATACACATAATCAAAATACTAGGAGATATAGGTCCCACCTACACACCAGGAGATACGGGCCACACCTACACTCTCCTAACTAGGCGATATAGGAACTGCCCACACTCTACTGACTAGGAGATACAGACTCCGCCCACACTCTTTTAACTACGAGATACGGGCCCTGCCCACACTTCGAGAACTATCAGATACGGGTCCCACCCACACTCAGCTACTAAGCATACATACACGTATCACAAAGACAACAAGTATAATCAAGTCTATCAATCAGTTCGATACCCATACTCAAATAATGCAATGAGATATAGGCCCCACCCACACTCAGCTATCAATGAGATACGGGCCCCGCCGACACTCAGCTACTAATCAATACACGTAACATATACGGGCCGACCTTGATGCCTTCAACTTGTTTAAACCAGGAGAAAACTCACCTCGCAAAGTTGACTGCCAA
The DNA here is from genome assembly GCF_052625555.1 of Lactuca saligna. Taxonomy (NCBI): domain Eukaryota; kingdom Viridiplantae; phylum Streptophyta; class Magnoliopsida; order Asterales; family Asteraceae; genus Lactuca; species Lactuca saligna. The sequence goes on along the minus strand of NC_136420.1, from coordinate 227,181,321 downwards.
ATCTCACGGTAAGGAGTCTCTAACAGCTACTCCAACGACTCCTGGCTGTCATTATCACAATGACACGTAGTCAAAATCCAATAATCCTTCTTAGGGTAAAATAACCATTTTACCCCTAGACTAAAGGGACCCATGACCTAGGCTCAAATCCATAACATGAAGGCCCAATTCCATACCGTATCTCGAAGCCCAGTAACAGCCCACTTATGGCCCAATTTTCTAAATTGGGCCAACTTCTTCAATGGGCCTTCCCTCAAGCCCAAGATGTAATAAAATCTAATAATAGCCCCAAGGAATAATCCACTAGGGCACACAATCATTTAGTACATAGAAATGGACTAAAAAGGCCCACTAACGCAACGAATGCAGGGCATTCCCTCGTGGAACATTGGGTGTTCCTCCTTTGTTTAGATCACGAGTCGTAGCCAACCATCTTTCCCAGTAGATGCCAACCATTAAACGAAAATTGATTTCCACAATCATCGGTTCCTTCGAACAATAACTCAACAACCTTCCTTACCACAAATCAAAACCAAAAGCGAATATCAAACATGACCCCAGAGTTCGAAAATTATTGTAGCCAAGATAAACCTCAGTTGAAATCAAGATATAACTATCTCGAATCAATTCAAATCGAAATCAACTTTAACTTCTAAATACATCTGATTTCAATTTTGACCATAAATTGCAAATCAATTTTGACTTTTCTTAGTTTGACCTTAGATTCATCGTCATGAACAGATTGAATCAACAATAAAACCAACATTAGGTAAAATCATTCAATGTATGTACGAATGAACACATATAGATCATAAAAACCTAAATCATCGTTGAATTTTGACTTCAACTCATTCTTAATTTCTTTCCAGACAAGAACTATATACATTATCGATCGATTTCGACCCCAATCAATCAATTTGTCAAAATCTTTAATGTCGATTCTTCAGGTAACCATCGAAATCAAGGTATCGATCAACATTGAACATGTTTTGATTGAAAAACAGTCGAACTTAATCTTTGAAAAGATCATCGTTTCCAACATTTTATTCACTGGGCTTCGAATGGTAGATATTGATGAACAGTAAATAGATGGGCTCAAACGATGTGAACTGGTCTCGAAAAATAATTGTACTAAATGGATTATTTGATTATTGAACGAAAATATTTTGATTTTAATTTGGGCTTGATCTATGAAAGAAAATAGATTGGATCTACAATTGGGCTTAAAACAAATTCGATCCAACCGAGACAAAACCATCAAAAATGAAAAACGTTCAATACGAATTGAAATCATGGACATTTTGGAATCCATTTGAGAATTTGAGTTACCTTTTTGACGAATTGAGTTCCGTTTTCAACGAATGAATCAAATTTGGAAGATCTTGGTTCTTTTGTCGAAATGAGAAAATCTCCAAATTGAACATTGTACCACCCACCATGCGAGATGTACAACTCGTTCTTCATGTTCTTCGTCGATCCAAGAACATCTTCAAAAGAACCACCAACACTTTTGGGTTTTGACTTCAAATTCAATTCAACAATTGGAGATTGTTTCTTTGGAACCCAAATTTGCTTCATGGATTTTGGTTTCACAACATATGACGGTTTTTGTGAGTAAACCTAATTATTCTTCCGATCCATCTTCTTCTTCTTTTTCTTTCTCATCTTTTTTGCATCTTGTAGATTTGACTTCATGAACAAACCCACTTTTCACAACATCAACTTTGTGAATTTGAATCAAATCTTTTGGAGTTTGATACTTGTGAATTTCTTGGATCACTGGCTTCCGATAAGGAATCATTCCTTCAAACAAATCACAAGAACACAAAATATCATCGGGTTGAACTCCAATTGAGCAAAAAACTTTTTCATCTTGAAAATCAACTTGAACTCCTTTTTCTTGAACATCAAGAACATCCGGGTAAGAAGCAAGATCATTATCACCATATATGCATTCATCAAGATGAATTCCTTCAATTACTTCATCATCTTTCTTCTTCTTTCATCTTTCATGATAAGTTGTTACCAAAAAATTAAGCAACATCTTATGATGATCATGATCAATTGGAATACCCGGTTACAAAACAATTGAGAACTCCTTCAAAACTAAATGGCCATGGAAAATCCTCCATAAAAACTTCATAAATTGTTTCTTCGATCTTTGATCAATCGATATGAACTTGGGTTTTCTAGAGAGAGAAAGTGAATATGAATCAAATTCTAGTGAGAGAAAGTGATACAAAAAAGTATTCTAGAGAGAGAAAGTTGAATTATGGATCAAATCAAAGAAAAATTCAACTTCAAGAACACAAAAACACTCTAATCACGAAGATCCATGATCAAAAAATAATCACCATCAAGGATCAATTCTTGATGACATCAAGAACACCCACTCTGATACCAATTGTAGTGGTGTTGATTCTGATGGCATGTGCGGAATTATAAAGATCCAATGAGTTATCATGTAAAATTTAAGAACACAAGGAGTAAATAAATCTTTGTAAGCGCTTATTCGATCTAGAAAGATTATACAAATGGGTTTGTATACAATTTCTCTCTCTAGTCTAACACTCCAAAAATGGACTCTTACATAATGGGAGTCACTCACTTCCTATTTATAAAAAAGACTCAACCCATTTACACATACAAAGGGGAAAGCCTAAACACTACATCCAAGCATGACTTTGCACCCTAACAGGGAAGGCAGTGCGCTCCCAAGCCTTATGAAGGGCATTCACATCCAGCTTCCAAAAACTAGCCAGTAAGCACTGAATGCTTAAGCAATGCTACCAAACACATATCCAACCTATCTAGGACCTCTAGAATCATAAAATCACGGTCTTGGTGACATTGCATGTCCCCAAAAGCTCCAATCTAAAGAAATAGCAATCAACTTGTATAAATATGGCCATAACTCTTGCATGAACACATTAAGACTTCAAAGATTGAAATTTTACTAATATTGGGACACAAATAGCATTAATGGTGGCAACCCTAAGTCCAGAAACGGATTGGACTCATAAAAATCCATTCTTGGGACCTAAAGAGGGCCAAAACACCATTAATGTAGATCTAAACATTCATGAGGCAAGTTGATAGCTTTTTACATCAAATGAGCGCCAAAAGCTGATGTTATCCCGGATCCTTAAGCTCAAGATACTCAAGTTCTTCTTTACTAGCTTCTTCTTTCTCCTTTAAAGCTTCTAAACACCATAAAGAACTTCACAAGGCCAAAAACACACAAGAATAAGGAATGAGAGGCTACTTAGGGTTTCTGAGGTTGAGCGGCTAGTAAGGAGGCCAAGGCTTGAGTCATAATGTTGTTTATATAGGTCCGAACCCCAAAAAGTTAGGGTTTTCATTCAATGCGGGAACACAGCACATTGCTCAGAGGAATGCCTCGCATTCGGGCTCCACCTCCAGAATCCAGAATTTGTAGAAATGGTCCCTCCTTCCTCCAAACTCACTAATTACAAGGTCTAAATGCAATAATTCACTATATAAGGGACCAAAATGTGAATAGTACCTGAATAGGGTGTTACACCACTTGCCGAGTTGCCAAACAACTAATCGTGTCCATGCAGTGTCCAGAAGATCGGGAAAACTTTAACTGTGACATCCCTAAAATCACGGCCAGAAAAGACCGATTTCATTTATGCTTTTTGAAATAATTTCAGAGTAAATCCTTTTGATTTAAAAGAGTTACGGAATTTGTTCCCAAAAACATAATTTGGTGAAATAATATTTATCAAAGCATTTCATCAAGAGATACATTTTCATTATATAATTAAAACTCGGGATGTCATGTTCCGATACAGACCATAAAGCATAAATGATAACATTACAAGTCATTCAACAAATATATACATATACAGACTTATAAATAAAACAACTCAATGATTCATCCATCTTATGCCCTTGTGCCACTTCCTGTAATACAAATAAAACTGAATGGGTCAAGCTTGGGAGCCTGGTGAGCATATAGGGTTTTCAACCCACAATAAATAAATTTTATTTAATTTCACCAACCAACAATAACCCGATTACCCATTCCCATTATCCTCACTTTAGATCCCTAAAACAACATCTTTCTCAAGGGACCTAATCTAGGATTTTCATCGGGACGGACATTACTGCTAAGGGTTTCCTCAACAATATATATCCTAAAGGTAAGCATGAGGGGGATAGAGTACACCGATGCACACATCGTTAACAAAACCTACAAGTTATGAACCTGGTAGCATTCCACAAGACTGTCTAGAAAGAGTCTGTGGTCATCATCCATACTCCGCTAGATGGCTAGGTCAACAACAACAACATCGAGGCCTCTCATCTATTTATCACACATCAAATATCTACCCATGTTCTACACAACATATTAGTGAATAAAACTATATATTTTTATACATAGTTTAAAACCTTTATAGCATGTTCAATCAATACATATTTCTCATAACAGATGAGGCACACACACATAACACATATTTCATAGAGAATAAATCGGATCTATGAAATAGAAGAAAGTGAATATACATTCACGCATATAACAACCAAGTGTACACATAACACGTATTTCGTATAAAATACTTCATAATTATGCGTTAGAAGAAGGTAACTACACACTCACTTGACCAGAAGATGATCGGACAGCACTACGACTTGTAGAAGTAGTATTCTTCGGTAGATCTGCAAGATCTTCACAAAAATCGAACTCCTTGCGGGCAGAGCTTCGGCTCGGGAATCACACTTCTCGGGATCTTTGGGTTCGTAAAAATTCCTTCTTAACTTGGATATGAGATCCGGGGTGTCGGGATGGCTTTGGGGGTTTACACGCAGAGCTTCGGCGCGAAAAAGAGAAGAATTGAACAAATATGCTCGGAACCCTCACATCCTATTTATAGGAGGCTGAAGCCTCGCAGTACACTGGGCGTAAGCCTCCGAAATCGTCACTACATGCGTCATCCGAAGAACTCGAGTGCAAGGCGTGTCATGCTTCGCGGTACACTGGGCGTACGCCAGTACGCTGGGTGTACTTCGGATAAGTCCGGTGACTCCTCTTCAGATAATACCGGATATAATAAATAAATTTAAATATTATTTATTTAATAAACTTTGAAAATCCATATCTCCTTCATACGAACTCCGTTTTCGACGTTCTTTGTATCCACACGTAGGTGAGACTACTCTCTACAACTTTCGTTTAGACTCCGTCGGCTAGTTTTGAATTTATTTTTATTATCTATATTTAGTAGGCCGGGACAGGAAAACTCCGTTATAAATTCATAACTTCTTCATCCGACGTCCATTTTCGCCTATCTTTTCATCGTTTCGCTACAATTAATGAGATCTTCGATTCTTCTTTAGATTGTTTAGACCAACAATCACTCGATCTCGAATCGAATATTCGGGTTGCATACTGTTAAGTCGAAACTTCAGAAAATCATAACTTCCTCATACGAAGTCAGATTTTGGCATTATTTTTATGCACGCTCTCGGTTTAACGAACTCTACGACATTCGTTTAGATCACTAAGGCTAAATATCGCTCTAACGTAAATTTTACTTTTTACGTCATTCAGCGTTGTCGGTTCTGTCGCGAAACTTCAACGGGTCATAACTTCCTCGTTATAACTCGGATTTCGGCATTCTCTATATATTCGGAAACCTCATTTCAACTACTACAACATTTGTCATAGATATCAACTTTATCTGACATTTTATTTTGACGCTTATTTTTATTCTTAATTACATTAAGACACATAATTAAGCACAAAACACATAATACTCAAAAAATACACTTTTATTATTTTAAAATGGGTTACAAAGGTTAACATAGACTATTATATCAACATTAATGACAAGCCCAGAAGCACAGGCATTACAATTCTCTCCACCTTAGAATGATTCTGTCCCCAGAATCACACATCAACAAAAAAATGCGTATAGCGACTCATCATGTCACTCTCCGTCTCCCAGGTGAGATTCGGTCCATTCATGTGTTTCCATCGGACAAGCACTAACCCGACCATCTTGCGTCGCAACTTCTTAGTCTTTCGGTCAACGATTGCCTCTGGTTATTCAATCAACTTTTTGTTCTCATCGATTCTCAACTCCAAATGTGGAATCATGTTGGGAACTTCTCCCGTGAACTTCCTCAAATAACACACATGGAAAGTGTTATGAATTCCATTTAGTTCTTCTGGTAGTTCAAGATTGTAAGCTTGGTTCCCAATCCTCTGAAGAACTTTAAACAGTCCAATAAACCCTGGACATAATTTTCCCCTTTTACCAAATCTTATAAGTCCCTTCCATGATGAGACTTTAAGCAAAACCGAATCTCCAATTTCAAAATTCATCGGTCTTCGCTTTTTGTCAGCATAGCTCTTTTGACGATCCTGAGCTTCTAACATTCTTTCCCAAATTATTTTCAACTTTTCAGCAGTTTGATGGACTATCTCTGGTCCCATAAACTGCTTTTTCCTAACCTCAAGCCAACAAGACGGCGTATGACACTTCTGTCCATACAAAGCTTGATAAGGTGCCATCTTAATGCTCGAGTGGAAACTATTATTGTAGGAAAATTCTACCAATGGTAAACGGTTATCCCAATTACCTAGGAATTCCAAGGTACATGCTCTCAGCATACCTTCAAGTGTTTGTATCGTCCGTTTTCTCTGACCATCAGTCTGCGGATGGTAAGGTGTACTTAAACACAACTTGGTACCCAATTCCTCTTGTAGACTTTTCCAAAATCTTGAGGTGAAACGACTATCACGATCCGACACAATCATTAGCGGAACACCGTGAAGTCTCATAACTTCCTTCACATAAGAATTTGCAAGCTTCTCCATAGACCATTTCTCCTTGGCTGCTATGAAATGCCCACTCTTAGTGAATCGATCAACGGCCATCCAAATCATGTCGTGACCATTGTTTGTTCTGGGTAGTTTAGTGACAAAATCCATACCAATGTCTTCCCACTTAAACATAGGCACAGGCAATGGTTCTAAACTCCCGTACGGTTTCTGATGCTGTGTGTTGACTCTCGCACAAGTCACACACTCGGCCACATACTTTGCAACATCAAGCTTCATCGTTGGCCACCAGTAGTAGGGTTTCAGGTTCCTATACATTTTAGTGATACCGGGATGAATCGACTACATGGTCTTGTGAGCTTCTTCCATCAGAAGATCTCTGACTCCTCCTATCTTAGGTATCCAAATCCGATCTTGGAACACCTTTAGTCCATGACTGTTTATACCGAACACCAATGTTTTGCCCAAATGTTCCTCCTTTCGGTCATTCTTCTCAGAAGCTTCCTCTTGAGCTTTCTTTATACTTTCCACAATGGTCGAGACAACTTCAATTCTCAACGCTCTTGGCCTTTTTCTTTCAAGATTGACTTTCCGACTGAGAGCATCAGCAACAACATTTGCTTTACGAGGGTGGTAAAGTATCTCACAGTTGTAGTCCTTAAGCAATTCTAGCCAGCATCGTTGCCTCATATTCAATTCCTTCTGACCGAAGAGATATTGGAGACTCTTATGATCAGTGAAAAGTTTGCACTTCGTGCCATAGTGCTAATGCCTCAATATTTTTAAAGCGAAAACTACCGCTGCCAACTCCAAATCATGAGTCAGGTAGTTCCTTTCATGCTCTTTCAATTGTCGAGATGCATATGCAATCACTTTATCTCTTTGGGTCAGAACACAACCCAATCCAACCCCAGACGCATCGCTATAAACAGCGAAGTCTTCAACTCCATCGGGAAGAGAAAGTATCGGTGCCTCGCATAGTTTCTTCTTTAGCTCCTCGAACGCTTCTTTATGCTTATCACTCGAAGCATAAGTAGCTCATTTGTGGGTCAAAGCTGTTAATGGACTAGCGATCGAAGAAAAGCCTTGGATAAACCTTCGGTAATATCCAGCTAATCCTATAAAGCTTCGGATCTCCGTGGGACTTTTTGGTTGTTCCCACTTCATCACGGCCTCAATCTTTGCTGGATCAACCATTATCCCTTCTTGGTTAACCACGTGACCCAAGAATTGGACTTCTCGAATCCAAAAATCACATTTGGAGAACTTTGCATACAACTTCTCCTTCTTCAGAACTTCTAACACTTCTCGCAAGCGTCTGTCGTGCTCCTCTTGGCTTTTCGAATAAATTAGAATGTCATCTATGAACACTATCACAGATTTATCTAGGAACGGATTACAAACCCTGTTCATTAAATCCATGAATGCTGTTGCAGCATTGCTTAGTCCAAGCAACATAACCAAAAACTTGTAGTGCCCATATCGTGTTCTGAATGCAATCTTCTCTATATCCTGCTCTCTTACTTTCAGCTGATGATACCCTGACCTAAGATCGATCTTCGAGAAATAGATCGAACCTTGAAGTTGATCGAACAGGTCATCAAGCCTTGGCAATGGATATATATTCTTTATCGTTGCTTTATTCAACTCTCTATAATCGATGCACATTCTCATACTTCTATCATTCTTCTTTACGAATAACACCGGAGCTCCCTAGGGTGATGAACTAGGTCTAATCAAACCCTTTTCTAGTAACTCCTGAAGTTGCATCATCAACTCCTTCATCTCCGTCGGTGGTAATCGATAAGGTGCTTTTGCAATTGGCATTGTTCCGGGTAAAAAGTTAATACAAAATTCCAGTTGTCGATCAGGCGGTAATCCAGGAAGATCTTCGGGAAATACTTCCAGATAATTACATACAACGGGAATATTCTGCATCACCTTCTTTTCCTTCTTAGCATCGATCACGAATGCTAAGTATGATGTACACCCCTTGGTCAAACATTTTCTGGCTTTAATTAGAGAAATGATTCCAGAATTTACTCTGCGTTTATCTCCATACACCATAAACGATTCCTTCCCAGGCGGGTTCACTTTCACTATTTTCTTCTTGCATAAAATTTCAGCATCATTGGCTCTAAGCCAATCCATTCCCAATACGATGTCGAAACCATTAAGTTCAATAGGCAATAATTCCTCGTGGAACTTATTCCCATTCACATCAATCACGATGTTTTTCATACGGTGGCTAACAGGTACAAACTTGCCACTAGCAACTTCGACTAATAAAGAATTATCTAGTCTAACAACAGGCAAAGATAGTTTTCTACCAAATTCATGCGATAGAAAAGGAGTAGTTGGCTCCAGAATCCAATAAACTTTGGGCAGGCAATTTGTTAACGAGAAAGGTACATGAAGCGACATCAGCTTCATCTTTAGCAGCTTCCAGTGTCATCTGGAATGCTCTCGCCTTCGGCTTTGGCGGGATGTTAGGTCTACCTGCCTCCTTCTTCTTCGGGCAGTCCCTAGACATGTGTCCCTCCTCACCACAACCATACCAAACTTTCTTAGAGAGGGTGCATTCATTGGCATAGTGCCTTGGCTTTCCACATTTGTAGCATGTGGCCACTACCTCACATTTTCCATGATGCTTCTTCTTACATTTGTCGCACCACCTAGCTTCGCCTCCACCCCCCCTCGAACCAGACCTTGAGAACTTGTTTTTCTTGTTGGACCCTGAAGTTCCATCGAACTTCCTCTTTTCACCAACCTTTATCCTCTCCGAACCCTTTTCCTTCTGCTGTTCCACATTCTTAGGTGCTCGAACAGTTGTTTTCAGAGTAGTTTCCATCTTGATTACCGGGCCAAAGTCGGCAGGCAGTACATTAGTGAACCTCTCAATCTAGGAGAGTTCCGTTGGCACTAGGTACATAAATAACTTCATTTTCTCAGTCAACGCAGTAGCATAGTCATCTATGCTCATCCTCCCATTCTTCAAGTTTTGGAACTCATTGTTCAGATCAATCAGATATATCTCTGAACAATATTGCACCCTTAACTGTTCCAAGAACTCCTCCTATGACATTTTCAGGGCTTCCCCTCGTGGCATAGTATCTGCCAACAACTTCCACCAACTCAAGACTCCAATCTTCAGTTGTGTAACTGCGAAAACAGTCTTCTGCTTGTTGCTACATTCGCAACTTTCAAATACCATCTCCATTTCAGAGATCTAATCCTTTATCTCAACAGGCTTCGGGCTTCCAGAAAGACTTGGCGGCTTGGCGCCCAAGAAATTCTTGTACATTCACCCATCCTTGTTTTTTCTCCTTTCCGGATCGTTCCTTCGTTCTCCTTGAGTCCCAATTTGACTCATAATGCGACTATTGTTTCCTTCCTCCGATTGCTCGGGAATCAATTCAGCTTCCTCAATAGGCATGATAGGTTCGTCCCTATTATCATGCAACATCTGTCGCATCTCATCCCTTTGTTCGGCTAACATAGCCCGAATTATGGCTTGCACCCCAACCATCGTTATTGGGTCTGGTGCTGCTGCTACAACAGGTGCTTGCTCAATCACTAGCGGTTGATTCTTGTTTTCATCTGCGTTTCCCACACCGCTTCTTGTTCTCACCATTTTTGATCTATACACTGAATAAGGTAAATGAGATCCTCATTCACGATACATATTCAAATCATCCTTATCACTCTGAAACGTTTAGATGTTAGTTCTAATACCGTAGACAAACACTTAGAATCCTACACACATAAGGTTTCCAGATTCGGTCGACAACAGACCATAGATCCGAACAAATAATATCATATATGGAAACATATAACATTTAGCACATAAAAGCATTTTTGGAAACTTTCCTAAAATAAACTAGTGCTTGTGTCTAAAATTTAATAGACACACATCTCGCAATCTCCACTTAGCATACTAAGTTTAAGTCTAGAAATCCTACAAATTCCTAGTTCGCTTAAACTAATGCTCTGATACCAACTGTGACATCCCCAAAATCATGGCCAGAAAAGATTGATTTCATTTATGCTTTTTGAATTAATTTCAGAGTAAATCCTTTTGATTTAAAAGAGTTGCGGAATTTGTTCCAAAAAACAAAATATGATAAAATAAGATTTATCAAAGCATTTCATCAAGAGATGCATTTTCATTATGTATTGAAAACTCGGGATGTCATGTTCCGATACAGACCATAAAGCATAAACGATAACATTACAAGTCATTCAACAAATATATACATATACAGACTTGTAAACAAAACAACTCGATGTTTCATCCATCTTATGCGCTTGCACCACTTCCTGTAATACAAATAAAACTGAGTGGGTCAGGCTTGGGAGCCTGGTTAGCATATATGGTTTTCAATCCAGAATAAACAAATTATATTTAATTTCACCAACCAAAAATAACCCGATTACCCATTCCCATTATCCTCACTTTACGTCCCTAAAACAACATCTATCTCAAGGGACCTAATCTAGGGTTTTCATCGGGACGGACATTACTGCTAAGGGGTTTCCTCAGCAGTAGATATCCTAAAGGCAACCACGGGGGGGGGGGGGGGGGGTAGATTACAGCGGTGAACACATCATTCACAACACCTACAGGTTATGAACCTGCTAGCGTTCCACAAGACTGTCTAGAAAGAGTCTGTGGTCGTCATCCATACTCTGCTAGATCACTAGGTCAACAACAACAACAACAACATCGAGGCCTCTCATATGTTTATCACACATCAACTATCTACCCATATTCTACCCAACATATTAGTAGATAAAAAATATATATTTTTATACATAGTTTAAAACCTGTATAGCATGTTCAATCAATACATATTCCACATAACATATGAGGCACACACACACAACACATATTTCATAGAGAGTAAATCGAATCTATGAGTTAGAAGAAAGTGGGTATACATCCACGCATATAACAACCAAATATACACATAACACGTATTTCGTATAAAATACTTCATAATTATGTGTTAGAAGAAGGTAACTACACACTCACTTGATCAGAAGATGATCGGACAGCACTACGACTTGTAGAAGTAGTATTCTTCGGTAGATCTCGAAGATCTTCACAAAAATCGAACTCCTCGTGGGCAGAGCTTCGGCTCGGGAATGGCACTTCTCGCGATCTTCGGGAGCCTAAAACTTCCTTCTTAACTTGGATATGAGATACAGGGTGTCAGGATGGCTTCGGGGGTTTACACGTCGAGCTTCGGCGCGAAAAAGAGAAGAATTGAGCAAATATGCCCGGAACCCTCGCATCCTATTTATAGGAGGCTGAAGCCTCGCAGTACACTGGGCGTACTGCCTTATGCGGAGCGTAAGCCTCCGAAATCGTCACTACATGCATCATCCGAAGAAATCGAGTGCGAGGCGCGTCATGCTTCGAGATACGCTGGGCGTATTTCGGATAAGTCCGGTGACTCCTATTCGGATAATATCGGATATAATAAATAAATTTAAATATTAATTATTTAATAAAATTTGAAAATTCATATCTTCTTTATACGAACTCCGTTTTCGATGTTCTTTATATCCACGCGTAGGTGAGACTACGCTCTACAACGTTCGTTTAGACTCTCTCAGCTAATTTTGATTTTATTTTTTTATTTATATTTAGTAGGCCGAGACAGGAAAACTCTGTTATAAATTCATAACTTCTTCATCCAACGTCCGTTTTCGCCTATCTTTTCATCGTTTCGCTACAATTAACGAGATCTTCGATTTTCATTTAGATTGTTTAGACCAACAATCACTCGATCTCGAATCGAGTATTCGGGATGCATACTGCTAAGTCGAAACTTCAGAAAATCATAACTTCCTCATACGAAGTCAGATTTGGGCATTCTTTTTATGCACGCTCTTGGTTTAACGAACTCTACGACATTCGTTTATATCACTAAGGCTAAATATCGCTCTAACATAAATTTCACTTTTTACATCATTCAGCATTGCCGGTTCTGTCGCGAAATTTCGACAGGTCATAACTTCCTCGTTATAACTTGGATTTCAGCATTCTCTATATATTCGGAAACCTCATTTCAACTACTACAACATTTTCCATAGATATCAACTTTATCTAACATTTTATTTTGATGCTTATTTTTATTCTTAATTACATTAAGACACACAATTAAGCACAAAGCACATAATACATAAACAATACACTTTTATTATTTCAAAACGGGTTAGAAAGGTTAACCTAGACTATTATATCAACATTAATGACAAGCCCAGAAACATAGGTGTTACATTAACCAACTCGTCGAGTTTTCTCACCAACTCGCCGAGTTCAATCAGAATCTAGAAAGCGGGGAAACCCTTATCAGACTCATCGAGTTGGTTAAGTAACTCGTCGAGTTCCTTCAACCCTTTTCTCATTCAGACACTTTTAAGTGAAACCAAGGCTCCAAACTATAGATCTAGCCACCTAGGGTGTAGTTAACACATAATGTTGCCAACTTTACCTGAATGCAAGGCTTCAAGAGGCTAAATGCTAAAACCAAGCATGATAATAGGTTTAGGGAATGAAGAAGGGCCAAAAATTGATAACATCGATAACTTTATGACTATGGGGGCTATAGGAGTCCAGATCTGAGGTTACAACTTCAGATCATGGAGATATCTAACAAGAAAATGATCAAGGTAATGAATTTTTACCTTCAAAAGGATGCAACAACTGAGTAAATCTATATGCTCCTTCTCATTCTAAGCTCATAAACCTTCAAGTTCCTCTAAGAAATGCACGAAACACACACACTTTAGCCTTGCACACACTTAAAATGGAAGGTTAGCTTGTTTAGGTTTTTATCTAGAAGATAAGGTGGTAAGGGATGTTGCAGAGAGGACTTAAGGTCCTTTAAATAGGGTGCAAACCCTAAAAATTAGGGTTTTCATAATCAGCTCCAACTTGTCGAATATGTTCTCCAGAATACGCAACCCTTCTTGGTTTCTACACGATAAGTTAGGGACTCCAACTCGTCGAGTAAGCTTTCAAAAGTGCACAAATCCCTAAATGTCATTCCTGAAAATCGAGATGTTACAATCATGTCGATAAACATGAATCGAAACCTCATCCTTATTTCCCCTGCACCACTTTCATCACAACCTAGAAGAAATGCAAGTAATTTCCAAAAATTCAACTTCTTTCTCTATTTCCTGTAATTTTCTGATATCAGAACTTCAATCCTATTTCCATTCTTCCCTGCAATAGCTCCATTAAACAACCCTAATTTGTAACAAGTATTTTTCTCACCTTCTACCCAATATATATAAATGTATTTGTGTTTCCATTTGTTTGTCTATGTTTGTATGTGTTTGATTTACATACTAGTAAGAAATCGGGCATTATGCATTCTTTGGTTCACATCAAACAAACATTCAGAGTAATGCCAAGTTGAGTAAGACTCAAAGTCCGAGTACCGAAGCTGAGATAGCTGAAATAAGCCGAGTTCCATACGCTTCCGCAGTCGGCTCAATCATGTACGCTATGACTTGTACTCGCCCTGATGTAGCCTTTGCTTTAAGCATGGTTAGTAGATATCAAGGGAACCCTGGTAGAGCCCATTGGATTGCGGTGAAGAATATCCTTAAGTACCTTCGGAGGACGAAGGAATGGTTCTTAGTCCTCGGAGGGAGTGATGACTTGAAGGTGCGAGGGTATAGTGACGCCAGCTTTCAGACCGACAGGGACAACTACCGTTCGCAGTCGGGCTGGGTCTCTACCATGAATGGAGGAGCAATGACTTGGAAAAGTTCCAAGAAGGAAACCGTAGCTCATTCAACGTGCAAATCAGAGTACATTGCAGCGAGAGAAGCGTCGAAGAAGGCAATATGGCTAAAGAACTTATTGGTGATCTTGGAGTTGTACCTGCCATAAAGGAGCCCATGGAGATTTTCTGTGATAATGAAGGAGCGGTTGCCTTGACCAAGGAACCGAGAGATCATGGAAGATCACGACATATCGATAGAAAATATCACTTTATTAGACATCGTGTAGAAGAAGGACAACTCGTAGTGAAGAGGATATCATCAGAAGATAACCCATCAGATCCGCTTACGAAGGGACTGAATAGGGTTAAGCACTTGCAGCATGCTAGGAGTATTGGGCTGAAGGATGATATTAGCATAGATTAGATAGTATTAGAAACGTGTAATAGATAAATGCAATTAACATTTGATGATTAAATAAAGGAGTTTTATTTATAAGTAATGTTACTGTCTTATGTTAATTGTTTAGCTATTGTTTCACTTTGCATGTTTTGACTTCCAGAATAATTGAGTTTATTAAGAATAATCGAATTATTCAAATTATCCACAATCGTTCATATGTTGGGAGTAGATATGAATGAAGATTGCCATGAATAGGTGTGTAGAGTGTCTAAATGGTATTAGACATAGTAAAAGATTGTTGCAACGTTCATGAGTTCTTATGAACTAGTTTTGAGCATTGGAACAAACACGCGCTTGCTGGAATCACCTTATGGAATGTGATAGAAAAGGGTGATCGCAAGACAATAATATCATATAGTCTTAAAACCTAGATATATGGTTTGTTATTTGTTAATTGATTGTATATTGATAACGCAAAAACGCATTGGTAACTCGATGTTATAAAACGCATTGTTGTGTATAGTTGATTAATGAATAAGTAAATACATATAAGTCAAAGTTTATCTATAACTTTTATCCTATGAACGAAAAAGCGATATCTCGGCCGCTCGATGATTTGATTTGACTTATGTGCCAGGCCCGGTCAGAATTGAATTGATGTGTTCGACTAAGTTCTATGTCAAATAAATCGAAGATCGAGAAACCAAATGTTAGACTAATCATTCCATAGAATTGTCAGCATGATATCTAACAGAGGATTGTACGATCCCTTATCTAAAGGACAAGAGTAATTAGATCAGAGTTTAACAATGTCTTTGAGAGCTACGATTGCAAATCGGATTGTACTTGTACATATAGTTACTCGAATTATCCAAGTGGGAGACTGTTGGAATAGTGTC
Source organism: Lactuca saligna (assembly GCF_052625555.1). Classification (NCBI taxonomy): domain Eukaryota; kingdom Viridiplantae; phylum Streptophyta; class Magnoliopsida; order Asterales; family Asteraceae; genus Lactuca; species Lactuca saligna. Next base: position 227,165,460 of record NC_136420.1, on the reverse strand, counting down.
TAATGATGCAACTATATAAGGCAAGTATTTGACCTGATTGTGCATGGTCCTTTTGGGTTGCCTTCACCATAGCAACTTGACAGGATGATTTATTATGAGAGAATAGATATTATTAATATATTATGAGAATAATATAAGGAATAATAATATTGTTATTTGATTAATATAAGTCATAGATTATTTAGTATTAATTTGGTGACTTAAAGAGATTAATTAAATAAGAGGGTATAAATTGTCAATTGTTTGATAGTTACACTTTGGGCTATGAATCCTTAAGTGATAGGGTATGGACGATTTCTAGGGTTAGGATAAGCCTCAAATCGTCCAAGGATTATCTAAGGAAAGGATTATGATTGCTTAGAGTCTAAGTTATCCAATTAGGGTTTAAGGATGAAACCCTAAGCCTTACAAGTATAAATAGACCCATTGGGATAGGGAAATCGGCACCTCCTCTACAGCAAGGAAAACCTGGCCGATTTCATCCTCTCTCCTCTCTCTCAAATCATTCTCTTTGCTAGTTGGTGTTTGTAAGCCATTAGAGGAGTGACAATTGTGACTCTAAAGCTCCAAGAACAAGAAGATCAAACAAGTGTTTCAAGGTAAGCTTCTAACTCTAGTTTTTTATTGTTCTTGTACCTTATTAGCCGTTAGAAGTCTTGGATTCAATGCATGTTTAATTAGAGAAACCTAGATCCAAGCATTAGGGTTTGTATGTGCACATAGGAATGTTCATATGTCTAAAACCCATCAGTGGTATCCTCGCCTAGATTGGTTTCTATTAAATTGTTGCTTGATTGTTTGAATCTTACCTGCAAAATTCTAAATTTGTGATTCTGAGTCATGAACTCGGCGAGTCCCATAGTGGACTCGGCGAGTCGAGAGTGGGTACTCGGCGAGTCGGGATTTTTTCATATTTATCTTATAGAAACTTACCTTTATCATATTAAATCAACCCAAATCCGATTTCATAATATATATGACTATATTTTTGATCTAATTGAAGATATTTATCAATTAATAAAATATTTAATTTCCTTATATGACAATTATTAATAATTTTGATTAAAGTGGTAAATTGTTTTTTCAAGAAATCATAAATAAATCAAATATGGATAATTATGTGATTAATTGTTAATTTGAATTATTTGTTGTTTGATCCTTTATGTTTTAAATATTTAAAAACTTGCCCTCAAGTTTTGAAATTTTTGTTTTGTGATTAAAAGTTTAATTTAGACAATTTAAATTTCAAACCCTAGAATTTTACAAGTTTAAAATCCAACCCCATACTAATATAATATTACAAGATTAATAACTATATATGTATAACTTAAATGCTAGTCTTACCGTTAGTAGGCCTCATTCACGAAGCCGGTGTATAACGTGGGTATAAGGTTGCGGCCTGTAAAATGGCGCTTAATGGGTGTACAGTCACACCCACCGCTTGCTTGATCGGTAGAGGGTCGTTAGCCGAACGGGTAGGATTGGGCAACCTCATCCTCTCATTAAAAGTGTAATATGAAATACAAAGTAACTACATGTTTTCTTAAAATTTATCAATCTTAGTTACTTTACGAAAAGTGAATTGATGCAATCCCATGAAATTACACTTTGCACCTTGCTAAGAAGTTAGTGGAGCGTGTGTGGTTTACCGGCACAGTAATTGGTTCTAAGCAAAGGTGGAAAAGGGTGATTCATTGTTTATCATAGTTCGATGGAGCGTGTGTGGTTTACCGGCACATCGAATAGGTGATCGTTACAATGAAGGCACGATGTGAATTTGCATGGTAATTCACACCCGCTTTGTGATCCTCAGTATCCCAGTCACAAACAAGAGGGGCATATCGAGATTTAAACATGCCATTGAAAAGTTTCAATAAATATCATCCAAACCTAGGAATTCTCAATACATTTACAACTTAAAGTTATGTTTTTCATGGTGGAGAATTAGTGAATCGTGATTCACTTACCTTCAAATTGTTTGCATATTAGATTACGGCATCCATTTTCTAGTGTGTAAATATTGTTGTTGGATCCTAGCCCTAATTTTTCTTATTGGGTGATAATTAGGGATTCATATTCTAATCTATCTTTGTCCTTTCTATTTGTAGATGTCGAACCCTAACAACGCTGCAACGAGTTCATTCACTTTGAGGAGCCTTTGTCAAAAGGTCACCTTCGATGGAACGAACTTTAGCGAATGGATAATATACATTCGCATGATTGCTCTCTATGAGGATAAGGAGTATGTCCTCGATGAGAAGATCAAGAAAATCAACCCTGGAATCGCTACTCCGGCTGAAATGACCGCTTTTGAAACTCCCGAGCGTGATGCAACGAAGGTACATTGCATCATGATTGCCACTATGAACTCGGAATTCCAAAAGTCCTATGAGGACATGTATCCGTACGAAATGCACCAAGACTTGTTGGAGAGATACCATCAAAACGCAAGACAAGAGCATTATGAGATTTTCACTAACATGATTTCCGCTAAGATGGGTCATGGAGAGTCTCTTACCGTGCACCTGCAAAAAGATGCTAAGGTATGTCGACCGTCTTCGCAAGTTGAATGTTGACTTTGGGGAAGACTTGGCGATCGACATGGTGCTTCACTCTTTGCCTCCAAGTTACAATCAATTTAGGATGACCTATCACATGAACAAAGAAGAGGTCACCCTAAGCAAACTCCAAGGTCTCTTGAGGGTCGTTGAGAGCAACTTCAAGGACAAGTCTATTGCACCAGCTCCCAATCCGCCCGCCGCTCCTGTCTTGGCAATTGGACAAGGAAAGGGAAAGAAGAAGAAGGCTTCGTCTAAGAACTATCGCAAGGTTAAAGCCCGAGATGGTGCCTCTTCTAGTGGGACCAAAGTTGATCCCGCTAAGCCCTGCCCTAACCCAAAGGAGGCAGAGTGCCACCACTGCCAGAATATAGGACATTGGAAAAGAAGCTGCCCAGAGTACCTGCAAGCCATCAAGGAAGGAAAGATCAAGCTGTCTTTCGCAGGTATATACACAATTAAATCTAACGATTGATATCATGATATTTCTTGGGTTCTTGATACCGGTTGTGGTTACCACATTTGTTCTAATGTGCAGGGACTAAGAAGAAATAGAGACGTGGAGCATGGAAGAATAAATCTAATCATGGGGAACAGAAGATTGTCGCCTATGACCAAGATTGGAGTGTATTCTTTAGTGCTTAGGAATGGTTTATCTTTAGATTTAAACAATTGTTGCTATTCACCAGAAATGGCTAGAAACATCATTTCACTTCATGGTTTGTTTAGACAAGGTTTTAGATTTTCTTTCAATAATGAGAATGGTTCTATTTTGGTTTATTTAAATGGTGTCTTTTATTTTGAAGCAATACCGTGTAATGGATTTTATGAAACTGTTATGATTGTTGATAACTTAGGAAATGATGTTTTATGTGTGGATTCTTCCAGTAGTATGGATAAGGCATCCTTGTGGCATTGTCGGCTTGGACATGTCAACAAGAAACTCATAGCCCAACTCCAAAAGGATGGAGTGTTGGAGTCATTCGACCTTAGGGAAGATGACACATGCGAGTCTTGTTTACTTGGAAAGATGACTAAGTCACCGTTCGCTGATACGTGCGAAAAGGGTGAGGGTCTATTGGACATCATACATACCGATGTGTGTGGACCGTTTAGATCTACCATGAAGGATGGAAACCGCTTCTACGTGACTTTTACCGATGACTATAGTAGATATGGGTACATCTACTTAATCAAGCAAAAGTTAGAAACTTTTGAAAACTTCAAAGATTTCAAGATTGAAGTGGAGAACCAATTAGGCAGGAAAATCAAGATGCTTCGATCCGATCGAGGAGGAGAATACCTAAGTCTTGAATTCCATGATTATCTCAAGGAGTGTGGAATAGTTTCACAATTGACGCCACCTAGGACACCGTAATTGAATGGTGTGGCAGAAAGGCGTAATCGAACCTTGTTGGACATGGTTCGCTCTATGATGAGTCGTGGTTCACTATCTATCTCTTTTTGGGGGTATGGCTTAGAGATTGCCGCCCATATCCTTAACCGAGTCCCTACTAAGAAGGTTGCCAAAACGCCTCAGGAGATGTGGATGGGGAAAGCTCCTTTGTTAGCACATATCAAGGTTTGGGGTTGCGAGGCTTTCGTAAGACAAGATACTCACGACAAGCTCAAACCTCGTAGTGAACGATGTATTTTGATCGGCTACCCGCATAAATCCTTTAGATATCTCTTCTATAGACCGAAGGACAATGCTGTCTTTGTTCTGAGGAGAGGAGTTTTCCGAGAGTGAGTACTCATAGGCCAAGGAGACAGTGGGAGGCAAATCGAGCTTGAAGAGATTCAAGAATCGATAGATAAAGGAACCTCTACCGCTGGCACTCAACCCGAGGAGGAAACTCCGGTTGAACCGATTGACGTATTGTTACCTCTTAGACGTTCCGAAAGAGTTAGAGTTCAACCCGAGTTGTATGGTTTTCATATTACTACCGAAGGGGACACGTATATTTGTCACACCTCAAAACCGATAACGGCAGAATACGTTTCGGGGTGGAGGATGTAGTGTACAGTATCATCACAATTGCATAATAGTAAAAACAAGAAACATACAACCATTTCATTTACATAGTGAGTGTATTTACAAGTGTGTTTTGTAATGTTCAACAAACACAAAAAATAATACAAAAATAAAAGATGGATCTTGTATGCTCCACCTTCTCCAAAATGCTGCACCTGTACCTATCTATCTTTGACCCGAGGATACAAGTTATTTTGAAAACGAATATCAACATAAAGCTAGTGAGTTCCTAAGAATTTAGTGTGAGTTTCGTATAAAAAGCATTAGAATCGATAGTATGAAAAGCTGAAACTTACAGTCATAAGTAGTAGTAAAACCTAGAAAATCCTATATTTTCCAGAAATGCATAGTAAGTGAAAACCTTTAAGAAATATGCCGTTTTCATCTTTGAAAACCATTTATCATGAAAGTATAATAGTGACTCAACAATAAGTAATGCAATATGGTAAGTTATATTTGAAGTCATTAATGGTGGTGCAACTTCCTTTAGTATTAGATACTTGTTTACTTCGGGATATTAACTTTACCTTTAGTTTAGTATTTTTAGTGCGGTTATAGTGTATTACTTGTATGTTACCAATAGTGTGAGTAATAACGGACCCCATGACCTTCCCGGTCATACACAGTGTAGTGAAGTAGTGGCATCCCTGGACCTGTGCGGCTCGGACTGATATTAACAGTTGGGATGTAATAGCATCTGCCCCGTATAGATCTATACATATAGCGTCGTCATCCTATCGGAAAACTCTGGGCATAGTGCGTAGCGAATAGAGTATCTCGTAGTGGGTCAGTGTGTTATCTCATGATTAGTACTTTCTATTGTATTATAGTGTAGTAGTCTTTTGTATAACTCGTATTGTATTCTCTTATTAGTGTATAGTTTCATAATAGAGAGTATTATAGTGGTGTAGAGTAGTAGTTAAAGCGAGTAATAGAGGCCTTAACTATACCTATTATAGTTAACTTAGTGTGTATAATTCTTGTCAGGTTAGTGATTTAGGCATCTAATGAAATAAGAAATTCTCGTAATCCACACTAATATACAAGATATATAACTAAGAAATCAACGACAATCGGACGGATAACCACTACCCTAAGCCCACAATCAAACAAGAACAGGAAATAAGGCGAGCTATCAGTCCTAAGTCCTTCAAGTCTTACTTATATAAATATATCAGTGTGGTTACATTTTATAAGAAGATTTGTTAAATAAAAGTATTGTCCAAAATAAACATTTAAAAACTTGTTTGTTTATCCAAAATAGTTTTGAAAACGAATAACCTATTTATAAGGCATAGTGATAAATCACATGTGATTTGAACTACAGGTAGTGAATCACATGTGATTAATTTGCGTAACATGAATAATTGTCTTGTATAACTTTCCATAAACATGTATAATCAACTTACATCCCCCCTAAAACATATAAAACATTTGAAAGGTTCATTAAAGGGGTATGTACTCACCTGAATTCGCATAAATCAGGTGAATCGAGTAAATCTGGTAAAAGTGTTGGTTGAGCGTTTTGTACCAAATAATGACTTGTGCACCTTTTAGGACCCTAATTCCATATGAAATATGTATTTTACAAGAAATTAATCATTTTATGCTTTCCATTTAAGTATTTAGGCATTCTAGCATCAATTCGGGGTTTTAGGGCCTAGAAGGGGTTCCCGGGATTGGTACAAGGCCAAGAAGGGTTTACGGGGGAGTCCATGAGTTCACTCTCTTGGAGTTTATGGCCAAAAGGCGACTCCTTGGGAGTTTACGGCTGTAAGCCCCCTAGGATTGGCCGTAAACTCATGTGGTCCTCCAAAATTGCTAGTTAAGGCCTTATTTCACTTCCCTAAATTCCTAGCAAGTGTCTTGGACTAAATTGGAGGGTTTAAACCCTCATTTTGGGGCATTTTGGGGATTTTATGGTCCAGGCTTGTGCTTGGGCCGTAAACTCCATTTTGTTCTTCAAAATGATGTGTTAAATGGTCCAAAACACTTCCCTATACCTTAGATAAATTTTTGAAGGCCTTAAGTGGAGTTTTAGGGACATTTTGGCATAATTATTAGGTGTTTACGGCCCAAGCTTAGGCTTGGCAATAAAATACTCTTTTTGACTCCAAATGGTGTTGCTTAATAGCCTTAAACATTTCCTAGGTTCATAGCTAAATTACTAAATTCCCTAGATTAGTTTTTGGGACTTATATCAAAGGTTTTTGGGTGTTTACAACCTAAGCATAAGCTTGGGTGATAAACAACTTTTTAGGCTTCAAACTCTTATGTTTTCATGTCCATACTCACCTAGGTAAATCCCTTAATTAGTACACAAGCTTAAAGGAAGGAAAAATGGGGTTTTTGGCAAGGTTTTAGGTGTTTACGGCCTAAGGGGCTTCCTAGGCCGTAAACTCCATTTAATCCCCTAAATCCTATGATTTTTGGCCTCTAAATGTTATGGACTATGATTAGAACAAGATAGGGAAGAAACCCTTACGTTTGGAAGCCGGAATTCGCGATTTTGGAGTCGGGTTCGGGTCTAGAGAGAGAAAGTAGTGAGAGAGAGTGAATGAGTGGTAGAAGGCTTAAAAGTGGTGCTCATTTGCTTATATTTGTCTCGGGTATTGCACCCGGTACACGGCTACCCAATGCTAATGTTTAATGGGGTCAAAACGTTTTACCCAGGTGAAGTGGTTGAAAAGTAATATAACTCTATTAAGTTAAACGGGGTTAACACTTACATGTAATAATTACTTATGATAATACCAAGACATATAAATAACTAGATATTTGTTTATTGACGACTTCAAACATTACAGAAAAATAACATATAGTGACGCATTCCGTTAGTGAAGATGGGATTTGTAACGGCAATATATTTGGGGTTGTCACATCATTCCCCCGTTAGGGGAATTTCGTCCCGAAATTTAGAATTCATACAGATAAGAATTACAGTACTACTAAGCGAAAAGATGGGGATATTTGAGGTTCATTTGCTCTTCGCGCTCCCAAGTGAATTCCGGTCCTCGCTTGGCGTTCCACCGAACTTTCACAATTGGGATACGGCTTTGTTTCCTTCGTTTTACTTCTCGATCCATAATCTCCGCAGGCTCTTCCACAAAGTTGAGGCTCTCATTGACTTCAATCTCGTTGAGGGGAATTAAGAGAGTCTCATCGGACAGACATTTCTTCCAGTTTGAGATGTGGAAGGTAGGGTGTATGTTGCTTAGCTCGTGAGGTAGGTTGAGTTTATAAGCTACGGGGCCGATTCTGGCGAGAATCTCAAAAGGCCCTATGTACCTTGGGTTCAGCTTTCCACGCTTTCCAAAGCGTATCATGCCCTTCCAGGGCGAGACCTTCAATAAGACTCGATCTCCCACCTGGAATTCCAAGGGTTTTCTTCGTTTGTCGGCGTAGCTTTTCTGTCGATCCCTAGCGACTTTTAGTCGTTCACGTATCTGTACAATTTTCTCGATCATCTCTTGAATGATCTCCGGACCAGTGAGGGCGCTGTCAGGAACTCTTCCTTTAGCTAGATGAGTGTCACCCACCTCAGCCCAATACAAAGGGGATCTGCACTTCCAGCCGTAGAGGGCTTCGAATGGAGCTGCCTTGATGCTCGTATGATAACTATTATTGTAAGAAAACTCCACAAGAGGTAAGTGTGTGTCCCATGATTTGCCGAAGTCAATCACACAAGCTCACAACATATCTTCTAAGGTTTGGATCGTCCTCTCACTTTGTCCGTCGGTCTGCGGATGGTAGGCTGTACTCATGTCCAGACTCGTCCCTAGTGCCTTTTGCAATGATTTCCAAAACCTTGAGGTGAATCTACTATCTCTGTCTGAGATAATAGATATAGGGATGCCATGCAGTCGTACTATTTTCTTAAGGTATGTTCTAGTGAGTTTCTCCATCTTGTCTGCTTCTTTGATGGGTAGGAAGTGTGCGGACTTGGTCAACCTGTCAACGATGACCCAAATGGTATCTAATCCACCCGCTGTCTTGGGCAGTTTGGTTATAAAGTCCATTGTGATCCGCTCCCACTTTGATTCTGGTATCTCAGGTTATTGGAGGAGTCCTGATGGCTTTTGATATTCGACCTTGACCTTCGCGCAAGTAAGGCACTTACTTACAAAGATAGCGATCTCCGCTTTCATGTTCGGCCACCAATATAGCTTTTTGAGATCCAGATACATCTTATCTGAACCCGGGTGGACGGAGTAGCGAGTGTTGTGTGCTTCCCTCATAACCAAGTCTCTGAAACCCCCATGGCGTGGGGTCCAGATTCGGTTCATGAAGTAGTAGACTCCGTCACCCTTAACCTGTAGATTTTTATCCATTCCGTGTAGGGATTCTCCCGTCACGTTCTCAGGCATTAAGGCTTCCAACTGAGCCTCTTTGATCTGTGTGGATAGATGCGAATGGATAGTCATCGTCAACGACTTGGTCCTTTGACCAGAATACTCCATCCTACTCAGTGCGTCTGCTACTACGTTGGCTTTTCCCGGGTGATATCTAATTTCACAGTCGTAATCGTTAAGTAACTCGACCCATCGACGCTGCCTCATGTTGAGTTCTTTTTGATTCAGAATGTGTTGGAGGCTTTTATGGTCAGTGTACACCATGCTCTTCGTCCCATACAAGTAGTGTCTCCAAATTTTTAATGCGAAGACTACCGCTCCTAACTCGAGGTCGTGAGTAGTGTAGTTCGCCTCATGGGTCTTTAGCTGCCTCGAGGCGTAGGCGATAACCTTACCTCGTTACATCAAGACACAACCGAGCCCCTGATTGGATGCATCACAGTATACAACAAAATCTTCCGTCCCTTCGGGAAGGGATAATACTGGTGCGGTGCATAGGGCTCGCTTCAAGGTCTGGAATGCCTTCTCCTGTTTCTCTTCCCAGTCGAATGATACACCCTTCTGCGTCAGCATAGTGAGAAGCTTTGCAATCCGAGAGAAGTTTTGGATGAATCGGTGGTAGTAGCCAGCGAGGCCTAGAAATTGATGAATTTTCGTAGGCGTCTTCGGTGCTGACTAGTTCTCAATAGCTTTAATTTTGGAGGGATCCACGTGGATTCCCTCTTCACTAACTACGTGACCTAGGAATTCGACTCTTCGGATCCAAAACTTGCACTTAGAGAACTTCGCATATAAGTTTTCGGATCGCAACGTTTCCAGGACTCGTCGTAAATGATCCCTGTGTTCTTCCTTGCTCCGAGAGTAGACGAGGATATCGTCAATGAAGACGATGACGAACTGATCCAGGTATGGACGACACACCCTATTCATCAAGTCCATGAATATTGTGGGGGCGTTAGTCAGTCCAAAGGGCATCACTACGAACTCAAAATGCCCGTAGCGGGTTCAGAAGGCTGTCTTCGGAACATCTTCCTCAAGCACCCGTAACTGATGATACCCAGATCTCAGATCAATCTTGGAGAAGTAACTTGATCCTTGTAGTTGGTTGAATAGATCATCGATACGAGGGAGAGGGTAGCGATTTTTGACCGTGAGTTTATTGAGTTCCCTATAATCGATGCACATCCGAAACGATCCATCCTTCTTCTTCACGAACAAGACCGGAGCTCCCCAAGGTGAGAAGCTCGGTCTTATAAAACCCTTGCTGAGCAGTTCGTTGAGTTGACTGGATAGTTCTTTCATTTCGGCAGGCGCTAGACGGTAGGGCGACTTAGCTACGGGGGTAGCTCCTAGGACTAGGTCGATTCTGAACTCAACCTGACGTTTGGGAGGTAGGCCAGGAAGATCCTCTGGGAAGACATCAGGGAAATCGCATACTACGGGAATGTCTTTTGGATCTTTCGATTTCTGGTTAGTGTCGACGACGTGAGCAAGAAAGGCGCGATATTCCTTGCGCAAGTATTTCTGAGCCTGAATACTGGAGATGATACGAAGACTCGTACTCGGCTTATCTCCATATCTCAATAGGGTTTCGTGATTCGGAAGGTTCAGGCGAATGGCTTTGTCGGAGCATAGGATATCGGCGCGATGAAGACTCAACCAATCCATACCAGCAATGACATCGAAATTTTTGATTGAGACTGGTATAAGATCGATTGGAAATGAGTGATCGTCTAACATGAGAGTGCAACCTATGTAGATTTCGCTAGAGCTTTCTGTTTTCCCATTAGCCATTTCTACGACGAACGTTTCTTTTATTGGTTGAGGGGTTTGTTTGAGTAAGTGTTTAAAGTTATGATTTACGAAGCTTCTTTCTGCACCACTATCAAATAAGACACAGGCATAGGAGTTGTTGAGAAGAAACGTACCCGTGACTACCGTGGGATCCGCTACCGCTTCATTGTGACCGATAGCGAGTAATCTTCCCGTTCCCCTAGTATTTGTAGCCTTCAGACAGTTCTTCTTAAAATGACCTCCTTCATCGCAACCATAACAAGTCGGGGTCACTCCCGCACCAGGAACCTGTGTGATAGGTTTGGGAGGAGCCTTGCAAAATTGGACAGTATGGCCCTTCTGGCCACAGTTGGAACACTGCAATTCACGGCAGGGACCGTTGTGGTGGAAAGGACACTTAGGACACTTGGGCAGATTCCCGTTATAAGCTTTTGGTGGGGCTGGTGCAGCTGGAGTGGTGGCAGCATGGACCGCCACGATCTGCTGGTCCTTGGAGGAGGTTTGAGTTTTCTTGCCCTTCTTCTTATCCCATCGCTTCCTCTTTCTATCAGATGAATCGGGTGGTGCAGTGATAGTGGGGGTTGATGTTGTTGGTGTGGAAGAGACTTCATGGTTGATCAAACTCTAGGCCAATTCCTTGGAGCTGTCAAAAGTGGTAGGGCGTGAAGCCAGAACATTTCCTCGATACGAGGGCACTAAACCCCAGATGTATCGTTCAATCTTCTTGCTTTCGGAGGGGATCATGTTGGGACACATAGCCTCCAAGTCGCAAAACCGGGTCGTATAAGCTGTTATGTCAGTCCCTTTCATCTTGAGGTTCCAGAGTTCTTCCTCAAGTTTCTGAATTTCACCCCTAGGGCAGTACTCCCCTCTCATGAGATCTTTTAGAGTGTCGCAGCCCATGGCATTGGCTGTGACCAAAGAGAGTGCACTGACATGGCCGTTCCACCATGTCAAGGCCCTATTAGTGAGGGTAGCAGTAGCAAACTTGATTTTGCTCTCTTCGGGGCAAGAGCACATTTCAAATACAGCTTCGGTCCTTTCGAACCATTGGGACAGTGCCAGAATTCCTCTGGTACCATCGAAGAAGGTAGGTTTACAGTTCATGAAATCCTTATAAGTGCATCCCTGCACCCTTTGATGGACTTCACCGAACCTGGAGTTACCACCGCTCGAGTCCCCAAAGTTCATTTGGGCCACGGCTGTTGTCACAGCCGCGGTCACCGCTGTTTGGAACAACATCGGGTCGATCTGCGGAGGAGGAGGTGATGGAGGAGGGGTTTGAGTTGCTGGTCTTCCTCTGCTTGGACGCTTTCGTGGAGGCATCCTTTACTGGAAGATCATAGAAATGATAGCAATAGTAAGAGCCTATTGCGAATATGAATAAAGTGTCTCATGGATTGAATCACATAATTCAAGATCAGAATGAGAGTCATAGCAATAGAGTAGTTAACTGCCAATATACTGGTATTAATGATGTAATACAGGTTCATGAAAATTGACCTAACAGTAGGTCTTACATCAAACTATAGAGAAAATGTTGGCAGATTAGAGGTTTAACTAGAGTACTTTTAAGTTAGGAATGTTTACAAACGGGAGATCTACGAAACATAGAGAGAAAAAGGCTAGTCCTTTAAACAAAAGGGTGAGATAACTAGACGTCTTCTACTGGCGATGGTTACTTGTTGGGCGAATCCTCAGATCCGCTAGTTGACGCATAACTTCTTGAAGGTGTCGATCATGAATTCATTGGCGTGCTTGGAGTTCTCTAACTTCGGCTCGGAATGCAGCCATCTGATGCTGCAGAGCCTCGTTGGTCCTCCTTGTCCTGTCCATGGCTTCTTCGAGTTAACGGATGCGAACCGTGTTGAGATTCGAGTTGGCATCCACTTCTACAACTCGACCTATAGCAGCTTAACCCTGCTCAACATTCCTGACAATCCTTCGGATCATGATGGGTAGAACTCGATCTGTTGATCCTCCTTTGCGTATGTTGTAGAAGCTTCGGTCTCCATTGTAAGGCAAGGGATGACCCTGTTCCTCGCTCCATCGGTGCAAGGATATGGCCCACATAGGAGTAGGACCCCGAAATGTCGGACGAGGGTTGGGGTTCGGAGCTCCAGAAGGTAGGTTATTAACTTCTGGCTTGGAGTCGGAGTTATCCGAAAAGCCTTCTGCTCGGTGTTCATCCAGAGGGATTGGGTGATCATCGTCCGACTCTTCGCTGAGCCATCCTCCATTGCCCTGGTTTGGATAGTACGGGTCGCCAGGAGGGTGGAAGCCAGCCATGATATCTATGCGAGAAAAGGGAAAAGAAGATTAATAGACGCACTAACCTAAATTACTTATAAGATGATCGTCACGAGTTAGACCAATACTTGCATAATGCATACCAATTACATGTGACCGGGGCAGGATAGTCCGTCGAATAACTGACCCTAACTCTAAATCCACAACCAAACAAGGAACAGGAAGTAAAGCAAAGATCACATATTCTAAGTCTATAACGCCCTAGTCACATGTTACATGAAAGTATCCATTTAGCAACTATTGCTCCATCAGTAACGACCCTTTTTAGTTCTCACACATGTATGTTTTAGAGGTACAGAATACTCCTATGGTATTCTTATGCTAACGTTATTGTGGTAGTGTTGTTAACTTTTAGACTTGTTGTAACACCACAACCAAGCTTCAGCACATGCTAGTCACTCCCAGGAAAACGTAGTTGATTAGGCTACATCCCCCTAAATGTGACTATATGTCTCTAAGCCCTATTGTGCTATCCAACAATCTTAATACTTTTTTTTTTCTTGGGTGATAATGACTTCTGTGTTTTATAGTGATGTGTGTGTGTGTGTGTGTGTATATATATATATATATATACTTAGTTAAATCCTTTAGATTCTTAACAGTATATATTCTTGGTCAGAGTGTTTTAGTCCCGAAGTGTTTATAGTTCGTATATCTTTTATAGATTGATATACTTGATTCACTATAAACAAAGCTCTGATACCAATCTGTCACACCCCAAAACCGATAACGGCGGAATACGTTTCGGGGTAGAGGACGTAGTGTACAGTATCATCACAATTGCATAATAGTACAAACAAGAAACATACAACCATTTCATTTACATAGTGAGTGTATTTACAAGTGTGTTTTGTAATGTTCAACAAACACCAAAAATAATACAAAAATAAAAGATGGATCTTGTATGCTCCACCTTCTCCAAAATGCTGCACCTGTACCTGTCTATCTTTGACCAGAGGATACAAGTTATTTTGAAAACGAATATCAGCATAAAGCTGGTGAGTTCATAAGAATTTAGTGTGAGTTTTCGTATAAAAATCATTAGAATCGATAGTATGAAAAGCTGAAATTTACAGTCATAAGTAGTAGTAAAACCTAGAAAATCCTATATTTTCCAGAAATGCATAGTAAGTGAAAACCTTTAAGAAATATGCCGTTTTCATCTTTGAAAACCATTTATCGTGAAAGTATAATAGTGCCTCAACAATAAGTAATGCAATATGGTAAGTTATATTTGAAGTCATTAATGGTGGTGCAACTTCCTTTAGTATTAGATACTTGTTTACTTCGGGATATTAACTTTACCTTTAGTTTAGTATTTTTAGTGCGGTTATAGTGTATTACTTGTATGTTACCAATAGTGTGAGTAATAACGGACCCCATGACCTTCCCGGTCATACACAGTGTAGTGAAGTAGTGGCATCCCTGGACCTGTGCGGCTCGGACTGATATTAACAGTTGGGATGTAATAGCATCTGCCCCGTATAGATCTATACATATTGCGTCGTCATCCTATCGGAAAACTCTAGGCATAGTGCGTAGCGAATAGAGTATCTCGTAGTGGGTTAATGTGTTATCTCATGATTAGTACTTTCTCTTGTATTATAGTGTAGTAGTCTTTTGTATAACTCGTATTGTATTCTCTTATTAGTGTATAGTTTCATAATAGAGAGTATTATAGTGGTGTAGAGTAGTAGTTAAAGCGAGTAATAGAGGCCTTAACTATACCTATTATAGTTAACTTAGTGTGTATAATTCTTGTCAGGTTAGTGATTTAGGCATCTAATGAAATAAGAAATACTCGTAATCCATACTAATAGACAAGATATATAACTAAGAAATCAAAGACAGTCGGACGGATAACCACTACCCTAAGCCCACAATCAAATAAGAACAGGAAATAAGGCGAGCTATCAGTCCTAAGTCCTTCAAGTCTTACTTATATAAATATATCAGTGTGGTTACATTTTATAAGAAGATTTGTTAAATAAAATTATTGTCCAAAAGAAACATTTAAAAACTTGTTTGTTTATCCAGAATAGTTTTGAAAACGAATAATCTATTTATAAGGCATAGTAATAAATCACATGTGATTTGAACTACAGGTAGTGAATCACATGTGATTAATTTCCGTAATATGAATAATTGTCTTGTATAACTTTCCATAAACATGTATAATCAACTTGTATCCCCCTAAAACATATAAAACATTTGAAAGGTTCATTAAAGGGGTATGAACTCACCTGAATTCGCATAAATCAGGTGAATCGGGTAAATCGGGTAAAAGTGTCGGTTGAGCGTTTTGTACCAAATAATGACTTGTGCACCTTTTAGGACCCTAATGCCATATGAAATATGTATTTTACAAGAAATTAATCATTTTATGCTTTCCATTTAAGTATTTAGGCATTCTAGCATCAATTCGGGGTTTTAGGGCCTAGAAGGGGTTCCCGGGAGTGGTACAAGGCCAAGAGGGGTTTACAGGGAATTCCATGAGTTCACTCCCTTGTAGTTTACAACCCAAAGGCCACTCCTTGGGAGTTTACGGCTGTAAGCCCCCTAGGCTTGGCCATAAACTCATGTGGTCCTCCAAAATTGCAAGTTAAGGCCTTATTTCACTTCCCTAAATTCCTAGCAAGTGTCTTGGACTCAATTGGAGGGTTTAAACCCTCATTTTGGGGCATTTTGGGGAGTTTACAGTCCAGGCTTGTGCTTGGGCCGTAAACTCCATTTTGTTCTTCAAAATGATGTGTTAAATGGTCCAAAACACTTCCCTATAACTTAGATAAATTTTCGAAGGCCTTAAGTGGAGTTTTAGGGACATTTTGGCATAATTATTAGGTGTTTACGGCCCAAGCTTAGGCTTGGCCGTAAACTCCTCTTTTTGACTCAAAATGGTGTTGTTTAATGGCCTTAAACGTTTCCTAGGTTCATAGCTAAATTACTAAATGCCCTAGATGAGTTTTTGGGACTTATATCAAAGGTTTTTGGGTGTTTACGGCCTAAGCATAAGCTTGGGCCGTAAACTCCTTTTTAGGCTTCAAACTCTTATGTTTTCATGTCCAAACTCACCTAGGTAAATCCCTTAATTATTACACAAGCTTAAAGGAAGGAAAAATGGGGCTTTTGGCAAGGTTTTAGGTGTTTACGGCCTAAGGGCCTTCCTAGGCCATAAACTCCATTTAATCCCCTAAATCCTATGATTTTTGGCCTCTAAATGTTATGGACTATGATTAGAACAAGATAGGGAAGAAACCCTTACGTTTGGAAGCCAGAATTCGCGATTTTGGAGTCGGGTTCGGGTCTAGAGAGAGAAAGTAGTGAGAGAGAGTGAATGAGTGGTAAAAGGCTTAAAAGTGGTGTTCATTTGCTTATATTTGTCTCGGGTATTGCACCCGGTACACGGCTACCCGATGCTAAAGTTTAACAGGGTCAAAACTTTTTACCTAGGTGAAGTGGTTGAAAAGTAATATAACTCTATTAAGTTACACGGGGTTAACACTTACATGTTATAATTACTTATGATAATACCAAGACATATAAATAACTAGATATTTGTTTATTGACGACTCCAAACATTACAGAAAAATAATATATAGTGACACATTCCGTTAGTGAAGATGGGATTTGTAACGACAATATATTTGGGGTTGTCACAATATTGGTGATAGTACATTAATAAACCTTGATGAACCTAATAGCTATAAGGAAGCAATGGTAGGCCCGGAGTCTGAAAAATGGATAGCGAGATCCAATCCATGTATGATAACCAAGTTTGGAATTTGGTTGATAATGTGACCGAACGTAAGACTATTGGGTGCAAATGGATCTTCAAGAAGAAGAATGACGTAGATGGAAAAGTACACACGTATAAGGCGCGATTGGTTGCGAAGGGCTTTACTCAAACTGCTGGAGTTGACTATGATGAGACCTTCTCACCAGTTGCGAAGATAAAGTCTATTAGAGTGATGCTAGCTATTGCCGCATTTCATGATTATGAGATTTGGCAGATGGATGTCAAGATCGCTTTCCTTAACAGGAAGTTGGCTGAGGATGTTTACATGGCTTAGCTAGAGGGGTTTGTGGATCCGAAGCATCCGAACAGAGTGTGTAAGCTTGAGAAGTCCATTTATGGACTTAAACAAGCATCTCGCAGATGGAATCGTTGCTTCGAGGAGAAAGTCAAAGAGTTTGGATTTGTACGAATCGAAGATGAATCATGTGTATGTGTTAAAGCCAGTGGGAGTATAATAAGCTTTCTCGTTCTATATGTCGATGACATATTACTCATAGGAAACGACGTCCCGACTTTGCAGGAGGTTAAGTCCTAGCTCGGGAAGTGCTTCGCTATGAAGGACCTCGGAGAGGCTTCCTATATTTTGGGAATAAGGATAGTAAGAGAAAGAAGTAAGAGACTAATAGGACTTAGTCAGAACACTTACTTAGAGAAGGTACTAAAACGTTTTATTATGGAAAACTCGAAGAAGGGAGAATTACCGATACAAAGTAATGCCAAGTTGAGTAAGACTCAAAGTCCGAGTACCGAAGTTGATATAGCTGAAATGAGCCGAATTAAATACGCTTCCGCAGTCGGCTCAATCATATACCCTATGAATTGTAATCGTCCAGATGTAGCCTTTGCTTTGAGCATGGTTAGTAGATATCAAGGGAACCCTGGCAGAGCCCAATGGATTGCGGTGAAGAATATCCTTAACTACCTTCGGAGGACGAAGGAATGGTTCTTAGTCCTCGGAGGGAGTGATGACTTAAAGGTGCAAGGGTATAGTGACTCCAGCTTTCAGACCGACAGGGACAACTACCGTTCGTAGTCGGGCTGGGTCTTTACCCTGAATGGAGTGTTGGATTAATGTCTAAGTCCATAACTATAATTGGTAAGACTTGACCCGACCCGGCATGGTCCATTTGGGTTGCATGACATCATGCACTTGGATAGACTATAATGAGAGAAATAAGAAACTTACGGTTATTAATATATTATAAGTTCTAGTATATTAATAATAAGAATAATGAGATTATTTAATTAGTATTGATCAAGAATTAATCTAGTATTAATTAAGTGATCAAAAGAAGACTAATTAAATATATGGGTTGATTGTGTAAATCATTCATTCTTATATGTGTGGGCTTGTGATCCAAGATTCCTTATGTTGGACTAAGTCCATGGGGTGACCCATGGATACTCCATGGAGGTTAAAACCCATGGAGCATAAGGAATGGGTAAAGTCATGAGTTACATGGTGTAACCCTAATAGCCACCATATAAAAGAAACCCATGGCTCAAGAAATCGTGACTATGACTAACACTATGTGTATGTATGAGGGCTACACGATTTCATGAAGTGTTCTAATTTCTCTCTAAGTTATTCCAAGTGCTTATGGTGTTGTGTGAACCATTTGAGGTGTCACACTTGGGGCACTAAGCACTCAAGCTTCATGAAGACAAGCACTATCAAAGAGGTATGTATTCTATCTTGTTATATCCATTATTTTGTATGCTAGATTAGGATAATACCTTGGATGTTCATATTTGCATGTATAATAGAGAAAACATAGATCCAAGGTATTTAGGGTTGCATGTACACTTAGGAGTGTTAGAATGCTCATAACCCAACAGTGGTATCAGAGCCTAGGCTTGTTTTCTTGTTATACCTGCAATAGAAGCTGAAAAAACGAATTTGTTGCTGTCTGATCATCAGACTCGGCGAGTCCATAAAGGGACTCGGCGAGTCCATGCCTAAAAAGTGATCAAATCGATCCAACTCGCCGAGTTGGTTCATGCACTCGATGAGTTGGACCCCAGACAGCATATTTTCGAGTTTTTTGGCTAGAAATGGACTAAGAACATTACCCTAAGTTGTTTTTGAACTTATAAACTTGTTTTTAAATGTGGTAATGTTCATGCTAATCCATTTTCAAAGATAATTGTCAATAGATTCATGTTTTGTATTAGTTTAAAGGTTAGACTAATTACATGAAAAAGTTTGATTTGAATTATCTTGTTCTTATGAGTTGCTTAGATTAATAGAAAAGTTGAGTGAAAAAGTTGTTTTCAATCCAAATTAATCTAAGAGTTGAGTATAAAATGTGTTTGTGTAACTTATCCTTAAGTTACATGAAGAGTCACATTAAAGACTCATAAAACTCATAAAGTTGGCAAAGGTTACAAAAAAGATGAAGAGTCTTGTCCTTAAGTTATGGAGGTTCAAGAGTCACTTCATTAATAAATAAATAAATAAAATATGTAACCTTAATTAATTCCATAAGTTATAAAATAAAGAAAAGATTAATTCTTTATTAGTTTAAAGTCTTCCATAATTTGTCCACAAGTTATGGAACTTGAAGAGTTTTTGGATTAAAACTACTTTAAATACATAAGTTATGGAATTAATTAGTTTTGAATAGTTTCAAAACTTGCCCTCAAGTTTTGGAATTTGTAAAGTTTTCTCTTATGAATACTTTAATTCCAAGTTAGCCCTTAGAATTTTAAAAGTTAAAATTCAACCCTTATACTTTATAATATTATAAGTTAATAATATTTATATGTATAAGAGTAAAGTCGGTCTTACCGCTAGTACGCCTCATTCATGAAGCCGGTCTATAAGGTGGGTATAAGGTTGTTGCCTATAAAATGGCAACTTAATGGGTGTCCACTCTCACCCACCGCTTGCTTGACTGGTGGAGGGTCGTTAGCCGAACGGGTTTGACATGACTATAATTCTCCCTTCATTAAAAGTATTAATGATAAATACTAAGTAACTAAACTCTAAATAATACCCAATCTTAGTTACTTAGGAAAATGTGAATAAGGTGCTAATCCATGAAATTACACTTTGCACTTTGTTTAAGTCGGTTAGTGGAGCGTGTGTGGTTAACCGGCACACTAACTCGTATTTAACAAGGTAGGCAAAGGGTAACTTAATGTTTATCATAGTATCGATGGAGCGTGTGTGGTTAACCGGCACATCGATTGAGGGATAAACACTTAAGGTTACCAAGTAATTTGCATGGTTACTTCACACCTTGTTTTGTGATCCTCGGCATCCCAGTCACAAAACCTGAAGGGCACACTCGAGATTGAAACATGCCATTGAACAGTTCAATGAATCTCAAAAGATCTAGGAGTTTCAAAACCAATTAAAACCTAATAATACATTTCGTTTATCTTGGTGGAAATTGGTGAATCGTCATTCACCTACCTTCAAATTGTTTTATAGCTTGGATTACGGCATACCTCTTCTAAGTTATAAAATAGTTTGTTGGGTCCTAGCCTTAATATTTTCATATTGGGTGTCATATTAAGGACTCAAAGATCAACTATCTTGAATATCTCCCATAACATGTCTGGATTAGACATTTATGATCTTCCCAAATCTCTTGAAACAAGCTTTCCTAAATGAAGATGATATCCCATGGATATCATACTTCTCTCTCCTCTTCCAATTATTCTCCCTAACCCACAAGTTCTTGAAAAGTTTAAGATCACTCAAGCCCTAAAGGCAAGGCAAGGTCTAGGTGTGATCACATCTTGGAGATGTAGTCACATATTGACAAGCCGGGAGAGTTGGGTGTCAAAGTCTTGAGAAAGTTCGTGGTTCAATCACATTCTAAGTCACATAGTGAGTTCCTTTGGGACACCTATGAAATAGACTATGACAAGACCCTTAATGATCTTATCTATTGTTAAGATCAACTTCCTGAAACTTTATGGACATTGACAATAGTGACACAGGAAATCCAGAAAAAGCATTCTCTTCCCAATGGAAAGGGATTGGCCATAGTCAACTCGGTTGAACAAATGGTAAAGAGAAAAGCTAAGTCTGTGATAGTCCCGTGTACCGTTATCAAAGGGTCCATATGTTTATATTGCCAAAGAAAGGGTCATTAGTTGCGAAGCTGCCTAATTTACCTAAGGATGTTAAAGTCAATAAGATTGACTCTACTTCAGGTAAAAGTCCACTACTCTAACTCTGTTAAGTTTCTATTCTGAGATTCCTTATACATGATGTGACTGGGTCACATGGTGATGTTTTAAGAATCAAAGAAAAAGTAAAGGAACTTAAAGAAAGAATATGCTGAATCTGATCGCATAGATGGATTTCTATCGCGTAGTTTGAAGATCGGATTCTTGAGCTACTTCTTAGGAGTTATGAGGTATTGCTTAGGAATAGATAGCAACAAGTTTTCATATGGGTTGTAAGGATAAGTTTTTCCGCATAGTTTTAAAATAAAAGAAATTTTTGATTTTATTTTAAATATCCTTACAATGGCATTTGAGGAAAAATTGTTGCTTATATGATTCCATTAATAGCAAGAGTGGAAATATGAAATTGATTCTTTCATTTGTGGTAATGTCTAAATTTACCAAACAAGGAAAGATTCTCATCATCCAAAGTCTCAATTGGCCCGGGACTTGGAATCATGCAAGTTGTATAGCATGATGAATGAGAACTTTCAAGTATTGGAAAATTAAGACTAATTACTTGTTCACATGGATGTGTGAGTCAAGAAATGGACTAAGGGATCGAGTACATAGTCATGTCCACTGATTAAGTCCACCACAAAAGATTAATAAGACTATTCGTCGTAGTTTACTAAAGCTCAGTAAATATGATTATACTTACAAGCTTAAGTGTAACTCTGAGACATTGGAAAAGGTTCCAATGTAAGGCAGAGCGAATAAGAAGAATCAAATTAGGCAGAAGGATAAAAGTTTCTCAAATCTGAAAAGATGGGAGAGTACTTTAGTATCAGTTTTGTGATCATCTTAATGATTAAGAAACCATATCAAAATTAGTTCTCTAAGGGAGTCTTAGTTCATTCTTATGACTAAGAAGAAGTGATCTTGAATTGTTGAAATGGTTAAATCAAGAAGATGAGTCATACTTCGTTCCAATACAAGTCTTAGAGTCATACTCCAAGATTGTAATATGAGTGACATGTCTTAAAGAAGGTTTAAAACACTTGACAAAGGTAAGAGTAAAAGTTTTCTACTCTTGTACATTTGAAATTGGTAAGCTGTGATGTTTTGGATAAAACAAAGACCAACTAAGGCCAATTGTGTGAAGTGTTTGTCTTGATTAGAATCCACACTATCTCTTGAATATCTGACAAGAGAGTCTTATATGTCAAGAGGACAGTGGGAGTCTTAAAGGTCTTGAAAGTCTCAAGAACTAATCAAGAATGAAACCTAAAGTTCTTCACTAGCACACGACTTAAGGTTTATAACCTATCGTGTTGACATATTCTGTGCTCATTCCAGTTAAAGTTGACTTTGCATATGAGTTCTTAGAGTTCTCAATGTGTTGCACAACAACTTGGAAGCAATGGTAGGCCCTTGAGCTACCAGGTGGCAAGAAATTAAGATTGAGTTCAGTCCATATGAGTTTGGATTTGTCATTATCCTTGTCTTGTGACTATGATTTTGACAATTCACATGGATAAGAACACATACACCATTAAATCTAAGTGTCATAAGGTTTCTCTCCAATTCATGAAAATGATGGTGAGGAAACATTTCCACTAAGTAGATTTTAGCTAGATAGCAATTGTGATCTCAAAGTCGTTAGTGGAGCGTGTGTGGTTTACCGGCACACTAACTTGGACTTGTGAGAAATGGCAAAGGTAAAAAAACGATCAAGACTATGATTACGGCATCCCTTTTCATAGTTCTTGAAATTGTTTTGACACACCCATGAGCTATCTAAGGGAAGGTGTATGTTTTTGATAAAGTCTTATCAAAACAATCTAGTATCAGAAATCTGAACTTTTGTAAGAAAGTCAATAAAGTATTGATTTCTAGAAGTCAAGCTTTCTGAGTACATGTCAAAGCTAGTGGGAGCATAAGTGTTATGCTAATAATCATCATGTTAGTGGGAGCATGATAATTACGATAAGTATTGCAAGCTAGCAATGTTAATTATAGAAAACAAAAGGTTTCAACTGGGAAAGAGTTGTTTTGCTATAATTAAGGGAGAGGAAATTATACTTCATCTCAAATCTAT
This sequence comes from Lactuca saligna, assembly GCF_052625555.1. Classification (NCBI taxonomy): domain Eukaryota; kingdom Viridiplantae; phylum Streptophyta; class Magnoliopsida; order Asterales; family Asteraceae; genus Lactuca; species Lactuca saligna. Next base: position 227,142,389 of record NC_136420.1, on the reverse strand, counting down.
AAGCTTAGATCGTGAGGTTTCAATCATTTAGTCAAGGATATATATGAATTTCATGTTGGAATGGCTCAACATAAGGAAATTCTGTATATGGGTCCATTATTTGATGTCTTAAATTCGATTATGATTACGGCATCCCTTTTCATAATCTGAATTATGAGAACTTGGCAAATTGAAATGGAAATGTTATAGCAAAAGACTGGTTTAGTCTTTATGTAAGACATCATGAATCGTGTCCCATATGCTTCGGATATAGGATCGATTACATGTGCTATATTCATCCTTTCTAAAAATTTCCCAATGCCTGGGGCATTAAGAAGGAAAAAGGTTTAGAACTGGATATGACTAAAAGGATTAAACAATTGTCGAGGATAATCTAAGGTTTACCAAAGATTGGTTGCTCAAGGACAGTTGGAAGTGTAGTGATAATTCTGGATGGACCATATTGACATAATCTGTAAGGAGGCAACTCTTGTTCAGAAATGATAGTCAAAATGAATCTGGAAATGTTTCAAAGTCAGAGATTTCAATCTGTTTAAGATTAGAAAACTTAATGCAAGAAGGATGTTTTCAAGGAGTTGATCTCCTTTGGAATACTCTGTAATGATTGTTGCCAAGTCTTTGTGAATTTGTGCATAATCATTACAAGAGAATCAATGCATATAAGTTTAGAATCTAACAGATTTCAGTAAATGACATGAATTTGGAATTCTTGCATTTGCAGTAAGGATTGTGAAAAAAGAATCATTGAAGTTATGTTCAATTGATCCAGCTCACAAAATAAAGATCATAGACAAACATATTATGCATACTTGGTGTATGGCATGACTAGTGTTTAGAAAACATAGTGTGCATGCTTGGAGCATGGGACAACTATTGTTTTAAATTCAAGAATAATGTTGATAGCTGAAACAATATACAATAAATAATGTGTAATCATATGGTGATAAATAAAAAGTGTTTTATTTATATTCATAAGTTCTGAGACCATATTGGATTCAATTATTATTGTGTTTCACTTTGCATGTTTTGACTTCCCGAATAAACTAGGTTATTCTTCCGGAATGACTAAGTTATTCAAACCATCCACAGTCGGTCATATGTTGGAATTAGATATGAATTAAGACTGTCATGGGTTGGCTTGTAGAGGTCTAAGTTGTTGGACAAAGGGCTACAACACTCATGAGTGCTCATAAGTTCTGAGTATTGGATTCAACCCGCGCTCATTGGAATCACTTCATGGATTTTATCACGAGTGATCATGAGACGATAATATCTTATATTCTTCAAACCTAGAGATATGAGTTGTTACTATGAGTTGGTTGTACATTGATTGCACGAAACTGCATTTGGTAACTCGGTGCTATAAAACGTGTCTTTGTGTATGATTCAACAAGTAGTAGAACAAGCCATATGAGTCGAAGTTTATCCATTCCTTTTACCTTCGGGATAAAAGCGATATCTGTGGGCCCCTCGATGATTTGATGATGACAAATGGAAGTGCTCGGCCGGGCCAGGACTAATTTGATTTGTTCAATTAGTCAGTCGTCATAAATCGGAAATCGGGAAACAACTAATGGACAGAGAGAATGATTATAATCCATGTCTCAGTCCATATGATATCTAGAATGGAGGAATATATGATCCCTTATCTAATGGACAAGTCGTTGACAAAGATCAGAGTTCATCTACAAGGTCAGAGTTCGACAGAAGCTTTTGAGAGCTACGATTGCTAGTTGGTTCCTGAAGTCATACGCAATAATAGTTTTAGACTTATCCAAGTGGGAGACTGTTGGATTAATGTCTAAGTCCATAACTATAATTGGTAAGACTTGACCCGACCCGGCATGGTCCATTTGGGTTGCATGACATCATGCACTTGGATAGACTATAATGAGAGAAATAAGACACTTACGGTTATTAATATATTATAAGTTCTAGTATATTAATAATAAGAATAATGAGATTATTTAATTAGTATTGATCAAGAATTAATCTAGTATTAATTAAGTGATCAAAAGAAGACTAATTAAATATATGGGTTGATTGTGTAAATCATTCATTCTTATATGTGTGGGCTTGTGATCCAAGATTCCTTATGTTGGACTAAGTCCATGGGGTGACCCATGGATACTCCATGGAGGTTAAAACCCATGGAGCATAAGGAATGGGTAAAGTCATGAGTTACATGGTGTAACCCTAATAGCCACCATATAAAAGAAACCCATGGCTCAAGAAATCGTGACTATGACTAACACTATGTGTATGTATGAGGGCTACACGATTTCATGAAGTGTTCTAATTTCTCTCTAAGTTATTCCAAGTGCTTATGGTGTTGTGTGAACCATTTGAGGTGTCACACTTGGGGCACTAAGCACTCAAGCTTCATGAAGACAAGCACTATCAAAGAGGTATGTATTCTATCTTGTTATATCCATTATTTTGTATGCTAGATTAGGATAATACCTTGGATGTTCATATTTGCATGTATAATAGAGAAAACATAGATCCAAGGTATTTAGGGTTGCATGTACACTTAGGAGTGTTAGAATGCTCATAACCCAACATGGAGGAGCAGTGACTTGGAAAAGTTCCAAGCAGGAAACCGTAGCTGATTCAACGTGCGAATCAGAGTACATTGTAGCGATTGAAGTGTCGAAGGAGGCAATATGGCTGAAGAACTTCATTGGTGATCTTGGAGTTGTACCTGCCATAAAGGAGCCCATGGAGATTTTATGTGATAATGAAGGAGCGGTTGCCTTGACCAACGAACCGAGAGATCATGGAAGATCACGACATATCGATAGAAAATATCACTTTATTTGACATCGTGTAGAAGAAGGACAACTCGTAGTGAAGAGGATATCATCAGAAGATAACCCAGCAGATCCGCTTACGAAGGGACTGAGTAGGGTTAATCACTTGCAGCATGCTAGGAGTATTTGGCTGAAGGATGATATTAGCATAGATTAGATAGTATTAGAAACGTGTAATAGATAAATGTAATTAACATTTGATGATTAAATAAAGGAGTTTTATTTATAAGTAATGTTACTGTCTTATGTTAATTGTTTAACTATTGTTTCACTTTGCATGTTTTGACTTCCAGAATAATTGAGTTTATTAAGAATAATCGAATTATTCAAATTATCCACAATCGTTCATATGTCGGGAGTAGATATGAATGAAGATTGTCATGAATAGGTGTGTAGAGTGTCTAAATGGTATTAGTCATAGCAAAAGATTGTTGCAACGTTCATGAGTGCTTATGAACTAGTTTTGAGCATTGGAACAAACCCACGCTTGCTGGAATCACCTTATGGAATGTGATAGAAAAGGGCGATCGCAAGACGATAATATCATATAGTCTTAAAACCTAGATATATGGTTTGTTATTTGTTAATTGATTGTATATTGATAATGCGAAAACGCATTGGTAAATCGATGTTATAAAACGCATTGTTATGTATAGTTGATTAATTAATAAGTAAATGCATATAAGTCGAAGTTTCTCTGTAACTTTTATCCTATGAAGGAAAAAGCGATATCGCGGCCACTCGATGATTTGATTTGACTTATGTGTCGGGCTCGGTCAGAACTGAATTGATGTGTTCGATTAAGTTCTATGTCAAATAAATTGGAGATCGAGAAACCAAATGTTAGACTAATCATTCCATAGAATTGTCAGCATGATATCTAACAGAGGATTGTACGATCCCTTATCTAAAGGACAAGATTGATTAGATCAGAGTTTAACAGCATCTTTGAGAGCTACAATTGCAAATCGGATTGTACTTGTACATATAGTTACTAAACTTATCCAAGTAGGAGGCTGTTGGAATAGTGTCTAAGGCTGCAACTATATAAGGCAAGTATTTGACCCGATTGTGCATGGTCCTTTTGGGTTGCCTTCACCATAGCAACTTGACAGGATGATTTATTATGAGAGAATAGATATTATTAATATATTATGAGAATAATATAAGGAATAATAATATTGTTATTTGATTAATATAAGTGAAAGTTTAATTAGTAGTAATTTGGTGACTTAAAAAGATTAATTAAATAAGAGGCTATAAACTGTCAATTGTTTGATAGTTACACTTTGGGCTATGAATCCATAAGAGATAGCGTATGGACGATTTCTAGGGTTATGATAAGCCTCAAATCGTCCAAGGATTATCTAAGGAAAGGATTAGGATTGCTTAGAGTCTAAGTTAATCAATTAGGGTTTAAGGGTGAAACCCTAGGAGCCTTACAAGTATAAATAGACCCCTTAGGATAGGGAAATCGGCACCTCCTCTACAGAAAGGAAACCCTGGCCGATTTCCTCCTCTCTCCTCTCTCTCAAATCATTCTCTTTGCTAGTTGGTGTTTGTAAGCCATTAGAGGAGTGATAATTGTGACTGTAAAGCTCCAAGAACAAGAAGATCAAACAAGTGTTTCAAGGTAAGCTTCTAACTCTGGTTTTGTATTCTTCTTATACCTTATTAGCCACTAGAAGTCTTGGATTCAATGCATGTTTAATTAGAGAAACCTAGATCCAAGCATTAGGGTTTGTATGTGCACATAGGAATGTTCATGTGTCTAAAACCCATCAAAAACACCCCAGTATACTTGATGTTTTGTAAAACAAATTTTCTCCGACTTGTTGAGGCTTGAATGTGGCAAGAAGTGTTATATAAGTTCAAACTTATTTTTGTTTATTTCAATTCAATTACGCCTTTGGAAAATGTAAGTGAAGAGAATGTTAAATTTGCTTAAGCCGAAAGAATCTTGTATGATTTCAAATATATTTCTATTTTTAAAAGACCCACCAATGCCTGTTCTACTTAATTTATTGTATGTTTGTGTGTTGTGTATGTTTTACTTCATATTTTCTTCTAAAATGCCATCACATTCGCAATTTTTAGCTTAAGTGATCAAATCTGGGGTTTTAGTTTATAATGGATCTGAGATTCAAACCAACCATTTGGTATAATATTTGTATTTTTTTATTGCAAAATAATTTTCAATTCAATATTTTATCGGTATTGATATCGTAGTTTATATATGTTATTATGTGTTTGTGCTAAAAATGTTGAGGCTGACGTGTTACGTCTTGATCACATGAAGACTAGCAAAATTAACAGCTTATCGTTATTTTTTCTACTGATTTGGGTTCAGAAAGCTTAACGTAACAAAGTACCATTATAAAAACATTTACCTTTTCAAGTGATAGCAACAAAATAGACCTTTGGTTGTTAAGTTTGTCCTTTACTCTTTTGTTTATTTTCTGTGACAATTTTCAAAGGTAAGGTTATAACATATAATGGTTGTGGTTATGTTTTAGAGGTCCTTTGACATGTGTGTGTGTTTTTGAAATGTATACATGATTCATTGATATTTTTAATTGTTTGTGTCTCATTACAATTCACAGAAATTAAGTATCTTGATTGGTTGTTGATAGCTTAACTCTTTAGACTTGAGTAAAAAAACACCGACTATATAGGTATTGGAATCTTGAGATGACCTTTTAAAGGCTTGATTAGCGAGAAGACTAATGAGACAAGATCAAAACAAATGATTAAATTTAATCATGTAACACCCATACAAATCAGGAAAATTTAAAACTTTTTAAAACATTCAAAAACCAACAGTAATTACAAATTTGTTTTCAAAATAGTTCCATATCAGAGTATCCCAGAAATAACATCATAAAATGTGAGGAGTTGTACGATCACGCCTTTGCCTTCCGCGATCGTCTGAAGTACATGAAATCAAAACTAAAACTGTAAGTCCAATGCTTAGTGAGTTCCCCCAAAATACCCATACACATAACAATACAGATATAATCACAAACATCATACTATCCGTCCAGTCAACCATGGGGTTGGAATACCCTAGGCCCTCAACCATCGGGTTGGAATGCCAACATACTATGGGTCCAATCATCCTTTGGATGGAATGCCCTAGGCCCACAACCATCGGGGTAAAATTACCACCTAATACGAATCTAATCATCCTCAGGATGGAATACTCACGGCCTACAACCATCGGGTTGGAATGCCCATCTCTATTGGCTTTTGCACAAAGAAGATAAGCCTCAATCACCAATCAAAGATGTGAACATATATATTAGATAATCACGTAATAGTCTATAGACATACAAACAACCTAAAAGGCTATAACAACATAATAACATTCTATCTACCAGGATACCGATCTAACAGATCATTACAATATAACATCATCCTATCTACCAGGATACGGATCTAACGGATCATACTTGCATAACATATCAGGATAACCTTCCAAAAGGGCCAGACTTAGTCCCTTCAACCCTTGAGTATAGTGAGGAAAACTCACCTCACAATTGTCAAACTGTAGTGATAAAGTCAACTCTCGAATCACAGCCGTGCACTCCACACATATATTCACCAGAGAAACACTTCCATAATTTTCCAATTTACTAGAGTACCCCCAGAAGTCAAACTTCTCAACCCTTGGTCAAAGTAAAAGTCAACGGTTAAGGCCAATAGTTCTTGTTGACCAACTCGTCAAGTGCAGTTCACTAACTCATCAAGCCCTTCCAAACTCGATAAATCACAAAACCCTAGCTGACTCGCTGAGTTTCTGGGCAACTCGTCAAGTCCTTGCATGTCCAAAAGTCGGGAAAACCCTAACTGACTCATCGAGTCGTCTTGCTGACTCTCTGAGTTCATTCAGAACTAACAACTGCTATTCTTCATCGAACTCGCCGAGTCGACCATGCAACTCGTCAAGTCCCTTCAGTCCATTTTCCATTCGTATGCTTTAAGCTAACCTAATGTTCCAAATCGTAGATCCAACTTCCTAAGACATAGATTTCACGTAAAGTTGCAAACTTTACGTGCATGAAAGGTCTTCAAGGCTTAGAACAATAAAAGCCAAGTCTAGAATGAGTGTTAGGGCATGGTGAGAGGTTTAGATGAGATAAAGTCGATAGCTTTATGAGTTTGAGACCTGAAGGAGTCCAGATCTCAATTTGCAACTTCAGATCATATCTAATACCCAAAATGGCTCACATATATGCTGATATGGCCCTAAACTTAAGCATGGAGAGATCAAGTTAGGGAGAAGTCAAGGAAACGACTTGTTACCTTCCAAATGATGCCAAGATGAGATAGACTTAGATTCACAAGCCCTCCTTTGCTTCAAGTTCCTTAAACTTCAAGCATTCTTCTTAAACACTACTTCCTAAGCTCTTTAAGACACAAAATGGAGTAAAATCGTGATTATGGTTTCTTTTGGCCGTTATTAGGTGGTAAGGGACTGAAGGTGAGGGCTTAAGGTTCTTTAAATTGGGTTCAAACCCTAAAAATTAGGGTTTCATCTTTCAGCTCCTACTCGTTGAGTCCAGGTCCTCCGACTCTTCGAGTAAGTCCGATATTCATGCGGGCTAACCCGCCTCTACACAACGAGTTGGGGCAACCAACTTGGCATGTAAGTCCATAAACATGTATAAAGTGCTTTAAAACTTATGTCTGGGAGTTGGGGTGTTACAAGTCATCTAGCGTGAGAATCAAATTTTAGTTGTTTACTGAGATTACTAATTTTGTAGTTGAAATTGGATGTTAATGTTAGAGGTCTCAATGACAATGAGATGTTTATAGATTTTATACTGTCATGAGAATTCGTACATTTGGACAATTTTGCCCTCTATGATGGTTTGGAGTTTGAATAAATATGATGGTTTATATTTGTTAGAATTAGTTTAAATATATTATTTTTCTCTAGGCTGAATAATTATTGGCAAGTAGGTAGTATAATATGTATGAAAAGTTTTAATACTCTTGGATAGTGCATAAGTTTCTCTCATTTTATTAAAGATGGTTTATTGATTAAACATTTTTATTTGATTTTGTAACGTGGCTTTTATATATTTTAGCCTTCATTTGGATTTAGCAATGTATATTAGTTTTTATCTCTAAACAACATCTTGAAGAAACACAAATCACTACCCTACACGAGAATCTTGAGTGCTAAAATGGATAAAAAAACGATACCGAGCACTAAACTGGACAAACATTACTGTATTTGGTACCGGTTTTATGTACTAGCAATAGTACCGATGATAGCGAATCCTAAATTTCATAATTTAAGAGTACCGAGTACCGTCATAAATTTAGTATCCATTTTGGCATGCTACCGATATGAGATAAGGGTTCGGTACTAGTTGCTGCTTATCCCTACTAATCACCAAAAAAATATTTTTCATTGTTGTATTGCGTGTGTGTGTGTGTGTGTGTGTGTGTGTGTGTGTGTGTGTGTGTGTGTGTGTGTGTGTATATATATATATATATATATATATATGGAAATGATCAAATGAGAACATCTAAAAGGTTGAGAACGCGAGAACAATTATATTCATTTGTGATTTCATGTATTCATTTCTGGAGAAACGATAATTTTTTACGCACAATCAACATGAATATGATTTTTTCTCTTCAATTGAAATTAAAAGCGTAAAAATTTATCATTTCTCCACGAATGAATATATGGAATCACAAATAAATATACTTTGTTCTCGCGTTGTCAACCTTTTTTGTGTTCTCATTTGATCCTACATATATATATATAAATATATATATATATATATATATATATATATATATATATATATATATATATATATATATATATATATATAAAGAATAATTTTCAAATGACTCTTTAAATTTTAACCTTATTAACAAATACTCTCACGAACGACTTTTGCATTAATAGAACCAAAACTCTAGAGATTTTTTTTACGGATTTCCTTTACAAATTAAAATAAAATTTAAAAAAATGACAAAAATATACCCCTAGTTCATAAATACAAATAAATTGTTCAAAGAACATTAAATAGATTTAATTTTGATATGAATTAGCAAAATGAGGAATATGAGTTCGTGTTCTCCTCTCCAAGTTAAAATATGGTAAATAAGCTTGAACTTTTTAAGACATAAATAATAATCGCACATTAAACTTAATAATTTAACACTGACAGTAGTATGTGATATTATTTAAATAATTGTTAAAATAACTATACATTAAATTTAATAAGTTTACATAATTTTTACTCAACCCATTATATTTAATAAATGAGATACATGAATTGACACATTTAACTTAATTGAGTTGGAAATCTAAAGTCTAAACCAAACTTATTAATTTTTTGTTTTGTTTGGGTTGGATTGACCGAGTGAATCCAATTTTGGTGTTTTTAAGCAATTTTTCCATTTCTAAGCAATATACAGAACTCGAAGAGAGAAATAAATCTGAACAGATTTTTAGAGAGAAAAAACCGATATGAGCACAAATATAATAAAACTCGAAAATTTTCTTCTACTTCACTTCTCAAACGCGAATCAGGAACAAATTAAAAGAAAGAATGTGCGCAGACAACAACAGATCTAACATAAGCTCATAATCTATATTGAATTCTACAAAAACAAATTTCACTTCCATTTCATAAAGCTTACAAAACTTAAACAATAGAGTGATATTCATGAACGAAATTTGTCATTTTTTATTGTTTCTTAAATTGATCGCTTACATCTACAAGATTAAGCTATGATAAGAATTGTGAACTCCAAAACGAAATGTCATGTACTGAATTGGAATGAGAATCACGAATCAAACAGACAAATGAAACTAATTTGGTCAAAGCTTTTGTATATTATTGATTGAGAAAAAAACATAAAAGGAGTCTTGGGTTTTGTTCAACCTAACTAATATTATACACAAATGAGGTTTTGAAAAGCTTAATACTAGTTTCAACATCCCTTAGACACCCTATAATCATTTTTATAAAAAGTCAACCTATAATCAACTTATTGTAATCATCTTTTTCGAAAAACAATATAATTTCAACCAATAAAAATATTTCAAACATTAATTAGGTTGTCTAAATGGTAAAATAGGGTGTTTTTTTAGCCAACCCAAAAAGAACAATAAATATAAAGGTAATTAAGGAAAAGTCTTCAACACCAAATGCTAATAGTAGTTTCAATATTTTCATATATTCAACGCGCACGTGTGTGTGTGTATGTGTATATATATATATATATATATATATATATATATATATATATATATATATATATATATATATATATATATATATGAAGCCAAAAAAAAAATAAAAAACTCTAACAACTACCATTTTAAACTTATAATTATTATAATTTATCATTAATATTTCTTATAAATAAAAATGATATGATGGTAAATAAATACAAAAGTTAGCCCACTTTAATAAACATAAAAAAGAAATGGCATCATAGTAAATATTTTGAAATCAAAACCTATTTTTTTTAAACACATAATATTTGATTTAAAATCAGATCTGGATTCGATATCTCTCATATCATCAAGAAGCTCATCTATTCTAGCCATCATCGAGAGCTAGATTTCCAACAACTATCATCGTCGACGACCGGCTCCATCGCTTCCGGTGGCGACTTCTGACATCTTCGTCTCTCCTCTCCCCTATCACTACCCTACCGCCAACAAAAACAAGGAAATGATGAAAACAATATTCTACCGTCATATCTGTTACTTTGATCATCGTTATAACCATGGATGTCGACTTATTACAGCTTCCCGATGTGTTGTCACATTCAAAACTCACCCGATCGTCGACCACTGGATAGATGTTCTCAAACCATTGTCTCCGGTGAGTTAAAAACACCAATGATAGATTTCATATCATAAATATAAAAGGAATATGTAGGTCAAATGTTTGTTGAGATAGAGAGGAAATCTATTTCAGATTTCGATCGCTGATTAGATTCTGGTAAACATGTCTAACGAATCTGATTAAGAGTGTAGAGAAAGTGAAATGTAGATCCAGATCTCTAGTTGTTTATATAATCTCTATTTAAGGTCAAGGAATAACAAGAGAAAGGCTTTAAAGGACATACATCTGTTGGTGTTTTCCGATGGAGTAATTTCGAATGTCATTTCCACCTCCAAAAAGCTTTGGTAAGAGCTTCTCCAATGACGTTTATGAAGATGCTAACAAATTGAAAGGTATATCTAAGTTAATCAATTTTTACTTTGTTTGAATCTCATTTATTTCAATTGTTTGGATCGACAATTGTTCCTTAGTCAACATAACCTATTTATATGAAATTGTTTTTAGGTTTTTGATAAGGGAAGTGATTCGTACACAACAATTTTTTGTCATACACAACAATTGATGCATTATAGAGTTATACAATACAACACTTTAAAGCACAAATTGTTGTGTACGGAGAAAATGTGTTGTGTACGAATCATTTCTCTTTTGATAAACTATTAGATATATAGGCAAATAGCCTGGAAGTATTAGTACATTAGACAAGAATTGGATGACCTTTTAACAATACTGTAACAACCCGAATCTTTTCCCGTTAATGTTAGCCCGATTCAATTAATAAATTTCGTATTTTCATTTGTCTCGTTAATCTCTATGGTTTGGAAAATCATTTAAGTTTTATATAGTTAAATCTATATACGAGTCAGAAACAAAATCACGCGAAAACCCGATTTTCCTTCGAAAATCAGCGAAAATCCGGCCTGACCGGCGTTCACGGCCGTGAACCCGATCACGGCCGTAAACTCGTTCACGGCTGGACCCCACCACCGACCATACCCCCTCCAGGCTATATATACATGATTCCCATCCTCATCTGATCTTTTCTGGTCGCGAACACACTTTTTCTCTCTGGAAATCCTCACCCAAAAACGCAAACAAACACAAGATTTCTCTTCATTTATCGTTCTATCCCCCTTGGAACTCGTTTTTGAGCATTAAATCATTAGTTTTTCATCAAGATCAAGTGTTGTTGTTCTTGAGTTTACGACCATACACCCTTCAAGTCCTCAAACCTTCAAGGGCCGTAAACCGTTTACGGTCGTACGCCCTTCAAAAGTTCATATTTCCTTCAAGAACACCGTTCACGGCCTTAAACCCTTCAAGGGCTGTTCACGGCCAAGAACGGTTCACAGCCGTAAACCCCCCTTCACGGCCGCAAACCCTCCTAAAATCTGTGAATCGTGGTTGAAAACCCGCTTTCTTCGATTTAATCAAGTCCCGGTAACATTCCTTAATCGAAAGTAAGTGTTTCTCTAACACTTTATCTAACGAAATTGCTAATATATATGCAAATATGTATTTAAATTTTATTAGGATTCTATTAAGCGTCGCGTACATCAAACCGAGGGTCTTCATTTCCAGTTTCATTGTTCAACATTTCACGCAACCATCAATGAGTTGATACGCCTACACTTTTATGGTTTTTAAACATTTTCAAGGGGGGGGGGGGGGAATACAAGCCAAACACAAATGATTTTGTGAACCAAAACAAAAGGATTTCAACAAGTTTAAAGCTTATACAATTGATACAATCAAAAGATTTCCTCATTTTATAAAATATTTAGATATTTTATCTCTTTTGTAATATGTTGAACATAAGGGACACTTTCAACTTGAAATCATAATTGCATAGTTTTCAGAACAATTCACGAGCCAAGTACATAAAATTTCAGACAAACTATAATGGGTATAGTTTAGGGAATTAATTACACAGTTTTTAGCGATTCAGACTATATACATGGGCAACATTGTTAGGCCCCGAATCCGTAGGATCAAACTAATAATCAATCAAAACTAATAGAAATGGAGAAGAAGAAGAACATTAATGAACCAAGCTTGCATACATTCAATCAAATAAATGTCGAATACAACTTGGAACTCACCGAAAACGTACTTGCTCACACACTGTACATATAACAACCTGACAGCTATTTAAAGCTACAACAAATAAGACTGAAAATAGGTTTTCGGTCAAAGACGTTTGACCGAAAACCTACTTGGACCGAAAACTCATCTAGACACAACACTAATCCAAAACACAATAGAAAAGACCCTAATCCTTCCATGCATTGATGCCTAGCCCAAACCATATAAATTGATCCTTCAATCTCCCCTTTGGTTTGGGGCTAGCATGATTTAATCTTTATTGACCACCAGCACATCTGACCATCCCATGGCTCCATTCCACAACTTTTTCTATATAATTTCAGCAACCATGGTTGTGTATTCCTTAGCGGCAGGCTCAAACAAGCCTTCATCCACCTTGATCTGATGAATATCCCACTTTCCAAACTGTAGTGGATCCCTCATGTCATATAAACCAAATACATCCATTCTGAAGTTTGACGACAGTAGAAGCTGTAGATTCATCAAACACCCAGTATTCCATGGATTGCAGAGATCCATCTTGATGGTTCTAAAGGATAGGAATCTGCTTGACTTGATTAGTAGCGGGCCACATTACTGACCGAAGAGGATGATTGGTTTTGGGATCAATAACTTTCAGGTATATCTTGATAATAGACTCTGCAGTCTTCGTTAAAGAAAACCCTTAGCCACCACTTGACCTTCTAGAAATAACCTGAACTGTGTTGCCTTAGGTTCATCTGTTGGATTTGAAAATGGGGCTTTAGACAGTTCTATAAGAGCAACCCTGGTCCAGGAATTGAAGACGTGAGCATCTTTATATAGTTCAATATTTCCACTCTTCCTTTTAACGATCCACATTTTCAATGGGTCGTGGAATCCCCATGAAACGATCCCGGACCTATCACCATAAATGTCTCTGAAATGATTTTCTCTAATGTCAGTAACAATGATCTTTGGTTGATTCATGGGAGCGTTCTGATTTGTGTTCTTCTTAAACAATAATTGCCCCTTTTCAGCAGCTCTTTCTAGCCTAGCACGTTTTAACGCCATAGTACGTCGAGCCTACGCTGGTTCCTTTTCAAAGCGGTCGATAACCCTGGTAGACTTTGAAGGAGTTGGAATAATGGGAACATCTTGATTAGGAAGATAAATTTTGGGCTCAACGACATATGATTTGAATTTGTAACCAAATTCTTGTTCCAACTTCTTTTTCAATTCATAATAGTTGGAGGTCAATAAGCCAAAATGCATCTGAAGATCAGTGATCTGCTTCGATTTCTGAGCATTTTCTTCAATAAGATTAGCAACTTGACTTTTGAGCATGACATTTTCAGTTCGAAGATCTGCCATTTTGATATCAAGCTCGACATTTTTCTGGTATAGCACACTAATCTCTTTTCTCAATTCAGGCACAGAGGTGTCATCATCTCCAGATATATTCTCCTCAAAGGATATACCTTTTCCGCATGAGGAGTGTGTTGAACTTAGATTATGGGCCAAATTCATGACAATCCTTTCATAGGAAACGTCATGAAAAGGCATTGGAGGAGACAAGCTCAAGCCAATAGAAGAACCACCAGCTTCATGAATCGAGCTGGGACCTTCCTGAATAGGCATGGATGAAAAAGGGGCAGTAGATGTGATTCGAGCAGTCTTTGTGGTTTGAGTGAGGTCAGGAAAGATAACTCCCACCCTAGGATCAGTTCTTCATCTTTTCATCGAGGGCTGGGAGGTCAGTTCTATCTGGGCTTCGTATGCAGCAGGCTCAGATGTAGAAATCAACTTTTCAAGGGGAGGAATCCTTGAAGAGGTGTCCATTTGAATTGAAGAATGAGCCGTTTGAACATGAACATGAGGCTCAATTTCTTGAATGTCAAATTTTTTCTTATCTCCTGAGTAGGATTGGCACCATCATCGATATCATTGAAGATGTCGACGAGATCTTCATTTGATAGAGTGTACTCAAGACTAGTGAATTGATCAGCAATGTTATCTTTGTCATAGCTGGACAGATCAACTCTTTCACTCTCTTCTCCTTCCTCGGTTTCAGTGAATTCTTCTTAGGATCCTTCATCAAAGTCACTTCGAACTGTTACATTTGTGAAAATGTGCTCGTCAGCCACGCTGGCGGTTGGAGCAGCAACAGTCTCTTCTTCAAGGTCTAAAACATCAATTACATCATCAGTTAAATTTGCACGGTCTGATGATGCATGATCAGTTGAAGTTTTCTCAGGAGACCCAAGGGATTCAGAAGATTCAGTCAGCTTAGCAAATTTTCCAAATTTCTCGAAAGGGTACTTCCCTTGGAACATGATTTTCCCCTTTCGATTTTGCTTCATCAAACTAATTGTGTTTGGTCCGAAAGCCTTCATGTCAAGAATCTCTCCTGTCTTGGTAAGGTCAGGAAACTGGCAATTGAGAAAGATCTGGATGAACCGAGGATAAAGCAGAAATTGGTCCTTCACCTTCTTCTTGAGATTAGTAATCATTTCTTCTAAGATAAATCTTGAGAAGTTGAACTTGATTCCTACTACCAATGCAACAATAGCTTGAGTGTTCCTTGTAGAGATCTCGTCTGCTCCACCCTTACACCCTGATATACAGTTGACAAACACATGGGCCAAAAACCTCCAGTATGGAGGTAGCAGCTTCTTAAGGGTAGGTGGGAAAACGCCTTCATATCCCATCTTTTCAAGATACTCATCCACAATTCATAGATCAATGTTGGTGTCATATGCAGCCTGGTCATCAATCTTCAATTTGTCTCTGATGAATTTCTTGGTGATCACAATTTTACGTCCTTTGACTTTTGCTTCAATTGTCTGTGCTCCGTTGCTGTCACTTCTAAAGCTAGTCGATCTCCAAAACTCGTTGATTGAATCCAAGTAGATTATGGGGTTCCAAGTAAGTTCTGAGAAAATGCAACATTCACGCAATCTGAACATTATCGACTTAAATTCACTGTGTGCCATAGGAGGATCATCAAGTAGAATGGAAACGTTGTGACTTTCAGCAACCTTGAAACTATCCATTTTTCCTGCACAAAATAGACCATATGAGAAATCATTTAATTTAAAATGCATTAATTTTATTTCTCAATTTAAATCCTTTAGATTGGCCACTTTATTTATTCTTAAAAGTGAAATATTAGATTCTTGGTCAAGAAAGACAAATAGAAAACCTAAGGATCAACACAAGTCAAGACCGAAAGCTAAAATCCATACCAAAAATTAACTAAACCGAAAGCCAAGAAGTGAATGTTGTAGCTAGACCGAAAGCCGTTGGCTGGCTTAACCGAAAAGGGCTCAGCTTGGACCGAAAGTCGATTAAACCGGCTAGACTGAAAATGGCTTGGCTTGAACCGAAAGCCATTCCGAACCGAAAACACCGACAGATAACCATTTTGCAATTTCCCGATGATTTCACAGTTAATTTCTGAAAATAAATGCACAGTAGAGATCGGAATTACCATACCTTTGAAGATTTGAGGTCGATTTAATAGAATAACACAACAATTTTTTTTGAGTTTGAGAGAGAAAAATGGTTTTTCAGTAGGCTGTGGAAAAATATGAACCGAAATCTGATTTTCTTTTACTTTATATACCCGGTTCGAAACCTGGATCAAACCCAGATCCCAAACCCGGTTCCAACCGATAATGGGCTGTAGCCTTTTCTTAGAATTAAATGGTCCAATACCCAACATCTTTTATTTAAAAATAATACTCTTTGAGGATTAATTCAGAAAAACATAAAATCAAATCAAATCAAATCAATTTTCTAACATATAAAAAAATCCTAAAAAATAAAATTAAATAAAAAATTAAATAAAAATAAAAATAAAACAGAACTAAAATTATAAATAATTTGATTATAATTCAACCCTAAAATTAATCCTTTAACTTCAATGAATAATTTTTAAGATTTGGGATCATAGTTCTTGGACAATCATTTTCAATTTATTAGTCGCTCTTCCTTCATGAATAGATCTTATCGCCAGTATGGTGTCCACTTAAACACGAAGAATTGTGACAACTTTTGGACATGCAATAAGTGACACGGCAATTTGATCCTATGTTCCTAGATAAACTACCTAATGACCATTTATCTGACGATAATCAAGGGTATTGTTGTCCACCTAAATTGAGCAGCGATATCTACAGAAAATCTTGTATTGTTCAATTTAGATGTACTAGAATGTGTTTCCCACTTCCAGATATACCCCAATAATCAAGAACTTCCGAGATACTCCTTACTTTAGGTGAGCAGACTATTATTCATAGAGAGGATATATTTAGATTATTATTAATTATAGTTATTAGAGGGATTGAGAAGTAGAAGGTTGCATATGCTGTGTACCAGGTCGGATTGTTAATCACGCAAAGGAGACATCATATGGCTAATAGATAAGAAGAATTTCATAGATATTATATGCAGAGAAATAGATTTTCATATGTTGCAGTCCAGGTCGGATCTCTTACAATCACGTAGAGGAAGCAACATATGATTGACAGTAAGGTAGAAAGAAAATAATTTTCTACAGACCTACTTTATCGGAATTCCCCAGTCGCCCTATCAATACCGGAATTAAGGACAGAATCCGTAAATCAAGGAAAAGTAAAACCACAGTTCTAGATACGGGTTCTTTAGTGTGACTGGTGGATTCTCATGTATATATCTCTCTGCTCAACGTACCCAAGCATCATATTGTCAAGCTAAATGGAACTATCTAGGTCAAGAATTATCAAGTCATTTAATTCCTTAAGTTCAAGTGCACCTAGTCAAGTCCATTTAAATCCTTTGTGCCTATCGGCGCATCGAACACAAAGCCTAGACAATTCAGTTTTGGTAGTTTACACAGACTCAGATTTCCTATTATCACTTGTTGATATCACTTCCTAATACATATCATTGAACACAAATATTTTTAATTTTTTAGTTTAATTTTCTGATGTTTTTGGATTTTCTGATTTTCTAATGTTTTTGGATTTTTTGATTTTCTTTTAGGATATTCTGATTATTTCTCCCCCTAAATTTGTGCATGGGTGAGAACGAAATTAAAATGCGCAAATTTAAACTATTCTAGACAAAAATTAATCCTCGAAGCGAATCATTTTTAAAAGATTGACCAGCACATCAAATCGGGTTTTGTTGAACGGCTTGGTGAACATGTCCGCCACATTATTAGTAGTGGGGACCTAGTCTAGCCGAATGAGCAAGCTCTCATAACAATCTCGGATAAAATGCATTTTGATATCGATGTGCTTGGTCTTTGAGTGCTTGACCGGATTTTTAGTTATTTGGATCGCAACCTAATTATCACAAAATATAGGGGTTTCTTGAAAATTCAAATCGTAGTGCAACTACTGATGTTGGATCCATATTACTTGAGAACAATAGGCAGACGCAACTACATATTCCGCTTCTGATGTTGAGGTTGAGATGGTATGCTGCTTCTTGCACTGCCATGAGACCAGTCTATCTGCCAGAAATTGGCATCCACTTGAAGTCGATTTTCTATCAAGCTCGCACCCGCCATAATTGTTGTCTGCAAAAGCATAAAGGTCAAATTATGGATTTTTCGGATACCAAAGGCCCAGTTTTGGGGTTGGATTCCAAGTGATGAATGCTGAAAGGGCAGCCAAATACTCTGAAATGACTAACAGATGGCTTGTATCCGTATAGAAAATCGTATGGTGTTTTCATTTTGGCTTTGTTGATCAGCACGCGATTATGAACGTAACATGCCGTGTTAATCGTCTCCGCCCAAAAGAACACAGAAAGTTCAGAGTCACAAAGCATCGTCCTTGCGACGTCTTTAAGAGTTCGATTCCTACGTTCAACAACACTGTTTTGTTGTGGCGTGCGAACAAAACTGAATTGACGCACAATCCCTTTCTCAATGCAAAAGTGGTCAAGAATAGCGTTCTTGAACTCTGTTCCATTATCAGTACGCAGTGCTTATACTCGGTTGTTGGTTTGATTCTCGATCATCACAATGAACTTCTTGATGAGGTCTGCGATCCTAGCTTTGTTGGACATAAAGAAAACCCAAGTGAACCGAGAGTATTCTTCTATCACAACAAGGCAATATGAATTGCGATTGATGTTGAGAACGTTAACCGGACCAAATAAATCCATATGTACCAACTCGACCACTTGACTAATGGAGTTGATCTGCTTTGGAAAGTGTGGTTTCCGATGATGTTTTCCTTGAGCCCATGAAACGCATTTTTCAAAAGTAATGAAATCTCTAACAGGTAAACCTCGGACCAGTTCATTCTTTGCAAGCTGATTCATATTCTCTGCATTAGCGTGACCGAGACAACGATGCCACAACAGTGCATTTTGTTCTGAGACTTTGGAGAATAGGTAATTGACTTCGTCATGGATATTGTTGTTCATGTCTATGATGTAGTCATTCCCATCCTGCTTAGATTTTACAAGAATCCACTCTTCTAGAATGATAATGCCTGGCTTTAAGATAAGACATTATTTGTTGGTAAAATGCATTGAATACCCTCTATCACAAATTTGAGAGACAATCAGCAGACTGTGCTTCAATTCGGGAGCATAATTGACATTCTCAAAACTGAGCATTCCGTTTGTCACTATTCCTTTCTGAGTTATTTTTCCACCTTCACCGCTCGCAAATGAGACATAGTCCCTATTAAATGTTTGAATGTCATGCAGCTGGGAGATATCTCCTATCATGTACCAGGAGCAGCCACTATTGACATACCAAGGTCTGACGATATTCCTCCGCAACTGTCCCTGCACGATCAGCGGAATCATTTAGATTTGGGAACCCAGGTAATCACAATCCTGGGTTGACCCTTCCCTTTTATAGATTTTTCATTTGATTCTTTCCTTTCATTAGATTTAGAGGTAAATGCTGATTGATCTGAAAGTTAGGTTTTTAAAGTTTGTTAGTTTTTTTCGAGCCGGTGGATTTTCTACTCGAAGAGTTTGAACATCCGGTCCTGCTGTTTGACAAAATCGACATAGGCTTAGCCTGAGTTGATTTTGGAAAACTATTTTTGAATTTATGGAAAACATGTTTATTCTTTTGAAACTTTGCCATTTTCTTTTTTGGATTAGTGTTCAAGTCACCATTGCGAGAATGAGTTCTGGAGGCTTTTCTAGTTAAAGATCGTCCCAAAATTCATTGTGTCCTCTTTGTGATGTGTGAGATACAAACATCCGGTTCAAACAGTTTCTTGCAATGTGTCCAGCAGTGCCATAGTTAAAACAGATTTGTTTATTATCAATGGTTTTGGCACTGCTATTGATATATTTCTTCCTTTTATTTATATTTCTAACACTTTCACACTTGCTAGAACCATCACAGGATTTTGAAATAGATGTGGAAGGTGTAGAAACATTCAAATCAAATTTAGCAATTTTATCAGAAACAACACCATGATTATCAGAATTATCAGTCTAAAATAATACACCACCAGAAATAAAAAATTTAGTGTTTGAATTTAACACAGAATCATCACAGAATTCAACACCAAATTTAGACACTGAATTATTTGACTCAAACTTTTCAACTTCATGCTCCCCCTGGACTACTGACACATCTGCACTTAAGGTAGAAATGTTAGTATGTAAAATCTTATTATTAGACTGTATTGCTTGCTCAGAAGCTGAATTTCCATATACCATTTGAGGTTCTCTATCAATATCTTCTTGAGACAAGGGAATAGCAGTGTAATTATGATTGAAGGGAGGAGGGACACTCTCAAATCCTAATCTAACTTTTATCTGATTTCCATGAGTAATATCTCTCCAGTGCATTTTCCCTTCGATTATTTTTGCAATAGTTTCACTTGACCCATCGTATTTTTTAAAATTAAATTTAGCATTTTCAAAATGATTTTTCAATGTGTCAAGTTCCGCAGTTACAGCAGCAAATTTTCTTTTGAGATGATCATAGTTCTCACATTTGTTGATGTAATCCTCTTGCAACTTCTTAAAGTCCTTGGTTTTATTTTCTAATTGAGTCTTTAAGGGCTTTTGATTTTTCCTAAGTGTGTATCCCTCATATTTAAGGTCCTCGTTCTCTCTTTTGATTATTTCAATTTGATCTCGCCAAAATTAAACAGTTTTAATACAAGACTAAGAGCAACCAAATTCACTAACCTCAGGTTTGATGGGTTATGGAGTGGTTTGCACCACGAATGCAAACTAAAGATTCATCATCTCTTCCTATGGATCTTTCTCTCTGTTTCTTCTCCTATTTCATCCTTGATTTGAGCAAGATGTGCATTTTCAGGTCCTGAAATGTTTAGGGCCTGAATTCGATCTTCGCAACTAAAGGATTTGGCCACCATCACCAAGTTAGCATACTGATTGCTTGAAGACGTTCCTTTGTTAACATAAGTCAGTGGCACCATGGTTCTCTCAAAGTTCTCTCTTCGATCTGGTTTTGGACATTCCCTTGCAAAATGTCCAGGCTCATTGTAACATCACAATTTCCCTTACTAAATCCCATTTTCTTGTTGGAATTTACACTCCAATTGTTCTTTCTTGTTTTCTTGGAAAATTACTTGGCCCTGAAAACCACCATGGCCATTTGCCAAGTAATGTCCATCTCTTTCACATCCTCAGGATGAATCTGGTCGAGGTCAGTGAATGAGAGTTGTAGAGAGAGTTCTCTATCCACAAAAGCATTGTAGCAGTTCACTAAACCAGTGGTAAGAGCTAGATTTTCTTCCTTTTCGTTTGCAGATGAACCTTGTCAACTAATTCCATGAGGTTGAACTGAAACAACTGTGAAGGACCCAACACTAGAACCAACTTGTTGAGTTAAGTTTTGAGTTTGAGGGACTTGAGTTTGTTGCATTTGAGGTATGGTGTGTGGGATGGTTTGATGAGTTACATAAGGTTGAACTTCAAGAACATGAACTTGAGGAGTTTGATGAGTAGTAAAGCTCGAGAAAATGGTGTTGTTGTTGTTTTGAATTCCAAGATTAGCTGTGTAGTATAAATTGACATGGTTGATCTCTCTTTATTTATCATCAAGATCGCAAGCCTTGATTATCGCCATTGTTTCGGCTAAGCTAATCGGTTCAGGTCTTTAGTCTTCTTAATCACTAAGACATTCATATCCCAGGATTTTGGAAGAGAATTTAGCAGCTTTTTGATGATCTCCGATCTTGTAAGAATCACACCAACAGAGCTCATTTCTGTGGTGAGTGTGATAAACCTTTGCAATTGATTTTCCAGTGTTTCTCCCAAGACATAGTTGAACATATTGAATTTTTGTCGTAGCATGTCTTGGCGACTTTGTTTCATGTCTTCGTTGCCTTCATAGACTGCTATCAGTGCTTCCTACAGTGCCTTTGCTGATGTATACTCACGAAATCCTTGAACAATCTCTGGAGACAATTCCATGGTAAGTGTAACAAGTGCCTTTTCTTGTTCCTCGACTATTTCAAAATCGTCATAGTGTAGTTTTCAACTTGTTTGTCATCAACAGTGCCATATTCTAGAGATGTTGTAATGAGAATCGGACCTCTTAAAGTACTTCTCCAAATCTTGAAATCTTTCATCTTGATATATTTTTCAATTCGATATTTCCATTCAGGAAATCCTTCTGTTGATAGCAATCGGGGAATTCGAGTAGTAGTCCCCATAATTGCATCCAATTCTTGATGAGCAATCATGCTTTGAGATTCCATTTTTTTAATTAATTTTTTTTAAGAAAATTAAATTGAATGATCAAAAACAGATTTTTCGATTGAGAAACTAGACCGAAAACAAGAATCAAATAACTTTTCAGTTTCTAAGTGATTTCGGTTTATGCTTGATTTTCGGTTTCTGAGGACTGATAAAAAGGATTTTGGTTTATGAAGGTTGATGGAGGGTTTTCAGTTTCTGAAGGATGAACAAGAATGGTTTTCGGTTAACGAAGATGAACCGAAAGATAATGATTTTTCAGTGAAAATGTTGATTCTCGATATGGTTTCAGATGATTACACAGCCAAAACTTCTAAAAATTCTTCCAAATGCACAAATCTAAATAGAATAAGATGAAGATGAGTTCTCGGTTTCTAAAGATAAACCGAAAACTATAATAATCCCAGCACAATTTCAAATCTGATGCAGATCTCGATTCAAACAGCAATTCAATCTTCAAAACTGGAGCAAATTTCAAACAAAATTTCAATGACTCGAAAGCTAAAACACGATTGATTGACACTAGGATTGCTTTGATACCAACTGTTAGGCCCCGAATCCGTAGGATCAAACTAAAGATCAATCAAATGTAAGAGAAATGAAGAAGAAGAAGAACATTAATGAACCAAAGCTTACATACATTCAATCAAAGAAATGTCGAATACAACTTGGAACTCACCGAAAACGTACTTGCTCACACACTGTACATATGACAACGTGACAGCTATTTAAAGCTACAACAAATAAGACAGAAAATAGGTTTTTAGTCAAAGAGGTTTGACCGAAAACCTACTTGGACCGAAAACTCATCTAGATACAAGACTAATCCAAAATATAATAGCAAAGACCCTAATCCTTCCATGCTTTGATGCCTAGCCCAAACCATATAAATTGATCCTTCAACATATAAGCTACGACATCTTAGGTTTAAGATATTCATTACTATATTTGGATAACAAGAGTATAACACTAAATAATTATTTAAGTATAATTATGAATACTCTACCAAGTATACAAATGAATTCAATTACGAGAAGACGATACATAACTACACGTAAACTAGTTCATATAGGATTATGAGACAACTCTTCATTTGTACCCTTCAGGGTACTGGTAAAATCCTCAACATTTAGTGTAACCAGAGTCTCCTCGAGGGTGAGCGTGAGATTTGTGAATAAATCTATTCGGGACTAACAACCCCACCCCTAAACTGCTAGCTACAATTAGGAAGACATGCTTGGGGTGACAAATAGCATACCGTACGACGCCTGAAGACATGGTTATATAAACTCACAATAGTATAAATTAACCTTTGTTTATGGGATTTCATTTTTCATTAGTTTTATTTTAATTAATAGAACTACTATACACTATTGAAGGATCCAGGGAATATAATACATGGTTTTATTTTATGTAATAAATCTGTTATACATAGTGGGGGTAACCAGGGTTTTCATATAGAACATTTTATACACATTGGTGGTAACTAGGGATTTCAAGCAGAACATTCTATACATTACAGGTAGTAACCAGGGTTTTCATATAAGAGTTTTTCATTCAAAACAATGATATACATTACAGCTGGTGGTAGCTAGACATACAAACCATTACTTGATACACAACTCAGAACACAGTAACAGACATATACGAATGAAAATATTGGATTTTCTTGTGAAACATACATACATTTTTACAGAATTCAATGACATGTTTTCACTACACAAAAATATTCTTATGAATGCACCAACTTAGTGTTGATACTCTTTCAAAATCACTTGTATTCTTAGGAAATCAGTAGCCAGGTACTACCGCAACATTTTGAGAAGACGGAGCATATAGAGACACGTCTTTTACTTATTTTGCCATACTTTTGATATATACAAATTATGTATCAAACAAATGTAAATATTCATATCTTAGTGTAATGGTTATGTTTAGTTTGATTACTATGATGCAATTGTTATGATACTACATATGAAGTCATCCACCCTTGAACGTTTCAGCCGTTCCGGTTTGGGGTGTGACAAATACAAACATGATTTTAGTTATCAATTGCCTATATATATATATATATATATATATATATATATATGTGTGTGTGTGTGTGTGTGTGTGTGTGTGTGTATGTATACAGTAAACGACCTTTTAATGTGAAGCTTTACTATATATATATATATATACATATATATATATATATATATATATATATATATATATATATATATATATATATATTAAATGAATATTTTAATGTGATATTGATTATATGGAACTTAACGATGAAATACTATTTAGTGTTTTAAATTGTGAATGAGTGTTCAGACTATTGTATTAAATTGTGAAAGAGTGTCTAAACTGTCATATTAGATTGTGAATGAGTGTGTGAAATGTTGCGTTAAACTGTTAATTTATTGTATTAAGATGTTGATTATATGTATTAAACTATGAATTTACTATATTAAATTGTGAATTTTATGTATTAAACTATGAATTGACTACATTAAGCTGTGAATTTTATGTATTACATTGTGAATTTTTTTTATTAACTAATGCATTTTGTGTATTAAATTGTGAATTGACTGTATTAAGAGTATTAAGTTGATAATATGGTTGTGAATACATAATTTTTGTGGATTAGACTGTGCATTTTTTGTATTAAGCTGTGAATTCCATGTATTAATTTGTGAATTTTGTTGACTGCATTAAGTTGTAAATTTTTTATTTAAATTGTGAACTGACTTTATTAAACTGTGAATTTTGTAAATTGTTTTATAACTGTTAATTTACTGCATTACGTTGTGAATGTTTAATGAATTTTGTGTTAAATTATGAATAATTTATGTATGAAAGTTTTTATAAATTTTTGTGATTTTATTAATTTTTTTATTGTATAAATATATAAAATGTATTCGTTTTTATAATTATTTTGTATTAAACTCCCAATAAATGAATTAGTTGGTTTATTAAATTATGAATATGGTATTTATGTTCTTAATCAATGATTTTATATACATAAATTATTTGTAAGGAAGAATGATTGTGATAGTGGCACAGATGGTTGGTGCTGATGTGTTGTAGTTGGCCGTGGTGGTGGTGGTGAGAGTTTTAGTTTGATTTTTTAAATTTGTGAATTAGTGTATAATCAATTATTTAAGTTCTGTTATGAATTTTATGTATTAAACTAAAAACAGATTGTATTAAGTTGTATATTTTCTATAATTTTTGTGTGAAAATATGAATGAAAGTATACACGAAAATATTAAACTGAGTATTAATTAATTATTATGCTTATTAAATTGTGAATATTATATTTTAAATTGTAAATATTTCTTATACACGATATATTATTTAAAAGAAATCTACAATTTCAAAAAAAATTGGTTTTTTAAAGACATAATTCTATTTTTTTTCTGCTAAAATTATGAAAATTTTGGCTGGAAAAATAAAAATATTACCAAAGAACAAGTTTGGTTGATATAATATAAATGTTAGATTATCTAAAATGTCCTTATTTAAAACATTTGAAAATGGTTCTTAGGTTCTAAACTTTTTTGGAGTCTTATTTCAATCTCTCCATATATATATATATATATATATATATATATATATATATATATATATATATATATATATATATATATATATATATATATATATATATATATATATATATATATATATATATATATATATATATGGAGAGTTTAATTGAGAAAAAAATATTGAGAATGAAGGAATCATTCTCAGCCACTCATTTATTTTTTAAGTAAAAACCTGCATCGTACCAGCGAAAATGGGAAAGAAATAGACATGTATTTTCCAACAAAACATATTTCCTTAAACTATGCTAAGCATTACCTTAACATACACAAAAACATAGTTTTTTTTCATTTTTTTTAGTTGTTAAGAAGTTACTTTTATCGAAAAATTATTTTAAATATACCAAAATTTATGATTCTCTATTCTCTACAAATAGACATCCATATTGATATAGTTTTAGAATAAAAAAAAATTATTTTTTTTTATATTTTCAGCTATCATTATTCAGAAGTAAATAAAAATGAATCATGTTTTTACTACAGTACATTTGTTATTCACTTATGAATAAAAACTATGATTAATTTTTTTTTTCTTTACATTTTAAGTATCATTCATATATGAATATAGCATATACTAAACATAGTGTATTCATATTCAAATATTAGACGATTCATTCATTTGTGAATATTACATAGTATATTCACTTTTGAATATTAGATGGTATATTCACTTATGAATATTAGATAATATTTTCATATCTGAATATTACATTGTATTGCATGGTATATCACAAGTGAATAATACATATTATATTCACTTGTGAATATTAGATGATAGATTCACTTATGAATATTACACAGTATATTCACATATGATATTACAATGTGTTTTCACAAATATATATAATTTTTATATGTTATTCACATATGAATAGCATACAGACTTGCATATTCATTTTTTTGTTTTAATAATCATATATACTGATTCAGGAGAGAAAACATATTCATATATGAATATAATGTGATAATTTAGTTTATGCATTTCATCAAACAGTTGGAGTGCATAGAAGTTAACTAATTTAATAATGTAAAAAACATCAAGTTATCAATTCCAAATCATCATATAATTCCGTTTTCGACTCAGATGCTACACCTATGTCTGATCGATTTCTCATTTTGATTTTGATTTCCGAAAATCCGATTGGGAACCTGTGAGTACTGATTCTAAGTCCTTCAATGTCGACCGTGACTGCGAGTCAAGAACTCTGATTCCAACTTCAGGAACAGCGAAGAAATTCCAATTCCAACTGATTTCGTTTGTGAATCTGGGAAATTCCATTTCCAAATCTATTATGAACTTTAACAAATCGATGAAATTTATGAATTTAGGTTGCAAATTTGTCTTGAACGGTAAACCTCCCAGCTACAAATATTGATGATTGATTAACACTGAATGACATTGATGATGATTTAGTTGAAGAAATCTGGATGATTGTTGAAGCTTGGAGGATAAGTTTTGAGGATGAAGGAACTGTTATCGAATTCTCTATAGTTACATATTGGACATTGAAGGTTATTAACATATTTACACGTTTGCAACAGTTTGTTTTTATGCTTAGATTAAATGAGTGTCTTAAAAAACACACAAACACATCTTCCCAACATCATCATTCATTATATCAATTGAGGACAAATGAACAGATGGTTTTTAAGTACTTACAAAGAAACCTCACTACAAAAAATCCTATTCTACTCTCACAAGATCACACAAAACCTAATATGCATAGATTTATAATTGAAACAAAGAAAAAATATAAACCCTAACTGTGAAAACCTTCAACAAGTTTGAGAGAGTTCTGAACAGAAGAAGATATTTTTGGTTCATATATGAGCTGCAACCCTTAGATCACCCTTTAAGTATTCGGGCAAACGGATCCTTACAACCCGCGCATAAACCCGCAAAACAACGGATCAATCACACCACAAGTCCACAAGATTTAACAATTAACACAAACTACCCAAACAATCTACACACTTACGATTTTAACCCTGCAAGACAAATGTTAAAAACCCTGCAATTCAAATGTTAAGTTTGTACAAATATATATATATATATATATATATATATATTTAACACCCCTCCTCAAACTTAACATTTATTTAACCATTAACAAAAGGATTAACTAGACCAAGCTCACTTATTAAAAAAGTACGTTGCATTGGACTCAAAAACTTAGTAAAAATATCAGCTCTTTGTTTAGAAGAGCTAATTTTCTCAATTTTCAAAAATCCATTAGTAACCTTTTCTCTTACAAAATGTAGATCAACTTCAAAATGCTTGGTTTTTTCATGAAGGACTGGATTCAAAGCAAGTTTTATAGCGTATTCATTATCACAAAAAACTTTAGCAGGAGACAAACTTTAATTCCCAAATCAAATAAAAATTTTGAAATCCATATTATTTCACAAGTAACACAACCTAAGGCTCTGTACTCAGACTCAGTAGAAGACCTTGAAACAGTTGCCTAATTTTTACTCTTCCAAGATACCAAAGAATTTCCAATATAAACACAATAACTAGTAATTAACTTTCTTGAAAACAAACACTTTGCCCAGTTAGCATCCACAAAACCAATTAAGTCAAAATTATCACTTTTACAATAGAAATACCTCTCCCAGGACAACCTTTCAAATACCTAAGTAATCTTAAGGCTATGTTTAAATGAGATTTATGAGGCTAATGCATAAACTGACTTAAAATATTTACACAATATGAAATGTTAGGTCTAGTAATAGTAAGATATATCAAGTTCCCTACTAACTTTTGAAACTCAGTTATATTTTCCAATAAAGGGTTATCGGATTCATAATTCCTTTTAGGGACAAAATTTGCTTCTAAAGGAATAGAAACATGCTTGCAACTCAGCATACCAAACTCATGCAAAAGCTCAAGATAGTACTTTCTTTGATTTAAACAAATTCCTTGATTTATAGTTAAACCTTCAATTCCAAGAAAATAATTCAGCTTTCCTAAATCTTAAATCAAAAATTTTGAGTTTAAAAAAGATTTTACATTTTTTATTTTTAACAAATAAGGAGTAGTCATTAACACTCTGTACAAAACCAAAACTAAACAACTCAGCACATAACTTCTCATTCCATTTTCTAGGGGCCTATTTTAAACCATATAATGATTTAACTAATTTACAAACTCTTTTATCACCTACAGAATGATATCCTGGAGGTAGAGTCATAAACACTTGTTCAAACATATCTCCATAAAGAAATGCATTATTTATATCAAGTTGATATAAAGGCCAACACTTGTTAACAGATAAAGATAAAACTACACGTACAGTTACTATTTTTGCTACAGGGGAGAAGGTTTCTTGATAATGAATACCTTCTCTCTGATTATACCCTTTTGCTACAAGGCGAGCCTTATACCTATCAGCAACACCATCAGGTTTATATTTAATTCTATACACCCATTTGCAACTAATTGCCTTTCCACTCTTTGGTAAGTCAACAATGTCCAATGTATGATTCCTATACAAAGCTTCCATTTCATTATTCATAGCCTCTATCCAATTAGGATCAAAAGAGGCTTCAACAAAACTTTTTGGTTCAACTGTTTTATTAAGATTTGAAAAAAAACAATTATTTTCTTTACTAAGAACAGAATAATTAAGAGTTCGTTCAATACCATATTTATACTTTCCCTCAACAATGTAATCACTAAACTTAGCAGGCATTCGAGACTCTCTTCTAGACCTAGAGACTGCTATAGACTGTTCTAAGGAAGGTAAAGAATCTAATTGACTGCTTTCCTCAGAAACACGATAAGGATCTAGCATAGACACACCATACAGAGGCACATATGCCTCGCTGGTCTGACTGTCAACATGTGTAGAATCAAAGAAGGCATCAGTCAAATTCTCAGGTGCATTAGAACCATCCAACTGGTGGTTAATACTCAGATCATCGAAATTGACAACATCATTTATATATTCAGAGTTATCAAAATCATCATAGGAAAAAGGGTCTACATGAGGATCATTAAAAAACAAAGTTTTTATCAACAGAAACTGACTTCATATTAAAAGGAAAGACAAATTCGTAAAACTTCACATCCCTGGAAACAAAAACAGAATTTGTATCAAGAATCAAAATTTTATATCCATTTTTTTTTTTCAGATGAGTAACCTAATAAAACACACTTTTCAGCTCTTTCAGAAAACTTGTCTTGGTTATTTAATTTTGTAGCAAAGCATAAACTACCAAATACCCTTAAGTGTTCAAAATTAGGAGGTCTTTTGAAAACAAGCTCATATGCAGTTAAACCTTTTAAAAAAGAGGTAGGCATTCTATTAATCAAAAAAACTAAGGTAAGAACAGCTTCTCCCTAGTAAATAACTGGAAGAGCAGACTGAAACAAAAGAGATCTAGCAACATCTAAAATATGTTTGTGTTTTCTTTCAACTACCCCATTCTACTGTGGGGTATAAACACAAGATGTTTGATGAAGAATTCCATTAAGTTATAGAAAATAACTCATTCTAGCATTTAAAAACTCAGTCCCATTATCTGATCTAACAACCTTTTTTTTGAATCAAACTGATTTATCAAAATACTATGAAAAGAAGTAAAAAAAATTATAAACTTCATCTTTCCCCTTTAAAAGATAGACCCAAGTAGCCCTTGTGAAATCATCCACAATAGTCAGAAAATATCTAAAACCTTCCCTAGTAGACACTCTATAAGGACCCCAAAACATCAAGATGAACCAATTCTCCTAAAAAAGATGAATTATGAACACTAAGAGGAAAAGGTTCACGAATTTGTTTAGCTTTTTGACATACATCACATGGTGGTAGATTAGTATTAGTAAAATTAAGTTTATCTTTCATACAGTTTAATGCTTGTTCAGCCGGATGTCCCAACCTACTATGCCAAGTCAACTTAGGCACAAAACACTTAGTAAGATTAGATTTAGCAGAACAAATACCTAAGGGAAAAGAATTAAGATAATACAATCCCCCAGTTTCTTTATCATTCTCCACCACCTTCATTGACTGTAAATCCTAAATATTACACTCATGTTCATTAAAAACAACCTCATAGTTTGTAACCCTACACAACTTATGTACTGAAATAAATTTACATTAAAGTCAGGAACAACAAAGACATCAAACAAAGTTAAGCTTTTTGAAAATTGTAAATTTCCAATTTTATTAATTTTGGCACAAGAACCATTAGGATGACTAACTAGAAGGTATAATTTTAAAACCTCAATAGTGTCATGAAGAAGTGACTCAGCTGAGGTCATATGTTGATTGGCAACTGAGTCAACTATCCACTTTTGATGTTGAAGAAAAGAAATACATGACTGAAAACAAGGAATGAAAATAACTGCCATATTAACACTCACAGAGGTATCCTCTGAGACAGAAGACTTTCCATTTATAAGACTCAACAGCTTGTTGTATTGTTCCCTTGTGAAATAGTGAGCATTACCACCTCCAGTTTCTGAAACAACACTAGAAGGAACAGAACTACAAGAAGGTACTGATGAGGAGTTACTAGTAAAAGACATATTTTGACTCTTCATATTATCACTATTAGCTTCATTTCTAAATTTAAAATCCTTGGGATATCCGATTAGTTTATAACATCTTTCAATAGAATGACCCTTAAGCCCATAGTTTTTACATTGTAAATTCTGAGTTCTACTTCTATTTGAATTATTATTCTGAGTCTTTCTATCATTAAACCTACTATTGAATGTAGAAGACTGAACTTTGGAGACATTAGAAGAAGGAAAAACTCCATTCTTCAGATTGGACTCCTCTCTAGAAACAATGGAGAAGGCAGTCTTAACATTAGGAAGGGGGTCCATCAAAAGTATATGACTCTTTACTTGACTAAAAGACTCATCTAGACCACTAAGAAACTGCATTAATTTCATCAACTTAGAGTGATCATTAAACGTAGTAGCAGCCTTGCAAGTACACTCAGTAAGACTGGTAAGACTATAAATTCTTTCCATAGAGCATCAAGTTTATTAAAGTATTTAGAAAGAGATGTTCCATTTTGACTAAGGGAGTTAATTATTTGATGAATATTAAAGATAACAGACCCATCAGCTTTGTGATAGGTTTCAAACAATTCATCCCAAATATCTTTATCAGAATTAGAACAAGCATGGCTAGAATAAATGGACTCAGACAATGGACCAAGAATCCAAGAGCAAACAACAGCATTAGCACGTTCCCATTTTAGGGACTGATGTTCATCCTTAGAATCCTTAGTCACTTTACCTTCTACAAACCCTAATTTATTTCTAGCCTTAAGACTTTTAGTCATAGAACTACACCATACACGGAAATTTTCGGTCCCAGTTAGCTTAAAGTTTATAACAGTAGTAACAGTATTATCAGAAGGATGAATGAATAATGGATCATCGTATTTCACAGACTCAGAGGTCTTGGAACTACTACCAGATTCAGAACCAGTCATGATGCACAAAGAACCAAAAAATCAAAGACACTAATTAGTAACAAAATAACAAAACAACTGTGATTCCTTAAGTCCAGATGGTCACCACTGTATGTCTGGGCCCAAGACAAGAACCACAGAAGAAGCAATCAAACAAGATCTCCTAGAATCTACAACTAGAAACAGAGACAAGAAGGGAACAAGAAGGCTCACAAAACCCGTTGCAGACGGATGATAGATCGGCTCTTGTTACTCCGTTCTCTTCAATAGCTAACGGTGATGAAATCCGTTCTCATGAGAGTTATTTCAGACACAAGATTAATCGATCTGACAAGTTAACGTTCATTTACCAAGGATCTCCACTCATTGACCACAAGTCAGACGAGGATCTCCACTCGACAACAGACCTGCAATCGACCAAAGAAGCTCATAGTACCAAATATCTAAAAAGAAAACTCTACAAGGAGAGTAACAAAGATCCAGATGATCTACACAACGAAGAGAGAGAAAATACCTCAATCGTGAAGATGAAGGCTATCGGAAGAAAGATTGAGTCCTTGCGCTCTAATAGCTTCTTAAAAAACACATAAACACATCTTCCCAACATCATCATTCATTATATCAATTGAGGACAAATGAACAGATGGTTTTTAAGTACTTACAAAGAAACCTCACTACAAAAAATCCTATTCTACTCTCACAAGATCACACAAAATCTAATCTACACAGATTTAGAATTGAAACAAAGAACAAATGTAAACCCTAACTGTGAAAACATTCAACAAGTTCGAGAGAGTTCTGAAAGAAGAAGATTTTTTTTTGGTTCGTATATGAGCTACAAACCTTAGATTACCCTTTAAGTCTTCGGGAAAACGCATCCTTACAACTCGCACATAAACCCGCAAAATAACGGATAAATCACACCACAAGTCCAGAAGATTTAACAATTAACACAAACTACCCAAACAATTTAAACACTTACCATTTTAACCCTGCAAGACAAATGTTAAGTTTGTACAAATATATAAATATATATATATATATATATATATATATATATATATATATATATATATATATATATATATATATATTAACAGAGTGGCTGAGAATGATTCCCTCATTCTCAACATTTTTTATATTCTCAATTGAACCCACCTATCTTTCTCTCTCTCTCTCTCTCTCTCTATATATATATATATATATATACATATATATATATATATATATATATATATATATATATATATATATATATATATATATATATATATATAGACCTCAATGGCTAGAATTTGAGGTAAGTGGATGGGTAAAAGTCTTTAGAATTAAGCATGAATTTTTGAGAATTTTATGAGGATTTTTGTTGAATTTATGAGGGTTTTTGGTTTTTCCCACGTCACCTTCACTAACAGTAAGAGCCAGATTGTTTTCGGGTCATGTTTGCTTAGATTGGGTTTATTAGCTTTAAACAATAATATAAAATATAATTGCTAGAATTTGAGTTAAGTGGATGGGTAAAAGTCTTTAGAATTAAGCATGAATTTTTGAGAATTTTATGAGGATTTTTGTTGAATTTATGAGGATTTTTGGTTTTTCCCACGTCACCTTCACTAACAGTAGGATCCAGATTGTTTTGGGGCCATGTTTGCTTGGATAGGGTTTATTAGCTTTAAACAATAATATAAAATATATAAAAGCCAAAAATATACAATGTACAATTGACTTTTTGGTTCTAGACAAAGAGAAATCCACTTGGATTTACCCGACTGAATCAGCATTCCTTATCGCCTTTCCACTTACAAAACCTCCTCTGCAAGCTTCTTGTATTAAAACAGATTCTACCCAAGACAAACCCGCATCTTCCACATTCTGCCACGACATCACCTCTAGCTATTAGCCTTGCCACTTCCTCCTTTTAGGCTTGCCACCTGCCCCATATTCCATTATCTGTGTTTCCCTATTTTGCTTTCCCAATACACCACCACCGTTACCATCTCTCCCTATCATTCTTTCTCTCTGGAAAAATGTTTAGGAGCACAAAGCTATTGAAGAGTGAAGACGATGAGCATCGGTAGTGGTGGTGTAATCAACCGCTCTGATTAATTTATAGTTGTCTTTATTCATAGTATTGGGATAATCGATTAAATGGTCTACATCGAAGTTCCAACCCAAAGAAAACATAGCTCACCACAGATGCTTAAGCCCTCTAGTGTTGCTATCAATCGACCAGCCAAGAAGCCAAAAACTTAAACACGCTTATCTTGGTAAGGAAAATTTGGAACTTCCCTCTGATTTGGGTTTCTATTCAAATTGGGTGTTGCTAAATTGACACCCTTTAGACACCCTATAAATACTTTTATTAAAAGTCAACTTATAATAAACTATTGACATTTTACTTTTTCAAAATACAATGCAAATTTAACCAATAAAAAAACCTTAAAAATCAAATAGGGTGTCCAAATGGAAAATTGGGGTGTCTTTTTAGCCAACCCCATTCAAATTTCCTTTCCTCTTGAGGTTTCTTACCTAGAGAATGATTTTCTTTTCATTATTCTTTCCAAATGGCAGGTATCTTCTCGCGCCTTAATGCATCTTCCCCTCCTGGAACTGTATTATCCACTCCTATTGAATCGTAATTCTTGAATTTTAAGCAATTGGTTAGCTGTTATTTATTTTCATGCATTTTCTCTCCATTCAAGATTTGTGTCTCATTTGTCTCTCCCATTTGTTAATCTTAATCTGCTAAGCGAAGAATGATTTATAATGTTATTTTTTTTGTTTCAATCAGAACAGGAAATTGAGAAGACATTCAATTGCCACTCCTTTCATTTGGCCTCATCATTTTCTCCTGCTCATTGTCTCTTGCATGTATGTCTTACACTCTTGTTCACTTTTGGTTATTGAAGGATTCAAAATTAGGGCTATTTTATTTTTAAATTTAGACATGACATATTTGGAATCCAAAGTGATAAGAAATCTGAAATTGAAGAGTTGATGACGCTCTTGGAGTCTACCAATCCAAATCCACACCCAACTCTTGAAGTTGAGAATGCCAGGTTCTACATTTCTTATGGATAGTCTACTAAAACAAGCATTGATGTAAATTCCATTTGTTCAAAGATTAAATAGCAATCAATGCCCCTTCTTTGATTAACGTGAGGTTTGCATGTTCAAATTAAGTTCCTTATTGTTACTTTTCTTCTACATATATGCTTTCATATTGTGAAATTGCAATCATTTTGTTATCTTTAGGCTGATATTGGTCTCACTATGGGCATCCAAGGAACAAAAGTACAAAAGAAAGAAACACTATAAAGTATCTTTGTGTACTAGATAACGTATTTTCAAGTTTTGTATGTCCAATTGCATGACTGTCAGTTTGAATTTTTCTTGATAGTTTCTTAGATGGGTATTTCAGGCTGAAGATTAATGTAGTTGTGTGTGGCTGTCTGGAATGATGCAAACCTAGCCAAATCAGACATTGACGTGTTCATAGGGTTGTTTCATGTAGCTTGCTTTTGTTGTGTTACCTCTCCCCCTACAAGTTATTGTTGACATCTCATATTAATGCACACATCTCTCCATTGATAAAACAAATATGGGTTACTAGGTGGTCGAATTAAGTTGAGGCCATATATAATTATAATTTGTAGAAAGATGGTATCATGTATTTTTTTTTATTATGTTCGTGTTTCTTATGAAAGTTAGGACATAATAGACGGACTTGTACTGCCTTCGGCATAGACTTGGACAACAATTGTAATTTTTTATCCTACCCACATGGTGGAACAAGGACAAACATTAGTTTACCTTCTATGCAAAAAGAGGTGGATGCACTACTTGACCTTACTTGTTGTAGCTAAGTCCAGAGAGTTGTTAACACACTGAGGGATTATAGAGAATGTATAAAGCAAATCAGTGAACCAACTATGTAAATGAAGGAAGAGTGTAAAACAAAGAACTTCATGATACTAGTTTACAATAGATGCATGTATACCTTTTTACCTCCTCCCTTTAACAACCCAAAAAGATTAACTATCATGATAATAACAAGAAGTGATTTTTTTTACATCATGAAAATTACAAAACTTCTTTTCTGCATCTTGAAGGCTTTAGTGATGACTGATGATAAATTAGAAGATATTGTTGCACCTGCAACATTTCTTGCATTATGCTGGTACTTGGCTTTAGATGGTGTAGCGGTGTAATTCTTACTTAAACATGGATAAATTAGGTTTTAGCTCCTCAACATTATGCTCATTTTCATTTGTTCTTTTTATATCATTGTGTATTTTTTTCAACAGGATATAGATGATTACCCTATACAGATAGTATGTTGTTATTTAGCATATATTTGCAAGAATTGGTCATGGAATCCTTAAGAAAGGAGTTTAACCTTGATGGGAATATGGTATGCTTTCATATTAATTTAACTTATTAGATCTGGAACATGATTTTTTTTTGGAAAATGATTTTATTTTAAAATTGTATCCACTGATTAATGATATACATGATTCAGTGAAAATTTTCATCAAATAATTAGAAGTTTTATACGGTTGTTAAATTTTTTAATTTTTGATTAAGATTGTTGTATGCGTCAAAAGTTTAAAGGACTTGCACACTATTGATTAAATTTTACACATCTGTTAAAATTTTTAAATTTTGATTAAAATCCGTTGTATATGTCAAAAGTTTTATTCACTATATCGTTACAGAGTAACAAACTTTCATATGTTAAAATCTTTAATAACTTTAATTGTTAAAGATTTAGTTTTCTTTTTGCTATAAAGTGTTAATTGGAAAATGTTTTTTTTACAACCACTTTCATACAGTCAAAATAGAGGTTTTAGAAATTATATCTTTAATATTATTAGAAAGATTAAAGGAAAGAAATGACAATGTACTTATAAGTTTTAATTAGAGTAGTGTACTTTCGATTTATCTTATAACAACATTTTACAGTTAAACTAAAAAGTAATCTTTCATTTTGACTACAGATTGTGCCAGTGTCTGGTATATATGAGGGATGAATGGGATACTTTTCAATTTGGTGTTTATGCTTATGCCCATGTCTCTTTGCAATATATTTTTATATTTTTTGGAAGCTTTTTACAATATGGAAACACTTTTCTGTTGTGTTTGACACTTCATATGCAGAAGTTCTTAATGAATTATTGGGACCTTTTTGGAAACCAATATAGCCAATGTACTTTATTCTTGGCTATAATAGCAATGTGATTCAATTTCCTAACCCATAATAGCAATGTATTTTTAGACCCTTACCGATAATAGAAACATACTTGGCTCCTTACGTATAATGGCAACGTACTTGTAACTCCCTCATGGGTCGTGCTTAGCACGACCCTTCATATGTACCTAGTATATATATATATATATATATATATATATATATATATATATAAAAGAGTGAAGTTCCATAAAGAACTACACCGATGGACGCAACGAGAAAGTTTTTTTTATCCGAATGCAATTATAACTCTAAATTTAACATGCATATAGGATATGATTCCTAAAAAGAATTACAAGAAACAAAAAGAAAATGAAAAAAAAAATTAAGCATCTATATATACACACAACATTTAATATGCATCAATATTAAAAATATTTTGTGATTAATTTAAAAAATAAAATAAATAATACATTTTTGATGATTATTTATTTTTTGTTTATATATACACGTTTTAAAAAAAAAAATGTGTATGTGCATCAACAAAAAAAAATTCGATTTTTTATATATTTATTATTTTCTTTTGTATTTGTATTTCTCTGATACAAGCTATACTTGTTATTCATCTGGAAATTGATGTGAAAATTTAATGTGAATAAGAAATTCTTCAAGAATAAATGTCACACCCCAAAACTGGAACGGAGGAAACGTTCGGAGGTAGAGGACATAATGTTTAGAATCACAAGACATGCATCATAGTAATCAAAGTAAATAAAACAACCATTTCATTAGAAAGAAAGTGTTTACAAAGTGTGTGTTCACAAAACATAGAATACTTAAGCAAATAAAAAAGCAAGACTTGAAGCTATACTACTCCATCTTCTGAATTCTCAGCACGAGTACCTGTCTACTAGTTTCCTAAGAATACAAGTTATTTGAAAGAGTTTATCAACAATTAAGCTGGTGAGTTCATAAGATTTTAGTGATGTATGTTGTAGAAATCTTAGTAAATTGTAAGTTATGTTTAGAAAAGTTCGCATGTTCCTCCTGAAAATCCTATATTTCCTGCTTTAATGAAAGATAAGTAAAAATGACTCTACAATCCTTTCTATGAGTAGTAAATGGATACAAGTTATATAAAATTCAGAGTAAACAAGCAATCAATTGTGTGTATCTGCCCTAAGCCCACAACCAAACAAGGAACAGAGAATGAGGCAGATGGCGCACATCCCATTGGTTGTTAGATCATTGTTGTATATAACCCTTTTGTATTTACCTAGTACTCACGGAGTTAACTGTAACAGTTCCTTTATATTTGACGAAAAGATCCTTTAATAAAACCCTTATTTCTTATAATAAAATATTAACCATAGTGGTTCCTTCTATAATCACTTAGTTTATACTAGTTATATATAATCTAATATCGAACAAATAGTTAATTGTGTGAATCTGCCCTAAGCCCACAAACAAACAAGGAATAGGGAATGAGCCGGATGACACACATCCAACTACCTATTAGATATTAATTATATATAACCTTTGATGTATAAACTAAGGTATTGTAGGGTTAACTACCTAAGGTCCTTAAAAAATATGGTTTAATAAAATAAATTAAACCATTTACTAGTAAGTTTCTAGATTTGTATATCAAAAGTTCTGATTTGAAAAGTATGTTTTGTACTAGAAAACTGTGCATTGAATTAGTATACTATGACCTGACCCATACGTGGTACCCCTTATGATAAACTAATGTATACAAAACATATATATATATATATATATAAAATATCGAATGGATAATATGCTGGGTGAATCCGCTTTAATCCCACAACCAAACAAAGAACAGAAAATGAAGTAGAAAGCACACATCCTATTACCTATAAGGTATTATTAATATATATATATATATATATATATATATATATATATATATATATATATATATATCTTGACGTATACATTAAGGAATCATAAGGTTAGCATTATGGTCCCTTTCTACTAAGTGTACTAGACCCGACTATTCTGTTTGTCGTTTGAAAAGATGTATGTTTTTCCCTAGTTTATAACGATCTTGACTCGACAATAATTTGCATTAACTTTCAATTGTAACTGTCACTTTATGAATGTAATGGGAAAATATAAGTACTCAGTTGTCATATGAATTGACATCTGACGTACTAATTACCTTAAAACACATTTGTTTATTAAGGTCATAATGTGATGGTTAGTTCCCATACTATACGCTCTCCCTGTCAAAAGATTCTAGGAACCAAACATGAATTTAGCAAACCAGTTGATGAACCGTATAATCTACATTAAAGTTATGTGATCATGTATACCCAAAAATTATCACCTTTTATTTAGAACAATGCGTTAATGATTATTGGTATAGTTTGTAACGCCCGGGTTTCGGGGCTAAGCATTTTTGACAATGTAATAGTCTAGGTCAACTATTGTAACTCTTTTTGAAGTAATAAAGATGAAATATTTGAGTATTATGTGAATTATGTGTATTTATGTGCTTATTATTTAATTATAAATGTATAATTAATAAAGAATAAAAATAAGCATCAAAATTAAAGTGTGAGATAAGCCCGATATCTCTACATAAAGTTTTAGTGGTTGAAACAAGGATTTCGGGGATATAAAGAACACCGAAATCCGAGTTATAACGAAGAAGTTATGACCTGTCGAAGTTTCACGACAGAAGCGGCGCGACACCGGGAAGCGTAAATAGTGAACTTATGATAGAGCGACTTTTAGCCTTAAAAATCTAAATGAAAGTTGTATAATATGTGAAACTAAGAGTGTCCATAAAAAGAACACTCAAATCTGACTTTGTATGAAGAAGTTATGAGATTTTAACGGACCAATCATGTCCCGGTCTGTTAAAAATATAACTTTAAAAATAAATTCAAACTTAGCCGACGAAGTCTAAACGAAAGTTGTAGAGTACATCTCCACCTACGCGTGGATATAAAGAACGTCAAAAAAAGAGTTCGTATGAACGAGTTACAAATTATAATAGCATATCTACGTATTAAAATAATGTATTAATCATATAGACGTACACACACACACACACACATATATATATATATATATATATATATATATATATATATATATATATATATATACGCACTCACACATATGTATATATCAATGGTATCGACGATGCAGTCATTATAAGACTAATGTTGAATTCTTTCGATATTAGATTAGTACAAATATCATTGAATCTATATAAAATAGTATTATAGAGGGGTGTTTAGTTGTTTATATAACTAAAAGTTCATTACGTAATTATGGAGGGTAGTTTTTGAAAATTCAATTAGTATAAATAAGAGACTTGGGCTCTCATATTTCTTGCACCATTGTCTTGGTTCAAAAATCTTTCTTTCCTTATCCCCCTAGAATTTCGGTCCCTCGTGATTCGACTTCTCTTTCTGTAGTTTTTAGTATAGTAAGGTGAGCGCTAAAGCGCTGCACAAATCTTTCTTAGAAAGATTCAGTGACGAAGTTCTGACCCTGCAGAGCCCGACTCCTAGCTAAAATCCCTTTGTAAGTAACTTATGCTTACCCTATTTTAATATAGCTTATATTTAAAATTAATAGTGTTATTATGAACTTATAATAAATATTTGAGCTATTATTATGACTTATATAAGTGTCGTTATAATATCTTTTTAACTACTCACGGTACGGGAAATCTGGTTTAAAGGGCCGCATAGGGTTGTTGGATTTCAGAAGTGCTATACGCCAAAATGGTCCTGCCCTCCTGTGTTTTATGTATGGCCCCTGTCTGTACATAGTGGTTGGAAAGCATTGGTTAAACGCTTCTATAATAATAATAATAACAATACGACTAATACTTAGTCACGGTAAATATTAGACTAAAATCTAATGGTAATAATATTATGTTTCGTCGAAGTAAATTATTTTAAAGTAAACGAAGCGTTGTCCGAGTACCGAATCACCACCTTTTCAAGTGAGTGGATAGTTACTTTCATCTTACACATATTATTTGAAGTATTTTATATATTACGTGTTATGTGTCCATATTATCTGTATACTTGCTATCTATGCTGGATGAATGTTTTTATACAAGTTTTAAATGATTTAAACTGTATATGTATTTTATATCTACAAAAATGTTGGGGTAAAACATGGGTAGATGTAATAAGACAATGTGTGATAAAATGATGAGAGGCCTCGATGTTGTTGTTGTTTATCCAATCATCTAGCGGAGTATAGATGACGACCACGGACTCTTCTAGACAGTCCAGTGGAACGCTGGCAGGCTCGCAACCTGTAGATGTTTGTGAACGATATGTTCACTGGTGTACTCCATCCCCTACATGGTTGCCTTTAGGACCTTTATTGCTAAGGGACCCTTTAGCAATAGTGTCCATCCCGATGAGGATCCTTAGGATAGGTCCCTTATGATAAGTGTTTAGGGACATAATGTGAGGATAAAGCGAACGGGTAATCAGGTTATTGTTGGTTGATGAAATTAATAAACTTATTTATTGTGGGTTGAAAACCATATGTGCTCACCAAGCTCCCAAGCCTGACCCACTCAGTTTTATGTATTACAGGTAGTGGTGCTCGAGCATAGTTGTGATGTGTTGGGATGAGAGATTACGGATATAGGCCTGTAGATATGAAATAATATAGTAAGGCTTATATTGTATACTTTATACTTATGTACTGTATCGAACATGACATCCTGAGTCTTTTAATGAAATACAATTCTAAGGAAATGCTTTTGATAAATCTTTATCATATTATTGTTTTGGGACAAATTCCAGAACTCTTTTATTAAAAGGTTACTCTAATTTTGAAATAAAGTATAAACAAAACCGGTATTTTCAGACCGTGATTTTGGGGATGTCACATAGTTATATCCTATATTTGTTCCATGCTATATCATCTTAGTAAGTTCGTTCAGTTATAGTATCTTAATACGTTTTTCTATTATCGTATATTGTATCTTCCTCCCTGTTTCTCTTTATTTTGTGTTCTCTTATGTTATCGTGCATTATATCTACCTCCCTGTTTCTCTTTATAGTATGTCCTAGTATTTAGTATGAACTGAACACCTAAACTATACTCCTTATAGTTTACTAATGATTTACTTGAACTGTTATTGAAAAGACTCATTTTACTTCTAAGTTATGCTTGTACTTCAAAAATGGAGTTTTGTTAAACTAAAAAGTAACATAACTTTAAAACAGTTTTGAAATGTTTTGATCACTTATTAAATACATAAGCAACCTTTGAAAGATGTTTATAACAAACAATTACATAATTATCAATTGTGTTCAACTTGTATCCCCCCCCCCCCCCCCCCCCTTTAAAGCATTTAAAAAGTGTAAAAGATTGATTACAGGGTATGAACTCACCTGATGTGGGTGATTCAAGCAAATATGCGTGGAAGGATGAGAAGCTCCACGAATTAAGTCCTGAGACTTAACAAGTCGTAAATGACATATAACGAAATATATTGGCATAAAGATAGTGTTTTGAAGCAACCAAATGCAAGGAAACACCTCACGGGACTAGGAAACACTTGGAATGAATTGTTGAATCACATGTGATTGATCAAGGGAGAGTTCATGGCCACCCATGGAGTTTATGGCCAATGGAGATTACGACCATAAACTCATAGTAAAAGGTGCATAAGAGGGTTTGAAGGCTAGGGAAACTTGTAGGACCATAGCCCTACACAAGGATGAGAAAGACCAACTAAATGGAAGGCTTTTGACGAGTTTACGACTACACAAGGAGTTTACGACCATAAACTCATGGACATCTTGCAATTGAGAGTGGTTTAAGGTTTATTTTGCATCAAGGAAGTGTTCTAGGTCACAAGCTTTGCATTTAGGAGGGTTTATGGACAAAATGGCACCTTTATAGGGGTTTACGGCCAAGGGATATTACTTGACCATAAACTCCTTTTGTTCTTGAGAAATGGGAGATTTCAAAGTGTTCTTTAGGTATTTCAAGTAGATAACAAGCTAAGGAAAGAGTACTTGCGCTATAGAGGCTTGAGATGGTTGATTTTGAACCAAAACACTAGTGTGTGTTCTTGGTGTTCTTGGTGAATATTGAAGTTTTAAGGATCTAGCTGAAATGGATGTTTTCATGGATGAATCAAGAGGGTATTAGTAGATAAAGAGATGTATTAACAAATCAAAGGAAGAACACTTACGTTTTTGATGATCTAAGATGATGAACTCGATGATACTTGAGAGAGAAATGGAAGTTCTTGAGTTTAAAAGTGAAAGAATAAAGAAAGTTGAAGGATATGAGTAGCTATGGAGGAGTTTTTGGCCAGGG
This sequence comes from Lactuca saligna, assembly GCF_052625555.1. Classification (NCBI taxonomy): domain Eukaryota; kingdom Viridiplantae; phylum Streptophyta; class Magnoliopsida; order Asterales; family Asteraceae; genus Lactuca; species Lactuca saligna. The sequence goes on along the minus strand of NC_136420.1, from coordinate 227,098,399 downwards.
TTGAGTTTACGGTCGTAAACTCCAAATGATGGAGTTTAGGGCTTACATATTGTACTGCGGATTTATTAGACAATTCATAACACTTATTCCTTAAGTGTACTAGGCTTAAAACTCCTTAGAATGATATTCAAAAAGGTTGAAACTCATTACTAATGAATCTGACACTCAGTTGAGTTGACTGAATGAGCTTTTAAAGCAAAAAAATTTTGGGTTGTCACATCATCCCCCAGTTAGATGGAATTTCATCCTAAAATTAGCTTTCTTACAGTTCTATTGGGGTTGCGCTCCCCTGATTTGCAGAATACCCACTCGTAGACCTGGCAACTTTGCCCTAGTGTTCATGATAGGATTCATACTTATTCCATCTATCATTACCTCATGTATACAAGTCGTATATAATTAGGATTAGTAAGATGGTTGGATGTGCGACTCTACCCTAGGTCCATAACCAAACAAGGAACATGAGATAGGGCGTAAACACACATTCTAGATCTGCGTAATCATAATCATACACTAAGCCTGGCAATTGGGTTGGGTTACGGTTGCCGGGTCACGATTTGACAGGTTGGTGGGTCAAAATACAAAAACTCAACCCTTCCCATATAATATATCGGTTGGCGGGTTGGTAGGTTGGAAATCTCAACCCAACCCAACCCATATAACTCGTTTAAGTATATGGGTTCGCGAGTTCACAAGTTAATGGGTCAAACCCAACCCATATAACTCGTTTAATAAATAAGCAACACATTTTAAAAAATGAGGTTTTTTAAACATAACTTCTTAAAATGATTGATGTAATTAACATAAATAAAGAGTTTTTCAAAAAAAAATTCATAAAGTCAATAATATGCAAATAAAAATGAAAAATGAAAACATTCATAGAAAATGAATGTCGTGAGTCGTGAAAATAACGTCATGTATTTTTTCGTTTTCTAATTAACAATCCACAAATGCAGATTAGTCACATACGAATATGGAAGGAATACAATGATATGGAATATTACGAATACGAATTTCAATTAATAATTAAATATCATTTTTTTAAGTGTAATATATATATATATATATATATATATATATATATATATATATATATATATATATACATGGGTTAGCGGGTTGACCCGTGAACCAAAACAGATAACTCAATCCAACCCATGAAATAAACGGGTTGGTGGGTTGGCGGGTTGACGGGTCGGTGGATTGGCGGGTTGACGGGTTGGCAGGTCAAAAATCCCAACCCAAACCCGTCTATTTTTGGGTTGGATTAGTGTCGGGTTACGGGTTGGGTCTAGAGTTGCCACCCCTATTATACACCACCCTCGCGTATGCACTGGATAGTGATAGGTGCACTTTATTTTTCCTTAGCCTCTGTGCTCGAACGTGGTTTGCTGGACGAGTGGCATTTTGTGACGGTCTGCGGATATCTGGCGATAAGGCTTCGGAGAACAAAGTACCTATCGCACTAGTACTTCGGGGTTTAGAATACGAAAGATAAAACTGAGGATTAGCTCGGACTACCGATACGAATAACGAATGTTTCAAGAACTTGACGATCGAGGCGATAGAAACATATGAACTTAGTATGGTGAGGACCACGCTACTTCATGGTGAATGATAGTAACATACTCTTTACTGAACAAATTTTTTGGCCAATTTTAAAGAAACGCTTGTTATACGATGATGTACCGCTAGTGTGTTCGACAATGTACTCCAAGTGTGTTCGAAAATGTACTCTTTGTAAATGTTCTAGTGCTTTCTGTTTTTCCCCTTGATGTTAACACTTCTACGTATCGTACCGCGATGAGCGAGTACACACAGTGAAAGTGCTTTGATAACTAGTGTTGATACTTTATATCATGATCCTCCTCGGTACCACTACGATCGCCTGTCATATACAAGTTATGAATAATTAAGATGAACAAGACAGTCAATTGAGTAACTCTGCCTTAAATCCACAACAAAACAAGGAACAAGAATTAAGGCGGAATCGCTTACTCTAAGTCTACAACATCCTAGCTATACACAACCCTGTTGTATATGCTAAGCCGTCATAGCTTCTCTGAACGGATCTTTTAGTTCTCTTGAATATTGTGATCTTTTTCAATATGTGAGTTATTATAATTACTTTTAAGTGTTTTTGCCAAGTTTAAATCTTATATATAATTATAAATTAATTTTTAAAAATAATTACTAAGTCGAAAACATACCACTACTCGTTGGCGACTCCGAGGTTGATTCTCCTTTGGTGATCATCAGAATGTGTCAATCTATGCCCGAGTTCTTCACTATCGGGCAGTCCCTCTGGTAGTGTCCACTCTTGCTACAGCCATAACAGACTTGGTTTTCTTCAACTTTGGGGACTTGTGAGATCGGTTGAGCCGGTGTCCTGCAGAAACGGACTATGTGTCCTTTTTTGTGATAGTTCAGACACTGCATTTCCCGGCATACTCTGGTGTTGTGGTAGTTTCACTTTCCACACTTCGAAAGGGTTCCAGCATATCGACTGGCAGGTGCTGGAGCAGCAGGTGTTGTAGTGGCGTACGTCTTACTCGTTTCTTTCTCTTGCGGGGGATCTTGTGTTGTTCGTTACTTCTTCCTCTTGTTACCTGACTTCTGATTATAGTACTTTCCCTTTGAAGGCTTGGGAACGAGGACTTCTACGCCATGGCGGACTTCATGGTCGATGAGTCTCTGAGCCAAGCTTTTAGTGCTATCGAATATGACCGGGTTAGAAGACAATACATCTCCTTGGATCGGGGCAGTTAGACTCCAGATGTACCTTTCTATCTTCTTACTCTTTGGAGTAACCATCTCAGGGCATAGTGTTGCCTGGTCACAAAACTTGTCTGTGTAGGTCACTATGTCTGAGCCAATCATGGTATGCTCTTATAGCTCTTGTTCCAGTTTCTAAACTTCGCCCCTCGGGTAGTATTCTTCCAGCATAAACTCTTTTAGGTTTTCCAACCTATTCAGTTAGCCACTGATAGGGTTAGTGACTTAACATGGCTATTCCACCATGTTAGAGCTCGATTGGAGAAAGTGCATACAAAAAATTTCACTTTGCTCCTTTCTGGGCACGAACAAATTGCGAAGACCGAATTTGTTTTCTTGAACCATCGCATCAGGGTGATGACTCCAAGATTTCCATTAAAGGAGATGGGTTTGCAGTTCATGAATTCCTTGAGTAGCTACGGGGTTGGTTAAGTGGGTACCGCTACCAGATCCGAAGGTACCACTTTCACTGAGTTGAGCTAGAGCAGTTGCCACTGCGGAGGATATCGCTGCTTAGAGAGTAACAGTATCAAATTGTGGCGGAGGTAGTGGCGTTTGAGTTGGAGTTATCGGAGTAGTACGTCTGTTTGATCTGCGAGGAGGCATCTTTGCTAAAAGAATACAAAGATGAGATGGAATAAGTCTGTAGCAGTGGAGATAAGCCGAAAGCTGAAAGACAGGTTATCCTAGTCCTGTGTGTATCTGATCCTGACTTCCATATGTTCTGGAAACAATTCATAAAAAGTCTATACCAAAGAAACGTTATGAATTAGAAATGGCTACCCTCGAATGAATATATGTTACTTGAATAACTGTTACCAGCTGCATGTAAAGCAAATAATCCTAACACATAGGGTGAGTAGTGTTTCCATTAAATCATTATGTTAACCAAAATTAATATGTATTAGCGTGACGCGTAAGAAGTTCTGGTTACTCCGGTTGATCCTTCTTTGAAAAGTTCTCATGAACTTGCTCCTATTCCTCCTTGACTTTTCTGTTGTCTACTATGAGGAAGTGGTTACATTTATCTGGGTTTCTCGTGCGAGAACGGATGTGTGACAACCCGATATTTTGAGACAATGTAACGTAACACCAGTCAAATTTAGGTCAAAATATAACTTTCCTAAAAACTTATTTGGGTTAAATAAAGTGGTAGGAATCGTAAGAAGGTTTTCATAGATATAAAGAACACTAAAATCCGAGTTTTAACGAAGAAGTTATAACCATTCTAAGATTCCTAACAAAACAGACAACACCGATTAAACAAAAAACGCGAAGTTTCAATACAATAGTTTTTAACCTTACGTATCTAAATGAAAGTTGTAGATAACATTAAACTGTAAACGTACGTCAAAAGAACGCCAAATCTGACTTCGTATGAGGAAGTTATGATTTTTCCAAGATCCGGATATAGTATTAGATAGCTAAAAACTCGAAATAGAGATCGAGAGACTTTTGGCCGAAACAAACTAAATAAGAATCGAAGGTCTCAACAATAGTAGTGCAATGGTGAAAAGTCTGACGAAAACGGACATCGGATGAAGAAGTTATGGATTTTTAACGAATTTTTGTGTCCCGGTCTATTAAAAATAAATAAAGTCAAAATTAGCCGATGAAGTCTAAACGAGAGTTGTAGATTATATTCTCACCTACGGGTGCATAGAAAGAACGTTGAAAATGGAGCTCGTACGCGAAAGTTACGGATTTTACAAGTTCGAGGCCCGAAATTCGAGGCTGTCAGGCTTGTCACGACGTGGCACTGTTGGCCGCGACGTGGCAAATTGACTGATGGCGTCTTGTCAATGGAAGAGGATAGGATTTCTCCCCACGACGTGGCCATCCCTTGCCACGACGTGGAGCCCAAAAATGAAGGCCATAAATAGAACTCAAGGGTTCCGGATTTCATTGCGCAGTTCTCTTCTTTCTCGCGCCGAAGCTCTGCGTTTAAGCTCCCAAAGTCATCCCGAAGCCCCGGTTTTCACATTAAAAATTCCGAAGGAAGGATTTGCATTCCTGAGATCCCCGAGATTCCCGAGATTTCCGAGTTTCCCGAGAAAAATCAATTCTTCCTAGTCGAACTTTTGCTCGATTATCATCTTACTTTCTCCCAATCAATCAAGTGAGTTCATACCCCTTGATTAACCTTTTATATGTTTTTAAATGTTTATAAATGCTTTATGGGGAGGGGGATACAAGTTGAATCATGATTAGTTATTATATCAATCACATGTGATTAATAACTAGCATAAAAATGGATTTACTCTACGTTAACTGTTTTACCAAACAGATTTCTTTAAATGACTTTCTTAAATGTTTTTACATGTTTAAAACTCTTTATGAAACTGTGTTACGCACTATAAGTTTCCTTTCAAACTCTGTTACAAAGGTGTTTTCAAACAAAGGTTTGCCTTATACTTAAACTGTCTTATCAGAGATACATTTACATCGATACGCTTACAGAGATACGTTTACATTGATACGTTTACAGAGATATGCTTACATGAACACGTCTACATTAATACGTTTAATAGATACTATTACATAGGATCTGTTACAAATGTTTCTGGACTTACCATTCCACACGCAAAGCTGTTAGCTAGTGTAGGGAAAAGGAGCGTCGACGGGTGTCCATGGTTGTACTGTTCGGCGAGTTTCCACGCCGTGAATATCCTACTGCAAAAGGATACATCTTTAGTTATTATATTATTCTCCTTCCTTTACTTTGTGACACATTGATATGAGCGACGAGGTAGGATATATTTGATATAGATAAACTATTTTTCCTTATTACCTTTATATTGTGACTCGTACACATAATCGACGAGGTAGACTATAATTTTTATAATAATAGTTAAACATGTAAAAACCATCACATTTATAGTGATGCTTTCTTACAACACAGTCGGGTCTTGGTAGAAGAGTACTTTCAAAATAGTCAAGTCTTAGTTGAAGACTACTTTTATACTAGTAGGAAATATAGGAGTTCCTAGGGTTTTCAAACATTTACAATTACTTACAAACTTTTTCCAACTTTTTCCAAATGTTTACAAGTCTTTACTTTACAGTATTTACAAATCAAAGACACATTAATACTTATGAATTCATCAGCTTTATTGCTGATACTCGCTTTCAAAATAACTTGTATTCTCATGTCACAAATAGATAGCTACGACTACCAGTTTTGTGAAGACGAAGAAATCAAGACTCCTCTTTTTATTTTTGAATATTTATTATGTTGTCTTATAATATGAAAGAACATACTTGTAATTAAAATTATACTATTAATGCAATGGATGATGTTGTTGCTTGTTTACTACTTTACATTGTTGTGATACTGTACATGAAGTCATCCACCCTCGAACGATTCCGCCGTTCTGGTTTGCAGGTGCGACAGATTGGTATCAGATCATTGTTTATAGTGAATTGAGTGTATCAACCCATAAAAGATATACGAACTATAAACACAATGGGATTAAAATACTCTGACCAAGAGTTTATACTTTTAAATAATAAAATATTTACCTAAGTATATGTGCCTGCATTCATACTAAAATCCGTGTCACAACGACATGAACAAAAGTATTACGATTGTTGAATATCACAGGTAAGCTCGGGGCTGTATGCTTAGTCTTGGGAGTGCCATAGCCTGATCAACTATGCTAGTCCGAGGAGTGATTAGCACATGCCTAAGAGTGGTTGCGATGTGTCAACAAGTCTAAAAACTTACCAACACTATAAATGAGAACATTATAACAGAACCTAAGTCTAAAATAATATATGAGTATTTTGTGTTACTATAATTACTTACTTAAGAACTAAAAATGATCTTTATTACTAAGTTGATAGTTCCTAAGTGGATACACCAAGATTATATGTAACTAGGATGTCATAGACTTAGAATCTGTGAAATTTTTTATTTACCCCGGTTCCTTGTGAATTTGGAGTTAAGGTTACTTATTCGAAGGCCTATCCTGTTTTGATTTCATATAACTGGTATGCACTTTACAAATAGTGATGTAACTAATGAAGATTTTCTAATAATTATCTAAATAGTTCGTCTAATGGTTATTTCATTACCCCAGTTTTCGCGTAGATAACATGGCTGGACTCCATCCCCACGGCAACCCGTACCTTCTGAATGAAGGCAATGGTGGATGGTTTGGAGAAGGACCCGAGAATGATCATCCAATCCCTTTGAATGATCACCATGCTGAAGACCTTTCGGATGGTGATAACTCTGAACCCAAGGTTGATAATCTACCTCTGGTAGCTCCAATTCCAAATCCTAACCCTCGTCCCGCTTTTCATGGCCCGACACCTCCTTGGGTAGAATGCTTGGAAACATGGAGCGAAGAGCAAGATCAACCTATGCCGTTTAATGGAGACCAAAACTTCTACAACATAAATGAAGGAAGCTCAGTAGACAGAGTTCTACCAATCCTGATCCATAGAGTTTCCCGAAAGAAAATTCAGTGCAGGACGGCTCTCCAACGTATCGAAGAGGTTAATGCCAATGCAAAAATGCATACCATTTGCACTAATCGCCTTGATCACAAGTGAGAGATCTGAGAGAAACCATGATACCCTGCTACAAGCACTAGCTGAAAACCGAGCCGAAGTCATAGAGCTCCAAGTACGCCAAAAGGTGTACGAAAGATACCTACTTGATATGGAATGTCAACTAGCTGAACTAAAGGTTCACCATAAGGGTGACCTTCGCTAGTAAGAGATACTTTACTTTCCTTCTTTGTTTTAAAGAACTGTGTTCCTGTCTATGTTCTGTGTAGTACTTTCTATGTGACTACCTTGTACTGTAAGTACTTTAGTTAAGTCTTTATGCTTTCAAAGACTTTTCTACTTTGAATATGATGTAAGACCTACAACAAGGTCAATTTCCCCAAACTTATTACATCTTAAACATCAATGATGTCAACAGTTGACTAACTTCCATGTCAATCTTTGTTCAAATGCTTTCATTGGAGTCTATCTGAAACCCCATCTAGTCAAGTTATTGGACTATCGTAATTTCACTCCGGAATCATTTCCAAGTCTCTTTCAAAGGTTGGATCATGTTATCCACCATCCAATAATACCCTGGTTTGGATGATAAAAGTTTTGAGACCGTTAAATTAATTTACTTCTAATCTGTACTAAGACTGCATCATAGGGATATAGTTCAAACCTTCAAGAACATACTTCTACTCTTTACATGAACGATCGAACTACATCTAGGTTCAACCATACTCGCTCACAAATTCATTTTCTTTCCGTGTAATAGAATCATGTCGCCCAAGAAAAACGATCAGCCTATCAACCAAACACCAACTCTTCAGATTGATGCAACTACCTTTCAAGCCGCCGTGTCAACTGTTCTGACCCACCTTAACGCTAACAACGTGAATGTCAGTGGGATTGTTCACAATAATTCCAATCCAAGTAACAATCAAGTACCTTAACGAGCAACAAACTACCACGACACCCCGAATCCCAATCCCAAGAATAACAAACGAAAGTTCTTAGGTAAAGCTAAAGGAAAATCACCCCACAGGGCGAGCAAAAGACAACAAGCTGTGGCAACCTTCGAAGCCACGACATTTGTACCTCCTACTACCATCCCTTCTGGTATCCCACTTGTCCCTACACCAGCTAGGTAGTATGTCGGAAACCTACCAAAATGCAATAAGTGCAGCTTCCATCATCTGGGTAGTTGTCGTCTATTACACTGCTTTAAATGCGACAAGAACGGACATACTACCAATTGTTGTAGGACTCAGATCCAACACATTACTTCAACCACCAATACCGAAATCTCTTGAATATGCCATCTATGTGGCGTAATGGGACACTTCGAGAGGGACTGTCCAATAGAGAAGAACGACGGCAAACCCGGAGGTGTTTGACATCAAAATGGAAAGAGGCAATGAAGGACCCTACTATAATATAGGTTCACTTCCAATCGTCAGTATTATGTATGGTTTTAAAACATGTTTAAAACTAGTGCAACTCGAGTCTTATCTTCTGCGAGATCCCATCAGTTAAGGGACCCTCGTGTTGTGTATACTTGCCTTTTGTAGTATGCTTTGTTCGCAGTAGTATTCCTATAGTTACTCTAAAGTACTATAACTCTGTTAAAAGTTGGATTGTTGTGTTTTTTTCTATAATGCCTTTATGTTCAAATCTAATGTCTTTTACTTCTAAGTAAGTCCGACATTATCATACAAATTGAGTCAATTCGGTCCGCACAATACCAGTTTCGTGCGTACGTCTCCTTTTGCGAAAACATCTTTCTAGCAAAGCCGTCATTCCAAAACACCGAAGTACTCATGCATAGAGTGCCTCATGTTTCTTATCCCTTCCGAAGAAAAACTCAGCAAACCTCCCCGAAGTACCACTCGTACAATACGTCACGTTCAATCCAAAGACCCATATGGTTGATATATCGCTGAAGAATGTATACATATGGGTGGTATATAATCAAGGTTCTACAAGTTTAGAATTGATGATTCCACTTTAACTTCTTTTCCTTGTTGGTATGTAGGCATAAAGAAGAATCATTTATTCGACTACCTTTTCAAACTTAATTATATATGACTCGTATATGCGAAACTGTGATTGATGAACCAGGTATGAGTTCTAATATGAACTTCAGGATGGAGACTGCTTAAGACTACGAGTGATCGTGCTACCATGCGAAGAAACTTAGAAGTACCTATCCTTTTTCCTTAATCCAGGAGTAATCATAATTTCTTTTAGATCTTCATGACATCTAATCAACCACAAGGTTTTGACGTCATAATCAGTATGAATTGGTTGAGTCTACATCAAGCTAAGAAGTTCATCTTAACCTCCCTATCAAAGAACCTCTTGTTATTTACGGAGACAAATCAAGTACGAACCTTCACATCATTTCGTGTATTTAAGCTCAAAAGCGCTTACGAAAGGAATATCACACATTCCTTGAACACATCACCGATGCGATCCAAGAAGCAAAGGACATTCAGAACATCCCAAAAGTACGCGACTTTCCCAACATCTTTCCAGAAGAACTACCGGGATTACCACCACAAAGTCAATTCGAGTTCAGAATCGACTTAGTTACAAGGGCTACCGCAGTAGCCAAATCACCTTATCGTCTAGCTCAAACTTAGATATTGGAACTTCCCAGATAGCTTAACAAATTCCTCAGAAGAGGATTCTTTAGGCCAAGTTTCTCACCTTGAGGAGCACCGAACTTGTCTGTAAACAAAAAAGAGCGTTCCAAACGCTAAAGTAAGCCTTGTGCATCGCACCGATATTATCGCTCCCAAAAGGGGATAGAAGATTTTCAGGTGTAATTCGATGCATCTAACCAAGGGCTTGGTTGTGTTCTTATGTAAGAGGAAAGGTTACTGCCTAGACCTCAAGACAACTTAAGCCACAGGAAGTTAACTATACAACACATGATCTTGAGTCAGGAGCAGCGGTAATTGCTCTGAAGGTCTGGAGACACTACTTGTAGGGTACAAGGTGTACTATTTTCACAAACCACAAAAACATTCAACATACATTCAACCAAGAAGAGTTATCATACCAATGAAGTCAACGAAAGAAACAAAGCCATATCCCGATAGTGAAAGATTCGCTGGAATGCCACGCGAGGACCTGAGTTCACTTAAGAACACGAGGTGCAAATACAACTTCTATCTGTAGCATGATTATCAATTCTGCTTAAACTCTAATTTCGGGATGAAATTCTCTGTAACGCCGGGATGATGTGACAACCCGATATTTCGAGACAATGTAATGTTAACACCAGTCAAATATAGGTCAAAATATAACTTTCCTAAAAACTTATTTGGGTTAAATAAAGTTCTAGGAATCGTAACAAGGTTTTCATACATATAAAGAACACTAAAATCCGAGTTATAACGAAGAAGTTATAACTATTCTAAGATTCCTAAGAAAACCAGTAACACCGATTAAACAAAAAACGCAAAGTTTCAATACAATAGTTTTTAACTTTAAGTATCCAACTGAAAGTGGTAGATAACATTAAACCGTAAACATACGTAAAAAGAATGTCCAAATCTGACTTCGTATGAGGAAGTTATGATTTTTCCAAGATCCGGATATACCAGTAGATAGCTAAAAACTTGAAATAGAGATCGAGAGACTTTTGGCTGCAACAACCTAAATAAGAATTGAAGGTATCAACAATAGTAGCGCAACGGTGAAAAATCTGACGAAAACGTACATCGGATGAAGAAGTTATGAATTTTTAAAGGACTTTTCGTGTCCCAGTCTATTAAAAATAAATAATCAAAAATAAGATCAAAATTAGCAGACGAAGTCTAAATGAGAGTTTAATTGTATATTATCACCTACGTGTGCATATAAAGAACGTCGAAAACGGAGCTCGTACGCGAAAGTTAATTATTTTAGAAGTTCGAGACCCGAAATCCGAGGCTGTCAGGCTTGTCACGACGTGGCAACATGACTGATGGCGTCTTGTCAATGGAAGAGGATAGGAATGCTCCCCATGACGTGGCCATCCCTTGCCACGACGTGGCACCCAAAAATGAAGGCTATAAATAGAACTCAAGGGTTCCAGATTTCATTGCTCAGTTCTCTTCTTTCTTGCGTTGAAGCTCTCCGTTTAAGCTCCCGAAGCCATCCCGAAGCCCCGGTTTCACATTAAAATTCCTAAGGAAGGCTTTGCATTCCTGAGATCCCCGAGATTCCCGAGATTTCCGAGTTTCCCGAGAAAAATTAACTCTTCCAAGTCGAAGTTCTACTCCATTATCATCTCGCTTTCTCCCAATCAATCAAGTGAGTTCATACCCCTTAATTAACCTTTTAAATGTTCTTAAATGTTTATAAATGCTTTGTGGGGGGATACAAGTTGAATCATGATTAGTTATTATATCAATCACATGTGATTAATAACTAGCATGCAAATAGATCTACTATAAGTTAACTGTTTTACCAAACAGATTTCTTCAAATGACTTTCTTAGACGTTTTTACATGTTTAAAACTCTTTATCAAACTGTCTTACGCACTGTAAGTTTCATTTCGAACTCTGTTACAAAGGTGTTTTCAAACAAAGGTGTTTTCAATCGTTTTATCAACTGACATTAGGTCATCGCTTCATAGTATTAAACTTTTCAAAGGTTTTACAAAACTTCTTTTATGCTTTTATATTGTCAAATGCATGCCTACATATGTATAGTTACACAAATAATGTTTAAAAAACTTAGGACGGTTAGCTTGCTTTATTTCCTTTTCCTCGTTGGGATGTGGCCTTAGGGCATCGGTTGCTCGTCCGAATGTAGTCTAAATATTATCACATAAGTTATTTATATAGTGCCTAAAATAATCCTATAGTATTTTAATGTAATGTGCTTAGTATGTTTCAAACCTGTTATCGTGTTATAGTATCATAGAATACTCCTATAATATTCTAACTTTCATGTTCTGATCTAGAGATCCTTTGTATAGAGTTAGGTAAGTTTTAACATCGTTGCAACACCACATCACTCCCAAGCACATGTCGGTCGCATCTCAATTGAATATAGTTGATCAGGATATATTGATCCCAGATACGATTACATAACTTCCTAGGTTTGACCTCAGTATTCAACCTTTAAATACTTTTATTCTGTTCTTCTTGCGATACTTGTTCTAGTATGTACATGTATAAACAAGTAGGTATTTTTTTATAACTTATCGTTATACTCTTATAATATATAATTATCCAGAGCACTTAAGCCCCATTTGATTTATAGTTGTATATCTTTTATTGGTTGATATACTTAGTTCACTATAAATAATGATCTGATACCAATCTATCACACCCCAAAACCGGAACGGCGGAAACGTTCGAGGGTGGAGGATGTCATGTTTAGTATCACAAGACATGCATAATAGTAATCAAAGTAAATAAAAAACCATTTCATTAGAAAGAAAGTGTTTACAAACCATAGAATACATAAGCAAATAACAAAACAAGACTTGAAGCTATACTGCTCCATCTTCTGAATTCTCAGCGCGAGTACATGTTTACTAGTTTTATGAGAATACAAGTTATTTGAAAGAGTTTATCAGCAATTAATCTGGTGAGTTCATAAGAGTTTAGTGATGTAAGTATGTTGTAGAAAGCTTAGTAAATTGTAAGTTATGTTTAGAAAAGTGCACCTGTTCCTCCAGAAAATCCTATATTTCCTTCTTTGATGAAAGATAAGTAAAATTGATTCTACAATCCTTTCTATGAGTACTAAATGGATACAAGTTATATAACACTCAGAGTAAACAAAGCAATCAATTGTATGTATCTGCCCTAAGCCCACAACCAAACAAGGAACAGGGAATGAAGCGGATGGTGCACATCCCATTGGTTGTTAGATCATTGTTGTATATAACCCTGGTGTAGTCACTTGGTTCTCACATAGTTAACTGTAATAGTTCCTTTATATTTGATGAAAAGATCCTTTAAGAAAACCCTTATTTCTTATAATAAAATAGTAACCACAGTGGTTCCTTCTATAATCACTTAGTTTATACTAGTTATATATAATCTAATATCGAACAAATAGTTAATTGTGTGAATCTACTCTACGCCCACAACCAAACAAGGAACATTTTATGAGGCAGATGACACACATCCAACTACCTATTGGACATTAATTATATATAACCTTTGATGTATAAACTAAGGTATTGTAGACTTAACTACCTAAGGTCCTTTAAAAAACAAATGGTTTAATAAAATTGATTAAGCCCTTTACTGGTAAGTTTTTAGTTTTGTATATCAAAAGTTTTGATTTGAAAAGTATGTTTTGTACTAGAAAATTGTGCATTGAATTAGTATACTATGACCTGACCCATACATGGTACCCCTTATGATGAATTAATGTATGCCGAACATATATATAACAAATATCGAATGGATAATAGGCTAGGTGAATCCGCTCTAAGCCCACAACCAAAAAAGGAACAGGAAATGAAGCAGAAAGCACACAACCTATTACCTATAAGATATTATTAATATATATCTCTTGATGTATATATTAAAGAATCAAAAGGTTAGCATTATGGTCCATTTCTACTGAATGTACTAGAACTGACTATTCTGTTTGCCGTTTGAAAATATGTACGTTTTCCCTAGTTTATAGCTATCTTAACTCGAAAATAGTTTGCATTAACATCCAAGTGTAACTATCACTTTATGAAAGTAATGGGAAAATATAAGTACTCAGTTGTCTTATGAATTGACATCTGATGTACTAATCACCTTAAAAACATGTTTGTTTTATTAAGGTTATAATGAGAAGGCTAGTTCTCATACAATATTCTCTCCCTGTCAAAAGATTCTGGAAACCAAACACGACTTCAGCAAACCGGTTGCTAAACCGTGTAATCCACATTAAAGTTATGTGATCATGTATACCCAATAAGTTATCACCTTTTGTTTAGAACAATGCGTTAGTGATTATTGGTATAGTTAGATCCTGTAGTTGTTCCATGCTATAGCATCTTAGTAAGTTCGTTCAGTTATAGTATCTTAGTATGTTCTTTCTGTTATCGTATATTGTATCTTCCTCCCTGTTTCTCTTTATTGTGTGTTCTCTTACGTTATCGTGCATTGTATCTACATCCCTGTTTCTCTTTATAGTATCTCCTAGTATTTAGTATGAACTGAACCCTTAAACTATACTCCTTATAGTTTACTAATGATTTACTTGAACTGATATGGAAAAGTCTCATTTTACTACTAAGTTATGCTTGTACTTCAAAAATGGAGTTTTGTTAAACTAAAAAGTAACAAAACTTTAAAAGAGTTTTTGAAATGTTTTGATCACTTATTAAAAACATAAGAAACCTTTGAAAAGATGTTTATAACAAACAATTACACAATTATCAGTTGTGTTCAACTTGTATTCCCCCCTTAAAACATTTAAAATAGTTTTAAAGATTGATTACGGGTATGAACTCACCTGATGTGTGTGATTCAAGCGAATATGTGTGTAAGGATGAGAAGCTCCAAGAATGAAGTCCCAAGACTTAACAAGTCCTAAATGACATATAATGACATATATTGGCATAAATATAGTGTTTTGAAGCAGCCAAATGCAAGGAAACACCTCACGGGACTAGTAAACACTTGGAATGAAGTGTTGAATCACATGTGATTGATCAAGGGAGAGTTCATGGCCACCCACGGAGTTTACGACCATGAGTTTACGGGCAAGGGAGATTACGACTGTAAACTCATTGTAGAAGGTGCATATGAGGGTGTTTGAAGGCTAGGGAAACTTGTGGGACCATTGCCCTACACAAGGATGAGAAAGACCAACTGAATGGAAGGCTTTTGGTGAGTTTACGGCCAAACAAGGAGTTTACGTCCATAAACTCATGGACATCTTGCAATTGAGAGTGGTTTGAGGTCCATTTTGTATCAAGGAAGTGTTCTAGGTCACAAGCTTCACATCTAGGGGGATTTGTGGCCAAAATGGTACCTTTATAGGGGTTTACAGCCAATGGAGATTTCTTGGCCATAAACTCCTTTTGTTCTTGAGAAATGGGAGATTTCAAAGTGTTCTTCAGGTATTTCAAGTAGATAACAAGCTAATGAGAGAGTACTTACGATATAGATGCTTGAGATGGTTGATTTTGCACCGAAACACTGGTGTGTGTTCTTGGTGAAAGTTGAAGATTTGAAGATCTAGTTTAAATGGATGTTTTTATGGATGAATCCAGAGGGTGTTACTAGATAAAGATGTGTATTAACAAATCAAAAGAAGAAGACTTATGTTTTTGATGATCTAAGATGATGAACTAGATGATACTTGAGAGAGAATTGGAAGTTCTTCAGTTTTAAAGTGAAACAATGAAGAAAGTTGAAGGATATGAGTACTTATGGAGGAGTTTTCAGCCAAGGTTGAGTTTACGGTCGTAAACTCCATGTTTACGGCCGTGAACTCCATATGATGGGTTTAGGGCTTTTATCTTGTACCGTGGCTTTACTAGACAATTCCCAACACTTATTTCTTAAGTGTACTAGGCTTAAAACTCCTTAGAATGACCTTCAACAAGGCTGAAACTCATTACTAACGAATCTGACACTTAGTTGAGTTGACTGACTGTGCTTTTAAAGCAAAAAAATTTCGGTTTGTCACAATGAAAATAACATCAAGAATATGAGAATATATTTCAACCACATATTTCTTTAAAAAGATATTAGATATACCATAGACTAATTAAATTAAAAGGAAAATATGTAATTAATTAATTTAAAATACGTAAATAAGTAATTATATTTATTAATTTAACCACCCTCCACCAAACAACACCACTCACTAACCACCATCTCTACTCACCCACAAGCCAAGCAGTAATTGCGGTCAAAAACATAATTGCGGTCGTCAACCGCTATTTCAAATCGTGGTTCTCGCAGTTGTATAGCGGTGGTATATCGTTTTTCATATTATGTAGAATATATATATATATATATATATATATATATATATATATATATATATATATATATATATATATATATATATATATATATATATATATATATATATTAAAGTACTAATCTGTAAAATCATATTTCAAAATTCAACCAAATCCAGTTAATTAGTTAATCGGTAAATCATACTTTACATATCATAGTTAGTTAGTCGTACTTTACATCTCATAACTAGTTAATAATACTTCAAAACATCGGTTACCAATGTTATAGTTAATCATATTTTTACACAATCAATAAGTAAACATAAGTAACACTTAGCATTTTATCATACTCAACATAATTAGAGTTAGCAAATAAAATGATTAAGCAATTTGATAGTTAAACATAATGTAATACATCAAGTTTTCAGCAAAATTAGCAAGATAATACATACATGTTTTCAGTATAAGTCAGGGCAGTCGCAAACTCACAATTTTATTCAATGGAATGACACAATTTTTGGTTTCGTTTAAGAAAAAACAATTTTACTAAATGGAACGACATAAAAATGGTTTTTTTTCATGTAAAATAGCCAAAAAAAATAGAATTTTGTCAAATAACAGTTATAACGTCACTATAACAACGGTGACCACAATCACGATAAATAGCGGTAAATCATGGTGCTAATAACATCACCGCTATTTTGAAATGGTGTCTCTTTACCTCCGCTAACCGCTACAGCGCCGCTATAACACCACTATAGTATCACAATTGACTACATAGCCCGTAACCCACCTCTTAGACCAATGACCCATTACTGCCATCCATCACTTACCAACTACCACCACCCACCACTATCACAGCCTCCATCCATTACTCATTATTCACAAGCATCACCGTTGTTCCCAATTTACTACCATCGGCCCCAAAGCCAACCACCCATAACCCACGACCTCCTATGACAGACCACCTACAACCACCACCACCCACCCACTACACCACCATCACCATATTAGTATACCATATGGTAGATTTTTATGATATATCTATGAATATACGGTAATGTATGTCTACATGAATACACTATGATTTATTCATATGGTATACTTGTAACGTCCATCTTTTGGGTATATTTATTTATAAATCTGATGGAAGAAAGCTGGTTTTGGGAGCGAAGCAACTTCAGGAAGTGTCTAGGTGTCTCAACAGCTCAATAATGAAGCTCAAAAAGAAGAATGATGACTTTTTGTGGCTTTTGATTGCAAATTCTTGGACCCTAGTTTTAATGATTTTATGCGGCCTTTTGATTGCAAAGTCTTGGACCCTAGTTATATTTTTAGCTCAAATAACATCCTATAGAAAATGGCATAATCATATCGTTTTATGTTGTTATTTGTGCATCATATAAATTGTTTTTGGTTTATATGCCTTATAACAAACTTCACGTAAAATCCAAAAATGAACTTCTCGAAAAGGTGATTTTAAACCTCATAGTTTTTAGTATGACTAAAAAGTCACACACATAAAAGGAATAAATATAAAATTGGTCGTAACGAGACATTGGATTTTTATGTAGAACGTTAAAAATATTTATTTTAAATTCAAGACATTAGTACCAATCATGACTCTTTTTTAAATAAGTTATATGTAAGAACGTTATGCCATGAGATGGTTTTTCAAAGATATTTAATACATTTAAAATTATGAATTTTTAAAATTAGTCTAGCTCATCCAACATTAAAACAGTTACACATTATTTCACAATTATTATAACTACATGTGGGTCGATGTTGTAGGGTATGGTGTTATAATGATTCCCCTAACAAGTTATGAGCCGATCTTCACCATTGAAATTTACGCGACTTTTTAAAAATCATGAACTAAAATTGTTGATTATTGGTTTAAGGGAGGTATTGTTATATATGAGATTAAACATGCCAATATAACATAATATATTTAATGATCCTATAAAGATCTAAGATTTGAAAGAACGGTGTAATTTGTTATCGTAACCTACCGATCAACATAATACATCGACTCGTGGATTACCGACTCAATTGGTTTATAGGTGATGTGTATCTTAGCATTTAAAATACAAATGTATCCTAAAGAAGTAAAAGGGTACTTAATATATTTTAAGATTTAAATATCGAATGTAAGAAAATTAAACTTTCATATCTTGTAGATGACAACCAAGTCAAATGTCGACACATCACACTCTAATTAATTTTTTCATCCTAGAAAAGGAAAAATTAAGAAGTCCTAATTTTCTCCACCGGTCTAGAATTGTGCGAATTGTTCTCAGATATGAGAAAAAGGATAATATCCTTGATGAATCAAACCGAGACGATCCAGCAAGCAATGCAACTAAATCCATAAAAGATAATTGGATAAAACTTGTAAATGATTCGTCTGAGGTGGTTAGATTATGCTTGCGTCTATGGTTCCTGAACTTCACAAAATCTCTTGAGCTGCATGAAGCATTAGATATGACTGAATTTTGAAACAAATGTTTGAAGTTCAGGAGAAGAAAAGATCGTTTTGAAACCATGACTGCTTTCATTAGTTGCAAAATGGTTGAAGGTCCTTTTATGAGTGAACATGTGCTCAAAATAAATGCTTATACTATGCAACTTTCTTTCCTAGGATTTTGTACAAGTAATGAGTTTTTGCAACAGATGTTATCCTTGGCTTATATCCTAAATAGTTTAGTAATCTTTTGTTGAATTACAACAAGAATAATTGGAAGAAATCCATATATTAGTTGCTTTCGATGTCAAGAACTATAGCGGCTAATTAACATTAAGATATGAGGAACTCAAGTTTTGATGGTTTGTGAGGGAAAATCTCAAAGAAAGAAAAAAACAGAAAGGTAAAAGCCTTTAGGGTAAATTACACCATTCGTGTCTCGTACATGTGTCCAAAAGCACGTTTAGTCCTTATTTTAAAAAATTAACTAGGATCATCCCTTATATCATAGAAAGGTACATGCTTAATCCATCGTTAGTTTAAATTTGCATGTTTCATCCCCTGTTAGACTTGAAATGACCAAAATGCCCTTTGCAATTTCTTTTTCATTTATTTTTAATAGTTTTGATTATTTTTAGTTATTAAAAAATATTTAAATTAAAGTTATGGGCCCACCTAACACTTTTACACGTTATTTTTTTTTTTTTTTTGAAGAACACTAAACCACCACCCTCATCGGAAATATGCAGCACCATCGAAAACTTGCACAACCACCACCAGAAACATAGACAACCACCACCAGAAATCTGCTCTCAGCTCACCCCACCCCCTTCGAACACCACCTATCACCGCTCAATCATCACTACCAGAAAACCCAAAAAATATAAAAAAAAAAACCAATTATTATGCAAACAATCCATAATTAGGGTAAAATCAAATGGGGAAGACATTCTTCAGCTCTCCACCTCCGACCAGACTTCGCTAAACCACTCTATCTCTTTCTTCATCTCTAAACTAGACGTCTCCTGCACCACCACCTAGAAGAGTTCGAAGAGACGATCTCTATCGTTCATATTGGTGGAGTGCAGATCCACGAAGTGCAAATCCATGGATTACAACGCCAGTGGCTTGCGGGGGAAGACGGTGGTGGATTGGAGGCAACACATGGAGGATTTTATTTCAGTTCCGGAAAACTGATCTCCTTGATCTCCTCTTTCTCTTCTTCTTCGTCCTCTCATTGATTTTTTTTTCCTTCACTTTCTTTCTCCCTCTGATTGGTGGGTTTAGAGGAGAAAGAGGGATAATTTTTCTACTGGAAACCACCCCACTCTAAACACCACCATCTCTATTGGATATGGAACTCCCATCTGAAACACAGATTTGAACCGCCACCAGCTTCTTTCTCTCTCTATTGTTGCTTTTGTTCTACATCATCCATTGAGGGTGGATGGTTTCATGATCTCGTCGAAGTATTTCAGGGGCGCCGATCATTAGAGAGGAAGATGAATAGGTGAGAGAGAAGGATAGAATTTGGGGAAGGGAAAGGAGGGGTGGGTGGGTTTTGACATAATATATATATATATATTTTATTTTTTGTATTAATTTAAACTGATAAATAAATTAAAATAAATTAAAAACAAATCATTAAGGGCAAAATAGTCATTTTATGCCAATAGGGACTAAGCGTGCAAGAACAAACAAAACCAGGAACGGTCCGAGTTAATTTTTAAAAATAGGGACTAAACGTGCTTTTGGGTACATGCATGATGGACAAATGGTGTAATATATTCAAGCCTTTGTAAAAGGAAAAGGATAAAGGCAAGGCATCTACCTCTAAACGTTAACAAAAATAAAGCCTGCTGACCCTGTTATTTTTCAATATAGTCATAAGTGACATTAGATGTGCAATTGTCGCAAGTACCTAGTAGAGGTTAAGAAGAACAAGGCAAACATGATTAAAACCTCATGTATTTATGTAATTTAATTATTTGCATTTAATACTCACTCATGGATATTGGTTACCGGTTGTGGTACTCATATATGTTGGATGTCTAGGCCGGTAATTAAATTTATATATTATTATAATTAGAAGTTGAATCATTTTTGAGTTGCCCTCATCACAATAAATAATTAGAAATGATATTAGGAGAGAGAAATATAATTTAATAGATTATTATATAATAAGAAACTAACTGGAAATTATGGGAATGTGATTTTTAAAATATATGTTATTAATATATTAATTGGAAATAAATAGTTGGTTTATTAATTTATTATGTGATTATTTAATTAATATGAGATTAATTGTTAAATAATTGATTTATTAAATTATATGATTGATAAATTAATGAGAAATCAGTTAGAATTGATTAATTATTAATTGGAATTAATATCAAATTACTTCAGGATTAATTATAATAAATTAAAGATGTAAATGGTGAATTGTAATTATTCAATAACTGAATAAAAAGAGCAATTTTTGAACCCTTCATGATATCTTCATGATATGAACAATTTTGTAGGGTTTTCTAGGATTTCTGGAAGCCCTCGAGTTGTGTTAATAGAAATGATTTAAATTAAGATTAAATATATTATTTAATCAATTCAAATGTTGTTTTGCCCTGCAAGTTATATAATAAATGAGTAAACTTAAACGAGTTGAAAATCTAAACCAACTTGTTAATTTTTTGTTGTGTTTTGGTTAGATTGACGGAGTGAATCCAATTTTGCGGTTTCTAAGCAATTTTGCCATTTCTAAGCAATATACAAAACAAGAGGAGAGAAAATACATTTGAATAGATTTTGAGAGAGAAAACCAATATGAACACAAATATAATAATAATTGAAAATCTTTTTCTACTTCAGTAATATATATATATATATATATATATATATATATATATATATATATATATATATATATATATATATATGAGCGAAGATCCATAAAGAACTAAACCGATGGATAGAACAAGAAAGTTTGTTAATTTTGACTCTAAATTTAACATGTACATTGGATGACTCGTAAAAGTAATTACAAAAAAAAAGTGAAAAAAGTTAAGCATCTACGTACGCACAAAAAATTTAATATGAATCAATATTACATATATTTTGTTATTAATTTATAAAAATAAAATAAAATAAATATTTTTGATGACTAGTATTATTATTTTTTTGTGTATATACACTTTAGAAAAAAATGTGTATATGCATAAAATAAGTTTCGATTTATTTATTTATTTTTTTGACTTTTGTATTTGTATTTCTCTTATACATGCTATACTCGTTATTCATCTTCAAGTTGATGTGAAAATTTAAAATGGATAAGAAATTCTTCGAGAATAAAAATAACTTCGAAAATATGAGAATATATTTCAACCACATATTTCGTTAAAAAAAATCTTAGATATACGATAGACTAATTAAATTAAAAGGAAAATAAATAAATAATTAATTTAAAATGAGTAAATAAGTAATTATATTTATTAATTTAACCACCATCCACCAAGCAACACAACTCACTAACCATCATCTCAACTCAACCCCAAGGTAAGCAATTATTGCACTAAAAAATTTAATCGCGGTCATCCGCTGCTATTTGAAAATCGCGGTGCCCACGACTGTATAGCGGTGGTATATCGTTTTTCATATTATGTAGAATTTATATGTGTTAGAATATTAATCTGTAAATCTTACTTCAAAGTTCAATCTAATCCAGTTAATTAATGAATCAATAAATCATAATTCACATATCATATTTAGTTAATCATACTTTAAATATCATAATTAATTAGTCATACTCTAGAGATCGGTTACCAATGTCATGGCAATCATACTTTAACACAATCAACATATAAACATGACTAATACTTAGCATTTTATCATATTTCAACACAATCACAATTAGCAAATAAAATGATTAAGCAATTTGATAAATAATTATAACGTAGTACATCAAGTCTTCAACAAAATTAGAAAGACAAAACATAGATGGTTTGACTGTAAGTCGGGTCGGTCGCAAACTTACAATTTTATTTCATGGAATGACACAAAAATTTTGGTTTTTTCTTAAAAAAAACAATTTTATTGAATGAAATGAACCATTAACCATTACTAAGTGCTTTCGATATATATATATATATATATATATATATATATATATATATATATATATATATATATATATATATATATATATATATATATATATATATATATATATATATATATACTAGCCGTTTACCCGCGCAAAGCGGCGGGCGACAAATAGTTTGTTTCGACAATTAATTTATTTTCGATGGAGAATGATTATTTTCAATTCAATCATTAGTTTGTTTTAGGAAACATGTCATATCAAAAATAAAGAAAATTCATGAAATGATCAAATTATAGGGTGTTGACTATTTATTTGGATGAAAAAAGATTTGGTCAAAACTTTGGAAAAGAAGATTTATAGGAGTTTGTTTAAATTTTAATATTATTTTATTAATGATTAGTTGTACAATTAGCTTAATGATTTGGACGTTTTAAAAAAATATTATTATTTTATTTAATCTATTTTTAGAAATAGTGGGATTTGTTTTATAAGATAGTAATATATATATATATATATATATATATATATATATATATATATATATATATATATATATATATATATATATATATATATATATATATATATATAATTGTTGGCAACGAGACATTGGATTTTTAACTAGAACGTTAAAAATATTTATTTTAAATTCAAGACATTAGTACCAATCATGATTTTTTTAATAAGTTATATGTAACAACGTTTATACCATGAGATGGTTTTTCAAAGATATTTAATACATTTAAATTTATGAATTTTTAAAAATTAAATGTATGTCATCCAACTTTAAAATAGTTACACATTATCTCACAATTTTTTTAAACTACATGTAGATCGATGTTATGAGGTAAGGTGTTATCACGATTCCCATAACAAGTTATGAGCCGATCTTCTCCGTTGTAATTTGAGCGACTTAAAAATCATGAACTAAAATTGTGGATCATTGGTTTAAGGAATGTATTTGTATGTATGAGATTAAAAATGACAAAATAACATAATATGTTTAATGATCCTATAAAGATCTGAGATTTGAAGAACGGTGTAATTAGTTATTGTGACCTACCAATTAACATAATACCTCAACTCGTGGATTACCGACTCAAGTGGTTTACGGGTTATATGGATCTTAGCACTTAATATATAAATGTATCCTAAAGAAATCAAAGGGTAATTAATATATTATAAAATGAGCAGACCTCACACCATTTCACCGGAAACCAGATTATTCATATATCGGAAGTTAAGATAAGCAAGCCTTCGATGTCGTAGCTTATATAAATCACAAACTGAAACATCCTAAAAATACGGTTCAGAAGTTTCGTTTTTAAATCATTATTAAAACCATAAATATCATCACCATAATATAAAGTCATAAACCCTATATCTCAAAATATCATAATATCTGTTAACATATCAAAATCTCATATCAAATATCAGAGTAAATCTCTCAGGCTAGAAAACGGTGGTGTGTGCCGTGCGATCATCCCGGACATTTCCCTTTGCTAGCTGAAGTACCTGGAACCAAACTGAAAAGTGTAAGCACGAAGCTTAGTGACCTCCCCCAAACTACCACATACCATATACATAACATATAACAAATAACATAACTTTGGGACCACTCCCAACTGCATCGGGACAAACCCGACATCGGACTCTTGTCGGACATCGGGCTCACCCTAACATCAGACCACGCCTGGCATCGAGTGCAGCCCGTTATCAGTCTTACCTTGGCATACACATTGCATAACATATATCATAAACACATAACATAACATATAACATACATCAAGCTTGCCCTAGCATTGGGACGAAGCTCGGAACACATAACACATAACATATAACTAACATACATCGAGCTTACACTCGGCATCGGGCCTAGGCCCGAAACACATAACACATAACATGCATGAATCACAAAGACATAAAGCATACATAACTACTTCTCGGTATCGCCCCGACATCGGACCTAAGTCCGGAACACATACTCAACATTGGGCTAGCCCGACATCAGACCGAAGTACGACACATACTAACATATATAAACGGGCTGACATTGGTCCCTTCGACTAAAAACCCATCTAAGGGTAAAATGACCTAGATGCTGATCTCGTACGTGAGGAACCGTTGCTGGCTGCTCCCACGACTCCCCGGCTAACTCTATACAATAATACTTAGTTAGAAGATTGAAAATCCATCTAAGGGTAAAATGACCATTTTACCCCTGGTCAAAGTCAACAAGTTAGTCAAATTTAGTCTTCTGGATTGACCAACTTGCCGAGTCAACCCTTCAACTCGCCGAGTTCTATAGCTCAAAATCCTGGAATCGTGACTCAAATCGCCAAGTCATTCCCCCGACTCGTCGAGTCCTATTGAGCTGCTTAGTCGCGACTAAGCGAATCAACTCGTCGGGTCTCTCTTCAGACTTGTCGAGTTCTAACATACTAAAATCAGGACAACACAACTCGAGTCGTCGAGCTCCCTTATGGACTCGACGGGTCCTTCCGTTTCCTTGGCCATCTTAGAAGATTAAGCCCCTTTCTTCTAGATCCAAGGTCCTTAGTTCGTTTGCTCACTGGAATGGCTTTTCTATGGTAAAGTTCTAACTTTACTTGTTATAAAACTTCATAAAGGGTTTCGAAAAAACCCCAATTCCTTTAGGACATGGACCTTATCAAAAAAAGCCTTAGAATCTCAAATCTACACATGCAAACCTAGATCTAGGGCCTAGCTATCAGATAGCAACAAAAAGTCTTACGCTTGCTTCCATGCATTGCCTTTTTGAGCTAAAAAGGCCATAAATACTTCTTTAGCACTTGCATGTGCACTCTATGGGCATAAAGTTTGCACCTTTATGTCCTCACACCTTCTCAAGGCACTAGATCTGGAAGAGCAACTCTTGGGTCGATCGTTACCCACAAGTTAGAAAATCTTGGACCAAAAACCCTAAAAAAAGGTCATTAATAGATCTAAGAAGAGAATGATCAAGTTTGAGGCTTTATTACCCTAAAATGCAGCTGAAGAGATGAAACTTTTGGATCTACTATCTTTCTCTTGAGTCCTCTAACTTCTTCTTCTTCCATAAGCTTCAAAAGGCACAAATAACAATCAAAAGTGGCTCACACACACACACACTCACTCAAAAAGCACTCTAGGGTTTAGTAGCTTAGGATTTGGGACAAGGAGGTTGAAAATGAGGCTATGGGATTTGGGATTAAGGTGTTTAAATAGGGAGTAAAGCCCTGAAATTAGGGTTTCACCCTGACCGAGCTACTCGCCGAGTCAGGGACTTAACTCGCCGAGTAGACAACATAAGCTCCACGCATAGTCTGCCTTCTACTCGACAAGTTAGGGCTACCAACTCATTGAGTCCTTCTCTCAAAATAAATAAATAATTAAATTAAATGTGTATCAGGGAACCAGGTGTTATAGTCCCCTCCCCCCCCCCCCACTTATCTTAGACTTTGTCCTTGAAGTCTGCTGCATCTGAAAACAGCGCTGGGGAATGTTCCCTCGTCTCCTCCTCGGGCTCCCATGTCTACTCTGAACCCTTACGGTGCTACCACTACACTTTCACTAGCTTACCCCTCTTGTTCCTCAGCTCCTTCATCTTGTGATCTAGAAGTACCACCAGTCTCTCAATGTAATTCAGACAGTCATCAACCTGAATATCCTCTAAAGGTACAACTTTTGTGTCATACATTAAGAACTCCCATAAATGGGAAACATGGAAAGTACTGTGAATCTGGCTGAGCTCTGCGGGTAGATTAAAAGAATACGCTACCCTGCCCACCTGAGCGATGAATCTAAAAGGGCTAATAAACCTGGGGCCTAGCTTTCCTCACTTCCGGAATCTGATAACACCATTCCAGGGTGACACCTTCATGAGGACCATATCGCCGACCTGAAACTTTAAGTTTGAATGTTGGATTCTGATAACACTCTTCTGCCGACTCTGAGCAGTCTAGAGCTTGCTTCAGACCTCCTAGATCTGCTCTGTGGTCTTGAGTACTACCTCCTTATTGTTGGATAAGGTGTCTAAGTCCATAACTATATTTGTGATGTACTTAACCCGATTTAGCATGGTCCATTTGGGTTGCACTTCACCGGAACAATTTGGAGTTTTGAGAAGAGTATATTTATGTTTTATTAATATATTATAAGTTATAATATATTAATATGAAATCAAATTATTTAATTAGTATTGATCAAGAATTAGTTTGGAATTAATTTTGTGATCAAAAGAAACTGATCAACTAAACAGGGATTGATTGTGTAAATCATTCATTCTTATAATGTAGGCTAATGATCCATGATTCCTTATGTTGGGCTAAACCCATGTGGTTACCAATGGATACTCCATGGAGGTTAAAACCCATAGAGCATGAGGAATGTGGAAAGTCATGCACATTAGGGTTTACATGGTGTAACCCTAATGTAGCTACACTATATAAGAAGCCCTTTGGATCAAGAAATCGGTACCTAGAGTCCTTGTAAGAGTGCTAGATGATTTTGACTGCATATTATCTCTTCTCAAGTTCTTCCAAGTGTTAGTGGTGATTTGTGATTCCACTTGATGCATTCACATTATTGGTGCTAGGCACTTAAACCTCCAAGCAACAAGCTACAAGAAAAAGGTATGTTATCTTACTTGTTTATTACCCAAGTATCAAAGTTTTGTATGCTAGTTAGCATAATACCTTGGAAATTGAAAGTTTGCATGTATAATAGAGAAAACATAGATCCAAGGTACTTAGTGTTTCATGTATACCTTAGGAGTGTTAGAATGCTTATAACCCTTCGTTGGTATCAAGGCCTAGGCTTGTTTTCAATTATACTTGATGCTACTTGCTTAGAAATGCTTTAAAAATATAAATTCTGCTGTCTGGACAGTGGACTCACCAAGTCATCTGGGGACTCGCCGAGTCCCTTCACAAAACAGGCCAACTCGCCGAGTTTGTTCATACACTCGACGAGTTGGATCCCTTGAGTGTGAATTTTCGAATTTTAATGGAATTGGACTAGGGTCATTACCCTAAACTGTTTTTGAACTAATAAAACGATTTTTGATGTGGTAATGATCATGCTTATCCAATTCAAAAGACAATTGTCAAAATTTAATGTTTTGTATTAGTTTATATGATTAGTCTAATTACATGAAATTCATTTGATTTGAATGGTCTTGTTTATATGAGTTTAATCTAAAACTTGAGCATGCTTGTTAGTTTAGTTGATGATTTTAATGGACTCCATAACTTGTCCTCAAGTTATGGAATTCCAAAAGTTTTTCATTTAAATAAATCATTAAAAATCATGTGTTATAAAAAATGAAGAGTCTCATTTAAAAGGCCATTAAACTCATATGTTATGAAGTTGAAAAGTTTTGAAGAGTTTCAAAATTTGCGCTCAAGTTTTCTAATTTGTAAAGCCACTCACATTATACTTTAATTCCAAACCCTAGAATTTTTAAAGTTTAAAATTCAACCCTTATACTATTATAATATTATAAGTTTAAATTATATATATATATATATATATATATATATATATATATATATATATATATGCATAAGAACAAGTTAGTCTTACCGTTAGTAGGTCTCATTCACGAATCCGGTCTATAAGGGGGGGGGGGGGTTAAGATTACTGCCTATAAAATGGTGGTTTAATGAGTGTCCACTCTCACCCATCGCTTCCTTGATTGGTGGAGGGTTGTTAGCCGAACGGGTAGGATAGGAGATTAATTCTCATTAAGTATAATGATAATTATAAAGTAACTAAATGTTTTATAAATTCCCAATCTTAATTACCTTAGGAAAATGTGAAATTGATGCTAACCCATGAAATTATATTTGCACCTTACTAAGTCGTTAGTTGAGCGTGTGTGGTTAACCGAGACACTAACATGGACTAGTAAGGGTGGCAAAGGGTAGCTAAAAAATGTTTTTCATAGATCGATGGAGTGTGTGTCGTTCATCAGCACATCGATTAGGTGATAAATGACATTATGAGTACCAAGTATATTTGCATGGTTATTCACACCTTGTTTGTGATCCTCGGTATCTTATTCACAAACTTGAAGGGCATAATCGAGATTTAAACATGCCATGGAAAAGTTCAATGAATCTCAAAAGAATTTAGGAATTTCAAATCATCTAAAACCTAATAAATTAACTTCTTTTTTCATGGTGGAAATTGGTAAACTGTCATTTACCTACCTTCAAATATTTTGCATCTTAGATTACGGCATCCCTTTTCCAAATTGTAAAATATTGTGTTGGATCCTAGCCTTAATATTTCATTTTGGGTGTTATATTAAGGACTCTATATCTAATCTAAAATTTGTCTTTCTTCCTTTTCAGATGTCTTCCAACAATACTTCTGGCTCAAACCCTACCGACTCCTTCTCTCTCATGAACCTTTGTGGGAGAGTCATATTCGATGGAAATAATTTCGATGATTGGATTAGGAACATCAGGATGGTCGCACACTATGTGGAAAAGGAATATATCCTTGACAAGGAGCTTAAGGTCATTGATGAGTCTTCTGCTACTCCCGTGGAGATTGCTAAGTACACTAACCATGAGAAGGATGCCACTAAGGTATCTTGTATCATGCTGGTGACTATGACAACAGAAATCCAAAAGTCCTATGAGGACTTCTACTTTTTTGAGATGC
This sequence comes from Lactuca saligna, assembly GCF_052625555.1. NCBI lineage: Eukaryota > Viridiplantae > Streptophyta > Magnoliopsida > Asterales > Asteraceae > Lactuca > Lactuca saligna. The sequence goes on along the minus strand of NC_136420.1, from coordinate 227,068,950 downwards.
ACCAAGACCTGATGGAAAGATACCATCAGAGTGCACGTCAAGAGACGTATGAAATCATCACCTCCATGATAACAGTTAAAATGAAGGATGGAGATTCCATCACGACCCACTTGTAGAAAATGCAAAGATTTGTGGACCGTTTGCTTAAATTAAATGTGACCTTTGATGAGGAGCGGACTATAGATATCATTGTCCACTCCTTACCTCCATGTTATGATCAGTTCCTCATGACCTATCATATGAACAAAGAGGAGGTCACAGTTAGCAGACTTTAGGGACTTTTGTAGACTACTGAAAGTAGTCTCAAAGGTAAGAATGTTGTTACCAGTCCTACTACTGCCCTAGTCCTGACAATCAGGTAAGGCAAGGCAAAGAAGGGGAAGACCTCTTCCAAAGGTCACAATGAAAAGTCTCTTGATAGGTTCTCTTCAATCAAGACTAATGTCGCTCCTACTACTCCCTCCTCCAACCTATAAGAAGAAGAGTGCTTCTATTGTCATGATAAGGGGTACTGGAAGCGAACTTTCCCTAAGCACTTGCAGGATGTTAAGGATGGGAAAGTAAAACCCACCCATGCAAGTATTTACACTATATTGTATAATAACTCACCGCATACTAATTCTTTGGTCTTTGATATAGGTTGTGGTATTCACATTTGTTCTGATTTTCAAGGACTAAAAAGAAGTGAGGATGTGGAGCGTGGGTAGATAACCTTAATCATGGGGAATAGGAAAGCTTCATTTATCACCACGATTAGAGTTTATTCTTTATTTGTTTGTAGTGGGTTGAAATTAGATTTGAATAAATGTTGTTACTCGTCTGAAATGGCGAGAAATATTATTTCTTTTCATGGTTTATACAAACAAGGTTTTAGTTTTTCAATTGATAATGAAAGTGGTGCTATTAATGCTTTTCATAATGATGTATTTTATTTTAATGCATTTCCTTGTAATGGTGTATATGAAACTGTGATGGTTGTAGACAAATTAGGAAATAATGTATTGGATATTGATTCTTCCACTAGTTTGGATAAGGCATCCTTGTGGCATTTTCGTGTTGGACATGTCAACAAGAAGCACATAGGCCAACTCCAAAAGACTGGATTCTTGGAATCATTTGACTTAAAATGGCGAATCTTGTTTACTTGGAAAGATGACTAAATCACCCTTCACCGAAGGTTTGTTGGACCTTATACACACAAATGTGTGTGGACCCTTCACAACCACCACAAGGGATTCTAACCGCTTCTATGTGACTTTTACTGATGACTACTGTAGACATGGTTATGTCTACTTAATCAAGCGTAAATCAGAAGATGAGATAGCTGAGACAAGTCCGAGTACAGAGGATGAGATAGCTGAGACAAGTCGATTACCATATCATTCCACAGTTGGCTCGATCATGTATGTAATTACTTGTACTCGTCCTGATGTGGGCTTTTCTTTGAGCATGGTCAGCAAATATCAGGGGAACCTTGGTAAGGCTCACTGGACTGCAGTAAAGAATAATCTTAAGTACCGGCGAAGGACTAAGGACTGGGTTCTTACCCTCGGTGGGAGTGATGACTTAAGAGTGATAGCGTATAGTGACGCCAAGTTTCAGACCAACAAAGATAATTTCTGCTCTCAGTCGCACTAGGTATTTACCCTGAATGGAGGAGCAGTTACTTCAAAAATTTCCAAGCAGGATACTGTAGTTGATTCAACCTACGAATCGAAGTACATAACAATTAGAAAAGCGGTGTAGGAGGTGATATGCCTGAAGAACTTCATTGGAGGACTTGGAGTTTCACCTACTATAAAGGATCCTATGGATATTTTATGTGACAACGACAGTGCGGTTGCTTTAGCCAAGGAACCAATGGATCATGGCAGATCCAGACACATTGATAGAAAATATAACTTCATAAGACACAATATAGAAGAAGGACTCCTCGTAGCAAAGAGGGTATCATCAGAAGAGAACCCAATAGATCCCCTAACAAATGGATTGAATAGGGTTAAGAATTTGCAGCATGCGAGGCGCATCGGGCTGAAAGACGATATTAGTTTTAATGATAAGATAGCTATTTTCAAAACTTGTAAAATGTAATTGACATTTGATGATTAAATAAACGTTGTTGTTTCTTTATGATAAATTTACTATCTTGTGTAAATTGTTTAGTATTGTTTCAATTTTGCATGTTTCGACTTCCAAAATAATAAGATTATTCAAACTATCCATAGTCGATCATACTTTGGAAGTATGTATTGAATCAAGACTGTCATGAATCTGGCTTATAGATTGTCAAAAATGGTTAGACATTGCTACAACATTCATTAGTGCTCATATAAGTCTTCAAACCAAAAGATATGAGTTGTTGACTATGGGTTGGTTGTGCATTGATAGTACAAAAACGCATTAGTAACTTGATGTTATAAAACGTACTGTTGTGTATGATTTAGCGAATAGTTGGTACAAGCATATGATTCAAAGTTTATTTGTTCCTTCTAGTCCTTGGAGTATTAAAAGCAATATATTCGGCCCCTTGATGATTTTGTTTTGACTTATGTGTTGGGCCAGGTAAGAACTCAAATGATGTGTTCGATTAAGTTCTATGTCAAACAAATCAGAAATCGGGAAACTAACTACTAGACAATAAGTATGACGTTGTTCCATGTATTTGTCTAGATGTTATCTTAAGAATAGAGGGTTATATGATCACTTGTCTAAAATGGCGTGTCTTAGTTCAACAATGTTTTAAGAGCTACGATTGCTAGTCGGTTCCTGAAGTTGTACTTGAAACTATAGTTATTAGACTTATCCGAGTGGGAGATTGTTGGATAAGGTGTGTAAGTCCGTAAGTATATATGGTATGTACTTAACCCAATTTAGCATGGTCCATTTGGTTTGCACTTCACCGGAACAATTTGGACTTTTGAGAAGAGGATATTTATGATTTATTAATATATTATAAGTTACAATATATTAATCTGAAATCATATTATTTAATTAGTATTGATCAAGAATTAGGTTGAATTAATTTTGTGATCAACAAAGATTAATCAAATAAATAGGAATTTGTTGTGTAAATCATTCATTCTTATAATATGGGCTAATGATATATGATTTCATATGTTGGGATAAACCCATGTGGTGACTCATGGATACTCCATGGAGGTTAAAACGCATGGAGCATGAAGAATGAGGAAAGTCATGCACATTAGGGTTTACATAGCGTAACCCTAATGTAGCTACACTATATAAGAAGTCCTCTGGTCTAAGAAATCGGTACCTAGAGTGCTTGTAAGAGTGCTAGCTGATTTTGAATGCATATTATCTCCTCTCAAGTTCTTCCAAGTGTTAGTGGTAATTTGTGATTCCACTTTAGGTATTTACATTATTGGTACTAGGCTCTTAAAGCTCCAAGCAACAAGCTACAAGAAAAGGTATGTTATCTAACATGTTTTATTACCCAAGTATCAAAGTTTTGTATGCTAGTTAGGGTAATACCTTGGAAATTGAAAGTTTGCATCTATAATAGAGAAAACATAGATCCAAGGTATTTAGGGTTTCATGTACACCTTAGGAGTGTTAGAATGTTCATAACCCTTCACATACTCCCCATGATCCTATGTCCAACCTCAACTGAACAGATTTGGGTCCAACACTTCCTCCCTTAGAGCATCTCGAAGGGAGGCAAATCTATACTGGCGTGGTAACTGTTGTTATTCGGAAATTCCACTAACGGAAGATACATATCCCAACTGCCACCGAAATCCAAAACACAAGCACGAAGCATGTCGTCGAGAGTCTGAATCAGCCTCTCGCTCTGTCCGTCGGTCTGGGGGTGGAAAGTGGTGTTGAAATGGAGATGTGTACCCATCTCGTCATGAAACCACTTCCAAAATCTGGAAGTAAAATCGACATCTCGGTCTGACACCATTGAGATAGGCACTCCATGATGTACCATTACCTCTCACACATAAATATCGGCCAGCTTCTCGGCCGATATGCTCTCCTGGATCGGGATAAAGTGAGTGATTTTGGTCAACTGATCGACTATGACATATATCGAATCGACCCCACGTGCGGTCCTTGGAAGCTTAGTGAGAAAATCCATAGTAATGTCCTCCCACTTGCACAAAGGGATGTCTAATGGTTGCATCTTGCCGTGAGGCCGATGCTGCTCTGCTTTGACCTTCCTGTAGGTCAGGCATATCTCCACGTACCAAGCTACATCCCGCTTCATGCAAGACCACCGGTAATCGGGTCAAAGATCTTTGTACATCTTCGTCGCCCCGAGATGGATACATAACCTGGACTTGTGAGCCTTATCTGTCAATACCTCCGGTACTCCGCCCCAGTACGGCTCCTAGACCCTTCCATGTAGGGTCAGTAATCTACGACTTTCATAATCAAAGGAGGCCACCTGACCTATTATCCGCTCGCATTTACGGTGCTCCTCCTTTAGGTCCTCGACTTGAGCCTTTTGGATCTACTCCAGCAATGGAGTAGTCACTGTCATCCTTAGACAATGTCTAGGATCAGCACCGCTACTACCATGTGGCTAGGGGCATCGACCACTATGTTGGCCATGCTCGAGTGGTAAAGGATCTTACAATCGTAGTCCTTCACCACATCTAACCACCGACGCTGCCTCTTGTTCAGATTTGGTTTATCCATAAGGTACCTTAAACTTTTTCTATCTGTGTAAATGGCACAACGGATCCCGTAGAGGTAATGTCGCCAAATGTTGAGGGTGAACACCACAGCCCCGAACTCTAAATCATGTGTCGGATAGTTAGCCTCGTGAGGCTTTAGCTATCTCGAAGCATAGGCTATCACATAACCTCGCTGCATCAACACTGCTCCCATGACCGTGATCGAAGCATCACATTAAACTACAAAATCATCTACACCCTTTGGCAGAGTGAGAATCGGTGCCTTGCACAACTACTGCCTGAGCGTTTCGAAGGCTGTCTGCTGCTCAAGTGTCCAACGAAAAATCACCAACTTCAATATCACGCTCGTAGATCCGGGCTAATCAATTAAAAGACGATAAGCATCAAAAACGACTTTCTGATAGAAGATTATTTAGAATGAATAACCTTAACTAAGTTGTAGTATATGTCACAAGGTTTCCGTACATATAAAGAACGCCGAAATCCAAGTTATAACGAAGAAGTTATGACCTGTCGAAGTTTCGTGACAAAACCAACACGACGTTGAATGATGTAAAAAGTGAATTTATGTTAGATTGATATTTAGCCTTAGCGATCTAAACAAAAGTTGTAGAGTTCGTTAAACCATGAGTGTGCATAAAAAGAACGTCTGAATTTGACTTCGTATGAGGAAGTTATGATTTTTCTAAGTTTCGACTTAGTGGTATGCAACCCGAATACTCGATTTGAGATTGAGCGGTTTTTAGTCGAAACAATCTAAACGAGAATTGAAGATCTTGTTGATAGTAGTCCAAAGGTAAAAAGACAGACGAAAACGGACGTCAGATGAAGAAGTTATGAATTTATAACGGAGTTTTCCTATCCCGACCTACTTAAAATAATATTGTAAAAATAAAGTGAAAATTAGCCAATGGAGTCTAAATGAAGTTGTAGAGCATAATCTCACCTATGTGTGGATATAAACAACATAGAAAACGGAGCTCGTATATGAAAGTTATGAATTTTTGAAGATCGTGGCACACATAACAAAGCTTATCCAAAGCGTATGCCTAGCATAGCCAAGATTACGCCCAACGTACTGAGTACCCCCAACGTACTTGGAAATTATGCGCAACATACTCCCGGACCCAACAGAGACATTTGCCTTGCCGTTTTTCTTCCTTTCTCTTTAAGTTTTACATCGTTTTGCGTGCCAATTATATCCCGAAGCCCTGGTATCATTCCCGAGCCCCGAAGCAAGTTCCGAAGCCCCGAGGATCCCAAGAAGTGAGATTCCCAAACCGAAGCTCTGCCCACGAGAAGCCCGCTTTTGTGAAGATCTTCGAGGTCTACCCAAGAATACTACTTCTACAAGTCGTAGTGCTATCCGATGATCTTCTGATCAAGTGAGTGTATAGTCACTTTCATCTTACATATAGATATGAAGTACTTTATAAAATACGTGCTATGTATATATATATATATATATATATATATATATATATATATATATATATATATACATATATATATATATATATATATATATATATATATATATATATATATATTATTGTTTATACGTGTGAGTGTATAGTTAATTACTTTCTTCTACCGCATAGATATGAAGTTTTTGATATAAAATACGTGTTATGTGTTTATACGTTGTTTGTTTACTTGAGATGGATGTTGAATAAATGTTTTATACAGGTTTTTAAATAATTTAAATTATATATATGTAATTTATATCTACAAATGTGTTGGGTAGAACATGGGTAGATGAAATAGTTGGCGTGTGATGAAAGATGAGTTTGAGGATGAGACGAAAGATGACATAGATCGTGAGATGAGGGTGACAGGTGAAAAATAAGTGAAACTTTTACGCAAACAATGACTCCCTTCATTCAGCAGAGTAGGGATGACAACCACGGACAATTCTAGATAGTCCAGTGGAACACTAGCAAGCTCGCAACTTGTAGGTGTTGTGGACTTGATGTTCACCGTTGTACTCTAAAAACCCTGGCAGCTATAGATTTAGTGCCACATAATAAAACGATGGTAGCTCTGGATTTAGTATTATGAAACTTGGTAGCTATGGGTTTAGTATTCTGAAACTTGGTAGCAATGGATTTAGTACTATGTAGATTAACCTCAGGCAACAATGGACTTTGTGCCAATTCCTTAGGTCAATTCCTAAGGAACGAATGAAGGAAGGATAGTTGATTCTTAGGGTAAAACCTTAAGAAATAAAGAAGAAAATGGGGATGGGTAATTGGGTTGATTGTCACACCCCGCTAAAGCGGAAACGCAAGGTATGACAGCGATAACGGTTTCAATGCAAAAGATAAAGATACATCACCATAGCAGTATTTAAAAGTTTACAACCCATAGCTTCAAAAGAAACAAAATAAAAGTTTTTCAAAATAACATTGTTCAAAATATAGCTTCATAATAGCTTCAACACGATGCAGCATGCTCTATGATGATGAATCTTTACATCCACTTACTAATTACTTCCTGAAAAAGCATGTAAAACGAGCGTCAACTATGAAAATAGTTGGTGAGTATCACAAGTTTATAAAAATCGAGCGTACAATAAGGCTTTTCGTAAATACAAGTACATTGCTTCAATGATAAACAAGTTGATTGCTATTAATGAATACAAGTTTATTGCTATAACGAGAAACGAGTTTGTATGTGTATGAGCAAACAATGAGTCTCAACCAAACCTATGACTGAAGCCCTATCGAGATCTATGCTTATCGTTCCATAGATGAATATGGTATCATGCACTCCAGCGATTCGGGCGAGTGAGGAGTTGTCAATTCCTAATAGCGCTATCCATAACGACCATTGGCTCAAAGAGTTAATGGTTAGAGATAAGGGAAGGGCCTTAGTACGATAAGTTCTCATGTTCCGTGTTGCATAGACATACATAAAGAAACATAGCAATACAATAGCAATCATGTTTGATACAATTCAATTTAAATACAACATGCAAACAGTAGTTTTTCTAGACATGCTTTTCCACCCCAAAACATAAAAACCGAAAATAGGGGAGTGCGTGAATACTCACGATGTTTTGTGTAGACACAAGCGGTACTTCGGGATGCACCAACGTCTTACTACCGGGATCCTACGACATCAAACACACGCACTAGTGAGTTTCCATGTCGATATCTAATGCTAATATACTAAACTCTACATATAGGGAAATGCCAATTTATGTTTTAGTATTGGATTTTATATCAATTAGTTACACTTTTTCTGAAGTAATGAAATTCTATATATCGGGCGATTAATTACAACCTTGGAATATAAACTTTCCAAATTTTTAAGTCCTTATTACAACATAAATTCACGAAAATAGCATTCGAGGGATAAAAATTCTCAAACTTTTTATTTAACTGTTATTACACAATACTAAGCTGGGAAAATTATAAAAATGGATTTCCAAGCTGTTTAATTATATTTTATGATTTTTGAGCATTTATTTCAATAAAAATTGAAATAAATAGAAAACAGTTTCCAAAATTACCCAAACTTTTTATTTAATTGTTATTATACATAAACAGGCTGGGAAAAATATAAAAGATATTTTTCAGTGGGTATTTCTATTTTTCCTTGCTTTATTCCTTTAAATAGTTATTAATTAAAGAAATAATATTAAACAGTTAAAATAAATCACCATAAATTTTTGTAACATCATTTACAGTATAAATATCCTGGGAAAAATATCAAAAGTGGTTTTCATAATGTATAAACTGGTTTTGGGTATTTATGTATATTTAAGTGTATTTTAGTGCAATTAACTTTAGAAAATAAGAGAAAAATAGTTTACAGTAGAGAAAAATATTCAAAATTTTTATGTAACCTCCTACTCTATAATATTATATCCTGGTAAATTTTCATGAATTTTGGATAATCAGAACTATTTCTCCCATTTTTAGACCATTATAATTACCAAAAATTGGGAAAAATAGTAAAACATGATGGAAAATCTTGAAATTATTTTATGGAGTCACCCATCACAGGTAAGGTATGCGAAAATTGTTAGATACAATTTTCACATCCTATAAAGTGGTTTTGTAATTTATCATGTCCTAAATAAAAGAAAATTAGAAATCATATGAAACAGTAACAAAAATTGCTGAAATTTGGTGAGGGTTCATTATTCCCCATAAGGATCATGCATGAGTTTATTTAGGATTTATTGACCTCTGGAAGTATTTTATATGATTTATGCCCTTGGTTTTAGCAATAGTTCTAATAAATCAAAGAAATAACAAAAGCTCTTGAAATTTTCCAGATTATCTCATGCATGCAAGGGATTTCAGAAGGAAAAATGTTAAGAATGTATTCAGAAGAGAAATGAGGGTAATGATCCCAAACAATTTAAGAAAAGTTGCATGCAATAATGCATGAAGTGTAAATGTGGCTGAAGTTCATGAATTTGTGTAGCCCATTCAGTGAGGTTTTAAGCCACGAAATTTCAACCATAATTCATTAGATATGTTAAGTTTCTAAGGTATTTTTCCTCAGATTTATGGTTGCGTTTAAGGCCATTGTTTAAGCAAGATAAAAATAGTGATCACAGAAAAAGAGCTGTATGCGCAACCTTTTTGTAAAATCTGCTAAAAATTGGATATTTAATATTTTACAGTGAGACCAGTTGGGTTTGAAAGTTAGCTCGTGGAACTAACCAATACAAAAAGAATATCATGATTTGGTTAAGAAATGACTGAGTTATGACTGTTCAAAGTCGAACAAAGTAATCTGGCAGATTGCATGTTTGCTTGTGTGCATTATTAGGGTATTTCAACAAGAACATCATGCATGTCTTTGGTAAGGCCCGATTTCTAACACATGCATGGAATGAATGAGCATCCAAGATGTACTAGAAATGGTTTAAATGCTTTTGTTCATGCATGAACACAAAAGAAATGGAGAAGAACATGAAATATTAGGTTTTGATGTCACATGATCATATGTTCATCTTTTCCACTCCTTGCATGGGTTTGATCCCGGATTTTCACCATCTCTAACACATGCATTGTGTTATGGTGAGAATCTACAAACCACAAGGGGAGAATAAAGATTTCTAGCCATGGAAAGGCATAGAATCCGAAAAGTAGAGAAGAGTAAGAAGAAAAAGAGGTTTAACCATGAAACTATGGAAGAAGATGTTGTTGTTTACCTTGGTTTTGACCTTGAGAGAAGTAAGAACACTTCAAGGGCTTCACAATCTCGAAATTTTGCAGAGAAATGAGAGGATTTTCGTGAGTTTAGAGAGAGGGAAGAAGAGAGTGAAGTGTGTGAAGAGAGTGAAGTGAGAGAGTGAAGAGGGAAGAGGTGGAGTAAGGGTTTAAGCTTAATGATTGTGTTTTGGGGAAGAGAGAGGGCATGGGGAGAGGTGATGGCCGGTTTTTGCATGCATTTTGGCCTCCTCTCTCCTAAATTTTAAACTTTATAAACTTCCCTCTTATATTTTATATAAAAACATTCATTTTTATAAAATGTTTATTAAGCAATTTGATTTATTTAAAAATCTTGTTTTCAACAAATAATTTATGATTAATACTTGTAATTTATATTTCTAGTTCATTGGTATAATCCATAATTTGATTAATAAAATTTGATATTAGGAAGTTTATAGCCAAATTTTATAAAGTTTTTAAGCTTTATAATTTATAACTTTGGATTTTTGGCTCTTTAGGGTTTTTGGAATATTGTTTGATATTCAACAACATGTTGAAGTATAATTAGAATGTTTTAATTTATTTTTAGAGTTTTATACCCTATTTCAATTATAACAAAGCTTGAAGCTTTATTCTAATTATAGTATTGGCATTTCCTATTGTAGCTAAGCAACTTACTAGAATTGTAAGTATCAAGTATATTAGTCCTAGACCTTAGTTGGATCCTAGTTTATGCAAGATTTTTGACCTAATTTATACTACTAGGTCATGGCATGTTGTGCATGAATGGTTATTATAAAGATGCATGAGTACAAGAATGACCTGAATTGGCAGTTGTCACATTGATTGTTTGATGATTGAATATAATAATTATATTAATGTGGTTTAAAAACCCTATATGCTCACCAGGCTCCCAAGCCTAACCCACTCAGTTTTCTTTGTATCACAGGTATCAATACGAAGACATATTTCACTAAGAGATTAAAGGAGATGTAAATCATTAGTGTATATAAATGTAAGTTCTGTTTATGCTTATGTGTCTGTATCGGAACATGACATCCCGAGATTTTGTTATATAATGAAAATACTTTTCTTTAAGAAATGCTTTGATAAATTATTATCATATTTTGTTTTGGGGACAAATTTCGCAACAATTTTCTTTAAACAATTACTCTGATTTTAAAAAGAAAGCGTAAACAAATCGGTATTTTTAGACTGAGATTTTAGGGATGTCACAGTTGGTATAAGAGCATTAGTTTAAGCGAACTAGAAATTTGTAGGATTTCTAGACTTAAACTTACAATGCAAGGCGATGATTGTGAGATGAGTGTCTACCATATTTTTGTTGGATTAGTATCTAAGTCCATAACTACTTTTTTGGTATGTGCTTGACCCGATGGTGCATGGTCCTTTTGGGTTCCCTTCACCAAAGCAACTTGATAGGAAGAATTATGGAGAGAAAGAATTTAAAATGATTTATTAATATACTATGAGAATAATATATTAAAGGAGAGATCATATTGTTTAATTAATATTAGTCAAGATTTAATAAGAATTAATTTTGTGGCTAAAAGAGATTAATTAAACTTAAGGGAATGGAATTGTAATTATAAGATAATTGCAATCAGGCTATGGATTACCTTATAATATAAGGTTGGACGAATTCTATGGGGAAACCCATTATAAATCATCCAAGGCTTATTAAAGAAGGCTCCATGGGTTGCTTAAGGCATAAGCATCCAAATTAGGGTTTCCTTGTTAGATAACCCTAATATTCTCACTATTTAAAGGACCCTTAAGCCCCAAAAACGTGGTGAACTAATTGGTTAGGGTTTCCACACATTTTGGGCAGCCTCCTTCTCTTCTCCTCTTCATCCTCTTGCTCTTGGTGTTTGCAAACCATTAGAGGAGTGACATATGTGACTCTAAGCTTTCGAAAGTCATTACAAGGAGGAATTGTGATTGTTATTGCTACATAACAATCAAGGTAATATCTTAAACCCATTGTTATGTTAATATGATTATTCATGTGCTAGATCTAGGGTTTATAGTCTTGGATGAATTGCATGTACAATAGAGAAACCTAGATCCAAGCATTAGGTTTTGTATGAGCACATAGGATGTTCTTATGGCTAAAACCCATTAGTGGTATCAGAGTCTAGATTGGTTTCTATTGTATTGATGCATTTTTGATCGAAATCAGCACTGCAAATCGAATTTTTTTTGCTTCCGAGTGTTTGACTTGCCGAGTCACTTGGTGCACTTGCCGAGTCAGCTGTACTCGACGAGGCCAGGTCCAGACTCGACGAGTCAAAGTGTCTGACAACTCATATTCGCGATTTTCTTCCTGTTTTGGCTTTGGATAATTACCATAAATGTGTTTTTCTTATAAAATCCGAATTTTATCAATATTTGGTGATTATCCTTACCTAAATAGAAGATAATTATCAAAATTTAGATAATCATTTGTTTTATTAGATAATGTTTGATTATTTGTAATTTAGATTTGAATTATCTTGTGAAAATTTTTTTAATTTTTTCCCTTTAGGTTTTATAGTTTAAATTGGAACTTAATAGTTTTGTTTTTGAAATTTAAATAGTTAAAACCCTAATGTTTTGAAATGTTTCAAAAACTTGCCCTCAACTTTTGGAATTTAAAAGTTGATTAAATGTTTAATTTAGAAATGTTATATCTAAAACCCTAGTATTGTTTTGAAAAGTTCAAATCACACCCTTATGGTTTTATTAATTAATTAAGGTGTATAATTAAAATTGATTTAATAAATCCATAAAGTTTTGGTTTACAATTTAATTGAATTAAAAGTATATATGTTAAATTTGACCACTTAGTATTTTAAAAGTGTAAAATACAACCTATACTATATATAACATTAAAAGTTATATGTATGAGTAAAAGTCAGTCTTACCATTAGTAGGCCTCATTCACGAAGCTGGTCTATAAGGGGTGTTTAAGGAAATTGCCTATAAAATGGAGATTGAATGAGTATCCACTCTTACCCACCGCAGTGTTGACTAGTGGAGGGTTGTTAGCCGAAGGGGTAGGATAGGACAGAAACCTTCCATTATAAGTATAATGAAATACAAAAGTAACTAAATGTATTTAAAAAATTCCCAAATCTTAGTTACTTTAGGCAAAAGTGAATTGATGCAATTCCATGAAATTATACTTTGTGCCCTTGCGAAGACGGTAGTGGAGCGTGTGTGGTTAACCGACACACTAAATGGTTCTAAGCAAAAGTAGCAGAGGGTGACTCAATGTTTTGTCATAGTTCGGTGGATCGTGTGTGGTTAACCGGCACATCGAATAGGTGACCGTAACATGTGAGGGCACCATGTAAGTTTGCATGGTTATTCACACCCGCTTTGTGATCCTTGGCATCCCAGTCACAAACTAGAGGGGCATATCGAGATTTAAAAATGCCATTGAAATTTTCAATGAACTCAAAGGATCTAGGAGTTTTCATAGATTTAAAACTTAACTTTCTTTTTCGTTTTTAATGGTGGAAATTAGTGAATAGTCATTCACTTACCTTTATATATTCTGCAACTAGATTACGCCATCCCTTTTCTAGGTTGTAGCGTATTGTGTTGAGTCCTAGCCTTAATATCTCATTTGGCTGATTTATTAAGGACTCAATCGATCAACTAACTTGAATTTGTTTTCTCCCGTTTTGTAGATGTCAAAGTACGAAAACTATGGTCTTCCCAAATCCCGTGGAACAAGCATTCCACATGAAGATGATATTCCACGATTCGATCGAGGAACAAGAGATCATGCTTCACTTCCTCCTCCTCCTCCCGTTGTCCTCTTAACCCACAAGATCGAAGAATTGAAAGGTTCAATGTCACTAAAGCCCTATTGGAAATGAAACATGAAGATGGTATACCTGTGTGTGCCCACGTTTTGGGAATGAAATCACACATCGATAGGTTGATAATGTTGGGTGCGTCATTCCCTGATAAGTTGCCTATGAACTGGGTTGTGCAATGACTTCCTGAATCATATAATGAGTTCAAAAGAGAGTATTATATGATGGATCATGACTAAAGCCTCATTAACCTAACTTACATGATCATTGCTGCTAAATCAGAAATGATTTGGCAAAGCAATGGAGCATATTTGTTGGGAAAGTCAACCAACCATGCTTTTGGGGACGTTCTAGGAGAACCGAGCTGCGTTTGCTGCCAAGAGAAAGGGCATTGGATACAAGTTTGCCCTAAGAGCCTGAAGAGTCCAGAAGATGGGAGAGCCAAAGAGTATGGCTGTGCTTCAGGTAAAATCCACTATCTAACTCCATTAAATTCCTATTCGTTGATTCTTAATACATAATGTGATAAGATTGCATTTGAATGTTTTGCAGGATCAGTGAAAAGAGAGGAAGCCTGATGGAAAAGCAAGATGAGTCTAATCACGAAGAGATGGATCTCGATCACATGGATTCGAAGATTAGATTTTGAGCTTAGAAAGTTATGATAGAATTGTTAGGAATATGTGACTACATAGTTTTTCAGTTGATTTTGCATTGTAAGGACAAATCTTTTTCCACTGCTTTTATGAATAAAATAAATTTTGGTTTAAATCATTTATTTATTTATTTCCTTGCAATGAAATCGTTATGAGAAATTAATGTTTGCGTATTTCTACAACAAATGGATGTGATTCTTAATTAGGTTATTTATGCAAATGTCAAGAATTTACCAAATAGGGAGTGTTTCTCATCGCCCAAGTTTCAATTCGACAGAAACTTGGAATCATGAAACTTGGTTGCACGATGAATGAGAAATTTCATATTTGGAAATTAGACTAATTCGTTGACAAAGTGTCAAGTAAAGGACTAGGAGATCGAGTACACAAGGTTATGTGTTGATCAAGTCCACCACAAGAGTAACAAAATATTCATCATGATTTACTAAAGTTAAGTAAATATGATTACACTTATGAGATTAAGTGTAATTCTTAGTTGATTGTAAGAGTTTAAATCAATAGTAGAACGAATAAGAAGAATCAAGTAGGCAGAAAGATAAAAGTTTGTATATTCTAAGAAGAAGGGAGAGTACTTTTTATTATGTTTTATGATAAGTCTTAATGATTCAGAACCATATCTCAATTGATCCTCTAAGTGAGTCTTAGTGTAATTGTATGTCTAAGAAGAGGAATCAAGAATTGAAGAAATGGTTAAATCAAGAAGTCAATCATACTTCGTTCCAAAACAAGTCTTAAAGTTAAGATTGTGACATTGAGTGACAAGTCTTAAGAAGGTTTATAACACTCATCAAATGTAGAATATGGAAAAAGTTTTCTCATTCTTGCACATTTGAAATTGGAAAGTTGTGATGTCTTGGATAAGACAAAGACCAACTAGGACCAATTTTATGAAATTTTTGTCTTGATAAAAGCTACGCTAACTCTTGATTATTTGTTTGTCAAGAAATGGTTATTGACAAGAGAATCTTATATGTCAAGGAGTCAGTGGGAGTCTAAATGGTCTTGAAAGGTTTCAATAACAAATCAAAATAAACCTTATCGAATATCACTAGCACACGACTTGAGGTTTACAACCTATCGTGTTGACATTATCTTGTTTTTGCGCCATTCCAATCGAGTTAATTATGCATGTGAGTTCTATGAGTTATCATTTGAATGCATAAAAGGCAAGGACCTTAATCAATGAAAAGTACATTGATAGGAAAGGGTGAGCTGCTTAACTATATGGAAGACATGGTGTGCAGCCGTGTTACCATAAGGCAATAAATCAAGATTAAGAAAGTTCGGTCCATATGAGTTTGAATTTGTTGCAAACCTTGGTTTTGACAAATTCACATGGATAGGAACACATACACCATTAAAATCTAAGTGTCATAAGATTCCCTCCTTCATGAAAAGTGACTGTGTGGAAATGCTTTCACTAAGAAAGATTTTAAGAAGATAGTGATTGTGAAATTGTATTCTCGAATTTGATTATGGTTACGGTATCCCTTTCCATGATTCGAATTGTGAGATTTGACAATCAGTATTAATTATTTAGACACACATATGAGCTATCTAAAAGAAAAGTGTATAAGTTCAAGAAGCCTTGATAAAGGATTATCATAGCATTAGGTATTAAAAACATGAACTTAAGAAATTCAATAAGTATTATTTTCTAGAATTTAAGCTGGTTTCTGAATACATGTCAAAGCTAGTGGGAGAGTAAGTGTTATGTTTATAAGAATCATCATGATAGTGGGAGCATAAATGTTATGATTGTATGATTATTAAGGCAAGTATTGCAAGTTAGCAATATTAATTGTAGAAAACAAGAGTCATACTTTGCAAAGTTGTAAGGGTTGAATAGTTGTTTTGCTATAATTAAGGGAGAGAATATTATGCCTCATTTCAAATCTAAAGGCTTAGGTTGTGGAATGTTAATATTTTTGGTCAAAGATACATAGATGTGTTCTTAAATTTCGATTATGATTACGACATTCCTCTTCATAGTTCGAATTATGAGAACGTAGCACGTAAAATATTACGGCAAAAGATTGATAAAGTATCAAATCTTCATGTAAGACATTATGCATCATGTCCTATACGCTTCGGGTATAGGGTCGATTGCAAATGCTATAATATTTGACCATTCTAAAATTTTCCAAATGTCTAACGCATTTAGAGGGAAAAAGGACTAGAATCGGTTTTGACTAAGATAATTAAACAACTATCAAAGGACGATCTAAAGTTCGTTGAGGATTGGTCACTTGTGAGTAGTTGGAAGTATGATATTGGATGGAGCATATCGATATTATTATGAATAGATAAGATTCTATTAAGAATGAGTTGTGATATGGTTAGTATGGAAAGGTTTCCATATTGGGAGTTAGTTATTGAGAATCAATGTCTAGATTAGAAACTTTTATGCAAAAGGATGTTCAAAGAAATGTACTTTGAGTGAGAAACATCACATCTATGGAATTGTCTTGTAACAATACCCGATAGAAGACTTTGTAATTTCATTGGCAATAGTCATTGTGACCTTAGTGCAGTGACATTATAAAAAGGATCATTGAATAAAATGTTAGAATCTAACATATTCCATAAGGGGCAAGAATTTGATATTCTTTCACTTGTAAAAAGGATTGGGAGTTGTGAAATGAGTGTGATTGGAAAGGTGTTCATTTGATCTATTTCACAAAGTAAGGAGCATAGGTAAACATTGTGTGCATGCTAAGAGCACGGGACAAGTATAGCTATAGTTCAATTAAAAAGTTGATTACCCGAAACGACAAATAATGAGTAATCGATGTGGTGATAAATAAAAGGTGTTTTATTTATACTCAAAGGTTGAGGCTACATGGGATTAGTATTATTCTTGTGTTTCACTTTGCATGTTTTGACTTCCTGAATAATTTTATTCGTTAAGAACAATCAAATTATTCGAACGGGCCACAGTCGTTCATATGTTGGAAGTAGGTATGAATGAAGGCTGTCGTGAATTGGTGTGTAGATTGTCTAAAGAGCATTAGACATAAGCAAATGTTTGCTGCAAAGTCCATGAGTGCTTATGAATATCATTTGAGCATTGAATTAAACCCATGTTCACTAGGATCACTTCATGGATTTTATCACGAGTGATTAGTGAGACGATAACATCTTATATTCTTGAAACCGAGATGTGCGAGTTGTATCTTGCGAGTCGGTTGCACATTGATAATATGTAAACGCACCAGTAACTTGGTGTTATAAAATATATTGTTGTGTGTGATTTGGTGAGTGAGTGCAAGCGAGCATTGAGTCAAAGTTTATCCGTTCCTTTTATCCAAAGTAGGATAAAAGCGATATCTGTGGGCCGCTCGATGATTTAGTGATGGCACCTAAGCACTTGGTGTCACACCCTAAAACCGGAACGGCGGAAACGTTATGGGGTGGATGACGTCATGTCAAGTATCACAACACATGCATATAGAAATCAAAGTACAACAAAACATTACATTAATAGTAATAATTTTACATGGTTTACATTACACTGTATCAAAGTAATACAAGTAAATATAGTAAGTATAGCAAGGTACTAAGCCATCTTCATTAACAGCTCCGGGGGTGTACCTGTCTAATAGCTGACCTGAGAATACAAGTTATTTGAAAAGCGAGTATCAGCATTTTTATAAATGCTGGTGAGTTCATAAGTATTTAGTGACATTTCAATGGAATAACTTTAATAAGTGGTAGTTTAAGTGTTTACTGTGTATTAGAGTTCTTTCCAGAAAATCCTATATTTTCTTTAATAAAGCAGCCTTCTACCAAGACTGGTCAGTGATACGTGGTAAAAAGTAGTTTCCCTTAATTGCTATCATTATCAAAATACTGAATTTGACTATTAAAGCAGGCAAGAGACGACAGGGAAATAACATATGCCTCAGTAGTGAGGACTGCTGACTAAGGTAAGGAATCATAGACTCCAGGAAAATATCGAATGAACGACACGCCTGGTTCTGTCTAAAAAATAAAGACACAGACCCCAGAAAGTACCAAATGAAAGGTATGGCTGGTAAGGTCTAAAACAGTTAATACAGACCGCAGACGATACTAAATGAAAGGTACATCTTGCAAGGTCAAAACAGAGACTATAGACTGTAGACAGTATCAAATAAAAGATTCGTCTTGTAAGGTCAAAACAGTGTGACTCTGAAAAATAATTACCAACATAGAATGTAAATTGCCGGTGTGATACTGTTACCTTAAGACCTTGAATTATAAGGTAACCCAGGATACTCATAACCATATTGACTAGAGTACCAAACGCACTACAAGTGTCTAAAAATATGACATTTATCACCCCTTAGCTTAGTGGGCCGTGGACTGTAGCTAGCAGTCAGGGTGTGGGGGTGTCAATCCCGTATAGATGTATACACACAATGTCCGCTCTCCCTACAGGAGACTCTGGTTACTAACTAGACGACGGAGGAGGCCGCGTCCCGAAGATGCATCCCAAATAGAGGATAGTGGGTTTCTAGAGGGGAGAGGGTTTCTAATGTAAGTGTTGTACTAGAGATAGAGACTTCCAAAGAGTGGGTAGTGTGTTTCTAATGTAAGTGTAGACTAGAGGTAGAGAATCTTAACTGAACTGACCAGAGAATTCCTGTATGTCCATACCCATATACATAGTATATAACTAATGAACCAAACGACCTTCGGACGGCCATCCGATCCCACCAGACCACATCTCAACGAAGAAAAGGAAATAGGGCAGACGAGCCTTCCTAAGTCTTTCAATCGTTACTTATATGTATCTATATAAGCACAAACATACATCTAACTACGACTAAGTTTGTAATAAGTGGAGACGTATCATCGTGGTGTGCATTCATACAGTGTGGAACAACCAAATCGTGAAGTATAAGCGTATCAAGTATAAGTGTATCACAACGTGGAAACGATAACTAGTGAAGTAAAAGCGTCTAACAAGTATAAGTGACTACAAGAATAAGCTAATTAAAGGCAACAACAGGTGTAAGTGTATCACGAAGAGAAAGAGTTATCAAGTAGGAGTTTAAAATAAGTGAAAGCGAAGCAGCGGTAACTAACAAGTAAGAATGTACGTCGTAAAAGGAAACTTTGAGGAAAAGCCTTTATACTCGGGGAAAAATCATAATTTTTATTCTTTTGTAAAATATGTTTGAAAAACTTTGGAAATCTTTCATAAATTAGTTCAAAATGAATTTAGATAAAACAGTATAAGTGAGAGTTTTAAAACAATTGAAAACCATTATAGCGTCCTACTCGGTAAAACAGTGTACAGTGTTGTAAAATCTTGTGTATGCAGGTTATCAATCACATGTGATTGATATGATAACTGGCATGTTTAACTTGTATTCCCCCCCCCCCCCTATAAAACATGTAAAAACATTTAAAAGGTTCATTCAGGGGTATGAACTCACCTGGTGCAAGTCGGTCCGACGAAAGTGCTGTTTGGGCGTTCGGTTTCACGTAAGGACTCGAACACGCTCAATGACCTATATAACATATGATAACATATGTTCACATACAATTAGTATATTTAATACTAATTAAACAAATATACGCGCTCAAAGGAGCGAAAAACACTTTGGATAAGTGTTTGGGTGTCCCGGGTAGTGTCTAAAGGTGCGTATGGCCTAGGAATGGAGGTTACTCTCCAAGAGTAAACCCTTATCACATCATTTACGGCCGTAAACTCATGGTGATGGGTTCTAGGGTGTTTTAAGGCTTCTACTTGCTCATGGAATTATTCTAAGTACTTTTCAAAAAAGGCATGAGTGGGTTTAAGGCTTCTAAGGGCATTATATTGGAGTTTACGGCCTAGGGACAACTCCTAAGGGAGTTCACGGCCGTAAACTCTCATCCTTAGAGTTTTGTGAAGTTTCAAGCCCTTATATCACTTCTAGCAATTTATAATGGAGTGTGATGCTATTTTGGGGGATTAAAACTATCATTTGGATGAGTTTTGGGGAGTTTACGGCCTAGACACTTGCTTGGGCTGTAAACTCCTTTTTATGCCTCCATTTCTAGTGTTTAAGTCCTTGTTTCAATCCTAGTATGTTATGGTAAATGCCTAAGGCCATTTGGGGAAACAAAACCACACTTTGGGCATGATTTGGGGTGTTTACGGCCTTGGTATAAACCTGGGCCGTAAACTCCTTTTTCCCCTTTATTTTGATGTGTTTAATTGATGCAAACCCAAATACTAGGTCCCTAAATTATGTATGACGCCTAAGGGTGATTTGGGAGTGTTTTGGGTCATTTTAACAAGGTTTTGAGGGGTTTACGGCCTATGCATGTGCTTGGGTCATAAACTCTCTTTTATGCCCTAAATCATTGTGTTTTGATGTTTAAACACTCCTAGGAAATTCCCTTAATTTATTTCCAAGCCTATAGGGACAAGTTTGGGGTCTTTTGGCCTTGTTTAAGGGGTTTACGGCCTAAGAAGGAGCTTAGGCCGTAAACTCCATTCTAACAACTTCTTTGTCCGAATTTTGGGCCATAAACATGAATCAATATGATTAGAATAGACTAGGGTAAGCGGGCTTACAATTTGGAAGCACTTCGTTACGGATTCGGGGTGAAAACGGGTCTAGAGTGAGAGTATAGAGAGAGAGTTTAAAAAGTCTCCAATGGACTCCACTCACCCTTATATAGGGTTCCGAGTTGGGGCTCAGTGGAATTTTACCCGATACTACCGTTAATCGAGGCTTTTCGTCGCACCCGATTTAGTGGTCGTAACAATAAACTTAACATTTTCCAAGTAAATGGAAATGGGTGTTATGTGTTTTTATTTCCTTTTATCACGACTGAATGGCATTTTAAATGTAAACAATTGGGATGTTTATTAAATTGACGACCTCTAAGTAACGGAACTTTTGATACAGTGGAATATTCCGTTAATGGGAACTGGGAAAATGTAACGGGACAACTTGGGTTGTCACACTTGGCCATGCCGGGACAAAATTGATGTGTTCAATTGTAGTCATTTGTCAGTCGTCGTAAATCTGAATTCGGGAAATAGCACATAGACAGAGAGAATGATTTAGATGCATGTCTCAGTCTATACGATAATATCTAGAATGGATGAATATATGATCGATTATTTAAAGGACACGCGTATTTGATAATATCAGAGTTGACAACGGCTTTGGAAAGCTACGATTGCAGATCAGGATCTTAAGTCATACGCAGAATAGTTATTATACTTATCCAAGTGGGAGACTGTTGGATTAGTGTGTAAGTCCATAACTATTTTTTTGGTATGTGCTTGACCCGATGGTGCATGGTCCTTTTGGGTTGCCTTCACCAAAGCAACTTGATAGGATGAATTATGGAGAGAAAAAATTCCAAATGATTTATTAATATATTATGAGAATAATATATTAAAGGAGAAATCATATTGTTTAATTAATATTAGTCAAGAATTAGTAAGAATTAAGTTTGTGGCTAAAATAGATTAATTAAACTTATGGGACTGGAATTGTAAATATATGATAATTGCAATTGGGCTATGGATTACCTTATAATATAAGGTTGGACAAATTCTATGGGGAAACCCATTAGAAATCGTCCAAGGCTTATTAAAGAAGGGTCCATGGGTTGCTTAAGGCCTAAGCATCCAAATTAGGGTTTCCTTGTTAGATAACCCTAATAGCCTCACTATTTAAAGGACCCTTAAGCCCCAAAAACGTGGTGAACTAATTGGTTAGGGTATCCACACATTTTGGGCAGCCTCCTTCTCTTCTCCTCTTCATCCTTTTGCTCTTGGTGTTTGTGAACCATTATAGGAGTGACATTTATGACTCTAATCTTTCTAAAGTCATTACAAGGAGGAATTGTGATTGTTATTGCTACATAACAATCAAGGTAATATCTTAAACCCATTATTATGTTAATATGATTATTCATATGCTAGATCTAGGGTTTATAGTCATGGATGAATTGCATGTACAATAGAGAAACCTAGATCCAAGGATTTGGGTTTGTATGAGCACATAGGATGTTCTTATGGCAAAAACCTATCAATTTTAAGACACGAGCACTAGTATATTTTAGGAAGGATGTCTAAAATGTTTTTATGTGCTAAATGCTATATTTTTTTCATATATGATATTGTTTGTTCGGATCTATGGTCTGTTGCCGACCGAATCTGGAAAGATTATGTGTTTAAGATTCTAAGCGTACGACTGTGATATTAGAACTAGCATGTAAAGTTTCGGAGTGATAAGGATGATTTGAATATCTACCATGAATGAAGATCTAAAATCACATTATTCGGTGTACAGATCAAGAATGGAAAGAACAAGAAGTGGAGCTGGAAAAATGAACGAAAACTGGAATCAACCACGTGTGGTTGAGCAAGCACCAGTTGTAACAGCATGACCTGAGCCGATAACAATAGCTGGAATACAATTGATGCTTCAAACGATGCTGCATCATCAGATGGAAGAAACCAGATGTTTGATTAGGCAGAACTGCAAAGAATTGTCAATTCAAGTTGAAGAGCCCGAAGTAAATGGAGGGAAGTCTGAAGGAGGAAACTTTAGTGGGATCATTGGTCAAGACGACCCACCAATTGTAAGGTAGAATAAACAGGGTAGAGGAATCGATGGAAAAGGATGCAAGTACAAGGACTTCATGGCATCCAAACCCCCATGTGTTTCTAGAAACCCAACGCCAGTACAAGTTATGGATTGGATCTTCGAGATGGATACAATGTTTGAGAGTTGCGAATGTAGCAACATACAAAAAACCACTCTTGTGATTCATTTATTAAAGTCTGGAGTGCTAAACTGGTGGAAGCTACTAGCTGGTTCGATGCCCAAGGGAACAGCTAGCAAGATATCTTGGGAAGATTTTTTCGTGCAACTAAAGATGCAATACTGCTCTGAGCAGGATCTTCTGGAAATCAACAATGAGTTCCAGAATCTGAAGAAGGGAAGATTGAGCATCACCGAGTACACTACTAGTTTTACGGAGAAGATGAAGCTTGTTCCATACCTACTTTCAACGGAATTTTCCAAGGTCAACAAGTTTTCCCTCGGGTTACTGGCAGACTTTGGTCCGATTGTCATGCAAACAACCACATTGAAAGCCGCCATCTGGGCAGCCAAGAATATTGAGACCCAAATAAAGGTAAAGGGTCTGGAGAAAGTTGAAGTTGGCGAGAAGAGGAAGCTTGAAGGATCCTCAAGACCTGATAATAAGGGGAAGTTTTCAAAATCTAAGCTGGATGACCAGAGATATGAAGCCAAGTGGTGTGAAAAGTGCAGGAAGGAGCACTTTGGAGCAGGCAACGAAAAAGCAACTTGTTATAAATATGGAAGGATCGGCCACTATTCCTCGAATTCTACACATAATGATAAGGTATGCTACGGATGCGGAGGCAAGGGGCACATGTGTAGAGACTGCCCAAAGAAAAATGGGGCAACAAGGCTAGAGGCACCACCTAAGCCTAAGGCATTCCACATGATCCTCAATGAAGCAAACAACAACGTGACAAATCAGGAATAAGGATTTCATATCCAAAGGTCAAATCATGATGTAACTTATGGTGTAGCCTATTATAGGCATAATATAGGGTGAACTTGAACTTTTTGTGTAATAGTTTCAAGAATTAATATAAACCCTGGTTTTGTTATTTGATGTATTGAGTGACACCTATCGGAAGATATCGAAGGTGGTATCTTGCCTTTAGTTTATATTTGATAAAATAATAGTACATTTAAAGGAGTACGTTACGTCTGAAGTTCTTGAGGTTGTCTCATCGCCTGGAATTTCCATCACCAACCGAGTTGAATTAAAATTGATGATAAAA
This sequence comes from Lactuca saligna, assembly GCF_052625555.1. Classification (NCBI taxonomy): domain Eukaryota; kingdom Viridiplantae; phylum Streptophyta; class Magnoliopsida; order Asterales; family Asteraceae; genus Lactuca; species Lactuca saligna. The sequence goes on along the minus strand of NC_136420.1, from coordinate 227,044,776 downwards.
GATGCATATGGAAGAAGTCCTAGTAGAGTCTAGGAAATTTTTTATGATAAATTGGACACATTCGTATGTGTTAAATTGTTTTGTGATTTTAGGACTTGGGGATTGCGAGACAATACTTGGGATGAGTATGAGTAGGTGTGAATAGTAGTAGAGATCTATACTACTGGAAGCATAGGACTCATACTTGGATCAAGGAAAGTCCCAAGGTTACCAAGAAGCTTGCAATTGAGTTCGTTTTTATTCAAGTATGTCGTTAACATTATTTCGGTAATAACTAAAAAGATGATTGATATTCTGACCCTAGCGGTCATATTAAATTGAGTCCGACTACGATGAAAGGTCATCGGGACATGACCCATCGGTCTATTACAATAGATAAAGGAATGTATTTATCATGAGAAGAAGAAGGATTCCACAATAAAGATTTATTTTGTAACTTGAAGGTTACGATTGAAAGTCCAACATAGTATGAAGAGCAGATGAAAGATTGGGCATCACGGTTATTACTTAGGATGGAGAGTTAACGTATGGAGTCAGTATACGAATCCTATTTTGTTGATGATTCTGGGACGTTATAATCCTAAGGGGGAGATAATTATAATGCCCGTAGATCCGGGCTAATCAATTAAAACACGATAAGCGTCAAAAATGACTTTCTGATAGAAGATTATTTAGAATGAATAACCTTAACTAATTTGTAGTATATGTCACAAGGTTTCCGTACATATAAAGAACGCCAAAATCCGAGTTATAATGAAGAAGTTATGACCTATCGAAGTTTTGCGACAAAACCGACACGATGTTGAATGACGTAAAAAGTGAATTACGTTAGATTGATACTTAGCAATAGCAATCTAAACAAAAGTTGTAGAGTTAATTGAACCATGAGCGTGCATAAAAAGAACGTCCGAATCCGACTTCGTATGAGAAAGTTATAATTTTTCTAAGTATCGACTTAGCGGTATGCAGCCCGAATACTCGATTTGAGATCGAACGGTTGTTAGCCAAAACAATCTAAACGAGAATCGAAGATATTGTTGATAGTAGTCCAAAGGTAAAATGACAGACGAAAACGGACGTCGGATGAAGAAGTTATGAATTTATAACGGAGTTTTCCTGTCCCGGCCTACTAAAAATAATATAATAAAAATAAATTCAAAATTTGCCAATGGAGTCTAAATGAATGTTTTAGAGCATAATCTCACCTACTCGTGGATATAAAGAACGTCGAAAACAGAGCTCATATGCGAAAGTTATGAATTTTGAAGATCATGACACACATACCAAAGCTTATCCGAAGCGCGCCCAGCGTAACCAAGATTACGCCAAACGTACTTGGAAATTACACCCAGTGTAATCCCAGACCCAACAGCCAATAAATAGAAACTGAGATCAGCCATTTGCCTTGCTGTTTTCTTCCTTTATCTTTAAGTTTTGCATCGTTTTGCGTGCCAATTATATCCCGAAACCCCGATATCATTCCCGAGCCCCGAAACAAGTTCCGAAGCCCCGAGGATCCCGAGAAGTGAGATTCCCGAGCGGAAGCTCTACCCATGAGAAGCCCGTTTTTGTGAAGATCTTCGAGGTCTACCGAAGAATACTACTTCCACAAGTCGTAGTGCTGTCCGATCATTTTCATCTTACACATAGGTACGAAGTATTTTATAAAATATGTGCTATATGTGTGTGTGTGTATATATATATATATATATATATATATATATATATATGTATATTATTGTTTATACATGTGAGTGTATAGTTACTTTCTTCTACTGCATAGATATGAAATATTTGCTATGAAATACGTGTTATGTGTTTATACGTTGTTTGTTTACTTGAGATGGATGTTGAACAAATGTTTTATACATGTTTTTAAATAATTTAAATTATATATATGTAATTTATATCTACAAATGTGTTGGGTAGAACATGGTAGATGAAATAGTTGGTGTGTGATGAAAGATGAGTTTGAGGATGAGACGAAAGATGACATAGATCGTGAGATGAGGCTGACAGGTGAAAAATGAGTGAAAACTTTACCCAAATGATGGCCCCCGTCTTTCAGTAGAGTAGGGATGACAACCACGGACAATTATAGACAGTCCAGTGGAACACTAGCAAGCTCACAACTTGTAGGTGTTGTGGACTTGCTGTTCACCGGTGTACTCTAAAAACCCTAACAGCTATAGATTTAGTACCTCATAATTAAACGATGGTAGTTATGGATTTAGTACAGTGTAGATGAACCATGGTAGCTGTGGATTTAGTACTATGAAACTTGGTAGCTATGGATTTAGTACTATGTAGATTAACCTGAGGCAGCAATGGACTTTGTGTCAATTCCTTAGGAACGAATGAAGGAAGGATAGTCAATTCTTAGGGTAAAAGCTTAAGAAATAAAGAAGAAAATGGGGATGGGTAATTAGTTTGATTGTTTGGTGATTGAATATAATAATTATATTATTGTGGGTTGAAAACCCTGTATGCTCACCAGGCTCCCAAGCCTGACCCACTCAATTTTCTTGGTATCACAGGTATCAATACGAAGACATATTTCACTAAGAGATTAAAGGAGATGTAAATCATTAGTGTAAATAAATGTAAGTTCTGTTTATGCTTATGTGTCTATATCGGAACATGACATCTTTAGATTTTGTTATATAATGAAAATACCTTTCTTTAAGAAATGCTTTGATAAAATTACGCAACAATTTTATTTAAAGGATTACTCTGATTTTAAAAACAAAGCATAAACAATTCGGTCTTTTTTGGCCGAGATTTTGGGGATGTCACATTCTTGGTCATTCAGGTCAAAGGAACTGCAATCTTGGAGAAGTCCTGAATAAATCTCCTATAATACCGTGCCAGACCTAGGAAACTCCGAATCTCATTTGGAGACCCTAGAATCTCCCACTGCATTAAGGCCTCTATCTTGGCCAGATTGACTAGAATATCCTTCTGGTTGACAAGATGCCCAAGGAACTACACCTCACGCAACCAGAACTCACACTTGGAGAACTTCATAAAAACTCTCTCCCTCCTTAGAGTCTCTAGCACCTCCCTCGGTTGCTCCTCATGCTGCCCCTGAGTCTTGGAGTAAACCAAGATGTCATTAATGAAGAATATTACAGGTCGATCTAGCATCAGTCTGCATACATGGTTAATGAGGTCCATGAACGTGGCTGGAGAATTGGTGAGCCCAAACGGGATCACCATCACTTCCTAATGACCATAGCGAGTCCTAAAATCTTTCTTTTGCACATCATCATCTCTAACTCGCATCTGGTGATACGCTGACCACAGATCAATATTGGAGAACCAAGATGTTCCCTAAAGCTGGTCAAACAAATCATCTATCTTCGAAAGTAGGTAATGGTTCTTCACCGTTACCTTATTTAACTCCTAGTAGTCTATTCACATGCTTTGTGACACGTCCTTCTTCAAAAACAAGATCGGGGCTCTCCATGGTGAACTTCTTGGCCTGATAAAACCCTTGTCTAGTTTCTCTTGCAGCTGCATAGACAACTCCTACATCTCGGGAGGATCCAACCGATACGGTGCCTTGGCTATCGGAGCCGCACCAGGGACCAGGTCAATCCTAAACTCAACCTATATCTCCACATGTATCGTAGGTAAATCCTCCCGGAATACGTCCGGGTACTCCCGCACTACTAGTACATTATCGAATGTCGCCTTACCCTTATCCCAGGTATCCATGACATAGGCGACATATCTTTTGCAACCCTGCTGAATGTGGCGCCTTACTCTCACTGTTGAACAGAACACCGGTCGCCACGGTGGTCTCTAGCCCTAGATCACTAACCCTCCCCCACTAGGAGTGCGAACCCTTACTAGTTGCTACTCACAATTAATCACTGCCCCATTAGGTCTCAACCCACCCATACCCACTATAGCATTATTCCTACACAAGGGAATAAGAACTAGATCTAGTGAAAACTAATGGTCGAATTACTATAGCGTACATCCTCGGTGAACACTAGAAACCTAGACGGTCCTGTCGTCTGCTATCTCAACATCAAATGGACAATCCAGCTCCCCTAGAGCTCCTACAAATTGCTTGTTCAGTGCGAGCAACACAAAAGATCGGGTGGCACCCGAATTAAACAATACCAAAGCTGATATACCATTCACAAAGAACAATCCTATAAGAAAACATATAAACATAAGTAACAAAAAATATCAACAAAGAGATAAAAGAAAGATACATACCCATTACCACGTCAGGAGCTGCTCGTGCCTCCTTTGCAGTAAGTTGAAAAGCCCTGCTCTAAGTCGTAGGCATCTCCGCTCGACCCTAACGGCGATCTGCAATCCTCAATGTGGCAAGAGAAGGCGCTGCCGCCTTCCCTGCTGCTGCTAAACTCACGCAGTGGGACCGCTTGTGTACCCTCTGATTGCACTGAAATCAAATCAAATCTGATGCTGTCGTGGTGGTGGTAGTGGTTGTGTAGTCTCGACTCATATGACTAGTTCGGCGCACTTGTAGCAGCCTGAACTCCCCGCCTTACACGTTCCCTCGTGTATCCTGCTGCATTTGCCACAAAGACCGTGGCTCTACTGGCCACGAGATCTATGATCTGACACCTTGTGCTTCTTGCTCGAACTCCATGACTGACCCCCCTCGGGCTTCCTCTTCCTCTCCATCTCTAAATCCAACCAACTCTTTCTCTCTAGCTTTAGCAATCATGTCTTCCAGCATCTTGCAGATGGAGTGGCTCATAAACTGGCGGATATCACTCTGCAACATCTCATGATACCGAGCCTATTTCATCTCCTCGTCTGCCACATATGGCGGAACGAGAAGGTCCCTCTCCCAAACTTGGCGGTGATCTCCACCATTGTCTCCGTCGTCTGCTCAAGATCCTGAAACGCTCTAGCAAGCTATTCCACCTCTATCACATGTGCAAACTCGACCCTAGACCGGAATGACTCCATGTCATGGCATCAAGAGCTGCATCATCACCTATTTCATGTCCGATCTCCTCCCACCAATCACTTGCCCTGTCCTTCATGAGACAGGACAAAGGGAAATCTTGTCCCCCCAGGACATCTTCTGGTGTGGAATGCATTGGAGACATCTGCGAACCATCTGGTACTCACGATGGGGGTCCCGAACCCCATGGTAGTCGGGAGCTCAACAAGCTCTGAACTCCTTGAAGGTCAGTGTGTGCGACCCCATCATGGCGGGTACCTTAGTGAGGAAAGCACTCAATCTCTCGTCTAAAAGCTCAAGAATGCCCTCCAGGATCATGACAAAGATCACATGAGTCTGGTCTAGTATGCGGTGCGTGATCTTTGAGGAGATGAACTCCCTAGTCTGCTCATTTAGCTGCTCAACTCTAGAGCCCGAGCCTGATCACTCACCGACATCTGAACTGCCAAATGCAGGTCTAGGGCGTAAAACCAGCATTCTGAAAAACACATCATAAAATACATCAGAATACTAATCATAACTCGAGGGATGACATACACTACAAGTTCCGTGGATTCATCTCAGCCTTCCTTGACTAGTCTACGGATCCTCTGCTTTCAGTAGTATGGTCCCATACTACTTTCCACATCTATCCATACTTTCCTCAAGAACTGCCTTGACTCCACCAAGTCCCTTCTACTACTACTACTACTACTACTTCACTCACTACTCTCATCCTAGGCTTGCCCTAGGGTAATCACCATCACACTCTCCGCCATCAAATGTATAAGAAGTCCCTGCTAACTTCCCCTAACTAGCTCGCGAATACTATTACATTTCACTAAGACTAGATAATTCGTCGAATGAGAGGTTCTACCCTACAAAGGTTAGACTCAAACGAGAGCTGTGAAATAAGGCTAAACCTAACCTTCTGAAATTATATGGTCCTCGTAATATGTGACTTAACATATTCATTTATTAGTCAGTAAAAGACAACTAGAACTCCTAAAAGAATAAAGAAAGCAGCATTCGAGCGTTGAGTACACATAATCAAGCATATTATAATCAGGCCATCATACTAACTAATATATACTAGTATGCAGTTCAGAGACTAGATACACATATCATAGGCACATAAGGCAACCTTCTTAGATCCTTAATCCTAATCTAGCATGCTTTTCTCATAAAGCTGATAAACGTATCATAACATAAACTTGTATGTGTAATTGGGGAGTACTTACTTGAGCTCGACTAATTGCATACACCACACCCTTTTCTCTTGTTCAAACCCTTTTCTTTTTATTTTTTCTAAAATTCTGTTCTTTTCTCAAAAATTCTTTTATAAAAATGGTTTTCGTTTTAAAAATTCTATACCAATTCCTTAGTTTGAGTTTAGACAAACCCGAAAGTGTGCACGAATCCCTCAAACCAAGGCTCTGATACCAACTTGAAACATCCCAAAAATACGGTCCAAAAATTTCTTATTTAAATCATTATTAAAATCATAAATATCATCACCATAATATAAAATCATAAACCATGTATCTGAAAATATCATAATACCTATCAGCATATCAAAATCTCATATCAAATATTAGAGTAAATCTCCTAGGCTAGAAAACTGTGGTGTGTGCCATGCGATCATCCCGAGCCCGTCCCTTTTCTAGCTGAAGTACCTCAAACCAAACTGAAAATTATAAGCACAAAGCTTACTCATCCCCCCTAAAGTTTCACATACCATACACATAACATATAGCAAATAACATAACATTTGGACTACTCCCAGCTGCATCGGGACGAACCCGACATCGGCTTACTCGACATGGGACTCTTGTCCGACATCGAGCTCACCTCGAAATCAGACTATATCTGGCATCAGGCCCTACCCGGCATCGGGCTTTCCATGATATTAGGCTTACCCCGGCATACACATTCCATAGCATATATCATAAATACATAACATAATATATAACATGTATCAGCTTGCCCCGACATCAGGCCGAAGCCCAGAACACATAACACGTAACATATAACTAACATACATTGGGCTTACTCTAGCATCGGGCCTAGGCCCGGAACACATAACACATAACATGAATGAATCACAAAGACAAGAAGCATACATAACTACTTCTCCGAACCGCCCCAAAATCGTACCTAAGTCTAGAACACATACTCTACATCGGGCTAGCCTCGTCGGACCGAAGTCCGACACATACTAACATACATACAAGGGCGGGCATTGGTGCCTTCGACCCATTCCTATTGAAGGAAGAATAACCTTTCAAACTAGATGTAGATCTTGTGCGTGAGGAACCTCTTGTGGCTGCTCCCATGACTCCCCGGCTAACTCTATACAATATTACTTAGTTAGAAGACTGAAAATCCATCTAAGGGTAAAATGACGATTTTACCCATGGTCAATGTCAATGCTTCAGTCAAATTTAATCTTTTGGGCTTACCAAATCGCCGAGTCAACCGTTCAACTCGCTTAGTTCTTTAACTTAGAAATCCTGGAATCACGACTTAAGTCGCTGAGTTATTCTCCCAACTCGTCGAGTCCTATCGAGCTGCTTAGCTGCGACATGGCAAATCAACTCGTCGAGTTTGTCTTTGGACTCTTCGAGTTCCCTTATGGAATCGACTCATCGAGTTCCCTTATTGAGTTGACTCGTCGAGTTCCCTTATGCACTCGACGAGTCCCTCTGTCTACTTGTCCATCTTAAAAGATTAAGCCCCTATCTTCTACATCCAAGGTCCTTAGTTCGTTGGCTCACTGTAATGACCTTTCTAAGGGTAATGTTTCTAACTTTACCCGCTCATAAATCTTCTGAAAGGGTTTAGAAAAAACCCTAATTCCTTTAGGATACAGACCTTATCCAAAAGCCTTAGAATCTCAAATCCATGCATGCAAACCTAGATCTAGGGCTAGCTATTAGATATCCACTAAAAGTCTCATGATTGCTTCTATTCATGGAATTTTTGACCTCAAAAGGCCATAAATACTTCTTTAGCCCTTTCACGTGGATTCTAATGGCATAAAGTTTGCACCTTTATGTCCTCTCAGCCTCTGAAGGCACTAGATTTGGAAGAGCAACTCTTGGGTAGATCCTTACCCAGAAGTTAGCAAATCTTGGCCCAAAAACCCTCAAAAAGAAGTCATTAATGGATCTAAGAAGAGAATGATCGAGTTTCAGGCTTTATTTTCAAAAAAATTAGTTGAATGGATGAAACTTCTACATCTAATGTCTTTCTCTTGCATCCTCTAACTTCTTCTTCTTCCACAAGCTTCAAGACGCAGAAATAACACTTAGAAGTGGATCACACACTGAAAAAGCACTCTAGGGTTTCATAGCTGAGGGTTTGGGACAAGGAGGATGCAAATGATGATAAGGGGTAGGGATTAAGATGTTTAATTAGGGTGTAAAGCCCTGAAATTAGGGTTTCACCGCGACTGAGCTACTCGTTGAGTCAGGGACTTGACTCACCGAGTAGACAACTTAAAATACACGCATAGTCTGCCTTCTACGCGACGAGTTAGGGATACCAACTCGTCAAGTCCTTCTCTCAAAATAAATAAATAATTAAATTAAATGCATACCAAGGAAATAGGTGTTACATAAACACCTTTTGATAGAAGACAAATTTGAAATTTTTTGATAACCATGATGATGTCTTAATGGTACATATTCGTGTTGCCATCATACATCTCAATACATTCTTTTCGGTCTTCTTTCATGATGTAGCTGTGATTTTTACAAAATTCAACCCTACGATTTGCATCAGTTAGTTGTGCTGCACTGATTAGATTATGCTTAATATTGGAAACATAAGCCACATTGGAGAAAGAAAAATTGCCTTGTTAAAGTTTCCATAACCTTGAATTTTTAGAGTTTGAATTGTTGCAATAAGTAACATAACCAACATTTGGAGTAAGTTAGAGATCACATAGAAAATCTTTCAGCCCAGTCACCTACATAGAACAAGAACTACAAATATACCATATTGTATCTTCTTTCGAAGCACAAAAGCCTGCAAAATCAGTGAGTTATAGAGTTTTTAGGCTCCATGTTAGATTTAAAGACTTTAGTACGGGATTTGAACTTCGTTTGTGATTTTTGAACTATTGATATCTTGGAAGGCTTTTTATGAGATTCTTTTGGAATGATGTAGAATGTCAGAGTCCTTTTATTTATTTCAAAATCATATTGATCTGTCACACCCCAAAACCAAGAACGGCGGAAACGTTCTGGGGCGGAGGACGTCATGTAAAGTATCACAACACAGTAAATGTAAATAAGCAAACAACATCATCCATTGCATTAGATATATAATTTTAACACAAGCATGTTCTGTACAGTATAGACACCCAAAAATAATGTATATCAAAATAATAAGATGAGTCTTAGAGCTCTTGGATGCGCTCCATCTTCTCAAAAGCTGGCATCGGTACCTGTCTACTGATGACCTGAGAATACAAGTTATTTTGAAAGAGTTTATCAGCATTAAGCTGGTGAGTTCATAAGTATTTTAGTGTCAATGTTTGTTGTCAAAACGTTTGAACCTGTCTCAAGGTATAAGTTTGTAAAAATGTAAGTAAGTGTTTGAAAGTGTTTGTAAAAGTTTGAATCTCTCAGAAAAACCTATATTTTCTATTAAAGTAACCTTCTACCAAGGCTTAACTGTTCTATACGTTCGTTTGATTTAAAAGTGTGTAATTTCCCAAGTGTAACTATCATTTAACAAAATATAGATTGTACATTAACGTTTAAGTGAGGTTATCACTAAAATATGTAATGGGTAAATCATTGTAGTACTGTAGTTTTGTATGATAAGAACTACTGCTGTACTAACTACCTTCAAAAGGGTGTTTAGGGCATACTTTGCCCTTGAAAAAGGGGTTTACGACCCAAGATCTTTCCTTGGCCGTAAACTCCTAAAACCCTATGATTTTTAAGTGTTTTGGTGTCCAAATTAACCACAAGCATTAGAGGGTAAAGGTCCTTAAGCTTTAGGGTGATTTAGGGCACTTATAGCCCTTAGAAAGGGGTTTACGGCCCAAGAGAGATCCTTGGCCGTAAACTCCTATAACTAGGGTTTCTTGATTGATTTCTAGTCTCAAATGTTTATACATTAAGCCCTAAACAAGTTGTCTAACAAGGAATCAGGACTAGGAAGCCTTTAGGCTTCGTTTTGGAGTTTACACCCCAAGAACGTTCTTGGGCCGTAAGCTCTCGGATCTTGTATTTTAGACATGTAAACAATGTTATAAAGCATATAACAAGCATTAAAACACATTTAGGAAAGTAGACTCACAATCCGGGATGAAAACCCGAAGATCCGTCAGAGAGAAATGGCTTTTCTCTAGTTGAAATTGTGAATAATGAATTAATTAAATTCAGAAATCTATTTATAGTCCTGAAATATTTTGACATAAAATATTTTTATTCCGGAAGTTGGACTATAACATTATGAAACTTGGAATGTTCAAGTTTCACAAATATAGGAGCATCCACTCTCCTGATATATATCCAGAAACATAAACCCTAATGTACACAAACATGTTCGGACAAGTCTGAAAATCACTGAAACTGGACTAGCTTCTATTGAATAGATAATGTTCGTACAAATGGAAATTTCGGGTTGTCACATCATCCCCCCGTTAGAAGGAATTTCGTCGCGAAATTAGAATTTAAGCAAATAAGAAGTTACAAATAACTAAGTGAAAAGATGAGGGTATTTCAGTTTCATCTGATCCTCGCGTTCCCAAGTGAATTCCGGTCCTCACTTGGCGTTCCAGCGAACCTTCACGATAGGGATACGGCTTTGCTTCATCTGCTTGACCTCACGGTCCATGATCTCTACTGGTTCTTCCATGAAGTTGAGGCTCTCGTTGATCTCGAGCTCGTCGAGTGGGATTACGAGAGTCTCGTCGGACAGACACTTTTTCAAGTTAGATACATGGAATGTAGAATGTACGTTACGAAGTGTGTCGGGTAGATCAAGTTTGTAAGCTACGGGGCTGACTCTTGCCAGAATCTCGAAAGGCCCAATGTACCTAGGATTAAGCTTCCCACGCTTACCGAAGCGTATTAAGCCCTTCCAGGGTGAGACTTTGAGAAGGACTCGGTCTCCCACCTGAAATTCCAAAGGTTTTGAGCGTTTATCAGCGTAGCTCTTTTGTCGGTCTCTAGAGGCTTTCAATCATTCACGTATCTAAACGATCTTCTCTGTCGTTTCCCGAATGATTTCCGGACCGGTGAGAGTACTGTCGAAAGCTTGCCCCCTAGCTAAATGGATATTACCCACCTCAGCCTAGCACATAGGGGATCTACACTTTCGGTCGTAGAGGGCTTCAAACGGTGCTGCCTTTATGCTCGTGTGATAACTGTTGTTGTAGGAAAATTCGACGAGGGGTAAATGGGTATCCCACGCTTTTCCAAAGTCAATTACACAAGCACACAACATATCTTCTAAAGTTTGGATCGTCCTCTCACTCTGTCCGTCAGTCTGTGGATGGTAGGCTGTGCTCATGTCTAGTCTTGTTCCCAGGGAATATTGTAGTGATTGCCAGAATCTTGAGGTGAACCTACTATCTCTATCAGAGATAATGGATATAGGCACACCATGTAGCCGTATAATTTCCCTAATGTATGTTCTCGTAAGTTTCTCCATCTTATCGGTTTCTTTGATTGGCAGGAAGTGTGCAGACTTGGTCAATCTATCGACGATGACCCATATGGTATCACGTCCACCCGTTGTCTTGGGAAAATTGGTTATGAAATCCATAGTGATCCGCTCCCACTTCCATTCTGGAATCTCTGGTTGTTGCAGTAAACCGGAGGGCTTCTGGTACTCGACCTTAACCTTTGCGCAAGTAAGGCATTTACTTACGAAGGTAGCAATCTCTGCTTTCATATTAGGCCACCAGTATAGCTTTTTAAGATCCAGATACATCTTAATAGAACATGGGTGGACGGAATACCGAGTGTTGTGCGCCTCGGTCATAACTAAGTCTTGGAAACCACCGTGTTTCGGTGTCCAGATCCGGTCCATGAAATATAAGGCTCCGTCATCCTTGGCTTCTAAATTCTTTTCCATTCCTCTGAGGGATTCACTCGTCACATTTTCAGGTTTCATAGCTTCAAGTTGGGCAGCCTGAATTTGGTTAGACAAGTGTGCATGGATGGTTATTAACAATGACTTGACCCTGCGACCAAAATATTCCTTCCGACTTAGGGTGTCTGCTACTACGTTGGCTTTACCTGGATGATAACGAATATCGCATTTGTAATCACTGAGTAGCTCCCGTTGTTGTCTAATGTTGAGCTCTTTCTTATCGAATATGTGTTGTAAAATCTTGTGGTCGGTAAAGATAGTGCTTTTCGTTCCATACAAGTAATGTCTCCAGATCTTCAGAGCAAACACCACTGCTCCCAGTTCAAGATCGTGGGTCGTGTAGTTAACTTCATGTGTCTTCAACTGTCTGGAGGCGTAGGCGATGACCTTACCTCGCTGCATCAGAACACACCCGAGCCCTTGGTTCGATGCATCATAATAGACTACAAAGTCTTCTATCCCTTCGGGGAGAGATAGTATTGGCGCGGTGCACAAGGCTCGCTTGAGCGTTTGGAACGCTCTCTCTTGTTTCTCTTCCTAGTCAAAGGCCACGCCTTTCTGGGTCAGGGTTGTAAGAGGTTTCGCTATTCGGGAGAAGTTCTGAATGAATCTGCGGTAGTAGCCAGCAAGACCTAGAAATTAACGAATTTCCGTCGGCGTCATGGGTGCTGACCAGCTCTCAATGGATTTAATTTTGGATGGGTCCACGTGGATTCCCTCTTCGCTTACCACGTGCCCTAAGAATTCGACTCTTCGGATCCAAAATTCACATTTCGAGAACTTCGCATAAAGTTTCTCCGTTCGTAAAGTTCCTAAAACTAGTCGTAGGTGATCGCCATGCTCTTCCTTACTTCTGTAGTAGATCAGGATGTCGTCAATGAAAACGATGACGAACTGATCCAAGTAAGGTCGGCATACTCTGTTCATCAGGTCCATGAAGACTGCTGGCGCATTGGTCAATCCGAATGGCATCACAACGAACTCGTAGTGTCCGTAACGAGTTCGGAAGGCTGTCTTTGGAACAACCTCCTCTAGTACTCGTAACTGGTGATATCCGGATCTCAGATCAATTTTGGAAAAATAGTTTGCCCCTTGCAGTTGGTTAAACAGATCGTCTATGCAAGGCAGAGGGTAATGATTTTTGACTGTCAGTTTGTTGAGTTCTGTGTAGTCGATACACATACAGAATGATCCGTCTTTCTTCTTAACGAACAAGACCGGTGCTCCCCAAGGTGAGAAGCTTGGTCTGATGAAGCCCTTGCTGAGTAGTTCGTTAAGTTGACCGGATAATTCCTGCATCTCTGCTGGTGCTAAGCGGTAGGGCGACTTGGCTATTGGGGTAGCTCCTGGGACTAAGTCGATTCTAAACTCAACCTGTCGTTGCGGAGGTAATCCAGGTAGTTCTTCTGGGAAAATGTCGGGGAAGTCGCTCACTACTAGAATGTTCTTTAGTTCTTTCGATTCGAGGTTCGTGTCGACGACGTGAGCAAGGAATTTGTGGTATTCTTTGCGTAGATATTTCTGTGCTTGAATACTTGATATAATGCGAAGACTCGCACCAGGTTTGTCGCCGTAGACTATAAGAGTTTCATTAGATGGAAGGTTTAGTCGGACTGATTTGTCGAAGCACATGATGTCGGCGTGACGAAGACTCAACCAATCCATGCCGATGATAACGTCGAAGCTTTTTATTGAGACCGGCATGAGGTCGATTGGGAATGAATGGTTATCTAGGGTTAGGATACATTCTAAGTATATGCTACTGGTGTTTTCTGTTTTTCCATTAGCCATTTCTACTGTGAATTGTTCTTTAAGTGCGTGTGGTTGTTGTTTAAGCATGCGAGCGAATTTGTGGTTCACGAAGCTTCGCTCTGCTCCACTATCGAACAGAGTGCATGCATAGGAGTTATCGAGGAGGAACATACCAGTTACCACTGTTGGGTCAGCAGCTGCTTCCCCGTGGCCTATAGCTAGTACCCTCCCTGCTCCTCTAACATTTCTTGCTTTGGGGCAGTCCCACTTATAGTGGCCTGTTTCGCCACATCCATAGCAAGTCGGGCTTGCGTCGGAGCCGGGGAATTGTGTGATCGGTTGTGACGGGAATTTACAGAAACGGACGATGTGTCCTTTCCTGTTGCAGTTAGAGCACTACATTTCACGGCAGGGGCCGTTGTGGTGGAAGTTGCATTTGTTGCACTTCGGCAGACTTCCAACATACTGCTTCATCGGAGCAGCAGCAGCAGCAGGGGTTACCACGGCATGTACTGCCACAGTTTGTTGCTTCTTGGCAGCTCGCTGCCTCTTCTTGTCATCCTAGAACTTCCGCTTGGTGTCAGCAGGTTTGGAAGGCTCCAAGATGGCTAGGGTTGTTGTGGTTGTAGGGGTTTTGACACCATGGTCAATGAGTCGCTGTGCCAGTCGCTTGGCATTGTCGAAGGTAGAGGGGTTTGATGATAGGACATTCCCCTGATACGGAGGCACTAGCCCCCATATGTACCGTTCGATCTTTTTCCCTTTTGTGGGAACCATATTAGGGTAGAGGGCCACCAGTTCGCTAAAACGGGCAGTGTAAGCAACAATGTTGGTGCCCTTCATGGTTAGGCTCCAAAGCTCCTGCTCTAGTTTCTGGATCTCGTCCCTCGGGCAGTATTCCTCAATCATGAGGTCTTTCATCGTTTCCCAACCTATGTCGTTGGCTACGATGAGAGTTAGAGATTTAACGTGGCCGTTCCACCACGTCAATGCCTTCCCTTCGAAGGTGCATGCGGAATATTTGACCTTGCTCACAGCAGGGCAAGAACAAATTTCGATGACTGATTCAGTCTTCTCGAACCACTGCGAGAGAGCAATGGCTCCGCCGGTCCCATGAAAGGACTTCGGCTTGCAGTTGGTGAAATCCTTGTAAAAGCACTCTCTCGAGCGCACAGGTGTTTCAACCAGAATAGAGTTCACAGAGGTTCCACCTCTGCTGGCATCAGTAGAGTGATACTGTGCCATGGCAGTTGCCACTGCTGCAGCTACGACAACATTTAGGGCTGCTGTATCGATGACCGGAGGTGGAGGAGGTGGTGTAGGTGTAGGGTTATTCCGGGGAGATTTGCGAGGAGGCATCTTTCAGCTATAAAGTGGTAAGAATCAATTTGTAAGTAATGTGCAAATGACACATGGACTAACTAACCATAGCCCAACAATTGAATGAGTGTTTGAGATCATAACAAGAAAGATGTGTAGGAAAACCCAAATGTAAAGATTCTTCCCACAGAGTAGGTAGTTGTGAAAAATACTGGTATTACTGATGTAACGAGTTCAATGAAAATTGACCTAACAGTAGGTCTTACATCATACCATACAGAAAGTTTGACAGTTCTTAGATTCCTAATTAGAGTACTGAAAGTTAGGAATATTTTACAGATAAGTGCTACTTAGAGCACAGATGTTAAAGGCTAATCCTTAACCCAAAAGATAATGATGTACTAGACATCATCTAACGGCGATGAGTATTCCTCGGGAGAACCCTGGGGTCTCTCATTTGACAGACCACCTCTTGAAGGTGTCGTTCATGAGCCCTTTGACGAGCTCGAAGTTCCATGACTTCAGCTTGAGAGGCAACCAGATGTTGCTGTAGGGTTTCATTGGTTCTCCGGGTCCATTCCATGTCTTCTTCGAGACGGCGAATGCAGACTGTGTTGACACCAGAGTTGGCATCAATGTCCACGACCCGGTCGATGGCTGCTCGACCTTGCTCAACATTACGAGCTATTCTGCGGATTATGACAGGTAGAGCTCGGTCAGCAGAGCCACCATCGCTGACGTTGTAAAAGGTTCGGTCCCCAAAGTATGGTAAGGGTTGACCCTGTTCGTCACTCCAACAATTCAAGTTATCCACCCACAAGGGAGTGGGACCTGGAAAAGCTGGTCGAGGGTTGTTGTTCGGGGCTTGACCTACTGGAGGTAGGTTGTTGACTTCGGGCTCAGAGTCTGATCCATCTGAGAAGCCTTCAGCTTGATGATCATCCAATGGAATTTGGTGTTCATCGTCAGACTCTGCTTCGAGCCATCCTGCGTTGCCTTCATTTGGAAAGTACGGGTCGTCGTGATGGAATCCAGCCATTTAAATCTACGCGAGAACAGAGGTATAAAGATATAGTATATATGTAGGTTGTAGTACAAAATACACCTATAGTATTTTAAGTTTAGGTTCTACTGATCTTCTTGTGGTATTGTTGGTAAGTTTTTAGACTTGTTAACCCATTACAACCATTCTAGGGCATATGCTAATCACTCCTCGGACCAGCATAGTTGATCAGGCTATGCCGTTCCCAGGACTGACCATATATCCCCGAGCTTACCTGTGATATTTAACAATCGTAATACTTTTGTTCTTGTCATTGTGACACTGATTTTAGTATGAATGCAGACTAGTATAGTTAATTAAATATTTTAGTATTTAAAGTATAGACTCTTGGTCAGAGTGTTTTAATCCCAAATGGGTTTATAGTTTAGTATATCTTTTATGGGTTGATATACTTGATTCACTATAAACCTGGCTCTGATACCAATCTGTCACACCCCAAAACCAAGAACGGCGGAAACGTTATGGGGCGGAGGACGTCATGTAAAGTATCACAACACAGTAAATATAAGTAAGCAAACAACATCATCCATTGCATTAAATATACAATTTTAATACAAGCGTGTTCTGTACAGTATAGACACCCAAAAATAATGTATATCAAAATAATAAGATGAGTCTTGGATGTGCTCCATCTTCTCAAAAGTTGGCCTCGGTACCTGTCTACTGATGACCTGAGAATACAAGTTATTTTGAAAGAGTTTATCAGCATTAAGCTGGTGAGTTCATAAGTATTTTAGTGTCAATGTTTGTTGTCAAAACGTTTGAACCTGTCTCAAGGTATAAGTTTGTAAAAATGTAAGTAAGTGTTTGAAAGTGTTTGTAAAAGTTTGAATCTCTCAGAAAAAACTATATTTTCTATTAAAGTAACCTTCTACCAAGGCTTAACTGTTCTGTACGTTCGTTTGATGTAAAAGTGTGTAATTTCCCAAGTGTAACTATCATTTAACAAAATATAGATTGTACATTAACGTTTCAGTGAGGTTATCACTAAAATATGTAATGGGTAAATCATTGTAGTACTGTAGTTTTGTATGATAAGAACTACTGTTGTACTAACTACCTTTAACCGGATTTATATTAAGGTATAATGTGATAAATTGCACCATGCTATCGACTGGTAACAACGACATAATGAATGGTCGTAATAACGGAATGACGTTTGGCACCCGCAGACCTGCAGGTCCGGCTGTAGCTAGCAGCAAGGTGTAGGATAGTCAATCCAGTATAGATCTATACGCAAACTCACGCTCTCCCTCCAAGAGAATTCTGGCTACAACTCGGGCCATGACATTTAAGTCATGCTCCGACACAGTGGATCACAATTGTTAACGTGTTCATGTATATGTAACGTTTCTCGTTCTAGTATAGTTGTATATGTACTTTTTCTAGTATAGTTGTATATGTACTGTTTCTAGTATAGTTGTATATGTACTGTTTCTAGTATAGTTGTATATGTATTGTTTATAGTATAATTGTATATGTACTGTTTCTAGTATAGTTGTATATGTTATGTTTCTAGTATAGTTGTATATGTTCTGTGTTACCACGATGGTAACTAGCTATTGATGTACTGATAATTATGAATATGGAAGTACTTTTATGTCTATACATGTATATATGATATATAACTAATATTGAAACGACCTTCGGATGGTCACCCGAAATCCCACCGGACCACATCTCAGTGCGCGAAAAGGAAATAGGGCGGATGGCCTTCCTAAGCCCTTTAAACATTACTTATATATCTATACATATATGGGCATGCAATTTATAAGTAGTAAAACGAAGTTTAAATAAAAGCATTTGATAAGTAAAAGAGTTTGTAAAACATTTTGAAGTAAAGCAGTTTGATAAACAGTTTGAACAGTGATAAAATCATTGGTTTTCTAGTTATTAATCACATGTGATTAATGCAATCACATGTGATTGATGCAATAACTATAAGTATTTAACTTGTATCCCCCCATAAAGTATTTAAAACATTTAAAAGTATTTCAAAGGTTGATTAAAGGGGTATGAACTCACTTGTGGTGAGTATATTGGATTGATGTATCGGGTACCGTGCTAGGTGGCAAACAGAGACTTGTTCACACGTTGGAGCCTAGTTATCATATAATGAGCATATATATAACTAATTAGCCAAATAATAACTTAACAAAGTAAGTTGAGACACTTAGGAACATGTAAACACTTTATATAAGTGTTATAGGTCCTAATGGTTGCATCTAAGTTGATATGGGACAAGGCAAAAGGGGTTTAATGCACCAATGATCTTGTATATGAGTTCAACACCCAAAAAACCCTACCCTTTGGAGTTTACAACCGTGAACCCATGAGTTTACGGCCGTGAACTCCTCAGTTGGTGGTTTTGGGTGTTTTTGAAGTGCTATATTGATCCTAGAATAAGCCTAGCCTTGTTGAAATAATCCTTGAAGTAGTTTAAGGCCTTAGAATGCTCCTTTGGGGAGTTTACAGCCAAAGGACCATATCCCCTAGAGTTTACGGCCGTAAACTCCTATGGGGTGTTGGTTTTAATTCATTTAAGGCACTTGCACATGTAGGATAGCTTCTATGTTTTTGTCTAAGGCTAAAGGGGACATTAGGCACACCTTTGCGCCTTTACTTGGAGTATACGGCCCAAGAGGTGTACCTTGGCCGTAAAACCCTTTGATTTTGAAGTGTTTTGGTGTCCAAATTAACCACAAGCATTAGAGGGTAAAGGTCCTTAAGCTTTAGGGGTGATTTAGGGCACTTATAGCCCTTAGAAAGGGTTTTACTGCCCAACAGAGATCCTTGGCCGTAAACTCCTATAACTAGGGTTTCTTGATTGATTTCTAGTCTCAAATGTTTATACATTAAGCCCTAAACAAGTTGTCTAACAAGGAATCAGGACTAGGAAGCCTTTAGGCTTCGTTTTGGAGTTTACACCCCAAGAACGTTCTTGGGCCGTAAGCTCTCGGATCTTGTATTTTAGACATGTAAACAATGTTATAAAGCATATAACAAGCATTAAAACACATTTAGGAAGGTAGACTCACAATCCGGGATGAAAACCCGAAGATCCGTCAGAGAGAAATGGCTTTTCTCTAGTTGGAATTGTGAATGATGAATTAATTAAATTCAGAAATCTATTTATAGTCCTGAAATATTTTGATAGAAAATATTTTTATTCCGGAAGTTGGACTATAACATTATGAAACTTGGAATGTTCAAGTTTCATAAATACATGAGCATCCACTCTCCTGATATATCCAGAAACGTAAACCCTAATGTACACAAACTTGTTCGGACAAGTCTGAAAATCACTGAAACTGGACTAGCTTCTATTGAATAAATAATGTTCGTACAAATGGAAATTTCGGGTTGTCACATCATCCATTGATTGTTTCGGCACTAATCTATTCAGAAGTACATTTGTCCAAGATGTTGTAGGAAGATCTGTGTTCAGAGGTGTTTCAATTAAGTTTTCTAAAATTTTAACTTTCCATTTAGATTTATGTTTTGAACCTTTAGAAGGTTTCTCAACATCATTGTGTCGAACATGTTTTCCATTTTTCATTGCATTTGTGGGTGCATTTGATTTTGGAAGTGGTTTTGGTTTAAAAATTGTAACATTTGTGGTATCAATAAAAATAAAAGACGATATTTTCCGAGGAGAGCCGATTTTCTTAGATAAGTTCTCAATAATAACATTCTTCACACCATTGACACATATATTACGATTATCCAAGCTAACAATAACATATGGTCTCTAAAGAATCTTAACAGACATGAAACTATTGTGATTTCTAGTAGCTAGAATTACTGTTTGAGGCATTTTCTTCTCAGATTTCACAAGCACCCTAGAGCATTATCTAGACCTAGTTTCTTTTTGAAGAGCTTTCCTATCTTTGGTATTTGGAAGAAAAATGTATTTCTTATTTAGCCAACATTTCTGATGAGAGTTAGATGTTGACTGGGAAGTTTTTCCAACCAATGGATTGTTGAAACGAGGCCTAATTGGCACTAAAGTCGATTTTGAAACCACACTAGAGTTGGAGAAACACAAATAGAATGAGGTGTCATTATCAATCTTAAGTTCTACATCACTATCAAGGGAAGACAAAAAGCGGTTGAATTGGTCCGAGTCATGTCCATTTGTCTCAGGAATCATTTCCTCGATAACACAATCGTTCGGATGAATGAAGTTCTGAAGATATATTCCATTACTGCATTAGTTATGTAAGGGTTTGGAAGACTGATTCAGTTCCAGGGATATTAGAGACAAAAATTTCATGGAATCAGGACAGGTAATAGTGACCATTTTGAATACATGGATCAATGATTGATATTTTTCTGAATTCTCCGGAAGGGACGACAATCGTGAGACAGGGGTATCTGAATAAGTGTGTTTTGGAATATCTCCCATAAACATTAAGTTTTGAAGTTCCTTTAGGGGGAAAAATTGGCTTCGGAAAATCGCATCCAAGACAAAGTGCTTTGGACCAGGAATGACAAACGTTATGATCAATTCTTTCATTAGCTTCAAGAATATCAATTGATTTTTGCAAAGTATTAATTTTCAAAGTAAGATGTTTATTATCAGTAACCAGTGTTTTATTTCACTAATTTAAATTTCAGATTTTTAATTCAAATTAATACATTCATTTTGGCCATTACAAGTTATCTCTATAATGATTCAATCTTAAGTTTGTGATCTTCAAAACGTAATCTAAGTCTAGTCGATTCACCATACAACTTCTCACTAACTTCTATGGTAGGCTCATAGGACTTATGGATAAATGTCATATCTGATTTAATCTGAGTTAGATAGGGTTCACAAATAGATAAATCAAAATTATTATTAGTAATCGTATATTTTACCTACTCGTTGATGCTTCGACAGGGTGTTTCATTTGTTGACATGTAGCAATAATTTAGCTCAACATCGCCATCATCAACTTCTGAAATAAAGGGCCAGTAACCCTGAATACACTCAATTGATTTTCTAGCCATAAGATACAAGTTCCCTACAAATTTTCATTCACCTTCATCACCGGATGACCAATACCCATCAACTTTCCTTGAAACCATAGTGACAAATGCCTTTTCACTTTCAGCAAGTTCCTGTGCTCTATGAGAATTGTAGGCAAAGTCTTTCAGCTTTTTTTTTGAGGAACTTTAGCCAAATAGTCCTTAGCGTAGTGATTTTTAAGACCACATTTGTGACATATAACCTTAGGTTTGACTGAGTTTGGAACTTCTTGAGGTTTAGAAGAGTGATTCAGAATGTTGGGTTAATATATAGGTGGATTTATAGTGGGTTTAGTGTAGGGTTGAGGATTTCTTTGTTGAGGAAATTGAAATCTATTTTGATAAGGTTTTCCATTGGGATTCCATGGATATCTATACTTCATAGATAGAAGTGCAAACTGTTGTTGGTAGCGAAGTTTAGAATCAACAAATTTTGGATCAAGGTTTTCTTCAAATGTGTAGTTCGGAACTGGAGAGGATGCTACTACAAGTGATGTATGTTGAACATGTGGAATAGGTGGGATGAATCGAAAAGGATCCGAAATAGATGGGTTCGGAAGTACTGGATGGACCAAGCTGACTAAAGCAAGAGAACCTCTTGAAAGTTCTCTAAACCTTTAAGCAACATTGGATTCATGAGCTTGAAATTCATCAAACAACTGATAGAGCTTTATTTTCATCAGATATCCATCACTCTCAAGACATGACATGACATTTACACTTCCTTTTCCAAGGTTGTTGAAGAATTTAAGGTTGTACTTGAGTGGAGTTAGGACTAGTCCATCCATCGTCATGTTGTTCACTAGGATCCTATACCGATTTGATACAGAGGCTACCGATTTGTCACACCACTGACTGAGGCGGTGGAACATGTCGGGCTATGTGACTTCGTTCACATATGATAAGCAATAAAATATGCAACACAAGTATAATGATAAAAAAACTATAGTTCTATTTTATTTTGAAGTTTAAATACAAGGTCCTTATAGATAATGGTAAAGTACAATAGTTGCCTTAGTAGGTAAGCACAAATAACAAATAAAACTACATAAATAGGTCATCTAAAATCCATGACTAACCTTCTATCTGAAAGCTTGATTACTGATTCGATGAGACTACATACAGTTTTGAGGGTCAACACAAGGTTTGTAAGAGCTACAGTTTTTCTACTATCAATTGTAATAGTACATTTAAAAAGTTCAAAAAGTATACTATATTTGTATAAGTAAGAGAAAGAGAGAGATTCTAGTTAACAATTATAGTAAGTCCTATAAAAGAGCTATGTGACTAGATGTAGCCATTACAGTACTTTATTAGGCATCGTAGGTAAATAATTACGATATTTATATGGACAACGTTGTAACATTCGAATTTCCAGGTATACTATTTGAAGTATTTTATTATGAGATATATGGGGTGACTCAACGAGTTGGTGCCTCAACTCGTTGAGTAGAGTCACCACTGGTGATTTGGATTAATGAGTGGACTCGACGATTCCATGAGCCGACTCGCTGAGTCAGTACTGCTGAAGGAAACCCTAATTTCTCAGGCTTGTGGCCTATTTAAAGGCCCTTATGGCCTCCCTTTGTGGCCCCTTTCCCCAGAGAGAAACCCTAACCTGGCCATTTCATTGTGTGTATATATATACAGAGAGAGAGAGAGAGAGAGAGATAGAGAGAGAGAGACAATATTGAGCACTCTTAAGTTTTTTGGAGGAAAGATTGGAAGAGTTTGGTGGATCTAATCAAGAGAAGGTTGTGGATCTTTCATTCTTCTGTCATTAACTTCTATTTAGAGGTAAAAAGCTCTCATCTTGGCCTCTTGTTCATTAGATCTCATTTTTGGTAGCTTTTAAGTTTTTCTCTCAAACATATTGTGTTCTTGAGCTATTTGGGCATGGTTTAAGGTTAGACCTCAATCTGGACTACATAGGACCTTGAGGGTCCAAAGGTTTTAAATTTATTGAGTTAGAAGCAGGTCCCCATACATTTGATGTTCCTTGGAGCTTGTGATGGCATTATGGAGCATTTATGCCATGCATGGTCATCAATATCGATCCTTTACATGACTTTTGAGTATTACAAGGCTAGATCTGGAAGTTGGAGTTGCAGATCTGACCTTAGACATCCATATGAGACATCCAGATGAGTTAACTCGCCGAGCCTATGAGATGATTCAACAAGTCGGATCAGGTTGCCCCAATGATTCGTGACCCAGTGATAACCCGTCGATACGGGTCAACCTTGGTAGTTGACTCATTTTAACTTTTGTTAACTTGAGAGTAGGTTAATTAGGAATATTGAGAAAATGGAGGAGTAAAATGGTATTTTACCAATCCAATAGAGTAGAAAGATAAAAGAGGACTTTAGGTGTAAATGAGGAAAAGAGGGATATTGATTGGAATGGTTGTCTAATGTGTTAGGTGGAGGCTAGTTCGGGATTCTCGAGTACGTGTCTATTTCCTACTAGCTGCGAGGTGAGTCTTCTCACTATACTTTACCTAGAGTGGTACCTATGTGTGACCAGAGGGTCTTATGTGTTTACTTGAGTACTGTGATATTACTACATTATGTGTATGTGTTTTACTATATGTGTTGTACAAAGTTAGGACCGGAGGGTCCACAGAGTTCGGACCGGAAGGTCTACAGAGTTAGGACTGGAGGGTCCATCAGAGTTGTGGGACAGGAGGGTCCCACTGAGACACATTGATCGGAGGGTCTTATAGAGTTATAGCCTCGAGTGGCTAATATGTTGTATGTGGTATTTTGGGGAACTCACTAAGCTTTGTCCTTACCGTGTTATGTGTCATGTGTTTCAGGTATCCAGAGGATCGTGGGAAGGCACCGACATGATTGTACACATCTATTTGGAATGACATTGAGGATTATGGTATTTGACTTTTGATTGAGATTTTATAATGACATTTAGACACTTATGATTTTCTTGAAATATAATATACGAGTTTTGTGTATTTTTAAAAATAAAAATTTTGGTTTAAAATTTAGATTGTTACAAGTTGCTATTAGAGCCTTGGTTTGAGGGATTCAGATATAGCTTCAGGTATGTTTGGACTCAAACTGAGGATTTGAGAATTGTTTTCAAGAAAAACGATTTTTCCTAAAAACAAGTAAGAGTTTTCAAGAGAAAAGCGGGAAGGAGCAGTGTTTACAATCATCCAACGCCTAAATGGTGATTTCCCAAAATACCCTTATTTTATGTGTTATGAGATATTATGAGATATATATTATGTATGCTAGAGAGTAGGCTAGGTATTTCATATATGAGGACTAGACTGGCCTCATTTGTGATGCCTTAGCCTTGGAGTTACTGTTGTTGTAAGTTGCTTTGAGTGCGAGTAGGTAGTAGAGAGGATCCTATGAGAGGCCTACTAGAGAGTACCATGTGTTCGGAGAGGCATAGAGTACTTGCAATTTGGGATCCTATGAGGAGGATTTGCGATGAATACGGATGCGGTGTAAAAGGTAGTATTAGGCCTGTACTACTGGAAGCACCGATCGGTTAGCAGTCCATGTAAGAATCCTTAGGGTCCCAAGGAACAAGTACGGGTGAGTGATCGAGTGCGAGTATTCTCGATTGAGTCTCTGATTATTTTGTGTTGTGATTCAGAGAGACATCATGGTGGGTACGCACCACAACCCAGGGGGCATTGGTCCTAGTGACGAGGATATTCGCGGGATGATTCACGAGGAGGTGGCCACAACCATCCAAGAAAAGATTCCCAAGATGTTTGGGTCTATCAACACCACCTTGACTGAGACATTTGATGAGATATACACTATGATTACCGAGGTGGCTGCTGCTACAGCCACCGCAACTATCGCTACTGCAAGGCCATAGGCGGGTGACTCGTTCTTGTACTAGGAGTTCAGCAACATGAAGCCACCGGATTTTGACGGGACTCAGGACCTGATTGCCACGATGAGAAGGATCTCCGACATCGAGGGGTGTTTCTACACTTGTTCCTGTCTGGAACATTTGACGGTACGGTTCGCATTAAACCAACTTCGCTTGGGGGCATAGGGCCGATGGAAGTTTGTGACAACTAGCTTTACTTCGGCAAAGCTCACTGTAGTGTCTTTGGAGAGGTTTACTACTATGTTTCAAGATGAGTATGTTCCCCGGTGGAGAGGGAACGGTCGGCCCGGGAGTTCTTGTCCCTCAAGCAGATGACAAAGTTGGTGATAGTGACTACAAGGATGTTCCATGAGAGCTCGATGTTCTGCCCTGAGCACCTTCTACCGAGCAGGAACATATGCGCCAATATTTGAGTATACTGAGGAGGGATATTTGTGAGTCCATAGCGAACTCGACATACCGAACATTTGCTGAGCTTGTAAAAAATGCATGGAAGAGGGAGATTGAGCTGGACACTCAGGCCAGACAGGAGGGGGAGTTTCTAGGGAGGGATAGGCGACTGACACAGTCTCAGTCGGCAGCCAAGCAGGAAAAGCCCACTGATTCGAGATCTGGAGGCCAGAAGGGTCGCACTTGTGGATAGTTCGGAAAGAGGCATCAAGGGATATGTCGAGCAGGGTCTTGCTACAAGTTTGGTAAGGAGGGGCACATGGCTAAGGATTTCCCCAAGGGATTTGAGTTTGCTTTCACTGCAACCAGACCGGCCACCAGAAGGTTGAGTGTCCCCAGTTGCTCTAGGGATCAGCGCAGAGATCTGCACCTGCTACTATACAAGCTACTGGGAGTTGGCCCATGAAGACCAAGGCGTTGAAGGTTCATGGGAACGCCTTCCAAGTGACAGTGGAGAAGGTCCACGCAACACCTGACGTCATGGGCGGTATGTTTTCCTTTGGTTAGTTTTTTATGAATTATTTGTGCTTATATTATGTTATGCGTAGGTACTTTTCTTATGAGTTTTGTACCTGCCCTATTGTTATTTGACTCGGGTGTGAGTCGATCTTTCGTATCATTAGCATTTAGCTACGACATTAGTATTTGTTGTGAGTCATTGAGTCGACCTCTGAGAGTCTTCATAGCCGATGAGCATGCGGTGTTTGCGACTGATGTGATCTGGGGATGTGTACTTGATATTTTTGGAGTTGAGCTTCCAATAGATCGGTACCGATTGCGATAGGGATGTCTGTGTCATCGTGGGCATGGAATGGTTGAGTCGATTCAGAGTTATGATCGACTGCGAGTGTCAGTTGGTGACCATATGAGACCCTAGTGGAGGAGTGCTTACAATATACAGAGAGGGTACTCGATTTGGATCGACATTTTTCTCGGCCACCAGAGTGAGACAGAGTCTACCGTAGGGTTGTAAGGATTTTGTAGCGTATGTTATGGATACGCGAGTTGCTGCCGAGAGATCGAGTTCTATTACTGAGGTTCCACTAGTGAGAGAGTTTCCAGATGTTTTTCTAGAGGAGTTACCGGGTGTTCCTCCCGAGAGGCTGGTGGAGTTCCGGATCTATTTGATTCCGGGAGCTGCGCCTATTGCTAAGGTCCCTTTATCGTTGGGGAAGGGATTCATCTGACCGAGCAGCTCGCCGTGGGGAGCGTTGATCCTTTTTATCAAAAAAAAGGTTGGTTCACACTTGATGTACATTGATTACTGGGAGTTGAACAAGTTGATAGTTAAAAACCATTATCCGCTTCTGAAGATCGAGGATCTGTTCGATCAGTTTCAAGGTGCATCTTGGTTTTCCAAAATCGATTTGAGGTCTGCAAGGTGGTTGTTCAGAATATGGCCTTCAAGACTCGCTATGGACACTACGAGTTTGTGGTGATGCCTTTTGGGCTCACCAACGCACCAGCAATGTTCATGGATCTCATGAACCGAGTGTGCATGCTTTTGTTGGATCGATCGATGATCGTGTTCATCGACTATATTTTGGTGACTCGAGATCCAAAGAGCAGCATGAGCATGAGGAGCATATGACAAAGATTCTTGGGGTATTGAGACCAGATAGGATTTATGCCAAGTTCTCCAAGTTTGATTTTTGGTTACGAGAAGTCCAGTTCCTGGGACAACTCGTTAATCAGAATGGGATTTTGGTCGATCCGGCCAAGATTGAGGCAGTTATGAGATGGGAGGTGTCGAGATCCACCACCGAGATCAGGAGTTTTCTAGGGTTGTGCGGCTACTATCGGAGATTTATCAGGGATTTCTCCAAAATTGTCGTCCCCCTCACCAAGTTGACCTAGAAGGGTGTTAGTTTTTCTTGGGGTCCCGAGCAACAGACCTCATTTGAGACTCTACGCCAGCGGTTATGTGCATCCCTGATGTTAGCTCTTCCCGCGAGAATGGAGGATTTTATGGTTTATTGCGATGCATCGACAGGTTGGGTGCGGTGCTAATGCAGAGAGGGCACGTGATATCCTATGCATCGAGGCAGTTGAAGCCTCATGAGACAAGATATCACACCCTTGATCTAGAACTGGGGGCGGTGGTGTTCGCCCTCAAGATCTAGCACCACTACTTGTACGGGGATCGATGTACCATATACGTGCACCGCAAGAGCCTAAAGTATCTCATGGATCAGTCAAACCTGAATATGTGCTAGAGGAGGTGGCTGGATGTCGTGAAAGACTATGACTGTGAAATCTTGTATCATCCGGGCAAGGCTAACCTGGTAGCCGATGCCCTGAGCTGCAGATCAGTGTGTGCTCTGATTTGAGATGTGTGTATGAGAATGACAGTGATGAATCCAGTCTTGGATACCATTCGAGAGGCCCGTGAAGAGGTCGTGAAACCAGAGAACCGCAAGAGGGAGTGGGTGATTGAGCAGGTGTCCGAGTTTGTGACCGACAAGCGAGGACTTATGACTTTTTGAGGGTGAATTTGGGTGCCCGATAAGGGTGGAGCTTGGCCTATATTGATGGTGGATTTGCATAGATAGAGGTTCTTGATCCATCCCGAGGACACTAAGACGTATTTGCACCCAAAGAGAGATTACTGGTGGCCCTGTATGAAGAGGGATGTTGCCTAGATGATTTAGAGGTGCTTGACCTACCGTCGGGTCAAGGCACAACACCAACGTTCACATGGTCCATTGCAGCCTCTGGAGATTCCCCGGTGGAAGTGGGAACAGATCTCGATGGACTTCATCACCAAGTTACCGAGAACTGCACATGGAGTTGACGCGAGTTGGGTGATTGTGGACCGACTGACGAAGTGTGCTCACTTTCTTGCTATCAGTGAGAGTTGTTCTATGGAGCGATTGGCTAAGATCTATGTGTGGGAAGTGGTAGCACGACATGGAGTGTCGATCTCTTTCATGTCGGATCGAGATGTGTGTTTTACTTCTAGGTTCTGGATGAAATATCATGAGGAGTTGGGCACGCGCTTGCATTTCAGTACTACGTATCACCCTCAGACAGACAAACAAAGCGAGTAGACGACCCAGACACTCGAGGACATGTTACAGGCATGTGTCATGGACTTCGGAGGATGCTGGGACTCCTACATAACATTGGTTGAGTACTCATACAACAACAACCATCATTTGAGTATTGGTATGCCTGCATTCGAGCTCCTATATGGGAGGAGGTGTCGGACTCCCATTTGTTGGGGAGAGGTGCAGCAGAGGGTGATGGGAAACACTGAGATAATGTTGAAGATGACCGAGTAGATTCAGCAGGTCATACAGAGGTTACTGACAGCCCAAAGTCACCAAAAAGAATTATGCGGATAGGCGGTGATCCGAGCTAGAGTTTCAGGTCGTAGATTTTGTACTCCTGAAGGTATCCCCATTGAAAGGAGTGATCCAGTTCAGGAAGAGGGGCAAGCCAGGGCCCTGATATATCGGTCCTTTTAGAGTGACTGCCATAGTAGGTAGGGTAGCATACCAGTTGGAGCAGTGATTGCCAGAGTGGGTAGGGTAGCATACCAGTTGAAGCTATCTGCAGAGTTAAGTCAGATTCATAACACCTTCTATGTGTCCTAGCTCAGGAAGTGTGTGGCCGATGAGATGGCAGTAGTAACGCTAGAGGACATTTAGGTGGATGCGAGCCTGAATTACATTGAGAGGCCGATCACGATTTTAGACCGAAAGGTGAAGGTTCTAAGTAACAAAGAAGTGCCCCTAGTTCAGGTCCAGTGGCAGCATCGAAGGGGATCCGATTTGACGTGTGAGCCAGAGTCAAAGATTAGGAGAAGTATCCTGAGCTATTTGAGAGACATGACTTCGAGGGAAAAGTCTGATTCTAGTGGGGGAGAATTGTAACATCCGAATTTCCAGGTATAATATATTAAGTATTTTATTTTCAGATATGTGGGGTGACTCAACGTGTTGGTGCCTCAACCCGTCGAGTAGAGTTGCGACTGGTGACGTGATTAATGTGTGGACTCTACGAGTCCGTGAGCCAACTTGCGAAGTTAGCGCTGCTGAAGGAAACCCTAATTTCTTGGGCTTGTGGCCTATTTAAAGGCCGTTATGGCCTCCCTTTGCGGCCACTTTCCCCAGAGAGAAACCCTAACCTGCCCATGTCGTTGTATATATATATATATATATATATATATATATATATATATATAGAGAGAGAGAGAGAGACCATCTTGAGCATTCTTGAGCTTTTTGGAGGAAAGATTGGAAGAGTTTGGTGGATCTAATCAAGAGAAGGCTGTAGATCTTGCATTCTTCTGTCATTAGCTTCTATTCAGAGGTAAAAAGCTCATATCTTGGTCTCTTGTTCGGTAGATCACATTTTTGGTAGCTTTTAAGGTTTTCTCTCAAACATATTGTGTTCTTGAGCTATTTGGGCATGGTTTGAGGTTAGAACCACATATCTGGACTAGAGAGGACCTTGAGGGACCAATGATTCGAACTTTATTGAGTTAGAGGCAGGTCCCCATCGAGCTTGAGATGGCATTATGGAGCATTTATTCCATGCCTAGTCGTCAAGATCGAACCTTTATGTGACTTTTGGGTACTAGGAGGATATATCTAGAGGTTGGAGTTGGAGATATAACCTTAGACGTCCACATGAGACATCCAGATGAGTCAACTCGCCGAGTATATAAGATGATTCAAAGAGTCGAATTGGGTTGCCCCAAAGATTCGTGAACTTGTGATAACCTGTCATATTAGGGATTAACTCGACAAGCTGTGTGAGACCATTGGAAGACCTCAGAGGATACGAGTGGACTCAACGACTCACCTGAGTGCACTTAGAGAGTCGGGTCAACCTTGGTTGTCGACTCATTTTGACTTTTGTTGACTTGAGAGTAGGTTAATTAGGAACAATGAGACCATGGAAGGCTAAAATGGTCTTTTACCCATCCAAGAGAGTAGAAAGAGAAATGAGGACATTAGGTGTAAATAAGGAAAAGAGGGATACTGATTGGAATGGTTGGCTAATGTATTAGGCAGAGGCTAGTTTGGGATTCTCGAGTGCGTGTCTAATTCCTACTAGGTGCGAGGTGAGTTTTTTCACTATACTTACCTTGAGTGGTATCTATGTGTGACTACAGGGTCTTATGTGTTTACTTGAGTAATGTGATATTATTGAATTATGTGTGTGTGATTTACTTTATGTGTTATATAGAGTTAGGACCGGAGGGTCCACAGAGTTAGCATCGGAAGGTCCACAGAGTTAGGACTAGAGGTTCCATCATAGTTGTGGGACTGGAGGGTCCCACTGAGACACATTGGATGGAGGGTCTTACAAAGTTATATCCCTAGGTGGCTAATGTATTGTATGTGGTATTTAGGGGAACTCACTAAGCTTCGTGCTTACCATGTTATGTGTCATGTGCTTCTGGTACCCCAGATGCTCGTGGGAAGCCATCGGTGTGATTGTACACATCTGTTCGGGATGACGTTGATGATTCTGGGATTTCACTTTTGATTGAGATTTTATGTTGACATTTAGACACTTATGATTTTGTTGAAATATAATATATGAGTTTTTTGTATTTTTAAAAAATGAAAGAATTGGTTGAAAATTTGCATTGTTACAAAAGTTTTATGGATGAAGTTATACAGATAAACGGATATACGGATATACGGATAAAGTTACCTGCTAAGGTTGTAGTTAGCAACCCTAGATACATATAAATTTGTATGGACACACATATAAAGTTATTCCATAAATTTGACTATAAGTCATTAATTAAGGTATAAGGATACAATTGTATGGATAAAAGTCGAGTATGTTCGATATGTATAAGCCTAACAATGTATGATACTTGTTTCAATAGGTGAAGAATTATATGGGAGTGTAGTTGGAAACTATGGAGTTGATAACAATTTACGACACATGTTTTATGACAAGATTTTTACACCTAAAGTCATAGCACATGGAAGTAGGAAGATATATCATATTTATTAGCTGTACTGTATTTATAACAACTATAATATATCTATACAACATTTGTTAAGTTGTTTGTTTTCATATAAGGTGTTATTTGGCAAAATAACATATATAAACTAGTTATGAATTTGTATGTCAAAACAAGAAGATTAATCTAGAATAAGCATTTTGTCCCTTTTTTTAGAAAAAATCGAGAAACATCATTAGGAGTCAGAGTTAGGATATGTAACCTCTCAAGGATTAGGAACTGTGTTTTTTTTCGTAGCATGATATGTACGCTAACTAGGGCGAAAATGGCACTTTTCACAGACTTCTCTGAAATGGACCGAAATGTTATTGAGTTTTGAAAAAGTTATAATAAATTGTATCAAAATTGTAAAATGTATGCGAATACTCACGAGAAAGGTATCGAACTAAACTAGTTGCATATGGTATAGTTTTTCAAACCATATAGTTTAAGTGGGGCACATCAGGTGTTGAACAGACCATAATTTGGGTGTAAAAACTGATATATATATATATATATATATATATATATATATATTAATTTTTAATTAAATAAGATTTTATATCATCCAGATAGGAATCATTTTGCATGTATTCTCCCCCAAAATAAAAAAGCCTTAAAAAGACGGGTCGTAAACACTCACCTTAGTGCGTGGTTTGTGAACTAGAGTTAAGAGTGCGGTTATCTTTGAGAAACACTTCGAGAAAACACAAACTACCAATGATATGAATAAGGGCTGTCTTAGACTTGATTGAAACATGCAAAACACAATGAAGACTAATGTATTGAACTAGGAAACACCACTATTGAGAGAAAAACTTGATAAGAGTTAGTAACGAGTTAATAAGTTGTGGAATAATAAGTTAATATCAATGTATCTTGTTAGCTCAACAATAAAAGTTAGATTAGTTAGATTTTGGAAATGTAAGGAAATTAAATAGAAGCTAATTAATATCAATAAGGATTAAACAAGTAGACACTTAGTAGAATCGTAACATGGTTTGCATGCAAACACAAGTTAGCATATGATGAACAACATAAATAAAGAGAGACTTAATTAAAGTATCAATCTAGATAACTTTAGATAGAATATAGATGAAAGATCTTATATTTGATAAGCTTTGAATTGGTAAGTAAACATGAAGTGAGAATCTCTCTTTAAAGAGTCGCAAAAGTTACTCAAAAATAATAAACAAATACAAAGTGTTGACTTCGGTGACCCTGAAGGGTACACCGGATAATACTAAGATTGCAAGCAATGTCAGGAAAAGGTAACTTGTGATAGTCTTCTTGTTTGCAGATGACTTCGAGTCTTTTTCTTGTCTTTGGTCTTGATAAGATGACAAACAGTCTTCGATACTTATCTTCTCTCCGGGTAACAAGAGCATTAAGGTCTTCGGGTCTATCTTAGCTGAAGTGGGTCACTTTCTTGTTTAAACAATTTCCCCCAAAGTGACCTCTCAGCGAAGTTCTTCATTGATCCAGCTTAAGAAACTAGGTGTGGGCCCCCCAAAATTTTCTGAATTCAAAAAGCCATTTGATTCTCCTAGTTATCTCAAGCTTCAGCTCTTCCATGGTACAGTTGGATCTTTGCACCGCAGTCAGGGTGGTCTCCAGTCGCTTCTTTGAAAAGCCATGAATAGTTGTAATTGGAATGAAGAATTTAGGAATTGTTTACGATTTCTTCTACATGATCCCAAGCTATGGAAAGTTTATTGCACCCAATTCCATCTCTTGGAGTCCCTCAATAATAGTTTGAACATGGTCAATGGGAGGAAAATCAAATCTCTGAGAAAGAATATGATGTATTTCTACATCTATCTTTCCAAAATCACACACCAGGGCTTAAGGAATTTACATGCCCTTTCAAAAGTGATTTTGATATTGGGCTTCTTTTCAACAATCAATTCGAACACCCGAGCAATGAGGAAAATCTCTTCAAGATTCATACATACAAAATCTGCTTGAGATTTGATTTATTCACCTCCTCTCCAGGAAAGAGTGTACTAAAAGAATTCACTCTTCATGAATTTCATGGCCTTATAATTCTCACCCCTTCTGGTTTATTGTTCGACCAGATTCTTTCAAAATTTCGACCATGTATGGCATAGAATAGATTCAGTCATTCAAACTCAATGGGGATCCTTCTATCTCCTGGAATAGTGAGCTCAAAGGATTGGAACACTGGGAAGTATTTGGAGTTAGGGGAGATCGGAATATACTGGTAGCCATCAGATGGAGACTCTGCAAAGGTAAGAACTGGAACATAATTGGGGTCTACGATTCTTTGGGTAGGGTATACCAATGAATTGATTATAGTTTCGGTGAAGGTGGTATGAATCCCTTGTGCTCTCCAGATCTCATTTATGATTTTTGTAGCCCTTCAGTGTTCTTTCTTTTGAGTTATGGCTAGGGAGTAATCATAGTCATCTAATGAGAATCTTCCTCTATGTTTTGCAGGTGATGAGGAGTTTGATTTTGAGAAAAAGAATGAGGTGTTGACTGCCAGGGAGAATGATGAGGAGTTAGGTCTTTGAGGTGCTCTGAAGAAGGTGGATCCTTAGGAGAAGTGATAGATAGATTAACTGATGGAGTCTTTGACTTGGACGATTCTGAAGATGGAAGCATTTCAATCTTTATCCCCTTATTGTAATCATTTATTTCAATCTTTATCCCCTCATTGTAATCATTTCCCCCTTTTGAGGAAGCAGGCTATAACTGCTCCTCAAACCAATGCTTCAATCTATGCTGCTTTTGAAAAGTTGTGTTAAACTGCGTTTCCATATGGGCACACACGACTTTCTTGGTTGGAATGTTAGGGTTGAAAAGTGTTTGATATATCCCTTTGGTGAGATATAGGATTGCATTAACACATTCTTCTGTAGTTAAGGAACATCTCAAACCTCTGATTGTCTCTTAAAGAATCGAATACCCTGATTCATAAGTATTGTGGGTTTCATTGATGAGCTACTTTGATTAGCTTTCTTGAGCCCACAAGGTTTGTTGAATTTCAGTTTTGAGTGCCTTCACCTCTTCAATAAGTTCAGTAGCCTTGGAGATAAATTCCTTGTGATGTATAGTTCATTGATTATCAATTTATTTGATCCCTATCTCTATGTGTAGTAGCTTCCTATCTATAGTGAGTTTCTCTTTGGTTTTTAAAGCTTTAATTCGATCAAGTAGAGATTGTGGAGTGGATGATTTAGTGTTCTGCGAGGTGGCAAAAGAGACTGCAACCAAAATCTGATCAACTTTAGACTGAAGATCGAGGAATTCCTTTCGTGAGACAACTAATTTCTTCTTCTATTTCTGTTTCGGCTTAGAGGTTGAATGTTGGGAACCTCTGGATTCTTTATCGTCAACTACCATGATGAAGTCATTAGAAGAGAGAGGCTGTTGGACTTCATCATTGTAGTTATCATCCTGACCGAAGAGGTGTTCAAAGCTGATTTCAATTGTCGTATCACCTTCATTGGAGTCATGGTCTTCGGTGTTAGTTTGGGGAGGCTTTAAAGTACCAACATCAACTTCCATTGCTTGACCTTCTCACACCGTGTCTTTCATTTCTGACCTCCAATTATGAATCGTGAGGATATTATGCACCGTTTTGGCATTGTTGATGGTAGTCGCCCAGTAAATAGCCACCTGAAGATGAAATTCTTCCTTTTGTTGTTGTTGCTGAACTTGTTATGATTTTCTTTCCTGAAGAGCCTCCTTGAATGCTTCAAACTTTCTCATCCCTGATTCTATTGTAGGGTAATAATGAGACCATGAATCATCGGATGCATATCCGTTAAATCCTTGTTGCACCAAGGTGTCCCTCTGGTTCATGGATCCTTGTACATTGGTGCTCATCATGCCTAGGCCGACTGTATGTAATGTTGAAGATAGAAGATCTCTAAAGCTTCTTCAACCTTGTTGGTCTAACACCAAGTCTGGCCTTGACTCTGATCTGGCTAGAGCGTTTAAAAAAGGAGCATGCAGTGTAATTGGTGTTTTTTTGTTTGTGTGACATGAAAGAGAATGGAGTTCAGCTCCTCGAGAGAGAGAAAGTTCAGAAAAAAAGCCCGTAGAGACCTTAGGGAAAGTATTGACTTTTGGATCCACTTAGAATCCAGATTGGGCTTTTCCAGAGTGGTTAGATTGGGTTGATGCAGGTGAGTCAATGTTGATTTGGATGGCTGTAGGTGTCTTTTGAGAGACTCCAACATCTGCCTTATTTTTCTTTCGGCCACAGGTGGGGGTAAGTTTCAACTTATTTATCCTAAAAACGTCTATAGAATCTAAAGGTTCATTTAAGTTATCATGAATCTCATTAACTAGCGGATCATGAGCCTTGGATGGAGAAAGTTAAACCTGAGGAGTGGACTCTGAAGGAGTGGCTTTTCTCTTCTTTGAAGCACCTACACCCTTTGTGACAACATTTGTGGGTGTTCGTTTGAAAACCAAGGTTTTGAACCATTTACGCTTGGGTTGTGGGTCTTAGAATTTGATGGCTGATGGGGGCTTAGAGGGGTAGAACACTATGAGGAAGTATCACTCGTATCCACACTATGGTTAGCCACCAAAATCATTGCGAGTCCAATAGTTTGAAGAATATGAGAGGGGACACGGCTACTTGGGCTGAAGATAGATTGGTCTTTGGATTTAATGTACCTTTTGAGATCTTTTGAAGAGAATAGATTCTTGTCATTACCAAGACTAAGTTTTGCATCTTTGTGAAGAGCCACCTAGCACAAGGACCAATACTTTGCAGATGTAAGCTTAGTCTTTCCTTTATTTGGGGTCCCTTTACTAATGTACTGAAGGAAGTCCTCCAAGAGGATGTGCATGTAGTTCACTGGGTTGCCGGTGAAGACGCTCCAAACAATGTTAAGAAGAGGCTTTCCCATGTTGTCTTTTCGTCCAATTCTTCTTAATAAGCACGTGATCATGTAATGACACACATATAGCTAAACGACAGGCAATTTTCCTTTCTTGAACTCAGCAACTCCTTTGTGCTTCGCTTCATACCCCATCTGGTATAGTGTAATGAAGATGTCATTGGTACTGGGAGAGTAGAACTATGTTGATGGTAAAACCCTTAAATTGAAGGTTTCCAAAAAATTTTCCTTGGTCAAAACAACCACATAATCGTCGATTAATCAAAGATGGATTTGTTGAGGTTTGTCGAGTGGCCTAAAAGAAGAGAAGGCACACTAAAAAAAAATGGAACGAGGAATAAATTCAGTAAATGAATCAAAATCACAAAAGAGAGGATGAGTAGGAAGAAACCTAATCATGGTCTTGATACAGTCCATGTAGCTTTCATGATCGTCGAAGATGCCTCTATAGTTACTTTCTGCAATGAAAGGTGTTAAATCCATATTTCACCATTCTTGCAGAAAAAGGTTTTGGAGAACTTGCAAAAAAATTGTTTTTTGCAAGAAGGTGAAGAATGAGAAGATTATCTGTAAGAGTTCAGAAAGCCTAAACCTTTCTTAGGGAAGAAGAGGGGTTTTTATACTTTCGGATTTCAAATTTATTTAACATCAGTTAAAATTAAATTAAAAATGTTTTCCGTGAAAAAAGGAGCATTTAATGTGTTTGTAGGCACATGATGATGCGCCGTAGAATGGTGGGGTGAAAATGGTTGCATCCACTGAAGAAAGTGGGAAAGTGGAACGGATGTGACCCTGACGGTTGTTGATGTGATTGGTCGAGTGAAAATGTTTTTAAAAAAGATTTTTTTAGGGAAAATTAGTTTCTTTATCCTTTATCCAAAAATATGTCTGATTAAGAAAAGTCTTTTGAAAGGTATATGAATTTTCACATGCGACAAATTGAATGTTCATGAATGTTTCAACTTCATTAAGTAGCACATAATGAAATTTAATGCATTTGAGGAATGATTACTTCAGGTTGTTTGTTGCTTTTGCGGGAGATGATACTAAAGAGTAACTTATTTATAGACGTTAGAAATACAAAGAAATAAAGAGACGGAGGATTAAATAGATCATAAATGGCTTTAGTATATAGAGTTTACCGAGGAATAACCAAAGAAGTACGCACTACATCAGTTATTCTAGAAATGGATGAGATTGTAAAATGCTTCAAGAATTTCTTTTGATATAAAATAAGCAATTTAATCGAATCCGAAGATTTTGAGATCATTGGTAGTTATCCTTTCTAGAAGAACTGAAGGTCTGGATTCATCATTCCTAACATGTTGAAAAATCTATCTAGATTCGTGGAGTCGAGTGACCTGGTGAAAGGATCATCTATTTCCTTGTGGGTTGGAACAACAACTAGTTCAATATTACCTTTAAGGATATTATCCGTGATAAAGTCATACCATAACTCTATAGGTTTTGTCTTTGAGTGGTGATGAAGTGGTACCATTGCTCTATATGATTCATCTTTGAGTGGTGAATAAGATTCTGTGAAATAGCTATTGCACATTCTAAATCGCAACATATAGGTACCTATATCACCATATTGTTGGATTAAAGTCTAAGTCCATAACTATAATTGGTTAGACTTGACCCGACCTGGCATGGTCCATTTGGGTTGCTTTGCATCAGGACAATTGGATAGACAAGATGAGGAAAAAGGACACTAGTGATTTATATTAATATATTATAAGTTCTAATATATTAATATATAATCATATTATTTAATTAGTATTGATCAAGAATTAATTTATAATTAATTAAGTGATCAAAAAGAACTAACTAAATATGGACTCTTAGATATATATGTGTGATGGGCCAAGTTCATTTAGGTTCGGCTAAGCTTTCATGGATAGTCCATGGAGTGTTTAACCGATGGATCATATGAAATGAAGGGTCATGGGTTTAACCCTAATCTCCATACTATATAATTATGTACTTGGTTGGTGAAATTAGCACTAGTGTGGGTACACAAACGGCAAGGCCAATTTTACTAGAGAGAACCAAAGTATCCTTATTCTCAAGGTAATTCCAAGTGTTCATGGTGTTGTGTGAACCATTTGAGGTGTCACACTTGGGGAACTAGGCACTCAAGCTTCATGAAGACAAGCTACATCAACAAGGTATGTATTCTAACTTGTTATATTACCCAAGTATCAAAATGTTGTATGCTAGATAGGGTAATACCTTGAAATATTCATATTTGCGTGTATAATAGAGAAACATAGATCCATGGTATTTTGGGTTGCATATACACTTAGGATTGTTAGAATGCTCCAAACCTAACAGTGGTATCAGAGCCATGGGTTGTTTTATGTTATATTGATGCAAATATTTTATTTTCAAAGTTGAAAAAAAAGGGAAAAAACATGATGTTTGTCAAATTTTAAGATAATTACTTGTTTTTTGTGAAAAATTAATTATTTTTAAAATTTGAATCATTTTCTATATGTGTTGAATTAGGTCAAATTTAGTAAAAGATAAAATGATATGATTATTTTATTAGTTTTAAAAGTTTGAGTTAAAGAGTTTTTTTTTTTTGAAACATCCATAAGTTATGGATATGAAAAGGTTTTAAAAAAATTGATTCAAAGTTTTTATGGAGTTACATAATTTGGTGTTAATGTTTTAAAAGAATTCCATAACTTACTCTTAAATTATGGAACATGAAAAGTTTCATCATAAAACAAACATTTAACTCCATAAGTTATGGATTACCAAACGTTTTATGTTTCCTTGATTTATGAGTTAGTTTAGGTGAATGAAAAACAATTGTGTTTTAGTTGTTTTAAATCCTAATTAATCTAGAGGTAGTTCATATAATGTGTTTTTGTAACTTGTCCTTAAGTTACATAAAAGGTCACATTTATGAATCTTAAAACTCATAAAAATGTCATAGGTTACATAAAAAACATGAAGAGTCTTTTTCATTAAATAGTATTAAGACTCCATAATTTGTCCTCAAGTTATGGATGTTTAAGACTCACTTCTTTAAAAGTGTTATTAAAGAATTAGAGGTTACATAAAAAATGAAGAGTCTTCATTTTAATGAACCATTAAACTCATATGTTATGAAATGAAAAGTTTTGAATAGTTTCAAAACTTGCCATCAAGTTTTGGAAATTGAAAAATTTTCTTTCATGAATACTTTAATTCCATGTTAAGCCCTTAGAATTTTAAAAGTTAAAATTCAACCCTTATACTTTATAATATGATAAGTTAATAATATATATATATATATATATATATATGTATATGTATATATATATGTATATATATATATATATATATATATATATATATATATATGTATATGTATAAGAGCAAGTCGTCTTACCATTAGTAGGCCTCATTCATGAAGCCGATCTATAAGCGGGGTATAAGGTTACTGCTTATAAAATTGTAGTTTAATGGGTGTCCACTCTCACCCACCGCTTCCTTGACTGGTGCAGGGTCGTTAGTCGAACGGGTAGGTCAAGGACTATAATTCTCCCTTCCTTAAAAGTATTATTGATAAATATAATGTAACTAAAATGTTTTATAATTCCTAATCTTAGTTACTTTAGGAAAATGTGAATAAGGTGCTAATCCATGAAATTACACTTTCCACTTTGATTAAGTCGGTTAGTGGAGCATGTGTGGTTAACCGGCACACTAACTCAGATTTAACAAGGTAAGCAAAGGGTAACATAATGTTTCTCATAGTATCAATGGAGCGTGTGTGGTTAATGGCACATCGATTGAGGGGTAAACACTTAAGGGTACCAAGTAATTTGCATGGTTACTTCACACCTTGTTTTGCAATCCTCTGCATCGCAGTCACAAAACCTGAAGGGCACACTCTAGATTGAAACATTCCATTGAAAAGTTCAATGAATCTCAAAAGAATCTAGTAGTTTCAAAACCAATTGAAACCTAACAATACATTTTGTTTATCTTGGTGGAAATTGGTGAATCGTCATTCACCTATGTTCAAATATGTTATAGCTTGGATTACGGAATCCCTCTTCTAAGTTATAAAATACTTTTTAGGGTCCTAGCCTTAATATTTCATATTGGGTGTTATATTAAGGACTTTAGATAAACTATCTTGAATATCTCCCAAAAGATGTCTAATTCAGACATCTATGATCTTCCCAAAGCTCTTGAAACTTCACTTCCTCTATCTCCTCCAAATATTCTCCCTAACCTACAAGTTCAAGGTCACTCAAGCCCTATTCGCAAGAAAAGTCTATGTATGCTCACATCTTGGAGATAAACTCATATATTGACAAGTCGGGAGAGTTGGGTATCAAAGTCTTGAGAAAGTTGGATGTTCAATCACTTCCTGTGTCACATAGTGAGTTCCTTTGGGGCTACTATGGAACAGACAATGACATGATCCTTAATGATCTTATCTGTTTTCTTCATACTACTGAATCAACAATGATTTGGAGCTTTGGTAAAGGAAATTTGATTAGTAAATCAACTTCCGAAACCTTCAATGGACATTGACAATGGTTGCATTGGATACCCAGTAAAAGCTTTCTCTTCCCAATTGAAAGCGATTGGCCATAGTCAACCCGATTGGCCAAATGGTAAAGAGAAAGTCTAAGTCTGAGATTGTCCCTTGTACCATTCCCAAAGGGTCCATATGGTTCTATTGTCATAAGGAAAGGACATTGCTTGTGAAGCTGCCAAATTTACTTTAAAGATCTTTAGGTAAAGTCCACTATCTAACTCTCTTAAGTTTCTATTATGAGATTCTTATTACATGATGTGAATGGGTCACATATTGATATTTTAAGAATCAAAGAAAAAATGAAGAAGGAAGTATATGCTGATTCTAATCGTGAAGATGGATTTCAATCGCATGGTTCAGTGATCAGAAATTTGAGTTGTTACTTAGGAGTTATGTAATATTGCTTAAGAATAGATACCAACAAGTTTTTCATATGCTTTTGCATTGTAAGGATAAGTATTCCGCAAAGTTTTAAATTAAATTTTCTGGGTTTTTTTTATTCTAAGTATCCTTACAATGGGATTTGTGAAAATCTGTTGTTTATATGATTCTATTGATACCAATATTGGAAAGTGGATTTGATTCTTTCTTTTGTGGTAGTGTCTAAATTTATCAAACAAGGAAGATTCTCATCACCCAAGTTTGAGTTTGATAGAAACTTGGAATCATGCATGTTGTATAGTATGATGAATGAGAACTTTCAAGAATTGGAAAATTAAGACTAATTACTTGTTCGCATGTATAAGTGAATCAAGTGAAGGACTAAAGGATCGGGTACACACTCTTGTGCACTGATCAAGTCAACCACAAAAGATATTTAATACTATTCGTCATGTTTTACTAAAGTTTAGTAAATATGGTTACACTTACAAGATTAAGTGTAATTCTGATACATTGAAATTTTTTCGATATATGGCAGAACGAATGAGAAAAATCAAATTAGGCAAAAGTATAAAAGTTTCTCAAATCTAGAAAGATGGGAGAGTACTTTAGTATCATGTAATATGATCATCTTAATGATTAGGAGACCTTATCAAAATTTGTCATCTAAGTGCAT
This sequence comes from Lactuca saligna, assembly GCF_052625555.1. NCBI lineage: Eukaryota > Viridiplantae > Streptophyta > Magnoliopsida > Asterales > Asteraceae > Lactuca > Lactuca saligna. The sequence goes on along the minus strand of NC_136420.1, from coordinate 227,002,784 downwards.
TTGAAGTGCTCAAATCAAGATGATGATTCATATCTCGTTACAAAAACAATTCTTAGAGTCATACTCCAAGATTGTAACTTGAGTGACATATCTTAAAGGAAGCTTTATTAACACTAGTCAAATGTAAGAGTAAAGTGTTTCCTACTCTTGTACATTTGAAATTTGTGAGTTGTGATGTTTTTTATAAAACTAAGACCAACTAAGACCAAATGTGTGAAGTGTTTGTCTTGATAAATAATCCAAACTATATCTTGAATATTTTGCAAGTGAGTCTTATATGTCAAGAGGACAGTGGGAGTCCTAAAGATCCTGAAAAGAATTTCAAGATCTAATCAAGAATAAAAACCTGTAGTTTAACACTAGCACACAACATGAGGTTTTTAACCTATCGTGTTGACATATTTCTATTTATTTGCCCATTCCAGTTAAAGTTGGCTTTACATATGAGTTCTTAGAGTTCTCAATTAGTTGCATGACAACTTGGAAACATTGGAAGGCCCTTGAGCTACCAGGTGGCAAGGAATTAAGATTGAGTTCAGTCCATATGAGTTTGTATTTGTCATTATCCTTGTCTTGTGACTATGGTTTTGACAATTCACATGGATAAGAACACATACACCATAAAATCTAAGGGTTATAAGGTTTCTCTCAGATTCATGAAAATGATGGTGAGGAAACACTTCCACCAAGTAGATTTGAAGCAGAAAGCAAAGATTTAAACAAATGAGACTATGATTACAACATCCCTTTTCATAGTTCTAAAAATTTTTAGACACACCTGTGAGCTATCTAAGATAAGGTGTATGATTTTGATAAAGTCTTATCAAGGATATATTGTCTTAGAAATCTGAACTTTGGTAAGAAAGTTAGTAAAGTATTGGTTTCTAAAAGTCTAACTGATTTCTGAGTACATGTCAAAGCTAGTGGAGCATGAGTGTATTGCTAATAATCATCATGTTACTGGGAGCATGATAATTATGATAAAGGTTGCAAGTTAGAAATCTTAGTTATAGAAAAAAAAATTCAATTCGTGGAGTTGCAGGTGTTCAAAAGTTGTTTTGCTATAATTAAGGGAGAGAAAATTATACTTCATTTCAATTCTGAAAGCTTAGATTGAGGTTTTAATCATCTTTAGTCAAGGATATATCTGAGCTTTCTGTTGGAATGGCTCAACATAACGAAATTCTATATATGGGTCTATTATTTGCGTTCTAAAATTCAATTATGATTACGCCATACCATTTCATAATCTGAATTATGAGAACCTGGCAAATAGAAATATTGTAGGAAAAGGACTAGTCTAGTATCATGTCTTTATGTGAGACATCATGAATGATGTCCCATATGCTTCGGATATAGGATTGATTGCATGTGCTATAAGATTCATCCTTTCTAAATTTTCCAAATGCATGAGGCATTAAGAGGGAAAATGTATAGAATTGGATATGACTAAAATGATTAAGCAAATGTCGAGGACAATCTAAGGTTTACCAAAGATTGGTTGCTCAGGGATAGTAGGAAGTATAGTGTTAACTTTTTGGAAGGACCATATTAATATATTCTGAAAAAAGGCAACTCTTGTTCAAATATGATATTGAAAATGGGAATACGGAAATGATTCCATAGGCGGAAGTTGTTCCATTTGTGTAAGATTAGGAAAACTTAATGCAAGAAGAATGTTTCCATGGAGTTGATCTCCATTGGAATACTCTGTAATGTCTGTTGATAATTAGAATCATTGAAATTATGTTCAGTTGGTTTATTTTACAAAGTAAGGATTGTAGAAAAACATAGAGTGCATACTTGGTGTATGGCAAAGCTATTGTTTAGAAAAACATAGTGTACATGGATGTAGCATGGGACAACTAGTGTTTTAATTCAAAGTATATAGTTAATAAAACCGAACCAATGAATAATGAGTAATCAGTATGGTGATAAATAAAAAGGGTTTTATTTATATTCATACTTTTTGAAACCATATCAGATTCAATTATTCTTGTGCTTTATTTTGCATGTTTTGGCTTCCAGAATAAAGTAGGTCACTCTTCCTGAATGAATAAGTTATTCAAACCATCCATAGTCGGTCATATGTTGGAAGTAGATATGAATCAAGATTGTCATGGGTTGACTTGTAGAGGTCTAAGATGTTGGACAAAGCAGTGCTACAACACTCATGAGTGCTCATAAGTTATGAGTATTGGATTTAACCCACGCTCATTGGAATCACTTCATGGATTTTATCACGAGTGATCATGAGACAATAATATCTTAAATTCTTCAAACCTAGAGATATGAGTTGTTACTATGAGTTGGTTATACGTTGATTGCACGAAAATTCATTGGTAACTTGATGTTAAAAAATGTTCCTTTGCGTATGATTCAACAAGTACTAGAACAAGCCATATGAGTCGAAGTTTAACCATTCCTTTTACCTTCGGGATAAAAGCGATATGTGTGGCCCCCTCGATGATTTAATGATGATACATGTGAGTGCTTGGCCAAGCCAGGACTGATTTGTAATCCATGTCTCATGAATCGGAAATCAGGAAACAAAAAATGGACATAGAATGGTTTATAATCCATGTCTCAGTCCATATGATATATAGAATGGAGTAATATATGATCCCTTATCTAATGGACAAGTCATTGACAAGATCAGAGTTCAGTCAACACATCAGAGTTCAACAGAAGCTTTTGAGAGCTACGATTGCTAGTCGGGTTTTGAAGTCATACTCAATAATAGTTTTAGACTTATCCAAGTGGGAGACTGTTGGATTAATGTCTAAGCCCATAACTATAATTGGTAAGACTTGACCTGACCTTGCATGGTCCATTTGGGTTGCATGGCATCAGAATAAATGGATAGACAAGATGCGAAAAAAGGATACTAGTGATTTATATTAATATATTATAAGTTCTAATATATTAATATATAATCATATTATTTAACTAGTATTGATCAACAATTAATTTAAAATTAATTAGGTGATCAAAAGGAACTAATTAAATATGGACTCTTAGATATATATGTGTGATGGGACAAGTTCATTTAGGTTGGGCTAAGCTTTCATGGATAGTCCATGGAGTGTTTAACCCATGGATCATATGTAATGAAGGATCATGGGTTTAACCCTAATCTCCACACTATATAAAGATGTCATTGGTTGGTGAAATTGGCACTGGTGTGGGTACATAAAAGGGCAAGGCCGATTTTACTAGAGAGAACCAAAGTATCCTTATTCTCAATGTTATTCCAAGTTTTCATGTTGTTGTGTGAACCATTTGAGGTGTCACACTTGGGGAACTAGGCACTCAAGCTTCATGAAGACAAGCTACATCAACAAGGTATGTATTCTAACTTGTTATATTACCCAAGTATCAAAAGGTTGTATGCTAGATAGGGTAATACCTTGAAATATTCATATTTGCGTGTATAATAGAGAAACATAGATCCATGGTATTTTGGGTTGCATGTACACTTAGGATTGTTAGAATGCTCAAAACCCAACACCTATACCTATAGTCTAATAGTTGTGTCTTCATCTAGAGGACCTAACAGCAACAACTAGATGCAACCACATATTCAGCCTCTACGGTTGAGAGTGAAACACAATTCTATTTCCTTAAGGACCAACTTACTAATCTTCCACCCTGAAACTAACATCTTCCTGAAGTTTTCTTCCTATAAAGTCTGCATCCTACATGGTCTGCGTCAGTTAAGGCCTACAAACTAAAGTCATTTCCTACTGGTACCAAAGACCCAAGGCCTTACTCATTTTGAGATACCTGAAGATCTGCTTTATTGTGGTCAAGTGGGATACTTTGGGATCACCCTGGTATCTATCACACAAACCTATGGCAAAGAATATATTAGGTCTACCTGCAGTGAGGTACATAAATGAAATATTCATTCCATGGTATGTGTTTTGATCAACTGATTCAACAACTAAGTGGTATATTTTTATTGATGGATGAAAACTCCTTGAGCTACTTGTTTAACTTGAAGACCTCAAAAGAAATTAATCTCTCTATTTATGCTCATTTGGAATTTATTTGTCACGAGCTTTGCCAAATCATCCACCATTCCTTGATCCGTTGAGTCGAAGATGATATCATGCATGTAAATCTGCACGAGCATTAGTTGTTTACCATTTACTCGTCCGAAAAGAGTGGGATCCATCACATTTCTATTGTACCTGGACTTGACTAGAAACTATGAAAGAGTTTCATACCAAGATGTAGGTGCCTGTTTAACCCATAGACCGCTTTCTCTAGCTTGTAACAATTGTTGGGAAACTCTGAGCATTCGAATCCTAGAGGTTGTTATAGATACACTTCTTCCGTTAGTTCGCTATTAAGGAAAGCACTCCTCACATCCATTTGATGGGTCTTGACATTCTTATGAGCTGCATATGCTAGAAAAATACATATGGCTTCCATCCTTTCAATTGGTGTGTATATATATATATATATATATATATATATATATATATATATATATATATATATATTGTGACAACCCGATACTTCAACTCTTTGTAACGACCAAAGTGGGTCAAGTATTGTAACCGTTTCTGAGTAATAAAATTTACTTTCATAATAAAATGTACAAATAAGTCCTATTTAATTTCCTTCTATGATTAAATGTCTTTGAACCATGATCGTACGTGAAAAGAACCCCCAAATCCGACTTCATTTAGCGAAGTTATGATTTTTCCAAGTTCGACTTAGCAACAGACAGCTAAAAACTCGAATCAGAAATCGAGCGACTTTTGGCCGGAATGACCTAAACGAGAATCGAAGGTCTCGACAATGGTATTCCAGCGGTAAAAAGTCTGGCAAAAACCGACATCAGATAAAGAAGTTACGAATTTTCAAAGAAATTCCTTAAACACGATAGATTTTTAACATTTAATAAAAAAATAATTTCGGAATTTGCCGACGGAGTCTAAACGAAAGTTGAAGAGCGTAGTCTCACCTACGCGAGGATATAAAGACCATCGAAAACGGAGTTCGTATGAAAAAGATATGAATTTTTGAAGTTTATTAAATAAATTAATTATTTATTTTATTCAAAATTCGGATATTATCCGAAGGGGAGTCAGCATCCGAGTTACGCGCTGCGTACTCCTGTACGCCCCGCGTACCCGAGGAGCTCGGCCTCAAACCGTCCACGTCGCACGATCCGGAGAACTCGACCCGCTGTCCCATCCGACCCGCGTACCCAGGGACCCGTCCCATCCGAGGCCGAGGCAGTCGAGGCTTCGGTCATGCATGACGTACGCGTACGCGCTGCGTACGAGCGTACGCCCCGCGTACTGAGGCAGACCAGCCTCACTATAAATAGGCTACCAGGGTTTCCAAAGAAAGGGCTCATTTCTGTCCTCTTTCTCACAACCTTGCCTCGTTTTCCGTGTCCGTTCAAACCCGAAGCTCTGGTCTTCTTGGCTCAAGTCCCGAAGGTCGATTTTACTCCCGAGATTCCCGAGAATCCCGAGGAAAATCCGTTTCCCGAGACGAAACTCTACCCGGTTTTCCATCTCGCTATCTCCAAAACTTTCAAGTGAGTTTCATACCCCTTAATCAACTGTTTTAATTATTCTAAATACTTTTATATGCTTTCAAAGGGGGGGATTACAAGTAAAACACACGAGTATTATCGTGTGTTACATAAAGAAACTCTTTTATATAATGTTAAATATTCAAATCACATTCGATTTATAAACTTTTAAAGGAACTTTTATATATAAATATATAAAATATGTTACAATAGCATTCGATCTTTTAAAATATAAAGTTGTTGTAATACATGTATAAAACTAAACTATTCTTAAATTATTCTGTTCTATCTTAGACTCTACACCAAAAATTTATGCTTTCATAAACAAATTATTCTTTTCCTAAGTATTTCTAAACAAACAAAGCACACTTTTTAAAACTATAATAGGTATAGTTTTACGAACAGATTTCTAACTCTTAGGTACTACAAACATATATTTTCAAGAAGTTTACTTTTGTATACAAGAACAAACGTTACATTTTAACAAGTAGATCTGTTTTTTATACCACGGATTTGTGAGACACTAACTTCATGTACGTTCGAGTACACATTTCAAGTCCTGTATTATATACCAGAATCCCTTGGAGGGGGAGCATGGTGTTTGTGTATAGATCTATACGGGCTTGACAACCCGCGCCCTGACTGTTAGCTGCAGTCCACCGTTTGCGGTGACAAACGTCATAACATTCCAACGCCTGAAGAACGTTGTGTATAGGCATTTCGAGTCAATAGTATGGTTATAAAACTCACAAGGGGTATTAAAAACGCATTGATTTACAAGGTTTTCAAACTCATTTATTATTTTACCTTTACCTACATTTTGGAAACAAACATTGGTCTTGAATGAAGGCTACTTTTATGCTAGTAGAAAATATAGGATTTTCTAAACACATACAAACAATGATAAAACATTTCATTTCATTTAAACATTGTCATTTAAATACTTATGAAATTCACCAGCTTAAATGCTGATCTACGCTTTCAGAATTACTTGTATGTCCCAGGAATTCAGTAATTTCAGGTACTAATATGCTTTTGAAGAAGAGATGCTGCGGCGCCAGTTTAATCTCATATTTTTGACATCATATTGTAATTGGTTTTGAACATGTAACTTTTGACAAATGTAAACTTTCAATTATATATATGATGGTTGTATTGCTTTCTTTACTATGTATTCATTTGTTACGCTACCACATGAAGTCATTCGCCCCCGAACGTTTCCGCCGTTCAGGTTTGGGGGTGTGACAGATTGGTATCAGAGCAATGTTTATAGTGAACTAAGTATATCGAACCACATAAGATATACAACCTATAAATGCTTAAGGGACTAATACTCTCTGACAAAACAAATTTCTTTTTTTTACACTTAAGCAGCATTTCGTTCAACTTAAATTAATAGTTCATTTAAGTACAATTACATGCATACCACAAACTATTTTCATGTTATACAATTTTACAAATATTTTGGCAAGTTGACACGCACAAATCAAGGAATGATCGTAGTGGGCAACAATGTCAAAACCTTACCAAGCCGTTACAAAAATCAAACACAAGAATTTAAATACTATAGGAGTATTTGCTATCTAAACTAGTTTAACTTACACGTCTTACATGTTCCGACTTTATTCAATTCTTATAACCCTAATTCTCGTATAGTCAAATGGCTGGATTTCACCACCCTGGCGACCCCTACTTTCCCAACCAAGGCAACGGAGGATGGATCGAAGATGATCCCGAAGAGGACGAGGAACCCATAGACGTGGGTGATGACTCCGGTACCGACTCAGAGCTGGAAGTTATCGATCCACCACCCATTCAACCTCCCGTCTTCGTAAGGAACTTTCAAGGACCGACTCCCGTCTGGGGAAGTCACCTCCACCATTGGAGCCAACAGCAAAACCTACGCCCTCCCTACAGCATGTTCCGGGACTTCTATGATGTCCGTGGCGGAAGTTCGGCTGATCGAGCACTCCCGGTAATGGTGGGTAAGTTAGCCAATCAGTCCTATCAGTCTGGAGTACAAGCTAGTCGACTCCGGGATATCAACGTAGAAGTGCAGGTTCACAATTCTGACATCCGTAGGTTGGATAAGAGGCAAGACAACGCTCAGTTCCAAACCGAAGCGTTTCAAGCGCAAATTATTGCAGCCCTCGCCGAACTAAGGGAACAACAAGCCGATTTAGATAGGCGTCTAATGGAGTCGAAGCAATCAGATACGGAGTCAAGCTCCAAACGCAACTTTCGACGCAAGTAGTGCTTGTCAAGAACTCAAATTTTGTTATAGCTTAGGACCTCGGCTAAAAGTCTTTAAATTTCTTGAACTTGGTAAACGGAGATCCTTACAGGGGACAAATTTTCTTGATCGTTGTAGCAACTTTTATATTAATATAAGTAGCACTATTACTACTATGCTGAGTATTTCGTTCGAACCTTGAATGGTCCTTGGGAACCCAAATACTTGTTTCATACCCTCAGTCTTACAAATAACTTTCATTCTTCTATTTTAAGACTCATACTATCATTTGTTGTTGAATTATAGCGATTTAATTCATGAGACACATACATTTTCCATTTCATGAAATTCTTATCCTTGTTTTCTTTCCATCTATAGTTGAAGGATGCCTCCGCGTAGGAATCCAAGGCGAAACAATAGTGAGGAAATACCTATACCACCACCACCCCAATTTGATGTTGTAATGTTTCAAGCAGTAGTCACCGCAGCAGTGGCAGCTGCCATGTCACAGATCAATAACTCAAGTGCTAATGTCTCGGGATCTGGCGCACACACGTCCAACCATGGCGAGTGTCATGGACCACCTCGAGAATGCACCTATAAGGACTTCACCAATTCCAAGCCCCAGATGTTTTATGGTACTGGTGGTGTGATGGCCTTGAGGCAGTGGATTGAAAGGACGGAGGCAGTCTTTGAAATCTGCTCATGTCCCGAGCACAGCAAGGTCAAATTTGCAACCTTCACCCTTATTGATAAAGCTTTAACTTGGTGGAATGGTCACGTTAAAGTACTTACCCTAATCGTGGCAAACTCCATAAGCTGGGAGAGCTTGAAGGCCATGATTATGAGGGAATACTACCTGCAGGGAGAAATTCAAAAGCTTGAACACGAACTATGGACTCTCGGAATGGTGGGTACTGACATCGCTACTTATACCAATAGATTCTGCGAACTAGCAATCCTTTGTCCAGACATGATTGCTCCCGAGAGCAAGAAGATAGAAAGGTACATCTGGGGACTGACGCCTTTGAAAGTGCTAAGGAACTGGCACAATCTCTGATCGACTACGGAGGTCATCAGAACTCAACCACTTCTGCACCAACACCACAGAAAGGAAACAACAACTACAACAACAACAACAACAATGGCAGGAAGAGAGCGTGGATCAAAGGAAAGGGTGGATCTTCCCAAGAATCCGCAAAGAAACAACTTGTGTCAGTAAATGCTGCTATTGTACCTGCTACAGTCCCTACAAATACCTACCCAACAAAGCCTTATGTAGGCAACCTCCCAAAATGCACCAAGTGCAATTTCCACCACCATGGACCTTGCCGAGATATGCAGTGCGCCAACTGCAACAGGAAAGGACACACGACTCGTTTCTGCAAAGAACCCGCAAAGCCGATCACTCAAATTTCCGGTGCAGGTGTAGGGTAGGCTTGCTACGGTTGTGGCGAGGTGGGCCACTACAAGAGAAACTGTCCTAAGGCAGCAGGCACCGGAGGTGTAGGATGAGTTTTGGCAATAGGACACGACGAAGCTGTTGCTGACCTAACTATAGTTGATGGTACGTTTCTTCTCGATAATTCATACGCATGCATATTATTCGATAGTGGAGCGGAGAGAAGCTTCGTGAGTCAAAACTTTATCCATTTACTTAAACCTAAACCTAGCAACTTAAAAGAATCATTCACTGTAGAGATGGCCAACGGAAAAACCGAAAGCACAAATTGCATATACATGGGCTGTACGTTAACATTGGACGGCCATTCTTTCCTAATCAATCTCATGCCGGTACAAATTAAAAGTTTCGATGTCATAGTCGGCATGGATTGGTTGAGTCTCCTTCGCGCTGACATCATGTGCTTTGAGAAAGCAGTCCGTCTTAACCTCCCGAACAACGAAACATTAGTTATCTACGGCGACAAATCTAGTACAAACCTTCGCATCATTTCGTGCATCCAAGCTCGAAAGTGCTTACGGAAGGATTGTCGGGCATTCCTAGCGCACATCGTCGATACAAGTCAAGAACTGAAGGACATCAAGAGCATCTCGGTAGTACGCGACTTTCCCAATATCTTTCCAGAATAACTACCAGGATTACCACCGCAACGCCAAGTCGAGTTCAAAATCGACTTAATTCCAGGAGCTACCCCAGTAGCGAAGTCGCCTTATCGTCTTGCACCAGCAGAGATGCAGGAACTTTCCAGTCAACTTAATGAACTCCTTCGCAAAGGATTCATAAGACCAAGTTTCTCACCTTGGGGAGCACCGGTCTTGTTTGTAAAGAAGAAAGACGGATTGTTCCGTATGTGCATCGACTACAGAGAGCTGAACAAACTTACTATCAAAAACCGTTATCCTCTACCCCGTATCGACGACCTATTCGATCAACTTCAAGGGGCGAACTACTTCTCAAAAATAGACCTGCGATCGGGATATCACCAATTATGTGTTCTAGAGGGGGACATTCCAAAGACAGCTTTCCGAACTCGTTATGGACACTATGAATTCGTGGTGATGCCGTTCGGATTAACCAATGCACCAGTAGTATTTATGGACCTAATGAATAGGGTATGCCGCCCTTACTTGGATCAGTTAGTCATCGTTTTTATCGATGATATACTTATCTACTCTTGAAGTGAGGAAGAGCATAGTCAACACCTACGAAAAGTCCTAGAAACACTGCGAAAGGAGAAACTCTATGAGAAGTTCTCTAAATGCGAATTTTGGATTCGAAGAGTTGAATTTTTAGGTCATGTTGTTAGCGAAAAGGGAATACACGTTGACCCCTCCAAAATTAAGGCTATTGAGAACTGGTCGGCACCAAAGACACCTACTAAAATTCGTCAATTTCTAGGTCTAGCTGGCTACTATCGCAGATTCATAAAGAACTTTTCGAGCATTGCGAAACCTCTTACTTCATTAACCCAGAAAGGTGTGGCCTTTGACTGGGAAGCGAAACAAGAGAAGGCAATCCAGACACTAAAGTAGGCCTTGTGCACCGCACCGATACTATCCCTCCCCGAAGGGATAGAAGACTTCGTTGTGTATTGCGATGCTTCAAATCAAGGACTAGGTTGTGTTCTTATGCAGAGGGGGAAGGTTATCGCTTATGCCTCCCGACAGCTTAAGACACACGAAGTGAACTATACGACACACGATCTCGAATTAGGAGCTGTGGTATTTGCTTTGAAGATCTGCAGGCACTACTTATACGGAACAAAGAGTACCATCTTCACCGATCACAAGAGCCTTCAACACATTTTCGATCAGAAGGAACTCAACATGCGACAACGATGATGGGTCGAGTTACTGAATGACTATGAATGTGAGATTCGATATCATCCTGGAAAGGCCAACGTAGTAGCCGACGCCCTCAGTCGAAAGGAATACACTGGTCGGAGGGTCAAATCTCTGACCATGACTATCCATTCCCACTTATCCACACAAATTAAGGGAGCACAAATGGAAGCTTTGCAACCCGAAAATGTGGCGGGTGAATCCCTGCGAGGAATGGAGAAGAATTTAGAAGTCAAGGGTAGCGGAGCCTACTATCTCATGGACCGAATCTGGACCCCGAAACATGGTGGTTTCAGAAACATAGTCATGACTGAAGCTCACAACTCAAGATATTCCGTTCACCCGGGTTCAGATAAAATGTATCTGGATCTTAAGAAACTGTACTGGTGGCCTAACATGAAAGCAGAAATTGCTACCTTCGTGAGTAAATGTCGTACTTGCGCTAAGGTTAAGGTCGAGTATCAGAAACCGTCAGGATTACTACAACAGCCAAAGATACCGGAATGGAAATGGGAGCGGATTACTATGGACTTCATAACCAAATTACCCAAGACGACAAGTGGACTCGATACCATATGGGTCATTGTCGACAGACTGACCAAATCCGTGCATTTCCTACCCATCAAGGAGACTGACAAAATGGACAAGCTTACAAGAACTTACTTAAGGGAAGTAGTGCGACTGCATGGTGTTCCGATATCCATTATCTCCGATCGAGATAGTAGATTCACTTCAAGGTTCTGGCAGTCACTACAAAGTTCCCTGGGAACTAGGCTGGACATGAGTACAGCCTACCACCCACAGACAGACGGACAAAGTGAGAGAACGATACAAACTTTAGAAGACATGCTGAGAGCCTGCGTGATTGATTTTGGAAAGGCATGGGATATTCATTTACCCCTTGTCGAATTTTCATACAACAATAGTTATCATACAAGCATAAAGGCTGCTCCGTTTGAAGCCCTCTATGGTCGAAAGTGCAGATCCCCTCTGTGCTGGACTGAAGTGGGCGATACCCAGTTAGCTGGAAGAAGAGTTCCTGAAAGCACTCTCACCGGTCCGGAGATTATACGTGAAACAACAGAGAAGATCGTTCAGATTCGTGAACGATTGAAAGCCTCAAGAGACCGACAGAAAAGCTACGCTGACCAAAGGAGGAAACCTTTGGAATTCTAGGTAGGAGACCACGTCTTATTAAAGGTCTCACCGTGGAAGGGTTTAATATGATTTGGAAAGCGTGGGAAACTAAATCCAAGATACATAGGGCCTTTCGAGATTCTTGCCAGAATCGGCCCTGTGGCTTACAAGCTTAACCTACCGCGCGAACTTAGTAACATCCATCCAACCTTCCACGTCTCAAACTTGAAAAAGTGTCTGTCCGACGAGACTCTTGTTATCCCACTCGACGAAATCGAGATCAACGAGAGCCTCAACTTTGTGGAAGAACCAGTAGAAATCATGGACCGAGAGGTCAAACAAACAAAACAAAGTCGCATACCCATCGTGAAGGTTCGCTGGAACGCCAAGCGGGGACCCGAATTCACCTGGGAACGCGAAGATCAGATGAAACAAAAGTACCCTCATCTCTTTCATGTTCACTAGTATCTTTACTACTTTAAATTTCGGGACGAAATTCTCTCTAAAGGGGGGATGATGTGACAACCCGATACTTCAACTCTTTGTAACGACCAAAGTGGGTCAAGTATTGTAACCGCTTCTGAGTAATAAAATTTACTTTCATAATAAAATGTACAAATAAGTCCTATTTAATTTCCTTCTATGATTAAATGTCTTTGAACCATGATCGTACGTGAAAAGAACGCCCAAATCCGACTTCATTTAGCGAAGTTATGATTTTTCCAAGTTCGACTTAGCAACAGACAGCTAAAAACTCGAATCAGAAATCGAGCGACTTTTGGCCGGAATGACCAAAACAAGAATCGAAGGTCTCGACAATGGTATTCCAGCGGTAAAAAGTCTGGCAAAAACCGACATCAGATAAAGAAGTTACGAATTTTCAAAGAAATTCCTTAAACACGATAGATTTTTAATATTTAATAAAAAAATAATTTCGGAATTTGCCGACGGAGTCTAAACGAAAGTTGAAGAGCGTAGTCTCACCTACGCGAGGATATAAAGACCATCGAAAACGGAGTTTGTATGAAGAAGATATGAATTTTTGAAGTTTATTAAATAAATTAATTATTTATTTTATTCAAAATTCGGATATTATCCGAAGGGGAGTCAGCATCCGAGTTACGCGCTGCGTACTCCTGTACGCCCTGCGTACCCGAGGAGCTCGGCCTCAAACTGTCCACATCGCACGATCCGGAGAACCCGACCCGCTGTCCCATCCGACCCGCGTACCCAGGGACCCATCCCATCCGAGGCCGAGGCAGTCGAGGCTTCGGTCATGCATGACGTACGCGTACGCGCTGCGTACGAGCGTACGCCCCGCGTACTGAGGCAGACCAGCCTCACTATAAATAGGCTACGAGGGTTTCCAAAGAAAGGGCTCATTTCTCTCCTCTCTCTCACAACCTTGCCTCGTTTTCCGTGTCCGTTCAAACCCGAAGCTCTGGTCTTCTTGGCTCAAGTCCCGAAGGTCGATTTTACTCCCGAGATTCCCGAGAATCCCGAGGAAAATCCGTTTCCCGAGACGAAACTCTACCCGGTTTTCCATCTCGCTATCTCCAAAACTTTCAAGTGAGTTTCATACCCCTTAAGCAACCATTTTAATTATTCTAAATACTTTTATATGCTTTCAAAGGGGGGATTACAAGTAAAACACACGAGTATTATTGTGTGTTACATAAAGAAACTCTTTTATATAATGTTAAATATTCAAATCACATTCGATTTATAAACTTTTAAAGGAACTTTTATATATAAATATATAACATATGTTACAATAGCATTCAATCTTTTAAAATATAAAGTTGTTGTAATACATGTATAAAACTAAACTATTCTTAAATTATTCTGTTCTATCTTAGACTCTACACCAAAAATTTATGCTTTCATAAACAAATTATTCTTTTCCTAAGTATTTCTAAACAAACAAAGCACACTTTTTAAAACTATAATAGGAATAGTTTTACGAACAGATTTCTAACTCTTAGGTACTAGAAACATATATTTTCAAGAAGTTTACTTTTGTATACAAGAACAAACGTTACATTTTAACAAGTAAATCTGTTTTTTATACCACGGATTTGTGAGACACTAACTTCATGTACGTTCGAGTACACATTTCAAGTCCTGTATTATATACCAGAATCCCTTGGAGGGGGAGCATGGTGTTTGTGTATAGATCTATACGGGCTTGACAACCCGCGCCCTGACTGTTAGCTGCAGTCCACCGTTTGGGGTGACAAACGTCATAACATTCCAACGCCTGAAGAACGTTGTGTATAGGCATTTCGAGTCAATAGTATGGTTATAAAACTCACAAGGGGTATGAAAAACGCATTGATTTACAAGGTTTTCAAACTCATTTATTATTTTACCTTTACATACATTTTGGAAACAAACATTGGTCTTGAATGAAGGCTACTTTTATGCTAGTAGAAAATATAGGATTTTCTAAACACATACAAACAAAGATAAAACATTTCATTTCATTTAAACATTGTCATTTAAATACTTATGAAATTCACCAGCTTAAATGCTGATCTACTCTTTCAAAATTACTTGTATGTCCCAGGAATTCAGTAATTTCAGGTACTAATATGCTTTTGAAGAAGAGATGCTGCGGCGCCAGTTTAATCTCATATTTTTGACATCATATTGTAATTGGTTTTGAACATGTAACTTTTGACAAATGTAAACTTTCAATTATATATATGATGGTTGTATTGCTTTCTTTACTATGTATTCATTTGTTACGCTACCACATGAAGTCATCCGCCCCCGAACGTTTCCGCCGTTCAGGTTTGGGGGTGTGACATATATATATATATATATATATATATATATATATATATATATATATATATATATATATATATATATATATATATATATATCATAGTCAACACCCTCTAGTTGACTGTACCATTTTGCAACGAAACTAGCCTTGTTGCTGGTAGGTTTTGAGCATTACAACATTCGTATCGTGCACATGCAACCCTAATTGTCACACCCCAAAACCAAGAATGGCGGAAATGTTCTGGGGCGGAGGACGTCATGTAAAGTATCACAACACAGTAAATGTAAATAAGCAAACAACATCATCCATTGCATTAAATATAAAATTTCAATACAAGCGTGTTCCGTACAGTTTTAGACACCAAAAATATAATTTAAATCAAAATAGTATGATGAGTCTTGAATGCGCTCCATCTTCTCAAAAGCTAGCATCGGTACCTGACTACTGATGACCTGAGAATACAAGTTATTTTGAAAGAGTTTATCAGCATTAAGCTGGTGAATTCATAAGTATTTTAGTGTTGAGGTTTGTTATCAAAACGTTTGAACCTGTCGCAAGTATGAGTTGTAAATGTATGTAAGTGTTTGTAAAAGTTTGAATCTCTCAGAAAAACCTATATTTTCTGTTAAAGTAGCCCTCTACCAAGGCTTAACTGTTTTGTATGCTCGTTTGATGTAAAAGTGTGTAATTTCCCAAGTGTAACTATCATTTAACAAAATATAGTTTGTACATTAATGTTTAAGTGAGGTTATCACTAAAATGTAATGGGTAAATTATTGTAGTACGATAGTTTTGTTTTATATGAACTACTGCTGTACTAACTACCTTAAACCGGGTTTATATTAAGGTATCATGTGATAAATTGCACCATACTATCGACTGGTAACATCGACAACGTATAGTCGAAAAATAAGGTATGACGTTTGGCACCCGCAGACCTGTCGATCCCACTGTAGCTAGCAGCGAGGTGTAGGATAGTCAATCCAGTATAGATCTATACGCAAACTCACGCTCTCCCTCCAAGAGACTCTGGCTACAACTCGGGTCATGACAATTAAGACATGCTCCCATACAGTGGATCACAATTGTTAACGTATTCGTGTATATGCAATATAATGTTAATTGTTCTAGTATCGTTGTATATGTTTTCTTAGTAATAAGTATTGACTCCTGAATGAACTGACTCGTTGATCTAGAAATTGTAGTAGTATGATCCTGTGTTACCCCGATGGTAACTTACTAATGATTTGCTGATAAGTATGAATATGGAAGTACTTTTATGTCAATACTTGTATATATGATATATAACTAATATTGAAACGACCCTCGCATGGTCACCCGAAATTCCACCAGACCACATCCAAATCGAGGAAAACGAAATACGACAGGTGGCTTTCCTAAGCCCTTTAAACATTATTTATACATTTATACATATATGGGCATGCAAATTTATAAGTAGTAAAACAAAGTTTAACCATTTGATAAGTAAAAGAGTTTGTAAAACATTTTGAAGTAAAACAGTTTGAACAGTGATAAAATCATTGGTTTCCTAGTTATTAATCACGTGTGATTAATGCAATCACATGTGATTGAAGCAATAACTATAAGTGTTTAACTTGTATTCCCCCCCTCCATAAAGTATTTAAAACATTTAAAAGCATTTCAAAGGTTGAATAAAGGGGTATGAACTCACTTGGAAGTTTGAAGATAGCGAGATCGAAAACCGGGCAGAGTTTCGTCTCGGGAAACGGATTTTTCTCAGGATTCTCGGGAATCTCGGGAGTAAAATCGACCCTCGGGACTTGAGCAAAAAGACCAGAGCTTCGGGTTTGAACGGGCACAAAGATCGAGGCAAGATCGTGAGAGAAAGAGAGAAAATGAACAAATTTTTCGGAAAGGCTCGCATCCCTTTTATAGGGGTGCTGAACCGCCTCCGAACGCGGGGCGTACGGGCGTACGCAGCGCGTACCCGTACATCATCGCTTACGTATTTTGGATGGGGCGGGTCGGATGGGACGGCGGGTCGGATAGCTTCACATAGGGCGACGTGGACGATCCGAGGCCGTGGTCTCGAGTACGCGGGGCGTACGAGGGTACACGGCGCGTACCTCGGCCCTAGGCTGACTCCTCTTCGGATAATACCGAATTTTTAATAAAAATTATATATAAATTATTTATCAAACTTCAAAAATTCATATCTCCTTCATACGAACTCCGTTTTCGATGTTCTTTATATCCCCGCGAAGGTGAGACTACGATCTACAACTTTCGTTTAGATTCTGTTGGCAAATTCCGAAATTATTTTTATTATTTATTTATTAAAATGACGTGATTAAGGAATTTCTTTAAAAATTCATAACTTCTTTGTCTGACGTCGGTTTTTGCCAGACTTTTTACCGTTGAAATACCATTGTCAAGACCTTCGATTCTCGTTTAGGTCATTCCGGCCAAGTGTCGCTCGATCTCCGTTTCGAGTTTTTAGGTGTCTGTTGTTAAGCTGAACTTGGAAAAATCATAACTTCAATATACGATGTCGGATTTGGGCGTTCTTTTTACGTACGATCATGGTTTAATGATATTTAAACATAGAAGAATTTAAATAGAAACTTTTTGGACATTTTATTATCAAAGTTAATTTTATTAACTCAAAAATGTTTACAATACTTGACCTATTAGGCCATTACAAAGAGTTGAAATATCAGGTTGTCACATCATCCCCCCGTTAGAGGGAATTTCGTCCCGAAATTCAAAGTAGGAGAACACTCGTGGATTAGGGAAACAGACGTGGGTACTTGCATTGCATCTGATCTTCGCGTTCCCATGTGAATTCAGGTCCCCGCTTAGCGTTCCAGCGAACCTTCACGATGGGTATGCGACTTTGTTTTGTTTGCTTGACCTCTCGATCCATGATTTCTACTGGTTCTTCCACAAAATTGAGGCTCTCGTTGATCTCGATCTCGTCGAATGGGATTACGAGAGTCTCGTCGGATAGACACTTTTTCAAGTTAGATACATGGAATGTAGAATGTACGTTACAAAGTGCGCCTGGTAGATTGAGTTTGTAAGCTACGGGGCCGACTCTTGCAAGAATTTCGAAAGGCCCTATGTACCTCGGATTAAGCTTCCCAGGCTTGCCGAAGCGTATCAAGCCCTTCCAAGGTGAGACTTTGAGAAGGACTCGGTCTCCCACCTGAAATTCCAAAGGTTTCCTTCGTTTATCTGCGTAGCTCTTCTGTCGGTCTCTAGAGGCTTTCAATCGTTCACGGATCTGAACGATCTTCTCTATCGTTTCCCGGATGATTTCCAGACTGGTAAGAGTAATGTCGGAAGCTTGCCCCCTTGCTAGTTGGGTATCACCCACCTCAGCCCAGCATAGAGGGGATCTGCACTTTCGGCCGTAGAGGGCTTCAAATGGAGTAGCCTTGATGCTCGTGTGATAACTGTTATTATAGGAAAACTCGACAAGGGGTAAATGAGTATCCCATGCCTTCCCAAAGTCAATCACGCAGGCTCGCAACATATCTTCTAGTGTTTGGATGGTCCTCTCACTCTGTCCGTCGGTCTGAGGATGGTAGGCTGTGCTCATGTCTAGCCTTGTTCCTAGGGAATGTTGTAGTGATTGCCAAAATCTTGAGGTAAACCTACTATCTCTATCGGAGATAATGGACATAGGTACACCATGTAGCCGTACGATTTCCCTAATGTATGTTCTCGTAAGTTTCTCCATCTTGTCGGTTTCTTTGATAGGTAGGAAATGTGCAGACTTAGTCAATCTATCGACGATGACCCATATGGTATCAAGTCCACCCGTTGTCTTGGGCAACTTGGTTATGAAATCCATAGTGATCCGCTCCCACTTCCATTCTAGGATCTCTGGTTGTTGCAATAAACCAGAGGGCTTCTGGTACTCGACCTTAACCTTTGCGCAAGTAAGGCATTTACTCACGAAGGTTGCAATCTCTGCTTTCATATTAGGCCACCAGTATAGCTTTTTAAGATCTAGATACATCTTATCTGAACCTGGGTGAACGAAATACCGAGAGTTGTGCGCCTCGGTCATGACCAAGTCTCGGAAACCACCGTGTTTCGGTGTCCAGATCCGATCCATGAAATATAAGGCTCCGTCACCCTTGGCTTCTAAATTCTTGTCCATTCCTCTGAGGGATTCACTTGTCTCCTTTTCAGGTTTCATGGCTTCAAGTTGGGCCGCCTGAATTTGATTAGACAAGTGTGAATGGATGGTTATTGACAATGACTTGATTTTGCGACCAGAATATTCCTTCCGACTTAGGGCGTCTGCTACTACGTTGGCTTTACCCGGATGATAACGAATATCGCATTCGTAATCACTGAGTAGCTCGACCCACCGTTGTTGTCTCATGTTGAGCTCCTTTTGATCGAAAATGTGTTGTAAACTCTTGTGGTCGGTAAAGATAGTGCTCTTCGTTCCATACAAGTAATGTCTCCAGATCTTCAGAGCAAACACCACTGCTCCTAGTTCAAGATCATGGGTCGTGTAGTTAACCTCGTGTGTCTTTAACTGCCTCGAGGCGTAGGCGATGACCTTACCTCACTGCATCAGGACACATCCGAGCCCTTGATTCGATGCATCGCAATAGACTACGAAGTCTTCTATTCCTTCGGGAAGGGATAATATTGGTGCGGTGCACAAGGCTCGTTTGAGCGTTTGGAACGCTCTTTCTTGTTTCTCTTCCCAGTCAAAGGCCATGCCTTTCTGGGTTAGGGTCGTAAGAGGTTTCGCTATTCGAGAGAAGTTCTTAATGAATCTGCGGTAGTAGCCAGCAAGACCTAGAAATTGACGAATTTCTATCGGTGTCTTGGGTGCTGACCAGTTCTCAATGGCTTTAATTTTTGATGGGTCCACATGGATTCCCTCTTCGCTTACCACATGTCCTAAGAATTCGACTCTCCGGATCCAAAATTCACATTTCGAGAACTTCGCATAAAGCTTCTATTTTCGTAATGTCTCTAGAACTTGTCGCAGGTGATCGCCATGGTCTTTCTTATTTCGGGAGTAGATCAGGATGTCGTCAATGAAAACGATGATGAACTGATCCAAATAAGGTCGGCATACTCTATTCATCAGATCCATGAAGACTGTTGGTGCATTGGTCAATCCGAATGGCATCACAACGAACTCGTAATGTCCGTAACGAGTTCAGAAGGCTGTCTTCGGCACATCCTCCTCTAGCACTCGTAACTGGTGATATCCGAATCTCAGATCAATCTTAGAAAAATAGTTCGCCCCTTGCAGTTGGTCAAATAGATCGTCTATGTGAGGCAGAGGGTAACGATTCTTGACCGTTAGTTTGTTGAGTTCCCTGTAGTCAATACACATACGGAATGATCCGTCTTTCTTCTTAACGAACAAGACCGGTGCTCCCTAAGGTGAGAAGCTTGGTCTTATGAAGCCCTTGATGAGCAGTTCGTTAAGTTGACCAGAGAGTTCCTGCATCTCAGCTGGTGCTAAACGGTAGGGCGACATGGCTAGTGGGGTAGCTCCTGAGACTAAGTCGATTCTGAACTCGACCTGTCGTTGCGGGGGTAACCCGGGTAGTTCTTCTTGAAAAATGTTGGGGAAGTCGCTCACTACAGGGATGACCTTTAGTTCTTTCGTTTCCAGGCTCGTGTTGACGACATGAGCAAGGAATGCATGGTATTCCTTACGCAGATACTTCTGTGCTTGAATACTTGATATGATGCGAAGACTTGCACCGGGTTTGTCGCCATAGACTATAAGAGTTTCGCTAGACAGAAGGTTTAGACGGACTGCTTTCTCGTAGCACATGATGTCGGCGCGGTGAAGGCTTAACCAATCCATGCCAACGATAACATCGAAACTTTTTATTGAGACTGGCATGACGTCGATTGGGAATGAATGCTTATCTACAGTTAGGGTACAACCTAAATATATGCTACTCGTACTTTCAGTTTTTCCATTAGCCATTTCTACTGTGAATAGTTCTTTGAGTGCGTGCGGTGGTTGATTAAGCATGCGAGCAAATTTATGGTTAACGAAGCTTCGCTCCGCTCCACTATCGAATAGAATGCATGCATAGGAGTCATCGAGGAGGAACGTACCAGTCACCACTGTAGGGTCAGCAACTGCTTCCCCGTGGCCTATAGCTAGTACCCTCCCTGCTCCGCCAACATTTTTCGTCTTGGGGCAGTCCTTCTTATAGTGGCCTGCTTCGCCACATCCATAGCAGGTCGGGCTCGCGCCAGAGCCGGGGACTTGGGCGATCAGTCTCGCCGGAGATTTACAGAAATGGACTGTGTGTCCTCTCCTGTGGCAGTTAGAGCACTGCATTTCCTGGCAGGGGCCATTGTGGTGGTAGTTGCATTTGTTGCACTTGGGCGAACTTCCAGCATACCCACCCACCGGAGTAGTAGTAGCAGCAGCAGGGGTTATTGCGGCATGTATTGCCATAATTTGCTGCTTTTTGGCAGCTAGTTGCTTCTTCTTTTCATCCCAAAATTTCCGCTTACTATCAGCGGGTTTGGAGGGTTCCGGGATGGCTAGGGTGGTTGTGGTTGCAGGGGTTTTGACTCCATGGTCAATGAGTCGTTGTGCCAATCGTTTGGCACTGTCGTAGGTAGCGGGGTTTGATGCTAGAACATTCCCCTGATACGGAGGCACAAGCCCTCATATGTACCTTTTGATCTTTTTCCCTTCAGTGGGAACCATATTAGGGAAGAGGGCCACCAGTTCGCTGAACCTGGCGGTATAAGCAACAATATTGGTGCCCTTCATGGTCAGGCTCCAAAGCTCCTGCTCTAGTTTCTGGATCTCGCCCCTCGGGCAGTATTCGTCAATCATGAGGTCTTTCATCGTTTCCCAGCCTATGTCGTTGGCCACGATGAGTGTTAGAGATTTAACGTGGCCGTTCCACCACGTCAGGGCCTTTCCTTCAAAGGTGCATGCGGCATATTTCACTTTGCTCGCAGCAGGGCATGAACATATTTCGAAGACCGCGTCAGTCTTCTCGAACCATTGCGAGAGGGCAATGACTCCGCCGGTCCCATGAAAGGACTTCGACTTGCAGTTGGTGAAATCCTTGTAAGAGCACTCTCTCAAGCGCATAGGGGTTTCAACCGGGATTGATTCCACAGGGGTTCCACCTCTACTGGCATCAGAAGAGTGATACTGAGCCATGGCAGTTGTCACTACTGCAGCTACGGCAGCATTTAGGGCTGCAGTATCGATGGCCGGAGGCGGAGGAGGTGGTGGTGCAGGATTATTCCTTGGAGATTTGCGAGGAGGCATCTTTCAGCTATAAGTTTATAAAGGTAAGAAAAATGGTAAGAATCATTTTGTAAGCAATGTGAGGGTGATACTGATAGGTTTTGAGCATTCTAACACTTCCTAAGTGTACATGCAACCCTAATAACCTTGGATCTATGTTTGTCTAATTTGTCATGCAAAGTTGATTTCCAAGGTTATATTCCTATCTAGCATACATGGGGAACAATTTTAACATAAAGTATAGATAGAATAACTTACCTTGTTGTTGCTTGTGTTCCTTGAAACCTTGTGAGCCTAGCACCCCAAGTGTGATGCCTCAAATGCTTCACACAACACCAAATGCTCTTGGAAGAACTTATGAGAGAATACTCACTTCACAAAATCGGCCAAGCCCTCTCTTTCTTTGTGTGTAACCGATTTGGGAGGAGATCATATTACTTATATAGTGTTGACACACTTAGGGTTAAACCCTAATGTGTCATGACTCTTCATTTCCATGACCCATGGGTTTGTAACTCCCATGGAGCATCCATGGAGCATCCTATGGGTGTAACCCAACTTGATAGTCCATGGAGCCTTTTAGCCCACTATACAAGATATGGATGATTTACTTAATCAACCCATATATTTAATTAGTTATCTTTTGATCACTTAATTAATTCTAAATTAATTCTTGATCAAACTAATCAAATAATATTATTAATATATTAGAACTTATAATATATTAATAATCTCCAAGCGCTATTTCTCTCATTTAGTCTATCCAATTGCATGGTGCCATGCAACCCAAATGGACCATGCCGGGTCGGGTCAAGTACATACCAGAAATAGTTATGGACTTAGACACCTTATCCAACAGTCTCCCACTTGGATAAGTCTAGTAACTATTACTGCAAGTATGACTTCAGGAACCGATCGGCAATCGTAGCTCTTTACAAGGTTTCTCGAAACTTGAGAAGATGATGGTACGCCATTTAAGATAAGTGATCATATAATCCTCTGTTCTAGATATCAGTCGGACAAATACATGGAACAATGTCTTACTTATTGTCCAACATTTGTTTCCCGATTTCCGATTTGTTTGACAAAGAACTTCATTGAACACATCAATTTAGTTCTGACCGGGCCCGGTACATAGGTCAAAACAAAATCATCGAGGGGCCCAGATATCAGCTTCTAATCCAAGAAGGAACAGATAAACTTCGACTCATATGTTTGTTCTACTACTCATTGAATTACACATAAGAGCACGATTTTATAACATCGAGTTACCAATGCGTTTTTCGTACAATCAATGCCTAACCAACTTGTAAGTAACAAATCATATCTCTAGGTTTAAAGACTTATATGATATTACCGTCTCACGATCACTCGAGATAGAATTCCATGAAGTGATTCCAGTGAGCGTGGGTTGAGTCCAATGCTCAGAACTTATGAGCACTCATGATTGTTGTAGCCTTGTCCCAGACCTCTACAACCAAACATGACAGTCTTGATTCATACCTACTTCCGACATATGACCGACTGTGGAGGTTTGAATAATATGTTATACCAAACAAAATTACTCTGGAAGTCAAAACATGCAAAAGAAATATAGTAAACGATTGACAAGAGATAGCAACACTTTACTCATAAATAAAACACTTTTATTCGTCATCAAATGTCAATTACACTTTACAAATTTCGAGATTATCTAACTACTAAATCTAATATCATCCTTCAGCCCTATGCTCCGAGCATGCTGGAGATGCTTAACCCGAGTCAGTCCCTTCGTGAGGGGATCTGCCGGATTCTCATCTGATGATACCCTCTTTGCCACGAGGAGTCCTTCTTCGATCCGATGTATGATGAAATGGTATTTTCTGTCGATGTGTCTGGATCTCCCGTGATCCCTTGGTTCCTTGTCTAAGGCAACAACACTTTCACTATCACAGAAAATTTCCATCGGCTCTTTAATAGCTGGTACAACTCCAAGGTCTCCAATGAAGTTCCTCAGCCATAACGCCTCCTTTGCCGCTTCGCTAGCTGCAATATACTCTGATTCACAAGTAGAATCTGCCACTGTCTCTTGCATGGAACTCTTCCAAGAAATTGCTCCTCCATTTAGGGTAAAGACCCAGCCCGACTGAGAGCGGAAGTTATCCCTATCAGTCTGGAAGCTAGCATCACTATACCCTACAACTCTCAAGTCATCACTCCCACCAAGGGTAAGGACCCAGTCCTTAGTCCTTCCTAGGTACTTGAGAATATTCTTTACCGCAGTCCAGTGTGCCTTGCCAGGGTTCCCCTGAAACCTGCTAACCATGCTCAAGGCAAAGGCTATATCAGGTCGAGTACACGTCATAGCATACATGATCGAACCTACAGCCGAAGCATAAGGTACTCGACTCATTTCTGCTATCTCAGCCTCAGTGCTAGGGCTTTGTGTCTTACTCAGCTTGGCGTTACTCTGGATGGGTAACTCTCCTTTCTTGGAGTCTTGCATTCTGAATCTCTTCAGAACCTTCTCCAAGTAGGTACTTTGACTAAGTCCAATTAGTCTTTTACTCCGATCTCTCAAGATTCTTATCCCCAAAATATAGGCAGCTTCACCAAGGTCCTTCATAGCGAAACACTTTCCAAGCCAGGACTTTACTTCCTGCAGGGTTGGAATGTCGTTTCCTATGAGTAGTATGTCATCCACATACAATACCAAAAAGCTAACTATACTCCCACTAGCCTTGACATATACACAAGATTCATCTTCACTCCTAGAAAAGCCAAATTCCTTGACCTTTTCATCAAAGCAAAGATTCCATCTGCGAGGTGCTTGCTTTAATCCATAAATGGATTTCTCAAGCTTACACACTCTATTAGGGTACTCGTTACAGACAAAACCCTCTGGCTGACTCATGTAAACATCTTCAGCCAACTTCCCATTAAGGAAAGCGGTTTTGACATCCATTTGCCAAATTTCATAGTCATGAAATGCGGCTATGGCTAACAGAACCCGAATAGACTTAATCTTGGCTACCGGAGAAAAGGTCTCATCATAGTCCACTCCAGGAATTTGAGAGAAGCCCTTTGCAACCAGTCTAGCCTTATAAGTGTGTACTTTACCATCCATGTCGGTCTTCTTCTTGAAGACCCATTTGCACCCTACAGTCTTTCGACCTGGTACATTCTCAACCAAGTTCCAAACTTGATTATCATACATGGATTGTATCTCGCTATCCATAGCCTCTTTCCATTTGGCAGACTCGGGGCCCGCCATGGCTTCCTCGTAGCTGTTAGGGTCATCTTGACTTACTAGTGTCTCATCACTAATAAGTGTCTCACCTTCTGCAGTAATATGGAATCCATAGTAATGCTCAGGTGCACTCCTAACTCTCGTGGAACGCCTCAGAGGTACATATTCGTCAATTGGCTCAACAGGAGTTTCCTCCTCAAGTTGAGGGCTAGAGTTTGAAGTTCCTTCACCACTTGACTCTTGAATTTCTTCAAGATAAACTTGCCTCCCACTGTCTCCTTGGCTTATAAACTCTCTTTCTCGAAAGACTCCTCTTCTTGCTACAAAGACCACATTGTCACTAGGTCTGTAGAAGAGGTAACCAAAGGATTGTTGTGGGTAGCCGATGAAAATACACCTCTCGCTTCGGGGTTCGAGCTTATCATGAGTCTCGCGTCTCACGAAAGCCTCGCAGCCCCAAATCTTGATGTGGTCTAGTTTAGGTACTTTACCAGTCCACATCTCGTGAGGAGTTTTGGCAACTTTCTTTGTAGGGACTAGATTAAGGATATGGGCGGCAGTCTCTAAGGCATACCCCCAGAATGAGATTGGTAGCGAAGCTCGACTCATCATGGAACGAACCATGTCCAACAAGGTTCGATTACGCCTCTCAGCCACACCATTCAACTGCGGTGTCCTGGGAGGTGTCAAGTGTGAGACAATCCCACATTCCTTTAGATAGTCGAGGAACTCTGAACTAAGATACTCACCACCTCGATCGGATCGAAGCATCTTAATGTTCCTGCCCAATTGATTCTCGACTTCCTGTTTAAATTCCTTAAACTTCTCGAAAGTTTCTGACTTATGCTTGATTAAGTAGACATATCCATATCTACTGTAATCATCGGTAAAAGTCAAATAATAACGATTAGCATCTCTTGTGGCATGTTTGAATGGTCCACACACATCCGTGTGTATAAGGTCCAACAAACCTTCACCCCTTTCACATGAGCCTGTGAAGGGTGACTTTGTCATTTTTCCAAGTAAGCATGATTCACAACTATCATTTGACTTTAGGTCAAACGACTCCAAGACTCCATCCTTTTGGAGTTGGCCTATGCGTTTCTTGCTTATATGTCCAAGACGACAATGCCATAATGATGCTTTATCCAAGTTATTATTATTAGAATCAATACACAAAACATTATTTCCTAAGTTATCTACAATAGATACAACTTCATACACACTATCACAAGGTAATGCTTTAAAATAAAGTACATTATTAAAGAAAGCATTAATCGAACCAACTTCATTATCAAACGAAAAGGTGAAACCTTGTTTGTACAATGCATGAAAGGAAATAATATTTCTTGCCATTTCTGGCGAATAACAACATTTATTCAAATCTAAATTTAACCCACTACTTAGCGATAAAGTATAAACTCCAATCTTGGTGACAGGTGTAACTTTCCTATTCCCCATGATTAAGTTTATTCCTCCTTGCTCCACATTCTCACTTCTTCCTAGTCCCTTCATAAGACTTTTGGAGTTCAGCTGTCATGGTGGCTAACATGATGCAAGCCACCTTGGTTGCATCTCTTTCATGAGTATGAAAGTCAGCGATCTCCTGGGGAGTTGCAGTGGACTCGTCAATTTCCTTAAGCTCCTTGTCAAGAACATATTCTTTGTCCTCGTAGCGGGTAATCATCCTGATGTTTCTGATCCACTTATTGAAGTTGGATCCATCAAAGGTGACTTTCCCACATAGACTCATAAGAGTAAAGGAGCCATTAGGATTCGAGCCAGAAGCATTAGTTGAAGACATCTGAAAAAGAAGAACAAGTTTAGTTTAGATTTAAGAGAGTCCTTAATAAAACACCCAAATGTAATATTAAGGCTAGGATCCAATCACAATATAATATAACTTAGAAGAGGTATGCCGTAATCTAAGCTATACCATATTTGAAAGGTAGGTGAATGACGATTCACCAATTTCCACCACGAAAACCGAAATAATAAATATTTAGTTTTTATTGGTTTTAGAAATTCCTAGATTCTTTGAGATCCAATGAACTTTTTCAAAGGCATGTTTCAATCTCGGAAGTGCCCTCCAGGTTTTGTGACTGGGATGCCGAGGATCACAAAACGAGGTGTGAAGTAACCATGCAAATCACTTGGTACCCTTAAAGTTTATCACTCAATCGATGTGCCGGTAAACCACACACGCTCCACCGATACTATAATAAACCTTAAGTCACCCTTTACCTACCTTGTTAAGTCCAAGTTAGTGTGCCGGTTAACCACACACGCTCCACCAACGACTCAGACAAAGTGTAAAGTGTAATTTCATGGATTAGCACCTTATTCACATTTTTCCTAAAGTAACTAAGATTGGGAATTTAATAAACATTTAGTTACTTTATTATATTCATCATACTTTGAATGAGAATTTATAAGTCCTTGTCTTACCCGTTCGGCTAACGACCCTCCACCAGTCAAGCAAGCGGTGGGTGAGAATATACACCCATTAAGTCACCATTTTATAGGCAACAACCTTATACCCACCTTATAGACCGGCTTCGTGAATGAGGCGTACTAGCGGTAAGACGACTTGTTCTTATACATATATATATAATTATTAAATCATCATAATATAAGTATACGGGTTGAATTTTAACTTTTAAAATTCTAGGGGTTGGAACTAAAGTTTTAACTTAACTTTACTTGTTCCAAAACTTGAGGGCAAGTTTTGTAACTTTCAAAACTTTTCATTTCTTGTAACTTATGAGTTTAATAGAGTCATAAAATGAAGACTCTTCATTTTTTATAACTCTTGTGTTTTCTTAATGGTTTTAACTCAAGTGTGACTCTTGGTTTTCCATAACTTAAGGATAAGTTATGAACTCCATTAAAACACATTATGATCAAGAATTAAACTACCAAATAGGTTACAAATAATTCCTATGATCATCTAAAACATCATAAGAACAAGAACATGAATATGAACACAATCAAAAATTACATAAAACTTTGTAATTTTGATAACTTGTTGTTGTAAATGAATTAGCAAGACATTACACCACCAAAAAACAAGTTTACATTTACTAAAACAGTTTAGGGTAATGTTTCTAATTCATTTTCCAGCAACTGAATCGAAATTCTGCACTCATTCGACCCTACTCGCCGAGTGCATGAACATGACTCGCCGAGTTGCTTGAAGATACACATGGAATCGACGAGTCCCCCCAATAGACTCGACGAGTCCATTCGCAGACAGCAAATTTTCGATTCTATTTTCAACTTTTAAGCACAAATAAGAACAAACAAGCCTAGGCTCTGATACTACTGATGGGTTTTGAGCATTCTAACACTTCCTAAGTGTACATGCAACCCTAATAACCTTGGATCTATGTTTGTCTAATTTGTCATGCAAAGTTGATTTCCAAGGTTATATTCCTATCTAGCATACATGGGGAACAATTTTAACATAAAGTATAGATAGAATAACTTACCTTGTTGTTGCTTGTGTTCCTTGAAACCTTGTGAGCCTAGCACCCCAAGTGTGATGCCTCAAATGCTTCACACAACACCAAATGCTCTTGGAAGAACTTATGAGAGAATACTCACTTCACAAAATCGGCCAAGCCCTCTCTTTCTTTGTGTGTAACCGATTTGGGAGGAGATCATATTACTTATATAGTGTTGACACACTTAGGGTTAAACCCTAATGTGTCATGACTCTTCATTTCCATGACCCATGGGTTTGTAACTCCCATGGAGCATCCATGGAGCATCCTATGGGTGTAACCCAACTTGATAGTCCATGGAGCCTTTTAGCCCACTATACAAGATATGGATGATTTACTTAATCAACCCATATATCTAATTAGTTATCTTTTGATCACTTAATTAATTCTAAATTAATTCTTGATCAAACTAATCAAATAATATTATTAATATATTAGAACTTATAATATATTAATAATCTCCAAGCGTTATTTCTCTCATTTAGTCTATCCAATTGCATGGTGCCATGCAACCCAAATGGACCATGCCGGGTCGGGTCAAGTACATACCAGAAATAGTTATGGACTTAGACACCTTATCCAACAGATACATGGACCAACTAACCATAGGCCAACAGTTGAATGAGTGTTTGAAATCACAACAAGAAATATTAGTAGGAAAACACAAATGTATAGATTTTTCCCATAATTTAGATAGATTTCAATAATACTGGTATTACTGATGTAATAAGTTCAAGGAAAAATCGACATAACAGTTGGTCTTACATCATACCATATAGAAAAGTTTGACAGTTCTTAGATTCCTAATTAGAGTACTGAAAGTTAGGAATATTTTACAGACAAGTGCTACTGAGAGCACAGATGTTAAAGGCTAATCCTTAACCCTAAAGATAATGATGTACTAGACATCATCTAACGGCGATGAATATTCCTCAGGAGAACCCTAAGGTCTCTCATTTGACGGACCACCTCTTGAAGGTGTTGCTCATGAGCACTTTGACGAGCTCGGAGTTCCATGACTTCAGCTTGAGAGGCAACCAGATGTGCTATAGTGTTTCATTGGTTCCCGGGTCCGTTCCATGTCTTCTTCAAGATGGCGGATGCGGACTGTGTTGACACCTGAGTTGGCATCAATCTCCATGACCCGGTCGATGGCTGCTCTACCTTGCTCGACATTACGAGCTATTCTGCGGATAATGACAGGCAGGGCTTAGTCAGCAGAGCCACCATTGCTGACATTGTAAAAGCTTCGGTCCCCAAAGTATGGTAAGGGTTGACTCTGTTCATCACTCCAATGATTTAAAGTGGTTTGCCCATAAGGGAGTAGGACCTGGAAAAGCTGGTCTAGGGTTGTTGTTCGGGGGTTGACCTACGAGCGGTAGGTTGTTGACTTCAGGCTCAGAGTCTGATCCATCTGAGAAGCCTTCAGCTTGATGATCATCCAACGGAATTTGGTGTTCATTGTCAGACTCTGCTTCGAGCATTCCTATGCTGCCTTCATTTGGAAAGTACGGGTCGTCGTGATGGAATCCAACCATTTAAATCTACACGAGAAGAGAGGTATAAAGATATAGTATGTATGTAGTTAATAGCACAAAATACACCTATAGTATTTTAAGTTTAAGTTCCACTGATCTTTTTGTGTCATTGTTGGTAAGTTTTTAGACTTGTTAACACATCACAACTATTCTAGGGCATATGCTAATCACTCCTCAGACCAGCATAGTTGATCAGGCTATGCCATTCCCAGGACTGACCATACATCCCCTAGCTTACCAGTGATATTTAACAATCGTAATACTCTTGTTCTTGTCGTTGTGACACTAGTTTTAGTATGAATGCAGACTAGTATACTTAATTAACTATTTTAGTATTTAAAGTATAGACTCTTGGTCAGAGTGTTTTAATCCCAAATGGGTTTATAGTTTAGTATATCATTTATGGGTTGATATACTTGCTTCACTATAAACAATGCTCTGATACCAATCTGTCACAACCCAAAACCAAGAATGGCGGAAACGTTCTGGGGCGGAGGACGTCATGTAAAGTATCACAACACAGTAAATGTAAATAAGCAAACAACATCATCCATTTCATTAAATATAAAATTTTAATACAAGCGTGTTCCGTACAGTTTTAGACACAAAAAATATAATTTAAATCAAAATAGTATGATGAGTCTTGAATGCACTCCATCTTCTCAAAAGCTAGCATCGGTACCTGGCTACTGATGACCTGAGAATACAAGTTATTTTGAAAGAGTTTATCAGCATTAAGCTGGTGAATTCATAAGTATTTTAGTGTCGAGCTTCGTTATCAAAACGTTTGAACCTGTTGCAAGTATGAGTTGTAAATGTATGTAAGTGTTTGTAAAAGTTTGAATCTCTCAGAAAAAAAACCTATATTTTCTGTTAAAGTAGCCCTCTACCAGGGCTTAACTGTTTTGTATGCTCGTTTGATGTAAAAGTGTGTAATTTCCCAAGTGTAACTATTATTTAACAAAATATAGTTTGTACATTAAAGTTTAAGTGAGGTTATCACCAAAATGTAATGGGTAAATTATTGTAGTACGGTAGTTATGTTTTATATGAACTACTGCTGTACTAACTACCTTAAACCAGGTTTATATTAAGGTATCATGTGATAAATTGCACCATACTATCGACTGGTAACATCGACAACGTATAGTCGAAACAAAATAAGGTATGACGTTAGGCACCCGCAGACCTGTCGGTCCCACTGTAGCTAGCAGCGAGGTGTAGGATAGTCAATCCAGTATAGATCTATACGCAAACTCACGCTCTCCCTCCAAGAGAATCTGGCTACAACTCGGGTCATGTCAATTAAGACATGCTCCCATATAGTGGATCACAATTGTAAACGTATTCGTGTATATGCAATATAATGTTACTTGTTCTAGTATCGTTGTATATGTTCTCTTAGTAATAAGTATTGACTCCTGAATGAACTGACTCGTTGATCTAGAAATTGTAGTAGTATGATATATATATATTGAAACTTACTAATGATGTGCTAATAAGTATGAATATGGAAGTACTTTTACGTCAATACATGTATATATGATATATATATATATATATTGAAACGACCCTCGGATGGTCACCCGAAATTCCACCAGACCACATCCAAATCGAGGAAAAGGAAATAGGACAGGTGGCTTTCCTAAGCCCTTTAAACATTATTTATACATTTATACATATATGGGCATGCAAATTTATAAGTAGTAAAACAAAGTTTAACCATTTGATAAGTAAAAGAGTTTGTAAAACATTTTGAAGTAAAACAGTTTGAACAGTGATAAAATCATTGGTTTCCTAGTTATTAATCACATGTGATTAATGCAATCACATGTGATCGAAGCAATAACTATAAGTGTTTAACTTGTATCCCCCCCCATAAAGTATTTAAAACATTTAAAAGCATTTCAAAGGTTGAATAAAGGGGTATGAACTCACTTGGAAGTTTGAAGATAGCGAGATCGAAAACCGGGCAGAGTTTCGTCTCGGGAAACGGATTTTTCTCGGGATTCTCAGGAATCTCGGGAGTAAAATCGTCCCTCGGGACTTGAGCAAAAAGACCAGAGCTTCGGGTTTGAACGGGCACGGAAATCGAGGCAAGATCATGAGAGAAAGAGAGAAAATGAACAACTTTTTCGGAAAGGCTCGCATACCTTTTATAGGGGTGCTGAACCGCCTCCGAACGCGGGGCGTACGAGCGTACGCAACGCGTACCCGTACGTCATCGCTTACGTATTTCGGATGGGGCGGGTCGGATGGGACAGCGGGTCGGATAGCTTCGCATAGGGCGACGTGGACAATCCGAGGCCGTGGCCTCGAGTACGCGGGGCGTACGGGGGTACGCGGCGCGTACCTCGGCCCTATGCTGACTCCTCTTCGGATAATACCGAAATTTTAATAAAAATTATATATAAATCATTTATCAAACTTCAAAAATTCATATCTCCTTCATACAAACTCCGTTTTCGACGTTCTTTATATCCCCGCGAAGGTGAGACTATGATCTACAACTTTCGTTTAGATTCCGTTGGCAACTTCTTTATCTGACGTCGGTTTTTGCCAGACTTTTTACCGTTGAAATACCATTGTCGAGACCTTCGATTCTCGTTTAGGTCATTCCGGCCAAATGTCGCTCGATCTCCGTTTCAAGTTTTTAGCTGTCTGTTGCTAAGCTGAACTTGGAAAAATCATAATTTCACTATACGAAGTCGGATTTGGGCGTTCTTTTTACGTACGATCATGGTTTAATGATATTTAAACATAGAAGAATTTAAATAGAAACTTTTTGGACATTTTATTATCAAAGTTAATTTTATTAACTCAAAAATGTTTACAATACTTGACCTATTAGGCCATTACAAAGATGTGAAATATCGGGTTGTCACATCATCCCCCCGTTAGAGGGAATTTCGTCCCGAAATTTAAAGTAAGAGAACACTCGTGGATTAGGGAAACAGATGTGGGTACTTGCGTTGCATCTGATCTTCGCGTTCCCATGTGAATTCAGGTCCCCGCTTAGCGTTCCAGCGAACCTTCACGATGGGTATGCGACTTTGTTTTGTTTGCTTGCCCTCTCGGTCCAAGATTTCTACTGGTTCTTCCACAAAATTGAGGCTCTCGTTGATCTCGATCTCGTCGAGTGGGATTACGAGAGTCTCGTCGGATAGACACTTTTTCAAGTTGGATACGTGGAATGTAGAATGTACATTACGAAGTGCGCCTGGTAGATCGAGTTTGTAAGGTACGGGGCCGACTCTTGCAAGAATTTCGAAAGGCCCTATGTACCTCGGATTAAGCTTCCCACGCTTGCCGAAGCCTATCAAGCCCTTCCAGGGTGAGACTTTGAGAAGGACTCGGTCTCCCACCTGAAATTCCAAAGGTTTCCTTTGTTTATCTGCGTAGCTCTTCTGTCGGTCTCTAGAGGCTTTCAATCGTTCACGGATTTGAACGATTTTCTCTGTCGTTTCCCGAATGATCTCCGGACCGGTGAGAGTACTGTCGGAAGCTTGGCCCCTAGCTAATTGGGTATCACCCACTTTAGCCCAGCACAGAGGGGATCTGCACTTTCGGCCGTAGAGGGCTTCAAATGGAGCAGCCTTGATGCTCGTGTGATAACTGTTATTATAGGAAAACTCGACAAGGGGTAAATGAGTATTCCATGCAACATATCTTCCAGAGTTTGGATGGTCCTCTCACTCTGTCCGTCGGTCTGCGGATGGTAGGCTGTGCTCATGTCCAGCCTTGTTCCTAGGGAATGTTGTAGTGATTGCCAGAATCTTGAGGTGAACCTACTATCTCTATCGGAGATAATAGATATAGGCATACCATGTAGCCGTACGATTTCCCTAATGTATGTCCTAGTCAGTTTCTCCATCTTGTCGGTTTCTTTGATAGGTAGGAAGTGTGCAGACTTGGTCAATCTATTGACGATGAACCATATGGTATCAAATCCACCCGCTATCTTGGGCAACTTGGTTATGAAATCCATAGTGATCCGCTCCCACTTCCATTCTGGGATCTCTGGTTGTTGCAATAAACCAGAGGGCTTCTGGTACTCGACCTTAACCTTTGCGCAAGTAAGGCATTTACTCACGAAGGTAGCAATCTCTGCTTTCATATTAGGCCACCAGTATAGCTTTTTACGATCCAGATACATCTTATCTGAACCTAGGTGGACGGAATACCGAGTGTTGTGCGCCTCGGTCATGACCAAGTCTCGGAAACCACCGTGTTTCGGTGTCCAGATCCGATCCATGAAATATAAGGCTCCATCACCCTTGGCTTCTAACTTCTTGTCCATTCCTCTGAGGGATTCACTCATCACATTTTCAGGTTTCATGGCTTCAAGTTGGGCCGTTTGAATTTGATTAGACAAGTGTGAATGGATGGTTATTGACAATGACTTGATTTTTCGACCAGAATATTCCTTCCGACTTAGGGCGTCTGCTACTACGTTGGCTTTACCCGGATGATAACGAATATCGCATTCGTAATCACTGAGTAGCTCGACCCACCGTCGTTGTCTCATGTTGAGCTCCTTTTGATCGAAAATGTGTTGTAAACTCTTGTGGTCGGTAAAGATAGTGCTTTTCGTTCCATACAAGTAATGTCTCCAGATCTTCAAAGAAAACACCACTGCTCCTAGTTCAAGATCGTGGGTCGTGTAGTTAACCTCGTGTGTCTTCAACTGTCTCGAGGCGTAGGCGATGACCTTACCTCGCTGCATCAGAACACACCCGAGCCCTTGGTTCGATGCATCGCAATATACTACGAAGTCTTCTATCCCTTCGGGGAGAGATAGTATTGGCGCGGTGCACAAGGCTCGCTTGAGCGTTTGGAACGCTCTCTCTTGTTTCTCTTCCCAGTCAAAGGCCACGCCTTTCTGGGTTAGGGTTGTAAGAGGTTTCGCTATTCGGGAGAAGTTCTGAATGAATCTGCGGTAGTAGCCAGCAAGACCTAGAAATTGACGAATTTATATCAGCGTCTTAGGTGCTGACCAGTTCTCAATGGCTTTAATTTTGGCTGGGTCCACGTGGATTCCCTCTTCGCTTACCACGTGTCCTAAGAATTCGACTCTTCGGATCCAAAATTCACATTTCGAGAACTTCGCATAAAGTTTCTCTTTTCGTAACG
This sequence comes from Lactuca saligna, assembly GCF_052625555.1. Taxonomy (NCBI): domain Eukaryota; kingdom Viridiplantae; phylum Streptophyta; class Magnoliopsida; order Asterales; family Asteraceae; genus Lactuca; species Lactuca saligna. The sequence continues at coordinate 226,967,084 of NC_136420.1, read as the reverse complement.
TCTCTAGAATTTGTCGCAAGTGATCGCCATGCTCTTTCTTACTTCGGGAGTAGATCAGGATGTCGTCAATGAAAACGATGACGAACTGATCCAAATAAGGTCGGCATACTCTATTCATCAGATCCATGAAGACTGCTGGCGCATTGGTCAATCCGAATGGCATCACCACGAACTCGTAATGTCCGTAACGAGTTCGGAAGGCTCTCTTAGGCACATCCTCCTCCAGCACTCGTAACTGGTGATATCCGGATCTCAGATCAATCTTAGAAAAATATTTCACCCCTTGCAGTTGGTCAAATAGATCATCTATGCGAGGCAGAGGGTAACGATTCTTGACCGTTAGTTTGTTGAGTTCTCTGTAGTCAATACACATACGGAATGATCCATCTTTCTTCTTAACGAACAAGACCGATGCTCCCCTAGGTGAGAAGCTTGGTCTTATGAAGCCCTTGCTGAGCAGTTCGTTAAGTTGACCAGAGAGTTCCTGCATCTCAGTCGGTGCTAAACGGTAGGGCGACTTGGCTACTGGGGTAGCTCCTGGGACTAAGTCGATTCTAAACTCGACCTGTCGTTGCGGAGGTAACCCGGGTAGTTCTTCTGGAAAAATGTCGGGGAAGTCACTCACTACAGGGATGTCCTTTAGTTCTTTCGTTTTGAGGCTCGTGTCGACGACGTGAGCAAGGAATGCATGGTATTCCTTACGCAGATACTTCTGTGCCTGAATACTTGATATGATGCGAAGACTTGCACCGGGTTTGTCGCCGTTTACTACAAGAGTTTCCTTAGACGAAAGGTTTAAACGGACTGCTTTCGCATAGCACATGATGTCGGCGCGATGAAAGCTTAACCAATCCATGCCAATGATAATGTCGAAACTTTTTATTGAGACTAGCATGAGGTCAAACGGGAATGAATGGTTATCTAGAGTTAGGGTACAACCTAAGTATATGCTACTCGTACTTTCAGTTTTTCCATTAGCCATTTCTACTGTGAATAGTTCTTTGAGTGCGTGCGGTGGTTGATTCAGCATGCGAGTAAATTTATGGTTTAAGAAGCTTCGCTCAGCTCCACTATCGAATAGAATGCATGCATAGGAGTCATCGAGGAGGAACGTACCAGTCAACACTGTCGGGTCAGCTACTGCCTCCCCGTGGCCTATCGCTAGCACCCTCCCTACTTCGCCAGCATTTTTCGCCTTGGGGTAGTCCCTTTTATAGTGGCCTGTTTCGCCACATCCATAGTAGGCCGGGCTCGCGCCAGAGCCGGGGACTTGGGCGATCGGTCTCGCCGGAGATTTAAAGAAACGGACTGTGTGTCCTCTCCTGTGGCAGTTAGGGTACTGCATTTCATGGCAGGGGCCATTGTGGTGGTAGTTGCATTTGTTGCACTTGGGCGAACTTCCAGCATACCCACCCACCGGAGTAGTAGTAGCAGCAGCAAGGGTTATTGCGGCATGTATTGCCACAATTTGCTGCTTTTTGGCAGCCAGTTGCTTCTTCTTTTCATCCCAAAATTTCTGCTTAGTATCAACGGGTTTGGAGGGTTCTGGGATGGCTAGGGTGATTGTGGTTGCAGGGGTTTTGACTCCATGTTCAATGAGTCGTTGTGCCAATCGTTTGGCACTGTCGTAGGTAGCGGGGTTTGATGCTAGAACATTCCCCTGATACGGAGGCACAAGCCCCCATATGTACCTTTCGATCTTTTTCCCTTTCAGTGGGAACCATATTAGGGCAGAGGGCCACCAGTTCGCTGAACCTGGCGGTATAAGCAACAATATTGGTGCCCTTCATGGTCAGGCTCCAAAGCTCCTGCTCTAGTTTCTGGATCTCGCCCCTCGGGCAGTATTCCTCAATCATGAGGTCTTTCATCGTTTCCCAGCCTATGTCGTTGGCCACGATGAGCGTTAGAGATTTAACGTGGCCGTTCCACCACGTCAGGGCCTTTCCTTCAAAGGTGCATGCGACATATTTCACTTTGCTCGCAGCAGGGCATGAACATATTTCGAAGACCGCTTCAGTCTTCTCGAACCATTGAGAGAGGGCAATGACTCCGCCGGTCCCATGAAAGGACTTCGACTTGCAGTTGGTGAAATCCTTGTAAGAGCACTCTCTCAAGCGCATAGGGGTTTCAACCGGGATTGATTCCACAGGGGTTCCACCTCTGCTGGCATCAGAAGAGTGATATTGAGCCATGGCAGTTGCCACTGCTGCAGCTACGGCATCATTTAGGGCTGCAGTATCGATGACCGGAGGCGGAGGAGGTGGTGGTGCAGGATTATTCCTAGGAGATTTGCGAGGAGGCATCTTTCAGCTATAAGTTTGTAAAGGTAAGAAAAATGGTAAGAAACATTTTGTAAGCAACGTGAGAGTGATACATGGACTAACTAACCATACCCCAACAGTTGAATGAGTGTTTGAAATCACAACAAGAAATATTAGTAGGAAAACACAAGTGTAGAGATTTTTCCCACAATTTAGATAGATTTCAATAATACTGGTATTACTGATGTAATAAGTTCAAGGAAAAATCGACCTAACAGTAGGTCTTACATCATACCATATAGAAAAGTTTGACAGTTCTTAGATTCCTAATTAGAGTACTGAAAGTTAGGAATATTTTACAGACACGTGCTACTTAGAGCATAGATGTTAAAGGCAAATTCTTAACCCAAAAGATAATGATGTACTAGGCATCATCTAACAGTGACGAATATTCCTCGGGAGAACCCTAAGGTCTCTCATTTGACGGACCACCTCTTGAAGGTGTTGCTCATGAGCACTTTGACGAGCTCGGAGTTCCATGACTTCAGCTTGAGAGGCAACCAGATGTTGCTGTAGGGTTTCATTGGTTCTCCGGGTCCGTTCCATGTCTTCTTCAAGACGGCAGATGCGGACCGTGTTGACACCTGAGTTGGCATCAATCTCCATGACCCGGTCGATGGCTGCTCTACCTTGCTCGACATTATGAGGTTTCCTGCGGATAATGACAGGCAGGGCTCGGTCAGCAGAGCCACCATTGCTGACGTTGTAAAAGCTTCGGTCCCCAAAGTATGGTAAGCGTTGACCCTGTTCATCACTCCAACGATTTAAGTTGTTTGCCCATAAGGGAGTAGGACTTGGAAAAGCTGGTCGAGGGTTGTTGTTCGGGGGTTGACCTACGAGCGGTAGGTTGTTGACTTCAGGCTCAGAGTCTGATCCATCTGAGAAGCCTTCAGCTTGATGATCATCCAACGGAATTTGGTGTTCATCATCAGACTCTGCTTCGAGCCTTCCTATGTTGCCTTCATTAGGAAAGTACGGGTCGTCGTGATGGAATCCAGCCATTTAAATCTACGCGAGAAGAGAGGTATAAAGATATAGTATGTATGTAGTTAATAGCACAAAATACACCTATAGTATTTTAAGTTTAAGTTCCAGTAATCTTTTTGTGGCATTGTTGGTATGTTTTTAGACTTGTTAACACATCACAACTATTCTAGGGCATATGCTAATCACTCCTCGGACCAGCATAGTTGATCAGGCTATGCCATTCCCAGGACTGACCATACATCCCCTAGCTTACCTGTGATATTTGACAATTGTAATACTCTTGTTCTTGTCGTTGTGACACTGGTTTTAGTATGAATGCAGACTAGTATACTTAATTAACTATTTTAGTATTTAAAGTATAGACTCTTGGTCAGAGTGTTTTAATCCCAAATGGGTTTATAGTTTAGTATATCTTTTATGGGTTGATATACTTGCTTCACTATAAACAATGCTCTGATACCAATCTGTCACACCCCAAAACCAAGAATGGCGGAAACGTTCTGGGGCGGAGGACGTCATGTAAAGTATCACAACACAGTAAATGTAAATAAGCAAACAACATCATCCATTGCATTAAATATAAAATTTTAATACAGGCGTGTTCCGTACAGTTTTAGACACCAAAAATATAATTTAAATCAAAATAGTATGATGGGTCTTGAATGCGCTCCATCTTCTCAAAAGCTAGCATCAGTACCAGGCTACTGATGACCTGAGAATACAAGTTATTTTGAAAGAGTTTATCAACATTAAGCTGGTGAATACATAAGTATTTTAGTGTCGAGGTTCGTTATCAAAACGTTTGAACCTGTTGCAAGTATGAGTTGTGAATGTATGTAAGTGTTTGTAAAAGTTTGACTCTCTCAGAAAAAAAACTTATATTTTCTGTTAAAGTAGCCCTCTACCAGGGCTTAACTGTTTTGTATGCTCGTTTAATGTAAAAGTGTGTAATTTCCCAAGTGTAACTATCATTTAACAAAATATAGTTTGTACATTAAAGATTAAGTGAGGTTATCACCAAAATGTAATGGGTAAATTATTGTGGTACGGTAGTTATGTTTTATATGAACTACTGTTGTACTAACTACCTTAAACCAGGTTTATATTAAGGTATCATGTGATAAATTGCACCATACTATCGACTGGTAACATCGACAACGTATAGTCGAAAAAAATAAGGTATGACGTTTGGCACCCGCAGACCTGTCGGTCCCACTGTAGCTAGCAGCCAGGTGTAGGATAGTCAATCCAGTATAGATCTATACACAAACTCACGCTCTCCCTCCAAGAGACTCTGGCTACAACTCGGGTCATGTCAATTAAGACATGCTCCCATACAGTGGATCACAATTGTTAACGTATTCGTGTATATGCAATATAATGTTACTTGTTCTAGTATCGTTGTATATGTTCTCTTAGTAATAAGTATTGACTCCTGAATGAACTGACTCGTTGATCTAGAAATTGTAGTAGTATGATCCCGTGTTACCCCGATGGTAACTTACTAATGATTTGCTGATAAGTATGAATATGGAAGTACTTTTATGTCAATACTTGTATATATGATATATAACTAATATTGAAACGACCCTCGCATGGTCACCCGAAATTCCACCAGACCACATCCAAATCGAGGAAAAGGAAATACGACAGGTGGCTTTCCTAAGCCCTTTAAACATTATTTATACATTTATACATATATGGGCATGCAAATTTATACGTAGTAAAACAAAGTTTAACCATTTGATAAGTAAAAGAGTTTGTAAAACATTTTGAAGTAAAACAGTTTGAACAGTGATAAAATCATTGGTTTCCTAGTTATTAATCACATGTGATTAATGCAATCACATGTGATCGAAGCAATAACTATAAGTGTTTAACTTGTATCCCCCCCATAAAGTATTTAAAACATTTAAAAGCATTTCAAAGGTTGAATAAAGGGGTATGAACTCACTTGGAAGTTTGAAGATAGCGAGATCGAAAACTGGGCAGAGTTTCGTCTCGGGAAACGGATTTTTCTCGGGATTCTCAGGAGTAAAATCGACCCTCGGGACTTAAGCAAAAAGACCAGAGCTTCGGGTTTGAACGGGCACGGAAATCGAGGCAAGATCGTGAGAGAAAAAGAGAGAAAATGAACAACTTTTTCGGAAAGGCTCGCATCCCTTTTATAGGGGTGCTGAACCGCCTCCGAACGCGGGGCGTACGAGCGTACGCAGCGCGTACCCGTACGTCATCGCTTACATATTTCGGATGGGGCGGGTCGGATGGGACGGCGGGTCGGATAGCTTCGCATAGGGCGACGTGGACGATCTGAGGCCGTGGCCTCGAGTACGCGGGGCGTACGGGGTTACGCGGCGTGTACCTCGGCCCTAGGCTGACTCCTCTTCGGATAATACCGAAATTTTAATAAAAGTTATATATAAATCATTTATCAAACTTCAAAAATTCATATCTCCTTCATACGAACTCCGTTGTCGACGTTCTTTATATCCCCGCGAAGGTGAGACTACGATCTACAACTTTCGTTTAGATTATTTTTATTATTTATTTATTAAAATGACGTGATTAAGGAATCTCTTTAAAAATTCATAACTTCTTTATCTGACGTCGGTTTTTGCCAGACTTTTTACCGTTGAAATACCATTGTCGAGACCTTCGATTCTCGTTTAGTTCATTCCGGCCAAATGTCGCTCGATCTCCGTTTCGAGTTTTTAGCTGTCTGTTGCTAAGCTGAACTTGGAAAAATCATAATTTCACTATACGAAGTCGGATTTGGGCGTTCTTTTTACGTATGATCATGGTTTAATGATATTTAAACATAGAAGAATTTAAATAGAAACTTTTTGGACATTTTATTATCAAAGTTAATTTTATTAACTCAAATATGTTTACAATACTTGACCTATTAGGCCATTACAAATAGTTGAAATATCGGGTTGTCACATACATCAAGTTTTTCAAGCTTTCTAAAAATTTCTCGTGTTCATCAATGGCGAACTTCAACATGAACACCATGACTTCTTTCTCTCACTTGGTTCTTCAACCTAAATTCCAATGTTAATCCCTAAATACTATGATCAGCGGGCTGATACGATGGAGGATTACTTAAATGGAATTGATGAAGAACTCTGGAATTGTATAAGTGGAAAAGTTATACCTCCTTAAATTGTACAAACAGTTGGATCATCTACTTCTTCAATTGACGTTGTTGAAAAACAAAATCGCATGAAAAAGAATGAGAAAAGATGTATGAGGGAGCTAAGAGGTGCTTTGCCTCCTGTGGTTTACAATTACATTCGTAGTTGTAAAATAGCGAAGGATATTTGGATCACACTGAAAGAGAAATATCAAGGAAGTGAGAAGAAAAAGATCAATACTGTTAAGCAATGTCTTGTTGAACTTAAGGAATTTAGACAAAAGGATGCTGAAATAATTGAAAACTACTATGATCGTCTGAATGAGATTTTTTATCGTTGCAGCAGGTATGGAATCTCAAGATCTCTTATGGAATTCAATATGACATTCATCATGGGTCTTCGCAAAGAATAGCGTAGTCTGAGTATGATGATAAAGAACCAGAAAAGTTTTGATACAACCACCTTGAATGATCTCTACAACCAGCTGAAAACTCATGAAAGTGAAGTTACATAAATGCTTGAAGAAATGAAACAGAATCTAGGAGGACCTTTGGCTTTAGTTTCAAAGGTTACTGAAATTGATGCTGGTGAGAAAGAAGAATCAGACAATGAAGGATTCTTAATGAACTCTGATGATGAAGCAGTTGCATTCTATTCAAAAAATAGAGTTAAGAAATTTTTCAAAAAGCGTTTCAATCCAAAAGGAAAGCGAAATGATGCGAAGAGTGGTTTCATAAAAGCTGGAGGTGAAGGAAAGAAGAAATTGGAAAAGGTTGATGAAAAGCAGAAAGATGCGAAGGAAGAGAAGAAACTAAAAGGTAATTATGGATTCTATTATCATTACTGCAATGGGGAAATCACTTCGCAGCTGATTGTATGCTGAGAAAGAAAGAGAAGAAGAAAAGAAAAATCAAGGATGAAGCCTACTACTCAGAAAAGCTTGAGGAGGTGCGTGTGAAGGCAAAAGACTTGTCATTAGTTGCAAAAGGGGAGTTTGATGAAGAAGAAAGTGGAACTTATTAGATCTGGTCTTCAGGATCTGATGATGAAGAAATGAGGCATCCAATTCATGGAGCAATGTTCTCAAGCTATGAAGATAATTGCGAAGAGGAAGTTTATGGACGATGCTTTGTGTCCAAGTCCAATGATAAATCTCCAATGACCACCAAGGTACGTGATATTCTTGAATCATTTAATATTCCTTTATATGCTTATGATGCTGAAATAACTTCATTTGATGATACTGTTGCTTATTTTGATTCTGTTATTTTGTCTGCTAGTACCGAAGCACAAAGTCTAAAATTGCAACTAGTTGAAACAAGAAGAGAATTATAAATAAAAAGAAGTAGAGTAGATAAACTTGAACTACAAATGGAAAATGTAAATTGTGATAGGAACAACCTAGATAAAGAAGTTAGGTTGTTGCTAGCACAAAGAAACATATATTGTAACTCTGCTAAACGTTTGTATGCGAAGTTAACTGCATTACATCATTCATCTGAAATAAGCAAAGAACAACATAGGAAACTTTTACCTTTTCTTGAATATGAACGCGAAAGTGTTGATGTTGTTTCTATGACTGCGAAAACACAATTGCTCATCTTGACAAAATACCTAATGATAGATTCGCATATGGTATTGTCAAAATTGAGGAATTCTTGAATGCTGATGAGTTGGTTGATATTGTCAATGAAAGTTTGACAAAGAATGAACAAGTGAAAATCATAAAGAAAACTGAAAATTCAACTCTTGATTCTCAACTCAATTATGTTGATGTCAATGACAATTCAGATAATGTGAGTGGAATCAGTGACATCGAAGAGGAAGAAGAGGTTGATTGTTCTAAATTATCAATCATTAATATCACATCTAAGGTCAAAGGTAAAGAAATTATAGTTGATTCAATAGTAAAGGATGAAAATGATAAACCCTCTACATCGCAACATTGTGACTTTGATAATGTGGAAATTGAAAGTTGGAAGACTGATGACACTGATGAAGACAAAGAAGAAGTGAAGGATTCACATGAAACACCTCAACGAGTTGTTGTTAATCAAGTGTTTGGAGATACAAAAGAATTTGACAAAATTATGAATGACAAAGGTGCACATTACTTAGAAACTAACACTGTGGTTTATCCAAATTTTACATGTACAGATAACACAATCTTTCCAAATCAAGTCTTTGTCACAACTGGAAATGTTGAGAAAATTAAACCTGAATTCAACAAAATGGTTGAAAATGATAATCAAAAGTCAACTACTGAAGGTTTCTGTGCAAATTAAAATATAGTAGAAAACAACTTGACTCAAAATTTTTATGTTTTTCAAGGTCAAAAATCATCACAAAAATGGTTGGTTAAACAAGAAAAAGAAAACAATGTTTTTGAAAAAGATGAAAAACCAAAGATGGAAGTGAAACTAAATTCTCATGAATTTAAATTGATGGTTGGAAAGTATTCAACAGAAAATAATGTTTCAAGAAGAAAAGCAAGAAAAGCAATCTTTTACCAAGTTGTGTCAAATGACAAACCAAAAGTTGAAAAAGAACAAATCTCGAAGAAACAATCATCAAAATTTCAAAAGGATACAAGTTTTCACAAACCAATACATTCTGTTGACAAAATTCCAATGAAAAATAATGATAAATTTGTTCACAAATATGAAAAATTTAGAAAATCTGAGACTTCGTAAAGATTTGTGAATGGTCATAAGTTTTAAAATGTTGGCAAATTAATGAATAATTCATCATCTTTGAATGTCAAAACTCAAACAAAACCAAAATTTTTACCTAAACAACCAAATTTTCAAACTCCTTCAATTTCTAAACCCACCAAAGATTCGTATACAAAAGGAAAATCAGATGTATATATGATCAACAATTGGCATGAAGGGAAAGGAAAACAATATCAAAATGGGAAGTTTTCAGAACAACAGATAAAGAATGCATTTGACAAATTCATCAATAAGTCCACTACTGGTAGTTCATCATCTCCTGATTCGCAAGTCCCGGTACAAAAATGGAAACTAGTTATTAAAGTTGCAAATGTTGTGAAGGATGAGATGCAAGTCAATGGAAATCTAAAACTATTGAATAACTATATTTCAATGTCTAGATCTGATGATGTTGATTTAATGGAAAGTGTCTCAGATAAAGTAAAAACATGTTTTTTAAATTCAAGGAATTTGTTCAAAACTACTAATGACGGACCCAATAAGTTTTGGGTTCCTAAATTTTTTCAATAACTGTAGGTGATATGTAACGAGCAATATGATGTGAAATGGTATATTGATAGTGGTTGCTCTCATCATATGAATGGAAGAAAGGAAAACTTCCGAGATTGTAGAAGCTTGGAGAATGTTAGAGTAGTCAAATTTGGAAATAATTACAAGTTTCAAGTGAAAGGATATGGCAAAGTCACAAATGGACAATTCACAGTTAACAGGGTTGCTTATGTTGAAGGTCTTCAACATAACTTGATCAGTGTTTCGCAGCTTGTTGTGGGTACTGGAAATCAGGTTGTGTTTAATGAAGAAGGAAGTATCATTTTAAACACAAAGACAAATGAAGTACTTCTGAAATCCAAAAGATATGGTGACATGTTTACACTAGATATCAAACCAATTGTGGGCAAACCTTCCATCTGTTTACTATCAAAGGCCTCTAATGATGTTAGCTAGCTCTGGCAAAGATTGTCACATTTGAATTTTCGCAATATTAATAAACTTGTCACTAAAGATTTGGTTCGAGGTTTACCAATACTAAAATTTGACAATCATACTTTGTGTGAAGCTTGCGAACAAGGACAATAACATAGAAAAGTTCATCCAATTATGATAGATTCAAAGATCGTGGAACCATTGGAACTTCTTCACATTGACTTATGTGGACCGTCGACTATTGCAACAATTAATAAAAGTGGTACATTTTAGTTATAGTTGATGATTTTTCTCGATTCACATGGGTATTTTTTCTCAGGTTAAAATCTGAAGTTGCTCAGACGATGATTGATTTTATCAAAAAGATTGAGATGAGTCTTAAGAAGAGTGTTCGCAGAATTAAAAGTGACAATGGTTCTGTGTTTAAAAATCATACACTGGATTTCTTTCTCAAAGGCAAAGGCATTTCTCATAATTTCTCATCACCATATACTCCATAACAAAATGGTGTTGTTGAAAGAAGAAATAGGTCTCTATGTGAAGCTTCCAGAACCATGTTAACATATGCGAACTTACCTCAATATCTTTGGGCTGAAGTTGTATCGACTTCATGTTTTACTCCGAATCGATCATTCATTCATCGAAGATTCAATGTTACTCCATATGAAATACTCAACACTCGAAAACCTAATGTAAATTTTTTCCATGTTTTTGGTTGCAGGTGTTTTATAATGAATCTAAAAGATAATTTGACCAAGTTCCAAGCTAAAACTGATGAAGGCATATTCTTAGGATATTCGAAAAATTCAGTTGCATACAGAGTGTCAAACAAGCGAACAAGAAAAGTTGAAGAAACATTCAACTTAACCTTTGATGATTACTATATTAAACAAATGGATAGTAAATTTGAACATAAATCAATTCTTGTTGATTCAGATACTCAAATTGAAAATTCAGATATCAATGATTTTGATTACGACTTAATTTTTGGAACTCCTAACAGGACAATTGATACAGATGTTCATGCTCCTAATAATCAAACATCAGAATCCTCTAAACATATTGATGATTCAATAATAACTACATCGTCAATATCTTTCAAAAGTGTGCCTGAAGTTCGTATGGAGGGGGAGCATACGATCACCAATGCACAAAGAGAGCAAACTTTCAATGGGGAGAATGAAAATATGAATCATCAAGTTGAGATGGAGCATTCACAATTTCAACAGGAACATCATTTTGAGGGGGTGCATTAAGATGAACATCATGTTGAGGGGGAGCATGATGCAACAGAGACAATTAATCTTGATGAAAATGATGAATTTCATGAATTAAATGATAATTTTTCCATTGCGGGATCTGAAAATGAAGATTTGAACGACGATGCACCATTGGAATTTAATCCTAATTTTCCACCACTTGAGAAATGGACAAGGAATCATCCCAAAGAACGGGTGATTGGGAATCCTCAAGATGGTGTGTTGACAAGAGCTCAAATTCGTGCGAAAAATGAGGTACTGAATGCGAACCAAGAGTTGTGTATGTTTAATGTTTTTATTTCAAAAATAGAGCCAAAGACAGTAAAGGATGCTATGGAACACTCAGATTGGGTTGTTTCTATGCAATCTAAATTGGTTGAATTTGAACGAAATAAGGTTTGGAGATTAACTCCTAAACCTTTTGTTGTTTCAGTTGTCGGATTAAAATGGATTTTTAAAAATAAAACCGACAAAGATGGTAATATTATTCGAAATAAAGCTAGACTAGTTGTTAAAGGATATTCGCAACAAAGAAGGAATAGACAATGAAGAAACATTTTCTCCGATTGCAATACTCGAAGCAGTTTGCATATTTTTAGCTTATGCAGCTCACAAAGATTTTGATGTTTATCAAATGGAAGTTAAGTGTGCATTCTTAAATGGAGAATTAGAAGAAACAGTCTATCTTGAACAACCACTAGGGTTTATAAATGAGGAACATCCTGATCATGTCTACAAACTAGACAAAGCAGTTTGTGCTAGGTATCAAGCTAATCCTAGAGAACCTCACTTAACTGCAGTGAAAAATCACAATCTTAAGAGAACAATTTCTTTAGGACTTTGGTATCCTGCGAAATCGAGATTCTTCATTCAAGCTTTTTCAGATTCTGATCTAGGAGGATGCACTTTGGATAGAAAAATTACAAGTGGTGGGTGTCAACTATTGGATGGAAAATTGATGAGTTGGCAGTCAAAGAAGCAAACTTGCGTTGCTATATCAACTGCTGAGGATGAATACATTTCAGTTGTAGCTTGCACTTCGCAAATCATTTGGATTCAAAGTCAACTTCATCATTATGCGACAAACATGAAAAATATTCCCTTGTATTGTGATTCTCAGAGTGCAATTTGCATTTGTTATAATCCAGTACAACACCCAAAAAAAAAACACATAGCTCATCGATATCATTTTATCAAAGATCATGTGGATGTTGAGAATATTGAAATACATTTTGTTAAAACCACTAAACAATTTGCTGATATTTTTACTAAACCTCTTGATGAAAAATCTTTTGTCAGAATTTTAGCAGGTTTGGGGATGATTGATGTGAATTCAGTTTCAAAATCAATAACTCAAGAATGAAAGGTCCATTCAGCAGCTCTGAGACAAAACCATTCAGATGTTACTGTGCATTAAGAGGCTTCGCATTGTTTCGCATTCTCACATCTGATAACTAAGGTTCCATTTAATATTTTTCTAAGAAAATTGAAAAATCAAAAATATTTTGTTTTGTTTTGTTTTTATTTTTTAAAATCCAAAAAGATTTTATTTTGTTATGTCTTTATCTTCGAAAAATTCAAAAACCACACATATATTTTTTCTTTGTTCTTTAAGTTTTGTGTGTTTTTAGTTTTTGTCAAGAGTAGAATGCGAATAGGTCATGCTTATATATGTTTCTAAGGGAAGGTATCATTTCTTTCAACTTTGTACTAGTTAGGATGTCCCTAGAAGCATGCTGTAGCATGTTGACTCAAGCCTCATATGACTCTATGTGTGAGAAATGAAAGCCTTAATCAAATTATCTCATGAAAATTTCTTCCCAATTAGGCTTGTATTCGCATTACTCAAAAGAGCTACCTTACTTTTCTCATATGAGTAAAGAGTTATATGTTTGGTCGACAAATAACAGAGGTACATTTGATCTTATACCCAGTCTTTTTCATCACAAAATTCTTAACACAAATCACACACAAAGATGTATGTCCGAGAGGTCTCTGATCAAACCAATCGAGACCTAGATAGACAAAAATTTTGTGTTAATGATCTGACATCATGAGTCATTGATGAAGGTAAACCCCAAACATCTTACAACTTATGGAATTGATAGGGAACATTGTTCCAGATATTAACGAAACTTTTGTTTCAGTACCAAAATTCAAAACTCCAAATCATATTCATTTCGCATGGGTGGTCTTGATGAAACATTCGAAACCCACGATGTTTGTTATCCAACAAGATCCAATACATTAATTTTTTTATGAATATGATTTCCGTGTAAGTTTCATTCAAATGTCCTAGTCATGATAAATATTTTCAAAGTTGACTTGTCACTGACTACACTGGTCATACAAGTAATTTTTGTTACAATTTATCACCTTATGTTTAGAATGACATGTAACGAAATTTTAAACCAACCCAAGAAGTCCTTTTAAAAAGAATCCCTTTGATACTTATCAAAGTGTATTCGATTGTAATTCACGGGAACATACACAAGCTGTTGATTTTTTTTGATGATTAATGAAGCAACCTTTGCTTGGGGTTTAACTACTTTCGTGTCAAATTGCATTTTTGACATTACAAAATTCCAAAATTTTTCTTTTCTCTTGCTTCTATCTTATTTCTTTGGAACACTGCACTCACAAAATCCTTGAGGTTCTAAGTAATACCAAGTTAGACTGAAGATTTTGCAAATCTGGCATATGACTTCGCTTTTCATCCCAAAAGTGAAAGAGCCTTGCCTCCATGCGAAGGGTTCTAACGGTTACAATTCAATACAGGGAATATTGACAGGCTTTGTATACATAACGAATGGTATTCTACTCGGTTTTCTAGGCGATGTAACAGCTGCTTTTTCACACATGGCTAACTTTTCGCAGTAATGGTCCGATTTTCAAGGTGCCACGTCGGATATCATTAAATGCATCCCGCTTCAAATTCAAATCACTCAGGTTTATGTATAAAAGGGGGTTAAAGAGGGTGTTATACGGTTACACGATCAGACACAAAAATTCCCAAATTCTCTGATTCTTTCTTCTCTTTGAACCCTAACAATGGCTACTACTCAATCCAACACCGATGAAGTTATTTCACAGTCTCTTATGAAGATTCAAAGCATAAACAACCAAGTTGATCCTAATGTTTCATCCTACCTAGAACAATTGAAGATGTTGGTCGTTGCCCTAAAAAGGTCACCATTATCAACTGCAGTGTTCAATTCTTTTCCTGTTCTTATGTCTTGGTTGTCAATAGCGTCATCAACTGTGTCATACAAGTATACAACTGATGTCATAACCTTCAACTTGGTGAATAACAAGACAGTTCGTCTTACCAAGAACATGTGCATCAACTTCTTGAACATTCCAAATAACCCACCATTCTTTAAGCCAACAAATTCACAGATTATCTTCATGTTCAATGAGATGGGCCATCAACCCGCTCTTGAAAAAATAAGTGATTTCAGAGAATTCGGCCTACCATGCATTTGGAACTTCTTATTTGGAATCTTTCTCAAGTGTTTGACCGGGAGGAGTGTTGGCTTGGACAGGGGACGAATGGAGGTTTATGCCATGGTGATGGGACTTTATTATGGCTTAAGTGTTGATTATGGAACTCAGCTTTGGAAGGAGTTCAACAAAAGTCTAGAAAATACAAGTGTTGAGAAGGGAATTTCTTGTGCAAGGTACTGGAGTTTGATTTTAGAAAAAGTATATCCAAAAAAAGGCATTCAAGTTCCTGAACACAGAGAAGTCGCATAATTTTCTTTGTACCAATTTCCAAAAGTTGTTGAAGATGATGAAAATATCTTCACAAGTGTCGTAAGAATTCCTGATGCAATGCTTTGCAAAGTTTCGTCTACTCACAAGGTATTAGTTCGCTACATGAAAACGTTTGATCATAATGTACGAACTAGAGTCTTGCTTGAAGTCAGTGCTGAGTCCTCAAAGAAAAAGCAGCAAACTCAAAAGAAAGACAAATTAGAATCATCCAAAGTGTTGAAGGATGAAAGGGTTGAGAAAGATGAGTTTTTTCCCAAAAAGAAGAAGGAAATAATACCAACAAAATCAGGGGTATTGAAGAAGCTTCACAAATCAGCATACACGACAACTACTTCACCTACTATTCGCAAAACTGAGGTGAGTAGTAAGGGAGCTACTTTTAGAGATGTTTCGACTCCTGTTTCTCCTGGTTCAAAAAGAAGAAGAGTTGCAGAGGTTGTGAAGCATATTACTCAAAAGCTCTACAAGAAACGAAAGTTGATTATTAAAAATAATTCATCAGAAGATGAAGTGGTTCCAGAAACTCCACCTGTTTCCACAATGGTAACTGTTACTATTCCAATTACTTCGCAAATTTCCACTACCACATCCACACCACTTGAAGTTATTACACACACCTCAGTTCATGAGGAAGAAATTATTCCTGATAAAGTTGTTAACGTATCTAATACGGGGACACCTATCACAAATATTGAACTCACAGAGCCAATTATCTTATCTACTTCATTACCACCATTTCCTCTTCCAAATACACATTCAAATACATCATCCATATTTGATCATCCTTTGAAACATCCTTTTACTACATTGTTTCCATCTCAATCACCTAAAACACCACAACCTATATCTTCGCAAGCTCAGTCTGATGAAGAAACCGAAGGAGGAGGTTTTGGAGGAATGTTTGAAGCCATGCACTTTGATTCAGAGGAGGAAGAAATACCTGAGCATATGATAATGTTAGGTAAGCAGTTTAAAATACTGAATCGCAAGTTGAATGCCATTATTCAAACACAAGCTGATGCTAGTACAAAGTCATCTATATCAGGATTGGAGGTTGAATCTATGATCAAAGCTGCAGAAAAACGTATCATTGCTAAAGTTGATGATTCTGACAAGAATAATGAGCTTCGCATTCAAGTTCAAAGAAAATCTTTTGATGGTGTTATAAAAGATTTGAAAATTGTTACAAAAGAACGACATTTTCTGTTTGTACAAGATGTGAAAAAGGTCACGGAAGACGTTAATTTCAAAATTGAGGAGTTAAAGGCAGAAATTGCAAAGGAGATTCAAGATCTTCATTCGCAAAATTTAGACCTACAGAAACGTGTTGATATTATTGCTGAAGCAGTGACTAATCTTGCTACTGATTATCAACCATCTGCTCAAATAATCAAAGCCAAGCATCAAGAGAATAAGGAGCAGTTTTCAAAATTAATTCAGTTGGCTACTGAATTAAAAAGTTGTGTTTTGCAGACTTCTCAACAAACAATTCTTACTCCGGAATATCTAACTCTCAAAGTTAATACTCTACAGCAAGCTATCCAAAAGGCATCGGCCCTGATTACCAACTTTACTTCAATATTGCCAAAGAATCCCCCGCCTGCTTTCATAGGGGTGCAAGGGGGAGAAATAAAAGGAAGTGAAGTTGAAGATACGAAAACTGTTGCGACGATTCATTCCACTCAGCTCAAAACAACTTTTCCAGTACTCACGAAACCAATTCCTTCAACAATAGTAATAACAAAGCGAATTCTCAAGGGAATTGTCATTGGTTCAACTGAAGGAGGAAGTTCTAGTGCGAAACCTCAAACAATGGTTGTTGGAAAAGGCAAAGAAGTGCTTATTGAAAATTCAAAAGAAGAAAAGAAAGCAGCGGCAAAAGATGAAATGGAAAAATTAAGACAAGTACAGATTATTATGAGGCAAAGAGCAAATGACCCACCAACAATGAATAGGGGTGATCCTGCGAAGTTGTACTCATATGAAACCATTGAATCTAAAGTCGTGGGAAGTCATCTATATGGGTTTAAGAAAAAGCCCAGAAGAAGTTATGATGTTGCAAATTCAGACAGATGCCAACTTGACTTTCCAATCAATGAGATGATGTTTGTGACAACACAGTACAAGATAAGTGAAAAATTAAAAAATGCTGATGAATACATTCAATGAAAATATGATTTCATTTTGTACTTGCGAAGGATCAAGATGAGGTTTGGTCTTTGATGAAGATTAAGAAGGTGCTTACTATTAAGAAGGATGAACTGTTCGAGAATATGCTTCAAAATTTTCGATACCCTGTTGTTCGAGCAGATAACAAGCCTGTTGATTTTACTATTGCTGACTTCCCATTGATGAATCTGAATGATCTTATTTAAGTGGCTCTGATACTGAAAGGAATGGAAGAAAATAAATTCAACGGATATGATACAAATGTGTTCAAATTTGGTTTCACACATATCAAGAAATTCATAGATAAATACTATGATTACTTGGCATTAACTGATGAAGAACTTGCATCAGTTCGTGGAAAACAATTGACGGTTCCTTGGGAGTCTACTCTGTCTCAAACATAATTGAAGAAATATTCAGATGGGGAGATATGCCTTAAACCTTTTAGCATGGTTTTCGCAGGGAAAGATACAAAGGGGAAGCCCAAGAAGTTCTTGTTCAAAGTCTCAGAGATTGAAAGATACACTACTTCGCAATATACGAATTTCATAGTTCGTATGAATAATTGCTCGAAGAATAATGAATGAGACAGGAAGGAGCTTAAAAGGATTATTACTTGGTATTCAAAAATCAGAAGAACAATGAACTCAGCTATTCAGCATCTCACAAACTGAATAGTTTTGACTGTTTACAAAGGGGGAGATTCTAGATACTAGAAGTTGTAAAAGTTGAAATGCTTGTTTATTTTGTTTCGCAAGTTAGTTATTTTACTAAGTCTAGCACAATGCGAAGCTTATAGTTAAGGACATAGTATATTTTTTGTACACTCAGGTTTCCTATAAATAGGGACTGAGGTTAGAAGTAGAGACATCGAATGCACGAGTAATTCAATACTCATTCGCAATTTCTCTTTGCTTATTGTAATCAGTTCTTCATCAATATAAGATCTGATTAATATTTACTTCCTGTATTCATACTTTTCATTCGTACAATCATGATTCCATTCTAAATCTTGATAACAATTCTCATCAAGATTTTGATTATGATTTGATTTTTTGTGTTCCAGACCGGGCTATTGATGCAAAAGTACATGATGATGACAATCGAGTGCCTGAAGCATCGAAACATTATAATTATTCCAATCTCACTCAAGATAACAATGATTCATATTCATCAACAAATTCTTCCAAAAATAATGAAATTATGCCAAATAGCTTGAATGTTCAAGTTGAGGGGGAGCACTTGAATATATGTGCTCAAGTTCAGGGGGAACATACTTTCGAGGGGGAGAGAAAGAATTAATGTTGATGTCGAGAGGGAGCAATATGATAATAATCCAATTATCGAAGGGGACGAAGATGCAAATAATACAAATGTTTCGAATGTTCTAAATGATGAATTTCATGATATGAATGATAAAGTGTCAAATGCAAGTGAAGGATTTGAAAATGAAGAAATGTTCGAAGATGCACCATTGGATTTTGATCCAGCATATCCACTGATGGATAGATGGACTCGAAGTCAACCTTGAGAACAAACTCTTGGTAATCCACATGATGGAGTATTGACTAGAGCTCTGATTCGTGTGAAGAATGAGGTACTCAATACACACCAGAAATATTGTATGTTCCATGTCTTTATTTCGAAAATTGAACCAAAGTTAGCAAAAATATTGCTATGGAAGATCCTGATTGGATTGTCTCTATCCAATCTGAACTGGCTGAGTTTAAACAAAACAAAGTTTGGAAACTTGTTCTAAAACCAAAAGACACTTCTATCATTGGTCTTCAATTCGTTTTACAAAAAATTGATAAAAGGTAACATAGTGAGAAATAAAGCAAGGCTAGTTGTTAAAGGATATTCGCAACAAGAATGTAGAGATTATGAAGAAACCTTCGCCCCTATCATGAGAGTCGAGGATGTTCAAATCATATTAGCGTATGTAGCACATAAACATTTTTTATGTATATCAAATAGATGTTAAATGTGCTTTTCTCATGGGAGTTATCGAAGAAATAATTTATGTTGAACAACCAGTAGGTTTTATCAATTCACAATACCCTAATTATTGTTATATTTTAGACAAAGCTGTTTATGGTCTTAAACAAGCTCCACATGCTTGGTATACCACTCTTACTAATTTCTTAAAATGTTTTGAATTTTAAACAAGGATCTGTTGATCTCACTCTCTTTTGAAAGAAAGTTGGGAATCATCTCATGCTTGTTCAAATTTATGCCGATGATATTATTTTTGGTTCTACTGATCCTTAATTGTCTATTGAGTTTGAAAATATGATGAAAAGTAAGTTTGAGATGAGAATGACGGGGGAAGATAAAAAATTTTCAAGGATTAAATATTCATCAAAACAGAGAAGGAATTTTCATCAATCAACATAAATATACAAGAAATCTGCTTGAGAAGTTCGTAATGATGAATAGTTCAAAGTTGCATGTACCAATGGTTGTTGGAATAAGACTAAATCCATCTTTGGACAAACTAGTTGTTAATCTCACATTATATCAAAGCATGATAGGTTCATTACTGTATCTCAAGGCTAGTAGACCTGATATTATGTTTTATATGTGCAATTGTGCTAGGTACCAATCGAATCCTAGAGAACCTCATCTAACTGTTGTGAAGAATATATTTCGCTATCTCAAAAGCACAATTTCATTAGGATTGTGGTATCCTTCAAAAACAGGGTTTTTCATTCAAGCATTCTCAGATGCTGATCTTGGTGGGTGTCAACTTGATCAAAAAAACACAAGTGGCGGATTCAACTTTTGGATGGGAAGCTTGTGATCCGGCAATCGAAGAAACAGACACGTGTTTCTATTTCCAGGACAGAGGCAGAATATGTTGTTGTTGCAGCTTGCACTTCTTAAATCATATGAATTCAAAGTCAACTGCGTGATTATGTAATCAACATGAAAAAAATTATGGTGTGTTGTGATTCACAAAGTGCCATACACATTTGTCACAATCCTGTGCATCATTTGAAAATAAAACAAATTGCTCTTCGCTATCACTTTATTAAAGATCATGTTGAAGATGGCAACATTGAAGTTCATTTTGTAAAGACAACTTATCAACTTGTAGATATCTTTACGAAGCCATTAGCAGAAAAATATTTCATAAGACTCATGATGGGCTTAGGAATGATCGATGCAAATTTAGTTCCAAGATGGATTTCGTTATAATGATAACCCAACATGGTCAAAAGACGTCGAATTCAATGGTTACTGTTCACAGTCAACGCTTCGACATGCTTCGTTTTTGACATTCTGCACAATAGGTTGACAAAAATCTTCGCTATTTTTGTCATTATCTTGTTTTCGATAGTAAGGTACATTTCTTTTATTGTTTGCTATTTTTCATTAAGAATCAAAAACAATAAAAAGATTTTTCATTTTTGTTCTTTTTTCATTAAAATTCAAAAATATCAAAAAGATATTCTTATTTTTGTAATTTTCTTTCAAAAATCAAAAATCCAAAAATATGTTTGTTCTTTTAATTTTCTCTTGTGTAACATTTAGCGAAGATTTTGATAGCTCATGCTTGCTGTGGAAAGGTATATCTCCAAAACTATGTACTAGTTCATATGTCCCTAGATGCATGTTGTCGACCAGAGCCTCCATAAATCAATGTGTTTCGAAGCTTTAATGGATTTCTCATTACGAGGTTTCCTAGCCAATCGGGTTGTATTCACATTAGTTCCTGAGCTACCTTACTCTTCTCTCAAGAGTTAAGAGTTTCATGTTTAGTCCAATCATAGCTGAGGTACTTTTGATTCTTAAACCACTCTTTTACATCCTAAAGTTCTTTCACAATCACACACAAAGATACATACACAAGACATCACTGGTCAAAACCAACCAGGTTATAGGTATGTAAACATTCGGTGTTTATGATTTAGATTCATGAAACCAACCAGGTTATAGGAATTGATGTGCAACTTTGTTCTAGATTTTAATGAAACATTTGTTTCATTACCTATTTTCGATACTCCAAATCATATTTTTTTTGTTTTGTGTGGTCTTCATGAAATACGAAACCCACAACCTTTTTACCCATTGAGATCCAAAATAATTGTGTTTTCTGGAATATGATTTTCGTGTGAGTATTAATCTGATTCTTTGTTAATTGATAAATTTTTCAAAATCATACTTGTCACCGACTACACTAGTCAAACAAGTAATTTTGATTACAATTTCTCAAACTTATGCATAGTTGTGATATGTAACTAAATTTTCAACCACCCACACAACTTATTAAAATAAGCCCTTTGATACTTCTCTCTAAGTGTTTGATTGTAATTCACGGGAAACAACACAAGCTGTTAGTCATCTCTCTTTATGAATAATGAAGCGATCTTTTCCTGGGATCTTACTACTTTTGTGTCGAAATATTTTTGACATCACTGAAACCAAAATAATTTTATAGTGCTTCTTATCTTATTATTCGGAACACTTTGCACTCACGAAATCCTTGAAGTTTTGAGTAAGACCAACTCAGGCTTATGATTTACAAAGTCTGGCAAATGACTTTTCTTTTAAACACAAAAGTGAAAGAGCCTACCCTCCATGCCGAAGGTTACTAATGGTTCTCATTCTATAGGGGCAAGCAAAAATTATGTTTGTTGAGATCTTTTATCTTCTGTGCGGTTGTCAAGGAAAATATGCATATCACTTTTTCACGGGTGGCTATATTTACAACTACTGGTCCGTATTTCAAGGTGTCATGTCGGATACATTTAATGATACAAAGCGTTTCAAATTCAAATTGGGAGCACGTATAAAAAGGGAACTAGGGATTTCATTCCAATTTTACACTCACATATCATTCTCAAATGATTTGTGCTATTTTCTATCAGATTTTCTTCAAGATTTCAAAACCCTAACCATGGAGACCAAGCATGTTGACTCTCATACGACTAAAGATTTCTCTTCTCAACCCATCATGAAGATTCAAAGCACCAATTATCAAGTTCAAATCAATGTTACAGTTGACCGAGAGGAGTTACAATTGTTTATTATTTCTCTTCAACATTCGATATTATCAACTACTATATTTAAATCCTTCTATGTTCCTTTGTCCTGTTTATCTCTTGCTAGTTCAATGGCCACTTATAGCAAGATGATGAAGATTCTGACTTTTCAACTAATGAATGATAACAAGTTTCGATTGTCAAAGAAGCGTTTTGCCCAAATTCTTAATATCCCTAATGTTGAACCTTTCTGCAAGGTAACAAATGCTCAAGTTCTTCATTTGTTTAATGAGATGGGTATCAACCTCCTCTTACGAAATCTATGGATTACCTGGTATCTGCAATTTTTTATTTGGGATATAGCTTTGTTGTTTGATGGGAAGAACAGTGGGGTTGGATAAAGCTCGTTTGGAGGTGCATGCTATGGTGGCAGGTATCTACTATGATATGTCATTAGTCGATGGTATTTCTTGTGCGAGATACTAGAGTTTAATCTTGCAATTTGTTTATGAGAAGGAATGGATTTTAATTTCTGACGATAAAGAAACTGCTGAATTTTTTATGTATTATTGTCCAAAGACTGTTGAAGATAATCCTGATGTGTTTCCGACGGTTGCTCGAATCCTATACGGAATGTTGAGCAAAGTTGATCCAACCAATTCCATTTTGATAGCATATTTGCAGACTATCAATCCTTCCATTCAGACTGGATTCTTATTACCACAATCTCATGAGGGTCCTTTGATGAAACACAGAGGTTCGAAGAAGGATGTTAAGGATAATACTAAGAAAGTTGGAAAAACATCTTCAAAGAAAGTTGTTCAAGGAGAAAAATCTTCAAAGAAGGCTTCAAAGCCTGTTGTTACCGAAATGGAAACACCTTTGAAGGAAATGATCCCTACACAATCTGATGTGTTAAAAAGGATGATAAAATTGGCTTAAAACCCACACAATTCTCCTGAAAGATCGAAAACTTTTTCACCATGTTTTCATATCAAGCCTCGGGTGAGTCGAAAGGGGGTTATTTTCGTGAAGTTTCATTACCGGCTTCTCTAGCTTCAAAGAAAAGGCATGCAGAGGACATACACAAACACATTTCAAAGAAACAAAATAAGAAGCGAAAGTTAATCATCAGTCAAGAATCATTGGATGATGAAGTTGTTATTGAAACTCCAATTCGAGATGATACAATGGGTATTCCATCACCAATGAGGAATTATCCAATCAAGTCAAATTTCGAGGAAATTGGAAATTCTGGTGGCTCTGTGAAAGAATCTAATGTGGACAAAACAACTGATCAAGGTGATTCTACGAAGATATCTACTCCTGAGCAGAGAATAGTCATACCACCTGAAGATATCTTCGAACTTTAGGCATCCATGTGAACATATCTGATATGGACACAAATGTCTGCATGGGTGATGGAGGATCGAATAACGAAGCCCAAATCAATCAAAATCAAGGTACTTCAAATCTTATTATTTCATCATTATTCGAAACTTCTACCATTGATACTACCACTTCTCTACCACCATTTCACTCAACCGTGTCTACTTCAACGCATTCACCCACTTTAAAAAACATCATAAATCAACCCATTACCTCTTTGTTTTCATCTCAATCTATTGAGTACAAAACTATCCAAGAAGATGATAAAACAGAGGATAATGAGTTTGAGGATACTTTTGCTGAGAATGAGTTTGATCTAGGAGAAGAAGATATTCCTGACATTGAGTTGATGACTAGGAAATAGTTCAAAATTATAAACAAAAAACTCAATTCATTGCTTTAATTACAAGCTAATACAAGGGGAAAACATTAAGTTTGTAGCTTAGAAGTGGATGTGATGCTAAAAGCTCAAGAGCATCCTCTTCAAGATAAACATGATCAAATAGACAAGTGCAGTAAGTTATAAATATAAGATGATTCAGAAATATTCAATGGAGCACTTACAAATTAGAATGATATTGCACAGAAAAGGCATATTTTGTTCATTCAAGATGTGAAGAAGGTTCGTGAAGATGTGAACCGAAAAATCGAAGAACTTCATGAAGACATGGCAACAGAAGTTACAAGATTAGGACCAATTACTCATCTTTTCACAATAAGGTGGATATAATTGCAAACATTGTAACTAAGTATGTGACTATTTATGAGTCTCTACTTTTGAAGGTTTTCACAAACGTTGATGAAACTGACACAATTTTTTTCAAGATCGATAATCTACTAGTTGAATTCAAAGGCCTGATATTGAAGTCCAACTTTGTTTCCTATTTGTTAATAACTCCAGTATTTCTTTCAGAAAATTTTAAGTTGTTGGAGTCCATAATTCAATAGGATCTTGCACCACTCACCAAACTCATACAAATGATGCCAACTGATGCCCCACCTGTTTCCATAGGGGTGCAAGGGGGAGAAAAGGGTGGCCTTGGAATTGCTTCGAGAGTTAGGGGAAGCACATCGAATAAAAGAGAAGACGATGTGAAGGTTGTTAAGAAGGTCTTGTCTACTCAAATACATCTTCTTTTCCCAAGGTGTCTATAATTGTATCATCTACAACAACTACATCGAAACCAATATCTAAAGGAGTTGTTATTGGGTCGGCTAAGGGAGTTTCAAGTTCATTAAAACCACCTCCTTCTACTAAAGAATTGTTGAATAAAGGGAAGGGTAGTTCTACACATTTACCCAAAGAAGAAAAGAAAGCAACCATGGAACAAGGAATCGAGAAGCAACGTCAAATTTAAAGTATTCTTCGACTAAGTGCCAATGAGCCTCCTGCTCTAAACAAAGGAGATCCTTCGAAACATTATACTTATGAGTATAACGAACGTTCAGTTGTTACATGACATATGAGTGACTTTGAGAAGCATCTGAAGAAACGCTATGATACAGAGAACACCAACTTTAATCAGTTGGATTTTCCTATCAATCATATGACATTTATGGATGAGCAATTTTGGATTGTTGTTAAGTTCAAGGATAAACTTTCGTTCAAACAGATGAAGTATAGGTTTCATGCTATACTTGGAATAAGGGAAGAGGAAATCTGGTCCTTAGTCAATATAGTTCGGGTTCTCGGTATATCCAAAGATGTTTTGTTCAAGGGTCTGTTGTAGAATTATCGATATTATGCAGTCCGAGCCAACAATGTCACTTTCAATTCTGAGTTGCAAACTTTCCCTTGATGAACCTTCATGATTTATTGGCTGTGGCAAAGATCTTGAAGTCTGTTGTGGGTTGAAGTTGTAGGTTACCAATAAAGAAGATTTTTTTACTGGGGTTCGCATATATGAAGATTTTCATTGATGGATATTAGGGTGCTTTAGCTTTAACTGATGTTGACTTAGCTAAAACGTTAGGAAATCAGATTTCAATTCCCAAATCAATGACATAGAACCAAGTCAATTTGAAAGACTATAAAGATGTGGAGATTTTTCTAAAACCTCTTGGAATTGTGTTTGTTCGTATGAATAAGAAGGGCAGCAATACAATATTTTTATTCCCAGTGTGTGATGTTGCGAGATACACTTCTGCTCATTATACTGTAACATCCGAATTCCCAGGTATATTATTTATTCATTTAATTTTTGGAGTTTGAGGAGGAACTCGGCGAGTTGACGCCAAGGCTCGCCGAGTAGGGACGTGGATGTCCATTCTAGTTCATGTCAGAATTCGGCGAGTCCATTCGTGGACTCGGTGAGTCCACGTTGTTTGGTGAAACCCTAATTCCGTGGGCTTGGGACCTATTTAAAGGCCCTTATGACCATCCATTGCGGCTACTACCCCCCCCCCCCAGAGAGAGTTCAGGTCGTTTGAGAGGCAAGGAGTGACCATGTTGATCTTTGTGGTGTCATTTACTAAGAAGAAGGAGGTTCTAGCCAAGGGAAAGCAAAGGAGGTTGCTATTCTAAGGACTAAAAGCTAAGATCATTCATTTTATGTATTATTTCAACTCTTCTTCTGTTTTGGGAAGGATATATGGTTTTAGGGTTTCTTGTACCCTTGACTAAGTTGATTTGTGGTCCAAATAGTCCCATCTGGAGATGAGGCTTTGTACCTGTACCCATAGAGGTCTAAAGAGCATTATTTTTCAAGCTTTATGAAGAACAATGGAGGTGATGACCTTGGGTTAAGGTATTTGGGAAAAAATCACCATTTTTGCATATTGGTTGAGTTAGAAGCATCATGATTCAGACTTTACGTGTAATTTATGCTTGGGAAGGCCAGATCTATGGATTAGGGGCACAGATCTAACCATAGTAAGTCAATAGAATATGTGCATGGCATGAACTCACCGAGTTGTTCTTGAGACTCGGTGAGTAGGGTTAAGGTCCACGCAGATCACTCAGTGAGTAGACTTTCCGAGTTGGGGGATAACTCAGTGAGTCAGAAGGCGGTTAAAAGACTGGAGTTCAAGGCGGTACTCGCCGAGTTGTTCTTGAGACTCGGTGAGTTGAGTCGGGGTAGCCCCGCGATTCATGTCAAGAGTGACTCATCGAGCATAGTGTACGACTCGACGTACCAAGCGAGACAGAGAGTTAGTGGACATCTGAACTTAAATTGTTGATTTGAGGAAATTTTTAATAATAAAGTAAATTTTTTTAAAAAGAGAAAAAGGGTTTTGAGACTAACGGAGCAGAGCCGTGTGTACGATCAGCCAGCGCCAGAATGGTGATTTCCCAAAATACTCTCATAATAAGTGTTATTAGACATGCTATGTTTCACTATATGATGAATTACAATATGCATGCTAGAGTAGACTAGGTATTCTAATTAGGACTAGAATGGCCTGATATATGATGCCTTAGTCTAGGGGTTTTGCTGCTAGAAGGTCTTAAGAGTGTTTAGGTAGCAGCGAGGTGCTCATGAGAGAATTGCTAGCGAGTAGCACATGATGGTAAGAGTAGAGCACTTGGGATTTGGGGCTCAAGGAGGAGGACTTGGGATGAATGCTGATGCCGTATGGACAGTAGTATTGGGCATGTACTACTGAAGATACCGGGTCGGTGCGCAGTCCATGTAAGAATCCTTAGGGCGCTAAGGAACCTGTGGGGTGGAGTTATCAAGTGTGATTATACTCGAGTGGGTCCCTAATATTCTTATGTTGTATTTTAGAGGGAGATCATGGTTGGGACGCGACACACACCAGAGGTCAACGGGACGAGTGATGAGGAGATCCGTAGGATCATCCACGAGGAGGTGGTTGTGGCCATCAGGGATGATATTCCAAAGATGTTCGGGTCTATTAAGACCACTTTGATTGAGACTTTTGATGAGCAGTATGCTGCTCTTTCTGATGTTGTTGTTGCTGCAGCCACTTCGGCCGTTGCTGCTCCCAGGCCGCAAGGGGGTGACTCGTTGTTGTATCGGGAGTTTAGCAACACGAAGCCACCAGAATTTGACGGAACTCAGGATACGATAGTCGCGATGAGGTGGGTTTTTGACATAGAGGGGTTTTTGACATAGAGGGGTGCTTCGCGCTGAACCAGCTTCGCTTGGGAGCGAAGGACTGGTGGAAGTTTGTGACGGCACACTACACCCCTGCTGAGCTTGTTGCAGTAACCTGGGAGAGGTTCAGTGCTATGTTCCTAGATGAGTACTTTCCCCAGGTGGAGAGGGATTGATTGGCACAGCAGTTTCTAACCCTTAGGCGGGGTACTGAGTCGGTTACAGGGATTACACGGAGGTTTCACGAGAGGGTGATGTTCTGCCCTGAGCACGTGTCGAGTGAGCAGGAACGTATGAGTCGATATCTGAGCATTTTTAGGAGAGACATTCGTGACTTTGTGTCAAAGTCATCATACCCGACATTTGCTGAGCTTCAGGCAAATGCCCGGAAGAGGGAGATCAAATTGGAGACGCAGGCCAAGGAGGAGGCGGAGTCTCAGAGGATGGATCAGCGGCTGGTACAGTCTCAACCGGCAGCCAAGCGGGCCAAGCCCACCGATTCGAGGACTGGGGGTCAGAAGGGCCGCACTTACAGAAAGTGCTGCAAGGGTCATGACGGAGTTTGTAGGGTTGGTGCTTGCTAAAAGTGTGGAAAGGAGGGGCATATCGCCAAGGATTGCCCCAAGGGATTCATGGTCTGTTTTCACCATAACCAAACCGTGAACCAGAAGGCGGAATGCCTGTAGTTGTGAGGGACGATGCGGAGAGCACCTCAGGGATCTGCCCCTACTGTTGCAAGAGCTAGTGAGAGTCGGCCGGAGAGAGCCGAGGCGCCAAAGGCTCGAGGGAGAGCATTTCAGCTGACAGTGGAGGAGGTTCGTGCAGCACCTAACGTCGTGGCTGCTATGTAATCTATCATGTATTCATTTTATGTTGAGATATTGCGCTTATACTATGTTATGCATAGGTACTTTTCTTGTGAATTTTGTACCTGCTCTAGTGTTATTTGACTCGGGTGCAAGTCGATCTTTTGTATCGTTGGCATTTAGCCGACACATCAGTATGAGTAGAGTGGCGTTGAGTCGACCTCTGAGAATTTCCATAGCAGATGAGAGAGCAGTCTATGAAACCGAGGTGATTCGAGGTTGTGTGCTTGAGATTTTCAGGGTTGAGTTTTCGATCGATTTGTTGCGATGGGGGATGTCTGTGTCATCGTGGGCATGGATTAGATGAGCAGATTTAGAGCGATCATCGACTGCGAGCGAGAGTTGGTGACTATGAGAGACCCTAGTAGGGGAGTTCTTACAGTGTACGGCGAGGGTACACGTTCTGGGTCGGCCTTTTGTTCAGCCGCCAGGGCGAGACAGAGTCTTCAGTGGGGCCGTAAAGGATTTATAGCGTATGTGATGGACGCAAAGGTAGATTCAGAGAGACCGAGATCAGTGGAAGAGGTCCTTATAGTGCATGAGTTCCCGGATGTATTTCTGGAAGAGTTGTCGGGTGTGCCTCCCCCGAGGCAGGTAGAGTTTAGTATCGATCTGATCCCGGGGGTTGCACCTATCACCAAGGCACCATATCACCTTGCGCCTCCCGAGATGCAGGAATTGTCCTCGCAGCTTCAGGAGCTGCTGGGGAAGGGATTTATTCGGCCGAGCAGTTCGTCGTGGGGAGCACTTATCCTTTTCTTCAATAAAAAGGATGGTTCACACCGGATGTGCGTAGATTACCGGGAGTTGAACAAGTTGAGGGTCAAGAACCGTTATCTATTGCCGAGTATTGACGATTTGTTCGATCAGTTTCAGGGAGCATCTTGGTTCTCCGAGATTGATTTGAGGTCTAGACATCATCAGGTAAGTGTGCAGGATGAGGATATCCAAAAGACAACGCTCAAGACTCGTTACGGTCATTACGAGTTCGTGGTGATGCCTTTCGAGGCTCACTAATGCACCAGCGGTGTTCATGGATCTAATGAACAGGGTGTGCAGACCGATGTTGGATCACTTGGTGATTGTATTTATCAATGACATTTTGGTGTATTCGAGATCTGGAGAGCACCGTGAGGAGCATTTGAGGGAGTTCCTCGGGATTTTGAGATCGGAGAGGCTTTATGCCAAATTCTCCAAGTGTGATATTTGGTCGCGAGAAGTCTAGTTCCTGGGACATCTCGTTTAAGCAGAAAGGGATATTGGTCGACCCGGCCAAGATTGAGGCGGTGATGAGTTGGGAGGTGTCGAGGTCACCAACGGAGATCAGGAGTTTCCTAGGTCTGGCAGGCTATTATCGAAGGTTTATCAGGGAGTTCTCCAAGATCCACCGTGCCACTCACTAAATTGATCCGGAATGGTGTAGCTTTTGCTTGGAGTCCAAAGCAGCAGGCCTCCTTCAAGACACTTCACCAGAGGCTACGCGAAGCCCCAGTGTTGGCCCTTTCGGAGGGAATGGAGGATTTTGTTGTAGATTGTGACACGTCAATATCAGGGTTGTTAACAGTATGTATGCAGAGGGGGCATGTGATAGCGTATGCATCAAGGCAGCTGAAGCCTCATGAGGCGAGGTATCCTACCCACGATTTGGAGTTGGGGGCAGTAGTGTTCGCCCTCATGATCTGGCGTCACTATCTGTATCGAGTCCGATGTACCATTTACACTGATCATAAAATCCTGAAGTACTTGATGGATCACCCCAACCTGAATATGTGTCAGAGGAGATGGCTGGATGTGGTGAAGGATTATGATTGCAAGATCCTGTATCACCCGGGTAAGGCTAACATGGTCGCTGATGCCCTGAGTCGTAGGGTGGAGAGCGTTTCGATGCAAAACATTTGTATGAGGTTGACAGTGATGACTCCAGTGTTGGATACCATCCGAGGAGCCCAGGCCGAGGCTGTGAGAGAGGAAAACCAGAGGAGGGAGCGAGTTATTGGTCAAGTATCAGAGTTCGTTACCGATAACCGAGGGCTTATGACTTTTCAGGGACGGATTTGGGTACCGTTTGTGGGTGAAACGCGTACCGTTTTGATAGAGGAGGTGCATAGAACGAAGTTCTCAATCCATCCCGGTGCCACTAAGATGTACTTGGATCTGAAGACGGAATATTGGTGACCCTGTATGAAGAGGGGCTTCACGTGGTTCGTTGAGAGGTGCCTAACCTGTCGCAAGGTTAAGGCTGAGCACCAGCATCCACATGGCAAATTGCATCCATTGGAGGTTCCCGAGTCGAAGTGGGAACAGATCACCATCGATTTTATCACCAAGTTGCCGAGGACTGCTAGGGTTGTCGATGGAATTTGGGTGATTGTGGATAAGTTGACGAAGAGCACTCACTTCCTTGCCATTAGTGAGAGCTCTTCTGCTAAGAGGATGGCAGAATTGTATGTGAGAGAGGTGGTATCGCATCATGGAGTGTCAATCTCGATTGTCTTAGATCGAGATGTGCGTTTCACTACCAGATTTTCAATGAAATTCCATGAGGAGTTGGGTACGAACTTGCATTTTAGTACCGCATACCACCCGCAGACTGACGTACAGAGTGAGCGGACGATATAGACACTTGAGGACATGCTTCGAGCATGTGTGCTAGATTTCGGTAGGAATTGGGACACGTATTTTCCCGTAGCGGAGTTTTCCTACAACAACAGCCATCATTCGAGCATTGGTATGCCACCCTTTGAGTTGTTGTATGGGATAAGGTGTCGGACCCCCATTTGTTGGGGTGAAGGAGGGCAGCGTGTGATGGGAATTATAGAGATCGTGCTTCAGACGACTGAGCAGATTCAGCAGGTTAGTAGAGGTTGCTAACCGCACAGAGTCGCCAGAAGAGTTATGCAGATAGGTGCCGATCTGAGCTTGAGTTTCATGTTGGTGACTTTGTACTCCTGAAGGTATCTCCTTGGAAAGGAGTGATTCGAATCAGGAAGAGGGGCAAGTTGGGGCCTCGGTATATTAGACCATTCAGAGTGATCGCGAGGGTGGGCAGGGTAGGGTATTGTTTGGAGTTACTTGCGGAATTGGACCAGATTCATGATACCTTCCATGTGTCACATCTGAGAAACTGTATAGCCGTCGAGTCGGCGGTGGTGCCATTAGAGGATATTCAGGTGGATGTGGGCCTGAACTACATTGAGAAACCAGTGGCGAATTGGGATCAAGACTGGATGTGGGCCAAGACTGGCCGAGTAGGGATGCAGATGCCAAATCTAGTTCATGTCCGGGCTCGGCGAGTCCATTCGTGGACTCAGCAAGTCCACACTATTTGGTGAAGCCCTAATTTCCAAGGCTTGGGACCTATTTAAAGGCCCTTATAGCCGTCCATTGCGGCTACTACCCCCCCCCCCAGAGAGAGTTCAGGTCGCTTGAGAAGTAAGGAGTGACCATTGTTGATCTTTATGGTGTCATTTAGTAAGAAGAAGGAGGTTCTAGCCAAGCGAAAGCAAAGGAGGTTGCTATTCTACGGACTAAACGTTAAGATCATTCATTTGAGGTATTATTTCGACTCTTCTTCTGTTTTGGGAAGGATATGTGGTTTTAGGGTTTCTTGTACCCTTGACTAAGTTGATTTGAGGTCCAAATAGTCCCTTCTGGAGATGAGGCTTTGTACCTGGACCCATAGAGGTCCAGAGAGCCTTATTCTTCAAGATTTATGAAGAACATTGGAGGTCATGACCTTGGGTTAAGGTATTTGGGAAAAAGTCACCATTTGTTGCATATTGGTTGAGTTAGAAGCATCAAGATTCAGACTTTACGTGACATTTATGCTTAGGAAGGCCAGATCTATGGATTAGGGGCACAGATCTGACCACAGGAGGTCAATAGAATTTTTGCATGGCATGAACTCGCCAAGTTGTTCTTGACACTCGACGAGTAGGGTTAAGGTCCACGCAGATCACTCAGTTACTAGACTTGCCGAGTTGGGGGATAACTCAGTGAGTCAGAAGGGGATTAAAAGACTGGAGTTCAAGGCGGTACTCGTCGAGTTGTTCTTGAGACTCGGCGAGTTGAGTCGGGGTAGCCCCACGATTCATGCCAAAAGTGACTCATCGAGTATATGGTAGGACTCGACGTACCAAGCAAGACAGAGAGTTAGTGGACATGTGTATACTCATCGAGTCACCAGAGTGCACTCGGCGAGTTAGGTCAAAGTTGACCGTTGACTTTTGTTGACTTTTAGGGTTTGGTCAAAAATGGGGTCCTTGGGTAAAGAGGGGGTAAAATAGTCTTTTACCTTTCTGAGGGTGACAACAAAGAGTCGAGTCTAGCCTCGAGTATTATGTTTCTGAGGGTATTTACTTTGTGTGAATAGGCGGAGGCTAGGCAATACTTCTACCGAGTCAGAGATTTACAAGACGTCTGAGGTGAGTCTTCTCACTATGCCATACCTGATGGGGTAATTATATGTGACCGAAGGGTCTTATGCGCATGATGTATATGCGATGTAAGTTGTATGTGATATGTTATGTGATATGAGCATGATGCGGGCCGGAAGGTCAAGAGGATACGGACCGGAAGGTCAACAGAGTCTGGGATGGAAATCCTCGAAAACATTTGGATCGGAAGGTCCTATGGCCTGAAAATGCGTATGTGCTATATGTGGTATTTTGGGGAACTCACTAAGCATTTATGCTTACAGTGTTATGTTTTACGTGTTTTAGGTACTAGCGATGATCGCAGGAAGGCGCCGGCATGACTCGCACACACGCACATTGGAGTTTAAACATTTTGATCTTAGGGTTTTGTACTGATACAATGTTTTTATTTATGAATGCAAACTATATTTCATGGTTTTTCAAAAGTGAAAAATTGTTCAAATTTTTACGATGTTACATATACATATATGTTAGTTCGAATGAATAGTTGTGCCAAGAATAACGACAAAGAAAAGGCTAAAATCCGAAAGTTTGTCAACTAATACGTTGAAGTTCAAAGAATTTTACATCAAGCTACTCAGAGTTTAATGACCTTATTCGTTACTGCTTAAAATGGAGGAGAATGTAGATGTTGAATATAGTTGTGAGGTGTAGAATGTCATTAAAAGTTTCGAAAGTTTGTAATTTTATTATAAGGGAAGTTTTATGTATCAAAGCTTTGATTGTTGATTCCCATATATTTTTTTGTATACTTTCATGATCCTTATAAATAGGGGATATGTACTAGAGATAGATAAGAACTCTCATTGTATTGTCTAAAGTCTATGTATGTTTTGGAAGTATATTGAGTCAAACATATATTATTTAGATCTCATGTTCATCAATCATTCTTTAATTTGATTATGTTATTCAAACTCAATTACATTACAACTACAATTTACCTCCAAAGTACAAGGATTTGAGGATTTTCTCAGTTCCATGTAAATTAGGAAACCTTACATTCTCAAATGCCATGCTTGACCTTTGTGTGTCAGCAATGTCCTTCAATTTTCTATTTTTGAAAAATTAAAATTAGGAACTTTAAAAAAGACCAGGACGCTTATTCTGCTGGCAGATCACTCGATGCTACATCCAAAAGGTGTATTAGAGGATAATGTCGTCCAAGTAGGTAGGCTTTTTGTTCCTGTGGCTTTTTATATTTTAGACATTGGTGAATGAGAGGTATCAGATGAAAACTCAATTATTTTGGGAAGACCTTTTCTGAAAACTGCTAAAACAAAAATTGATGTTTTTGTTGGTATGCTTTCTATGGAATTTGATGGACATGCGTTCAATTTTAAAATAAATGATTACGATACTTCTGATAATAATTATGCTAAATATCTGGGTATCAACAATCCTTTATTTGAGGGTTGCTATGAGTTTTCTAATGTTTCAGTGCAAGAATAATTTGCCGACAGAAAATTATTTACTACCTCAGAAGAACTAGAAAACGGAGAAGTTGTCGAAAAAGAAGAGAAGTGAGTTGTTGATACGATGCTAAATAGGAATAAACTTCGGGAAAAGGAGGAATATATGATTCCCGTTGAAGACAAATCAGAGACAAATCTAAAAATTGTTTTGGAAAAAAGAAAAGGCGGGAGATTTTATTTCTAATATGAATAAAAAAAACAAAAGAATTTGAAGAATTTGAAGAGAAGATTTTTGGAAAGAAAAGGAAGATCATAAAATGAAAGAAATATAAAATACAAAGAAAGACTTACATAAAAGACAATATGAAGTATTTACAAGTTGCTGATCAAGTTTCAAACAACCAATCTTGCTATATCTGAAGGAATTGGAAGTGATAAGGAAGATAGTTAAGCGTCAGAGTAGTCCCACCACACCAGTTAGCAAATCTAGTTGGGCAAAGTCGAGCCAAAAACTTTAAAAATCGGTGACTTTCTGGGAAGCAACTCGATGAGTAGTTTTTAGTTTTTTTGTAATGACGTGAATTTTCAAAACAATTTTTCATTTTTTAAACATAACATATCTCATAAAGTAATCTAAAAAATCAAATGTATCAAATGTTATCTTAGTAAAACATATCCCAGAATCTCAAATACATAATACTCTATCACTGTGTAAAGATCATGCCGGTGCCATCCCGCGATCCTCGCTAGTACCTAAAACACATATCACATAACACGGTAAACATAAATACTTAGTGAGCTCCCCAAAATACCACATACAACACATAAGCCACTCGAGGCTATAACTCTGCCAGACCTTCCGGTATGTGTGTCTCAGGGGCCTTCTGGTTCCGTAATACTAGTAGACCTTTCTGCTCCTACTTTGTCGACCTTCCAGTCCATACCATATTGACCTTCCGGTCCATACACTGCTGACCTACCGGTCCATACACTGTTGACCTTCCGGTTCACACATTGTTGACCTTCTGGTCCATACCTTGTTGAACTTCCGGTCCATATCATACCAACCTTCCGGTCCATACCATGTTACTCATTACATACATAACATACACATAGAAACATAGAAACATATATTACATACTTATCATAGCGCATAAGACGTTCCAGTCACACATAATTACCACTTTAGGTAAGGTATAGTGAGAAGACTCACCTCGTATGATGTCTACTAACTCACGTGCTCGATATCCCCAAACTCGAAACAATGACCAAGCCCCCGCGTAATCACATAAAGTAATTATCTGAAACCATTAACGGTTCTGAAGGCTAGAATAATCCCTTCCTATGTTCTCTCAGAAGGCTAAAAGACCATTTTACCCCATTATTGGTCCAAAAGTGCACATATTGAACAAACCTTAAAATTCAACTAAAGTCAAATAAATGGACGTATGTTGCGCATACCAGCTCTGTACCTGGGACATACTCCGTGGTCATCCAGAATCAAGGAACTCAACCCCCTACGTGGTACTTACTGGGATTAGGTCAAGCGTAAGTCCCAGTTTCATACTTTCATTATTTTTTGTCAGGATAGATTAAGGCATAATCTTAAATCTTAGATCCAGGCAATCTACTGTCTCTCAAGCCATAAGGTCGAAACCTTTAAGCTTTTGCATGGCTGTAAAGGTACCCAATCATTTCAAACACATATCCTCTTTCCCCATTAAGCCCTAATCTCATCCATGACTTAATATTAACATCCAAGATTGGATTTTTATGTATTTATAACATAAGATACACTGAAATGGGGTAGATCAAGGTCCATAGAGTTCCTTTGCTCAAAAAGTCTCCATCTTTGGGACTTAAACCCTAAAAATGCTGCTATGTGATGTTCATAACAAAAAGGGGTATAGTTTGAAGCTTTTTACCTTTATGATAAGCTCCCCACTCAGTTTAGCTCAGATCTAGAAGCTTGGACTCCAACCTTTCCTCTTCAAGGTCTTCTCTTCGTCCTCACAAGCACACAATGACACTTTCAAGCTCAAATACACATACACAAGTTTAGAATGAAGGTTTAGATCTTTTAGGGTTTCACTCTTTTGAAATGGTGGATGGGATGAAGGCCATAGCATTCATTTATGGTGCTCATGTCTCATTTAGGGTTTTGCGTTTGGGCCCATTACGCCTTGCGTAACTATGGTGCACCCAGTGTCCCGAGTAGGATCTGCATCAAAGGCATGTCCATGGGTACGCACACCATAGTCTTTAGTACGCCCAGCATACCCACTTGTCACCATTTTCTATTTTGCGCTAATTTTTACAACTTCAAATAGAAGAAGGAATAAAGAGTTATACCTGAATTTTTGGGATGTTATAATTCTCCCCACTAGAATCAAACTTCGCCTCCAAAGTCTCATGTTGTAAATAACTCCGGATGTTGCTCCCGCATCTCCGACTCCGACTCCCGAGTCAGCTCGGACCCTCACTGAGGTTGCCATTGACCTAAACCACAGGCACCTCCTTGTTCCTAAGAACGTTGATCTTCCGATCCAAGATCGCGATCGGCGTCTCAATGTAATTCAGGCTCGCATCCACCTGAATATCCTATAGCGATACTATCGTCGTCTCATCGACTATACACTTCCTCAACTAGGATACGTGGAAGGTATCATGGATCTGACTCAATTCCTTGGGTAGCTCTAAACGGTATACAACCTCACCAACTCTAGCGATCACCTTGAAAGGACCAATGTATTGAGGCCCCAGCTTGCACCTCTTCCTGAACCGGATCACTCCTTTCCAAGGAGATACCGTTAGGAGTACGAAGTATCCAACATGAAACTCGAGCTCGGATCGTCGCCTATCCGCGTAACTTTTCTTGGGGCTCTGGGCTATCAGTAAGCTCTGTCTAACCTGCTGAATCTGCTCAGTCATCATAAGAACTATCTCAATGCTACCCATGACTCGCTTTCCGACCTCTCCCTAATAGATGGGGGTCCTACACCTCCTCCCATATAACAACTTAAAGGGGGGGGGGGGGGGGGGGGGCATGTCTGTCACACCCCAAAACCGGAACGGCGGAAACGTTCTGGGGTGGATGACGTCATGTCAAGTATCACAACACATGCATTATAGTAATGAAAGTACAACAAAACATTGCATTAATAGTAATAGTTTTAGAAGGTTACATTACAACAATTTAAAGTAATACAAGTAATAGAATAAATGCAGCGTGGCACTAAGCTATCTTCATCAACAGCTCCGGGGATGTACCTGTCTAATGCTAACCTGAGAATACAAGTTATTTGAAAAGCAAGTATCAACTTTTTTACAATGTTGGTGAGTTCATAAGTATTTAGTGTCATTTAGTCAAATAACTTTATAAAGCAGTAGTTTAAGTGATTTCAGTGTATTAGTGTTCTTTCCAGAAAATCCTATATTTTCTTTAATAAAAGCAGCCTTCTACCAAGACTGGTCAGTGTAATGTGGTAAGAAGAAGTTTCCCTTAATTGCTAATAATATCAAAATACTGAATTTGATTATTAAAGAAAGCAGAGGCATCAAGGAATAACATATGCCTCAGCAGTGAGAACTGCTGACTAAGGCAAAAGAGTCATAGACTCCAGGAAAGTATCGAACTAACGACACGCCTGGTTCAGTCTAACAAATGGAGAAAAAGACCCCCGCAGGTACCAAATGAAAGGTACAACTGGTAAGGTCTCAAACAGTGAACGCAGACCGAAGACGATACCAAATGGAAGGTACATCTTGCAAGGTCATAACAATGAAGACAGACCGCAGACGATACCAAATGAAAGGTACATCTCGCAAGGTCAAGATAGTGAAGACAGACCACAGACGATACCAAATGAAAGGTACATCTCGCAAGGTCAAAACAGTGAAGACAAACCACAGACGATACCAAATGAAAGGTACATCTCGCAAGGTCAAAACAGTGAAGACAGACCACAGACAATACCAAATGAAAGGTACATCTTGAAAGGTCAAACAGAGATAACAGACCCCAGACGGTATCAAATGAAAGATACATCTAGCAAGGTCAAAACAGTGTGAGTCTGAAAAAAGTGACATCAGCATACAGTGTAAATCGCTGACGAAATACTGTTACCTTAAAGTCATGAATTATAAGGCAACCCAGGATGCTCGTAACCATACTGACTAGAATTCTGACGCCCTACAAGCATCTATATAATGTGACATTTGTCACCCCTTGGCTTGGTAGGCCAGGGACTGTAGCTAGCAGTCAGGGTGCGGGGTTGTCAATCCCGTATAGGCCTATACACACAATGTCCGCTCTCCCTACAGGAGGCTCTAGTTACCAACTAGACGACGGAGAAGGCCGCGTCCCGAAGATGCATCCCAAATAGAGGATAGTGCGTTACTAGGAGGGAGTGGGTTTCTTATGTAAGTGTAGACTAGAGGTATAGACTCTTAACTGAATTGACTGAAGAAAACTCGTATGTCTATGTTCGTATACATAATATATAACTAATAAATTGAATGACCTTCAGATGGACATCCGATCCCACTAGACCACATCTCAACGAAGAAAAGGAAATAGGGCGGACAAGCCTTCCTAAGTCCTTCAATCATTATTTATATGCATCTATACAAGCATAAACATACATCTAACTACGCTTGAGTGTGTATCATACGGTGAAGTATAAGTGTACAGTGGAACATCTGAGTCGTGAAATATAAGTGTACAGTGGAACATCTAATCGTGAAGTATAAGAGTACAGTGGAACATCTGAGTCGTGAAATATAAGTGTACAGTGGAACATCTGAGTCGTGAAGTATAAGAGTACAGTGGAACATCTGAGTCGTGAAGTATACGTGTACAGTGTGGGATAATCGAACCATGAAGTATAAGCGTACCCAGTATAAGTGTATCACGAATTAGAGACGACAATAAGTGATGTAAGAACGTCTATCAAGTATAAGTGGAGTAAAGTCGTTATCCAGTATAAGTGAAGGAGAAATCATATCACTAAGTAAGAGCGTGAATAAGTATAAGCGTCATCAAGTATAAGCGACTATAGGTATAAGTGAAAGTGTTACCGAGTCAGAGTATATAAAATAAGTATAAGTGAACCAGCAGTATTTTTATAAGTAAAAGTATACGTCGAAAAGGGAAATCTTTAATGAAAAATCTTTATGTACAGAGAAAATCACAAATTGTATTCCTTCGTAAAATACGTTTAAAACCTTAGAGGATCTTTCATAAACCAATTTAGAATGAATTTGAATAAATTAGTATAAGTAAAAGTTATGAAATAGGCAAAAGTCATTTTAGTGTCCCACTTGGTAAAACAGTGTAAAGTGGTAAAATCTTGAGCATGCGGGTTATCAATCATATGCGATTGACATGATAACTAGCATGTTTAACTTGTATTCCCCCTATAAAACATTTAAAAGCATTTAAAAGGTTCATTCAGGGGTATGAACTCACCTGGTGTAAGTAGGTCCGACGAGAGTGTTGTCTGGGCGTTCGGTGCTACGTAAGGACTCGAACACACACAATGACCTATTTAACATATGATAACATATGTTTACATGTGATTAGCACATTTAATACTAATTAAACAATTATACGCGCTCACAGGAGCGGAGAACACTTTTGGCTAAGTGTTTGGGTGTCCCGGGTAGCGTTTAAGGGTGCTAAGGGTCTCCTATCAGTTGTGGAACTTTGCTAAACTCAAATATTAACTGTGTAAATGGACTTAAAGCATCAACATTGAACAAACAAGGAGTATACGGCCCAACGTAAGGGAGTTTACGGCCGTAAACTCCCAAGGTCAATTTCTTGGGTGTTAGAAGCTTCTAGCTTGTTCATAGAATTATTCCAAGCACTTTTCCTAAAAGGTATGTGTGGGTTTGAGGCCTCTAAGGGTACTTTATAGGATTTTACGGCCTAGGAACTCTCCCAAGGGATTTTACGGCCGTAAACTCTCAACTTTTGAGTTTAGCGAAGTTTTAAGCCCCTATTGCCTTCCTAGAATTTTCTTATGAAGTTTGATGCTATTTTGGGTGATTAAAACCAACATTTGAGGGGGTTTTGGGGAGTTTACGGCCTAGATAAAAGCTAGCGCCGTAAACCCCAAGAAATCCCTCATTTTCCTTGTGTTTAAGCCCTTAAATCCTTCCTAACGTTTTATAGAGATAGCCTATGGTCATTTGGGGGGCAAAAACTAACTTTTGGGCATGATTTAGGGTGTTTACGGCCTTGACCTTTGTCTGGGCCGTAAACTCCTTTCTTTAAATCATTTTGGAGTGTTTCAAGTGTCTAAACTCAAGAGGATAAGTCCCTAAATTATGTAATAAGCCCTAGGATGACTTTGGGAGTGTTTTGGGGCATTTTGACATGATTTTGAGGTGTTTACGGCCTAAGCATGTGCTTGGGCCGTAAACGCTCTTTTATGCCCTTAATCTTTGTATTTTGATGTTTAAACACTCCTAGGCTAGATCCCTAATTAGTTTCCAAGCTTATGGACAAGTTTAGAGGCATGTTTGGCACCATTTTAGGGGTTTACGGCCCTAGAGTGTTCCTGGGCCGTAAACTCCTTATTCCATGCTTTCTTGGATGATTTTTGGGCTATAAACATAAATCACTATGTTTAGAATAAGCTAGGGTAAGCAGACTTACAATTTGGAAGCGTTTGGTTGCGGTTTTTGGGCGAAAACGGGTCTAGAGAGAGAGTATAGAGAGAGAGTGTAAAAAGTCTCCAATGGACTCCACTCACCCTTACATAGGGTTTTGAGTCGGGACACAGTGGAATTCTACCCGATACTGCCGTTAAACGGGGCTTTTGGTCGCACCCGATTTAGTGGTCGTAGTAATAAAACTTTGACATTTTCCAAATAAATGTGAATATGTGTCCTGTGTTTTTATTTCCTTTCATCGCGACTTAACGGCATATAAACATACACAATTGAAATGTTTATTAAACTTGACGGCTTCTCGTTAACGGAACCTTTGAACATTGGAATATTCCGTTAACGGTAACGGAGAAATGTAACGGCGCAACTTGGGTTGTCACAATGTCAATACTCGAATGGT
This sequence comes from Lactuca saligna, assembly GCF_052625555.1. NCBI lineage: Eukaryota > Viridiplantae > Streptophyta > Magnoliopsida > Asterales > Asteraceae > Lactuca > Lactuca saligna. The sequence goes on along the minus strand of NC_136420.1, from coordinate 226,925,545 downwards.
GGTTGTTGTAGGAAAACTCAGCCAAGGGTAGGTGTGTATCCTAACCCCGACCGAAGTCCATAACACATGCTCGAAGCATGTCCTTGAGTGTCTGAATCATCCGCTCACTCTGTCCATCAGCCTTTGGGTGATAAGCAGTACTGAACTAAAATCTCGTACCTAACTCCTCATGAAACTTCTTCCAGAACCTGGAAGTGAAACGTACATCTCGGTCAGACACAACCAAGATCGGAACTCCATGCCGAGACACTACCTCTCTCAAGTACATCTCTGCCAGTCTCTCTGCAGAAGAGCTCTCAATGAGAGCAGGGAAGTGAGCGTTCTTCGTCAGCCGATCCACAATCACCTAAATTAAGTCAACACCCCTCACGGTTCTCGATAATTTTGTGATAAAATCCATAGAAATTTGTTCCCACTTCCACTGGGGAACCTCTAGTGGATGCAACTTGCCATGAGGATGTTGGTGCTTTCCCTTAACCCAACGACAGGTCAAGAACCTATCAACTTCCCATGCAGCATCCCTCTTCATACAGGGCCACCAATAATCTCTCTTCAGATCTAGATACATCTTAGTGGCCCCAGGATGGATCGAGAATCTCGATATGTGCGCCTCCTCCGTGAGTATGCTACGTGCCCCACCCGTAAATGGAACCCCAATCCGACCGTGACAGGTCATAAGACCTCGGCTATCAGTAACAAAATCAGACACTTGTCCAACCACCCGCTCTCTCTTGCGGTTCTCCAGTTTCGCAGCCTCTATCTGGGCCTCTCTGATGGTGTCCAATACCGGAGTCATCACTGTCATCCTCATGCATATATCTCTAATTGGGGCACTCTCCGCCCTACGACTCAGCTCATCGGGTGCAACATTAGCCTTTCCTGGATGGTATAGGATCTCACAATCATAATCCTATACCACATCTAACCATCTAATGTAATGCATATTCAGGTTGGGCTAATCCATGAGATACTTCAAACTCGTGTGGTCCATGTATACGGTACACCGAATGCCACACAAATAATGATACCTTATCCTGAGGGCGAACACCATTGCCCCAACTTTAAATCATGGATGAGGTACCTCTTCTCGTGAGTCTTCAGTTGCCTCGATGCGCATGCTATCACGTGCCCTCTCTGCATGAGCACCGTACCCAACCCTGATATAGACGTATCACAGTAAACCACAAAATCCTCCATTCCCTCGGGAAGGGATAACACCCGCGCTTCGCACACTCTCAGGCGAAGAGTCTCAAATGAGGTCTGTTGCTCTAGACCCCAAGTAAAAGCAACACCCTTCCGGGTCTCAATCTGGTGAGGGGAACAACAATCTTGGAGAGGTATCCCATTCTGATTAACGAGGTGCCCCAAGAATTGGACCTCTCGTAACTAGAAATCACACTTGGAGACTTTGGAATAAAGCCTATCCAATCTCAAAACTACAAGGATCTCCCTCAGATTCTACTCATGCTGCTCTTTGGACCACGAATACACTAGAATGTCGTCGATGAACATGATCACCGATCGATCCAACATCATCCTTCATACTCGATTAATGAGATCCATGAACGATGTTGGTTCATTGGTAAGCCTAAAAGGTATCACCACGAATTTGTAATTCCCAAAACAAGTCCTAAACATCATCTTCTCGATATCCTCATCACAGACCCTCATCTGATGATATCCAAACCTCAAGTCTATCTTGGAGAACCAAGACGCCCCCCACAACTGATCGAACATATCATCAATCCTCATTAGTGTATAACGGTTCTTGACCGTCAACTTGTTCAACTCCCGGTAATCAATGCACATCCGGTGTAAACCATCCTTTTTCATGACAAAAAGGATCGGTGCTACCTATGGCAAGCTACTCGGTCAGATAAATCCTTTCCCCAACAGCTCCTAAAGCTGCGAGGATAACTCCTACATCTCTTGTGGTGCAAGGCGATAGGATGCCCCTCATACCAAATCAATGCAGAACTCCACCTGCCTCTCGGGTGGCACACCCGACAACTCCGTGCGGCCACTCGTGTTTCCATCACATATGCTACAAACTCTTTACAACCCTACTGTAAACTCTGTCTCACTCTGGCAACCAAGAAAAATGCTGACCCACATTGGGTACCCTCGCCATATACTATCAACACTCCCCCACTAGTATTTCGTATCATCACCATCTGACGCTCGTAGTGTATAACCGCTCCAAATTGGATCAACCAATCCATGCCTAGAATGACACAAACATCCCCCATCACAATCAGGACCAGTTCTATCGGGAACTCAACACCGGATATCTCGTGTACACATCCTCGTATCACATCAGTAGCCAGAACCATGCTCTCGTCGGCAATGGAAACTCTCCGGGCCGACTCAACGCCTCTCGTCGAATGTGGATATGGTGGCTAAGTGCTAATGACACAAACGAACGACCCGCACCCGAGTAAGATAACACCAAAGCAGGTACAAAATTCACAATAAAACTACCTATGCATATCATACTATAAGCACATATACCTCAAGTACAACATAATCATAAGAATACATACCAGCCACAACATCAGGTGCTGTGCGGACCTCCTCCGTTGTCATTTGGATGGCTCTCCCTCGTGCCTTCGATGCCTCGGCCTTCACTGGCCAACCCTCAGTAGCTCGTGCAGCAGCAGGGGAAAATCCCTATAACAGCTGCGGGCACTCGTCCATCCTGTTGCCAGTCTGGTTGCAATGAAAGCAAACCATGAATCCCTTGGGGCAATCGTTGGCTATATGCCCTCCTTGCCACACTTGTAGCAAGAAAATTCTCGACAAACTCCATCATGTCCCTTACCGCACCTCCCACATGTGCGGCCCTCTGGCCTCCAGATCTCGAATTGATGGGCTTTCCTCGCTTGGCTGTCGATTGAGACTACACCGTCCACCTGTCCCTCCCCTAAGACTCGGCCTCATCCCTGGCATGAGTCTCTAGCTTAATCTCCCTCTTCCAAGCATTTTCCTGGAGCTCGGTAAATGTTCGGTATGTTGAGTTCATATCGAACTCCCGAAAGTCTCTCCTCATAATGCTCAAATATCGACTCATGCATGTTTACTCGGTAGACACGTGCTTAGAGAAAAACAACACCCTCTCATGAAACATCCATGTGATCACCATCACAGACTTCGTCCCCTGCTTGAGGGTTAAGAACTCCTAGTCCAAACGTTCCCTCTCCACCGGGGGAACATAATCTCTCTGAACATAGTGGTGAACCTCTCCTAGGTCACCGCGGTAAGCTCTACAAGAGTAAAATTTGTCGTCACAAACATCCACCAGTCTTTCGCTCCCAAGCGAAACTAGTTTTACGCGAACCGTACTCTCAAATGTTCCGGACAGGAACAAGTGTAGAAACATCCCTCAACATCAGAAATCCACCTCATCGCGGCTATCAGATCCTATGTCCCATCAAAATCTGGTGGCTTCGTGTTGTTGAACTCTCGGTATAGCAACGAGTCACCCCCTGTGGCCTAGCAGCTGCGACAGCTGCGATGGCTGACTCCGCTGCTCTCTGGTGTGTGACGTGTACCCACCATGATGTCTCTGAAACACAACATAAAAGAAATTAGAGACTTGTTTGAGTATACTCGCACTCGATCACCCAATCCTACTTGTTCCTTAGAATCCTAAGGATTCTTACTTGGACTGCTCACTGATCCGATGTTTCCAGTAGTATGGGCCCTATACTACCTTCCACACCACATCAGTATTTACCCCAAGTCCTCCTCCTAGGATTCTAGATCACAAGTACTCTACATCTTATCACACACATGCCACTTTCCGGTAGACCTCTCATAAGCTCCTATCTGCTACACACTCACTCTCGTAGTAACTCATAGTAGAAGTAACTCCTAGGATAAGGAATCATAGATCAGGCCACTTTTGTCCTACATATGAATACCTAGCCTACTCTCTAGCATGCATAACGTATCACATAGTATCTCATAACATATAATGCAAGGGTATTTTGGGAAATCACCATTCGGGCGCTGCCTGATTGTACACAATTCTCCTTTCCGCTTTCTTCAAAATCTATTACTTATCGTAGAAATTTTTTTTTTTTTTAAATTGTTCTCAAATCCTTAGTTTGAGTTTAGATATGCCCGAAGGTGTATCCGAATCCCTCAAACCAAGGCTTTGAAACCAACTTGTAACGATGTGAATATTCAAAACAGTTTTGTTATTTTTCAAACATAACATATCTCATAAAGTAATATCAAAACTCAAATGTATCAAATGTTATCTCAGTAAAACATATCCCCGAATCTCAAATACATAACACTCTATCAGTGTGTACAGATCATGTCGGTGCCTTCCCACGATCCTCGCTCGTACCTAAAACACATATCACATAACACGTTAAGAATAAAAGCTTAGTTAGTTCCCCAAAATACCACATACAACACATAAGCCACTCGAGGCTACAGCTCAATGAGACCTTTCGGTCAATCTGTCTCAGGGGCCTTCAGGTCCCACAATCTGAGTAGACCATTCGGTCCTACTCTGTCGACCTTCCGTTCCATACCATATTGACCTTCCGGTCCAAACACTGTTGTCCTTCCGGTCTATATACTATTGACCTTCCGGTCCACACATTGTTGACCTTCCAGTCCATACACTGTTGTCCTTCGGGTCCATATATCATATTGACCTTCCGGTGCATACCATGCCACTCATTACATACATAACATATATATATATATATATATATATATATATATATATGTATATCACAAAGAAACATATATCACATACTCGTTATAGCACATAAGACCTTCCGGTCACACATAATTACCACTCTAGATAAGGAATAGTGAGAAGACTCACCTCGTATGATGTATAGTAATTCATGTGCTCGATATCCCCAAAGTCGAAACCATGACCAACACCCCACCTGATCACATAAAGTAATTATCTCAAATCAATAATGGCTCTCAAGGCTAGACTAATCCCTTCCTATGTTCTCTTAGAAGGCCAAACGGTGATTTTACCCCTCTAATGGTCCAAAATTCCACATGTTGACCAAACCTTAACAGTCAATTAAAGTCAACTATAGAAGGTACGATGCACATACTAGCTTTGTACGCGGGGCGTACTCTATAGTCATCCAGAATTGGGGAACTCGACCCCCTATGCGGCGCGTACTGGGATTACACCCAACGTAAGTCCCAATTTCATACTTTCATGATTTTTGGTGTTAAAAGATTAATACATAAGCTCAAATCTTAGATCCATGCACTCTACTGTCTCTTAAGCCATACACTTGAAACCTTTAAGACTTTGCATGGCTGTAAAGGTCACCAATCATTTCAAACACATATCCTCTTTCCCCATTAAGCCCTAATCTCATGCATGATTTAATCTTAACTTACAAGACTGGATTTGTATGGATTTATAACACAAGATACACTGAAATGGGGTAGATCAAGGTCCATGGAGTTCCTTTTCTCAAAAAGTCTCTACCTTTGGGACTTAAACCCTAAAAATGCTCCTATATGATGTTTATAACAAGAGAGTGGTAAAGTTTGAAACTTTACCTTTCTGAGAAGCTCCCCGCTCAGTTTAACTCAGATCTAGAAGCTTGAACTCCAATCCTTCCTCTTCAAGGTCTTCTCTTCTTCTTCACAGCACACAATGACACTTTCAACCTCAAATACATACACAATTTTAGAATGAAGGTTTATCTCTTTTAGGGTTTCATTCTCTAGAAATGGTGGCTGGGATGGAGGCCATAGCATTCCTTTCAATGTACTCATGTCTCATTTATGGTTTTGAGTCTGGGCCCATTATGTCCAACATACCACGTAGGATCTTTGTTAAAGGCACATCCATGGGTACGTGCAGTGTACTCTTTAGTATGCCCAATGTACCCACTTGTCACCATTTTCTATTTTAGGCTAATTTTGACCACTTGGAAAAGAAGAAGGATTAAAGAAATATACCTAAATATTCGGGATGTTACATTTTTTAATTCTTTCAATAAACAGATCGTTGCAGTCCCAAGAAAGCTTGGGGAAATCAAAAGATCTTCAGAGTTACTGAAATTCAAATTTTTCATCAACATTCATTGTCAAAATCAGAACTTCTACAAACTTGTCATGCATATTTATTCCTAATTGCACTTTTTTTTTGCTTTTATATGCTTTATTGAGTTGTTCATTCCTCTCTTAGCATTGAGGATAATGTATCATTTTATGTTTGAGGAAGGCGTAGTCTGAAAATTTGCATTATTTTTAAAAAATTTAACTTTTCAGTCTTTAAATTTGCATATTTTTTTGTTTAAAATTTTAAACTTTTAGTTTTTTAAGCTAAATTTTACAAATTCTAATTTTCTTTTTGCATTTCATTTTCATATTTAAAAAAATATGAAAAATAAGAAAATATATTTTCCTTTTTTTCTACATTTATAAAAAAAACCCCCAAAAAAGATTTTATTCCTAGTTATTTTAGTTTTTTATTTTCTACATATAAAAAATCAAAAAAAAAATTCTAAAAATTTTACATCAGATTAGGATATATTTTTTATATTTGATAGCTCAATTAACAATGAAATGTGATAGTTACTGAAAATAATAGTCTCATTACAATCAATTTTAAGAATTATCTTTTCATATCAAAAGTTCCTGAAATGTTTCGAAATATGAACCAACATATGAGTCGGATAAATTTTACAATGGATTTGTGAGATGGAAAAGCGAACACTGTTTTAGAAAATTGTTTCCTTAAATGTCTTAAAAAGAACCTAGATTAGATACCCCTTATTTTTCCTTGATAACCTTCTGTTTATGCACATTTTGAGTTTAGCAGGGAAATCTTGTTCTATCCACAAAATTTATTATCATTTTTTTGAAGTATTGGAGAAATGGTGGGCCTCAAAGTAGAATCCACGCCCAGTCAATATATATGTTAGAAATGGTACATCAAGCGGCTTAAAGAAATTTGAAATTCAAATTCAAATCCATGTCTGGTTCAAATCAAAAATAAGAAGCATGAAAGTTAAATGTGAAGAGTTCATTAAGACAAAGAAGATATGTGGGATAATGAGATAGATCCCTCGATAGTTGGATCATAGGGGTAAGTTTCCATTTTCTATTCATAATGGACATTAATGTGTTTACTCGACGAGTTTGGAAAAAAGGAGGGATGGGTCAAGCTAAGCTTTTATAAATGAATTTTCATCATAAAAGTTTTTTGTTCAAGCTTGGTTTGATTTATTAAATATGAATTCAGAATCTGCAATAAAGGTATTGAGACTGTTGTCTAGGTAGTGATTTCATTGGGGCTTCCTTGTTCTGAAATCTGATCATGTGAAGAGAAAAAAATGTGAAGTATTTTTAGTTAAAGTTTTTAAGTTTCCTTTTATATATCTCATTTTTATTCTAAATTCTTTTTAGGTCAGTTACATCTTTCCATTTGTTTATAATGTTTAATTTTTTTTTATTACTAGAGGGTATGTAAGGTTTAAGCTTGGGGAGTTTTTCTAGATGCCATTTTATGCATCTTTTAATGTAGTTTATATTTTCATTTAGCAATATATTTTGTTCAATTATATCTCATTTGTTTAAATAATGTTATCTCGTATCTTCTAATTAGAATTCTCATACTACTAGCACTTTGTGTCACTTTCAAATATTTCTAGTGTAACAATACTTTAGGTGTAGTTGGATGCATGTTTCGGGCTTAAATGGAGCTGGAACGGAAGTTAGATGCCAAGGAATATCAAGGATTTCTTAAACTGAGGAATTGCATTTGAAACACGCCATAAATCAGTTTCTATAATCATAATTATTTTGTCTGCGATCGCATAAATGCAACAAAGTTTTGTAGGACCGAAATAAGTTATCTAGAGGCCATCTGAGGAGAAAATACGCAATCTACAATCACATAACGCCTTTCTACGATCGCATTTTTATCCCACAATTCTAGAAACTTTAGATATCGCTTCGTACTTCATTCGGACAGAATCGTGGAAGAAATTCAAAAAACTGCGATCACATTTTTGTCCCAACGTTCCAGAAACGTCGATAATCGTACATCATTTATGGGGAAATCTAGAAAAAATCAGAATATATGGTATCACATTTTTTGGTATCTTTCACTAGAAGCTCCCGTCTTGCATATAAATATGACCCTCATTATCAACTAGAGATTAGACGACTCCGAACAGTTCTAGACGACAAAATACACTTTCAAGGCAATTTCTGATACCTTTTAGCGATTTCTGGAGAACTGAAGGTTGTGAATCATCTCATTTGCTCAGGTTATAAGATAATTCGGTTAATGTTTCACTTTATTAGGTTATATTCATTTTTAGCCATGTCTAGCTAAACATTAGTTTTTAGTTCTACATTAGACTAGTACTTTTCATGTGATTAGTTATCAGATCTGGTTTTTTTTTTTTTTTTTTTTTTTTTTTTTTTTTTTTCTACCTAGAATTTTCAATTTTGAACCTAATAAAGGTTTGATTTTTAATTCATCATAGTCTCATCACATTGCTACGGTTTTTATCATTCCAGTTAATCAGTTAATAGAATTTGTAGTTGTTCTTGTCAACTGGTACTAAGTAACAAGTATCAGATTGGTTCCATGTTAGGGGTTTAATTGTGATATAAACTGTTAAAATCATGTTTTTATGGTTCTGAGCTTGTGAGAAGCATTTGACCGGTTTTGAGCAATACATCAATCCTATGGTGAACATGCAAACCCAAAACTTTGGATCTAGTTTTCTCTATTGTACATGCAAATCATCCAAAGCTTACAAACACTAATCTAGCATACAAAAAACTTGAAAATAACATAAATAACCAATAGGACTGTTACATTGATTGTTGCTAGAAGATCTTTAGCTTATGAGAACCTGGGACCTCAAATGTGATGCCTCTAATGGATCACAAACACCAAAGTAAATTGGATGATCTTGGAGAGAGGGGATGAAAAGCTTAAAATCTACTCTATGACTTATTAGGGTTCTAGGTACCTATTTCTGAAGCCCTGGGGGGTCCTTATATAGTAGAGCTGCTAGGGTTTCATTCAAAATCCTAATTGAATAGCTTAGGCCTTAAGCAGTCCAATGGAACCTTCTGGAATAAGGCCTTGAACGATTTCAAGGTAGGCTTCCACCCTAATTTCATCCACCCCTTCATCCATATGATCCACAACCCAAAATCCAATTATCTTATAATTACAACTCCAGTCCGCTAATTTTAATTAAAATCTTTTCATTACAAAATTAATTTCTTAATTAATTCTTGACCAATATTAATTAATCAATATGATTTCTCTTTTAATATATTATTCAAATTATATATTAAAAAACCATAATATCCTCTTACTCCACTAATCATCCAGTCAAGTTGCTACAGTGAAGGCAACCCAAAAGGACCATGGTACAATCGGGTCAAGTACATACCAAATATAGTTATGGACTTAGACACTAATCCAACAGTCTCCTACTTGGATAAGTCTAATAACTATAGATGCAAGTATGATTTCAAAATCTTATTGGCAATCGTAGCTTTCAAAAGTCGCTGTCAATCTCTGAATCGTCCTTTAGATAAGGGATCGTATCGTCCTCCGTTCTCAAGATATCGTGCGGACAATTAAATGGAACATAGCCATACTTATTATCCAGGAGTTTGTTCCTCGATCTCTGATTTTTCTGATATGGAACTTCATTGAACAAATCAACTCAGTCTTGAACCAGCCTAACACATAATTCAAACCAAATCATCAAGGGGCCCAGATATCACTCTTACCCTCTTAGGATAAAAGGAATAGATAAACTCCGACTTATATGCATTTACTATTCACTCATCAAATCATATAAAATAATGTGTTTTAGAACATCAAGTTGTTTTGTAACATCAAGTTATTGATACGTTGATGCATTATGAATGCATAACCAACTCGCAAACAATAAACCATATTTTTAGGATTGATTTCAAAAAAAGTATATATAGGTCCAAAGACTATATGATATTATCGTCTTACGATTACTTGTGATAAATTCTATGAAGTGATACAAGTAAGTGTGGGTTCAATCCAATGCTCAAATCTTAGTTCATTAGCAATCATGAACGTTGCAACCAACTTTTGCTATGTCTAACATACTTTAGACACTCTACAAAGCAATTCACGACAGTCTTTCATATCTAGTTCCAACATATGAACGACTGTGGACTGTTCGAAAAATTTTATTATTCAGGGAGTCAAAACATGCAAAGTGAAACAATAGGCAAATAATAAAAAAAATACAGTAACTTTACTTATAAATAATACTCATTTATTTAATCAAAAAATGTTAGTTACAATTTATGTATTACACATTTCAAAACTATCTAATAAGTAAAACTTATATAGTCCTTCAGCCCAATGCTCCTAGCGTGTTGCAAGTGCTTAACCCTACTCAGTCCCTTCATAAGGGGATCTACTAGGTTCTCTTCTGACGACACCCTCTTTACTACAAGGAGTCCCTCTTCTACCCGATGTCTACTAAAGTGATATTTCCTATCGATATTCATGCATCAGCCATGATCCCTCGGTTCCCTAGTTAAGGAAAACGCACCTTCGTTATCACAGAAAATTTGCATAGGCTCCTTTATGGCTGGTACAACTCCAATATCTTTGATGAAGTTCTTCAACCATATTGCCTACTTCGATGCTTTGCTCAATGCTATGTACTCTAATTCGCATGTTGAATCAACCACAGTCTGTTTTTTAGAACTTTTCCAATTCACTGCTCCTGCATTCAGGGTAAATACCCAGCCCGACTGAGAGCGGAAGTTGTCTCAGTTGGTCTGAAAACTGGTTTCACTATACCCTTGTACCCTTAAGTCCTCACTCCCAATGAGGATAAGAAACCATTCCTTGGTCCTCCAAAGGTACTTAAGATAATTCTTGGCTGCATTCCAATGCGCTCTACCAGGGTTCCCTTGATATCTTCTTAACATGCTCCAAGCGAAGCCACATCAGGGTGAGTACAAGTTATATCATACACAATCGAGCCAACTACGAATGAACAAGGCACTCGACTCATCTCTGCTATCTCAGCTTCAGTACTCGGGCTTTGAGTCTTACTCAACTTGGTATTGCTTTGGATCGGTGACTCCCCCTTCTTGGAATGCTCCATACAAAAATCTTTTAGTACCTTATCCATGTAAGAATTTTGACTAAGTCCTATTAGCCTTTTAATCTTGTTTCTCACTATCCTTACTACCAGAATATAGCCAGCCTCTCTGAGGTCCTTCATAGTGAAGCACTTCCCAAGCCAAGACTTAACCTCCTGCAGGGTTGGGATGTCCATTCATATGAGCAGGATGTCATCGACATACAATACGAGGAAGCTAACTATACTCCTACTAGCTTCGAAATATACACAAGACTCATCCTCAATTCTCAAGAAGCCAAACTCTTTGACTTTCTCACCGACACAAAGATTCTAACTGTGAGATCCTTGTTTCAGTCCATAAATGGATTTCTCAAGATTACACACTCTATCAGGATGTTCCACATCGACAAAACCATCTGGATGACTCATGTAAACATCATCAGCCAACTTCCTATTAAGGAAAGCAATTTTGACATCCATCTGCCATATATCATAATCATGAAACGCAACTAAGGCTAGCATACCCCTAATAGATTTTATCTTCACAACTGATGAGAAGGTCTGGTCATAGTGAACTCCAAGAGTTTGAGTAAATCCCTTCACAACTAATCGTGCCTTATAAGTGTGTACATTCCCATCCATGTTGGTCTTCTTCTTGAAGATCCATTTGCACCAGTCCGTCTTATGACCTGGCACATTGTCACCAAAATTCCAAACATGGTTGCCATACATAGACTGAATCTTTCTATCCATAGCCTCTTTCCATTTTGCAAACTTTGGGCCTACCATGGCTTCCTTGCAGCTATTAGATTCATCAAAATATACTAGTGTACTATCACTAATAAACATATCACCTTTAGTATTAACATGACAACCATAAAAATCTGGTAGAACACTAACTCTATCAGAACGTCTACGATGTAGGGACTCGTTAACAGGTTCAACAGAAGTTTCCTCCTCAGGTTGAACGCTAGTGTTAGAGGTTCCTTCATCACTCGATTCTTTAATCTCTTCAAGATTGATTTGCCTCCCATTGTCCCCTTGGCTTATGAGTTCTTGCTCTCGGAAAACCCCTCTCCTCTCAACGATGACAACATTGTCACTCGGTCTATAGAAGAGATATCCAAAGGACTTCTATGGATAGCTGATGAAAATAGACTGCTCACTACAAGGTTCGAGTTTTTCGTGAGTCTCTCGTCTTACGAAATCCTTGCAACACCAAACCTTGATATGTGCCAACGAGGGAGCTTTCCCTATCTACATCTCGTGTGTTGTTTTGGTAACCTTCTTCGTAGGGATTAGTTTAAGGATATGGGCGGCAATCTCTAAGGCATACCCTCATAATGAGATAGGTAATGAAGCACAACTCATCATTGAATGAACCATGTCCAACAAGGTTCTTATGTTGTATTTCAGAGGGAGATCATGGTTGGGACGCGACACACACCAGAGGTCAACAGGAAGAGTGATGAGGATCATCCATGAGGAGGTGGCTGCGGCCATCAGGGATGATATTCCAAAGATGTTCGGGTCTATTAAGACCACTTTGATTGCGACTTTTGATGAGCAGTATGCTGCTCTTTCTGATGTTGTTATTGCTGCAGCCACTTCGGCTGTTGCTGCTGCCAGGCCGCAAGGGGGTGACTCGTTGTTGTATCGGGAGTTCAGCAACACGAAGCCACCAGAATTTGACGGAACTCAGGATACGATAGCCGCGATGAGGTGGGTTTTTGACATAGAGGGGTGCTTCGCGCTGAACCAGCTTCGCTTGGGAGCGATGGACTGGTGGAAGTTTGTGACGGCACACTACACCCCTGTTGAGCTTGTTGTAGTAACCTGGGAGAGGTTCACTGCTATGTTCGTAGATGAGTACTTTCCTCAGGTGGAGAGGGATTGATTGGCACAGGAGTTTCTAACCCTTAGGGAGGGTACTGAGTCGGTTACAGATATTACACGGAGGTTTCACGAGAGGGTGATGTTTTGCCCTGAGAATGTGTCCAAGCCCGCCGATTCGAGGACTGGGGGTCAGAAGGGCCGCCCTTGCAGAAAATGCGGCAAGGGTCATGACGGAGTTTGTAGGGTTGGTGCTTGCTACAAGTGTGGCAAGGAGGGGCATATCGCCAAGGATTGCCCCAAGGGATTCAAGGTTTGTTTTCACTATAACCAAACCGTGAACCAGAAGGCGGAATGCCTGTAGTTGTGAGGGACGATGCGGAGAGCACCTCAGGGATCTGCCCCTACTGTTTCAAGATCTAGTGAGAGTCGGCCGGTGAGAGCCGAGGCGCCAAAGGCTTGAGGGAGAGCATTTCAGCTGACAGTGGAGGAGGTTCGTGCAGCACCTAATGTCGTGGCTGCTATGTAATCTATCATGTATTCATTTTATGTTGAGATATTGCGCTTATATTATGTTATGCGTAGGTACTTTTCTTGGAATTCTGTACCTGCTCTAGTGTTATTTGACTTGGGTGCGAGTCGATCTTTTGTATCGTTGGCATTTTGCCGACACATCAATATGAGTAGAGAGGCGTTGAGTCGACCTCTGAGAATTTTCATAGCGGATGAGAGAGCAGTCTATGAAACCGAGGTGATTCGAGGTTGTGTGCTTGAGATTTTCAGGGTTGCGTTTCCGATCGATTTGGTCCCCATTGCGATGGGGGATGTCTGTGTCATCGTGGGATGGATTAGATAAGCAGATTTGGAGCGATCATCGACTGCGAGCGAGAGATGGTGACTATGAGAGACCCTTGTAGGGGAGTTCTTACAGTGTACGGCGAGGGTACACGTTCTGGGTCGGCATTTTGTTCAGCCGCCAGGGCGAGACAGAGTCTTCAGCGGGTACGTAAAGGATTTATAGCGTATGTGATGGACGCAAGGGTTGATTCAGAGAGACCGAGATCGGTGGAAGAGGTCCTGATAGTGCATGAGTTCACGGATGTATTTCCGGAGGAGTTGTCGGGTGTGCCTCCCCCGAGGCAGGTAGAGTTTAGTATCGATCTCATCCCGGGGGCTGCGCCTATCACCAAGGCACCATATCGCCTTACGCCTCCCGAGATGCAGGAGTTGTCCTCGCAGCTTCAGGAGCTGCTTGGTAAGGGATTTATTCGGCCGAGCAGTTCGTCGTGGGGAGCACCTATCCTTTTCGTCAAGAAAAAGGATGGTTCACACCGGATGTGTGTAGATTACCGGGACTTGAACAAGTTGAGGGTCAAGAACCTTTATCCGTTGCCGAGTATTGACGATTTGTTCGATCAGTTTCAGGGAGCATCTTGGTTCTACGAGATTGATCTGAGGTCTAGATATCATCAGGTAAGTGTGCAGGATGAGGATATCCAAAAGACAACGCTCAAGACTCGTTACGGGCATTACGAGTTCGTGGTGATGCCTTTCGGGCTCACCAACGCACCAGCGGTTTTCATGGATCTAATGAACAGGGTGTGCAGACTGATGTTGGATCACTTGGTGATTGTATTTATCAACAACATTTTGGTGTATTCGAAATCTAGAGAGCACCGTGAGGAGCATTTGATGGAGGTCCTCGAGATTTTGAGATCGGAGAGGCTTTATGCCAAATTCTCCAAGTGTGATATCTGGTCGCGAGAAGTCTAGTTCCTGGGACATCTTTTTTAACCAGAAAGGGATATTAGTCGACCCGGCCAAGATTGTGGCGGTGATGAGTTGGGAGGTGCCGAGGTCACTAACGGAGATCAGGAGTTTCCTAGGTCTGGCAGGCTATTATCGAAGTTTTATCAGGGATTTCTCCAACATCCGCCGTGCCACTCACTAAATTGACCCGGAATGGTGTAGCTTTTGCTTGGGGTCCAAAGCAGCAGGCCTCCTTCGAGACACTTCGCCAGAGGCTATACGAAGCCCCAGTGTTGGCCCTTTCGGAGGGAATGGAGGATTGTGTTGTAGATTGTGACATGTCAATATCAGGGTTTTCAACAGTATGTATGCAGAGGGGGCATGTGATAGCGTATGCATCGAGGCAGCTGAAGCCGCATGAGGCGAGGTATCCTACCCACGATTTGGAGTTGGGGGCAGTAGTGTTCGCCCTCATGATCTGGCGTCACTATCTGTATCGAGTCTGATGTACCATTTATACTGATCATAAGATCCTGAAGTACTTGATGGATCAGCCCAACCTAAATATGTGTCAGAGGAGATGGCTGGATGTGGTGAAGGATTATGATTGCAAGATCCTGTATCACCCGGGTAAGGCTAACATGGTCGCTGATGCCCTGAGTCGTAGGGTGGAGAGCGTTTCGATGCAAAACATTTGTATGAGGTTGACAGTGATGACTCCAGTGTTGGATACCATCCGAGGAGCCCAGGCCGAGGCTGTGAGAGCGGAAAACCAGAGGAGGGAGCGAGTTATCGGTCAAGTATCGAAGTTCGTTATCGATAACCGAGGGCGTATGACTTTTCAGGGACGGATTTGGGTACCGTTTGTGGGTGGAACGCATACCGTTTTGATGGAGGAGGCGCATAGAACGAAGTTCTCAATCCATCCCGGTGCCACTAAGATGTACTTAGATCTGAAGAGGGAATATTGGTGGCCCTGTATGAAGACGGACTTCTTGTGGTTCGTTGAGAGGTGCCTCACCTGTCGCAAGGTTAAGGCTGCGCACCAACGTCCACATGGCAAGTTGCATCCATTAGAGGTTCCCGAGTGGAAGTGGGAACAAATCACCATCGATTTTATCACCAAGTTGCCGAGGACTGCTAGGGGTGTCGATGGAATTTGGGTGATTGTGGATAAGTTGACGAAGAGCACTCACTTCCTTGCCATTTGTGAGAGCTCTTCTGCTAAGAGGATGGCAGAATTGTATGTGAGAGAGGTGGTATCGCGTCATGGAGTGTCAATCTCGATTGTCTCAGATCGAGATGTGCGTTTCACTACAAGATTTTGAATGAAATTCCATGAGGAGTTGGGTATGAACTTGCATTTTAGTACCGCATACCACCCGCAGACTGATGGACAGAGTGAACAGACGATTTAGACACTTGAGGACATGCTTCGAGCATGTGTGCTAGATTTCGGTAGGAGTTGGGACACGTATTTGGCCGTAGCGGAGTTTTCCTACAACAACAGCCATCATTCGAGCATTGGTATGCCACCCTTTGAGTGGTTGTATGGGAGAAGGTGTCGGACCCCCATTTGTTGGGGAGAAGGAGGGCAGCGTGTGATGGGAAGTACAGAGATCGTGCTTCAGATGACTGAGCAGATTCAGCAGGTTGTTAGAGGTTGCTAACCGCTCAGAGTCGCCAGAAGAGTTATGTAGATAGGCGCCAATCTGAGCTCGAGTTTCATGTTGGTGACTTTGTGCTCCTAAAGGTATCTCCTTGGAAATGAGTGATCTGAATCAGGAAGAGGGGCAAGCTGGGGCCCCGGTATAGTGGACCATTCAGAGTGATCGCGAGGGTGGGCAGGGTAGGGTATCGTTTGGAGTTACCTGCGGAATTGGACCAGATTCATGATACCTTCCATGTATCGCAGCTGAGAAAGTGTATAGCCGTCGAGTCGGTGGTGGTGCCATTTGAGGATATTCAGGTGGATATGGGCCTGAAGTACATTGAGAAACCAGTGGCGATTTGGGATCGAAAGATCAAGGTCCTAAGGAACAAGGAAGTGCGTCTGGTGCAGATCCAGTGGTAGCATCGGAAAGGGTCGGAGCTTACTTGGGAGCCAGAGCCTGTGATGCGTGAGCAACATCCGGAGTTGTTTTCAGAGTGAGACTTCGAGGGCGAAGTCTGATTCTAGTGAGGGAGCATTGTAACATCCGGATTCCCAGGTATATTATTTAATCATTTAATTTTTGTAGTTTGTGGAGGAACTCGGCGAGTTGGCGCCAAGACTGGCTGAGTAGGGATACAGATGTCCATTCTAGTTCATGTCCGGGCTCAGCAAGTCCATTCGTGGACTCGGCAAGTCCACACTATTTGGTGAATCCCTAATTCCCAAGGCTTGGGACCTATTTAAAGGCCCTTATGGCCGTCCATTACGGCTACTACCCCCCCCCCCCCCCAGAGAGAGTTCAGGTAGCTTGAGAAGCAAGGAGTGACCATTGTTGATCTTTGTGGTGTCATTTAGTAAGAAGAAGGAGGTTCTAGCCAAGCGAAAGCAAAGGAGGTTGCTATTCTAAGGACTAAAAGTTAAGATCATTCATTTGAGGTATTATTTCGACTCTTCTTCTGTTTTGGGAAGGATATGTGGTTTTAGGGTTTCTTGTACCCTTGACTAAGTTGATTTGAGGTCCAAATAGTCCCTTATGGAGATGAGGCTTTGTACCTGGACCCATAGAGGTCCAGAGAGCCTTATTCTTCAAGATTTATGAAGAACAATGGACGTCATGACCTTGGGTTAAGGTATTTGGGAAAAAGTCACGATTTGTTGCATATTGGTTGAGTTAGAAGCATCAAGATTCAGACTTTACGTGACATTTATGCTTGGGAAGGCCAGATCTGTGGATTAGGGGCACAGATCTGACCAAAGGAGGTCAATAGAATCTATGCATGGCATGAACTCGCCAAGTTGTTCGTGACACTCGGCGAGTAGGGTTAAGGTCCACGCAGGTCACTCAGTTAGTAGACTTGCCGAGTTGGGGGATAACTCAGTGAGTCAGAAGGGGGTTAAAAGACTGGAGTTCAAGGCGATACTCGTCGAGTTGTTCTTGAGACTCGGCGAGTTGAGTCGGGCTAGCCCCGCCGATTCATGCCAAAAGTGACTCATCGAGTATATGGTAGGACTCGACGTACCAAGCGAGACAGAGACTTAGTGGACATGTGTATACTCATCGAGTCACCGGAGTGCACTCGGCGAGCTAGGTCAAAGTTGACCGTTGACTTTTGTTGACTTTTAGGGTTTGGTCAACAATGGGGTCCTTGGGTAAAGAGGGGGTAAAATAGTCTTTTACCCTTCTGAGGGTGACAACAAAGAGTCGAGTCAAGCCTCGAGTGTTATGTTTCTGAGGGTGTTTACTTTGTGTGAATAGGCGGATGCTAGGCAATACTTCTACCGAGTCAGAGATTTACGAGATGTCTGAGGTGAGTCTTCTCATTATGCCTTACCTGATGGGGTAATTATATGGGACCGAAAGGTCTTATGCGTATGATGTATATGCGATGTAAGTTGTATGTGATATGTTATGTGATATGAGCATGATGCGGGCCGGAAGGTCAAGAGGATACGGACCGGAAGGTCAACAGAGTCTGGGATGGACATCCTCTGAAACACTTGGGTCGGAAGGTCCTATGGCCTGAAAAGGCGTATGTGCTATATGTGGTATTTTGGGGAACTCACTAAGCATTTATGCTTACAGTGTTATGTTTTACGTGTTTTAGGTACTAGAGATGATCGCGGGATGGCGCCGGGATGACTCGCACACACACACATTGGAGTTTAAACATTTTGATCTTAGGGTTTTGTACTGATACATTGTTTCTATTTATGAATGCAAACTATATTTCATGGTTTTTAAAAAGTGAAAAATTGTTCAAATTTTTACGATGTTACATGTACAAATATGTTAGTTCGAATGAATAGTTGTGCCAAGAATAACGACAAAGAAAAGGCTAAAATCCGAAAGTTTGTCAACTAATACGTTGAAGTTCAAAGAATTTTACATCAAGCTACTCAGAGTTTAATGACCTGATTCGTTACTGCTTAAAACGGAGGAGAATGTAGATGTTGAATATAGTTGTGAGGTGTAGAATGTCATTAATAGTTTCGAAAGTTTGTAATTTTATTATAAGGGAAGTTTTATGTATCAAAGCTTTGATTGTTGATTCCCATATATTTTTTGTATACTTTCATGATCCTTATAAATAGGGGATATGTACTAGAGATAGATAAGAACTATCATTGTATTGTCTAAAGTCTATGTATGTTTTGGAATTATATTGAGTCAAACATATATTATTTAGATCCCATGTTCATCAATAATTCTTTAATTTGATTATGTTATTCAAACTCGATTACATTACAACTACAATTTACCTCCAAAGTACAAGGATTTGAGGATTTTCTCAGTTCCATGTAAATTAGGAAACCTTACATTCTCAAATGCCATGCTTGACCTTTGTATGTCAGTCAATATCCTTCAATTTTCTATTTTTAAAAAATTAAAATTAGGAACTTTAAAAAAGACCAGGACGCTTATTCTGCTGGCAGATCACTCGATGCTACATCCAAAAGGTGTATTAGAGGATAATGTCGTCCAAGTAGGTAGGCTTTTTGTTCCTGTGGGTTTTTATATTTTAGACATTGGTGAATGAGAGGTATCAGATGAAAACTCAATTATTTTGGGAAGACCTCTTCTAAAAACTGCTAAAACAAAAATTGATGTTTTTGTTGGTATGCTTTCTATGGAATTTGATGGACATGTGTTCAATTTTAAAATAAATGATTACGATACTTCTGATAATAATTATGCTAAATATCTGGGTATCAACAATCCTTTATTTGAGGGTTGCTATGAGTTTTCTAATGTTTCGGTGCAAGAATAATTTGCCGACAGAAAATTATTTGCGACATCAGAAGAACTAGAAAAAGGAGAAGTTGTGGAAAAAGAAGAGAAGTTAGTTGTTGATACGAAGCTAAATAGGAATAAACATAGGGAAAAGGAGGAATATATGATTCCCGTTGAAGACAAATCAGAGACAAATCTAAAAATTGTTTTGGAAAAAAGAAAAGGCGGGAGATTTTATTTCTAATATGAGTAAAAAAAAGAAAAGAATTTGAAGAATTTGAAGAGAAGATTTTTGGAAAGAAAAGGAAGATCATAAAACGAAAGAAATATAAAATCCAAAGAAAGACTTACTTAAAAGACAATATGAAGTATTTACAAGTTGCTGATCAAGTTTCAAACAACCAATCTTGCTATATCTGAAGGAATTGGAAGTGATAAGGAAGATAGTTAAGCGTCAGAGTAGTCCCACCACACCAGTTAGCAAATCTAGTTGGGCAAACTCGAGCCAACAACTTTAAAAATCGGTGACTTTCTCGGAAGCAACTCGATGAGTAGTTTTTAGTTTTTTTGTAATGACGTGAATTTTCAAAACAATTTTTCATTTTTTAAACATAACATATCTCATAAAGTAATCTAAAAACACAAATGTATCAAATGTTATCTTAGTAAAACATATCCCAGAATCTCAAATACATAATACTCTATCAGTGTGTACAGATCACGCCAGTGCCATCCCGTGATCCTCGTTAGTACCTAAAACACATATCACATAACACGGTAAACATAAATACTTAGTGAGCTCCCCAAAATACCACATACAACACATAAGCCACTCGAGGCTATAACTCTGCGAGACCTTCCGGTATGTGTGTCTCAGGGGCCTTCCGGTTCCGTAATACTAGTAGACCTTTTCGTTCCTACTTTGTCGACCTTCCAATCCATACCATATTGACCTTCCGGTCCATACACTGCTGACCTACCGATCCATACACTGTTGACCTTCCGATTCACACATTGTTGACCTTCTGGTCCATACCCTGTTGAACTTCCGGTCCATATCATACCAACCTTCCGGTCCATACCATGTTACTCATTACATACATAACATACACATAGAAACATAGAAACATATATTACATACTCATCATAGCACATAAGACGTACCAGTCACACATAATTACATCTCTAGGTAAGGTATAGTGAGAAGACTCACCTCGTATGATGTCTACTAACTCACGTGCTCGATATCCCCAAACTCGAAACAATGACCAAGCCCTCGCGTAATCACATAAAGTAATTATCTCAAACCATTAATGGTTCTGAAGGCTAGAATAATCCCTTCCTATGTTCTCTCGGAAGGCTAAAAGACTATTTTACCCCATTATTGGTCCAAAAGTGAACATATTGACCAAACCTTAAAATTCAACTAAAGTCAAATAAATGGACGTACGCTGCGCATACCGGCTCTGTACATAGGACATACTCCGTGGTCATCCAGAATCAAGGAACTCAACCCCCTACGTGGCACTTACTGGGATTAGGTCAAGCGTAAGTCCCAGTTTCATACTTTTATTATTTTTTGTCTAGATAGATTAAGGCATAATCTCAAATCTTAGATCCAGGCAATCTACTGTCTCTCAAGCCATAAGGTCGAAACCTTTAAGCTTTTGCATGGCTGTAAAGGTACCCAATCATTTCAAACACATATCCTCTTTCCCCATTAAGCCCTAATCTCATCCATGACTTAATATTAACATCCAATATTGGATTTTTATGGATTTATAACATAAGATACACTGAAATGGGGTGCATCAAGTTCCATAGAGTTCCTTTGCTCAAAAAGTCTCCATCTTTGGGACTTAAACCCTAAAAATGTTGCTATGTGATGTTCATAACAAAAGGGGGTATAGTTTGAAGCTTTTTACCTTTATGATAAGCTCCCCACTCAGTTTAGCTCAGATCTAGAAGCTTGGACTCTAACCTTTCCTCTTCAAGGTATTCTCTTCTTCCTCACAAGCACACAATGACACTTTCAAGCTCAAATACACATACACAAGTTTAGAATGAAGGTTTAGATCTTTTAGGGTTTCACACTTTTGAAATGGTGGATGGGATGAAGGCCATAGCATTCATTTATGGTGCTCATGTCTCATTTAGGGTTTTTCGTTTGGGCCCTTTACGCCTTGCGTAACTATGGTGCACCTAGTGTCCCGGTTAGGATCAGCATCATAGGCATGTCCATGGGTATGCACACCGTAGTCTTTAGTACGCCCAACATACCCACTTGTCACCATTTCTATTTTGTGCTAATTTTTACAACTTCGAATAGAAGAAGGACTAAAGAGTTATACCTGAATTTTTGGGATGTTATAATTCTCCCCACTAGAATCAAACTTCGCCTCCAAAGTCTCATGTTGTAAATAACTCTGGATGCTGCTCCCGCATCTCCGACTCCGACTCCCGAGTCAGCTCGGACCCTCTCTGATGTTGCCACTGACCTAAACCACAGGCACTTCCTTGTTCCTAAGAACCTTGATCTTCCGATCCAAGATCGCAATCGGCGTCTCAATGTAATTCAGGCTCGCGTCCACCTGAATATCCTATAGCGATACTACTGCCGTCTCATCGACTATACACTTCCTCAACTAGGATACGTGGAAGGTATCATGGATCTGACTCAACTCCTTGGGTAGCTCTAAACGGTATACTACCTCACCAACTCTAGCGATCACCTTGAAAGGACCAATGTATCGAGGCCCCAGCTTGCACTTCTTCCTGAACCGAATCACTCCTTTCCAAGGAGATACCGTTAGGAGTACAAAGTATCCAACCTGAAACTCGAGCTCGGATCGTCGCCTATCCGCGTAAATTTTCTCGGGACTCTGGGCTATCAGTAACCTCTGTCTAACCTGCTGAATCTGCTCAGTCATCATAAGAACTATCTCAGTGCTACCCATGACTCGCTTTCCTACCTCTCCCCAATAGATGGGGGTCCTACACCTCCTCCCATATAACAACTTAAAGGGGGGGGGGCATGTCAATACTCGAATGGTGGTTGTTGTAGGAAAACTCAGCCAAGGGTAGGTGTGTATCCTAACTCCGACCGAAGTCCATAACACATGCTCGAAGCATGTCCTCGAGCATCTGAATCATCTGCTCACTTTGTCCGTCAGTCTGTGGGTGATAAGCAGTACTGAAGTGAAATCTCGTACCTAACTCCTCATGAAACTTCTTCCAGAACCTGGAAGTGAAACGTACATCTCGATCTGACACAATCAAGATCGGCACTCCATGCCGAGACACTACCTCTCTCAAGTACATCTCTGCCAGTCACTCTGCAGAAGAGCTCTCACTGATAGCAGGGAAGTGAGCGTTCTTCGTCAGCCAATCCACAGTCACCTAAATTAAGTCAACACCCCTCACGGTTCTCAGTAATTTTGTGATAAAATCCATAGAAATGTGTTCCCATTTCCACTGGGGAACCTCTGGTGGATGCAACTTACCATGAGGATGTTGGTGCTTGTCCTTAACCCAATGACAAGTCAAGCACCTATAAACTTCCCATGCAACATCCCTCTTCATACAGGGCCACCAATAATCTCTCTTCAGATACAGATACATCTTAGTGTCCCCAGGATGGATCGAGAATCTCGATATGTGCGCCTCCTCCATGAGTATGCTACCTGCCCCACCCGTAAATGGAACCCCAATCCGACCGTGACAGGTCATAAGCCCTCGGCTATCAGTAACAAAATCAGACACTTGTCCAACCACCCGCTCTCTCTTGCGGTTCTCCGGTTTCGCAGCCTCTATCTGGGACTCTCTGATAGTGTCCAATACCGGAGTCATCACTGTCATCCTCATGCATATATCTCTAATTGGGGCACTCTCCACCCTACGACTCAGGGCATCGGGTGCAACATTATCCTTTCCCAGATGGTATAGGATCTCACAGTCATAATCCTGTACCACATCTAACCATCTCGTAATGCATATTCAGGTTGGGCTGGTCCATTAGATACTTCAAACTCGTGCGGTCCATGTATATGGTACACCGAACGCCACACAAATAATGGTACCTTATCCTGAGGGCGAACACCGTTGCCCCAACTTTAAATCATGGATGGGGTACCTCGTCTCGTGAGGCTTCAGTTGCCTCGATGCGCATGCCATCACATGCCCTCTCTGCATGAGCACCGTACCCAACCCTGATATAGATGTATCACAGTAAACCACAAAATCCTCCATTCCCTCGGGAAGGGATAACACCGGGGCTTCGCACACTCTCAGGCGAAGAGTCTCAAATGAGGTCTGCTGCTCTAGACCCCAAGTAAAAGCAACGCCCTTTCCGGGTCTCAATCTGGTGAGGGGAACAACAATCTTGGAGAGGTATCCCATTCTGATTAACGAGGTGCCCCGAGAACTGGGCCTCTCGTAACTAGAAATCACACTCGGAGAATTTGGCATAAAGCCTATCCAATCTCAAAACTCCAAGGATCTCCCTAAGATTCTCCTCACACTGCTCTCTGGACCACGAATACACTAGAATGTCGTCGATGAACATGATCACCGATCGATCCAACATCATCCTTCATACTCGATTAATGAGATCCATGAACGATGTTGGTTCATTGGTAAGCCTAAAAGGCATCACCACGAATTTGTAATTCCCAAAACAAGTCCTAAACGTCATTTTCTCGATATCCTCATCACAGACCCTCATCTGATGATATCCAAACGTCAAGTCTATCTTGGAGAACCAAGACGCCCCCCGCAACTGTTCGAACAGATCATCAATCCTCAGTAGTGTATAACGGTTCTTGACCGTCAACTTGTTCAACTCCTGGTAATCAATGCACATCCGGTGTAAACCATCCTTTTTCATGACAAAAAGGATCGGTGCTACCTATGGCAAGCTACTCGGTGAGATAAATCCTTTCCCCAACAGCTCCTAAAGTTGCAAGGATAACTCCTACATCTCTTGTGGTGCAAGGCGATAGGATGCCCCTCATACCAAATCAATGCGGAACTCCACCTGCCTCTCGGGTGGCACACCCGGAAACTCCGTGCGGCCACTCGTGTATCCATCACATATGCTACAAACTCTTTACAACCCTACTGTAAACTCTTTCTCGCTCTGGCAACCAAGAAAAATGCTGACCCACATTGGGTACCCTCGCCATATACTATCAACACTCCCCCACTAGTGTTTCGTATCATCACCATCTGACGCTCATAGTGTATAACCGCCCCAAATTGGCTCAACTAATCCATGCCTAGAATGACACAAACATCCCCCATCACAATCAGGACCAGTTCTATCAGAAACTCAACACCGGATATCTCATGTATACATCCTCGTATCACATCAGTAGCCAGAACCGTGCTCTCGTCGGCAATGGAAACTCTCCGGGCCGACTCAACGCCTCTCGTCGAATGTTGATATGGTGGCTAAGTGCTAATGACACAAACGAACGACCCGCACCCGAGTAAGATAACACTAAAGCAGGTACAAAATTCACAATAAAACTACCTATGCATATCATACTATAAGAACATATACCTCAAGTACAACATAATCATAAGAATACATACCAGCCACAACATCAGGTGCTATGCAGACCTCCTCCGTTGTCATCTAGATGGCTCTTCCTCGTGCCTTCGATGCCTCGGCCTTCACTGGCCAACCCTCAGTAGCTCGTGCAGCAGCAGGGGAAAATCCCTAGAACAGCTGCGGGCACTCGTCCATCCCGTTGCCAGTCTGGTTGCAATGAAAGCAAACCATGAATCCCTTGGGGCAATCGTTGGCTATATGCCCTCCTTGCCACACTTGTAGCAAGAAACTTCTCGACAAACTCCATCATGTCCCTTACCGCACCTCCCACAAGTGCGGCCCTTTGGCCTCCAGATCTCGTATCGATGGGCTTTCCTTGCTTGGCTGCCAATTGAGACTACACCGTCCACCTGTCCCTCCCCTAAGACTCGACCTCATCCCTGGCATGAGTCTCTAGCTCAATCTCCCTCTTCTAAGCATTTTCCTGGAGCTCGGTAAATGTTCGGTATGTTGAGTTCATCACGAACTCCCGAATGTCATTCCTCATAATGCTCAAATATCGACTCATGCATGTCTACTCGGTAGACATGTGCTTAGAGAAAAACAACACCCTCTCATGAAACATCCACATCACCATCATAGACTTCGTCCCCTGCTTGAGGGTTAAGAACTCCTAGTCCAAACGTTCCCTCTCCACCGGGGGAACATAATCTCTCTGAACATAGTGGTGAACCTCTCCTAGGTCACCGCGGTAAGCTCTACAAGAGTAAAATTTGTCGTCACAAACATCCACCAGTCTTTCGCTCCCAAGCGAAGCTAGTTCTACGCGAACCGTACTCTCAAATGTTCCGGACAGGAACAAGTGTAGAAACATCCCTCAACATCAGAAATCCACCTCATCGCGGCTATCAGATCCTGTGTCCCATCAAAATCTAGTGGCTTGGTGTTGTTGAACTCTTGGTATAGCAACGAGTCACCCCGTGTGGCCTAGAAGCTGCGACAGCTGCGGTGGCTGCAGCAACAACCTCCATAATAGCATCATATCGCTCATGGAACATCTCAATCAGCATGGTCTTAATATACCCGAACATCTTCGGTATGGCCTCTCGTATAGCTGCGGCCACCTCATCATGAATCATCCTGCGAATCTCGTCATTGCTGACTCCGCTGCTCTCTGGTGTGTGACGTGTACCCACCATGATGTCTCTGAAACACAACATAAAAGAAATTAGAGACTCGTTTGAGTATACTCGCACTCGATCACCCAATCCTACTTTTTCCTTAGTATCCTAAGGATTCTTACTTGGACTTCTCACTGATCCGATGTTTCTAGTAGTATGGGCCCTATACTACCTTCCACATCACATCAGTATTCACCCCAAGTCCTCCTCCTAGGATTCTAGATCACAAGTACTCTACATCTTATCACACACATGCCACTTTCCGGTAGACCTCTCGTAAGCTCCTCTCTGCTACACACTAACTCTCGTAGTAACTCATAGTAGAAGTAACTCCTAGGCTAAGGAATCATAGATCAGGCCACTTTTGTCCTACATATGAATACCTAGCCTACTCTCTAGCATGCATAACGTATCACATAGTATCTCATAACATATAATGCAAGGGTATTTTGGGAAATCACCATTCGGGCGCTGGCTGATTGTACACAATTCTCCTTTCCGCTTTCTTCAAAATCTATTACTTATCGTAGAAAAATGTTTTTTTAAAAAAATGTTCTCAAATCCTCAGTTTGAGTTCAGATATGCCCGAAGGTGTATCCGAATCCCTCAAACCAAGGCTTTGAAACCAACTTGTAACGATGTCAATATTCAAAACAGTTTTGTTATTTTTCAAACATAACATATCTCATAAAGTAATATCAAAACTCAAATGTATCAAATGTTATCTCAGTAAAACATATCCCCGAATCTCAAATACATAACACTCTATCAGTGTGTACAGATCATTCCGGTGCCTTCCCACGATCCTCACTCGTACCTAAAACACATATCACATAACACGGTAAGAATAAAAGCTTAGTTAGTTCCCCAAAATACCACATACAACACATAAGCCACTCGAGGCTACAACTCAATAAGACCTTCTGGTCAATCTGTCTCAGGGGCCCTCAGGTCCCACAATCTGAGTAGACCATTCGGTCCTACTCTGTCGACCTTCCGTTCCATACCATATTGACCTTCCGGTCCAAACACTGTTGTCCTTCCGGTCAATATACTGTTGACCTTCCGGTCCACACATTGTTGACCTTCCAGTCCATACACTGTTGTCCTTCCGGTCCATATATCAAATTAACCTTCCGGTGCATACCATGCCACTCATTACATACATAACATATATATATATATATATATATATATATATATATATATATATATATATATACATATATATATATATATATATATATATATATATATATCACAAAGAAACATATATCACATACTCGCTATAGCACATAAGACCTTCCGGTCACACATAATTACCACTCTAGATAAGGAATAGTGAGAAGACTCACCTCGTATGATGTCTAGTAACTCATGTGCTCGATATCCCCGAAGTCGAAACCATGACCAACACCCCACCTAATCACATAAAGTAATTATCTCAAATCAATAATGGCTCTCATGGCTAGACTAATCCCTTCCTATGTTCTCTTAGATGGCTAAACGGTGATTTTACCCCTCTAATGGTCCAAAAGTCCACATGTTGACCAAACCTTAACAGTCAATTAAAGTCAACTGTAGGAGGTACGATGTGCATACTAGCTTTGTACGTCGGGCGTACTCTGTAGTCATCCAGAATTGGGGAACTCGACCCCCTATGCGGCGCGTACTGGGATTACACCCAACGTAAGCCCAATTTCATACTTTCATGATTTTTGGTGTTAAAAGATTAATACATAAGCTCAAATCTTAGATCCATGCACTCTACTGTCTCTTAAGCCATACATTTGAAACCTTTAAGACTTTGCATGGCTGTAAAGGTCACCAATCATTCCAAACACATATCCTCTTTCCCCATTAAGCCCAAATCTCATGCATGACTTAATCTTAACATCCAAGACTAGATTTGTATGGATTTATAACACAAGATACACTGAAATGGGGTAGATCAAGGTCCATGGAGTTCCTTTGCTCAAAAAGTCTCTACCTTTCGGACTTAAACCCTAAAAATGCTCCTATATGATGTTTATAACAAGAGAGTGGTAAAGTTTGAAGCTTTACCTTTGTGAGGAGCTCCCCGCTCAGTTTAACTCAGATCTAGAAGCTTGAACTCCAATCCTTCCTCTTCAAGGTCTTCTCTTCTTCTTCACAGCATACAATGATACTTTCAAGCTCAAATACATACACAATTTTAGAATGAAGGTTTAGCTCTTTTAGGGTTTCATTCTCTAGAAATGGTGGCGGGGATGGAGGCCATAGCATTCCTTTTAATGTACTCATGTCTCATTTATGGTTTTGAGTCTGGGCCCATTATGTCCAGCATACCACGTAGGATCTTCGTTAAAGGCACATCCATGGGTACGCGCAGTGTACTCTTTAGTATGCCCAATGTACCCACTTGTCACCATTTCCTATTTTGGGCTAATTTTGATCACTTGGAAAAGAAGAAGGATTAAAGAAATATACCAAAATTTTCGGGATGTTACATTTTTTAATTCTTTCAATAAACAGATCGTTGCAGTCCCAAGAAAGCTTGGGGAAATCAAAACATCTTCAGAGATACTGAAATTCAAATTTTTCATCAACATTCATTGTCAAAATCAGAACTTCTACAAACTTGTCATGCATATTTATTCCTAATTGCACTTTTTTTTTGCTTTTATATGCTTTATTGAGTTGTTCATTCCTCTCTTAGCATTGAGGATAATGTATCATTTTATGTTTGGGGAAGGCGTAGTGTGAAAATTTGCATTATTTTTAAAAATTTTAACTTTTTAGTTTTTAAATTTGCATATTTTTTTGTTTAAAATTTTAAACTTTTAGTTTTTTAAGCTAAATTTTACAAATTCTATTTTTCTTTTTGCATTTCACTTTCATATTTAAAAAAATATGAAAAATAAGAAAATATATTTTCCTTTTTTTCTGCATTTATAAAAAAAAACCCCAAAAAAGATTTTATTCCTAGTTATTTTAGTTTTTTATTTTCTACATATAAAAAATCAAAAAAAAAATTCTAAAAATTTTACATCAGATTAGGATATATTTTTTACATTTGATAGCTCAATCAACGATGAAATGTGATAGTTACTGAAAATAATAGTCTCATTACAATCAATTTTAAGAATTATCTTTTCATATCAAATGTTCCTTAAATGTTTCGAAATATGAACCAACATATGGGTCGGATAAATTTTACAATGGATTTGTGAGATGGAAAAGCGAACACTGTTTTAGAAAATTGTTTCCTTAAATGCCTTAAAAAGAACCAAGATTAGATACCCCTTATTTTTCCTTGATAACCTTCAGTTTATGCACATTTTGAGTTTAGGAGGGAAATCTTGTTCTATCCACAAAATTTATTATCATTTTTTTTATGTATTGGAGAAATGGTGGGCCTCAAAGTAGAATCCACGCCCAGTCAATATATATGTTAGAAATGGTACATCAAGCGGCTTAAAGAAATTTGAAATTCAAATTCAAATCCATGTCTGGTTCAAATCAAAATTAAGAAGCATGAAACTTAAATGTGAAGACTTCATCAAGACAAAGAAGATATGTGGGATAATGAGATAGATCCTCGATAGTTGGATCATAGGGGTAAGTTTGGATTTGTATTCATAATGGACCTTAATGTGTTTACTGGACGAGTTTGGAAAAAAGGAGGGATGGGTCAAGCTAAGATTTTATAAACGAATTTTCATCATAAAAGTTTTTTGTTCAAGCTTGGTTTGATTTATTAAATATGAATTCAGAATCTACAATAAAGGTATTGAGACTGTTGTATAGGTAGTGATTTCATTGGGGCTTCCTTGTTCTGAAATCTGATCATGTGAAGAGAAAAAAATGTGAAGTATTTTTAGTTAAAGTTTTTAAGTTTCCTTTTATATATCTCATTTTTATTCTAAATTCTTTTTAGGTCAGTTACATCTTTCTATTTGTTTATAATGTTTAATTTTTTTATTACTAAAGGGTATGTAAGGTTTAATCTTGGGGAGTTTTTCTAGATGCCATTTTATGCATCTTTTAATGTAGTTTATATTTTCATTTAGCAATATATTTTGTTCAATTATATCTCATTTGTTTAAATAATGTTATCTCGTATCTTCTAATTAGAATTCTAATACTACTAGCACTTTGTGTCACTTTCAAATATTTCTAGTGTAACAATACTTTAGGTGTAGTTGGATGCATGTTTCCGGCTTAAATGGAGCTGGAACGGAAGTTAGATGCTAACCAATATCAAGGATTTCTTAAACTGAGGAATT
Source organism: Lactuca saligna (assembly GCF_052625555.1). Classification (NCBI taxonomy): domain Eukaryota; kingdom Viridiplantae; phylum Streptophyta; class Magnoliopsida; order Asterales; family Asteraceae; genus Lactuca; species Lactuca saligna. The sequence goes on along the minus strand of NC_136420.1, from coordinate 226,894,945 downwards.
GCATTTGAAACACGCCATAAATCAGTTTCTATAATCATAATTATTTTGTCTGCGATCGCATAAATGCTACAAAGTTTTGTAGGACCGAAATAAGTTATCTAGAGGCCATCTGAGGAGAAAATACGCAATCTACAATCACATAACGCCTTTCTACGATCGCATTTTTATCCCACAATTCTAGAAACTTTAGATATCGCTTCGTACTTCATTCGGACAGAATCGTGGAAGAAATTCAAAAAACTGGGACCACATTTTTGTCCCAACGTTCCAGAAACGTCGATAATCGTACATCATTTATGGGGAAATCTAGAAAAAATCAGAATATATGGTATCACATTTTTTGGTATCTTTCACTAGAAGCTTCCGTCTTGCATATAAATATGACCCTCATTATCAACTAGAGATTAGACGACTCCGAACAGTTCTAGACGACAAAATACACTTTCAAGGCAATTTCTGATACCTTTTACGATTTCTGGAGAACTGAAGGTTGTGAATCATCTCATTTGCTCAGTTTATAAGATAATTCGGTTAATGTTTCACTTTATTAGGTTATATTCATTTTTAGCCATGTCTAGCTAAACATTAGTTTTTAGTTCTACATTAGACTAGTACTTTTCATGTGATTAGTTATCAGATCTGCTTTTTTTTTTTTTTTTTTCTACCTAGAATTTTCAATTTTGAACCTAATAAAGGTTTGATTTTTAATTCTTCATAGTCTCATCACATTGCTACGGTTTTTATCATTCCAGTTAATCAGTTAATAGAATTTGTAGTTGTTCTTGTCAACTGGTACTAAGTAACAAGTATCAGATTGGTTCCATGTTAGGGCTTTAATTGTGATATAAACTATTAAAATCATGTTTTTATGGTTCTGAGCTTGTGAGAAGCATTTGACGGGTTTTGAGCAATACATCAATCCTATGGTGAACATGCAAACCCAAAACTTTGGATCTAGTTTTCTCTATTGTACATGCAAATCATCCAAAGCTTACAAACACTAATCTTGCGTACAAAAAACTTGAAAATAACATAAATAACCAATAGAAATGTTACATTGATTGTTGCTAGAAGATCTTTAGCTTATGAGAACCTGGCACCTCAAATGTGATGCATCTAATGGATCACAAACACCAAAGTAAATTGGATGATCTTGGAGAGAGGGGATGAAAAGCTTAAAATCTACTCTATGACTTCTTAGGGTTCTAGGTACCTATTTCTGAAGCCCTGGGGGTCCTTATATAGTAGAGCTGCTAGGGTTTCAATCAAAATCCTAATTGAATAGCTTAGGCCTTAAGCAGTCCAATGGAACCTTCTGGAATAAGGCCTTGAACGATTTCAAGGTAGGCTTCCACCCTAATTTCATCCACCCCTTCATCCATATGATCCACAACCTAAAATCCAATTATCTTATAATTGCAATTCCAATCCGCTAATTTTAATTAAAATCTTTTGATTACAAAATTAATTTCTTAATTAATTCTTGACCAATATTAATTAATCAATATGATTTCTCTTTTAATATATTATTCAAATTATATATTAACAAACCATAATATCCTCTTACTCCACTAATCATCCAGTCAAGTTGCTATAGTGAAGGCAATCAAAAAGGACCATGGTACAATCGGGTCATGTACATACCAAATATAGTTATGGAGTTAGACACTAATCCAACAGTCTCCTTCTTGGATAAGTCTAATAACTATAGATGCAAGTATGATTTCAAAATCTTATTGGAAATCGTAGCTTTCAAAAGTCGTTGTCAAACTCTAAATCGTCCTTTAGATAAGGGATCGTATCGTCCTCCGTTCTCATGATATCGTGTGGACAATTAAATGGAACATAGCCATACTTATTATCCAGGAGTTAGTTCCTCGATCTCTGATTTTTCTGATATGGAACTTCATTGAACAAATCAACTCAGTCTTAAACCGGCCTAACACATAAGTCAAACCAAATCATCGAGGGGCCCAGATATCGCTCTTACCCTCTCAGGATAAAAGGAATAGATAAACTTCGACTTATATGCATTTACTATTCACTCATTAAATCATATAAAATAATGTGTTTTATAACATCAGGTTGTTTTGTAACATCAAGTTATTGATACGTTGATGCATTATGAATGCATAACCAACTCTCAAACAATAAACCATATTTTTAGGATTGATTTCAAAAAAAGTATATATAGGTCCAAAGACTATATGATATTATCGTCTTACGATTACTTGTGATAAATTCTATGAAGTGATACAAATAAGCGTGGGTTCAATCCAATGCTCAAATCTTATTTCATTAGCAATTATGAACGTTGCAACAAACTTTTGCTATGTCTAACAAACTTTAGACACTCTACAAAGCAATTCACGACAGTCTTTCATATATAGTTCCAACATATGAACGACTGTGGACTGTTCGAAATTTTTTATTATTCAGGGAGTCAAAACATGCAAAGTGAAACCATAGGTAAATAATTAAAAAAAATACAGTAACTTTACTTATAAATAATACTCATTTATTTAATCAAAAAATGTTAGTTTCAATTTAGCTATTACACATTTCAAAACTATCTAATAAGTAAAACATATATAGTCCTTCAGCCCAATGGTCCTAGCGTGTTGCAAGTGCTTAACCCTACTCAGTCCCTTCATAAAGGGATCTACTGGGTTCTCTTCTGACGACACCCTCTTTACTACAAGGAGTCCCTCTTCTACCCGATGTCTAATAAAGTGATATTTCATGTCGATATTCATGCATATGCCATGATCCCTCGGTTCCCTAGTTAAGGAAAATGCACCTTCGTTATCACAGAAAATTTGCATAGGCTCCTTTATGGCTGGTACCACTCCAATATCTTTGATGAAGTTCTTCAACCATATTGCCTCCTTAGATGCTTTGCTCAATGCTATGTACTCTGATTCGCATGTTGAATCAACCACGGTCTGTTATTTAGAACTTTTCCAAGTCACTGCTCCTCCATTCAGGGTAAATACCCAGCCCGACTGAGAGCGGAAGTTGTATCGGTTGGTTTGAAAACTGGTTTCACTATACCCTTGTACCCTTAAGTCATCACTCCCAATGAGGATACGATACCATTCCTTGGTCCTCCAAGGGTACTTTAGATAATTCTTGGCTGCATTCCAATGCGCTCTACCAGGGTTCCCTTGATATCTTCTTAACATGCTCCAAGCGAAGGCCACATCAGGGTGAGTACAAGTCATATCATACAAAATCGATCCAACTACGAATGCACAAGGTACTCGACTCATCTCTGCTATCTCAGCTTCAGTACTTGGTCTTTGAGTCTTACTCTACTTGGTATTGCTTTGGATCGGTAACTCCCCCTTCTTGGAATGCTCCATACAAAAATGTTTTAGTACCTTATCCATGTAAGTATTTTGACTAAGTCCTATTAGCCTTTTAATCTTGTTTCTCACTATCCTTACTACCAGAATATAGCCAGCCTCTCTGAGGTCCTTCATAGTGAAGCACTTCCCAAGCCAAGACTTAACCTCCTGCAGGGTTGGGATGTCCATTCATATGAGCAGTATGTCATCGGCATACAATACGAGGAAGCTAACTATACTCCTACTAGCTTTGAAATATACACAAGACTCATCCTCAATTCTCAAGAAGCCAAACTCTTTGACTTTCTCACCGACACAGAGATTCTAACTGTGAGATCCTTGTTTCAATCCATAAATGCATTTCTCAAGATTACACACTCTATCGGGATGTTCCACATCGACAAAACCATCTGGATGACTCATGTAAACATCATCAGCCAACTTCCTATTAAGGAAAGCAGTTTTGACATCCATCTGCCATATATCATAATCATGAAACGCAGCTAAGGCTAGCATACCCCTAATAGATTTTATCTTCACAACTGATGAGAAGATCTGGTCATAGTGAACTCCAAGAGTTTGAGTAAATCCCTTCACAACTAATCGTGCTTTATAAGTTTGTACATTCCCATCCATGTTGGTCTTCTTCTTGAATATCCATTTGCACCAGTCCGTCTTACGACCTGGCACATTGTCACCAAAATTCCAAACATGGTTGCCATACATAGACTGAATCTTTCTATCCATAGCCTCTTTCCATTTCGCAGACTCCGGGCCTACCATGGCTTCCTTGCAGCTGTTAGGTTCATCAAAATGTACTAGTGTACTATCACTAATAAACATATCACCTTTAGTATTAACATGACAACCATAAAACTCTGGTAGAACACTAACTCTATCAGAACGTCTAAGACGTAGGGACTCGTTAACAGGTTCAACAGAAGTTTCCTCCTCAGGTTGAACGCTAGTATTAGAGGTTCCTTCATCACTTAATTCTTTAATGTCTTCAAGATTGATTTGCCTCCCACTGTCCCCTTGGCTTATGAGTTCTCGCTCTCGGAAAACCCCTCTCCTCTCAACGAAGACAACATTGTCACTCGGTCTATAGAAGAGATATCCAAAGGACTTCTATGGATAGCTGATGAAAATAGACTACTCACTACAAGGTTCTAGCTTTTCGTGAGTCTCTCGTCTTACGAAATCCTTGCAACACCAAACCTTGATATGTGCCAACGAGGGAGCTTTCCCTATCTGTTGGATTAATGTCTAAGTCCATAACTATAATTGGTAAGACTTGACCCGACCTGACATGGTCCATTTGGGTTGCATGGCATCATGCACTTGCATAGACTAAACTGAGAGAAATAACACTTAAGGTTTGTTAATATATTATAAGTTCTAATATATTAATAAGGTTATTTAATTAGTATTGATCAAGAATTAATTTGGAATTAATTAAGTGATCAAAAGGAGACTAATTAAATATATGGGTTGATTGTGTAAATCATTCATTCTTATATATGTGGGCTTGTGATCCAAGATTCCTTATGTTGGACTAAGTCCATGGGGTGACCCATGGATACTCCATGGAGGTTAAAATCCATTGAGCATAAGGAATGGGTAAAGTCATGAGTTACATGGTATAACCCTAATAGCCACCATATAAAAGAAACCCATGGCTCAAGAAATCGTGACTATGTGTGTGTATGAGGGCTAGACGATTTCATGAAGTGTTCTAATTTCTCTCTAAGTTATTCCAAGTGCTTATGGTGTTGTGTGAACCATTTGAGGTGTTACACTTGGGGCACTAGGCACTCAAGCTTCATGAAGACAAGCACTATCAAAGAGGTATGTATTCTATCTTGTTATATCCATTATTTTGTATGCTAGATTAGGATAATACCTTGGATGTTCATATTTGCATATATAATAGAGAAAACATAGATCCAAGGTATTTAGGGTTGCATGTACACTTAGGAGTGTTAGAATGCTCATAACCCAACAGTGGTATCAGAGCCTAGGCTTGTTTTCTTGTTATACCTGCAATAAAAGCTGAAAAATCGAGTTTTGATGCTGTCAGCCCAGCTGACTCGCCGAGTCCATGAAGGGACTCGACGAGTCCAAGGCAAAATGCATCCAACTCGCCGAGTTGTGTTCATGCACTCGACGAGTTGGACCCCAGACAGCATATCTTCGAGGTTTTTGGCTAGAAATGGACTAGGAACATTACCCTAAGTTGTTTTGAACTTATAAACTTGTTTTTTAATGTGGTAATGTTCATGCTAATTCATTTTCAAAGATAATTGTCAATAGATTCATGTTTTGTATTAGTTTAAAGGTTAGACTAATTACATGAAAAAGTTTGATTTGAATTATCTTGTTCTTATGAGTTTCTTAGATTAATAGAAAAGTTGAATGAAATAGTTGGTTTCAATCCATTTTAATCTAAGAGTTGAGTATATAATGTGTTTGTGTAACTTATCCTCAGGTTACATGAAGAGTCACATTAAAGACTCATAAAACTCATAAAGTTGGCAAAGGTTACAAAAAATGAAGAGTTTAGTTCTAATTAATTAGAGTTATGACTCCATAATTTGTCCTCAAGTTATGGAGGACCAAGGGTCTCTTCATTAAATAAATATATAAAAAAAAAAAATAATGTAACCTTAATTAATTTCATAAGTTATAAAATAAAGAAAAAGTTAATTCTTTATTAGTTTAAAGTCTTCCATAATTTATCCTCAAGTTATGGAACTTGAAGAGTTTTTGGATTAAAACTACTTTAAACACATAAGTTATGGAATTAATTAGTTTTGAATAGTTTCAAAACTTGCCCTCAAGTTTTGGAATTTGTAAAGTTTTCTCTTAAGAATACTTTAATTCCAAGTTAGCCCTTAGAATTTTAAAAGTTAAAATTCAACCCTTATACTTTATAATATTATAAGTTAATAATATATATATATATGTATAAGAGTAAAGTCGGTCTTACCGCTAGTACGCCTCATTCACGAAGCCGGTCTATAAGGTGGGATAAGGTTGTTGCCTATAAAATGGCAACTTAATGGGTGTCCACTCTCACCCACCGCTTGCTTGAATGGTGGAGGGTCGTTAGCCGAACGGGTTTGACATGACTATAATTCTCCCTTCATTAAAAGTATTAATGATAAATACTAAGTAACTAAACTCTTAATAATTCCCAATCTTAGTTACTTAGGAAAATGTGAAGAAGGTGCTAATCCATGAAATTACACTTTGCACTTTGTTTAAGTCGGATAGTGGAGCGTGTGTGGTTAACTGGCACACTAACTCGTATTTAACAAGGTAGGCGAAGGGTAACTTAATGTTTATCATAGTATCGATGGAGCGTGTGTGGTTAACCGGCACATCGATTGAGGGATAAACACTTAAGGGTACCAAGTAATTTGCATGGTTACTTCACACCTTGTTTTGTGATCCTCGGCATCCCAGTCACAAAACCTGAAGGGCACACTCGAGATTGAAACATGCCATTGAACAGTTCAATGAATCTCAAAACATCTAGGAATTTCAAATCCAATTAAAACCTAATAATACATTTCGTTTATCTTGGTGGAAATTGGTGAATCGTCATTCACCTACCTTCAAATTGTTTTATAGCTTGGATTACGGCATACCTCTTCTAAGTTATAAAATAGTCTGTTGGGTCCTAGCCTTAATATTTCATATTGGGTGTCATATTAAGGACTTTAAATCAACTATCTTGAATATCTCCCAAAACATGTCTGGTTTAGACATTTATGATCTTCCCAAATCTCTTGAAACAAGCTTTCCTGAATGAAGATGATGTCCCATGGATATCTTACTTCTTTCACCTCCTCCAATTATTCTCCCTAACCCACAAGTTCTTGAAAAGTTTAAGGTCACTCGAGCCCTATTGGCAAGAAAAGGTCTTGGTGTGGTCACATCTTGGAGATGTAGTCACATATTGACAAGCCGGGAGAGTTGGGTGTCAAAGTCTTGAGAAAGTTGGTGGTTCAATCACCTTCTAAGTCACATAGTGAGTTCTTTTGGAACACCTATGAAATAAACTATGACAAGACCCTTAATGATCTTATCTATTTGTTAAGATCAACTTCCTGAAACTTTATGGACATTGACAATGGTGACACTGGAAATACAAAAAAAAACATTCTCTTCCCAAGGAAAGGGATTGACCATAGTCAACTAGGTTGACCAAATGGTAAAGAGAAAAAGGCTAAGTCTGTAATAGTCTTGTGTACCATTATCAAGGGTTCCATATGTTTATATTGCCAAAGTAAGGGTTACTAGTTGCAAAGCGGCCAAATTTACCTAAGGATGTTAAAGTCAATAAGTTTGACTCTACTTCAGGTAAAGTCCACTATCTAACTCTGTTAAGTTTCTATTATGAGATTCCTGATACATGATGTGACTGGGTCACATGGTAATGTTTTAAGAATCAAAGAAAAGTAAAGGAACTTAAAGAAAGAATATGCTGAATCTGATCGCGTAGATGGATTTCTATCGCGTAGTTTGAAGATCGGATTCTTGAGCTACTTCTTAGGAGTTATGAGATATTGCTAAGGAATAGATAACAACAAGTTTTCATATGGATTGTAAGGGTAAGTTTTTCCGCATAGTTTTGAAAATAAAAGAAAATTTTGATTTTATCCTTACAATGGCATTTGAGGAAAAATTGTTGCTTATATGATTCCATTAATAGCAAGAGTGGAAATATGAAATTGATTCATTCATTTGTGGTAATGTCTAAATTTACCAAATAAGGAAAGATTCTCATCACCCAAGTCTCAATTGGACCGGAACTTGGAATCATGCAAGTTGTATAGCATGATGAATGAGAACTTTCAAGTATTGGAAAATTAAGACTAATTACTTGTTCACATGGATGTGTGAGTCAAGTAATGGACTAAGGGATCGAGTACATAGTCTTGTGCACTGATTAAGTCCACCACAAAAGATATAAGGCTATTCGTCATAGTTTACTAAAGCTTAGTAAATATGATTATACTTACAAGCATAAGTGTAACTCTAAGACATTGGAAAAGGTTTCAATGCATGGCAGAGCGAATAAGAAGAATCAAGTTAGGCAGAAGGATAAAAGTTTCTCAAATCTGAAAAGATGGGAGAGTACTTTAGTATCAGTTTTGTGATCATCTTAATGATTAAGAAACCATATCAAAATTAGTTCTCTAAGGAAGTCTTAGTGCATTCTTATGACTAAGAAGAAGGGATCTTGAATTGTTGAAATGGTTAAATCAAGAAGATGAGTCATAGTTCGTTTCAATACAAGTCTTAGAGTCATACTCCAAGATTGTAATTTGAGTGACATGTCTTAAAGAAGGTTTAAAACACTTGACAAATGTAAGAGTAAAAGTTTTCTACTCTTGTACATTTGAAATTGGTAAGTTGTGATGTTTTGGATAAAACAAAGACCAACTTCGGCCAATTGTGTGAAGTGTTTGTCTTGATTAGAATCCACACTATCTCTTGGATGTTTGACAAGGGAGTCTTATAGGTCAAGAGGATAGTGGGAGTCTTAAAGGTCTTGAAATTCTCAAGAACTAATCAAGAATGAAACCTAAAGTTCTTCACTAGCACACGACTTAAGGTTTATAACCTATCGTGTTGACATATTCTGTGCCAATTCCAGTTAAAGTTGGCTTTGCATATGAGTTCTTAGAATTCTCAATGTGTTGCACAACAACTTGGAAGCAATGGTAGGCCCTTGAGCTACCAGGTGGCAAGAAATTAAGATTGAGTTCAATCCATATGGTTTTGGATTTGTCATTATCTTTGTCTTGTGATTATGGTTTTGACAAATTCATATGGGTAGGAACTCATACACCATATAAATCTAAGTGTCATAAGGTTTCTCTCCGATTCATGAAAATGATGGTGAGGAAACACTTTCACTAAGTAGATTTTAGCTAGATAGCAATTGTGATATTTGCATTCTCAAAGTCGTTAGTGGAGCGCGTGTGGTTAACCGGCACACTAACATGGACTTGTGAGAAGTGGCAAAAAGGTCTAAACATTATGATTACGGCATCCCTCTTCATAATTGTGTAGACACACAAGTGTGTATCTAAGGGAAGGTGTATGATTTTGATAAAGTTATATCAAAACAATCCAGTATCAGAAATCTGAACTTTGGTCAGAAAGTCAATAAAGTATTGATTTCTAGAAGTCGAGCTTTCTGAGTACATGTCAAAGCTAGTGGGAGCATAAGTGTTATGCTAATAATCATCATGTTAGTGGGAGCATGATAATTACGATAAGTATTGCAAGCTAGCAATGTTAATTATAGAAAACAAAAGGTTTCAATTGGGAAAAAGTTGTTTTGCTATAATTAAGGGAGAGGAAATTATACTTCATCTCAAATCTATAAGCTTAGATCGTGAGGAAATTATACTTCATCTCAAATCTATAAGCTTCATGTTGGAATGGCTCAACATAAGGAAATTCTGTATATGGGTCCATTATTTGCGTTCTAAAATTCGATTATGATTACGGCATCCCTTTTCATAATCTGAATTATGAGAACTTGGCAAATAGAAATGGAAATGGTATAGCAAAAGACTGGTTTAGTCTTTATGTGAGACATCATGAATCGTGTCACATATGCTTCGGATATAGGACCGATTACATGTGCTATATTCATCCTTTCTAAAATTTTCCAAATGCCTAAGGCATTAAGAAGGGAAAAGGTTTAGAACTGGATATGACTAAAAGGATTAAACAATTGTCAAGGACAATCTAAGGTTTACCAAAGATTGGTTGCTCAAGGACAGTTGGAAGTATAGTAATAATTCTGGAAGGACCATATTGACATAATCTGTAAGGAGGCAACTCTTGTTCAGAAGTTATAGTCAAAATGGAATCTGGAAATGTTTCAAAGTTAGAATTTTTCCAATCTGTTTAAGATTAGGAAACTTAATGCAAGAAGGATGTTTCTAAGGAGCTGATCTCCTTTGGAATGCTCTGTAATGATTGTTGCCAAGTCTTTGTGAATTTGTGCATAATTGTTACAAGAGGATCAATGCATATAAGTTTAGAATCTAACAGATTTCAGTAAATGACATGAATTTGGAATTCTTGCATTTGCAGTAAGGATTTGGGAGTGTGAAAAGAAATCATTGAAGATTATGTTCAATTGATCTAGTTCACAATGTAGAGATCATAGACAAACATAGTATGCATACTTGGTGTATGGCATGACTAGTGTTTAGAAAACATAGTGTACATGCTTGGAGCATGGGACAACTATTGTTTTAAGTTCAAGAATAATGTTGATAGCTGAAACAATATACAATAAATAATGTGTAATCATATGGTGATAAATAAAAAGTGTTTTATTTATATTCATAAGCTCTGAGACCATATTGGATTCAATTATTATTGTGTTTCACTTTGCATGTTTTGACTTCCCGAATAAACTAGGTTATTCTTCCGGAATGACTAAGTTATTCAAACCATCCACAGTCGGTCATATGTTGGAAGTAGATATGAATTAAGACTGTCATGGGTTGGCTTGTAGAGGTCTAAGTTGTTGGACAAATGGCTACAACACTCATGAGTGCTCATAAGTTCTGAGTATTGGATTCAACCCGCGCTCATTGGAATCACTTCATGGATTTTATCACGAGTGATCATGAGACAATAATATCTTATATTCTTCAAACCTAGAGATATGAGTTGTTACTATGAGTTGATAGTACATTAATTACACGAAACGCATTGGTAACTCGATGTTATAAAACGTGTCTTTGTGTATGATTCAACAAGTAGTAGAACTGGCCATATGAGTCGAAGTTTATCCATTCCTTTTACCTTCGGGATAAAAGCGATATATGTGGGCCCCTCGATGATTTGATGATGACAAATGGAAGTGCTCGGCCGGGCCAGGACTGATTTGATTTGTTCAATTAGTCAGTCGTCATAAATCGGAAATTGGGAAACAACTAATGGACAGAGAGAATGATTATAATCCATGTCTCAGTCCATATGATATCTAGAATGGAGGAATATATGATCCCTTATCCAATGGACAAGTCATTGACAAGATCAGAGTTCATCTACAAGGTCAGAGTTCGACAGAAGCTTTTGAGAGCTACGATTGCTAGTTGGTTCCTGAAGTCATACGCAAAAATAGTTTTAGACTTATCCAAGTGGGAGACTGTTGGATTAATGTCTAAGTACATAACTATAATTGGTAAGACTTGACCCGACCCGGCATGGTCCATTTGGGTTGCATGGCATCATGCACTTGGATAGACTAAAATGAGAGAAATAACACTTAAGGTTTGTTAATATATTATAAGTTCTAATATATTAATAAGGTTATTTAATTAATATTGATCAAGAATTAATTTGGAATTAATTAAGTGATCAAAAGGAGACTAATTAAATATATGGGTTGATTGTGTAAATCATTCATTCTTATATATGTGGGCTTGTGATCCAAGATTCCTTATGTTGGACTAAGTCCATGGGGTGACCCATGGATACTCCATGGAGGTTAAAATCCATGGAGCATAAGGAATGGGTAAAGTCATGAGTTACATGGTGTAACCCTAATAGCCACCATATAAAAGAAACCCATGGCTCAAGAAATCGTGACTATGTGTGTGTATGAGGGCTAGACGATTTCATGAAGTGTTCTAATTTCTCTCTAAGTTATTCCAAGTGCTTATGGTGTTGTGTGAACCATTTGAGGTGTCACACTTGGGGCACTAGGCACTCAAGCTTCATGAAGACAAGCACTATCAAAGAGGTATGTATTCTATCTTGTTATATCGATTATTTTGTATGCTAGATTAGGATAGTACCTTGGATGTTCATATTTACATGTATAATAGAGAAAACATAGATCCAAGGTATTTAGGGTTGCATGTACACTTAGGAGTGTTAGAATGCTCATAACCCAACACTATCTACATCTCGTGTGCTGTTTTGGTAACCTTCTTCGTAGGGATTAGATTAAGGATATGGGCGGAAATCTCTAAGGCATACCCTCATAATGAGATAGGTAATGAAGCACGACTCATCATTGAATGAACCATGTCCAACAAGGTTCTTATGTTGTATTTCAGAGGGAGATCATTGTTGGGACGCGACACACCAGAGGTCAACGGGACGAGTGATGAGGAGATCCGTAGGATCATCCACGAGGAGGTGGCTGCGGCCATCAGGGATGATATTCCAAAGATGTTCGGGTCTATTAAGATCACTTTTATTGAGACTTTTGATGAGCAGTATGATGCTCTTTCTGATGTTGTTGTTGCTGCAGCCACTTCGGCCGTTGCTGCTGCCAGGCCACAAGGGGGTGACTCGTTGTTGTATCGGGAGTTCAGCAACAGGAAGCCACCAGAATTTGATGGAACTCAGGATACGAAAGCCGCGATGAGGTGGTTTTTTGACATAGAGGGGTGCTTCGCGCTGAACCAGCTTCGCATGGGAGCGAAGGACTGGTGGAAGTTTGTGACGGCACACTACACCCCTGCTGAGCTTGTTGCAGTAACCTGGGAGACGTTCACTGCTATGTTCCTAGATGAGTACTTTCCCCAGGTGGAGAGGGATTGATTGGCACAGGAGTTTCTAACCCTTAGGCAGGGTACTGAGTCGGTTACAGAGATTACACGGAGGTTTCACGAGAGGGTGATGTTCTGCCCTGAGCACATGTCGAGCGAGCAGGAACGTATGAGTCGATATCTGAGCATTTTTAGGAGAGACATTCGTGAGTTTGTGTGAAAGTCATCATATCGGACATTTGCTGAGCTTCAGGCAAATGCCTGGAAGAGGGAGATCGAATTGGAGACGCAGGCCAAGGACGAGGCGGAGTCTCAGAGGATGGATCGGCAGCCGATATAGTCTCAACCGGTAGCCATGCGGGCCAAGCCCGCCGATTCGAGGACCGGGGGTCAAAAGGGCCGCACTTGCAGAAAGTGCGGGAAGGGTCATGACGGAGTTTGTAGGGTTGGTGCTTGCTACAAGTGTGGCAAGGAGGGGCATATCGCCAAGGATTGCCCTAAGGGATTCATGGTTTGTTTTCACTGTAACCAAACCGTGAACCGGAAGGCGGAATGCCTGTAGTTGTGAGGGACGATGCGGAGAGCACCTCAGGGACCTGCCCCTACTGTTGCAAGAGCTAGTGAGAGTCGGCCAGTGAGAGCCAAGGCGCCAAAGGCTCGAGGGAGAGCATTTCAGCTGACAGTGGAGGAGGTTCGTGCAGCACCTAACGTTGTGGCTGCTATGTAATCTATCATGTATTCATTTTATGTTGAGATATTGCGCTTATATTATGTTATGCGTAGGTACTTTTCTTGTGAATTCTGTACCTGCTCTAGTGTTATTTGACTCGGGTGCGAGTCGATCTTTTGTATTGTTGGCATTTAGCCCACACATCAGTATGAGTAGAGAGGCGTTGAGTCGACCTCTGAGAATTTCCATAGCGGATGAGAGAGCAGTCTATGAAACCGAGGTGATTCGAGGTTGTGTGCTTGAGATTTTCAGGGTTGAGTTTCCGATCGATTTGGTCCCCCTTGTGATGGGGGATGTCTGTGTCATCGTGGGCATGGATTAGATGAGCAGATTTGGAGCGATCATCGACTGCGAGCGACAACTGGTGAATACGAGAGACCCTAGTAGGGCAGTTCTTACAGTGTACGGCGAGGGTATACGTTCTAGGTCGGCATTTTGTTCAGCCGCCAGGGCGAGACAGAGTCTTCAGTGGGGACGTAAAGGATTTATAGCGTATGTGACGGATGCAAGGGTTGATTCAGAGAGACCGAGATCAGTGGAAGAGGTCCTGATAGTGCATGAGTTCCCGGATGTATTTCCGGAGGAGTTGTCGGGTGTGCCTCCCCCGATGCAGGTAGAGTTTAGTATCGATCTGATCCCGGGGGCTGCGCCTCTCACCAAGGCACCATATCGCCTTGCGCCTCCCGAGATGCAGGATTTGTCCTTGCAGCTTCAGAAGCTGCTGGGGAAGGGATTTATTCAGCCGAGCAGTTCGTCGTGGGGAGCACCTATCCTTTTCGTCAAGAAAAAGGATGGTTCACACCGGATGTGCGTAGATTACCGGGAGTTGAACAAGTTGAGGGTCAAGAACCGTTATCCGTTGCCGAGTATCGACGATTTGTTCGATCAGTTTCAGGGAGCATCTTGGTTCTACGAGATTGATCTGAGGTCTAGATATCATCAGGTAAGTGTGCAGGATGAGGATATCCAAAAGACAACGCTCAAGACTCGTTACGAGCATTACGAGTTCGTGGTGATGCCTTTCGGGCTCACCAACGCACCAGCAGTGTTCATGGATCTAATGAACAGGGTGTGCAGACCGATGTTGAATCACTTGGTGATCGTATTTATCAACGACATTTTGGTGTATTCGAGATCTATAGAGAACTGTGAGGAGCATTTTAGGGAGGTCCTCGGGATTTTGAGATCGGAGAGGCTTTATGCCAAATTCTCCAAGTGTGATATCTGGTCGCGAGAAGTGTAGTTCCTGGGACATTTCGTTTAACCAGAAAGGGATATTGGTCGACCCGGCCAAGATTGTGGCGGTGATGAGTTGGGAGGTGCCGAGGTCACCAACGGAGATCAGGAGTTTCCTAGGTCTGGCAGGCTATTATCGAAGGTTTATCAGGGATTTCTCCAAGATCCGCCGTGCCACTCACTAAATTGACCCGGAATGGTGTAGCTTTTGCTTGGGGTCCAAAGCAACAGGCCTCCTTCAAGACACTTCACTAGAGGCTATGCGAAGCCCCAATGTTGGCCCTTTCGGAGGGAATGGAGGATTTTGTTGTAGATTGTGACACGTCAATATCAGGGTTTTCAACAGTATGTATGCAGAGGGGGCATGTGATAGCGTATGCATCGAGGCAGTTGAAGCCTCATGAGGCGAGCTATCCTACCCACGATTTGGAGTTGGGGGCAGTAGTGTTCGCCCTCATGATCTGGCATCACTATCTGTATCGAGTCCGATGTACCATTTACACTGATCATAAGATCCTGAAGAACTTCATGGATCAGCCCAACCTGAATATATGTCAGAGGAGATGGCTGGATGTGGTTAAGGATTATGATTGCAAGATCCTGTATCACCCGGGTAAGGCTACCAAGGTCGCTGATACCCTGAGTCGTAGGGTGGAGAGCGTTTCGATGCAAAACATTTGTATGAGGTTGACAGTGATGACTCCAGTGTTGGATACCATCCGAGGAGCCCAGGCCGAGGCTGTGAGAGCGGAAAACCGGAGGAGGGAGCGAGTTATCGGTCAAGTATCGGAGTTCGTTAGCTTATGACTTTTCAAGGACGAATTTTTGGGTACCGTTTGTGGTCGGAACGCGTACCGTTTTGATGGAGGAGGCGCATAGAACGAAGTTCTCAATCTATCTCGGTGCCACTAAGATGTACTTGGATCTGAAGAGGGAATATTGGTGGCCCTGTATGAAGAGGGACTTCACGTGGTTTGTTGAGAGGTGCCTAACCTGTCGCAAGGTTAAGGCTGAGCACCAGCGTCCACATGGCAAGTTGCATCCATTGGAGGTTCCCGAGTGGAAGTGGGAGCAGATCACCATCGATTTTATCACCAAGTTGCCGAGGACTGCTAGGGTTGTCGATGGAATTTGGGTGATTGTGGATAAGTTGACGAAGAGCACTCACTTCCTTGCCATTAGTGAGAGCTCTTCTGCTAAGAGGATGGCAGAATTGTATGTGAGAGAGGTGGTATCGTGTCATGGAGTGTCAATCTCGATTGTCTCAGATCGAGATGTGCGTTTCACTACCAGATTTTCAATGAAATTCCATGAGGAGTTGGGTACGAACTTGCATTTTAGTACCGCATACCACCCGCAGACTGACGGACAGAGTGAGCGGACAATTTAGACACTTGAGGACATGCTTCGAGCATGTGTGCTAGATTTCGGGAGGAGTTGGGACACGTATTTTCCCGTAGCGGAGTTTTCCTACAACAACAACCATCATTCGAGCATAGGTATGCCACCCTTTGATTTGTTGTATGGGAGAAGGTGTCGGACCCACATTTGTTAGGGAGAAGGAGGGCAGTGTGTGATGGGAAGTACAGAGATCGTGCTTCAGACGACTGAGCAGATTCAGCAGGTTAGTAGAGGTTGCTAACCGCTCAGAGTCGCCAGAAGAGTTACGTAGATAGGCGCCGATCTGAGCTCGAGTTTCATGTTGGTGACTTTGTGCTCCTGAAGGTATCTCCTTGGCAAGGAGTGATCCAAATCAGGAAGAGGGGCAAGTTGGGGCCCCGGTATATTGGACCATTCAGAGTGATCGCGAGGGTGGGCAGGGTAGGGTATCGTTTGGAGTTACCTGCGGAATTGGACCAGATTCATGATACCTTCCATGTTTCGTAGCTGAGAAAGTGTATAGCCGTCGAGTTGGCGGTGGTGCCATTAGAGGATATTCAGGTGGATGTGGGCCTGAACTACATTGAGAAACCAGTGGTGATTTGGGATCGAAAGATCAGGGTCCTAAGGAACAAGGAAGTGCGTCTGGTGCAGATCCAGTGGTAGTATCGGAAAGGGTCGGAGCTTACTTGGGAGCCAGAGCTTGTGATGCGTGAGTAACATCCGGAGTTGTTTTCAGAGTGAGACTTCGAGGGTGAAGTTTGATTATAGTGAGGGAGAACTGTAACATCCAGATTCCCAGGTATATTATTTAATCATTTAATTTTTGGAGTTTGTGGAGGAACTCGGCGGGTTGGCTACTACCCCCCCTCCCCATAGAGAGTTCAGGTCGCTTGAGAAGCAAGGAGTGACCATTGTTGATCTTTGTGGTGTCATTTAGTAAGCAGAAGGTGGTTCTAGCCAAGCGAAGCAAAGGAGGTTGCTATTCTAAGGACTAAAAGTTAAGATCATTCACTTGAGGTATTATTTCGACTCTTCTTCTGTTTTGGGAAGGATATGTGGTTTTAGGGTTTCTTGTACCCTTGACTAAGTTGATTTGAGGTCCAAATAGTCCCTTCTGGAGATGAGGCTTTGTACCTGGACCCATAGAGGTCCATAGAGCCTTATTCTTCAAGATTTATGAAGAACAATGGACGTCATGACCTTGGGTTAACGTATTTGGTAAAAAGTCACCATTTGTTGCATATTGGTTGAGTTAGAAGCATCAAGATTCAGACTTTACATGACATTTATGCTTGGGAAGGCCAGATCTGTGGATTAGGGGCACAGATCTAACCATAGGAGGTCAATAGAATCTATGCATGGCATGAACTCGCCAAGTTGTTCTTGACACTCGGCGAGTAGGGTTAAGGTCCACGCAAATCACTCAGTTAGTAGACTTGCCGAGTTGGGGGATAACTCAGTGAGTCAGAAGGGGGTTAAAAGACTGGAGTTCAAGGCGGTACTCGTCGAGTTGTTCTTGAGACTCGGCGAGTTGAGTCGGGGTAGCCCCGCGATTCATGCCAAAAGTGACTCATCGAGTATATGGTAGGACTCGACGTACCAAGCGAGACAGAGAGTTAGTGGACATATGTATACTCATCGAGTCACCGGAGTGCACTCGGCGAGTTAGGTCAAAGTTGACCATTGACTTTTGTTGACTTTTAGGGTATGGTCAACAATGGGGTCCTTGGGTAAAGAGGGGGTAAAATAGTCTTTTACCCTTATGAGGGTGACAACAAAGAGTCGAGTCTAGCCTCGAGTGTTATGTTTCTGAGGGTATTTACTTTGTGTGAATAGGCGGAGGCTAGGCAATACTTCTACCGAGTCAGAGATTTACGAGACGTCTAAGGTGAGTCTTCTCACTATGCCTTGCCTGATGGGGTAATTATATGTGACCGAAGGGTCTTATGCGTATGATGTATATGCGATGTAAGTTGTATGTGATATGTTATGTGATATGAGCATGATGCGGGCCGGAAGGTCAAGAGGATACGCACCGGAAGGTCAACAGAGTCTGGGATGGAAATCCTCTTAAACACTTGGATCGGAAGGTCCTATGGCCTGAAAAGGCGTATGTGCTATATGTGGTATTTTGGGGAACTCACTAAGCATTTATGCTTATAGTGTTATGTTTTACGTGTTTTAGGTACTAGCGATGATCGCGGTAAGGCGCCGGCATGACTCGCACACACGCACATTGGAGTTTAAACATTTTGATCTTAGGGTTTTGTACTGATACAATGTTTTTATTTATGAATGCAAACTATATTTCATGGTTTTTCGAAAGTGAAAAATTGTTCAAATTTTTACGATGTTACATGTACAAATATGTTAGTTCGAATGAATAGTTGTGCCAAGAATAACGACAAAGAAAAGGCTAAAATCGGAATGTTTGTCAACTAATACGTTGAAGTTCAAAGAATTTTACATCAAGCTACTCAGAGTTTAATGACCTGATTCGTTACTGCTTAAAACGGAGGAGAATGTAGATGTTGAATATAGTTGTGAGGTGTAGAATGTCATTAATAGTTTCGAAAGTTTGTAATTTTATTATAAGGGAAGTTTTATGTATCAAAGCTTTGATTGTTGATTCCCATATATTTTTTTGTATACTTTCATGATCCTTATAAATAGGGGATATGTACAAGAGATAGATAAGAACTCTCATTGTATTGTCGAAAGTCTATGTATGTTTTTGAAGTATATTGAGTCAAACATATATTATTTAGATCTCATGTTCATCAATCATTCTTTAATTTGATTATGTTTTTCAAACTCGATTACATTACAACTACAATTTACCTCCAAAGTACAAGGATTTGAGAATTTTCCCAGTTCCATGTAAATTAGGAAACCTTACATTCTCAAATGCCATTCTTGACCTTTGTGTGTCAATCAATGTCATTCAATTTTCTATTTTTGAAAAATTAAAATTAGGAACTTTAAAAAAGACCAGGACGCTTATTCTGCTGGCAGATCACTCGATGCTACATCCAAAAGGTGTATTAGAGGATAATGTCGTCCAAGTAGGCAGGCTTTTTGTTCCTGTGGGTTTTTATATTTTAGACATTGGTGAATGAGAGGTATCAGATGAAAACTCAATTATTTTGGGAAGACCTCTTCTGAAAACTGCTAAAACAAAAATTGATGTTTTTGTTGGTATGCTTTATATGGAATTTGATGGAAATGTGTTCAATTTTAAAATAAATGATTACGATACTTCTGATAATAATTATGTTAAATATCTGGGTATTAACAATCCTTTATTTGAGGGTTGCTATGAGTTTTCTAATGTTTCGGTGCAAGAATAATTTGCCGACAGAAAATTATTTGCTACATCAGAAGAACTAAAAAAAGGAGAAGTTGTGGAAAAAGAAGAGAAGTTAGTTGTTGATACGAAGCTAAATAGGAATAAACATAGGGAAAAGGAGGAATATATGATTCCCATTGAAGACAAATCAGAGATAAATCTAAAAATTGTTTTGGAAAAGAGAAAAGGCGGGAGATTTTATTTCTAATATGAATAAAAAAAAGAAAAGAATTTGAAGAATTTGAAGAGAAGATTTTTGGAAAGAAAAGGAAGATCATAAAACAAAAGAAATATAAAATCCAAAGAAAGACTTACTTAAAAGACAATATGAAGTATTTACAAGTTGCTGATCAAGTTTCAAACAACCAATCTTGCTATATCTGAAGGAATTGGAAGTGATAAGGAAGATAGTTAAGCGTCAGAGTAGTCCCACCACACCAGTTAGGAAATCTAGTTGGGCAAACTCGAGCCAACAACTTTAAAAATCGGTGACTTTCTAGGAAGCAACTCGATGAGTAGTTTTTAGTTTTTTTGTAATGACGTGAATTTTCAAAACAATTTTTCATTTTTTAAACATAACATATCTCATAAAGTAATCTAAAAACTCAAATGTATCAAATGTTATCTTTGTAAAACATATCCCATAATCTCAAATACATAATACTCTATCAGTGTGTACAGATCATGCCGACGCCATCCCGCGATCCTCGCTAGTACCTAAAACACATATCACATAACACGGTAAACATAAATACTTAGTGAGATCCCCAAAATACCACATACAACACATAAGCCACTCGAGGCTATAACTATGCGAGACCTTCCGGTATGTGTGTCTCAGGGGCCTTCCGGTTCCGTAATACTAGTAGACCTTTCCGTTCCTACTTTGTTGACCTTCCAGTCCATACCATATTGCCATTCCGGTCCATACACCGCTGACCTACCGGTCCATACACTATTGACCTTCCGGTTCACACATTGTTGACCTTCTGGTCCATACCCTGTTGAACTTCCGGTCCATATCATACCAACCTTCCGGTCCATACCATGTTACTCATTACATACATAACATAAACATAGAAACATAGAAACATATATTACATACTCATCATAGCACATAAGACGTTCCAGTCACACATAATTACCACTCTAGGTAAGGTATAGTGAGAAGACTCACCTCGTATGATGTCTACTAACTCACGTGCTCGATATCCCCAAACTCGAAACAATGACCAAGCCCTCGCGTAATCACATAAAGTAATTATCTCAAACCATTAATGGTTCTGAAGGCTAGAATAATCCCTTCCTATGTTCTCTCGGAAGGCTAAAAGACTATTTTACCCCATTATTGGTCCAAAAGTGAACATATTGACCAAACCTTAAAATTCAACTAAAGTCAAATAAATGGACGTACGCTGCGCATACCGGCTCTGTACCTAGGACATACTCCGTGGTCATCCAGAATCAAGGAACTCAACCCCCTACGTGGCACTTACTGGGATTAGGTCAAGCGTAAGTCCCAGTTTCATACTTTTATTATTTTTTGTCTAGATAGATTAAGGCATAATCTCAAATCTTAGATCCAGGCAATCTACTGTCTCTCAAGCCATAAGGTCGAAACCTTTAAGCTTTTGCATGGCTGTAAAGGTACCCAATCATTTCAAACACATATCCTCTTTCCCCATTAAGCCCTAATCTCATCCATGACTTAATATTAACATCCAAGAGTGGATTTTTATAGATTTATAACATAAGATACACTGAAATGGGGTAGATCAAGGTCCATAGAGTTCCTTTGCTCAAAAAGTCTCCATCTTTGGGACTTAAACCCTAAAAATGCTGCTATGTGATGTTCATAACAAAAAGGGGTATAGTTTGAAGCTTTTTACCTTTATGATAAGCTCCCCACTTAGTTTAGCTCAGATCTAGAAGCTTCGACTCTAACCTTTCCTCTTCAAGGTCTTCTCTTCTTCCTCACAAGCACACAATGACACTTTCAAGCTCAAATACACATACACAAGTTTAGAATGAAGGTTTAGATCTTTTAGGGTTTCACACTTTTGAAATGGTGGATGGGATGAAGGCCATATCATTCATTTATGGTGCTCATGTCTCATTTAGGGTTTTGCGTTTGGGCCCATTACGCCTTGCGTAACTATGGTGCACCCAGTGTCCCGGGTAGGATCAGCATCAAAGGCATGTCCATGGGTATGCACACCGTAGTCTTTAGTACGCCCAACATACCCACTTGTCACCGTTTTCTATTTTGCGCTAATTTTTACAACTTCGAATAGAAGAAGGAATAAAGAGTTATACTTGAATTTTTGGGATGTTATAACTCTCCCCACTAGAATCAAACTTCGCCTCCAAAGTCTCATGTTGTAAATAACTCCGGATGCTGCTCCCGCATCTCCGACTCCGACTCCTGAGTCAGCTCGGACACTCTCTGATGTTGCTACTAAACTAAACCACAGGCACCTCCTTGTTCCTAAGAACCTTGATCTTCCGATCCAAGATCGCGATCGGTGTCTCAATGTAATTCAGGCTCGCGTCCACCTGAATATCCTATAGCTATACTACCGCCGTCTCATCGACTATACACTTCCTCAACTAGGATACGTGGAAGGTATCATGGATCTGACTCAACTCCTTGGGTAGCTCTAAACGGTATACTACCTCACCAACTCTAGCGATCACCTTGAAAGGACCAATGTATCGAGGCCCCAGCTTGCACCTCTTCATGAACGGGATCACTCCTTTCCAAGGAGATACCGTTAGGAGTACAAAGTATCCAACCTGAAACTCGAGCTCGGATCGTCGCCTATCCGCGTAACTTTTCTTGGGACTCTGGGCTATCAGTAAGCTCTGTCTAACCTGCTGAATCTGCTCAGTCATCATAAGAACTATCTCAGTGCTACCCATGACTCGCTTTCCTACCTCTCCCCAATAGATGGGGGTCCTACACCTCCTCCTATATAACAGCTTAAAGGGGGGGGGCATGTCAATACTCGAATGGTGGTTGTTGTAGGAAAACTCAGCCAAGGGTAGGTGTGTATCCTAACTCTGACCGAAGTCCATAACACATGCTCGAAGCATGTCCTCGAGCGTCTGAATCATCCGCTCACTCTGTCTGTCAGTCTGTGGGTGATACGCAGTACTGAAGTAAAATCTCGTACCTAACTCCTCATGAAACTTCTTCCAGAACCTGGAAGTGAAACGTACATCTCGGTCTGACACAATCAAGATCGGCACTCCATGCCGAGACACTACCTCTCTCAAGTACATCTCTGCCAGTCTCTCTGTAGAAGAGCTCTCACTCATAGCAGGGAAGTGAGCGTTCTTCGTCAGCCGATCCACAATCACCAAAATTAAGTCAACACCCCTCACGGTTCTCGGTAATTTGGTGATAAAATCCATAGAAATTTGTTCCCACTTCCACTGGGGAATCTCTAGTGGATGCAACTTTCCATGAGGATGTTGGTGCTTAGCCTTAACCCAACGATAGGTCAAGCACCTATCAACTTCCCATGCAACATTCCTCTTCATACAAGGCCACCAATAATCTCTCTTCAGATCCAGATACATCTTAGTAGCCCCAGGATGGGTCGATAATCTCGATATGTGCACCTCCTCCGTGAGTATGCTACGTGCCCCACCCGTAAATGGAACCCCAATCCGACCGTGACAGGTCATAAGCCCTCGGCTATCAGTAACAAAATCAGACACTTGTCCAACCACCCGCTCTCTCTTGCGGTTCTCCGATTTCGCAGCCTCTATCTGGGCCTCTCTGATGGTGTCTAATACCGGAGTCATCATTGTCATCCTCATGCATATATCTCAAATTGGGGCACTCTCCGCCCTACGACTCAGGGCATCGGGTGCAACATTAGCCTTTCCCAGATGGTATAGGATCTCACAGTCATAATCTTGTACCACATCTAACCATCTCATGTAATGCATATTCAGGTTGGGCTGATCCATTAGATACTTCAAACTCGTGCGGTCCATGTATATGGTACACCGAACACCACACAAATAATGGTACCTTATCCTGAGGGCGAACACCATTGCCCCAACTTTAAATCATGGATGGGGTACCTCGTCTCGTGAGGCTTCAGTTGCCTCGATGTGCATGCTATCACGTGCCCTCTGTGCATGAGCACCGTACCCAACCCTGATATAGACGTATTACAGTAAACCACAAAATCCTCCATTCCCTCGGGAAGGGATAACACCGGGGCTTCGCACACTCTCAGGCGAAGAGTCTCAAATGAGATCTTCTGCTCTAGACCCCAAGTAAAAGCAACGCCCTTCCGGGTCTCAATCTGGTGAGGGGAACGACAATCTTGGAGAGGTATCCCATTCTGATTAACGAGGTGCCCCAAGAACTGGACCTCTCGTAACTAGAAATCACACTTAGAGAATTTGGCATAAAGCATATCCAATCTCAAAACTCCAAGGATCTCCCTCAGATTCTCCTCATGCTGCTCTCTAGACCACGAATACACTAGAATGTCGTCGATGAACATGATCACCGATCGATCCAACATCATCCTTCATACTCGATTAATGAGATCCATGAACGATGTTGGTTCATTGGTAAGCCTAAAAGGCATCACCACGAATTTGTAATTCCCCAAACAAGTCCTAAACGTCATTTTCTCGATATCCTCATCACAGACCCTCATCTGATGATATCCAAACCTCAAGTCTATCTTGGAGAACCAAGACGCCCCCCCGCAACTGTTCGAACATATCATCAATCCTCAGTAGTGTATAACGGTTCTTGACCGTCAACTTGTTCAACTCCCGGTAATCAATGCACATCCGGTGTAAACCATCCTTTTTCATGACAAAAAGGATCGGTGCTACCTATGGCAAGCTACTCGGTCAGATAAATCCTTTCCCCAACAGCTCCTAAAGTTGCAAGGATAACTCCTACATCTCTTGTGGTGCAAGGCGATAGGATGCCCCTCATACCAAATCAATGCGGAACTCCACCTGCCTCTCGGGTGGCACACTCGGATGCGGCCACTCGTGTATCCATCACATATGCTACAAACTCTTTACAACCCTACTGTAAACTCTTTCTCGCTCTGGCAACCAAGAAAAATGCTGACCCACATTGGGTACCCTCGCCATATACTATCAACACTCCCCCACTAGTGTTTCGTATCATCACCATCTGACGCTCATAGTGTATAACCGCCCCAAATTGGCTCAACTAATCCATGCCTAGAATGACACAAACATCCCCCATCACAATCAGGACCAGTTCTATCAGAAACTCAACACCGGATATCTCATGTATACATCCTCGTATCACATCAGTAGCCAGAACCGTGCTCTCGTCGGCAATGGAAACTCTCCGGGCCGACTCAACGCCTCTCGTCGAATGTTGATATGGTGGCTAAGTGCTAATGACACAAACGAACGAACCGCACCCGAGTAAGATAACACCAAAGCAGGTACAAAATTCATAATAAAACTACCTATGCATATCATACTATAAGAACATATACCTCAAGTACAACATAATCATAAGAATACATACCAGCCACAACATCAGGTGCTATGCAGACCTCCTCCGTTGTCATCTAGATGGCTCTTCCTCGTGCCTTCGATGCCTCGGCCTTCACTGGCCAACCCTCAGTAGCTCGTGCAGCAGCAGGGGAAAATCCCTAGAACAGCTGCGGGCACTCGTCCATCCCGTTGCCAGTCTGGTTGCAATGAAAGCAAACCATGAATCCCTTGGGGCAATCGTTGGCTATATGCCCTCCTTGCCACACTTGTAGCAAGAAACTTCTCGACAAACTCCATCATGTCCCTTACCGCACCTCCCATAAGTGCGGCCCTTTGGCCTCCAGATCTCGTATCGATGGGCTTTCCTTGCTTGGCTGCCGATTGAGACTACACCGTCCACCTGTCCCTCCCCTAAGACTCGGCCTCATCCCTGGCATGAGTCTCTAGCTCAATCTCCCTCTTCCAAGAATTTTCCTGGAGCTCGGTAAATGTTCGGTATGTTGAGTTCATCACGAACTCCCGAATGTCTCTCCTCATAATGCTCAAATATCGACTCATGCATGTCTACTCGGTAGACACGTGCTTAGAGAAAAACAACACCCTGTCATGAAACATCCATGTGATCACCATCACAGACTCCGTCCCCTGCTTGAGGGTTAAGAACTCCTAGTCCAAACGTTCCCTCTCCACCGGGGGAACATAATCTCTCTGAACATAGTGGTGAAGCTCTCCTAGGTCACCGCGGTAAGCTCTGCAAGAGTAAAATTTGTCGTCACAAACATCCACCAGTCTTTCGCTCCCAAGCGAAGCTAGTTCTACGCGAACCGTACTCTCAAATGTTCCGGACATGAACAAGTGTAGAAATATCCCTCAACATCAGAAATCCACCTCATCACGGCTATCAGATCCTGTGTCCCATCAAAATCTGGTGGCTTTGTGTTGTTGAAATCTCGGTATAGCAACGAGTCACCCCCTGTGGCCTAGCAGCTGCGATAGCTGCGGTGGCTGTAGTAACAGCCTCTATAATAGCATCATATCGCTCATGGAACGTCTCAATCAACGTGGTCTTAATATACCCAAACATCTTCGGTATGGCCTCTCGTATAGCTGCGGCCACCTCATCGTGAATCATCCTGCGAATCTCGTCATCGCTGACTCCGCTGCTCTCTGGTGTGTGACGTGTACCCACCATGATGTCTCTGAAGCACAACATAAAAGAAATTAGAGACTCGTTTGAGTATACTCGCACTCGATCACCCAATCCTACTTGTTCCATAGTATCCTAAGGATTCTTACTTGGACTGCTTACTAATCCGATGTTTCCAGTAGTATGGGCCCTATACTACCTTCCACACCACATCAGTATTCACCCCAAGTCCTCCTCCTAGGATTCTAGATCACAAGTACTATACATCTTATCACACACATGCCACTTTCCGGTAGACCTCTCATAAGCTCCTCTCTGCTACACACTCACTCTCGTAGTAACTCATAGTAGAAGTAACTCCTAGGATAAGGAATCATAGATCAGGCCACTTTTGTCCTACATATGAATACCTAGCCTACTCTCTAGCATGCATAACGTATCACATAGTATCTCATAACATATAATGCAAGGGTATTTTGGGAAATCACCATTCGGGCGCTGACTGATTGTACACAATTCTCCTTTCCGCTTTCTTCAAAATCTATTACTTATCGTAGAATTTTTTTTTTAAATTGTTCTCAAATCCTCAGTTTGAGTTTAGATATGCCCGAAGGTGTATCCGAATCCCTCAAACCAAGGCTTTGAAACCAACTTGTAACGATGTGAATATTCAAAACAGTTTTGTTATTTTTCAAATATAACATATCTCATAAAGTAATATCAAAACTCAAATGTATCAAATGTTATCTCAGTAAAACATATCCCCGAATCTCAAATACATAACACTCTATCAGTGTGTACAGATCATGCCGGTGCCTTCCCACGATCCTCGCTCGTACCTAAAACACATATCACATAACACGTTAAGAATAAAAGCTTAGTTAGTTCCCCAAAATACCACATACAACACATAAGCCACTCGAGGCTACAGCTCAATGAGACCTTCCGGTCAATCTGTCTCAGGGGCCTTCAGGTCCCACAATCTGAGTAGACCATTCGGTCCTACTCTGTCGACCTTCCGTTCCATACCATATTGACCTTCCGGTCCAAACACTGTTGTCCTTCCGGTCTATATACTATTGACCTTCCGGTCCACACATTGTTGACCTTCCAGTCCATACACTGTTGTCCTTCCGGTCCATATATCATATTGACCTTCCGGTGCATACCATGCCACTCATTACATACATAACATATATATATATATATATATATATATATATATATATATATATATATATATATATATATATCACAAAGAAACATATATCACATACTCGTTATAGCACATAAGACCTTCCGGTCACACATAATTACCACTCTAGATAAGGAATAGTGAGAAGACTCACCTCGTATGATGTATAGTAATTCATGTGCTCAATATCCCTAAAGTCGAAACCATGACCAACACCCCACCTAATCACATAAAGTAATTATCTCAAATCAATAATGGCTCTCAAGGCTAGACTAATCCCTTCCTATGTTCTCTTAGAAGGCTAAACGATGATTTTACCCCTCTAATGGTCCAAAATTCCACATGTTGACCAAACCTTAACAGTCAATTAATGTCAACTGTAGCAGGTACGATGCACATACTAGCTTTGTACGCGGGACGTACTCTATAGTCATCCAGAATTGGGGAACTCGACCCCCTATGCGGCGCGTACTGGGATTACACCCAACGTAAGTCCCAATTTCATACTTTCATGATTTTTGGTGTTAAAAGATTAATACATAAGCTCAAATCTTAGATCCATGCACTCTACTGTCTCTTAAGCCATACATTTGAAACCTTTAAGACTTTGCATGGCTGTAAAGGTCACCAATCATTTCAAACACATATCCTCTTTCCCCATTAAGCCCTAATCTCATGCATGATTTAATCTTAACATACAAGACTAGATTTGTATGGATTTATAACACAAGATACACTGAAATGGGGTAGATCAAGGTCCATGGAGTTCCTTTGCTCAAAAAGTGTCTACCTTTGGGACTTAAACCCTAAAAATGCTCCTATATGATGTTTATAACAAGAGAGTGGTAAAGTTTGAAACTTTACCTTTCTGAGAAGCTCCCCGCTCAGTTTAACTCAGATCTAGAAGCTTGAACTCCAATCCTTCCTCTTCAAGGTCTTCTCTTCTTCTTCACAGCATACAATGATACTTTCAAGCTCAAATACATACACAATTTTAGAATGAAGGTTTAGCTCTTTTAGGGTTTCATTCTCTAGAAATGGTGGCTGGGATGGAGGCCATAGCATTCCTTTTAATGTACTCATGTCTCATTTATGGTTTTGAGTCTGGGCCCATTATGTCCAGCATACCACGTAGGATCTTCGTTAAAGGCACATCCATGGGTACTCGCAGTGTACTCTTTAGTATGCCCAATGTACCCACTTGTCACCATTTTCTATTTTAGGCTAATTTTGACCACTTAGAAAAGAAGAAGGATTAAAGAAATATACCTAAATTTTCGGGATGTTACATTTTTTAATTCTTTCAATAAACAGATCGTTGCAGTCCCAAGAAAGCTTGGGGAAATCAAAAGATCTTTAGAGTTACTGAAATTCAAATTTTTCATCAACATTCATTGTCAAAATCAGAACTTCTACAAACTTGTCATGCATATTTATTCCTAATTGCACTTTTTTTTTTGCTTTTATATGCTTTATTCAGTTGTTCATTCCTCTCTTAGCATTGAGGATAATGTATCATTTTATGTTTGGGGAAGGCGTAGTGTGAAAATTTGCATTATTTTTAAAAAATTTAACTTTTCAGTCTTTAAATTTGCATATTTTTTTGTTTAAAATTTTAAACTTTTAGTTTTTTAAGCTAAATTTTACAAATTCTAATTTTCTTTTTGCATTTCATTTTCATATTTAAAAAAATATGAAAAATAAGAAAATATATTTTCCTTTTTTTCTGCATTTATAAAAAAAAACCCCAAAAAAGATTTTATTCCTAGTTATTTTAGTTTTTTATTTTCTACATATAAAAAATCAAAAAAAAAATTCTAAAAATTTTACATTAGATTAGGATATATTTTTTACATTTCATAGCTCAATTAACGATGAAATGTGATAGTTACTGAAAATAATAGTCTCATTACAATCAATTTTAAGAATTATCTTTTCATATCAAAAGTTCCTGAAATGTTTCGAAATATGAACCAACATATGAGTCGGATAAATTTTACAATGGATTTGTGAGATGGAAAAGCGAACACTGTTTTAGAAAATTGTTTCCTTAAATGCCTTAAAAAGAACCTAGATTAGATACCCCTTATTTTTCCTTGATAACCTTTTGTTTATGCACATTTTGAGTTTAGCAGGGAAATCTTGTTCTATCCACAAAATTTATTATCATTTTTTTGAAGTATTGGAGAAATGGTGGGCCTCAAAGTAGAATCCACGCCCAGTCAATATATATGTTAGAAATGGTACATCAAGCGGCTTAAAGAAATTTGAAATTCAAATTCAAATCCATGTCTGGTTCAAATCAAAAATAAGAAGCATGAAAGTTAAATGCGAAGAGTTCATTAAGACAAAGAAGATATGTGGGATAATGAGATAGATCCCTCGATAGTTGGATCATAGGGGTAAGTTTGGATTTTCTATTCATAATGGACATTAACGTGTTTACTCGACGAGTTTGGAAAAAAGGAGGGATGGGTCAAGCTATGCTTTTATAAATGAATTTTCATCATAAAAGTTTTTTGTTCAAGCTTGGTTTGATTTATTAAATATGAATTCAGAATCTGCAATAAAGGTATTGAGACTGTTGTCTAGGTAGTGATTTCATTAGGGATTCCTTGTTCTGAAATCTGATCATGTGAAGAGAAAAAAATGTGAAGTACTTTTAGTTAAAGTTTTTAAGTTTCCTTTTATATATCTCATTTTTATTCTAAATTCTTTTTAGGTCAGTTACATCTTTCCATTTGTTTATAATGTTTAATTTTTTTATTACTAGAGGGTATGTAAGGTTTAAGCTTGGGGAGTTTTTCTAGATGCCATTTTATGCATCTTTTAATGTAGTTTATATTTTCATTTAGCAATGTATTTTGTTCAATTATATCTCATTTGTTTAAATAATGTTATCTCGTATCTTCTAATTAGAATTCTCATACTACTAGCACTTTGTGTCACTTTCAAATATTTCTAGTGTAACAATACTTTAGGTGTAGTTGGATGCATGTTTCGGGCTTAAATGGAGCTGGAACGGAAGTTAGATGCCAAGGAATATCAAGGATTTCTTAAACTGAGGAATTGCATTTGAAACACGCCATAAATCAGTTTCTATAATCATAATTATTTTGTCCGCGATCGCATAAATGCAACAAAGTTTTGTAGGACCGAAATAAGTTATCTAGAGGCCATCTGAGGAGAAAATACGCAATCTACAATCACATAATGCCTTTCTACGATCGCATTTTTATCCCACAATTCTAAAAACTTTAGATATCGCTTCGTACTTCATTCGGACAGAATCGTGGAAGAAATTCAAAAAACTGCGATCACATTTTTGTCCCAACGTTCCAGAAACGTCGATAATCGTACATCATTTATGGGGAAATCTAGAAAAAATCAGAATATATGGTATCACATTTTTTGGTATCTTTCACTAGAAGCTTCCGTCTTGCATATAAATATGACCCTCATTATCAACTAGAGATTAGATGACTCCGAACAGTTCTAGACGACAAAATACACTTTCAAGGCAATTTATGATACCTTTTAGCGATTTCTGGAGAACTGAAGGTTGTGAATCATCTCATTTGCTCAGTTTATAAGATAATTCGGTTAATGTTTCACTTTATTAGGTTATATTCATTTTTAGCCATGTCTAGCTAAACATTAGTTTTTAGTTCTACATTAGACTAGTACTTTTCATGTGATTAGTTATCAGATCTTTTTTTTTTTTTTTTTTTTTTTTTTTTTTTTTTTTTTTTTTTTTTTTTTTTTCTTCTTCTACCTAGAATTTTCAATTTTGAACCTAATAAAGGTTTGATTTTTAATTCTTCATAGTCTCATCACATTGCTACGATTTTTATCATGCCAGTTAATCAATTAATAGAATTTGTAGTTTATACTTGTCAACTGGTACTAAGTAACAAGTATCAGATTGGTTCCATGTTAGGGATTTAATTGTGATATAAACTGTTAAAATCATGTTTTCATGGTTCTGAGCTTGTGAGAAGCATTTGATGGGTTTTGAGCAATACATCAATCCTATGGTGAACATGCAAACCCAAAACTTTGGATCTAGTTTTCTCTATTGTACATGCAAATCATCCAAAGCTTACAAACACTAATCTCGCATAAAAAAAAACTTGAAAATAACATAAATAACCAATAGGAATGTTACATTGATTGTTGCTAGAAGATCTTTAGCTTATGAGAACCTGGCACGTGAAATGTGATGCCTCTAATGGATCACAAACACCAAAGTAAATTGGATGATCTTGGAGAGAGGGGATGAAAAGCTTAAAATCTACTCTATGACTTCTTAGGGTTCTAGGTATCTATTTCTGAAGCCCTGGGGGTCCTTATATAGTAGAGCTGCTAGGGTTTCATTCAAAATCCTAATTGAATAGCTTAGGCCTTAAGCAGTCCAATGGAACCTTCTGGAATAAGGCCTTGAACGATTTCAAGGTAGGCTTCCACCCTAATTTCATCCACCCCTTCATCTATATGATCCACAACCCAAAATCCAATTATCTTATAATTGCAATTCCAGTCCGCTAATTTTAATTAAAATCTTTTGATTACAAAATTAATTTCTTAATTAATTCCTGACCAATATTAATTAATCAATATGATTTCTCTTTTAATATATTATTTACATTATATATTAACAAACCATAATATCCTCTTACTCCACTAATCATCCAGTCAAGTTGCTATAGTGAAGGCAACCCAAAAGGACCATGGTACAATCGGGTCAAGTACATACCAAATATAGTTATGGACTTAGACACTAATCCAACAGTCTCCTACTTGGATAAGTCTAATAACTATAGATGCAAGTATGATTTCAAAATCTTATTGGCAATCATAGCTTTCAAAAGTCGTTGTCAAACTCTGAATCGTCCTTTAGATAAGGGATCGTATCGTCCTTCGTTCTCATGATATCGTGCGGACAATTAAATGGAACATAGCCATACTTATTTTCCAGGAGTTAGTTCCTCAATCTCTGATTTTTCTGATATGGAACTTCATTGAACAAATCAACTCAGTCTTGAACCGGCCTAACACATAAGTCAAACCAAATCATCGAGGGGCCCAGATATCGCTCTTACCCTCTTAGGATAAAAGGAATAGATAAACTTCGACTTATATGCATTTACTATTCACTCATCAAATCATATAAAATAATGTGTTTTATAACATCAAGTTGTTTTGTAACATCAAGTTATTGATATGTCGATGCATTATGAATGTATAACCAACTCGCAAACAATAAACCATATTTTTAGGATTGATTTCAAAAAAAGTATATATAGGTCCAAAGACTATATGATATTATCGTCTTACGATTACTTGTGATAAATTCTATGAAGTGATACAAGTAAGTGTGGGTTCAATCCAATGCTCAAATCTTATTTCATTAGGAATCATGAACGTTGCAACAAACTTTTGCTATGTCTAACATACTTTAGACACTCTACAAAGCAATTCACGACAGTCTTTGATATCTAGTTCCAACATATGAACGACTGTGGACTGTTCGAAAATTTTTATTATTAAGGGAGTCAAAACATGCAAAGTGAAACAATATGTAAATAATTAAAAAAAAAATACAGTAACTTTACTTATAAATAATACTCATTTATTTTATCAAAAAATGTTAGTTACAATTTAGCTATTACACATTTCAAAACTATCTAATAAGTAAAAGATATATAGTCCTTCAGCCCAATGCTCCTAGCGTGTTGCAAGTGCTTAACCCTACTCAGTCCCTTCATCAGGGGATCTACTGGGTTCTCTTCTGACGACACCCTCTTTACTACAAGGAGTCCCTCTTCTACCCGATGTCTAATAAAGTAATATTTCCTGTCGATATTCATGCATCTGCTATGATCCCTCGGTTCCCTAGTTAAGGAAAACGCACCTTCGTTATCACCGAAAATTTGCATAGGCTCCTTTATGGATGGTACAACTCCAATATCTTTGATGAAGTTCTTCAACCATATTGCCTCCTTCGATGCTTTTCTCAATGCTATGTACTCTTATTCGCATGTTCAATCAACCACAGTCTGTTATTTAGAACTTTTCCAAGTCACTGCTCCTCCATTCAGGGTAAATACCCAGCCCGATTGAGAGCGGAAGTTGTCTCAGTCGGTCTGAAAACTGGTTTCACTATACCCTTGTACCCTTAAGTCATCACTCGCACTGAGGATAAGAAACCATTCCTTGGTCCTCCAAAGGTACTTAGGATAATTCTTGGCTGCATTCCAATGCGCTCTACCAGGGTTCCCTTGATATCTACTTAACATGCTCCAAGAGAAGGCTACATCAGGGTGAGTACAAGTCATATCATACACAATCGAGCCAACTATGAATGCACAAGGTACTCGACTCATCTCTGCTATCTCAGCTTCAGTACTCAGGCTTTGAGTCTTACTCAACTTGGTATTGCTTTGGATCAGTAACTCCCCCTTCCTGGAATGCTCTATACAAAAATGTTTTAGTACCTTATCCATGTAAGTATTTTGACTAAGTCCTATTAGCCTTTTAATCTTGTTTCTCACTATCCTTACTACCAGAATATAGCCAGCCTCTCTGAGGTCCTTCATAGTGAAGCACTTCCCAAGCCAAGACTTAACCTCCTGTAGGGTTGGGATGTCCATTCATATGAGCAGTATGTCATTGACATACAATACGAGGAAGCTAACTATACTCCTACTAGCTTTGAAATATACACAAGACTCATCCTCAATTCTCAAGAAGCCAAACTCTTTGACTTTCTCACCGACACAAAGATTCTAACTGTAAGATCCTTATTTCAATCCATAACTGGATTTCTAAAGATTACACACTCTATCAGGATGTTCCACATCGACAAAACCATCTGGATGACTCATGTAAACATCATCAGCCAACTTCCTATTAAGGAAAGCAGTTTTGACATCCATTTGCCAGATATCATAATAATGAAACGCAGCTAAGGCTAGCATACCCCTAATAGATTTTATCTTGACAACTGATGAGAAGGTCTGGTCATAGTCAACTCCAAGAGTTTGAGTAAATCCCTTCACAACTAATTGTGCCTTATAAGTGTGTACATTCCCATCCATGTTGGTCTTCTTGTTGAAGATCCATTTGCACCAGTCCGTCTTACAACCTGGCACATTGTCACCAAAATTCCAAACATGGTTTCCATACATAGACTGAATCTTTCTATCCATAGCCTCTTTCCATTTCGCAGACTTCGGGCATACCATGGCTTCCTTGCAGCTGGTAGGTTCATCAAAATATACTAGTGTACTATCACTAATAAACATATCACCTTTAGTATTAACATGACAACCATAAAACTCTAGTAGAACACTAACTCTATCAGAACGTCTAAGACGTAGAGACTCGTTAACAGGTTCAACAGAAGTTTCCTCCTCAGGTTGAACGCTAGTATTAGAGGTTCCTTCATCACTCGATTCTTTAATGTCTTGAAGATTGATTTGCCTCCCACTGTCCCCTTGGCTTATGAGTTCTCGCTCTCGGAAAACCCCTCTCCTCTCAACGAAGACAACATTGTCACTCAGTCTATAGAAGAGATATCCAAAGGACTTCTATGGATAGCTGATGAAAATAGACTGCTGACTACAAGGTTCGAGCTTTTCGTGAGTCTCTTGTCTTACGAAATCCTTGCAACACCAAACCTTGATATGTGCCAACGAGGGAGCTTTCCCTGTCTACATCTCGTGTGTTGTTTTGGTAACCCTCTTCGTAGGGATTAGATTAAGGATATGGGCGGCAATCTCTAAGGCATACCCTCATAATGAGATAGGTAATGAAGCACGACTCATCATTGAATGAAGCATGTACAACAAGGTTCGATTACGCCTCTCATCCACACCATTTAACTGCGGTATCCTAGGTTGCATCTATTATGAAACGAATCCGCATTCCTTGAGGTAGTCGTGGAATTCAAGATTAAGTTACTCACCACCTCGATCGGATCGGAGCATCTTAATTTTCCTTCCCAGCTGATTCTCCACTTCCTGCTTAAACTCTTTGAACTTTTCAAAGGATTTTGATTTGTGCTTGATTAAGTAGATATACCCATATATACTATAATCATCGGTGAAAGACACATATAAGTAGCTTGCGTACCTTGTGGTGGATCAAAAGGGCCCCCACACATCGGTGTGTATGAGATCCAGTAAACCCTCACCCCTTTCACAAGTACCAGTGAAGAGTGGCTTTGTCATCTTTCCAAGTAAACAAGACTTGCACACGTCATTGTCCCTATGGTTAAATGACTCCAACATTCCATCCTTTTGGAGTTGGGCTATGTGTTTCTTTTTTACATGTCCAAGCTAACAATGCCACAAGCATGCTTTATCCAAATCATTGGAAGAATCGATATACAACACATCATTTCCTAAGTTGTCTATAACCATCACAATTTCATATATTCCATGACAAGGCAATGCTTTAAAATAGAAAACGCCATTAAATAAAGCATTAATAAAAGCCTATTCATTATCAAACAAAAATCTAAAACCTTGTTTATACAACCCATGAAAAGAAATGATTTCTCTTTCCATTTCTGACGAATAGCAACAATTATTCAAATCTAGTCTTAACCCACTACTACTCACTAAAGAGTAAACTCCAATCATGGTGTTAGGCAACGCTCTTCTGTTCCCCATGATCAAGTTTATCATCCCATGCTCGAAATCCCTACTTCTTCTTAGGCCCTGAAAATCTGAATAAATGTGAAAACCACATCCTGTATCAAGAACCAAAGAAATAGCATGTGATGAGTTATTAGATTGAATAGTATAAGTACCTGCAAAGGATGGTTTTATCTTTCCATCCTTGATGTCCTACAGATACTTCGAGCAACTTTGTTTCCAATGCCCTTTCTCATGGTACTAGTAACACTCTGCATCCTTCAAGTTGGAGGAGAGTGCAACGGGACCAGCCTTGGTTCCACTAGAAGAGGTGCCATCATGGAACTTTCCCTTATGGTGGATCTTGGAAAGAGCCTTCCTCTTCTTGACCTTCCCCTACCTAATAGCCAAGATGGGGGAAGTAACAGTAGGATTTGATGCAACAGATTTGTCCATGAGGTTCGTCTCAACAATCCTCAATAGGGCTTCAAGCTTGCTGGTTGTAACAAGCAGGTAAGGAGTGAAGAATGATATCAATCGCCAGCTGCTCATCGAAGTTAACATTTAACTTCAGCAAGCGGTCGACATATCTCTGCATTTTTTGCATGTGTTCCGTGACGGACTCTCACTCCCTCATCTTGGTAGTGATCATCTAAGTGATGATCTCATACCTCTCCTGCCTCATACATTGGTGGTACCTGTCTAGTAAATCCTGATGCATCTCATAGGGGTAGAAGTCCTCGTAAGTCTTTTGGAGTCCGGCAGTCATAGTCGTGTGCATGATGCAATGGACTTTCATAGCATCGCGCTCATGAGCCTCAAAGGCAACGATCTCCTTGGGAGTAGCAGTATTGACATTCACTTCTTTCATCCCCTTATCGAGGACATACTCATTGTCCTCGTAGAGGGTAGCCATTAGAATTTTGCGGATCTAATCATTCAAATTGGTTCCATCGAATATCACCCTCTCACAAAAATTCATGAAGGAGAATGAGTTGGAAGAGTTCGAGCCAGAAGCGTTGTTGTTGTTTGTGGTAGACATCTAAAAAATAAAAGAGACAAAGTTTGATTAGATAAGAATCCCCAATTAAACACCGAAATGAGAAATTAGGGCTAGTGTCCAACAACATTATTCACATTTTAGAAGAGGGATGCCATAATCTAAATCACAAATAATTTGAAGGTAAATGACTGACGATTCACTAATTTCCACCATGAAAAATGAAAAATATTAAGTTTTAAATGTATTGAAACTCCTAGATATTTTTTGAGATTGATTGAACTCTTCAATGGCATGTTTAAATCTTGCTATGCCCTTCAAGTTTGTGATCGGGATACCTAGGAGAACAAAAAATGTGTGAATAACCATGCAAATGTACTTGGTGCCCTCAATGTTATAGTGACCTAATCAAGGAGCGCCTTAGCCACACATGCTCCATTGATCTATGACAAACATCGAGTCACCCTTTTCCAGCTTTACGAGACCCAAACTAGTGTGTCGGTTAACCACACATGCTCCACTAATGTCTTGGCAAGGGTACAAACTGTAATTTCATGGAATAGCATCATTTTCACATTTTTACTAAAGTAACTAAGATTAGGAATTTTATAAAAAAAACATTTAGTTACTTTATTAACCATTATACTTTTAAAGAGGAATTAGTTTCCTTATCCTATCAGTTCGACTAACGACCCTCCACCAATCAAGGAAGCGGTGGGTGAGAGTGGACACCCATTAAACTGTCATTTTATAGGCAACAACCTTATACTCCGCTTATAGATCGACTTGATGAATGAGGCCTACTAACGGTAAGCTTAGTATTAATCTTACACACAAACACATAGACACACACACACACACACACACACATATATATATATATATATATGTATGTGTGTGTGTGTGTATGTGTAACCATTGATGAGAATTGTTATCGAGTATTTTGAAAAGAAAAGATAGATTTGAATGATTTAAGATGAAAAACACAAAGACTAAATATTAATCAGATATCATATTGATTAAGACTGATTACAGAATAAGCAGAAGTGAGTTCTCGCATCCGTCCCTCTACTTCTAGCCTAAGTCCCTATTTATAGGGAACAAACAAAAAATATACTAAGTCTATACATTTTCACTTCGCACAAAAAATGACTTAGTAAAATAATACAAAATGCGAAACAACACAAAACACTCTATTCAACTTTTTACAATATACATCAACATTCTCCCCCTTTGTAAACAGTCGATACAATTCAACTCATAAGCTTTTGAATTGCAGAGTGAATTGTCTTTCGCACATCTCCATACCAGGAGATCGCCTTCTTCAAATCTTTCTTGTCTCCTTCGTTATTCTTCTTGAAATTATTCATACGTACAATGAAGTGCGTATATTGCGAAGAATTATATCTTTCAATCTCTGAGACTTTGAACAAAAACTTCTTCGGATTCCCTTTTGTATCTCTGCCAGAAAACACCATGCCAAAAGGTTTTAGGCATATTTCACCAGCACCATACTTTGACAAAGAAGATTGAGTCAAAGTCTCCTCCCATGGAACCTTCACTTCCCTTCCCAGCACATTTGCTAATTCATCATCTGTAAGGGCTAGACAATCAAAATAGTTGTCTATGAAAGTTTTCACATGTGCGAAGCCTACTTTGAATACATCTGTATCAGAGCCTTTAACATTGTTTTCTTCCATATGCTTCAGGATCAGTGCTACTTGAATTAAATCATTGCAGTTCATCAATGGAAAGTTAGCAACTGTGAAGTCATATTGTTTGTTGTCAGCTCTGATAACAAAATATCGAAAGTTTTGTAGCATATCTTCAAACAAAATATCCTTCTTTATTGTCACCACCTTCTTTATTTTCATCAAGGACCAAACTTCATCTGGATTCTTCCCCAAGACAGCATGAAATCTGATTTTCATTTGAGTATAATCATTCGGATTATCAAATTTCTCACTGATCTTGTATTGTGAATTAATGAACAACATTTCATTTATAGGGAAATCCAATTGGCAATGATCTGAGTTCGCAATATCATAACTTCTTTTTGGCTTCTTCTCGAACTAATACATCTCCCTACACACAACTTTTGACTCAATTGTTTCATAGGAGTAAAGTTTTGCAGGATCTCCTTTGTTCATGGAGGGAGGATCACTTGCCCTTTGTCTCATTATACTCTGAACTTGCCTCATCCTCTCCATTTCAGCCTCAGCCTCAGCTTTCAACTCCTCTTTTGATTTTTCATATAATATTCCTTTTCCTCTTCCTACAACATCTTTTTGAGGTTTTGAGCTTGAACCTCCTTCATTTCTTCCAATAAAAATACCTTTGGTAATTGTTCTTGTGGTAATTGTTATTGCAGAAACCGGTTTTAAAGGAATTGGAAGAGTAGCAACAAGTTGAGTTGATATCACTTTTCCAACAGTTTTCGCATCCTCTTCTTTACTTCGACATTCTTCTCCCCCTTGCACCCCTGTGGAAACAGGCGGAGCATCCTTCGGTAGTAAAGAAGTGAAATTTATGAGTGGGGCAAGAGCTTTGTGAATAGCTTGTTCTAAAGTATTAATCTTTAGAGACAAGAATTCAGGAGTAATGATTTGAGTGGATGAAGAATGCGAAACTGCGGTTTTAAGATCAGTGACTAACTGTATGAGCTGATCAAACTTCATCATTGTTTCGGCTGTATGATCTTCAAGAATAGGAATATTATTGAGCTTTTGAAGTTGAGAGGAAATATCCACAATTTGCTTTTGAACTTCTTCTTGTTTCATGTGAACATCCTGAAGATCCTTCGCAAGTTCAGACTTCAACTCCTGAATTTTGAAGTTGAGATCCTCACGAAATTTCTTAACATCTTGTACACAAAGAACATGACATTCTTTTGTAACTGCTCTAAGATCTTGAACAACAGAAGTAAAATTACTCCCTTGTGATGTAATTCTGAGCTCATTATTTTTATCGAATTGAGCAATCTTTTCCATGATTCTTTTCTCAGCTCCTTTGATCATTATATCAACCTCCATGGCAGATATTGAAGACATTCTACCAGAATCAGCTTGTGATTGAATAATGGTCCTTAACTTCTGATTCAGAATTTTAAACTGTTTTCCTATCATCAACATATGATCAGGAATATCTTCATCTGAATCAAAAGGAATATCATCAAGTATCCCACCAAAGGCACCTCCTTCGACTACAGTATTAGACAATGGTTACGAAGGTTGAGGATTTTCAGGTGATTGAGATGGAAAAAGTGTGGTGAATGGGTTTTGAAGAGCATGATCAAAAAATGGATGAAGTGGTGGATAAAGTTGTAACAGGTAATGAAATGGGTAAAGATGTTTGAATTGATGGTGCAACACTCAGGATAGGTGCCCCCGTATCAGATACGTTGACAACCATATCGGAAATAGGAACCTACTCAGAAACTAATTTGGTGAGAACTATTTCGAGTGGTTTGGTTTGTGGAATAGTGGTAGAAATTTGTGAAGTGTGTATGATGGGTAAAGAAACAGGTACCATAGCTGTGACGGGTGGAGTTTCTGGAACTATTTCTTCTTCAGATGATTCATTGCGAATCACCATCTTCCTTCTTTTGACCATTGTACATTGCATATTTTTCGCAAGGTCTTCAGCTCGTTGTCGTTTCTTTCCTGGAGATACTGGAGCAGGAATATTGCGAATAGTAACACCTTTACTACTCACTTCAGCTTTGCGAATTTGATTTAGTACCCCAGACTTAGAAGGTAAGAGTTCCTTCTTCGATTTCTTTGAAGTTTGTTCGGTTGGAATGACTTCAGCTGGTACGGTTGGTGAGGATGAACCCTTCGCATTTTTCTTGTGAACCTTCTTTGTCTTAGATGGAGTAACAACATCTAGTAATACTCCAATCTGATCATCTATATTAACAGTTTGCAAATATCTCACCAAAATTTTGTGAGTTGGAGAAACTTTGCGAAGCATCGCATCTGGAATACGAGCCACATGAGAAAATATTGCTTCTTCATCTTCTACAGTTTTTGGGAATTGATAGAAAGAAAATTCAGCAACTTCAACATTTGTCAGCATTGGAATTTCTTCTTTCTCATACACGTTTTCAAGAATTAAGCTCCAGTATCTTGCACAAGAAATTCCCTTCTCTGAATTTGTATTTTCCAGGCTTTTAACAAATTCCTTCCACAACTGGGTTGCATAATCAACATTAACATCATAGTATATGCCCATTACCATAGCATATACTTCCATTCTTCCTCTATCCAAGCCGACTGATCTTCCTGTAAGACACCTTAGAAAAATGCCAAACAGGAAATTCCATATAGATGGCAACCCAGACTTTCTGAAATCACTTATTTTTGTCAACTCCGGTTGATGCCCCATCTCATTAAACATATGAATGACCTGCGAGTTGACAGGTTTGATAAACGGAGGGTTGTTTGGAATCTGCAAAATTTCCACAAACAAGTTCTTTGACAATTTAACTCGTTTATTGTTGGTTAAATTGAAAGTAATCACATCCGTAGTATGATTGTATGAAGCCGTTGAAGCGGCACGAGATAACCACACCATTGGGATCGGAAATGAACTGAACATGGAAGTTACTAAAGGTGATCGTTTCAGAGCAACAATAAGCATCTTCAATTCTTCTGGATAAGCGGAAACTTTCGGATCAACTTGGTAATTGGTGCTTTGAATCTTCATTAGGGATTAAGAAAGAACCTCATCAGTGTTGGAAGTAGTGGCTGCCATTTTTAGGGTTTTGAAAAAGAAAGTTGAAGTTTGGATCAAGGTTTAATCTTGGAAGTGTTGTGATATTTCTTGTTTGCGTAACTATACACAGTGTTCTTTAACCCCCTTTTATAGGTTCCTCAAAATTGATTTGAAATTGATGCGGGATACATTTAATGTTATCCGACGTGGCACCTTGAAACTCGGATCATGACTGAAAAAGGTAACAACATTCCAAAAAGTAACTGTCACATCTCCTCGAAAACCGGACAGAATACCAACGATTTTGAGTATACAGCCTGTCAAGTATCCGTTATAGAATTCGAACCGGTAAAACCCTTCGCATGGAAGCAAGGCTCATTCACTTTTAGGATTTAAAGTGAAGTCATATGCCATACTTGGGAAATCATCAGTCCGAGTTGGTTTTACTCAGAACCTCAAGGATTTCATGTGTGCATTGTGCCAACAAAATAAGATAAGAAACAAAGATATTTGTAATGTTGTGATGTCAAAAATTCAATTTCACATGAATGCAGTAAAACCTCGGGCAAAGGTTACTTCGTTAATTATCAAGAGAGATAATCAACTGCTTGTGTAGTTTCCCGTGAATTACAATCGAATACTTGTAGAGAAGTATCAAAGGGCTTCTTTTTAAAATTCATTTTGGATTGGTTTGAAATTTCATTACATATCAACCTTAACATAAGGTGAGAAATTGTAAATGAAATTACTTGTTTGACCAGTGTAGTCAGTGACAAGTTGGCTTTTGAAAATATTTATCATGACAAGGATTTGCGAATGAAACTTACACTGAAATCATATTCAAAAGAAAATTTTGTTCTGGATCTTGTTGGCTAACAAATATTCTTGGTTCGGAATATTCGATCAAGACCACACATGCGAATTGAATATGATTTGAAGTTTCGAAAGTTTTGATACTGAAACAAAGGTTTCGTAAAAATCTGGAACAAAGTTCCCCGTCAATTCCTTAAGGTTTATGATTTTTAGGTTTCACTTTCATCACGGACTCATAATGATAGATCATAAACACAGAGTTGTGATTTGTCTAGGTTATGATTGGTTTGATAAAAAACCTCAAGGACAAATCATTTGAAAAAAAAAATTGGAGTGTAAGAATTGTTTGGTGTAAAAAGATTGGATAAGAATCGAAGTGTACCTCTGTTATAATGGACAAAACAGAAAACTCTTAACTCATTTGAGAAGAGTAAGGTAGCTCGTGTTGACTTATGCGAATACAAGCCTTTTTGGGAAGAAATTATCATGTGATAATTTCATTAATGCTTTCTTTGCTCACATAGAGTCGTGTTGAGGCTTTTGGTCTACATACATCAGCATGCTTCTAGGGACATCCTAACTAGTCTTAAAAAAAATTTAATACATTCCCATAGAAACAAAATGTATGACCTCTTCGCCTTTTAGCCCTGCATTAAATTCTCACAACACAATTGAAAGAACAAAGAAAAAATAAAATCTTTTTGGATTTTTGATTTTTCAAATGAAAATACAAAAAATAAAATCTTTTTGAATTTTTGATTTTTCAAAAGAAAATAAAAAAATAAAATCATTTTGGATTTTTGATTTTTCAAAAGAAAATAAAGTAATATTCGTAAAACTTACCTTAGTTGTTATGACCTCAGATGTGAAAAGATGTAGATGCGAAACCATCCGAAGCCTCTGAATGAACAGTAACCTCTGAATAAGATTGACTCATATCTGCTGAACTAAACGTTTATTCTTGTGTGGATGAAATTGAATTCGCATTAATCATCCCCAAACCTGCTAAAATTCTAGAAAATGATTTTTCATCAAGAGGTTTTGTAAAAATATCAGCAAGTTGTTCAGTTGTTTTGACAAAATGAATTTCAGTATTCCCATCTTCCACATGATCTTTGATAAAATGATATCGAAGAGCAATATGTTTTGTCTTTGAATGTTGTACTGGATTATGAGAAATGCGAATCGCACTTTGTGAATCACAATACAAAGGAATCTTTTTCATGTTTATTGCATAATCACGAAGTTGATTCTGAATCCAAATAATTTGCGATGTGCAAGCAGCCGCAGATATGTATTCTGCCTCAGCGGTTGATATAGCCACACAAGTCTGTTTCTTTGATTGCCAGGTCACCAACTTTCCATCCAATAGTTGACATCCACCAGTTGTACTTTTTCTATCCAAGGTACATCCTCCTAGATCCGAATCTGAAAAAGCTTGAATGAAAAATCCTGTTTTCGCAGGATACCAAAGTCCTAAAGATACAGTTCCCTTTAGAAATCGAAAAATATTTTTCACTGCCGTCAAATGTGGTTCTCTTGGATTTGCTTGATATCTGGCACAACAACAAACCGAAAACATAATATCAGGTCTACTTGCAGTTAAGTACAATAAAGACCCTATCATGCTACGTTACAATGTTAAATCAACAGCAGGAGTGTCTAACGAAGGAGTTAGTCGTGTTCCTA
This sequence comes from Lactuca saligna, assembly GCF_052625555.1. NCBI lineage: Eukaryota > Viridiplantae > Streptophyta > Magnoliopsida > Asterales > Asteraceae > Lactuca > Lactuca saligna. The sequence goes on along the minus strand of NC_136420.1, from coordinate 226,850,624 downwards.
CTGCCATAGGGACTCTGAGCTTCGTGCTATTAAGCATTCCAAACTTTTCAAGCAAGTTCTTCGTATATTTTTCTTGATTGATTCAGATTCCTTGCCTGTTCTGTCTTATGTTTAACCCAAGAAAATTATTAATTTTTTCCATCATGCTCATTTCAAACTGACTTTTCATTAAATTTTCTAATTCAAGTGACAATGTTGGATCAGTTGAACCGAAGATAATATCATCAACATAAATTTGAACAAGCATTAGATGACACCCAACTTTCTTGCAAAATAATGTGGGGTCGATTGATCCTTGTTTAAATTTATATTGTTTCAAGAAATTCGTAAGTGTTGCGTACCAAGCCCTTGGTGCTTGTTTTAACCCATATACAGCTTTATCTAAAATATAAACATGTTCAGGATGCTCATTGTTTACAAATCCTGGTGGTTGTTCAACATACACTATTTCTTCAAGTTTTCCATTTAAGAATGCACATTTAACATCCATTTAATAAAATCAAAGTCTTTGTCAGCTGCATATGCTAAAAATATGCGAACTGCTTCAAGTCTTGCAACAGGTGCAAATGTTTCTTCATAATCAATGCCTTCTTATTGCGAATAAACTTTAACCACTAGTCTTGCTTTATTTCGAGCCATCTTTGTCAGTTTTGTTTTTAAAAATCCATTTTAATCCAACAATTAAAACATCAGAAGGTTTAGAAACTAATCTCCAAACCTTGTTTCGTTCAAATTCAGCCAATTCAGATTGCATAGCAACAACCCAATCTGAGTGTTCCATAGCATTCTTTACTGTTTTTGGCTCTATTTTCGAAATAAAGACATTAAACATACAAAGTTCTTGGTTAGTATTCAGTACCTCATTTTTCGCACGAATTTGAGCTCTAGTCAACACACCTTCTTGTAGATTACGAATTACCTGTTCTTTTAGATGATTTCTTGTCCATTTCGCAAGTGGTGGATAATTTGGATCATATTCTAATGGTGCATCTTCATTCATATCTTCATTTTCAGATCCTGCAACAGAAGAGTTATCATTAAATTCATGAAATTCTGCATTTTTATCAAGATTATTTGTCTCTGTTTCATCATGCTCTCCCTCAACATGATCTGCATTTGGATACTCCCCCTCAAAATGATGTTCATGTTGATTTTGTGAATGCTCCCCCTCAACATGATGTTCTTGTTGATTTTGTGAATGCTCCCCCTCAACTTGATGTCCCATAATCTCTTTCTCCCCCTCAAAAGTTGGTATACAATCTACATGGATACTTGTGTGTTCCTCCTCCATATGAACATTTGGTGTGCTTTCACAAGTTATCGACGTTGTAGTTATTGTTGATTCATCAGTATGTTTTGAGGATTCTGATGTGTGATTATCAGGAACATTATTTTCTGCATCAATTGCCCTGTCAGTAATTCCAAAAATTAAGTCATAATCAAAATCATTAATTTCAAAATTATCAATTTGAGTATTTGAATCCAGAAGTATTGGTTTATTATCAAATTTACTATCAATTTGTTTAAGATAGTAATCATCAAATGTTAAATTGAAAGTTTCTTCAATTTTTTTGTTTGTTTATTAAGCACTCTGTATGCAACTGAATTCTATGAATATCCTAAGAAGATGCCTTCATCAGCTTTTGCTTGAAACTTTGACAAATTGTCTTTGAGATTCATAATAAAGCACATGCAACCAAAAACATGAAAGAATTTTAAATTAGGTTTCCGATTATTGATTATTTCATATGGAGTAACATTGAATCTTCGATGAATGTATGATCGATTCTGAGTAAAACATGCTATAGACACAGCTTCTGCCCAAAGATATTGAGGTAGATTCGCATATGTTAGCATGGTTCTGGCAGCTTCGCATAGAGATCGATTTCTTCTTTCAACTACACCATTTTGTTGTGGAGTATATGGTGATGAGAAATTATGCGAAATACCTTTGTTTGTGAGAAAATTATCAAGAGTTTGATTTTTAAACTCCGAACCATTATCACTTTTAATTTTTTGTACATTCTTCTTCAGACTAATTTCAATCTTTTTGATAAAATCAATCATCGTCTGAGCAACTTCAGATTTCAACCTGAGAAAAAACACCCATGTGAATCTAGAAAAATCATCTACAACAACTAAAATATATCGCTTTTTATTTATTGTTGCAACAGTTGATGGTCCACACAGATCAATGTGAAGAAGTTCCAATGGTTCTATTATTTTTGAATCTATCATAATCGGATGACCTTTTCGATGTTGTTTTCCTTGTTCGCAAGCTGCACACAGAGAATCATTGTCAAATTTTAGTACTGGTAACCCTCGAACTAAAGTGACAATCTTCTATTCCAAAGCGAGTTGAGATCATTAGATGCTTTTGATAGTAAACACACAGCTGGTTTTCCTACAATTGGTTTGATTTCCAGTGTAAATATATCACTATATCTTTTGGATTTGAGAAGTATTTCATTTGTCTTTGCATTTGAGATGATACTTCCTTCTTCATTAAACACAACTTGATTTCCAGTACCCACAACAAGTTGTGATACGCTTATCGAATTATGTTGAAGTCCTTCAACATAAGCAACTCTGTTTACTGTGAAGTTTCCATTTGTGACTTTCCCATATCCCTTCACTTGACACTTGTGATTATTTCCAAATTTGACAACTCCAACATTTTCCAAGCTTCGGTAATCTCACAAATTTTCCTTTCTTCCAGTCATATGACGAGAGCAACCACTATCAATATACCATTTTGTATCATATTGCTCGTCACATATCACCTGCATTTATTGAAAAAATTTAGGAACCCAAGACTTATTGGGTCCATCATTAGTAGAATTAAACAACTTTTTGGAACTTAAAAACCATGTTTTCACTTTGTTTGTAACATAATCCATTATATCAACATCATCAGTTCTAGATATTGAAATATAGTCATTCAATAATTTTGGATTCTCATTAATTGTAATCTTATCCTTCACAACATTCGCATTTTTGATAACTGGTTTCCATTTTTGAACCGGAACTTGCGAATTATGGGATGATGTACTAGCAGTTGAAGAATTATTTGTGAATTTATCAAATGCACTTTTAATTTGTTGTTCTGAAAACTTTCCACTTTGATATTTCTTTCCTTTCCCTTCAAACCAATGATTGATCATACTTACATCAGACTTTCCTTTGATGTATGAAACTTTGGTTGGTTTTGATATTGAATGATTTGGAAAATTTGGTTGTTTTGGTGAAAATTTGACTTTGACTTGAGTTGAGTTTTTCAAACTTGATGAAGTATTCGTGAATTTGCCAACATTTGGAAACTTTTGATTATTTGCAAATTTTTGCGAATTCTCAAATTTTCGATTGTTGTCATATTTACGAATAGATGGAACTTTGTCAACAGAGTTTATTTGTTTATGAAAACATGAAGTTGTTTGTGTGTTTTTATTTTGAAATTTTGATGATGTTTTTGAAATTTGTTCTTTTTCAACTTTTGATTTTCCATTAGTCACAACTTTCCAGAATATTGCTTTTCTTGCTTGTCTTCTTGAAACATTATTTTCTGTTGAATAATTTCCAACCATCAATTTGAATTCTTGAGAATTTAGTTTCACTTCAACCTTTGAGTTTTCAGCTTTTTCAAAAGTTTTGTTTGATTTTTCACCTTTAACTACCCATTTTTGTAATGATTTTTGTTTGTGAAACACATAAGGATTTTGGGTTAAATTGTTTTCTACTGTGTTTTGATTTGCGAAAAAACCTTCAGTTGTGGACTTTTGATTATCTTTTTCAATCATTTTATTGAACTCAGGATGAACTTTCTCAGCATTTCCAGTAGTGACAAAAACTTGATTTGGAAAAATAGTTTTATCAGTACATACAAAATTTGGATATACCACTGTGTTGGTTTCCAAATAATGTGCACCTTTGTCATTTAAAATTTTGTCAAATTCTTTTGTATTTTCAAACACTTTATCACTCACAACCCTTTGATGTGTTTCATTGAAATTTTCTTTTCTTCGTTAATTTCACCAGTATCATCAGATTTCCAACTTTCAACTTCCACATTATCAAACTTACAATGTTGCGAAGTTGAAGATTTATCAATTTCATCCTCTACTATTAAATCAACTATTATTTCTTTACCTTTGATCTTAGATGTGATATTAATGATCAAAAATTGAGAACAATCAATCTCTTCTTCTTCTTCTATTTCACTGATTTCACTGATTTCACTCACATTATCAGAATTTTCATCAATATCAGCATAATTGAATTGTGAAGTAAGATATGAATTTTCGGTTTTCTTTAAGATTTTCACTTGTTCACTTTTTGTCAAACTTTCATTTACAATGTCAACCAACTCATCAGCATTCACAAATTCATCAATTTTGACAATACCATATGAATATCTATCATTAGGTATTTTGTCAAACTGAGCAATTGTACTTTCGCAATCATAAGAAACAACATCAACTTTTTCACGTTCATACTCAAGAAAAGGTAAAAGTTTCCTATGTTGTTCTTTGCAAATATCAGACGAATGATGTAAAGCTGTTAATTTTGCATACAATCATTTTGCAGAATTACAATATATGTTTCTTTGTGCTAGCAACAACCTAACATCATTAGTAAGATTATTTCAATCACAATCTATATTTTTGACTTGCATTTCCAATTTTTCAACTCTGGTCTTCTTTATTTCTAAATCTCTTCGTGTCTCACTAAGTTGCACATTTAATTTCTTAGCTTCATTACTAGTAGACACAATAACAGAATCAAAATAAGCCACAATATCATCAAATGTAACAATTTCAGCATCATAAGCAGTTAATGGAATATTAAAAGATTCAAGAATTGCACGTACCTTAGTTGTCATGGGTGACTTTTCAGTGGATTTAGACATAAAACATTGCCCTGAAATGTTCTCTTCGCAATCCTCAAAACTTGCGAACATTGCTCCATGTGTGGGATGCCTCATTTCTTCGTCATCAGATCCTGAAGACTAGATCTGATAAGTTCCACTTTCTTCTTCATTAGATTCTCCCTTAGCAACTAAAGACACTCCTTTGGTCTTTGCACGTAATTCTTCAATATTTTCGGAATAGTAAGCTTCATCTTTGATTTTTTCTTTCTTTTCTTCTTTCTTTCGCAACATGCAATCAGCTGCGAAATGATTCGCACCATTTCAATAGTGAAAGTAAATTCCTGAATCAACCTTCAACTTTTTCTCTTCATTCGCATTTTTCTGTTTTTCATCTGTTTTCTCCATTTTCTTCCTCTACTCCCCTCTAGTTCTTGTGACATCATTTTTCACATCACTATTCTTTCCTTTTGGATTAAAAGGCTTCTTGAAAAACTTTTTAACTCTATTGTTTGAATAGTATGCTACTGCTTCATCATCGGAGATCATCAAAAATCCTTCTACATCTGAACCATCTTTTTCATCAGTTTCTGATACCTTTGAAACAAGAGCCAAATGACCACCAATAACTTGTTTTGATTCTTCATACATTTTTGTGACCTTACAGTCATGTGTTTTCAATTGATTGTAAAGATCATTCAATGTAATTGTATCAAAACTTTGTTGATTCTTAATCATCATGCTCACACTTCGCCATTCCTTGCGAAGACCCATAATGAAAGTTAAATTGAACACCATGAGAGATCTAGTGATACCATACCTATTGCAGCAAAACATAAGCTCCTTCAGATGATCATAACAATTTTCGAGAGTTTTTGTATCCTTTTGTCTGAATTCCTTCAGTTCAACTAGACATTACTTCACAGAGTTGATCTTCGTCTTTTCACTACCTTGATACTTTTCTTTTAGAGTATTCCAGATCTCTTTTGATGTTTTACAACTACGAATGTAATTGTAAACCACAGGAGGTAGAGCACCTCTTAGTTCTCTCATGCATCTCTTTTCATTATTTTTCAGTCGATTTCGTTGTTCTTCAACATCAGTAGATGCAATGGATGATCCAATTGGTTGAACATTAGCAGGAGCTTGTACTGTTCCATCGATACACTTCCAAAGTTCTTCATCAATTCCATTTAAGTAATCTTCCATTCTATCAGCCCACTAAAATCAGATTTCATGCTGTCTTGGGGAAGAATCCAAATGAACTTTGGTCCTTGATGAAAATAAAGAAGGTGGTGACAATAAAGAAGGATATTTTGTTTGAAGATATGCTACAAAACTTTCGATATTTTGTTATCAGAGCTGACAACAAACAATATGACTTCACAGTTGCTGACTTTCCATTGATGAACTGCAATGATTTAATTCAAGTAGCACTAATCCTGAAGCATATGGACGAAAACAATCTTAAAGGCTCTGATACAGATGTATTCAAAGTAGGCTTCGCACATGTGAAAACTTTCATAGACAACTATTTCGATTGTCTAGCCCTTACAGATGATGAATTAGCAAATGTGCTGGGAAGGGAAGTGAAGGTTCCATGGGAGGAGACTTTGACTCAACCTGCTTTGTCAAAGTATGGTGTTGGTGAAATATGCCTGAAACCTTTTGGCATGGTGTTTTCTGGCAGAGATACAAAAGGGAATCCGAAGAAGTTTTTGTTCAAAGTCTCAGAGATTGAAAGATATAATTCTTCGCAATATACGCACTTCATTGTACGTATGAATAATTGCAAGAAGAATAACGAAGGAGACAAGAAAGATTTGAAGACGGTGATCTCCTGGTATGGAGAAGCGCGAAAGACAATTCACTTTGCAATTCAAAAGCTTATGAGTTGAATTGTATCGACTGTTTACAAAGGGGGAGAATGTTGATGTATATTGTAAAAAGTCGAATAGAGTGTTTTGTCTTGTTTCACATTTTGTATTATTTTACTAAGTCATTTATTGTGCGAAGTCAAAATGTATAGACTTAGTATATTTTTTGTTTGTTCCCTATAAATAGGGACTTAGGCTAGAAGTAGAGGGACGGATGCTACAACTCACGTCTGCTTATTCTGTAATCAGTCTTAATCAATATGAGATCTGATTAATATTTACTCTTTGTGTTTTTCATCTTAAATCATTCAAATCTATCTTTTGTTTTCAAAATACTCGATAACAATTCTCATCAACCATTATTCTTAATAATATTATAATAATATAAGGGTTGAATTTTAAACTTGTAAATTCTAGGGTTTAGAATTTAAATATTTCAAAATTAAACTTTTTAATCAAAATTTAAAATCCTTAACTTGAGTGTAAGTTTTGAAAATTTTCAAAACTTTCTAGATCAAAATTCAAATTAAATTAATTGAACAATTAATTCGTGATTATCTAATTTTGACATAATCCAATTCCATGGCAAGATAATTGTTTCAAACAATTAAAATTTATCATAGAAGGCAATAATTATCTAATTAATTGTCAATTATCTTCTATTTTGATAAGGATAATCATATTATATTAATAGAATTTGGATTTTATCAATCAAAAACATTTTTGGTAATTATCCCAAGTCAAAATAGGCCAAGATCCCAAAATTTCCTCTGTCTGACTCTCCGACTCCCCGAGTCACCATCTGGACTCGTCGAGTTCATCTGAATCATCGAGTTCATCAAGTGACTCGATGAGTTTGCCATGCAAAAAGCAAAATTTTTGATTTTAAGCAATGAACAATCATACAATGCATCAAATACACCAATCAAGTCTCTGATACCAGCGATAGGTTTTGAGCAATACAGCAAACCTATGTTGCACATGCAAACCCTAAAGCTTTAGATCTAGGTTTTTCTATTGTACATGCAAATCATCCAATGCTTATAAACCCTAATCTAGCATACAAAAAAACTTAAAAATAACATAAATAACTAATAAAAATGTTACCTTGATTGTTGTTTGAAGATCTTTAGCTTATGAGAACCTAGCACCTCAAATGCCATGCCTGTAATGGATCAAAAACACAAAAGCAAATTGGATGATCTTGGAGAGACGGGATGAGTGGGGATGAGAAGCTCAAAATCACCTCTAAGACTTCTTAGGGCTTCTAGGTGCCGATTTCTGAATCCCCAGGGGTCCTTATATATTGGAGATGCTAGGGGTTCAGTCAAAATCCTAATCGGATAGCTAGGCCTTAAGTAGTCCAAAGGAACCTTCTTGAATAAGGCCTTAAACGATTTCAAGGTGGGCTTCCACTTTAATTTCGTCCACCCCTTCATCCATATGATCCACAACGCAAAATCAAGTTATCTTATAATTGGAATTCAAGTCCCGTAAGTTTAATTAGTATCTTTTGATCACAAATTTAATTTCTTAATTAATTATTGACCAATATTAATTAATTAATATGATTTCTATTTTAATATATTGTTCATATAATATATTAATAAACCATAATGTCCTCTTTCTCCACTAATCATCCAGTCAAGTTACACCAGTGAAGGCAACCCAAAAGAACCATGCTACAACTGGGTCAAGTACATACCAAATATAGTTATCGACTTAGAAACTTATCCAACAGTATTGAGTATTGCTCGGAATTTTACACTGATCATAAAGTTGCTTTTATGATTTAATTAAGAGTTTGTTTAATTGAACAGTAAAAAATTAGGGTTAATTCAAAGAGCTTATTTTGATTAACTGATTTAGATAAAAGAGATTATACTAGAGTTTCTTAGTTTTTCACACTACCAGCTTAGATAGAACAACTTCTGAATAACCAGATTTGAGCTACTTGCATGATTAAGAAAGTCACAACAAAACTGAAATCATTTTTATTATCGATTTTCGTTTAGTTTATTTTGACTGCATTTTTTAGTTTTTAGTTTAATTCAAAAACCATATTTATATATTTTTTTTTGTTTCTTGACTAGAATCTGGTTGATGCAAAAAGGCATTCTCCGTTATGTTGTGTCCCTAAAAATTCGCCACTACTTTCGTGTGTTATATTATTAGTGCGATCTGTAGTGAAAAATTTTCTTTGCTTAATACGCGCACGACAACATGTTAACAGTTAACACATGATCCTCCAAAATCGTCTTTATCTTCATCTTGTTATGTTTTTTATAAGTGTAAATTATCTCTAAAACTAATTGATTACTTACAGAAACAAAAAAAAAAAAATGAAAACTAATATATTTTATTATTACAAAACATATAAACAAATAAATATTACAACCATTTTATCAAGTCAAAACATACAAGAAAACAAGAGGTGAAGTTTACTCACAACACACACACACACACACACACACACACACACACACATATACATATATATATATATATATATATATATATATATATATATATATATATAGACACACACACACATTAAAAAAATATGTAAATTAACACTTTATTTTTCTAAAACAACTTTTTTTTGACAAATACACATCTAAACTTTTCTCACATAAAGTTACAATTATAAAACTTTTTAAGTTGTCATATAAGATATGTGTGAAATTCTTATAAAAAGAAAACCATAAATATTTTCCAAAAAGAGAGATTATACCAAATATGAAATTAACCAAGCCTGAAAAATTACTTTGATACCAATTATTTGGTTTTATTCAAAATCCTTTTGTCATAAACAATAATAATAGAAATAGAACTTTTTTAAATAGAATAAACTTACAAATCTTTTGAACCCATCAAAGATCATTTTGCAAAGCATTGATAGATTATCATTGCCATAGAAAGAAAGAGATACAACATTTGAAGAATTTGATCATCTTTAGAGGCTGGAAGTTGGTGAAGTATGTAGATCAAAAATTCATATTAGCAAATTTAACAACAATACTTCAGCTTGATAAGATAGTAGTCTAGGATTCTGGTAACAAAAGAACACTCTTAAGCTTTTAGTAAAAACTCAAATAATGATTTAAAAAGAGTTTTCATGTATCATCTTATAATATTATATTAATACTTTAAGAGATATAAAACGAATAAAGAAGCAACCTTCTGTTTTGGCTATTAGAAATAACTACCAAAATTCAACTCTTCTTTCTCTCTTTATGCACCAAAATTTAGTCATAAAGGATTTTACAAGACCCTTACTCTTTTATGACATATAATGTTATTTACTTAAGATGGATGCCAGGATTCTACATCACAGAAGAATAAGCAACCTAGCGGTTGACAAGGCTAACAAAATAAATAACTTAAATCTTGAACACTAAAATGGTATATAGTGGTAAAGATATCAAATCAATAGAGATTGGATTAATTTGTTGCTTTTATGAAAACTCTTGTTATACAAATACTTGTGAAACCAAATTACATAAATGGGGGGGGGGGGGTTTATCATTTTGAATTACTTGAAAGAAAACTAGAGTTAAACTAGTTTTAAATAAGCAGTTCAACAAAACCAAGAGTTAGATGTAAAATTAATGAAGGCAAGATGGTTGACTTTGGTTTTCATCACATGGATAATTAGTTGATTATCATTAGGCAACATGGTACAAGACATGTGGTTTCATTTTAATTTGGCTATAGCAACCCAAATAGATTGAGGTCGCCTAGACTTTTCGTATTTAGGAAAATAGCTAGAGAAGCTCATAACATATTCCGTTGGATAATGTCAAATTTTCCATTAAGCATGTAATTAGTGAAAATTAACTAGAACTAAGGACTAAAAACTCACCAAATCCAAGAATAGTCAAATGTTTTCACTACCATGTTGGAGACAGTGTTTTTATGATTGCGTCAAGTGAAAACTAACACAAAAATTATTTATTGCTTTCTAATCTGAGGATCTATTACTTAATCCACAAATTAGCCAACTAATTACCGAACATACATCTAGACTCATAAATAAAGACATGTAGATGGTAAGATGTTCAAATGTAAAACACTTTCATAAAAGACGCCACAAGTTCATGATAGTCTTCAAATAACTAAGCATCCATGGATTTCATCCACAATCAACCAATATTAGTTTAGCCTAGCATTGCTAAACTCAAGATAACAAAAGACAAGTAAAGTGTACCTAATATGTAGCAATAATTAAAGAGTAAAAGATGATGTTTTTATGTTCTTCAAGAGCTTCAATGCCTTCAAAATCTCCATAGAAATGACCAAATTTTAGATGTGTATAAGTTTGCAAAAGAGGCACATCAACCTTCCCATATAGAACAAAAAATGAAATTTTGAAATTACACATGCACGTTGGTGTACGGGCCGCCCAGCCCTGTGTGGGTGGTTGCACATATGGCTCAAGAAATGGGCTAATTTGAGTTTTTGGGCGTCCAAAGCTTATCCCACTGGCCTCGATCGAGTCCAATCAAATCATATCATATTTTTCTTCAATTTTTCTTCATTTAAAGCCAAATTTAGCTTCTCCAAATTTCCCATTACTCATGTATTCGTCTGATCAATAATCTTTGCATGCACAAATATTCTTTCATTTTCTTGAAAATTCAAAACTAATCTTTTCCAAGCATTCAGATAATTAACATGGCCATGATTTGCTTCATTTTCATCAATCTTCTAGCCCATTATTTTCATTGTCCTCCAAGTCCAGTTGCCACCCAATGATCCCACACTCGCTAGTCTCCTTAAAATCTTCAATTACACTCACAAAATTAGAAAGTACCCAAAGTAGTCATAAAATAACATAAAGAAAAATATCTATAAAAATTAGCTAAATTATGAATAAAATATGCTAAAATACACTATCAAAAGAACTAAATAAAATTAAATTATTATAACCATCACATCCCCTCAATAAGGGGTGTCCTCGGTTTATAAGCAAGATAGATGGAGAGAAGTGTGTATCACTCTTCCTATTATTTTATAAAAGTCTAGCGTTGACATTTTCTTAAAATTTAATTCATTTTAGTATATATATATATATATATATATATATATATATATATATATATATAATAATAATAATAATAATAATAAGAATAATAATAATAATAATAATAATATTAATAATAATAATAATAATAATAATAATAATAATTATAATAATAATAAAACCGATTCACACTAAGACTGCATGCATGCAGCTTATATACTAAACCCTAGTATAAAACATGCACGGTTGGACAGGCCCAATACCGGCAATCAAAATTGGGCTAAGGAGCGAGCCTATGAAGTAATCTATTAACCCCAACAATCTCCCCCTTTGCATCAAATGAGGCGAGAGATCATTTCTTCTTTGTGGCCTTCACTGTCTTTATAACATTAAACAAACGAGGAATTATTGGAAGAAGTATCTATCGAAACTGTAAGTACCACCTCAACATGTCAATGAATAATTTCTTATCAGCAGCACAGTTCTGATCTCACCTCTGACTGATTTCTAAGATATGCTCCAGGCATGATGTTGAGAAGAGGTGTTTGTCAATAAGAGCGAACAGACATTTCTGACTTTCGCCCCTGAGGAACATAACAGTTTGGTAAACCGTATTAATCTTCCCCTTGACCATAGTGTTGACATTTCCAGCCTTGCCCATAGCTTTGATTGTAGTTCGTTTATGAATAGCTGAGGCAATCTCCTGCTCCATCTTCGCCACTTCGTGTATGTAGAGAACAAGCATACGCTTTATATGATCAATTATTGGCTTGTACTCCTTAGGATTTGGCAGAAGAATGTTGTTGAGGAGTATCCAGTCATGGGGATTTAGGTTCGGCATATAAGCGAGGGTGAAGTTGTGAACCGAGCCTTCGGAGCCTCGTATCACTTTGAATTGAACATTGACAAACTTCCACGCTGAGTAAGGCTTTAAAACCTTGACAGATGTCATTTTTTTCAAACTCCATGTCAAGTACTGGGGTTGAGCAAACTCCAGGTAGAACTCCAACAGATCCTTATCTACCTTCGGGTCTGGGAAAGGAACAGCAGCAGTTGAATTAAAGCAATGGAAGACAAATGCCTTTCGTGTGATTGGCATATCAAACTGTGCCTCCTTGGAGTTCTCAAACCCAAAAGACATAACTGGCTCAAGCCAAAGAATGCTTGGCTCATCAATTGCGCATCTCTAGAGAAAAACTGCAGTCCACACGGGAAACATGGACTTTTTCTTCTCTAGGAGCTCCGTCTCCTTTTTCTTTCGCTCCATCTCAACCTGTTGTTTCTTGAGATTTTCTTCCATCTCTTTTTCAGAGACCTTTGTTATCTGAAACGGATTCTTAGGATTTTCGGCATATACATCATCCTCATCATCTGTGTCGTCTTCTCCACTTTTCTTCTTTTTCTTCCCTTTGTTACTGACTGAAGCTTCATTACCCTTCAGTTCAGATGATGGTTTCGGTTTAGTAGTAGGTTGATCTGGCTTTTCTCCCCCTTGTTTCGGCTGGACACCAGTCACCGAAACACCCTCGATATGACTAAGGATGTCCAATGATGGCCTAAGTTTATCAGCTAGATGATGTCTGGTGGTAATTGTGATGATTGGATCATGTGCTTCAACGAGATGAAGGAGGATGGAGTAAACATCATCCACTGAACTCCGAACAACTTCCTTCTCTGATATTAGATCATTTAGCTCAGTAGTAGCAGTATGCAGCTTAAGGTTTTGCATTTTCAACTGTGACGTGTGCCCGTCAATCTCATCCATGAAGCGATTCTCTACAGCCAATTCGGCATCAAGCTGAGTGAGACGATCGTTGACATTAGCATGTAGAGAAGCTTTTGCAGCTTCAATCACTTGGCGTGTAGCTTCAAGTTTGGATCGGTCAGACTGAAGGGACCGCTGAAGATTATCCACCGAAGCGTTGACAGTTTCAGCATTCTTCTGAGCAGCAACCTGCAACCAATCTAAAAACACTTGAGCATCAGAAACTAGTTTATCGAATTTTGCGGTCGCTTCCTTGCACTCCTTAGTGGAAGCATCAACATCAAGGCCTTTAAAGATTCTTCAGAGTGAGCTCCAGAGGAAAAGGTTGAGAGCAGTTAATCAAGCTTTTCGTTGACTGCTTTAAGATGACACTTTGTAACTGGCGCATCATCGTCATCATCATCACTCTCTACACGGTAAGGACTAAAATATGTGGAATCAAATTCCAAGTCCTCACCGCCTAGAATAGGGGTAGTTCCAGTGGATTGTGTGGGAGACAAGGGTTTTGAAGTAGGTGGACGTTCGGTTGTGATAGGGGGTTCGGTTGTTATTGGTGGAGTGGGGGTGGTAGAATGAGCACCTGTTGTGGTAGTGGTTGTGTCTGTGAATATGGGAGTATGGATGGGAATTGTAGTGAATGGTTGAGTGGTTGGAATGGGAAAATGGGAAGGATAGATACAAGGATGGTTACAAGTGGAGGTCAAGGAGGGTGAGAGCGAACTGGAATTTTTGGGGTAGGAGAACGAGGCGGAGTGTCACCTCGGCCTGAAGCCTCATCATCAGAGCTTTCGCTCTCAGATTCTGAAGGAGAAGCAATCTTGTGTTGGGGAGGAACATACTCTGAATCTGAGTCACTCGAAGATTGTAGTATGAGCCTCCTAGCGGGATTCTTCAGCTTCTTCAGGGTAGGATGTGAGGTAACAGCCCGATCAGACTTTCACTTCAGAGGGGTTTTCGACTTGGTGGGTTTGGAAACTTATGCCTCTTTTTGGTTTTCCGGTTTCTTACCCCTTTTTCCAGGTTTGTCAGTCTCGTCAATAGAGCAAACCATGGCTGGGGTAAGCTCCCTCGGGACCTGAAGACGGATGCTTCCTGTATTGTTGGAGAATGTTACTCGAGGCAGAGATAGGAACGAGCATGGCCTCCGGAATACATCCAATAATGAGTACTTGGTTGGATTAGTGACAATAATTTTCGTAGTATGAAAGGTAGCAATGTAGGAGAATAGAGAATCCCCCATGATTGGAACATGAAAGCGGTCCATTGCCTAATTGGTGATGATCATCCAAAATCTCCCACACGAGATCTCAGAGTACCTGGAGGAAGAGACCAAACTTTGTACCAACTGCTGCCAGATGATAGTCCCAAAATCTTAGCTGATCCCATGGTATAGCCCATATAGCACATTCATAAGAGACTTACTTGCACCATTTGAGCCAGCTCTTTGCTCATAGAATCCTTTGAAAAGCAGCGTAAAAAGGCCATTCCATTGAGGAGGAAGGAAGGACTTCTTGAACTTTGTGATGGTGGTAAGGCTTTCGGTATATCCCATCTAATAAAACATAGAAAATAGTTGACTAATGGTAATGGATTCAGGATTTATCAGAGATTGATCTTGAGAAAGACCAATTAGGGCACAAAAGCTATCCTTGGAGATAGAAGTCTTCTCATTTTGGATTTCAAAGTGAATCCTTTCATGAATCCTGTCATAGTAGGCAGTAGAGTAAACAAGTGAAAGGCACGACTGATATGAGCATATTTAGTTATAAAATTCATGCATTATCTTAATACTTTATGTTGTTTTTGTCTCATTTAATAAACAAAAGGTGGTTAATTAGTTTATAATTTAATTTTTCAGCAACAATGACATGCTCGGGTGGAAAAGGAAGTAGAACTAGCGATTGGAAGCTTGGATCTTGGATTTTGAAGAAAGAAGGATGTTGCTGGACACCTTGACCCCTCATCAGGTTTTTGGGCATATCTCATGAACCGTAACTCCGATTGACAGGATTCATAATGTTATGAAAACTAGACACAATTTTGGACGAGTTTCATGTTTTGAAAAAATGTTGATTCCAAATGGACTCGACGAGTAGGCCATCAACTCGACGGGTTGGCCAGAAGTTTCGCGATTCTTGACTTTGCCTTGCCGTGCACGGGTTTTAAGTGATGGACTCACCGAGTTGCTCACTGGATACGCCGAGCAGCCCCTGTTTTCATAATATATATATATATATATATATATATATATATATATATATATATATATATATATATATAAACGCTTCTCATTCAAACCCTAACTTATGGGGGAAGTATAGGACGATTTTTGGAGGCGAGAAGGGTTCTTAGAAGCTGTGGTTTTCGAGATTTCAACCTAGATATCAACTTGCAAGAAGATCAAAGGCAAAAACACACTACTTTCGTCTTAATCTTTTGGATAAACCATGTTTCAATCATTAGATTATGTTTTTAATTTGTTATTTGCTATAGATATGAGCTAAAAACTCATAACTTTTGTTTAGGGTAGATGATTTTGTGATTATGGTTTGACTTTATGGTTGGATTGATTCAATTTGGTGATTCTATTTCGTTAAGCTTGTTAAAGAACCTTATGTGTTAATAACAACTATTTTCTATCAATAAGTTAGTAATTAAATTGTATGAACATCTCTTAATTGCAAATCTCATATGATTTATGTGAACACATAGTTATATGTCTAGGAATAACGAACGTGAAACTAGCGTTAACTAGAAAATGGGTGCGTTAATGTGTGAGCTTTTGTGGCGAACCATCAACAAGGAGTTAATTGAATTAGCATATTTGATTAGCTTATTACAAGTTTTACTTAACCCGAATGAATAAAATAGGAAATCTGTTAGTTTAATCCCTTGATCACTGCTTGAATTGATATGTTTTCTAAGGATTAGTCATAGCGAATGTGAACCTAATCACACTAATCGGTAGCCAATGCCAATTAATCTATTGTAGTTATCATAAAATCAACCATAGGAATAAATGATTCAAACCTAAACAGAAGTCCTCTTTATTATTGAATTTAGTTAATTTTTTATTTGCTTAGCTCTTAGTTTCTTAGTTTAAGTTTATGTTAATTGTTTAAGTTTCTAGTATTGCAAAACTAGAGAAAAACCTATTTCTATTACTTGTTTTATTTAGATAATATTAGCATTTATTTTAATTATTTACTGTTCTCTATGTTCAATACCCTACTGACCTGAACTAAACTGCTAATCGATAGGTACACTGCCTTTCGTGTGTTTGTCTTTGTGTTTAAGTTAGTAGGATTAAAACTACTTTGTTTCACACACATCAAGTTTTTGGCGCCATTACCGGGAAACGGTTCTAAATAGTTAATTTTATTTGCTAATTGTTATTATTTTTTGATTTGTTGATTAATTTTTTTTTATTTAGTTTATTTTTTATTTTTATTTTTTTTATTTTATTATGTATTTTCCAAAACTCGATGCTTTTGATGCTTTTCTTGAGGAAGTAATGCAGGAAATTGAGCAAGAAGATGAGGAGTATGACTCAGATGATGATTTGAAGAAATGTTGAAGATGGTTAGATAACTTCTTGGCTAATGAAAAAGAGCAATCTGACTCACTAGAGCTAAATTTACTAGATACAGAATTTAATCCAGAAAGAGATTTGGCGGAGCCGGAAAAGTTGCTGGCAGAAGGATCAGATGAAGAATAAGAACAAGCTCAGGAACCAATTCGTGGTTTTACCATTACCACGACATGGCCCCCTGTATTTTTGGTTTGTGTTTCGAAGCATGGGGTGACTATTCCAACTTTGGAGAAAGTTCTAAATCACGATCCATTTATGATTAGTATCCAACCGGTTCCAACCCTTGTCAATATTCTTGGGTTTATGAATTCAAGCTCGTTTGGCCAATTGTTAAAGCAAAGAGTCGAATTTTACAAATTGTTCCAAAGAAAATATTTAATGCAATGGATGGATGGGCATCGAATTTGTTAGATGTTTATTAAGTTGGGAGTCCAGCTAAAGACTCACACAAAAAGAAGCGCTTGCGAGAGGCAACCCGTCATTAGAGTTTGCTTTTCTTTTCCTTAGGGATAATTTAGGATTTTTATTGTGATGTTTTTTATTACTTGTTATTTTATTTTTTTTGATCTTTTCAGAATATAGGGCGAGGGATAGAATGAACGAATAAAGTGTGAGGAAATAAAGTGACGGGTCAAGTAGTAGACGAGAAGATTAGAAGATTTGAGTGATTTTATAAGTCCGATAGTTTTAACGGTTAAAAAGGAGTTTCATCACTGAAGAATATAAGGAGGTGTATTACCTTAATACCCTCTTTGACCTCAAAAAGAGACCCAAGGTAGAAAGAAAAATTTGCACGATCAGAGCCGAAAACTCATCGAGTGCACCCGTATAACTCGATGAGTTCTAGCAAAAATTCACGATTTCTGCCCATATGACGATTCAACTCGGAGAGTCTCCACATAAAAATCGATGAGTTTCTCATTCTTTTATCTTTGAGTCGACAATTTGATTCAATTCAAGGCGGCAAATTCTATATTTTTGAAGATCTTTTCCGAGCATTTCCAAGAAGCTTTTTCCTTGATATTGTGGAGCTGTCAACCACACGAGACGAATGACACCCAAGGCATGGATGAACTGTTCCCATGTCTAAAGTCAGTTGAAGATGGAGCTTTAAATGAAAAAGTTCAACCTTGCAACTACTATCCCAGTGGAGTTTGTTCCAATTCCCTCTTTATTTTATTGTTCCTTATCATGCATAATATGCAATGGGGACATTGCATAAATTATGTATGGGGTAGGGGGCTGGTTAAATTAGTTAAAATTCGAAAATCTTGAAATTTTAGTTAATTTTGAAATTTTTGTATTAAAATTGCTAGGGCTAATTTAAAAAATTTTGGTAAAGCAACTAGGGATCATGATAGTATTATATTTGATGATTGCATGAAAACCCAAATGTTTAGTTGAGCCTATATACATTCTAGTGCATTTGTGGCTTCCTTATTCTAGTGAAATCATGGGACAAAAACACGGCCTCTCTTAGTTTGAAAGATGCAATATGTTTAGCATCATGTACCAGAAATGTATCCAGGAAAATTATTATCGTTAACCAATAAAGGTTGAACTTGAGCGCCCCTGCTTAAGCATGTAGGGTTTTGAGTGTAAAAAGTGAGTTACACGTTAAAAATAAAAAAGAGAATTACAAGAAAAAGTTTGAAGAATTTTTAGAGCATCAAAGTTAAAGTATGAAGTTCAAAGATCAAAAATTCTGAAGAAATTCAAAAGTTGAAGATACCAAAAAATTAAAGATCAAATGTTAAAGAAATGAAGAATTCCAAAAGAGCTCCATAGTGGTATCATAAATTGTAATTGTCTAGATTATATATGCTTGGGTTGCTCAACCAAAAATACCTTGATGTTAGGAGGTTTTCTGCGAATGGATTCGGAGGGATGCATAAAATGAGCATTGTTCGGAAAAAGTTGGTGAATGTTTATGAGGATTGTGAGTATTTAGAGTATGGGGGTTCCTTAGGAAAATTTTAGACACAAATGCATGTGTTGCGGTCTTCGCATAATCGATGGGTTCGATTGGGATTGACTTATGTGGTATTAGTATGTTAAAATTAAATTTTGCTTATTGGCAAGCAAAAGTCAAGTGTGGGGTATTTTGATATGAGAATATTTAGTTACAAAATTCATGGATTATCTTAATACTTTATGTTGTTTTTTTCTCATTTAATGAACAAAAGGTGCTTAATTAGTTTATAATTTCATTTTTCAGCAACACTGACATGCTCTGGTGGAAAAAGAAGCAGAACTAGCGATTGGAAGCATGGATCTTGGATTTTGAAGAAAGAAGGATGCTGCTGGACAACTTGACCCCTCGTCATTGTTTTGGAAATATCTCATGAAGAGTAACTCCGATTAATGAGAATCAAAATGTTATAAAAACTAGACACAATTTTGGACGTCTTTCATGTTTTGAGAAAATACTGATTCCAAATGGACTCGACGAGTAGGCCATCAACTCGACGAGTTGGCTAGAAGTTTTTCGATTCTTGACTTTGCCTTGCTGTGCACGGGTTTTAAGTGATGGACTCGCCGATTTGGTCACTGGACATGTCACAACTAGCATTTTTGCTAGGAAATTCTACTATCATGCAATCATTCACCTAGTGTAATAACTTTACTCTAAGTGAATACTATACTCTATTATCATTCAAATACATCTTATATGTTCAAATAAGGGTTGGAAACCCTTGAACTCTCGGTTTAAGTCCATTATGGACTAGGATTTCCTCATTGGGCCTAATGGACCAATAAGCTTCCAATTTAACTATCTTGAACATAGAACTCTCAAATTGGCCCTAATTGCACCCATATACTTGAAACTTAATATTATAGGCCTGATAAGCCTAAAATGAACTAGGTTAACTTTAATGGGCCTTATTGGGTCACAACAAATTTATATAGCCCTAATGGGTCATAAAAATCATTCCTTGATTTATTTGGGCCAAAAGTTACCTAATTGAATCATAATATGGGCTCAAACACAAAAAGCCAAATATTCTTTCTTTCCCTTCTCCTCTTTTCGGCCCAACAACCTAAATGGAGGAAGAGTTGACTTCCATTTGCCACCTCCTTATTACCTTATGGATTTCCATGCACCATCCCATACATCCATGCAACTCTCTTTGTCTCTTCTTCTCTCTTCTCTTTAATTTTCGGCCAAACACTTTCACCACCTTCATTCCTCTCTCAAAAACTCTCTCAAACACTCTCAAGAACCTCTTCCTTCTTCCATCTAAAATTTCGAGTTTTTGGGTGTAGCTTCAAGAGGATTCTTCACCAAAATCATCATCCTTGGTAAGTTTTTGCTTAGATCTATGGTTTAGATTCCTTATTACTTCGAAAATCTCCTCTTAACTCATGAAATTTCGTGGTCATGCATCTTACAACCCATCCAAGCCCAAAAACCTCCCAAGGAGCTTGCTAGGACCAAAAATCACATCGTCTTCTTACATTCTTCTTCTTAACCGAAACATCCAAGCAAAGGTGAGTTCATACACCTTGTTTTCTGCTTTTATATGATTTTTGGGGGAGAATACAAGTTGCTTTGTGTAGATCTATGTGTATATGCATGACTATGTGTGTTTTCCATGAATTATTTGGTGATTATGTGTTGATTTCTTCACTAATCTAAAAATATGTTAAGAAACCTGAAGTTTATCACTATGATCTTCATATGAATCTTGACAAAAGTATGCTTTATCACAAGTATTACATGTAAGCATGTAGATCTGGGATTTGTATACTTGATATAGCAAAAATAAGTGTTGTGTTCAAAGATATACAAACTAAACTCACAAAACAACTCTTGACAGAAAACATTTGGGCCAATCTCGGACTGTTTTGACCATCTAAATGGAAGTATTTTTCAAAACTGTTTTACAGGGATAAATTTCAGGTTTATAACTTTAAAATTACTAGTCGCACGTTTTCATACGATTTTTCTACAATTTTTGGCGAATTTTACAAAACTGCCTATCAGATATGAAATAATTTCGGACCAACCTGTGAAGATGAGCAATTTAACACTTGTTAGAAGCCATTAAAAATTATGAGAAATTTTTTGAACAGAATAGACAAAATTTATAAACTTTGAGAGTTTACGGATTCAAATTTTGACTTACGATGATTTTTCTACAAATTTTCAAACAAGTAGGTTGGAAAAGCTCAAAAACCAGAAAATGTGTATTTTCACAAAAATCAAGCCAAGAATGTTAATTTTGACAAAAATTGGTTTTAACATGTTATTATTAATACAAAATAGTCATCAAAAACAAGTTTTGAACAAAATGGAGACTAAAGTGTTATACTTACAAAAATTGGGCCATAAATCCTAAATTTTTGGCTTATTGGGCCAAGAACGTCAATTTTACAAAAAGGAGGGCTTTTTATATCAACTTTGTAAATAATCAAGCTAAAATAAACAAAACAATAACAAACGGGTTAAAAACGATATTCATATCCTTATTGGGCTTGGAAATAATAGACACGTATAGTGAGCCTCAGTGGTCTACTTACATGTTTATTGGGCCTGGGAATGGGTTTTATATGTGTTCTTCTTTTTATGCTATTTTAGTGAATATTTGAACTAAAACCAATGATAAACCAACAAATGGATTTAATTTGATAATTTTCTAGGTTATTGGGCCTTAGTGACCCATTTCTGTGTGTGATAGGTCCTGTATACTATATACATGTTTATTGGGCCTCATTGACCCATTAACATGTACGACGGACCTTGGATACTATTTGTGTGATATTTGGGTCTGTAAATACTTTATATGTGAAATGGGCCTTAGTTGTCCTTTCATATATATTTCAGGCCCATGTTATATAATCTCATTCCATTTGGGTCTTGAAATGATTTACATGTTTAGTGATACCTTAGTGGTTCACTTACATGGATCATTGGTCCTATAATGAGTTTATATACTTTTCTTCACGTAAATTCGATTAAGGATCTAGCGGGTTTTTATCGGTTGGCACCTATTAAGTGTACGATCGTAGCCTGTAGTTATAACTAGAGTCTCCCGGAGGGAGAACAGGGATTTCTGTATAGAGCTACAGTTAGACTTACTCAGTCTAGGGTAACGAAAACCTTATTCTAATTTATGTCGGTGTCCAACGACGCCAAGACAGGTGAAATTGTCATTATTTAGTATGGTTATGATGGCTCGCTTAGAGGAATAAAATTATGAAGTTTACGGAAGGCATCTACATTTTTTTAGGCAACGCCGGTTTGTCTGGGAACATTCTCTTTACATGCTCTTACATTCTCTCTACATATTCATTACCTTTTTAGTCAAATAAACAATAACATACATGCATTAATACAAGATCTAACACAAACACACTAAACAGTTTTCAGAAAATATCGGATTTTCTGGTGGTTTTCCAAGTTATACAAATCATTTTCACAAACATGCTTATGAACTCAACAACATTTTTATGTTGACCGTTTTAAAAATAACTTGTATTCTCAGGATACCGTTGAAGCAGGATGAACGAAACAAACTAATGCATATTGTGTGATATTTTGTTTCATCATACTCTTACTATTTTTGAATGTAATATTCAAATACAATAATCAATGTAAACAATGAACGTTGTAACATTATATGTGTGATGATGATGATGTTATGTTTCAATTATGTTCACTGTAATGATATTTCAAGATGAAGTCACGCGCAAGCCCCCGGACGTTTCCGCCGTCTGGTTCGGGGGTGTGATAGATTGGTGTCAGAGCATTGTTTATAGTGAACTAGCATATCTAATCATACAGGATATGCAACTATAAATACAATGGGATTAAACAACTCTGAACATAATAATTTAAAATACATACCTTTGTGTGCATTTTAGAATAATAACACAACAAGAACAATAAAAGTCTTTGGAGGATTTGAACATCGCTATTAAACTCGAGCAGTTATGTAATTGTATTGGGGGTGAATGTAGCTTGATCAACTACATTCATTCAAAATACGACCAACATGTGTTCGGGAGTAATTATGGTGGACAATGAATCAAAAACTTACCATTTAATTATCCAAATAGCTTATAGAACAAAACCTAAACAAAATTAAAATTACTATACGAGTAGTTGATATGCTATTTGTTTCTAGTATTTATACCCCTTTGTGTAATACACTATAGACGAGTATTATTAGCCAAGAAACACCTATCTCCCTAGTCAGGGAATAGTAGGGTGGCTCGACTCAGAGAAGAACCAGAGGAGGAACACAAAGTAGAACTTCCAGATGGACCTGCTGAGTCAATTGTGGACCTCGAAGAGGAAGTGCCCAAGGGCAATGATGATGATGACTCAGATGCAGAATCTGATGTCATCAATCCTCCATGTAAAGCCAGAGTGCCGACATATCGTGTGGGACCCAGTGGCCCCATGTCCCCTTAGGCACATGATATTTGGAGATAGAGTCCCTAGCAGGGGATACAACCACAATACTGTAGGAACCGAGGTTTCTTCAATCTTAGTCATAGAGGACCAGCTGATCGGGCCCTCCCAGTCATGGTTCGGCACACCCGAGGTATTGATAACTAAGCTCAGGACACCCTAAATCGAACAGAACAAATGCGGTTTGCTATTAAGAGAGATGAGAGACAGACACAAGAAGTGAATGGAGACTACCAAACAAGATAGTTAGTTTGGGAAGTACGACTACGAGATACCGAACAACGAGTAGCTCGCCTCCGAGGTGCATCCACTTCATCAGCACCACCACCAGACACTTTCCGCCACAATTAGGATCAACCTTTTCTTTTTCCACCCTACTATCCGACATGAATCTCTTTTGTGTACTAAGATGGTACTTACCAAGGGAACAATTATGTGTTATCTTTATTTCAAATTACTGCATAAATTCAATTATATACACAACCAAACCCCCAAAACCACTAGATACTTAAGGATCTCGAAACCAAAACAATCTATATATTCTAAGGATAGACGTAACAATTGTGCCAAATATGCGATTACCTACTACCACGAATACATCATAGGGATGTAGATGGAAGCAGTGAGAATTATACAACAAGATGCAAAATTTATAGACTACAACCAGGAATGTTGATCATTACTTACGATTTGGATTATCAACGTGCAGCAGGAAAATGCCATCCCGCAAGAATAACAAGCGCACCCGCGAGACACCGCTCCTGCAGATGGACTCTGCTACATTCCAAGCTGCTGCAATGGCGGCAGTAACCGCTGCTATGGCACAAATTAATGCAAACAACCCCAATAGAGGCGGGAATAGCATTGACAACTCCATCCAAAGGAACGAACATGGAAACCAACAAGTGAGAACCTATCAAGGAACTCCAAACCCCAAGCTTAAGAGCAGGAAGCAAAATCCTGGAAGTAAGAGAAAGGGACACCCTACTCCAGGGTTCTCAAGGAAGCCACAAGTTGATGTTGCTCATGCGACCATGACCCATATTATACCAACAGCCAGGAGACCATATGTTGGAAGCCTTCCAAAATGCAACCAGCGCAAATTCCATCATAATGGAGCCTGTCGGAAGATGCATTGTAAAAAATGCAACCGAAAGAATCACACCGCCAAATTCTGTAGAACTTATCCATGTCATAATCGTCAGTCAAATGAAAACAACAACAATCGCAACAACCCTAAGAATGACACCCATGATGAGACTAGTTACACCTGCTATAGGTGTGGAGGAACCGGTCACTTCAGGCGCAACTGCCCCAAGCATAACAATCAAGGAGCAGACGGATCGGAAATGGTCCTGACCGTGGGTCAAGGCGAAGTAGCCCAAGACCCAACGGTTGTTATTGGTATGTTCCCACTTAACAACTCTTTCGCTTACCTCTTATTCAATAGTAAAGCTGAGTGAAGCTTCGTTAGTAACATATTGAAACACTTACTAAAACAACAACCCCGGAAGCTAAACTAAGCATTAACGGTGGAGATAACTAAGGGGAAAACCGCATAAACCAAAGATAATTATGTGGGGAACACCTTAACACTAAATAACCATTCATTTCAAATAGATTTGATGTCAGTAAATATTAGGAGTTTTGATGTGATAATCGGCATGGTTGGCTTAAGCCCCCACCGTTCTGATATTATGTGTCGCGAGAAGGCCGTTTGCCTTCACCTTCCTAATCACGAAACTCTAATAATCCATGGTGATAAACCTGGCGCCAATCCTCTTCCTATCTCGTGCATCAAGGCACAGAAGTGCCTGCACCAGAAGAACTACGTTTTCCTGACTCTTGTTGTGGACAAGACCAAGGATGAAGTAAATATACAAGGTATTCTAGTCGCATGTGATTTTCCGGATGTGTTTCGCGAAGAACTTTGGGAATATCCCAGAGAGACAAGTCAAATTTCGAATCGACCTCATACCGAGAACCACATCAATTGCCAATTCACTCTATGGGTTGACTCTCACCGAAAATTCACAAGTTATCCAGTCAATTGAGAAGAATTATTGCGCAAAGGATTCATCGGACCAAGCTTCTCACCCTGGAGAGCTCCGGTCTTGTTCTTCAAGAAGACGGATCCTTCAGAAGGTATATCGATTTTAGGAAATTAAATATGCTCCGTATCAAAAATCAATACCCACTCCCTCAGACTAATGATCTATTTGGCCAGCTCCGAGGAGCTAGTTACTTCTCTAAAATAGATATAAGAACCGATTATCATCAGCTTTGAGTCCGAGAAGATAACATTCCAAAAACCGCCTTCCGAACTCGTCACGACCATTTCAAATTCATTATGATACCCTTCGATCTAATGAATGCTCCCACGGTATTCATGAACCTTACGAACCGAATTTTCCCAACGATTCCTAGTCATCCTTTTCATTATTTTCATCAATAGCATACTCGTCTGCTCATGAAACAAGAACAAACACTATCAACATCTACAGCCGGCCTTGAAATCATCAAAGCCGGAGTATATCACGAAGAAAGCGCTACATAGATGGATAAAACCCTCGAGGTCAAAAGGCAAAGCTTATTTATATAAGAATTGAATTGGGCAATATGCTGGTGATCGTCAACAGGTTAACCCAGTCTACCCATTTCCTGCCAATACAGAAATCAAACAAGACGAAAAGATTAGCTTGGATCTATTACAAGGAGATCGTGAGACTCCAGTAAATATCGGTATCTACTATCTCGGATTGAGATAACGGGATTACTTCAAGACTTTGACAATCATTTCAGAAGGCTATGGGAACATAGCTAAGTATGAGAATTGCTTACCATCCTCAAACCAATAGCCAAAGCAAACGAACCATTCAATCACTTAAAGTCATGCTACAAGTCTGGGTGTTTGAACTCAACAAGTCATGGGATACCCGATTGCCCTTGATTGAATTCTCATACAATAACAACTATCGCACGAGCATCAAGATTGCTCCTTTCGAAAATCTTTATAGTCATAAATGCAGATCACTCGCCAGTACTCTCATGAGACCAGAAACCATTTGCGAAACAACAAAGAAGATAATCCAAATAAAAGCTTGACTTCAAGTATCGCAAGACCGACATAAGAGCTATTCCGACAAGCGGCGTAAGCCATTAGGATGTCAAGTCGGGGATCGCGTGTTATTAAAGGAATCTCCTTGGGAAGGAATGATTCGCTTTAGGAAATGAGAAAACCAAACCCACGATACATCGGACTGTTCGAGATTCTTGCTTGGATTGGTCCAAAGACTTATAGGTTGGAGGTGCCTGTAGAGCTCAGCAACGTACACCCTGTGCTCAGCGTCTCGAATCTGAAAGAGTGCCTATCAGGCAAAACTCTTATCATTCCTTTATAAGGGATAAAAATAAACAAGAATCTGTTGTTCGTTGAAGAACCAGTCGATGTATTGGATAAGGAAGTAAAGCGCACAAAATAATGTCGTGTTCCAGTTGTGAAGGTTCGATGGAGCGCCAAGTGTGATCAGAATTCACAAGTAAACGCAAAGACTAGATTGAGCAGAAGTACCCTCACCTATTTTATCATTCATGAACCTACCTTTCGAATGAATTTCGGGATGAAATTCCCTCTAACGGGGGGATGATGTCACAACTAGCATTTTTGCTAGGAAATTCTACTCTAGTGCAATCATTCACCTAGTGTAATAACTTGTATGCTAAGTAAATACTGTGACAACTGTCAATTCAGGTCATTCTTGGACTCATGCATCTTTATAATAACCATTCATGCACAACATGCCATGACCTAGTAGTATAAATTAGGTCAAAAATCTTGCATAAACTAGGATCCAACTAAGGTCTAGGACTAATATACTTGATACTTACAATTCTAGTAAGTTGCTTAGCTACAATAGGAAATGCCAATACTATAATTAGAATAAGCTTCAAACTTTGTTATAATTGAAATAGGGTATAAAACTCTAAAAATAAATTAAAACACTCTAATTATACTTCAACATGTTGTTGAATACCAAACAATGTTCCAAAAACCCTAAAGAGCCAAAAATCCAAAGTTATAAAATATAAAGCTTAAAAACTTTATAAAATTTGGCTATAAACTTCCTAGTATCAAATTATATTAATCAAATTATGGATTATACCAATGAACTAGAAATATAAATTACAAGTATTAATCATAAATTATTTGTTGAAAACAAGATTTTTAAATAAATCAAATTGCTTAATAAACATTTTATAAAAATGAATGTTTTTATATAAAATATGGGAGGGAAGTTTATAAAGTTTAAAATTTAGGAGAGAGGAGGCCAAAAGGCATGCAAAAACCGGCCATCACCTCTCCCCATGCCCTCTCTCTTCCCCAAAACACAATCATCAAGCCTAAACCCTTACTCCACCTCTTCCACTTCACTCTCTCACTTCACTCTCTTCTTCCTTCTCTCTAAACTCACGAAAATCCTCTCAATCCTCTGCAAAATTTCCAGATTTTGAATCCCTTGAAGTGTTCTTACTTCTCTCAAGATCAAAACCAAGGTAAACAACAACATCTTCTTCCATAGTTTCATGGTTAAACCTCTTTTTCTTCTTAGTCTTCTCTACTTTTCGGATTCTATGCCTTTCCATGGCTAGAAATCTTTATTCTCCCCTTGTGGTTTGTAGATTCTCACCATAACACAATGCATGTGTTAAAGATGGTGAAAATCCGGGATCAAACCCATGCAAGGAGTGGAAAAGAAGCACATATGATCATGTGACATCAAAACATAATATTTCATGTTCTTCTCCATTTCTTGTGTGTTCATGCATGAACGAAAGCATTAAACCATTTCTAGTACATCTTGGATGCTCATTCATTCCATGCATGTGTTAGAAATCGGGCCTTACCAAGGACATGCATGATGTTCTTATTGAAATACCCTAAAAATGCACACAAGCAAACATGCAATCTGCCAGATTATTTTGTTCGACTTTGAACAGTCATAACTCAGTCATTTTTTAACCAAATCATGATATTCTTTTTGTATTGGTTAGTTCCACGAGTTAACTTTCAAACCCAACTGGTCTTACTGTAAAATATTAAATATCCGATTTTTGGCAGATTTTACAAAAAGGTTGCGCATACAGCTCTTTTTCTGTGATCACTATTTTTATCTTGCTTAAACAATGGTCTTAAACCCAACCATAAATCTTAGGAAAAATACCTTAGAAACTTAACATATCTAGTGAGTTATGGTTGAAATTTCGTGGCTTAAAACCTCACTGAATGGGCTACAAAAATTCATGAACCTCAGCCACATCTACACTTCATGCATTATTGCATGCAACTTTTCTTAAATTGTTTGGAATCATTACCCTCATTTCTCTTCTGAATACATTCTTAACATTTTTACTTTTGAAAGCCCTTGCATGCATGAGATAATCTGGAAAATTTCAAGAGCTTTTGTTATTTATTTGATTTATTAGAATTATTGCTAAAACCAAGGGCATAAATCATATAAAATACTTCCAGAGGTCAATAAATCCTAAATAAATTCATGGATGATACTTATGGGGAATAATGACCCCTCACCAAATTTCAGCAATTTTTGTTACTGTTTCATATGATTTCTAATTTTCTTTTATTTAGGACATGATAAATTACAAAACCACTTTTTAGGATGTGAAAATTGTATCTAACAATTTTCGCATACCTTACTTGTGATGGGTGACTCAAGAAAATAATTTCAAGATTTTTCATCATGTCTAGCTATTTTTCCCAATTTTTGGTAATTATAATGGCTTAAAAATGGGAAAAATAGTTCTGATTATCCAAAATTCATGAAAATTTGCCAGGATATCATATTATATAGTAGGAGGTTACATAAAAATTTTGAATATTTTTCTCCACTGTAAACTATTTTTCCCTTATTTTCTAAAGTTAATTGCACTAAAATTCACTTAAATATACATAAATACCCAAAACCAGTTTATACATTATGAAAACCACTTTTGATATTTTTCCCAAGATATTTATACTGTAAATGATGTTACAAAAATTTATGGTAATTTATTTTAACTGTTTAATAATATTTCTTTAATTAATGACTATTTAAAGGAATAAAACAAGGAAAAATACAAATAACCACTGAAAAATATATTTTATATTTTTCCCAGCCTATTTATGTATAATAACAATTAAATAAAAAGTTTGGGTAATTTTGGAAACTGTTTACTATTTATTTCAATTTTTATTGAAATAAATGCTCAAAAATTATAAAATATAATTAAACAGCTTGGAAATCCATTTTTATAATTTTCCCAGCTTAGTATTGTGTATTAACAGTTAAATAAAAAGTTTGAGAATTTTTATCCCTCGAATACTATTTTTCGTGAATTTATGTTGTTATTGAGACTTAAAATTTGGAAAATTAACCTTCCAAGGTTGTAATTAATCGCACGACTTGTAAAATTTCAATACATCAGAAAAAGTGTAACAAAATGATATAAATCCAATACTAAAACATAAATTGGCATTTCCCTATATGTAGAGTTTAGTATATTAGCATTAGATATCGACATGGAAACTCACTAGTGCGTGTGTTTGGTGTCGTAGGATCCCGGTAGTAAGACGTTGGTGCATCCCGAAGTACCGCTTGTGTCTACACAAAACATCGTGAGTATTCACGCACTCCCCTATTTTCGTTTTTTATGTTTTGGGGTGGAAAAGCATGTCCAGAAAAACTATTGTTTGCATGTTGTACTTAAATTGAATTGTATCAAACATGATTGCTATTGTATTGCTATGTTTCTTTATGTATGTCTATGCAACACGGAACATGAGAACTTATCGTACTAAGGCCCTTCCCTTATCTCTAACCATTAACTCTTTGAGCCAATGGTCGTTATGGATAGCGCTATTAGGAATTGACAACTCCTCACTCGCCCGAATCGCTGGAGTGCATGATACCATATTCATCTATGGAACGATAAGCATAGATCTCGATAGGGCTTCAGTCATAGGTTTGGTTGAGACTCATTGTTTGCTCATACACATACAAACTCGTTTCTCGTTATAGCAATAAACTTGTATTCATTAATAGCAATCAACTTGTTTATCATTGAAGCAATGTACTTGTATTTACGAAAAGCCTTATTGTACGCTCGATTTTATAAACCTGTGATACTCACCAACTATTTTCATAGTTGACGCTCGTTTTACATGCTTTTTCAGGAAATAATTAGTAAGTGGATGTAAAGATTCATCATCATAGAGCATGCTGCATCGTGTTGAAGCTATTATGAAGCTATATTTTGAACAATGTTATTTTGAAAAACTTGTATTTTGTTCTTTTGAAGCTATGGGTTGTAAACTTTTAAATACTGCTATGGTGATGTATCTTTATCTTTTGCAATGAAACCGTTATCGCTGTCATACCTTGCGTTTCCGCTTTAGCGGGGTGTGACAGAAGTGGTATCAGAGCTAAAGTTATAGAGAACATCGGTTTTTCTTTAAGAAAACACAACCTATAACTAAAACTTACAAAGAAATTCCTTTTACATCAAACATATTACAAGTATAATTAGGTTGGGAGTTGTATTATTGGACCTTGATTAAACATAGCCTGATCACCTATGTTTAATTAAGAAAAGATTTATACAAAGCTTGAGCTAATTATAATGGGAATATGTTCAACAAAAATATTTGAGAAAACCTTATTTAAAAATTTCAAAAGGTTAATTTTGGTGTGTGTAAGCATTGCATATTATAGGCATGCATTGTCATTTATTTCATATCTCATTGAAACTATGTCACAGTCCACTATGTCAAGATCGTCATCTTCCCGCGCTACCGCCTCAGCCGATGAATCCGGCTACGTCACTGTTATCCCTCGACGTAATCCCCCCGCCTCGATAGAAGAAGACCCATCAGAGGATACGGAAGATACTGGGAACTCGGTGGAGATCAGCAATGACAACGCCCCGAGTCAACGACGCGAGGCATCACCGACATCGGTGTTGCCACAGCCACCGCTCTATGGACTTCGCATTCGGAGGACAGCGAGGAAGAGTGTCCCCATTCCAGGAAGGATACCCGCCAGCACAGCAGGACATGGCACGGCAGGACCTAGCGGGGTAGGACCCAGCGATGCAGGACCAAGAGCATCCTCACCTCAGCAAGTCATAGGGATACCTGTCCGACAGCCAGGTATGACCCCGGAGGAGTCCCGGAGATTGCAGTCGATAGCAGCAGGCCTACGTCACAGTCTCGCTGCGATAGCTGGGCATCGAGAAGTTTTGGATGAAGTCTTGGCAGGAATGGAAATCCTGTATCAGCATTCGATGGAGACTGCTGACACTGCTAGTGCTGCTAGACGAGAGGCAGGTCATGCGATGACAGCATATTATGTGTTTGGTGGGCTGTTCCTGATTGTGATGTGATAAGGATGGGAGCATCGACAATGGAAAGCTCTAGTAGCAAGAGGAAGCCAGCAGATCAGGGAGAGAAGAAGTATGGAGGCAAGTCAGGGAGGAAGCAGAAAGTCTCAAGAAACTTTATGGTAAGAGCCCAGGAGCAAGAACCAGTGAAAACTCAAGGACAAGAAGTGCAGGAGCGAAAGCAGTACTCAGGGTCGCTTTCGAAGTGCAATAAGTGTAACTTCCATCACAAGGGAGCTTGCCCGGTGTGCCAAAACTGTAAGCAAACAGGCCATTACTCGAAGTATTGTAAGGTGAATAAGGAGGGAAAAAGGACATGTTACGAGTGCGGGAGTAATGATCATCTCCGTAGAGCATGTCCTAAACTGAACAATGGACCTGGTAACAATGGACAAGGCCAAGCCAGGAAAAACTTTCAAGGAAATCAAGTTGGACAGCCAAGAGGTGTAGCCTTTGTGATTGGTGCAGAAGAAGCTCGTCAGAACCCTGAAGTGATAACAGGTACGTTCCTCCTGAACAACCATTTTGCATCAGTAATATTCGATGCGGGAGCAGATAGGAGTTTTGTTTCTTTAGCATTTAGACCGTTAATTGGCTTGAAATCGGTAAAGATGAGGATTGCATATGCTATTGAACTTGCTGATGGGTACGAAATTAGGGCTAGTGATATAATTCCTGGTTGTACTCTGAATTTAGCTGATAAACTCTTTAGCATTGACCTAATTCCTATAGAGCTAGGTAGTTTTGATGTGATAGTAGGGATGGATTGGTTATCCAAAAATAGAGCAGACATTGGTTGTTATGAGAAAGTCATCAGAGTGCCTCTCCCTAATGGAGAAACCCTTATCATACACGGTGAGAAGCCAGGAAGAAGTTTAAACATAGTATCAAGCGTGAAGGTTCACAAGTACCTGAAGAAGAATTGTATTGCATTCATGGCCCACGTGCTAGAAAGAGAACTAGAAGCTAAGCAACTCAAGGAGATTCCAGTGGTTCAAAACTATCCCGAAGTATTTCCGGAGGAATTGCCCGGTCTACCCCCTTATAGACAGGTCGAATTTCGGATAGACTTAGTTCCCGGAGCGGCACCGGTAGCAAAAGCACCATATCGCCTTGCACCATCCGAGATGCAAGAACTATCCGGACAACTTCAAGAACTTCTAGACAAAGGGTTTATTCGACCAAGTTCTTCACCTTGGGGAGCCCCAGTGTTATTCGTCAAAAAGAAAGATGGTTCGTTCCGAATGTGCATTGATTACAGAGAATTGAACAAGATGACAATCAAGAATCGATATCCCCTCCCTAGAATAGATGACTTGTTCGATCAGTTGCAGGGCGCTTCCTACTTCTCAAAAATCGACCTTCGGTCAGGGTATCATCAGCTAAGAATTCACGAAGAGGACATTCACAAGACAGCGTTTAGAACCCGTTATGGACATTATGAATTCTTAGTCATGCCTTTTGGACTAACGAACGCACCCGCTGTATTCATGGATTTGATGAATAGGGTCTGTAGACCATACCTAGACAGGTTTATAATTGTCTTTATCGATGACATACTTGTTTACTCGCGGACCAAAGAAGATCACAATAGACATCTAAAGCTAGTGTTGGAGCTGTTGAAGGAACAAAAATTGTATGCCAAGTTCACTAAGTGTGAATTTTGGATTCGGGAAGTACATTTTCTTGGTCATGTGATCGGTGAAAGAGGAATCCATGTAGATCCAGCTAAGATAGAGGCAATCAAGAAATGGGAGGCCCCCAAAACCCCGACAGAAATACGACAATTCCTAGGATTAGCTGGGTACTACAGACGCTTCATTGAGAATTTCTCTAGGATTGCTCAACCATTAACATCTTTGACCCAAAAGGATAGAAAATTTCTCTGGGAAGAGAAACACGAAGAGGCGTTTCAAATCCTGAAAAACAAGCTGTGCAATGCACCAATTCTGGCTTTACCAGAAGGATCAGAGAACTTTGTGGTGTATTGTGATGCGTCTCATCAAGGATTAGGATGTGTGCTAATGCAAAAAGATAGGGTCATTGCATATGCTTCCAGACAACTCAAACCGCACGAGAAGAATTATACCACCCATGATCTAGAACTAGGAGCAATAGTTTTCGCCCTTAAGATATGGAGGCATTATTTGTACGGAACCAAATGCACCATTTATACCGATCACAAAAGCCTTCAGCATATCCTGGATCAGAAAATGTTAAACATGCGGCAGAGAAGATGGGTAGAGTTGTTTAGTGATTATGATTGTGAGATACGATACCACCCAGGAAAGGCTAACGTAGTAGCCGACGCTCTTAGTAGGAAAGTAAGAGTGAAACCTTCCCGTGTGAGAGCTTTGGGAATGGTAATTCAGACAAGCTTGAAATCTCAAATCATTAATGCCCAGGAGAAAGCGTTATGCAAGGAAAATCTTCCAGGCGAAACTTTACATGGTTTGGAAGAAAGATTTGAAACCAAACCTGATGGAGTTCGTTATTTTAAAGACAGGGTCTGGATTCCAAGGGTTAACAACCTGAGAGACATGGTATTAGAAGAGTCTCATCGATCTAAATACTCCATCCACCCTGGAGCAGATAAGATGTACAAGGATCTTAAAGAGTACTATTGGTGGCCTGGAATGAAAAAGGATATTGCCTTGTACGTCGGGAAGTGTTTGACATGCTCAATAGTCAAAGCTGAACATCAGAAACCTTCCGGGTTGTTGCAACAACCTGAAATTCCCCAATGGAAATGGGAGCAAATATCTATGGATTTCGTTACCAAACTCCCTAGAACTGCTAGAGGTCACGACTCAATTTGGGTCATAGTGGATCGACTGACGAAATCCGCTCACTTTCTCCCTATTCGAGAAGATTTCAAGATGGAAAAATTGGCCCAAATCTACATCGACAAAATTGTTTCTCTGCATGGTGTACCCCTATCTATCATTTCTGATAGAGATAGTCGTTTTACATCTCGATTTTGGTGGATGTTACAGAGGGCACTAGGAACCAAGATAGATTTGAGCACAGCTTACCACCCTCAGACAGATGGGCAAACAGAGAGAACAATACAAACATTGGAAGACATGCTACGAGCGTGTGTCATTGAGTTCAAAGGAAATTGGGATACTCATTTGCCCCTAATTGAGTTTTCCTACAATAACAGTTACCACACGAGTATCCAATGTGCTCCATATGAAGCATTGTATGGACGCAAGTGTCGTTCGCCCTTATGCTGGACAGAAATCGGTGACAGACAGTTGACTAGAGTCGAACTTATCCAGGAAACATCTGACAAGATTACTATCATCAAAGATAAGCTTAAAGCTGCTAGAGATCGTCAGAAAAGTTATGCGGATAATCGTCGAAAACCATTAGAATTCCAAGTAGGAGACAAGGTACTTTTAAAAGTGTCGCCTTGGAAAGGGCTTGTGCGTTTTGGTAAGAAAGGAAAACTAAGCCCGAGATATGTTGGACCCTTTGAAATCCTTGAAAGGATTGGTCCGGTAGCGTATAAACTCCAATTGCCCCAAGAGTTAAGCGCCATTCACGACACATTCCACGTCTCCAACCTTAAGAAATGTCTAGCCGACGAAACATTAATAGTACCCCTGGAGGAAATTAAGATCAATGATAAGCTGAGCTTCGTTGAGGAACCGATAGAAATCCTTGACAGGGAGGTAAAACAACTTAAGCGGAGTAAGATCCCGATTGTGAAAGTTCGATGGAACTCAAAACGCGGGCCGGAGTACACCTGGGAGCGCGAGGATTACATAAAGGAAAAGTATCCGCAACTATTCCCATGCGATGACAAGCGATGATATAGAATGAATTTCGGGACGAAATTCTTTTTAAGTGGGGGATACTGTGACAACTGTCAATTCAGGTCATTCTTGGACTCATGCATCTTTATAATAACCATTCATGCACAACATGCCATGACCTAGTAGTATAAATTAGGTCAAAAATCTTGCATAAACTAGGATCCAACTAAGGTCTAGGACTAATATACTTGATACTTACAATTCTAGTAAGTTGCTTAGCTACAATAGGAAATGCCAATACTATAATTAGAATAAGCTTCAAACTTTGTTATAATTGAAATAGGGTATAAAACTCTAAAAATAAATTAAAACACTCTAATTATACTTCAACATGTTGTTGAATACCAAACAATGTTCCAAAAACCCTAAAGAGCCAAAAATCCAAAGTTATAAAATATAAAGCTTAAAAACTTTATAAAATTTGGCTATAAACTTCCTAGTATCAAATTATATTAATCAAATTATGGATTATACCAATGAACTAGAAATATAAATTACAAGTATTAATCATAAATTATTTGTTGAAAACAAGATTTTTAAATAAATCAAATTGCTTAATAAACATTTTATAAAAATGAATGTTTTTATATAAAATATGGGAGGGAAGTTTATAAAGTTTAAAATTTAGGAGAGAGGAGGCCAAAAGGCATGCAAAAACCGGCCATCACCTCTCCCCATGCCCTCTCTCTTCCCCAAAACACAATCATCAAGCCTAAACCCTGACTCCACCTCTTCCACTTCACTCTCTCACTTCACTCTCTTCTTCCTTCTCTCTAAACTCACGAAAATCCTCTCAATCCTCTGCAAAATTTCCAGATTTTGAATCCCTTGAAGTGTTCTTACTTCTCTCAAGATCAAAACCAAGGTAAACAACAACATCTTCTTCCATAGTTTCATGGTTAAACCTCTTTTTCTTCTTAGTCTTCTCTACTTTTCGGATTCTATGCCTTTCCATGGCTAGAAATCTTTATTCTCCCCTTGTGGTTTGTAGATTCTCACCATAACACAATGCATGTGTTAAAGATGGTGAAAATCCGGGATCAAACCCATGCAAGGAGTGGAAAAGAAGCACATATGATCATGTGACATCAAAACATAATATTTCATGTTCTTCTCCATTTCTTGTGTGTTCATGCATGAACGAAAGCATTAAACCATTTCTAGTACATCTTGGATGCTCATTCATTCCATGCATGTGTTAGAAATCGGGCCTTACCAAGGACATGCATGATGTTCTTATTGAAATACCCTAAAAATGCACACAAGCAAACATGCAATCTGCCAGATTATTTTGTTCGACTTTGAACAGTCATAACTCAGTCATTTTTTAACCAAATCATGATATTCTTTTTGTATTGGTTAGTTCCACGAGTTAACTTTCAAACCCAACTGGTCTTACTGTAAAATATTAAATATCCGATTTTTGGCAGATTTTACAAAAAGGTTGCGCATACAGCTCTTTTTCTGTGATCACTATTTTTATCTTGCTTAAACAATGGTCTTAAACCCAACCATAAATCTTAGGAAAAATACCTTAGAAACTTAACATATCTAGTGAGTTATGGTTGAAATTTCGTGGCTTAAAACCTCACTGAATGGGCTACAAAAATTCATGAACCTCAGCCACATCTACACTTCATGCATTATTGCATGCAACTTTTCTTAAATTGTTTGGAATCATTACCCTCATTTCTCTTCTGAATACATTCTTAACATTTTTACTTTTGAAAGCCCTTGCATGCATGAGATAATCTGGAAAATTTCAAGAGCTTTTGTTATTTATTTGATTTATTAGAATTATTGCTAAAACCAAGGGCATAAATCATATAAAATACTTCCAGAGGTCAATAAATCCTAAATAAATTCATGGATGATACTTATGGGGAATAATGACCCCTCACCAAATTTCAGCAATTTTTGTTACTGTTTCATATGATTTCTAATTTTCTTTTATTTAGGACATGATAAATTACAAAACCACTTTTTAGGATGTGAAAATTGTATCTAACAATTTTCGCATACCTTACTTGTGATGGGTGACTCAAGAAAATAATTTCAAGATTTTTCATCATGTCTAGCTATTTTTCCCAATTTTTGGTAATTATAATGGCTTAAAAAGGGGAAAAATAGTTCTGATTATCCAAAATTCATGAAAATTTGCCAGGATATCATATTATATAGTAGGAGGTTACATAAAAATTTTGAATATTTTTCTCCACTGTAAACTATTTTTCCCTTATTTTCTAAAGTTAATTGCACTAAAATTCACTTAAATATACATAAATACCCAAAACCAGTTTATACATTATGAAAACCACTTTTGATATTTTTCCCAAGATATTTATACTGTAAATGATGTTACAAAAATTTATGGTAATTTATTTTAACTGTTTAATAATATTTCTTTAATTAATGACTATTTAAAGGAATAGAACAAGGAAAAATACAAATAACCACTGAAAAATATATTTTATATTTTTCCCAGCCTATTTATGTATAATAACAATTAAATAAAAAGTTTGGGTAATTTTGGAAACTGTTTACTATTTATTTCAATTTTTATTGAAATAAATGCTCAAAAATTATAAAATATAATTAAACAGCTTGGAAATCCATTTTTATAATTTTCCCAGCTTAGTATTGTGTATTAACAGTTAAATAAAAAGTTTGAGAATTTTTATCCCTCGAATACTATTTTTCGTGAATTTATGTTGTTATTGAGACTTAAAATTTGGAAAATTAACCTTCCAAGGTTGTAATTAATCGCACGACTTGTAAAATTTCAATACATCAGAAAAAGTGTAACAAAATGATATAAATCCAATACTAAAACATAAATTGGCATTTCCCTATATGTAGAGTTTAGTATATTAGCATTAGATATCGACATGGAAACTCACTAGTGCGTGTGTTTGGTGTCGTAGGATCCCGGTAGTAAGACGTTGGTGCATCCCGAAGTACCGCTTGTGTCTACACAAAACATCGTGAGTATTCACGCACTCCCCTATTTTCAGTTTTATGTTTTGGGGTGGAAAAGCATGTCCAGAAAAACTATTGTTTGCATGTTGTACTTAAATTGAATTGTATCAAACATGATTGCTATTGTATTGCTATGTTTCTTTATGTATGTCTATGCAACACGGAACATGAGAACTTATCGTACTAAGGCCCTTCCCTTATCTCTAACCATTAACTCTTTGAGCCAATGGTCGTTATGGATAGCGCTATTAGGAATTGACAACTCCTCACTCGCCCGAATCGCTGGAGTGCATGATACCATATTCATCTATGGAACGATAAGCATAGATCTCGATAGGGCTTCAGTCATAGGTTTGGTTGAGACTCATTGTTTGCTCATACACATACAAACTCGTTTCTCGTTATAGCAATAAACTTGTATTCATTAATAGCAATCAACTTGTTTATCATTGAAGCAATGTACTTGTATTTACGAAAAGCCTTATTGTACGCTCGATTTTATAAACTTGTGATACTCACCAACTATTTTCATAGTTGACGCTCGTTTTACATGCTTTTTCAGGAAATAATTAGTAAGTGGATGTAAAGATTCATCATCATAGAGCATGCTGCATCATGTTGAAGCTATTATGAAGCTATATTTTGAACAATGTTATTTTGAAAAACTTGTATTTTGTTCTTTTGAAGCTATGGGTTGTAAACTTTTAAATACTGCTATGGTGATGTATCTTTATCTTTTGCAATGAAACCGTTATCGCTGTCATACCTTGCGTTTCCGCTTTAGCGGGGTGTGACAAATTCCATACTCTATTATCATTCAAATACATCTTATATGTTCAAATAAGGGTTGGAAACCCTTGAACTCTCGGTTTAAGTCCATTATGGACTAGGATTTCCTCATTGGGCCTAATGGACCAATAAGCTTCCAATTTAACTATCTTGAACATAGAACTCTCAAATTGGCCCGAATTGGACCCATATACTTGAAACTTAATATTATAGGCCTTGTAAGCCTAAAATGAACTAGGTTAACTTTAATGGGCCTTATTGGTTCACAAAAAATTTATATAGCCCTAATGGGTCATAAAAATCATTCCTTGATTTATTTAGGCCAAAAGTTACCTTATTGAATCATAATATGGGCTTAAACACAAAAATCCCAATATTCTTTCTTTCCCTTCTCCTCTTTTCGGCCCAACAACCCAAATGGAGGAAGAGTTGACTTCCATTTGCCACCTCCTTATTACCTTATGGATTTCCATGCACCATCCCATACATCCATGCAACTCTCTCCGTCTCTTCTTCCCTCTTCTCTTTAATTTTCGGCCAAACACTTTCACCACCTTCATTCCTCTCTCAAAAACTCTCTCAAACACTCTCAAGAACCTCTTCCTTCTTCCATCTAAAATTTCGAGTTTTTGGGTGTAGCTTCAAGAGGATTCTTCACCAAAATCATCATCCTTGGTAAGTTTTTGCTTAGATCTATGGTTTAGATTCCTTATTACTTCGAAAATCTCCTCTTAACTCATGAAATTTCGTGGTCTTGCATCTTAGAACCCATCC
This sequence comes from Lactuca saligna, assembly GCF_052625555.1. Lineage (NCBI taxonomy): Eukaryota > Viridiplantae > Streptophyta > Magnoliopsida > Asterales > Asteraceae > Lactuca > Lactuca saligna. The sequence continues at coordinate 226,810,277 of NC_136420.1, read as the reverse complement.
AAGCCCAAAAACCTCCCAAGGAGCTTGCTAGGACCAAAAATCACATCATCTTCTTACATTCTTCTTCGTAACCGAAACATCCAAGCAAAGGTGAGTTCATACCCCTTGTTTTCTGCTTTTATATGATTTATGGGGGAGAATACAAGTTGCTTTGTGTAGATCTATGTGTATATGCATGACTATGTGTGTTTTCCATGAATTATTTGGTGATTATGTGTTGATTTCTTCACTAATCTAAAAATATGTTAAGAAACCTGAAGTTTATCACTATGATCTTCATATGAATCTTGACAAAAGTATTTTTTATCACAAGTATTACATTTAAGCATGGAGATCTGGGATTTGTATACTTGATATAGCAAAAATAAGTGTTGTATTCGAAGATATGCAAACTAAACTCACAAAACAGCTCTTGACAGAAAACTTTTGGTCCAATCTCCGACTGTTTTGACCATCTAAATGGAAGTATTTTTCAAAACTGTTTTACAGGGAGAAATTTCAGGTTTATAACTTTAAAATGCCTACTCGCACGTTTTCATACGATTTTTCTACAATTTTTGGCGAATTTTACAAAACTGCCTATCAGATTTAAAATAATTTCGGACCAACCTGTGAAGATGAGCAATTTAAGACTTGTTAGAAGCCATTACAAATTATGATAAAATTTGTGAACAAAATAGACAAAATTCATAAACTTTTAGAGTTTACGGATTCAAATTTTGACTTACGATGATTTTTCTACAAATTTTCAAACAACTAGGTCGGAAAAGCTCAAAAACCAGAAAATGTGTATTTTCACAAAAATCAAGCCAAGAATGTTAATTTTGACAAAAATGGGTTTTAACATGTTATTATTAATACAAAATAGTCATCAAAACAAGTTTTGAACAAAATGGAGACTAAAGTGTTATTCTTACAAAAATTGGGCCATAAATCCTAAATTTTTGGTTTATTGGGCCAAGAACGTCAACTTTACAAAAAGGAGGGTTTTTTATATCAACTTTGTAAATAATCAAGCTACAATAAACAAAACAATAACAAACAGGTTACAAACGATATTCATATCCTTATTGGGCCTGGAAATAATAGACACGTATAGTGAGCCTTAGTGGTCCACTTACATGTTTATTGGGCCTGGGAATGGGTTTTATATGCGTTCTTCCTTTTATGATATTTTAGTGAATACTTGAACTAAAACCAATGATAAACCAACAAATAGATTTAATTTGATCATTTTCTAGGTTATTGGGCCTTAGTGACCCATTTCTATGTGTGATAGGTCATGTATACGATATACATGTTTATTGGGCCTCATTAACCCATTAACATGTACGACGGACCTTGGATACTATTTGTGTGCTATTTGGGCCTGGAAATACTTTATATGTGAAATGGGCCTTAGATGTCCTTTCATATATATTTCGGGTCCATGTTATATAATCTCATTCCATTTGGGTCTGGAAATGATTTACATGTTTAGTGACGCCTTAGTGGTTCACTTACATGGATCATTGGTCCTAGATTGAGTTTATATACTTTTCTTCGCGTAAATTCGATTAAGGATCTAACGGGTTTTTGTCGGTTGACACCTATTAAGCGTACGATCGTAGCCTGTAGTTATAACCAGAGTCTCCTGGAGGGAGAACGGGGATTTATGTATAGATCTATACGGGGTTGACACCCCACATCTCAGCTGTTCACTACAGTTAGACTTACTCAGTCTAGGGTGACGAAAACCTTATTCTATTTTCCGTCGGCGTCCAACGACGCCAAGACAGGTGAAATTGTCATTATTTAGTATGGTTATGATGGCTCGCTTAGAGGAATAAAATTATGAAGTTTACAGAAGGCATCTACATTTTTTTAGGCAACGCCGGGTTGTCTGGGAACATTCTCTTTACATGCTCTTACATTCTCTCTACATATTTTATTACCTTTTTAGTCAAATAAACAATAACATACATGCATTAATACAAGATCTAACACAAACACACAAAACAGTTTTCAGAAAATATCGGATTTTCTGGTGGTTTTCCAAGTTATACAAATCATTTTCACAAACATGCTTATGAACTCACCAACATTTTTATGTTGACCATTTTCAAAATAACTTGTATTCTCAGGATACCGTTGAAGCAGGATGAACGAAACAAACTAATGCATATTGTGTGATATTTTGTTTCATCGTACTCTTACTATTTTGTCATGTAATATTCAAATACAATAGTCGATGTAAACAATGAATGTTGTAACATTACATGTGTGATGATGATGATGTTATGTTTCAATTATATTCACTGTAATGATATTTCAAGATGAAGTCACGCGCAAGCCCCCGGACGTTTCCGCCGTCTGGTTCGGGGGTGTGACAAGACACGCCGAGTAGCCCATGTTTTTAGAATATATATATATATATATATATATAGAAACGCTTCTCATTCGAACCTTAACTTATGGTGGAAGTTTAGGATGATTTTTGGAGGCCAAAAGGGTTCTTAGAAGCTGTGGTTTCCGAGATTCCAACCTAGATATCAACTTGGAAGAAGATCAAAGGCAAAAACACACTACTTTCATCTTAATCTTTTTCATAAACCATGTTTCAATCATTAGATTATATTTTTAGTTCGTTATTTGTTGTAGATATGAGTTAAGAACTCATAACTTTTGTTTAGGATAGATGATTTTGTGATTATGGTTTGATTTTATTGTTGGATTGATTGAATTTGATTATTTTGTTTCATTAAGCTTCTTAAAGAACCTTATGTGTTAATAACAACTATTTTCTGTTAATAAATTAGTAATTAAGTTGTATGAACATCTCTTAATTGCTAATCCCATATGATTTATGTGAACACATAGTTATATGCCTAAGAATAACGAACGTGAAACTAGGGTTAACTAGAAAATGGGTACGTTAATGGTTGAGCTTGTGTGACGAACCATCAACAAGGAGTTAATTGAATTAGCATATTTGATTAGCTTATTACAAGTCTTACTTAACCCAAATTAATAAACTAGGAAATCTATTAGTTTAATCACTTGATCAATGCTTGAATTGATATGTTTTCTAAGGATTAGTAATAGCGAACATGAACCTAATCACACTAATCGGTGGCCAATGCCAATTAATACATTGCACTTATCATAAAATCAACCATAGTAATAAATGATTCAAACCTAAACAGAAGTCCTCTTTATTATTGAATTTAGTTTATTTTTTACTTGCTTAGCTCTTAGTTTCTTAGTTTAAGTTTATGTTAATTGTTTAAGTTTCTGGTCTTGCAAAACTAGAGAAACCCCATTTCTATTACTTGATTTATTTAGATAATATTAGCATTTATTTTAATTATTTACCGTTCCCTGTGTTCGATACCCTACTTATCTGAACTAAACTGCTAATCGACAGGTACACTGCCTTTCGTGTGTTTGTCTTTGTGTTTAAGTTAGTAGGATTAAAACTAGTTTGTTTCACACACATCAAGTTTTTGGCGCCGTTGCCGGGGAGCGCTTCGACGAGAGGTGATTATTTGAGACACTCAACGATGTACAACATGTAAGGCTCATAAACAAATAGAGTGAGGTCGATGATCAGGTTCTGTTGTGGTTTGATGGTGAGTAATGGTTGACAAATGGAAGTATCGTGAACTCACGAAGTATCTGACATTGTAGTTGTTTGAAGAAGATGATGAACAGTAAGAGAGATCTTCGTTGTTCTTTGAATGAATTGGGAAGTGGTAAAGGTTAAAGAGTACCGTTCCAATCCCTTTTATACATACAAGTAGTAGAGAGAAAAATCCAGCTGAGATCATGGATTATTTCAAAAATAGCGCCTGACTTGACGTGTGAACAGTTGGCATACCGAGGATGACGCAGGACAAAGAAAGGTCTTTTCCTTTTTGGCATGCCATTCCATAATTTGCGCTTTTTTCAAATTACCAAACTGATTGGATAAACGATGAGTCAGCTTCCACCTTATCCCAATCGTCACCTTGAACATTTGAATCGTCACTGCCTGTGATGCTTTATTGAACACCATTAATAGAACCAGAGTGTGGAAAATAAAAAATTTTGTGAATGGAGTGTGAAAGATAAAGAAATAAAGCAAATGTTTTGGGATAATTTGTGATGCCTTAAATAGACAGAAAATAATGGATTCTGGGCATGAATCACTTCCTTCAAACTCAAGAGAGACATTGAAGTGCTTGCTTGGTTTCCCATTAAATAACGTTCAATTACTTGTTAAGAAGTGTTGAAAGGCATCTTTTAAAGGTTATAAAGCGTGACTCTTGCTTCAATTCATGAAATCGATACTCGACATGAGACTGAAACTAAATGAAGTACTTGTGAGATCATTTTGATATGTTGAACAAGTAGGTAAGATATCCTTTATAGTGACAATAGGAAGTATAGAAATCTGAAAAAATAAATAAATAAATAAATAAAAAATAAAAATAAAAAATAAAAAATAAAAAAATAAAAAAATAAAAAAAAAACTGGAAGAAAATCCTTGGTTTTAGAAAAATTTGTAAAAGATCACGCAAATATAAAAAGAGATTACTTTAGATAACAAGTACGCTCTTGAATATGAGAATTCACCGTCAATTCATTTGAGGTGTTCAATTGTGGGTTTCACTTAGTATATAGTGGCATGAGACTAAGATCATTAACACAGATTTTGGATAACCATAAACCTCAGTGGTAAATGCTGAGAGTCTCAGGGGTTATATTGGTGATATGAAGCATAATGGAGAAAAATATTGGAGATTGTATATGAAGCGAATGTACCTCTACTTTAAAGAAAAGAGTGACCAAGCAGAAATCTCTAAACTTAATATGAGTAGAGTAAGGTAGCTCATGATAAGAGTGAATATTATAGCTTGAATTAGGAAAACATGATTTGTATATATCATGTTATTAAGGCTTCACTCAAAATCTTTCGAGGCTTTACTCAACATACAGCAGCATACTTATAGGGACACCTAACTAATGGAATAAATTGAAATAAATATACATGCTTGAGCTCCACCATCGAGAAATACACTCAGACAAATAAAATTGTTAGAAAGAAATGAAAAAAAAATATTTTTGTATTTTGTTAGAATTGACCAATTGAACAAAAGAGAAAAATATTTTTGGATTTTATAAGTATTTTTATGAGAATAAAAGTGAAAAATATTTTTGGAATTTTATATGTGGAAAAGAAGGAATGAAAAATATTACAAAGGAATACAGCTAAAATGCCTTGTTAAGAAAAAGAAGCGAACAACTTCAGAAGGACCGAACCCAAAATAGACCGAACGTTAGGTTCATTTCGGTTCTTGGTCGAACTTCACCCGAAATAGATCGAACCTAAAATAGACCGAACGTTCGGTTCATTTCGGTTCGCTCTATTTCGCTTGTTACGTTTATGAAAGCACAGACGTTTTTGGTATATATTCAGCTTGCATCATTCCTAGGCCTTGTAGAATCTTATTGAAGCTCGCTTCAGGTAAAGCCTTTGTGAATATGTCTGCCAGTTGATCAGTTGTCCTGACGAAGTGAATTTCTACGTTACCATCTTCGACGTGATCCTTGATGAAATGGTACCTCAGTGCTATATGCTTAGGCTTCGAATGTTTCACTGGGTTGTGACAAATCTTAATTGCGCTTTCAAAGTTGCAATATAGTGGGATTTTCTTCATGTTTAGCCCGTAATCCCTGAGTTGACTTTGTATCCAAACGACTTGAGATGTGCAGGATGCTGCAACAATGTATTCAGCTTTTGTAGTGGATAGAGAAATGCAAGTTTGTTTCTTTGATTGACAACTAACCAATTTACCATCTAGAAATTGACATCCTCCAGTTGTGCTTTTACAATCTAATCCACTGCCACCTAAGTCAGCATCTGCGAATGCTTGAACAAAGAATCCTAAGTTGGCTAGATACCACAGACCAAGAGAAGAGGTTCGCTTCAGATAGCGAATTATGTTTTTCACAGCTTGTAAATGAGGTTCGCGTGGGTTTGCTTGAAATCTTGCACAGTAACAGACTGAAAACATGATGTCAGGTCTATTGGATGTAAGATACATCAGAGACCCAATCATTTGTCGATAGAGTGTCACGTCAGCTGTTGGTTTCTCCAATGAGGGTGTAAGCTTAGTTCCAAAGGCCATAGCAACTTTCACTTTGGATTCTCCCAGCATCCCAAATTTAGCGAATAAAGTCTTGGTGTATGCTTCATGATTAATAAAAATGCCTTCGGCTCCCTGTCTAATGTTCAATCCAAGAAAAAAGTTAATTGGACCCATCGAGCTCATTTAAAATTTAGTTTCCATCAACTTTCTGAATTCAGCTGTTAAGCTAGGATTCATAGAGCCGAAGATGATGTCATCAACATAAATTTGGACTATCATAAGGTGATTATCTTCTCGCTTACGAAAGAAGGTTGGATCAACCGAACCTTGTTTGAATTTAGAAATTTTTAAAAAATGAGTTAGAGTTTCATACCATGCTCTGGGAGCATGTTTGAGGCCATATACAGCTTTGTCAAGGACATAACAATGATCTGGATACTTCTTGTTCACGAATCCTGGCGATTGCTCAACATATACGGTTTCTTCAAATTCACCACTGAGGAAGGCACATTTGACGTCCATCTGATAGACTTCAAAGTTCTTGTTAGCTGCATAAGCAAGAAAGATACGAACAGACTCTAATCTTGCAACTGGAGCGAAGGTGTCTTCATAATCGATTCCCTCTTGTTACCAGTATCCTTTGACCACCAGCCTCGCTTTGTTATGAATAACATTCCCCTCCTTGTCCATCTTGTTCCTGAAAACCCATTTGAAACCGATAACTGAAGCATCCCTTGGAGTTGGAATAAGACGCCATACTTTATTTCTTTCAAACTCGCTTAATTCATCTTGCTTGGCTTGAACCCACTATGAATGATCAAGCACTGAGTTAACAGTCTTCGGTTCAACTTTTGAAACAAAGGAGTTGAACATGCAAAACTCGACTTTAGAAAAGAGTGCAGCCTGTTTCGCTTTGATTTGAGAACAAGTTAACACTTTTTGCGAAGATTACCCGATAATTTGACTTTGATGGTGATCTTTGGTCCATTTGATAAGTGGAGGGAAATTTGGATCATAGATGGGTTCCAATTCAGCATTTATTTCTTCCTCTAGCTCGGACTGAATGTCATCATCACCGATGTTGGTGTTCTCCCCCTCGAAGACTGACGCTTGTTCGGTATCTGGATTGGTGTTCCCTTCTTTGAGTGGACTCTCAGAAGAGCTTGAAGAACGAGGTGATAAGCTCTCCCCCCAGAACGATGAACCTTGATCATGAAAAAGAGATGGACCCTCCCCCTCAACATCAGGACGGTCACTTATAGGTTCGCTTGCTTCTGGCCTTTTGGTTTCTTTAGATTGATCGTTAGCCATATTTTGAGCAGTGTCGTCAATAATTTGTTTTAGATTATCAACTTTGTTATATTTTGCCATTGATTTAGAGTCAATTGCCTTTTGAGGCTCGTCTAACAAAAGCAAGTATTGCTCGAAAAGATTTGAAAGAGAGGTCGTAACTTGACCATTCTTTGGAAAGATCTCTTGCATTGCCCCATTTGTTGATTTTGCCTTCTTAACATAACTATCGTCAAAGGTGAATAGTATGTTTCTTCGATCTTCTTTGAGCGCTTATTGAGAACTCGATACGCCTTGGAGTTCAGGGAGTAGCCTAAGAAAATTCCTTCATCATCCTTTACATCAAACTTGTTCCGATTCTCTCTTGAGTTAAACACGAAGCATCTTGAACCGAACACATGAAAGAATTTCACATTTGGTTTACGATTGTTCAAGATCTCGTAGGGCGTGATAGAGAATCGTTTGTTCAAAAACGATCTGTTTTGGGTATAACAAGCAGCGGCAATTGCATCGGCTCAAAAATACAGTGGCAAGGAGGCGAAGCATAGCATTGTGCGAGCTTCTTCACATAGAGATCGGTTCCATCTTTCAACGATACCATTCTGTTGTGGAGTGTATAGAGCTGAGAAGATGTGAGTCGTTCCCATTTCAGTGAGAAAGTCTTCAAAGTCTTTGTTCTTGAATTACAGGCCATTGTCACTTCGAACGTTGCAAACAACCTTCCTTAGTTGAGTCTCGACCTGTTTTCTGAAGAGCTTGAGCCTTGGAGTAGCTTCAGATTTTTTCTTTAAGAAGAACACCCAAGTGAAACGAGAGAAATCATCCACTATAACCATAATGTATTTGTTTCCCCCAATGCTTTCAATGGACGAGGGTCCACATAAATCAATATGTAACAGCTCCAATGGTTATATTACCTTAGTATTGATAATAGAAGGATGACTTTGCCTACACTGCTTTCCCATTTCATATGTTGCACAAAGATGTTCTTTATTAAATTTTAGAACCAGAAGTCCTTGAACATGATCACCCAAAACCAACTTGTTGATATCCTTGAACTTTAGATGAAAGAGTCATCGATGCCATAACCAGCTTTCATCGGAGTAAGCTTTAGTGAGCAGGAAAATTGTTGGTTTGCGCCAAATGGGATTGAGATTCAAAGGGTACATTTCCCCCTTTCACTTAGACTTCAGGAAAACATTATTAGATCTCTTCTCGAAAATCTCTGAACCTTCATCATCAAATGATACTTTCAATCTAGTGCCAACTACCAGTTGTGATACGCTAATAAGGTTATGTTGGATCCCTTCAACATAAGCCATTTTTCTTATAGAGAACTCGCCATTAGTGATCATTCCATAGCCTTTGATAGTAAGAAATGAGTTGTTGCCTTACTTTACAATGCCACCATGCTTAAGAGACCGAAACTCCCTTAATTCTTCCTTCCTCCCTATCATTTGACGAGAGCAGCAACTATCAATGTACCATTCTTCGCCGAACTGGTCGTCACAAATTACCTGCAAAAATTTTATGCAGATTTAGGAACCCAAAGTTTCTTGGGTTCTCGTGAGACTTTTACAGAACAGGGTGTAGTAAGAGAAATATCAACTAAGTAAGTATGTTTAATTAACTTTGTTTCATCTTTTCTTTTTATGGTGAAAACTTTAATTTTGGTTAGTTTAGATTCAGTGGGTTTGGGATTTGTGGTGTTGCCGTCAGCATCCTTTTGGATCTCTTTTGGACGTTTGTTATCTTCTTGAAAGAGCTTTCCTTTTCCCTTTAGATTTTATAATGAAGGAAAACTAGAATTGGGGTGTTGGTTTTAGAAGTGTCATTGGATCTTCTGAGAGTCTGACTGAACTTGGAGGGATGAGGACCAAAACCGCTCTTTCGGTTCTTGTTGGGTGGAGGACTGAAACTGCTCTTTCGATTGCTATTGGGTGGAGGACCGAAACCGTTTTTTCGGGTGTCATAGGATAGAGGACCGAAGTTCTCCTTTCGGTTCCTGTTGGTCATCGAACTAAAACCACCCTTTCAGTTCCTTTCGGTCGAAGGACCAAAACCACCCTTTCGGTTGACATTGTCATGAGGATTGAAACTATCTTTTATGTTCCTTTCAGGTGTGGGACCGAAATAACCCTTTGCTTTCCTTGATCTCTCTTGATATTTGTACTTCTTTTCAATCCTTATATAGTGTGGATTTTGTGATCTCCAAAACTGTTTCCTTTCTGCGAGATTCTTCTTGTATCTCAGATTTCATTTGTGTTTATGATCAGCCACCTGTTTTGGATTCCTATGGATGTTAGCCTTTTTCCTTGAAGCAAGAGCATAGTCACTTTTTGTTGAGGATGTTTCGCTAGTGGTTTGCACAGGTTTTCCCGTTGAAGTTTTGGTTCCACTTGTGCTTGGCACATCATATCTTGTTGGCTCATTAAGTGGTTCGAGTATGTATCTACCTTTCACTCACCATGAAGTTTTCTGAGATGGACCCATCGTCTCATCAGCATTGTCTATTGGGGTGGACCAGAAAAATTCGCCACATCCATCATCATTGTCTTCTTCTACCATAGCTGTTAACTCTACAGTTTGTTGTGGACTGACACCTCGTACTGTGTGGACCTCATTTGGAGTTGTTTGTACCTTTTGGTAAACTAGAGCTTTAGCTTTGAGAACTTTGGTTTTGTCAGTAGACGAGCGACCGAACTCAACAGAGTTTCAAAAATTAGGTTTTTGCGTGACTTAGGTTCGCTTTTGATAAATTTTGAAGAGTCCACCAGATCCTCTACAGAGATTTCACTCAGATCATCATCCTATTTAAGTTCAGATGCATTTTCAACATCAATTTTATTTTCTGAACTTAATTTGGCATTCAACAAGTCAAATTTCTGTATAGTTTTGGTTCTTAATTTCAATCTATCATTTTTGTCTAACAGATTTTTGAGCATGTCCTTATGGTCCTTGGACTTTATGTAGGATTCAATTTTGTCCAGACCTATTTTATATGCTGGAGAAACCTCATCAGAAGATACAACGCTTTCATAGTTGTAGGCTTCAGCATCGATTTCATCCTCCTTTAACTCAAGGAAGGGTAAAATCATGCGATCTATCTTCTTCCCTATTTCACAATCAAGATGCAACTGAGTGATGTTAAAATAGAGTCTTTTAGTAATTAAACAAAACACATTTCGCTGTTTAAGAAGTTTGAGATTGTCTCTTTGTAAATAAATTGATTCATCCTTAGATCTAATTAACTCCTTCTCTTTCTGCTCGATCCACATTCTCCTTTCCTGACTCTTTGATGAAATCCTGCAGATTTGATCAGTTAGGTTAGAATTTGTGACATGGGTTTGGGTGAGATTGCTACTTATACTTGAAAATGTAGATTTTAAGCTATTTAATTCATTTTCATAGTTAGTAACAGGTATTTTTAGAGAGACAAGGATGTTTTTTACCTTCTTGATCAACTCATCACATTCGTTGATCTGTGCACTAACAGGTTTGGCAGCGAAACACCTGTCCTCTCGCTCCCTTTCGTCTTCAACTCCCCCTTCGGTTGTGTATCCTCTCAGTTGAGACACGCCTTCGGTTACCAAAAAGCACCTTCCTATAACACTTTCTTCTCTTGCTAGCATAGCCTTCCCATGAGCGGGCTTTCGGACTTCATCATCCTCGGAATCTGTGGACCAAATTTCCACACCACCGAATTCATCACAGTTTTCTGTATCCTCCACAATTAAAGCATTCATTGTAGTATTGTTAGCGGCAGACTTTCTTTTCTTGATTTCCTCTTATCTTCTCAGGAGGCTCGCTTCCTCATCTTCTCCATTTGTCTTCTCTTCCTTCTTTCTCAGTGTGCAATCTTTTGCAAAATGATTCTTGCCTCCACAGTAATGGCAGTTAAATCCTGAGTCTCCTCCAACTTTTGCTTGCTTCTTTGACTCTTCATACTTTGACCCCATCTTCGGTTCCTCCTAGATCTTTTCGGTGCTCTAACTACCCTGCCAGTTTTGGTTCTTGTTGTCTGGGAATTTCTTCTTAATAAATTTTCTATGGTTAGACACCATCAAGGCATATTCATCACTGGTTAGATCATATTTGGCAAGGTCCAATTCCTCTTCTTCTTCAATTGAGCTTTTTCCTTTAAAGAACCTAGACTCGAAACCACGTTCATTTCCTTACACAGAGCACTTTCATGAGATTTCAAAATACCCACTAGTTTCGCCAAAGAATATGACTTGAACTGTTCATGATCTTTAAATGTAGATACAACAGCCATCCATTCGGATCTGAGACCGTTCATAAAAGTAACCTTTTGTTAGATAACCTTCCTTTCTATCCCATGCTTTATCATCTTACTTAAAAGATGATTGAAAAGATCAAAGGCTTGAACAAGTTTCTCTTCAGGCTTCTGCTTAAAGTCTCCAAATTCAGACAACAAGAGATTTTGAATTGAATGTTCCAAATCTTCTTTAGTGGAATAAAATTTTGTTAATCTATCCCAAATCTCTTTAGCCGTGGCACAAGAACTTACCAAACGGAATGTATCTGACTAAAGTGCAAACCTAATCATCCTCAGGGCTTTTATGTTGCATTGAAACTTTTACGTCTAGTCTTGAGGAATATATTTGACGTCGTTAACAAGTTGATTGTACTCCTTCTGAGTTTTAACAATATTAGAGGTGCTTGAGTGAGAAAATGGGCGAACGATGATCGCTTCCCAAATCAAGTATCCATTGTCCTCTGATCCAATCATATAATCTTCGAAGTGATGCGTCCAGACTTCATACTCTTGTGTATACAAGATTGGTATCTTTGTCGTCGAACCAATGCTATTAGAGATGTTGATTGGATTGGCTTGTGAATCTTCCATGGACATTGTAATGACTTTTGATCGATAAACTGTAAAAGATCAGACTTGTAATATATCGTTAGGGTTAGATCAACTATTAATGAGATACATCAATATGGAATGACGGCTCAATTAATATCAATCAATGCGGAATTAAAAACCCTAATAATTTCTTCGATAGAAGAGATGTGTATGAATCACATAGTCTCCTGCTCTGATACCAATTCATGAGAACAAAAACTCTAGATCGATTAGATCTTGCACTGGTATGATTGTAGAAATCGAACAAGTCAAAAACAGTATGAAAGTAAACATAGGATGGAATCAAATGTATGCTTATGATTCAAAATAAAGTCACGCCTTAGCAGAGCTCGACAAAGAACTTCCACTGTAGAGGCGAGCTAGGGTTTACAAAAGTTAGAGTAAATACAATAATAAAAGCGATTCATACTAAGACTGCATCCATGCGGCTTATATACTAAACCCCGGTACAAAACATGCACGGTTGGACAGGCCCAATACCAGCAATCAAAATTGGGCTAAGGACCGAGCCTATGACGCAATCTATTCACCCCAACACTAACCCTTAATTAGGACACAAGTAAAACAAAATAATAATCATCAAAAACAAAAATATAACTTTCACACTCTTGAAACCCTAAATTCAAAAACCCTATAACAAGTAAGATCAATTCAAATCAATTTCGATTTTAGAAGTGTATCTAATCATAAACTCAGGCTCTAACACCACTGATAGGTTTTAGACATCTAAGTTTCATGATACTATTTCAACTACTAAGAAAGAGAATGAAAATACATACCTCTTTTGATGCTAATGATATTCTTGTTTGAGACCTTTTTCTTGCCACCTTTTTTGGGTTAAAAGATCTAAAGTATAATCCATCTTTAGGTTCACTCCCAAGAATACTGAAGAGCAGGAAAAAAACTATAAGAGAGAATCAAATCCTAAAAATCCTAGATAGTGTTAACAATTTGTCTAGTAGGAGGATGAAAAGGAGAGGCCTAAAATTAAAAGCCTTATAATGAAAAACAAGGTATGATCCCTATAACCCTATTTATATGATACAATTGCTTAGTCCCAAAGCAACTCTAAAACATTTATGTATATGCCTGAAACTTGGCTCGACTATCGTTTTAGGTTTCTGGAATATTCCGATTAATTATATGATAATTAATTAACATTTAAACACTTTGAATTAATTAATTCCAAAATATTATCGAATTAACTTTTCAAGCCATGAGTGATTAATAAACTTATTTTTTCCTAATTTTTTTTCAAATTGGTCATGAGGGCCACCCAAAATCACCCTTCTATTATTATAAATATTATGAATACTAATGGCTTTGGACACTCTTTCAAACACTAGTGTCAGTGGACGATACATGACTTTCTTTTCTTCTGTTCTCAACCAAGAAACCATTATATGACTACATGGATTATATGTGGGTCATGGATATCGATTAATGTGGGTATCGGTCATCATTATAGTGTTATAATTAAGCCGAGACACAACTTGTTTTTCTTATGTTCTCAGCCAGGGGACTCATGGTATGTGTATGGAGATGTAGGTAGGTCGTAGATACAGGCCATTAGAGGAATTGGTCATCACTTTAGGATCGGTTAGATATGGCTTTCTTTTCTTATGTTCTCAACCTGGGGACCATGGTATGAGTGTCGGTTGTGTGTGGTCATGTATGTGGATCCAATGGGGTATCATTGACCATCCTCGTGTTGTTATGGGACGAGAGATGACTTGGTTTTCTTATATATTCAACACTAGACCATAGTATGATTGTTCAACTATGAATGTGTAATTAATTTTGGTGACATTATATCGTTCATGGATTTGGCTTGCATTCTCTGGTCTCCTGGATCCAACAATAACATAATGTTATTAATTTATCGACTCTCTTAAATGACCAAAAAATGGAAAACACATTAGTGTTTGATTGAAGTTAACGGATAGGGTTTGTTTAAAGCTAATATAGTGAAATACAAGATCATATATTATCTTTTTGATGGGATATATATTGAATTGGTTGTCATAGTAAAATTCTTCATATTTCCACAAGATGAAAAATGGAAAATGCTAAAGACACTTCAACTGTTAGGAGGCAAAGATATTCAACACACATTTGGCGTCTATAAGTCACGTTTACATGTACTTTCACACAGAGCACAATCAATGATTCCCAAATAAACAAGAAAAATTATGTACAATGCATCATATCATACAACATGATATAAGAACACCAAGGTGTTCGTACTATAACTACAATCAAACACATTACTTAATTTTCAAAATACACCTCTGTCTAAAATTTAATTACTTCCGATTAGGAATTAATTTTATTTTCATGTTTTTTTAATTAAAACCTTTATAACTTTTCATTGACGCCATCTTATGATAATTAAGATTTTGTATACTTAGACTTACGTATATGTAACAATATCTACTTGACAAATATTGAAAAAAAAAAAGAGTATCTTGGTAGTCTAGTAGATAAGGCTTAACGAAATGCAGGTGTTAAGTTCGGTTGCTAAGCTCGCTAACACAAGGGGAACATCGCCCCCTAGTGCTCGCTACGCTCCAACCTTAAGTTTTGGTGAGATGAGAGAGAAAGGAAAGGGAGAAGATGATTAGTCCAAACATTTGGTTTCTTCTTTAATAGCTTGAACTCTTTCTTTAACCTCGAGTTTTTTCTTCTCTATTTCTTCCTCTTTCACCTTAAAATTTAGACATCTCTTCATCTTCTTTAGATATTAACCCAATGAAACTCAACCCCGCCTCCCCCCCCCCCCTCCTCCTTTTTAATTTTTCGAATTCTTGTTTCGACAATAACCCACTAAAACTCGTTCTTCTTCTTCAAGAAGAAGAAGCAAAACACCCTCCTTCTTCCTTTGATTTCTCTCTTAATTTCTCTAGTTTTTTCTTGTTTTTGCTTTTCCCCCATTTAATTTTTCGATTTCTTGTTGTTTCTCCTCTTTTTTCTCCAATGGTTTGAGAAATTGCAGGCATTGATGCTTAAAGTTACGAAGTTCGTTGCTACACAACCGAAAGAGAGAAAAAAAAACGCAAATTTTGCTAGCCTATATCATATGCATATTGTTTGTGCAAATTATGTATATTGTATAGGTTTTACAAGTTAAAATTACCGACTTGCCCATGAATCTCCAACAGAAAGATTTTGATACTTCATATTCGTGAAATTTTATTTTATTTATGATATTTGGGAAATGAGGGCCTCATTTGAAATTCTAAGGTTTCAGTGTTATTTTTTAAATTTGAAAAAAAAAATAAAAATAAAAGGCTACCGGTGTTACCAGTAGGGATGAGATTAAGAACCAGAAAACCGGAATCGGAACCGGAACCGTTAGAACCGTATTACAGAGAACCAGTTTCGGTTCCGTGTTTAAAAATTGGCTTTATCCGGGTTCCGGGTAATCTGGGTTTGGTCCATCGGGTTCTGGTAAACCGGGTCTAAAAAATGAAACTGGTGTTTGCAACCGGAACCACTTTTAGGGCCGGAACATGTTTTGTAAAACGTTTAAAAGATGCATATCTCATTCGTTTCAACTCCGATTGACATGCGGTTATTTCCAACATTTAGTTTAGAGTTTGTACATGATTTTAGACTATAAATTTTCCATTTTTAGTTTTATATTCATTGACTAAGGTGTTGTTTGTTTTTTCTGAGGTAAAATGTCTGCAGTCTGCGGACCACATCTGTAGACATCTGCAATAGAAGAGGTGGATCAAACATCTGCAGTCTGGAAAAAGAAGACCGTTTGTTCTTTTAACATCTGCGGACTACCAAAATAAACTGAAATTTAAATAAGCTGGTTTTTTTTAAACTTCAAAGTGATTTTTTAATATTTTTATGACTTTGTTATTAATAGTTAACGAATCTTGAACAACTTTTATGTATTATTATATAAAAAATAAATATAAAAATGGTATGAATTAACGTATATATTTGATAAAAAAAAAACACCAACTTTGGTTGCAACGTTATAACTAAACATTATAATTAGTGATCAAAGAATTTGATACATAAATGAATGGAAATAAACTTCGATTTTTTCAGTGAAATCCATTAAAAACGTACCATAAATATTTTCTCGAGAAATTGACGATACTGTATTAAATAATGTTTTATAAAATTTGGTAAAAAATATAAGAATATATTATGATTTTTTCTCATATTTATATAAACAACATCAAACGACTATTATTGTAATAAAATTTTATTTATAAATTTGTTAAAAAGATCATGTTTGTAACGTCGAACGTTTTTTTAAGTTTTGTATTTTTTTTTTCAAATTGTTTATCATTAATAAAGCTAAAAAAAATTATATATTTAAAAAAAAAAAAAAAAAAAAAAAAAAAAAAAAAAAAACTTAAAAAGAATAAAGATATATATGTTTTTTTAGACTAGAAGATGTCTGAAGACATTAAAAGACTCTGATCCATATCTACGCCAAGAAGAGGACGCGCAGACATTTTTAGGTCTGCAGTCTTCAAAAAAACAAACAGTCTGAAAAAACTAATGTCTGCGCGGCGCAGACAAAAGAGGTCACGCAGATCTGTAGATAAAAAACAAACATCACCTTACAGTCCCTCAAAGTTGAGATATCAAAACTAAAAGTTTTTAGTTTTACAGTTTTTTTGTATTTGGTGAATGTTTTAAAACATGCATATCTAATTCGTTTGAAGTCGGATTGACATATGATTTTTTTCAACTTGTATTTTAAAGTTTGTACATGAGTTTAGACTATAATTTTGTCATTTTTAGTTTAATATCCAATGATTTACAGTCCTCCCAAGTCGGGATATCAAAACTGAAAATTTTTAACTTTTCAGCTATTTTTTCGTACTTTGTATTCTGTGAAAATTTTAACACATGCATATCTCATTTGTTTAAAATCAGATTGACATACAGTTTTTTCAAAAATGTATTTTAGAGTTTGTCCATGATTTTAGAGTATATAATTTTGTTAATTTTGGTTTCATATTCAATGAGTCACAATCTCTAAAGTCGGGATATAAATATGAAATTTTCAAAGTTCAACGCACTAAATAGTAAGTAATTACAAATATATATATATATATATATATATATATATATATATATATATATATATATATATATATATACATATAATAAAATCGGTTTTTTCGGTTCTAAACTCACTTTATCCGGTTCCAACCTACTCACTTTGATGTTTCCGGGTTTTCCAGTTCTAGATTCAATTTACCCGATACCGTCCCCGGAACCAAACCAAAACCGGTTTCCTGTTCTATAAAATCTCATTAACCAGTTCCAGGTTTTCCGAATCCGGATCAATCCTGTCCGGATTTAGATCCACTTTGATCCCTAATTACGAGTCCCTATTAGATGCTAAGAATTAGATACTAATATTAAAAAAATGAAATTACATTCAAGAAAATGACATGGCAAGTCTAGCAAACTCCTAAGAGCCTAAATTGATTGGCACGTGAAAGGCTTTGAAGAGATAATTAACGCCAACGTTAAAAAATAAGGACGTGATTTATGGCTTTGTGTAACAGGAATTCGAAAGCTGGTAATCCCATTATCCACATCCTATAAAAGGAGTGCGTTATCACGGTAAAGCACGGATCGATTTGTTTTCCAAACAAATAATGGCACCCATAACAGCGTTAGAAAAACCTCATGCAGTATGCATACCATTTCCTGCTCAAGGCCACATTAACCCGATGCTTAAGCTAGCCAAACTCCTCTATTCCACCGGTTTTCATATAACATTTGTCAATTCCGAATACAACCAACAACGCCTGATAAAATCTCAGAGGTCTCGCAGCCTCCCATCTTTCCAATTTCAAACCATTCCCGATGGCCTCCCCCCTTCAGAAAACCTTGATGTTACACAAGATATCCCCTCTTTGTTGAAGTCCACCTCTGAAACCTGCCTAACCCCATTCAAGGATCTACTTTTGAAACTCAACAATACCGTTGGGGCACCTCCGGTGAGTTGTATAGTTTCGGATGGAATAATGAGCTTCACGCTTGAAGCATCAGAAGAATTGGGTATTCCTAATGTTCTATTTTGGACTACTAGTGCTTGTGCCTTCCTGGCTTATACACATTATATCACCCTCTTAGAAAAGGGACTCATTCCGCTAAAAAGTACCTACTCTATACTCTATTCTTTTTGTAAATCTCTTTAATTAACTACGTACACTGAAATTATCATTATATTTTTTAGTACATCACTTTATATTTTGAGGATAAACTTAAGCACGTTGTTTTATCCATTTCTCCATCATTCACATGCAGATTCAGTTGATGTAACCAACGGGTATTTAGAAACAGCGGTAGATTGCATACCGCG
The DNA here is from genome assembly GCF_052625555.1 of Lactuca saligna. Classification (NCBI taxonomy): domain Eukaryota; kingdom Viridiplantae; phylum Streptophyta; class Magnoliopsida; order Asterales; family Asteraceae; genus Lactuca; species Lactuca saligna. The sequence goes on along the minus strand of NC_136420.1, from coordinate 226,791,628 downwards.
CATGAAAGGAATCCGCCTAAGGGACATCCCCAGCTTCATTAGAACTACAGATCCAGAAGATTTCATGATTAATTTCGTTATCCGAGAAACTAACAGAGCTAAAAAAGCATCGGCAATCATCCTCAACACCTTTCACGAGCTAGAGCAGGATGTTTTAGACGAGCTTTCTTCGATCTATCCTCCTGTTTACACCATCGGGCCATTACATATCATAGCAAAAGTTTTTGACAGCGAAGATTTGCAGTTGCTGAGTTCGAGTCTTTGGAAAGAAGAGCCTGAGTGCCTACAATGGCTCGACTCTCAAGCATTCAACTCAGTCGTTTACGTGAATTTTGGAAGCATAACTGTGATGACACCAGAACAACTAGTAGAGTTCTCATGGGGACTTGCTAATAGTAATCATAAGTTTTTATGGGTGATACGACCAGACCTTGTACGAGGAGACTCCAAAGTGTTGCAGGATGAGTTCCTGGAGGCAACAAAGGAGAGGGGGTTGCTGGCAAGTTGGTGTCCACAAGAAAAAGTTTTAAATCATCCATCGGTGGGAGGGTTTCTGACACACAGTGGGTGGAACTCAACTCTTGAGAGTATATCAAGTGGTGTCCCGATGTTATGTTGGCCGTTTTTTGCTGAACAACAGACAAACTGTTGGTGGTGTTGTAATCGATGGGGCATAGGATTGGAGATCGACAGTGACGTCGACAGAAAAGAAGTTGAAAAACTTGTGAATGTCCTAATGGTTGAAGAGAAAGGTAGAGAGATGAAAAGAATGGCGATGGGTTGGAAGGAAAAGGCGGATTCTGTGGCATCTCGCCGGACCTTGGAGAACTTGATCAACCAAGTGCTTCTTCCTGGCGTCCGCCAATTCATATAGTTGAAACCGTTATCTAAAACCATGCCATGTGTTGCTCCATTTCATATTGTTATTTCCCTTTATATCACTTGTTACTAAACTTAAAAAAATGTTATCACAAGAGAACCAAAGTGTTCAGTGTTTCTGATGGAGTCTTCCATCGTATATACTTATGCTGCTTGTATTTGTTACCAGCCCTCTATTGTGTCATTGAAACTTTGGTGTTTTAATTAATTGTGCCTTTTTTTGTTACAAATTATAATGCTAGTTTGCCATGGATTATCGTATACTAACAGTTTTCCACCATTAATTTCGTCTCTAGAGAAAATTGTCACCTTTGCATCGCTACTATCTGTTACATGATTGGAGATCATACAAATCCATATTAATAAAAGAACCCAGAGAGAACTTTAATATAATATAATACAAAGATAAAGATAAAGCTAATATTATAATCCGTAATACAATGAAACATTAACATGAACTTGTACCACTAGTACACTAGAGGTTATTGGTTCATGATTCGTATTTGTAAATTTTAGTTTATAAGAATTGCATAAATCATATTTGGAATAGTACAATTTTTTCTCCGGAGTTGGATTTCTTTTCCAATCGTTTGTAAATTGGCGAAATTTTCTCTAGTATAATTTTTTGCGATTCTTACAAACTACTAAAAAAAAAAAAAAAAAAAAAAAAAAAAAAAAAAAAAAAAAACTTTATCTCGTACATTGCATGTTATTAAAGGATATACACTGCACAAATATGTCATTGAAGCCAAAATCAGAATTAAAAGATGACATGCGTTTGTAATAACTTCGTAAATTTAGGTTACTATAGTATATATTTACCATGCTCATTTTACAATTTAGTAATATTTTTTACATTTTCTAATTTTGTTTTAGAACAACAAATCTACTCTAATTTTATAAAGTACTCGTAATTCCACGTATGTCTCCAATGAGAGTTGAACTCTCTACTCTAGGAAGGATGACAACAACCGGTACTACTGGGCTAGAATCCTTTTTAAATTTAGTATGTCATGATTTCGTTGTTATTCAATTATATATATATATATATATATATATATATATATATATATATATATATATATATATATATATATATATATATATATAAAAGATCGGTTGAGAACTCATAGTTTTCCGAAAACCTAAGAACTAAATATGAAACGTTAGATCAAAATTAACTCATTAAGGGCATGATCGTAATCTTACCAATCTCATTTAAAATTTATTTTTTTTGTGTTATTGGATAAAATTAACATAATAAAGTAAATTTCGGATTTGAATATATTTTTTTAAATGGAGTTTTTTTAATTTTTTTTTCAGAAAATATTAATTTTTAATTTTTTTTTTTCAGAAAACATGAATTTTCACTTGTAAATTACATATGATTCATATGTAAATTAAATGTGATTTATATGTGAATCACATGTAATTAATATTTTATATGTGATTCGCTTGTGAATTACATGTGATTCATATGCAAATTACATGTTATTTATATGTGAATAAAATGTGATTTATATGTAAATCACACGTAATTCATTTGTGATTCACTTGTGAATTACATGTGATTTATATGTGAATCACATGTGATTTATATGTGAATCATATGTGATTTATATGTGAATCACATGTGATTCGCTTGTGAATTATATGTGATTTATATGTAAATAACATTTGATTTATATATAAATCACATATAATTAATATGTGATTCATATGTGAATCACATGTGATTTTTATCAATCAGACATGTAATGTAACTAGCTGTCCATGTTACAGTAAATGAATTACATGTGATTCAAGAACAATAATTAATCAATAAAAAATGAATGATTTTTAGTAACTTTTTTTAATTCTTTTTTAAGAAATGAGATTTTTTTAGTCAACTTGAAAATTACCTGTGTTTTGGCTTTGAATCATAAATAACTAAAAGTGAAAGTGTAACGATGTAAATTTCCAAAACAATTTTTTGCATTTTATAAAAACATAATTCATTAATTTTTCATAAAAATATCATTGTTTGAAACTCAATTCATAACATATGTCAATCCAAAGATCTCATAGCCTAAGAATCCCGTGTGTGTACTGATCAAGTCGGCGCCTTCCCGCGATCCTCACTAGCACCTGAAACACATAACACAAAACGTTGTAAGCACAAAGCTTAGTGAGTTCCCCAAAATACCACATATAACACGTATTAGCCACTCGAGGCTATAACTCTGTGGGTCCGTGCACCCAAACTCTGTGAACCCTCAGGTTCTAACTCTACAAGCATGCACAACATAAATCACATAGAAGAATGCAATGCAACAAACAATATATATAACACTGTATCAAATAATTCTATATACCTACTCAAGGTAAAGTATAGTGAGAAGACTCACCTCAGATGTCCCAGTAAATTATGGCTCGGTAACTCTGGCCTAGCCTCTGCCTATTCACATGAAATAAATACCCTAATTAATACAACCCTCATGGCTAGGCTAACCTCCTCCTCTCAATACATCCACTAGGAAGGGTAAAAGACTATCCTACCCTTCCGATGAATGTAAGCTCCAAACATTGAATAACCCTAAAAGTCAACGAAGTCAACTGTCAACCTTGACCAAACTCGTCGAGTGTGCAACTGTGACTCGGCGAGTCCACACAGACTCTTCACTCTCCTAGTGCTCATTCGACTCACTGAGTCAACCTCAACTCTGCAAATCAGTACTGATCAAAATCTGTGAAATGTCCTGACCCGACTCGCCGAGTCCGGCTCCTGACTCGGCGAGTACCATCGTGCACTCTGTCCTCTAGATTCCCTCTGACTCACTGAGTCACTTCCGAAACTCACTGAGTTACCAACTATATGATTATCGGGAAAACCCTTATCCTACTCACCGAGTCGGCTAATGGACTCGGCGAGTCCATGCCATGCTCAAGCTGAATTGACCTCTTGAGGTCAGATCCGCTTCTCTAAACCATAGATCCAGCTTCCCAAGGCATTATAAACACGTAAAGATAACATCTTGATGCACATGTAAAGGCTCAAAGGTGTTATTTGAAGATATGGCCTCTAAGGTGACACCCTAAGTTCATAACCTCCATTAATGCTCATAAAGCTCAAGGGGAAAGGGTCTCTAGACCTCTTTGGGTCCACATCTACAACACCAACACGAGAAGGGACCAATCACTCCATGTAATCATCCTCTAATGGGGCTAAAAAGCCCTAACTCTAATAATCACATCATTAAATGAAGAACAGTTCAAATGGATACCTCAAAATGAAGTCTCTGAGCTCTGGAATCACTTGCTTATCACCCTCTTCAGCCTCCTCTTGTCTTGATCCTCTTCTATTTGCAAAAACACCAACAAAGATCAAGAAATGGCTCTTTTCCTTCTCACAAACTCTCTAGCACACTTAGGGTTTCCCTCTGGGGTCTGATAGCCACAAATGACGGTTATAAGGCCCTTTAAAAAGGCCCCAAACCCGAGGAATTAGGGTTTCATTAAACAGCGTGGACTCGCCGAGTCCTCGGGGCGACTCGCCGAGTCCAGTTGTTCACCCGGATAATAATTCGTGTCTCTACACAGCGAGTCTACACATCAACTCGCCGAGTCCTTCCATAAAACTTGAATTTTAAAAGAATAAATGTAATACTTGAAATTTCGGATGTTACAATTCTCCCCCACTTGAATCAGACTTCGTCCTCGAAGTCTCATCCCTAAAATAACTTCGGATGCTTCTCACGCATCTCCCGTTCTGGCTCCCAAGTCAACTCGGAACCTTTCCAATGTTGCCATTGAACATGCACCAGAGGCACCTACTTGTTCCTCAGAACCTTGATCTTCCGATCTATAATCGCAACTGCTCTCTCCACGTAGTTCAGGCTCACGTCCACCTGAATGTCCTCTAACGGCACTACCACCGAATCATCGGCTAAACACTTCCTCAGCTAAGACACATGGAAGGCATTATGAATCTTCTCCAACTCTGCAGGTAGCTCCAAGCGATACGCTACTCTGCCCACTCTCGCAATCACTCTAAATGGCCCAATATATCGGGGCCCTAGCTTTCCCCTCTTCCTGAATCGGATCACTCCTTTCCAAGGAGATACCTTCAGAAGAACATAATCACCGATCTGGAACTCAAGCTCGGATCATCGCCTATCCGCATAACTCTTCTGGTGACTCTGAGCGGTCAACAACCTCTGCCTGACTTGTTGTATCTGCTCTGTCGTATTTAGCATGACCTCCGTGCTACCCATCACTCGTTGCCCTACCTCTCCCCAACAAATGGGAGTCTGACACCTCCTCCCATACAACAACTCAAAGGGTGGCATGCCAATGCTCGAATGATGGCTGTTGATGTAGGAGAACTCCGCTAAGGGCAAATACGTGTCCCAACTTCCACCAAAATCCAATACACATGCTCGGAGCATGTCCTCGAGCGTCTGAAACGTCCGCTCGCTCTGTCCGTCAGTCTGTGGGTGGTATGTGGTACTAAAATGCAGCCTCATACCCAACTCTTCATGAAATTTCTTCCAAAATTTGGAAGTGAAACGCACATCTTGATCTGACACAATCGAGATCGGTACCCCATGCCGTGATACCACCCCTCTCACATATATCTCTGCCAACTTCTCCATAGAAGAACTCTCACTAATGGCAAGAAAGTGAGCGCTCTTTGTTAAACGGTCTACTATCACCCAAATTGCATCGACACCCCTCGCTATTCTCGGCAATTTGGTGATAAAATCCATGGATAACTGTTCCCATTTCCACTTTGGGACTTCCAGTGGCTGCAACTTCACATGCGGTCTCTGATGTTCGGCCTTAACCTTACAACAAGTTAGGCACCTCTCAACAAACCATGCTACATCTCTCTTCATACAAGGCCACGAATACTCCCTTTTAAGATCTAGAAACATCTTAGTGGCTCCGGTATGGATCGAGAATCTCGATTTATGTGCCTCCTCCATCGAGATGGTACGCGTTCCTCTAACAAACGGTACCCAAATCCAACCCTAGAAGGTCATAAGCCCCTGCTATCAGTCACGAACTCCGTAACTTGCCCGATAACTCGCTCTCTCTTGAGGTTCTCCAGTCTCACTGCCTCAGCCTGAGCCCCTCAGATGGTGTCCAACACCGGAGTCATCACTGTCAATCTCATACAAATATCCCGAATCGGGGCGTTCTCTGCTCTACGACTCAGGGCGTCGGCCACCACATTAGCCTTGCCCAGGTGGTACAGGATCTCGCAATCATAATCCTTACCACGTCCAACCATCTCCTCTAACGCATGTTTAGGTTTTGATGATCCATCAAATACTTCAAACTCTTGTGATCCGTGTATATCGTACACCGAACCCCATACAGGTAATGGCGCCAAATCTTGAGGGTGAACACCACAGCCCCCAACTCTAGATCGTGTGTGGGATATCTTGCCTCATGGGGCTTCAGCTGCCTCGATGCGTATCCGATCACATGGCCCCTCTACATCAACACCGTGCCCAACCCAGATATCGATGCGTCACAATACACCACCAAGTCCTCCATCCCCTCTAGAAGAGTCAACACCGGGGCTTCACATAATCTCTCGCGAAGAGTCTCAAATGAGGCCTGCTGCTCTGGGCCCCAGCTGAACACCACACCCTTCCGGGTCAACTTGGTGAGAGGAACAACAATCTTGGAGAAATCCCTGATGAACCTCCGATAATAGTCGGCCAACCCTAGAAAACTCCTGATCTCAGAAGGAGATTTCGGCACCTCGCAACTCATTACCGCCTCGATCTTGGTTGGATCGACCAAAATCCCCTCTTGGTTAATGAGGTGACCAAGAAACTGCACCTTTCGTAACCAAAAATCGCACTTGGAGAATTTGGCATAAAGCCTCTGCGATCACAGCACGCTGAGGATCTCCCATAAATGCTCCTCATGCTGCTCCCTGGACTTTGAATACACCAAAATGTCGTCAATGAACACAATCATTGATCGATCCAGCATCGGTCTGCATACCCTGTTCATGAGATCCATGAACGTTACAGGTGCATTTGGTGAGCCCGAATGGCATCACCACGAACTCGTAATGCCCATAACATGTCCTGAATGCGGTCTTCTGGATATCTTCCTCACGCACCCTCATCTGATGATATCCAGATCTCAGATCAATCTTGGAAAACCAAGATGCTCCCTGCAGCTGATCGAACAAATCGTCGATCCTCGGCAAAGGATAACGTTTCTTGACCGTTAACTTATTCAGCTCTCGATAATCTATGCACATTCGGTGAGAATCATCCTTTTTCTTCACAAACAGGATCGGTGCTCCCCACGGCGAGCTGCTCGGCCATATAAACCCCTTCCCCAGAAGCTCCTGAAGCTGCGAGGATAACTCCCTGCATCTCTGGAGGTGCAAGGCGATAGGGCGCTTTGGCGATAGGTGTTGCCCCCAGAATCAAATCAATGTGAAACTCCACCTGCCTCTCGGGAGGCACACCCGGTAACTCCTCAGGAAAAACATCCGGGAATTAACGCACTATCGGGACCTCCTCAACCGTACTCGGTCTCCCTGCACCAACTCTCGTATCCGTCACATATGCTACAAAACCACTACATCCCTGCTGTAGACTTTGCCTCGCTCTAGCAGCCGAACAAAACGCTGAATCAGGATGGGTACCCTCGCCGGACACCGTAATAATTCCCCCACTTGGGTCTCGTATAGTCCCCAGCTGTCGCTCGCAGTCAATAACTGTTTCAAATCTGCTCAACCAATCCATGCCTACGATGATACAGACATCCCAAATTGCAATCGGGACCAAATCAGTAGGAAACTCTACACCAAAAACCTCAAGTTCACATCCTCGAATCACCTCCGTGGCATACACTACTCTCTCGTCGGCGATGGAAAATCAATAAGGGAGAGATGGTTGACTTAAAGTTTCCTCACTTTGACTTTTGATGAACATATCATTAGAATTCAATGGCGCAATACTTGTTTTAAATCCTCAATTTGGCTATAGTAATCCAAGAAGCTTGAAATTACTTAGACTTTTCTTAGTTGTTAAAATGGTTAGAGAAGCTCATAACAATTTCCTTAGTCAAAGTAACAATTTCCATTAAGCATGTAATTAGTAAAAGTCAACTAGCATTAAGAACCAAAAACTCACCAAATCTAAGAGGGGTCAAATCCTTTCACCACATGTTGGAAGAAATGTTTTTATGATTGTGTGAAGAAAAAACAACACAAAAATCATTTGTTGCTTGCTAATTTGAATATTCTTTACTTAATCAAGAAATTAACCAACTAATCACCACAAACATATTTAAACTCATGAACTAAAAACATACAAGTAGTGATAAGATGTTAAAACACAAAACATTCCCATAAAGATTTAACTACAAGTTCATGGATTCTTCATCATTCAACAAAAGCTCAAAGGATTCAACAAAAACTCAACCAAGATTAGTTTATCCAAGCATGGCTAAACTCAAAGAAACAAAGTTAGAGAAGATTGTACCAAACATTAAGCAAGAATCAAGAGGTAAAAAGATGATGTTCTTCAAGTGTTCTTGGCCTTCAAAATTCTTCAAAACTCCATAGAGAAACTTCAAAAATCGGATGTCCAAGAGTATGTAAAAGATAGGCACCAACCTTCCCCATATAGCTTAAAACATGAATTCCCAGAAATGCCCCTGCAGGGGGTTACGCGACCCGCGTGCTGTTGCGCAGGTGGGTTGCGCGGGTGGTCTCTGGATGTAGCATCTTTGAGGTTTTGGGCCTCCATAGCTTAGCCCACTTGGCCTAGTTCGAGTCCAATCAGCTCCTAGCCCATTCTTCTTCAAGTTTTCTTCAATTTAAGCCCAATTTGGCTTCTCCAAATGATTCATAGATCGTAAACTCGCCCGATTAGTAATCTATGCACGCTTGAATATACTCCCGCATCTTGGAAATTTAAAGTTTATTTCTCTCCAAGCCTTCCAATAATCATCAAGCTCGCTCCATGCATCATCTCCACTACCCATCAAGCCTAACATCCTTTTTGTCTCCCAATTCCCATCGCTTTCCATACGTCCCGAACATTCCCGCTCCGCTATACCCGAAAACGTGCAATTATGCTTACAAGATTCGAAAGTACCTGAAATAGTCACAAAATAACAAAAAGGAAAATATGCATGGAAATTATCTAAATTATGAATGAAATATGCTAAAATAAACTATAAAAAGAAGTAACCAAAAAAAACTATCAAATCACTCCAAGCTTAAACCTTACTTGTCCTCAAGTAAGACAATACTAGAATGAACTCGGGATGAGCTATCCTAAGAAAATAAAAAGAATGGATAGAACCACGGAACCTGATCACCGTTAGTCAACCTGGTAAGAATTAATCTTGCTATTATCTCACAACTTTTTCATCCGATGACAATGAAACCATAAACCACAGCCAGGACAACTCCTTTAGGTGAGTAAGGAGGGATGAGCAGTCGCAACCTCAATGGAACATGCATACAAGGAAGAATATCTGTAGTAGGGAGAAGGCAGTTGGATGGGCTCGAGTGGAGCTCTTCTTTAAATGTACACTATGATCTCACGTTTTCCGGTTTCTCTCATGTGTAACTAGGTTTAATCGCTCGAGCACCATTGTAGGAATCGACTCACTTGGTGTTGGCGCAGACCTCCCGTAGTATCCAACTTGACAGTGTTTGTAACATCACAATTTGCGAAAAACAACTTGATCTATATACAATAAAACATACCTAAATAAATGAATATCAAACGCCGGGTGACCAAAATGTTGGAAAATTTAGTTCAATAATTGAACTGGTCACCCTTCTCAGATTTCTGCAGTTGGGAATTTGCTTGACCCTTGTTTTTTTTCTTTTTGTTTTTTTCTGTTTTTTTTTTTCTTTTTTTTTTGTTACCATACTTGAAGGTAATGTAATAACAACCCTTTGACTCAAAATTTGGTTCCTAAAGTGTGTAAGTGGAACCGAAAGGGTAGTAATATAATCTGAATGCTCTAAGCGAGAAAATAACCATGTGTGGAGCATAAAGATATAATGTAAGCTCCTCTTCAAACTTGTGATTTTTTTTTTCAAAAATAATTAAAATGTCCACATGCGGACTAAAAGACATCTCTAAAATCCTAAGAATATCGCAAGAAGATATGGTGATGTAAAGTGACCGGATATGGATTCTACTCGGGGACAAGCACTAGTGCTTCATCCTAATGGTTCAAACATGATCAAGTGTGATCCCCTCGGTGGTAGTGACCGCAAGGAAAAGACATCCATTGCTATAGTGTATCCTACAGTCATTACTATTGTATGCATAATTCTTCATGAAAAATACCTAGCCATGATCACTTACCCCTTTAAGCAAACAGCATCTGATCCCAAGTATAAAATCCCAAACAGCAGCTAATGGTCTCGGTTCGATGGGTGAGATAGGAACAAGATCCTGGACCAATAATGATACAATAACTATGAACCTATTCCATGGCATCCAAGGAGGTGAGAATAAACATACAACAAAAATGCATGAATGTTAATGCCCTAAGCTAAATGTTATGCAAAAATATAAAAGTAGAAAAGAAGAAAATAAAACCTTTTTGGATTTTAAAAAAAAATGAATGAAAATTAGCTTAAAACTAAAATGTTATGCAACCTAATTAAAAATGCATGAAAAAATAAAAGGAAAATGAAATGCCCCACCCCAAGCTTAAGAACAAGCATTGTCCTCAATGCTTGAGGAAAGCGTGGAAAGGACCTAAATCGGAGGGTCGGGCAGCGGGAAATGTCCCTGGTGGTGGTTTCATGAAATTTCGACCGGTAGAACTCCGACAATCTTGATTTTTTCGGTGAGGTGGGTATTGGTAGGTTATGTGAGAAGAATGGAGTGGTAGGTCAAGATGATTAAATGAAGAAGAAGGGAAGCTGAACATTTTAATCTATGGGTCAAAAAGGGTCAATTTCGGTCAATGTTGGTCAAGAAAAGTCAATAGGTCAACTCATTAAAACCTTTGGTCAACACCTGGTCAAGTAATAGCCAAAATAGCCCAAACTACACAGCACAGTGCGCGGGTTGCGCAGTGTAGCACGCGGGTCGCGCAGACCTTGTAGTTAAGTCTTAGGCCAATATCGCTTCATCACACCAGGCCGCACAACCCACCTGCGCAACAGCATGCGGGTCGCACAACCCGCTGATCCTGATCTTTATTTTTGCTTCATTTTTCTTCGTTTTTCACCCATTCTTTCTTTGGAAGGACCCAAACACCTAGAAACTCTTGATTTCTTCAAAAACAACTCTTTTGAATCCCAAAAACATCTTCAAAACTCATTTTTACAAATTAAAAACACAAAAACACAATGATTTCCAAAAATGCCCTTCTTTAACGTCTTTGGCGAGACGCCTCCAAACTTCACTTTAACACATTAGGGCATCCAAATGGATGACATCTTGGACATTTGAATCAAAACCTTCATTGAATGGCTTCAATCGATGTCCATTAAACTTGCAAATTCGACACGTGTCTGCATTTTTTAATTTCCACACCTCCATTGGGACTTTTTTTCTTCTATTTGACTTTCTTTTTACAGGAAAACCGTACCGGAATTAGACCTTTGATAATAGAAGTCATCCAACCATATTCTTTCTTGTACTTATTCAATAAGGTGACCAACTCTTCCCTCTTTGACATGGTGGTTGAGTAGGTGACTAGTTGGGCGTCTTCTTTCTCGGGATAGGTATCCTTTGAAGTTAGTTTCTCATTGGTAGTGGGTGGCTCAATCTCTCTTTCGTTAACCCCTATTACTTCGTTTTCAGTTTCATTGACAACATTCTCAATTTATTCTTCCTCTTTGACAACTTCTTCCACTTTTACTTCTTCTTCCTCTTCTTCATATAACACTATTGGGCCATCAAAAGTTTGCTCATATTTCAAAGGAATGCAACATGCGTTATGACATGGGTTCTCTTCAGATGGTAATTTGTGTTGAGCTTCCACTATACTCAATGATTGAGCAATTTGTGTTATTTGTTGCTCTAAGCTTTTGAGGCTAGCTTGAGTTGTTTCCTGGAAAATTTGGGTAGAAGTGGCAATGCTTTTCACAATGTCCTCTAAGGACATGATTGGTGTTTCAGTTTGTTGAGCAGGGTAAGGATAGGGTTCTTGGAACAGTGGAGTTGGTTGGTATTGGTTATTTTCCCTTGTTTGGTATGGGTTTTGGTAATGGTTATTTTCCCAAACTTGGTTGTCGTCCCACTATTGATCATGTTGAGGCTGATCATAACTCCATTGGTTTGACCGGTTGTAGCTTCCCTTATCTTGCACTTCTTCCCATTCTCCTTGTAAATATGGACACGTGTCGGAATGATGTCCAATTTGGGCGCAAAAATCACAAAGAAGAGGTGTGGGCTGCACACTTTGGATACTTTCAATCATCATAACTAACTGAGCTAGCTCAGAAAGTTGGTCTTCAGTGCAAGGATTGTTCATTTCCAAATCATACTTTTTTTTTCAATTTCGGGATTTTAAATTAGAGTACCTGCACAATGAGATGTAGGCATAGAGAAACAAACTGATTAAATCAAAACCAATCCCCGACAACGGCGCCTAAATTTTGGTGGTTGTCGAGGCCAACAAAATTAATACCCTAAATATTACACACTAAAATAGTGTATAGTGGTAAAGGGATCGAATCCACGGAGATTAGTTCAATTTATAACTGTATGAAAGATCTCTTTGTAAAAATACTTGGAATAGGACAGTAAATTGAAAATGGGGGTTTTGATGTTTTGAAATACATGAAACAAACTAGAATTAACTATGATTTAAATAGACAATTGCAACAAAAGTAAGAGTTTGATGTAAAATCAATAAGGGAGAGATGGTTGACTTAAAGTTTCCTCACTTTGACTTTTGATGAACATATCATTAGAATTCAATGGCGCAATACTTGTTTTAAATCCTCAATTTGGCTATAGTAATCCAAGAAGCTTGAGATTACCTAGACTTTTCTTAGTTGTTAAAATGGTTAGAGAAGCTCATAACAATTTCCTTAGTCAATGTCACAATTTCCATTAAGCATGTAATTAGTAAAAGTTAACTAGCATTAAGAACCAAAAACTCACCAAATCCAAGAGGGGTCAAATCCTTTCACCACATGTTGGAAGAAATGTTTTTATGATTGTGTGAAGCAAAAACAACACAAAAATCATTTGTTGCTTGCTAATTTGAAGATCCTTTACTTAATCAAGAAATTAGCCAACTAATCACCACATACACTTTTAAACTCATGAACTAAAAACATACAAGTAGTGATAATATCTTAAAACACAAAACATTCCTATAAAGATTTAACAACAAGTTCATGGATTCTTCATCATTCAACAAAAGCTCAAAGGATTCAACAAAATTCAACCAAGATTAGTTTAGCCAAGCATGGCTAAACTCAAAGAAACAAAGTTATAGAAGATTGTACCAAACATTAAGCAAGAATCAAGAGGTAAAAAGATGATGTTCTTCCAGTGTTCTTGGCCTTCAAAAGTGCTAAAAACTCTAGAGAGAATCTTCAAAAATCGGATGTCCAAGAGTATGCAAAAGATAGGCACCAACCTTCCCCATATAGCTTAAAACATGAATTCCCGGAAATGCCCCTGCAGGGGGTTGCGCGACCCGCATGCTGTTGCGTGGGTGGTCCCTGGATGTAGCATCTTTGAGGTTTTGGGCCTCCATAGCTTAGCCTGGCCTAGTTCGAGTCCAATCAGCTCCTAGCCCATTTTTCTTCAAGTTTTCTTCAATTTAAGCCCAATTTGGCTTTTCCAAATGATTCTTAGCTCGTAAACTGGCCAGATTAATAATTTATGCACGCTTGAATATACTCCCGCATCTTGCAAATTTAAAGTTTATTTCTCTCCAAGCCTTCAAATAATCAGCAAGCTCGCTCCATGCATCATCTCCACTACCCATCAAGCCTAACATCCTTTTTGTCTAACAATTCCCATCGCTTTCCATACGTCCCGAACATTCTCGCTCCGCTAGACCCGAAAACCTGCAATTATGCTCACAAGATTCGAAAGTACCCGAAGTAATCATAAAATAACAAAAAGGAAAATATGCATGGAAATTTTCTAAATTATGAATGAAATATGCTAAAATAAACTATAAAAAGAAGTAAAGAAAACAAACTATCACTCTGCCTTCCGGTGTACGGTCTGGTTGCAGTGAAAACACATTGCAAACCCCTTTGGGCAGTCCTTGGCCATATGCCCCTCCTTGACACACTTATAGCAAGATCCCGCTCTACAAACTCCATCATGACCCTCGCCACACTGCCCATAAGTGCGGCCCTTCTGGCTCCCTGCTCTGGGATCAGCGGGCTTGGCCCGCTTGGATGCCAGCTGCGACTATGTCGGTCGCCGATCCCTCCCCTGAGACTGCGCCTCCTCCCTCACCTGAGTCTCTAGCTCGATCTCTCTCTTCCGAGCATTTTCCTGAAGCTCATCAAATGTCCTGTACGAGGAGTTCGCCACGAACTCCTGAATGTCTCTCCTCAAAATACTCAAATAACGGCTCATTCGTGACTGCTCAGTAGACACGTGTTCAGGGCAGAACATTGCCCTCTCATGAAACATCCTGGTAATAGCCATAATAGACTTCGTACCTTGCTTGAGGATCAAAAACTCATGTGCCAAACGATCTCGTTCCACCGAGGGAACGTACTCATCATGAAACATGGTGGTGAACCTCTCCCAGGTCACCGCAGTAAGCTCTGCTGGAGAATAGTGTGCTGTCGTGAACTTCCACCAGTCCTTCACCCCTAGGAGAAGCTGGTTCAGCGCAAACCCGACCCTCAAGTGCTCCGGACATGAGCAAGTATAGAAACACCCCTCAATGATAGATACCCATCTCATCGCTGCAATCGGATCCTGCATCCCATCAAACTCTGTACAACAATGAGTCACCCCCTGGCGGTCTAGCAGCAGCCTCAGAAAGAGCGGCATAACGCTCATCAAAAGTCTCAATCAACGTGGTCTTAATAGACCCGAACATCTCTGGTATCTCTTCCCTGATGGCTGCAGCCACCTCCTCATGGATGATCCGGCGTATCTCCTCATCACTAGTCTCGCTTCTCTCTGGCATAAGTCATGTCCTCACCACGATCTACCTCTGAAATACAACATACGATATAATAGAAATTCATTCGAGCATACTCGCACTCGATAACGCATCCCTCCTTGATCTCTGGCATCCCAAAGATTCTTACTTGAACTATACACCGCCCCGGTGTTTTCAGTAGTACGGGCCCAATACTGCTGTCCGCACTGTATCAGTGTACACCCCAAGTCCTCCTCTTAGGATCCCAAGTCCCAAGTACTCTATTATGCATAATCCACTCTCTATAGATCTCATAGCAGCTCACCTTCCCCTAGGCTAAGGCATCACAAATCAGGCAACCCTAGTCCTAATAGGAATATCTAGCCCACTCTAGCACGAGAATACATCATATCAATCTCATAAACATATAACATAAGGGTATTTTGGGAAATCACCGGTCCGGCGCTAACTGATCGTACACACGTCTCTGCTCTATGTTTTTCTAAAAATCTTTTACTCTTTTTTTTTTAAACTTGGTTCTCTTTTGAAAATATTTTCCAAATCATCAGTTTGAGTTCAAATACTCCCGAAGGCGTACCCGAATCCCTCAAACCAAGGCTTTGATACCAATTTGTAACGATGTAAATTTCCAAAACAATTTTTCGCATTTTATAAAAACATAATTCATTAATTATTCAAAAAAACATCATTGTTTGAAACTCAATTCAAAACGTATATCAATCCCAAGATCTCATAGCCTAAGAATCCCGTATGTGTACTGATCAAGCCGGCACCTTCCCGCGATCCTTACTAGCACCTGAAACACATAACACAAAACATTGTAAGCACAAAGCTTATTGAGTTCCCCAAAATACCACATATAACACGTATTAGCCACTCGAGACTATAACTCTGTGAGTCCGTGCACCCAAACTCTGTGAACCCTCAGGTTCAAACTCTACAAGCATGCACAACATAAATCACATAGAAGAATGCGGTGCAACAAACTATATATATATATATATATATATATATATATATATATATATATATATATATATATATATAACACTGTATCACATAACTATATTTACCTACTCAAGGTAAAGTATAGTGAGAAGCTCACCTTGGATGTCCCAATAAATTCTGACTCGGTAACTCTGGTCTAGCCTCTGCCTATTCACATGAAATAAATACCCTAATTAATACAACCCTCATGGCTAGGCTAATCTCCTCCTCTCAATACATCCACTAGGAAGGGTAAAATACTATCCTACCCTTCCGATGACTCTAAGGTCCAAACATTGACTAACCCTAAAAGTCAACGAAGTCAATGGTCAACCTTGACCAAACTCACCGAGTGTGCAACTGTGACTCGGTGAGTCTACACAGACTCTTCACTCTCCTAGTCCTCATTCGAATCACTGAGTCAGCCTCAACTCTGCAAATCATTACTGATGAAAATCTGTGAAATGTCCTTACCCGACTCGCCGAGTCCGGCTCCTAAGTCGGCGAGTACCATCGTGCACTCTGTCCTCTAGATTCCCTCTGACTCACCAAGTCACTTCCAAAACTCAGGGAATCACCAACTGTGTGATTATCGGGAAAACCCTTGTCCTACTCGTCGAGTCGGCTAATGGACTCGGCGAGTCCATGCCATGCTCAAGTTGAATTGACCTCTTGAGGTTAGATCCGCTTCTCTAAACCATAGATCCAGCTTCCCAAGCCATTATAAACACGTAAAGCTAACATCTTGATACACATCCAAAGGCTCAAAAGTCTTATTTGAAGATATGGCCTCTAAGGTGACACCTTAAGTTCATAACCTCCATTAATGCTCATAAAGGTCAAGGGGAAAGGGTCTCTGGACCTCTTTGGGTCCAGATCTACGACACCAACACGAGAAGGGACCAATCACTCCTTGTAATCATCCTCTAATGGGGCTAAAAATTCCTAACTCTAAGAATCACATCATAAACTGAAGAAGAGTTCAAATGGATACCTCAAAATGAAGTCTCTGAGCTATGGAATCACTTGCTTATCACCCTCTTCAGCCTCCTCTTGTCTTGATCCTCTTCTATATGCAAAAACACCAACAAAGATCAAGAAATGTGTAACGACCAAAAATTTCAACACAATTTAAACTTTTCAAAAACAACCCATTTTAATAATGTTATTACAAAAAGGTTTTCAATACATTTATTATCAGAGTATTCCCATAACCATGTCATAAACATAAACACGAGCAGCGGTACGATCACGCCTTCGCCTTCCCACGGTTTCCTGAAGAACCTTGAAAGCATTTTAACCACAACTGTAAGCCCGAAAGCTTAGTGAGATACCCCCAAAATACCAACCACATATACGCCCTTCTAGGCTACGACCTTCCAGTCCAAAATATATTGCCTTCCGGCCCATAACATATTCCCTTCCGGCCCATAACATAAATAACATACATAACATAACAAAACATAGAACGACCATGCATATCGGGTCCACTGTGTGATTGGTCCGCCATATCGGGCCTTCAGTCCACCGAGTCCATCCTCCGAGTCATGTAATGTCCTTCGAGTCAGCAGTGTGGTTGGTCCACTCTCTGGGTCTACAGTATGACTGGTCCACCCGCATCGGGCCTTCAGTCGACCTGGTCCACTCTCCGAGCATCAGCACATTTGGTCTGCCCTCGTGGGGCTTACAGTCTGTTCGGACCGCTCGCTGGGCCTTCGGTATAACCGGTCTGCCCTGGGAATCTTGGCCTACAGCACAAAGCAGGACCCGCCTCAACCCAACTCTAGTCCAAACAACCATGTGCACATAACATACAATCATATAATAGTTCATAGTCAACAAGCCAATCAAGCAGATCATATAAGATATCATTACCCTAACCAGGATACCGACCAAACCGGTTACTAGCATAGCACCACCCTACATATCAAGAAAACGACCTTAACCAGGTCTCTAACATATACCATCCTAACTACCAGGATGCAGACATATCACGACAATAACATAACAACAAGTATCCGAATCTCAATCCGATAAAGGGCCGACCTTGGTGCCTTAGACCCTGTCGATATAGTGAGGATAACTCACCTTGAGAATGCCGATACTCTAAACTAAAGAAGCAGACTCTCGAATCACCAACTCACCGCAAATCCCGAACTAACCATCATAACAAAATAAACATTAGGCCAATCATACATTCACTTATCGGGCCAAGACCAAAGTCCAAATCTCATACAAAGTCCAATATTGACCCAATTTACCAAATTGGGCCCACCTCACCAAATGGGCCTAGATCCAATGTCCATAACAATAATTGGGCCCAAAATACTCTATCCATAAATTCCCAGACTTGGCCCAATAACCAACTGCCCACCAACGGCCCAAACTCAAAAGCCCAAAATGAAAGTCCAACAGGAGGAGTACGCTGGGCGTACCCTCCTTGGTACGTGTGGCATACTCACTGAAACACGACTGAGGATCGGGACATTGGTCCGCTATGCGGGGCGTAATCAAGGGTTACATGGGGAGTAACTGCAATACTCATTAAGTCGTTCTAACCTCTTAATGGCTGAAGCTCTTAAGCCCAAAATTTAGATCCCTAGGCCAAATATGATTAGAATTCATAAAGTGTCAGACTTTATCACTTGGGATGTCCATAAGCTCTTAATCCAAGGTCTTAATCCATTAAGACCTATATATCTCACACATGGAACAACTACAGCCCTTGGGACCTCATTTTTCTCACTCAAGACCTCTCCAAAGGTCTGAAAGGAAAGATAATCTTGACAAACTCGAAATATGCAACAAGGTGAGGACTTTTGGGACAAGAATGGTGACAAAAGCTCCAAAGGATGGCATCGTTTCAGATCTACAAGCTCCAATCATTCCTCTTCTTCTTTGACAACTTCTCTTTTCTCCTTCAAGCCTTTCTTTTGCCAAAATGAGCTTTCCAAGGTCAAACACACCCAACAATGGAGGAATACGGGTCTTCTAGGGTTTTTTGAGGTTAAGGATGAGTATAAGGAGGCTAAGGGGTGAACCAACACGTTCCGTATGTAGTGGCTGACCCTAAATTAGGGTTTGGAGTTTCTGAGAGTACGTTGGGCGTACCTCCCTAGTACGTTGGGCGTACTCACCCGGCCACCCGCAACATCTCGCCCCTTGACGCTGGGCGTACATCCAGCTTACGCTGGGCGTACCCAGCCAGACTTCAAAAATAATTGCATGCATGCCAAGCATGCATGGGACCCTTTTTCCACTTATACCACAAAGAGATATAAACAATGATCAACTTCCAAACACCGCAACTCCTCTAATCTAAACCCGCTCCCAAATAACTTATCATTCATACGAGAGTGACGAGAAGCCCAATGCTTCTAACACATAGACCAGCCTGAAACCTTCTTGGATGAAACTCATTTCTCGTAAAAGGACCAGAATTACCCTTCCTCTTAAATCTCAGGGACTCATAATTAAACACTTAAAGAACGGGGTGTTACAATTCTCCCCCACTTAAATTAGGCTTCGTCCTCGAAGCCTGCGACAACTCTACTCCGAAACTATCCCTGCAATGCAACGCCTGGCATTCACCGAACCAGGCTAACCAAGACTCAACCATAGAAATCTGAAACCCAACTTTATCTTTCTTGCTGACAGGATGACACAAGCTTCAGCCCTAGAGCAACTCCCAAGAGTTCTCCACTGCAATCTCATAACCGCACCAAACTGGTTCTAGTGTCCTCGGTTTATGAAAACTCGATACACTTATGACACTTTCAGACATCCTACCGGATGAATTTTACCACATAAACAAATCTATCTGGAACTCGAAAATTCCATCCGTGCATTCCTGCCGAGCCTCAGCAACCATCTAACCCGGATGTGATCCCCTACCACTGTCGTAATCTCGTTGCTCAATGACCATAATTGGACCACTCCCATCATAACCCTGTGCTGCTACTTCCACTTCTGTGAATTTACATTCCCTTAGCATGACCGATATCCATGCAACACACATGTCCTGAACCTGCTCGCAAGGACTCTCAAGTCCATGCACCATCTCCACTAATCACAATCAATACCCGGGGCCAGACCTTGTAATGCTAACACAACACAACATACCCAACCCATTTCCTCGAACTGACCAATAATACCTGCAGAGTATTCAGCATAACTGGACCACCTTACTACGTCTTCAGTCAATCTGGACCACTCTCAAAACCTTCAGCCAATCTGGACCGCCCTCCGAGGCCTTCAGTTTGGCTGGACCGTCCCCCCCCCCCGAGCCTTCGGCCTGACTGGTGTGCCTACCGGCCTTCAGTCTATCCGGACCGCTCGACTGGCATCCATCATTCCTAGTTATCTCTCCGGGAAATCCTCCCATGCATACTGTTCTAGCCCTCTAGGGGTTCCGAAATCTATATCCATCATACATACTCGATCCCAGCCTGATCCCAGGCCCTCCACATTTAATGCCATAGGTCTGTATCCCGCCCCGCACGCCTGCTACTCACCCATACCAGCCTGCTCTCGGCTGACATAAATATCGCTAAATCCCAAGTAGCTAAACAATCTCTCAAGCCTATCGACCATCCGGAGAATTTCCAATTCTCCCCCACTTAGGGCACTAACTATCAACCACCGGTCGCTATCACCGACCTCCCAAAACAACCTTGCACAAAACCCAACACTTATCCACGAACTGATTCCCACTAGCACTAGTAACCTTCACAAAAACACATTTCCACACTGATCATCCTGCTCGAAAGGAACTCAATCGTCAACTATCCACTCCTCAGACTGCAGATCCTAGCCGAAATTCAAACCAACATCGTATCCACTAATAAGCCTCATGAATGATAACCAACGAAAACCCATAACCATACCAAACCCTCAAGGAACAACGGATACCAGAACGAAAAACCACACAATGAGACTAGCAGATAATAATACACCACAATAATCACAAGATAACAAGATATCAAGAAAGGAACATACCCGCAGCTGCATTCGGCACTACTCTGCCCTCCTCTGCTGAATGTTGAAAAGCACGGCCCTGAGCCCTTGGGGGCTTCGCTCCACCCAGACCTCCACCTGTGATCCTCAAAGTGGCCGGTGCTGGAGCATGCACCGGTCCTACAACAAGCTGTGGGCAGTTGACCCTCAAGTGCCCAACCTGATTACAATGATAACAAATCCTCAAATCCTGAACCGGTGTTGACTGCCGACAATCCCTCGCATAGTGCCCCTCCTTTCTGCACTTGCGGCATGCACCACCGGACCGACAAACTCCGGTGTGACCCCTCCCGCACTTCCCACAAACGTGGCTGCCCTGAACTCCCTTCCTGGAATCATCGGTGTTGGACCGTTTCGTTGCCAGCTGCGACTGCACCGGAGCTTGCCTCAGCTTACGCAACTGCAACTCAATCTCTAACTCACGCCGCCTGGCGGCCTCTTGCAACTCCAACAAGGTCTCGCACCTCTGCGCGGACACAAACTGTCTGATATCTCTCTTCAGCATACTCAAATATTAAGACATCTGAGCCTGCTCCGAAGCAAACTCAGGGCAAAACATTGCCCTCTCAGTAAACATCCTGGTGATTTCCGTCACCGACTCCGAATCCTGCTTCAGTTCAAGGAACTCCTGAGCCAACCTCTCCCTCTCGACCTGCGGCACATAACGAGTGCTGAACATCTCTCTGAACTGATTCCATGAAACCGCAGCCCTCTTCGCATCCAATTATGACCCCGTGGACGATCTCCACCAATCGTTTGCACCGAGCCTTAACAGGTTCAGAGCACACCTCACCTTTAATCAGCAGGGCATGAACACGTGAAGAAACACCCCTCCACGTCCGATAACCATCTCATAGCAACGATCAGATCCTAAACTCCATCAAAGGTGGGAGGCTTCGTATTATCGAAGTCCCAATACTGAAAACCTTTACTAGCTCCTCCCCCTGCCGTTGCTACAGCCGCTGTAGCCGCCGCGGCAGCCGTCTCAGTAAGAGCCGCATAACGCTCATCAAAATACTCCACCATGCCGGTCTTGATCGACCCAAACAGTGCCGGCAGCTTGGCCCGGAACAATGCATCAACCTCATCATGTAGGATCTCATGAATCCTCGCGTCCAACTCATGCGTGCTCATCTGTCCGATAACCTCGAGCGGTACTGACACGCCCGGAACTCCCTCTCCTGCTCCCGATCCTGACCCGGATCCACCCCCAGCATGCCTTGAAATCTCCATACTGAAAATAAACCATAAAATCTCAGACACTTCCCACTATCCCGGGAACCAACTCTCAACCCAACCCTAGAGGTCATGGTTTCCGTGATACGTGTATGGGTCCTGTGCTTTCAGTAGTACGGGCCCATACTACCTTCCACACCTACCCATATTTGTATGAAGTACTACCACAACACCCTAGTGACAAATATACATAGCAAGCGCTCGATCCTCACTCCTAGCGGAACACTGGAAATCTCATACAGAGGGAAACCCTAGGCTAGCAGGCAACATTATCATGAAATCCTGAAGATCTCTAGCCTAGTACTAGCATGTTGTTCTATCAAAGCTCGAAAACAAATATCATGTATGGTATTTTGGGGTTACTTACCGGCTCCGGCTGATCGTACATCCGCGTCCTCTTTTTACTTAATTTGAAAACCATTTTTATTTCTCTTTTAAAACTCTCCTTGATTTGAGACTGGATTCACACGAATATTCCTCCAATTCACTCAAACCAAGGCTCTGATACCAACTTGTAACGACCAAAAATTTCAACACAATTTAAACTTTTCAAAAGCAAACCATTTTAATAATGTTATTACAAAAAGGTTTTCAATACATTTATTATCAGAGTATTCCCAGAACCATGTAATAAACATAAACACGAGGAGCGGTACGATCACGCCTTTTCCTTGCCACGGTTTACTGAAGAACCTGAAAAACATTTTAACCACAACTGTAAACCCGAAATATTAGTAAGATACCCTCAAAATACCAACCACATATACGCCCTTCCAGGCTACGACCTTCCGGTCGAAAACATATTGCCTTCAGGCCCATAACATATTGCCTTCCGGCCCATAACATAAATAGCATACATAACATAACAGAACATAGAACGGCCATGCATATCGGGTCCACTGTGTGACTGGTCCGCCGTATTGGGCCTTCAGTCCACCGAGTCCATCCTCCGAGTCTAGTCATGTCCTTCGGGTCTTCAGTGTGGTTGGTCCGCCCGCACCGGGCCTTCAACCCACCTGGTCCACTCTCTGAGTCTACAGTATGACTGATCTGCCTGGATCGGGCCTTCAGTCGAACTGGTCCACTTTCTGAGCCTCGACACGTCTGGTCCGCCCTCGTGGGGCCTACATTCTATCCGGACCGCTCGCTGGGCCTTCGGTATAACCGGTCCGCCCTGGGTATTTTGGCCTACAACACAAAGCAGGAACCGCCTCAACCCAACTCCAGTCCAAAAAACCATGTGCACATAACATACAATCATATAACATTTCATAGACAACAAGCCGATCAAGCAGATCATATAACATATCATTACCCTAACCAGGATACCAACCTAACCGGTCACTAGCATAGCACCACCCTACATATCAAGAAACCGACCTTAACCAGGTCTCTAACATATACCATCCTAACTACCAGGATGCAGACATATCACGATAATAACATAACAACAAGTATCCGAATCTCAATCCGATAAAGATCCGGCCATGGTGCCTTAGACCCTATCGATATAGTGAGGATAACTCACCTCGCGAATGCCGATACTCTGAACTGAAGAAGCAGACTCTCGAATCACTAACTCACCGCAAATCCCGAACTAACCATCATAACAAAATAAACATTACGCCAATCATACATTCACTTATCGGGCCAAGACCAAAGTCTAAATCTCATACAAAGTCCAATATTGGCCCAATTTACCAAATTGGGCCTACCTCACCAAATGGACCTAGATCCAATGTCCATAACAATAACCAGGCCCAAAATACTCTATCCATATATTCCCAGCTTGGCCCAATAACCAACTGCCCACCAACAGCCCAAACTCAAAAGCCTAAAATGAAAGTCCAACAGGAGGAGTACGCTAGGCGTACCATCCTTGGTACGCAGGGCGTACTCACTGAAATGCGAATGAGGATCGGGGATTTGGCCCGCTACGCGGGGCGTAACTGCAATACTCATTAACTCCTTCTAACCTCTTAATGGCCTAAGCTCTTAAGCCCAAACTTCAGATCCCTAGGCCAAATATGACTAGAATTCATAACGTCTCAGACTTTATCACTTAGGACGTCCATAAGCTCTTAACCCAAGGTCTTAATCCATTAAGACCTATATATCTCACACATGGAACAACTACAACCCTTGGGACCTCATTTTCTCACTCAAGACCTCTCCAAAGGTCTGAAAGGACAGATAATCTTGACCAACTCGAAATATGCAGCAGGGTGAGGACTTTTGGGACAAGAATGGTGACAAAGCTTCAAAATACATAGATCTACACAATATGAAGGTCAAGCAAGAAGCTTTATACCTCAAACAAGCGCTAAACGATGGTATCTCTTCATATCTACAAGCTACAATCGTTCCTCTTCTTCTTTGACAACTTCTCTTTTCTCCTTCAAGCCTTTCTTTTGCCAAAATGAGCTTTCCAAGGTCACACACACCCAACAATGGAGGAATACGGGTCTTCTAGGGTTTTTTGAGGTTATGGATGAGTATAAGGAGGCTAAGAGGTGAACCAACATATTCCTTATATAGTGGCTGACCCTAAATTAGGGTTTGGAGTTTCTGAGAGTACGCTGGGCGTACCTCCCTGGTACGCTGGGCGTACTCACCCGGCCACCCGCAACTTCTCACCCCTTTACACTGGGCGTACGTCCAGCTTACGCTGGGCGTACGTCCAGCTTACGCTGGGCGTACCCAACCAGACTTCAAAAATAATTGTAGGCATGCCAAGCATGCATGGGACCATTTTTCCACTTATACCACAAAGAGCTATAAACAATGATCAACTTCCAAACACCGCAACTCCTCTAATCTAAACCCACTCCCAAATAACTTATCATTCATACGAGAGTGACGAGAAGCCCAATGCTTCTAACACATACACCAACCTAAAACCTTCTCGGATGAAACTCATTTCTCGTAAAAGGACTAGAATTACCCTTCCTCTTAAATCTCAGGAACTCATAATTAAACACTTACAGAACGGGGTGTTACAAAATGGCTCCTTTCCCTCTCACAAACGCTCTAGCACACTTAGGGTTTCCCTCTGCGGTCTGGTAGCCACAAATGACGGCCATAAGGCCCTTTAAATAGGCCCCAAACCCGAGGAATTAGGGTTTCATTAAACAGCGTGGACTCGCCGAGTCCTCGGGGCGACTCGCTGAGTCCAGCCGTCCACCCGGATAATAATTCGCGTCTCTACTCGGCGAGTTTACGCATCAACTCGCCAAGTCCTTCCACAAAACTTGAATTTTAAAAGAATAAATATAATACCTGAAATTCTGGATGTTACAGAAAGACGTAAACATACTTTAGACATACATAGTTGGTCGATAATTTGCAATAAGAAAATAAACAAAGTGTAGTTAGTTGTACCCGTGCCTTCTGGGATGGTGTAATCCAACATCGTATAATTGTCTGTGATAATATTTCCAAGTATGTGATTGTTTTCCGATAATAATTGAGTGTAATTTCAAGAGCCCATCCATCGATCACAAAAGCCACAACCTGCAACAAAATACATATATACCTACTAATTAAATTTAAATCAAAGAAACACAACAAGTAATTGCATTAACAATAAATGTAAGTCATTTTTTACCTTCGATTCTTCTTTTGTTATCTTCATTATAAGAAAAATTCTTTCCATATTTCTATAAAC